>NC_047047.1:83885279-85153289 GCF_011762595.2 Tursiops truncatus | reverse complement strand
GTTAAAGGAGGTAAATGTTTATATTGACCTCTAAAACATGTACTCCTCCCCCTTCCTGGTGCTCAGTTAAAGCATCTATATAAACCATTCTCTGCCCACAAAGCTAATTGATTAACTATTCAACAGAGCACTTTGTTAAGTTGGTATCTTAAATCTTTAATGGACACTCCTTTATTGGCTGATTTGTAGCAGGGTGTTATGGTGTTAGAAACAGGGATATACCAAGAGTTTTTTTGGGTTTTTTGTTGTTGTTGGGGGGGCGCTTCCGGGTTTCCAATGGGAGGGGCCTGCTTTCTGCTCCTCCCAGGACTGTCCCTGGGTTACTAGATGATGTTCCTATGTGGCTGTGACGGCCAGGCTGACAAAGTGACTGCCCTTCACTTCCCCAGCTCAGATATGGCGACCTACCTCTCCCTCTGACAGCTTCTTCAAGCTCTAAGGAGGCTAAGCTGCAAACAGGATCCTCTTAATTGCAGCTCATCAGTGGCCACTGCTGTAAATCTAGCTGCTTTTTGTCTGGTTCTCCCTCTTCTTGGTGGGAGTTCTACTATTCATGGTCAGAGTTCACAGTCACAATGATTTTCTTTTCCTGCCTTTCCTCAGACCTGGCAATTATTAGCTACATCCTGTCCTTGGGGAAGGGCCTCTGGCTGCTGGCAATGAATTAGAAAAGCATCTGTCAGCCTCTGGGTCTCACTCGATTTTAGGAAACCACCACACGCTCTTCAGGAAGGGTCCAGCTGGCAATGAAGCAGGAGTAGACACTGCTTCCTCAGCCCTCGTGACTCTCCCCTTACCCGACACCGGCCAGGCCAGCACCAGAGGCTCGGGAATAGGCTCCAGCTCATTTCCAACAGCACACACGGCCCAGCATTGACCTGAGCAGCTTCCGAAATTCCGTTTCCCAGCTATAAATATCTGGATGCCCCCATGTGCTTGGGCTGAAGTGCCTTGGTTCACGGGCAAAGCCACGGGCTGCCCACAAAGGCTTCCTTCCACGGGGTGGACAGGTGAGGGGTGCTTCCACCCCTGAACCTGCGCCAGTAGTGAACCTGGGAGCCGACCAGGCCTTGAGCGCTATGCTCTCCAATTTCACGGGTAGCGTTTAACCTCCCTGATCACGGTGCTCCCGAGTCAGTCCTCCAGGCACAGGTGCAGGAGCGTGCAGCCCCGAGTCACGCTGCCGTGCTGTGAGTCCTCAGTGCCGCAGCGAGGACCAGGGCAGAGCCAGGCTTCTACATGGGTGTTTGGTCCTTGGAATCCCTGCCAGAAAGCAGCTCTGCTCTAAGCTACGGAACTGGACAACGTGGAAAAGCGGAGGGTTATTTGAGGGCTTACACTAGAAAAATAAAGGTCTTAACATTATCGGGCTGAGAACATAGAAGAACTATTTTTTCTACTTCAAGCCATTCATGAAAAATACTTTGAACTGTTTTTTTTTTTTGCGGTACGCGGGCCTCTCACCATTGTGGCCTCTCCCGTTGCGGAGCACAGGCTCCGGACGCGCAGGCTCAGCGGCCACAGCTCACGGGCCCAGCCGCTCCGCGGCATGTGGGATCTTCCCGGACCGGGGCACGAACCCGCGTCCCCCGCATCGCCAGGGGGACTCTCAGCCACTGCGCCACCAGGGAAGCCCTATTTTGAACTTTTAAGAATCTTGGATTAACTCTTATCAGGCTACATCCCTCTTGTTGAGCTAAATTTGCATAACGGTGCTGGGTGCTACCAATATTTTAAAATGATCAAGTTATAATCAAAGCACAATTAAAGCATCCTGCTATTTCAGCCTCTTCAACTAGCCAACATTCTTAGAAGTGTAAATGCTGGTGAGGATGTGATGAAAAAGGCACTCTCATCCACTGCTGGTGAAAGTATAAATTGTCACAAGTTTTTTCTGAAATAATGTGGAAATATATTTCAAGATACTTAAAAATATTCACATTGTGTTAAACCAAGGAATCGATCTTGAAAAAATAATCTGAAAGTTACAAAGTTTCATGCACAAAGTTACTATACGGCAAATAATAAAAATCAAACGGTTTTCAGCGGAAGGAAAGAAGCTAAATGCGTTAGCGTACATCACATGATAAAATCACATGCGGTCACTAAAAGTAGGGTTCCAAACTGTCCATTCAACATGCAAATAGATCAATGAAAATATCAGAGACTATCCAGACATATATATATATGGAAATTTAGTACATGATAAATGTTGAATTTATGTCAAATAAAGATTAACTATGTTGATATAATTTGCTATATACATAGAAATAATAACGTTCTCTTACACCATAGTTTTTCCAGATGGGCTATATACTCACACACAAACATATGTATACATTTAATTGGATATATACCCATAAATTTCTGTATTTTGTATACAGAAATTTATGTATGTGTTTATATATACATATATACCTCTTCACTAATTAGAAGAAAATATAATTTTTTTTGTAGTATTGTGAATGGTGATGATAGCCTTACAAAGCAATAGTAATACCTGGTTGTCATAAAGTAATAGATCAACAATTATCTATATAAAATTTAAAATATATCTATGTCTCTTACATCAAAAGATAATATGAATAAAGTTAAACTGGGAGACAGTATGCTTTAATAGAGACAGTATTCTCAAGATAAATAAGAGATAAAGGCACAACTTCCTCATATGTAAACAGCTTTCCATACATCTATAAGAAAAAAATATAAGCAATTCAATAAAATGTTGCAGAAGGCACATTAAATAGCAATTCACATAAGAAATGTAAGCAGCTTTTAAACACATGAAAAGAAAAGGAAGCTCGGTATCACTTGTAATAAATAAGGAGAAAGTTTCTTTTTAAGTTGTATTTTTTCTGTCACAGTGGCATATAGTAAAATAATTGCTGATACACAAAAGGTATGAAAAGGGTGCTTTTATACATTGTCTGGGGAGTCTAATGTGGCACATATTTTCAGGGCAATTTGTTAACTCTATCAAACTGAGCTGACATCTAAAATTCTCAATACACTTTGACTGCAAAATTTCCACTCTTAAAGATACATTCTCATAACTATTCCTCCAAGTATGCAAAGATACTTCAAGAATGTTTATTAAAGTGTTGTTTCTAATAAGTAAGTGTAATGAACCAAAATATCTAAAATAGGGAAACGGTTAAGTACATTGTAAGTCTACATATACTGTCTTCCTCAGATAACAGAGAGATGTATTCATTAAGGTGATGCTAGCCGTATAACAGATGCACCCTATAATTTCAAGGCTCCAACACATGGAACTGGTTCTCTCTCATAACTCGCCAGGGTAGCAGGTGTTTCTGGTGGGTGGGAAGTTTTCCTGCACCTGTTGATTGAGAAGGAGCCCCCTGACCCCCGTCCTTGAGGGTCTGTCACAGTGTAGGGTCCCCGAGCCCTCCCTCCAGCCTCTGAAAGGTGCACACAGCCACCTGCACAGGGGCTACACCGGGAGGGGCCCTCCGGACTTCCACTGACTGGGTTCCGTCACGTGGCCACACCCACTAGGGCGGCTGGGAACTCTGGACTCACGGGGTCCAGGTTTGATGGGCAGTGAACAGTCCCCGCCCGAGATGACAGCTCCCTCCCCGCTGCAGCCCCTCTACTGGCAGAAGAGGAAGAAGGGCAGTTCCCGGCTTCCTGGCACCAGGGGAGTCATTTGTTTCCATAGATTTCAGAGCATTTCCCGAACACACAGCCAGAGGTGTTAGATTGCATAAGCCGAGGACTTTCGCGCGCTCACAAGGGAGCAAGTGGAAAACCCCAGACTGAGACTGGACTTTCAACGAAGCCAGGTAGGTGGCAGCCACAGCAAATTCAATGTAAAGACAATTCAAATAGTCAATATTTTGCAATAAGCTATAATGGAAAAGAATCCGGAAAAGAATAAATATGCATGTGTATAACTGGATCGCTTTGTTGTACACCTGAAACATTGTCAATCAGTGGTACTGCAATTAAAAAAAAACAGAAACAAATTCGTTCACTAAATAAATAAATAAATAAATGAAACCATTCAAAATGTAAAGCAACTGTTACGTTTCTTAATCTTCTGAAATATGTTCCCTGCTTTGAACTGTGCAATAAGGAACCAGGAGATAAACTTATATCAGCTTGGGGTAAAAGTCTGAAAGAATTAGCCAGAAGGAGGCCAAGCATCAGCCAGAGTGTGGGTATCACTGGCAGGCTGATAAAATGCAGGTAAGAAAGAAAGGAATAGAGTTCCTCCCCTCCCCCAAATTGCTATGTTATAGCCTCCAAAAAAATATATGTACCCCCAGTAAAATGTATCATCCTTGGTAAAAAATATTTCCTGGACTTTCTTTTCTCATTTTAGAATTTTCTTTTCTTCCAGTCACCTGAGGGATGTGGAGGGATGTCGGGCACACCTTAAACATCAGTTTGTGTTTGGTTTGGGTACGGCTTCGAGAGAGCAGCAGCTTAGCTGTAGAAGAGGTAGCAGGGGTCTGTAGCCAGAGAGCAGAGGCAGGAGGTGCCCCTCCGTGTACACTTAGGGGCCAGGAAGATGTTACCTGGAGATTCCCAGAGAGACCTGGGAAGTATAAACAGACCAGACAGCACACAGCCACATAGGATGGAGTTCAATGTACTGCCCTACGGGTATTCAACAGAGTAATATCCCTGAAATTTGATACATTTGGGTCATAGGGATCTATATTTACATTTTTTGATCCTGATAGACACCCATTATCATTTGTAAAATGAGATCCATCTTTCAAATCATGTAAATGTTGGATAAGGTGGTACCTATGTCCTTTCATTTTCTTTTTACTTTTTTCCAAAACGCCCTCATATCATAATGACACATTTTGTAATCTTAGAGCTGAGGAAATATGTTGTTAAATATATTCAAAGAAACACTGGAAAATAATGCACAAAAATATTAATCCCAGTTATCTGTGGGTGATAGAATTATGCACTGTTGTGCATTTCTTTGTACTGTCTCAATTTTATAAAATTTCAATAGATCAAAGAAAAACTAATAAATGTTATTAAAAGCCCGGAGAGTATTCAAAGCAAGGAATCTGGCCAGAAATTAAACAAGATTGCCGATTGCAAACAGCTGACAGTCACTAATCCACGTCATGGCTGTGCTCTGGCTAGACACCCCCCCAGGGGAGTGACAGAAAGAACCACACTAATTGCGCCACTGAGGAGCACACCTCAAGGCCCCGCCAGAATTATTTCCTGGCTCACCCGAAGGGCAAGGTGCCCAGAGCCACGAAAAGCAGTGCACTAAGCTGTAGGGAAAAAGGAAGTTCCACCTTTGCGGTTCTTTGGGGGTTCAGCCTGGACACATTTCTTCCTGCTGTGCAGCATCTAGAGCCCGCTCCATGCTGGGTGTTCATTCGCTCTGCCACCCCCAGACCCAGAACTGTCTTCTCCCCTGGCACCGTTGTACCTTGCGTCTCCCCCTCTTGGCGTTAGAAACCCCAGTGACCCATCTCTGTTAACCTTAACTTGTTTCCTGGTCTCATTCCCAGATGCAACCTGAGAAGGAAAATCTGGGTTCTTGTGGCATTGACTAACTACCTTTTCCCCAAAATACGTTTGCAATTTAATAGGAAGAGACTCCAAAGATAGGAAACTCAGCTCCGCAAGAGTTTACTGGAGAAGATAAAATAGGGGAGATATTTTTAGGTCTGTTGCTCTGTTCATGCTCCCCAAAACACCCCTGCAGTCAGCTACTTACAGTGAGCTCTACTGCACCATGGCAAACCTGCAGGCTGGGTGGATTTATCATTGAAAGCCTAACTTGCTGGTGCAATAAATGTATTTAATGTGACTTTTAAGAAGCATTTAAGTATTTTTCCTTTATACATACAATTTTTAGTTTCTGAAATAATTGTCTAGGTAATTATATATTATTGTTTGTATTATCTTTTGAATCAGATATATTCTAAAAAGTAAAACCATGCTCATGAGAACATGTTTTATTTAAAGTCTCAACTCCCACTTTGAATAATCAAACAGATATTGTGTATTTCTCTTGGAGTGTCTAGAGCTCAGACAAGTGGATGGTGCTACAATGTTCCTGAAACTTCGTTTCATGAGAAGTGGGTGTTTTTGACGCTGCTATTGTATGTTTGTTTTTCTACTGATTCTCATTTTACTTACAGCCTAGCTGAACACCTGACACTCAGTAAATCCTTTTTGATTTTTGAACAGACCGAGTTGGACTGAAGCTGGGGCTCCTCTCTTCAGGCGATGTAATATTTTTGAGAAGATGGGAACCATGCATGGGAAAAACAATCCAGCAATGGAGGAAGCACATGATCAATGCCAAAGACACTTGACTTAGTTATATTAGTTACATTTCAGGTACTTAGAAAAGCAGATATAATTTCAAAAAACATGCAATATACAAAAGTCAAGTGATTATTTGGTCACCTACAAAAGAAATTTACTTATTCAATGTTCAAGTTAGATCAAAAAGATGTAAGGCAGTAGGCAGTTAATATGAGCCGTGCCTATAACTAAGTTTTCTAGTAACCACATCAAAGGAAGTGAAAAGGAATAAATCTAAATTTATTTTAATAATGTATTTTATTAAACCAAATAGATCTAATATATGATCATTTCTAAGTATAGTTTACTTTAAAATATCAATTAGATATTTTACTTTTTTGTAATAAATGTTTAAAATCTACTGTGCCTTGTACCCTTTCAGCACATGTCAATTCGGACCAGCCATGCTTCAAGTGCTCAAAAGTTACACGCTGCGGCCGGTGGGTACCTTATTGGATGGTACAGATAAGGCTTCCAATAAAATTATGCCCATATTTCAAAATGGCTAGTTTGGGGTTATCCTTCACTAAGTTTGGAGTTAGTGAAAGTGAAGGCTGTTTAATTTTGTAGGAAAGAGGATGTAGTTAGACAGACTTAGTTATTCCCAACAGTCAAGTCGGCCTTTAACAAAAGACCATTCCATTCCAGGCCCTTGAAGGACATGCTGTGTTTTGTCCAGGTGGCTCATATGTCTGTATCATTCTTGTTGATAAACCTGCAAACCAGAGAAAAACCTAACCGGACTTGAATTCATTATCTTCCACTCACACAGCTGACAGGCTGTTAAAGTCTGTGCACACCAGCTCTTGTTATGAATTCACACCTTGTGCGGCTCAGAAAGCCCTTGCATTAACCCCACCTCTGCGGCACAGGACACGCACTGCTGTCACGCACACACATTTCATTAGGCGTCTGACAGCAAGTGGAAGGCCATTCACAGTCCTTAAAACGAGTGATGAGGGGACCACATTCGAATGAAATGGATTCGGTGGTGCTGAAGGTTCAGGAGCATATTTTCAGCAGAGAGAATAGGACTTGGATGTGTGATTCGTTTGACTGTTGATGAGAATCGAGTGATGGAGGATCAAAGCTCCTGCCAATGTGGACCATGCCTGGCTTCATCCCTGCACCATTCACCTGCATCCCTGACCTGTTCCCCTGCATCCCTGTCCTTTTCCCCTGCATCCCTGCACTGTTCACCTGCATCCCTGCGCTGTTCACATGCATCTCTGCCTTGTTCCCCTGCATCCCTGAAATGTTCCCCCGCATCCCTGTCCTGTTCACCTGCAACCCTGTGCTGTTCGCCTGAAGGTCAAGAGGAGGGTTTCCTGCTTGGCACTGCCCTTCCTTGTGCAGCCCTGCATACATGCTGAAGACACAGACACAAAGATCTGTCTTTCCTGAATGCTGTTAAGTTAGACTTGACAGGCCCCTTGGGATGACGGGGAAACAATTTCTGTTATTTGGTTTGTTAATGGAAATGTTCAAAGGAAGAATGGAAGAACATGGAAGACATAAACTATGTATACAAATTTTGACCGGGCCGTTAGGCGGTCATGGGCCACAGATGACCGAATGTCTGGCCCATCAGCGTAGTGAGGGTTGGAACTCCGCCTAAACTGCCGGAATGTACCTCATCACAATGTTTCATTTTAGGACTCTTAAGACTTCATTACCTACTGCGGGGCCTGAGGGAGAGAACGATGATTTCAAGGAAAGCAATCCCAACACTTTGGTTGGGTTGTTTTTATAGGCGCCGAGGTTAGAGTTTTGACATGAGGGATTTGACTGAAGCAGGAAAATATGATGGATTTTCACATCAGATTTACATGGTTGGAAGCAAATACTTACAGGCTAAAGCGGAATCTTTCCAAATCACATGTTGTAGACGAAATGGGAGATTCCTATAGGACCACACAGAAAGAGAATAGGGCCCATATGGTAATAACTTTATATTAGCCAGAATAACATCGAGCATCTTCTACGATGATTTGAGTACACAGGTGTGCTTGCTAATAGATTTTTGTATAATCTACTTTCAAATTGTGTGAGTTCTAAAAGTGGAAAATCTAAGTCAGACAAAATTTCACCTGGCGAACAACTTTACAGCTATGTCATGTGGTTGTGTACCATAAGAGCATGTTAATTTCTTTTCAAGATGTCAAACTCCAGTTTCAGAAAGAGGACTCTTAACTCAGAGATGGTTTCGTCCTGATTAGTATCTCTGGGGGACCATTTACTGCTAAACACATCCTTCCCACTGCCCTCCTGCTTACCCATAAAAATGTTGTAGTGTCAATAGAGCAGTCAAAATCAGTGAATTAAAACGAAGTTACGTAAATCTGCCTAAGGATATAAAAGTTTGGTAACCACAGCCCAAGGTTGATGTCACTGAGTTTTTTAGAATTTCTTATGAAGAAAGAACCTTCTATATAATCTTATGTAATCGTCTCCCTCTTGCCAGTTAAGAAAACTGAGGCCCCCAAAGAAGTCGTTCCTCCAAGGTTATATAGAGCTAGAGGCTGCACGAGTCAAAGTATAACAAGTTCACAGACCAGGAAGCTACGGCCCTTTCCAGCTCAACCTTAAAAGTTCAAATAGACACGTGAAACACTGAGCCTGGATTAAGGAGGACTTTTTCATCCCGAGTAGCTAAATTGGCAGGCTCTTACTCTGGCTTTGATCTGAGCCAGTTTTCTCTAGACATTTGTTCTCAATCTTGGCCTCAAATGAAAATTATCTGGAGAGCTTGTTGAAAACACAAGCTTTACTCTCAGAGATTAGTAATTATTTGATGTGAAGTAGACCAAGGGAATCTGTCTTTTCAGCAAGCTTTCTGGTTATTCTGATGGAACTGGTACCCAGATAAAGTTTTGGAAATCGCTGTTTAAGGTAACACTTTACAAACTTTGAAATCTGTGTCATATCTGTGAACTTCACTGGAAACATCAGAATGAAGTTCGCCCTTTCAACCACACACACTCAGAACATATCAGGAGGCAAGAGAAAATACCCGGCACCAGAAAGTGCTAATATCACCTTCACAACACACGAAGTTAGAACTAATGTGGCCAGATTGTGGGAAAATGTGGACATTTTTCTACCCATCCCTCATTTTTAGGCAACCTCTTCTTCTTTACATTTGATTTTATTGGACAGCTGGTTTGGGGTCCAATTATGATAATATGATTAATTAAGTAAATTGACAGTGGCTCCCAGTAACTATCTTTCTTTCCTCAGTCCAATCCCTTACTCAAAATGGCTTTAAAAATAAGAAAATAAATTAACTCACATAAGATTGTGTCTACAAATAGGGTTCAGGGAATGGTTGACTCAGTGACCCAAAAATATCATCCTGAACCTAATTTTTGCCATGGCCGAGCTCTCTACTGCCATGACTGAAAGCCCACTGGCCAGTAGCAGGAAGTGATGCTGACTCTTATAGCACCATTCTTTGAGACCAGATAACCCCTTGGTGGCAGGTCGATTATGTGCAACTTTTCCCCAGACCAGTGGACTCGATTTTATGGGCAAGTGATGTGAGTCAATAGGCGTGTGTCCACAGGTATTACCATGAACCCCATCACATGGAAGCATGTAGCCTGATGGAAAGGTGCACTGTCTGGTCAAAGACTGAGTTTGGTGGTGGACGTTAAGAGGTATTGGGGAAATTACTTCCAAGATGCAGCATATATGCTGAACCAACAACTGTTACAAGGTAATGGGTCCTCAATAGGTGGAATATATAAGCACGGTGTCCAAAGATGGAGGTATGATTGGCCTCTTCACCACTGCTCTCATTGACCCTAATATCCAAATGTGGAACTCTCTCAGTGGGGACAAGCAGAGATTACACTGACCTGGAAGTTCTGTCTACCTTCTCTCTCCATTGATCTCCCCAGGCAGTGGACCGGGAGACCAGAAAGCATTATTAATGTAATTGAACCTGGATGATGGTCTAAGATTACTGCTCTGGTGCTTCTAGACCAGGGGATGGATGGGCAGAGACTGATGGCTGTCAACAACGAGACAACTAGGGGCTCCTATCCTTCCAGGAGGAAGGTTGGGATCACCCCACCAAAGAAGCAAACCAAACTGCTCAAGCTGCTG
This sequence comes from Tursiops truncatus, assembly GCF_011762595.2. Lineage (NCBI taxonomy): Eukaryota > Metazoa > Chordata > Mammalia > Artiodactyla > Delphinidae > Tursiops > Tursiops truncatus. The sequence goes on along the minus strand of NC_047047.1, from coordinate 85,142,858 downwards.
GCCAAGGGCAAGGTGAATATAGCAGGGTAAGGGAATTCCCAGTAGGTCTAAAATCTCTGAGCGGGGAAGAGGAAGGCAGTGAATATCAATGTGGTCTCCAGATCAGCTCAGCGGAGAGTTGTTTTCTTCTCTTTGACTTTGTTTTGTCAGAAATATGGCCAGGGCTTCCCTGGTGGCGCAGTGGTTGAGAGTCCACCTGCCGATGCAGGGGACACGGGTTCGTGCCCTGGTCCGGGAAGATCCTACATGCCGTGGAGCGGCTGGGCCCGTGAGCCATGGCCTCTGAGCCTGCGCGTCCGGAGCCTGTGCTCCGCAACGGGAGAGGCCACAACAGTGAGAGGCCCGTGTACCACCAAAAAAAAAAAAAAAAAATATGGCCAGTCACCACCTCAAAGGGGACTCTATGGCTCTATTTGTTATGACAAAAAAAAACCCTTGAGATTGGGATCCGTATATAACAGAGGCCATGATTTCTGGGTAGTGCAAGGTATGGGTGCATGGGTTCCTTCTTAGGTACCTCCTGGCCCCTTGGACATTTGCCCACACAATGCATTGGTGTCCAGTGTCAGGGGCACAGCCCCACAGCCCTTGTCCTTGCCCATCTATGTATCTGTCACCTCAGTTGGGAGGTGCCCTGTTGTAGCTGAGCATGAAACCCTGTGAAACCCATTTGTGCCTGTGCAGCCTACCAGTGTAGGGACTTAATGCCTCCTAGAGTGAGCTTTGGCCAGTGGGAGGTAGGACCTAGTGGATAAATCCTCCCCGCTCCCACCACAGATGGAGCTCCGGAGAAGTCAGTGGTCCATGTGGCATCTCTGAAGACGGCTCCTTGGGATGGAACAGGAGGCTTTTCTTAATGCCAAGCAGAATCCAGCTCGGTGATTCACCCCTTGTGCTTTGTTACCTCCTTCACTGTCTCAGTCCCTTTTCCCTCAAGCCTGATGATGCCCTGGAATTGTTCCAGAATTGCCTGGATTTGCTCTGAAACAAATAACAATGGTTAAAGTCTGAATTATAAAAGTTAAAGATGGTTCTGTACCTGAATTGTGAATGTGAAGACGTTGCAGAGACGATAAGTACCTGTAGCTGACACAAAAGTTCCAGTGCACAGAAGGGATCATTCTGACTTGGCCAGTGTGGTCCTTGAATGGTGCCAGACCCAGCAGATCAGGGGTCAGTGAACTGACCATAGGCCAGATCTGCCTTGCTACCTGGTCTTGTACATAAAGTCTTATTGGATAGCAGCCGTGCTCGCACGCTTGTGCTTTGTTTATGGCCAATTTTGAGCTACAGCAGAGCTGAGTAGTTGCAACAGAGATCATATGGCCCCGAAAGTCTATTTACTGTCTGACCATTTACATACAAAATTTGCCACCTGCTTCCATGAAGAATCAGACATAAGACCAGATGGTAAAAGAAAATTGTTTGAACAGGGTCAGGACACAAATGTTTCCCTTACACATGCTGAATGGGGGTTTCAACATAGCCTTAGTTGGGAGGAATTTGTAAGTAACCATACAGCCAGGCTATCCATCATCTGTTGATGGGTAGACATACATGCATTTGTGAGGTTTTGTACATACACGCACTTGGGTTATTGCTAAAAGTTTAACACATAAGTCAAGGTGCTACTTTCTAAACTTCTTGAAGTCATCTTTTATTCATCTTTGCATCTTCAGAATCTGTCATTAATTAATTGAGAATATAACTAATAAATATAAGGTGTTTAGCCATTTTAAAATATTCTCAGAAAAGCCAGACAGGTAACTTGCATTCTTTCCAAAACAGCATTTGAGAAAGGTCCTATCTGTGTTCTGAAGATTCCCGGCCCAGCTATGCTAGAGAATCAGAATGAGAGGGGATGCATTTACGATTTTTTTTTGAGAATTAACACTGATTTCCCGTCCCCCACCAGAAGTGTGCTGAATCTCAAGAACGATGATAAAACCTGGGCAGGAGGAAAGCTCCTGAGGAGCAAGACCTTGTGATGAAGGGCGTGGGGCAGGGATCAGGTAATGACCCAGGAGGCCTCCTCCAAGGATACCTAAAATAGATGCACTGCGCTGGCTCCGTGGTATCAGGATGCAAGACTTCTCCAGGGAGGCAGCCCAAAACAGACCGGCTGGGAGAGGGACAGGTAAATACCAGTTACCACACAGGGAGAGGAACTCCTGGAGCACCAGTGGACCCCAGACACACAGGGAGGCCCAGAGAATCACTGCGCCCAGGGGAGAAGTGGAGTGTAGAGACAAATCTTAGTTCTGCATTTTTGGAATGAAAATGTGTCTGTGTGTCTGTGTGTCTGTGTGTGGGCATGCTTGTGTGTATGTGTGTCCGTGAATGTGCATGCATGTGAGTGTGTGCATACACATGTATGTGTAAGGAAGATGCAAAGTACAAATCCAAAGGGAGGTTTGGCACGGGAATCGGTGTTTGTTTGGACACAGGTAAAAAAATGTAGACTGTCTATAGTTTCCGTAGCCCTGGATTCAGCTCCTTCTGTAACCAAATGGTTTGCAAGTGCCCTTTTAAGGGAAGAAACGACAGCGAATATATATATATATATATATATATATATATATATATATACTATATAGTCTATATATAGTCGAGCTAATATAGACCTTGAAACCTGACAGCACTCACTTATAACCTATGGATTGCTCTCAGTTCCCTCATTTTTTTTTTTTTTTTTTTGTATTGGCTGCACAAGATGATTGCAATTTTGGAGAAGTGCCTAGGACAGCACCTCGATAAGAACCAAGCTACGTAAATGCAGTTGAACTTGTGTTTGGTATCGAGTGCAGGAAAATGGACTTCACTCTGAGAGGGTCTGGGGGGTGGTTGCAAAGGCCAGCTCTGACCATCACCCAGCTTAGAAGCTTTCTGCAGCATACAACACAAGGCCCCGGGCCAGGCCTGCCACCGAGAACAAGAAGCTGCGTGTACGCAAACACTGGAAGGAGAATGCGATGGCAGTTGAAGACGTGAGGCCCAAATCCAATCAGGAGGGTGGCGTTGTCACTTCCGGGTGGCTTCTTACGGCACTTGGGGAGCTACTGGGAAGTGGAAGCTGATACTCACGATTCACCCGCTGGTGGATTTTGGGAGAGTGATTTCTTCAAGCAACATGGGAAAAGTCAACTAGCAGAGACTCGTACTCCTGTTAGATAGGAAACGTGTGACACATCTAACTGTTCATCTCCATAAACTCATGAGTCCATCCATTCTGAATGAGGCTGTGCAGCTTTTTAATTTTAATAGTTATTAGTCTACTCTATATTGCTGAAAATATATTTAAATTTCACCAGAAGTATGGTTATGACTATGTTCTACTGAAATCTCATTTCTTGCTGACAGATAATGTAGTGCCAGGAAAAATGACAGGATTGGGTGTCAGGAGGAGAAGATTCAAGGTCTGGCCCAACCACTGTCCATGATTGTACATGCGTTGCTAAACCACCCACCACTTATCGTTTGCACCTGTAAAGTATGTTAACATCCTCTACCAAAAAAGTCGTAGTCATAACTAAATGAGATAGGTTGTAAGAACTGTACAAATAAAAGGATTTTTGTGTGTCTAAAGTGAATCTTACTCTCATTTAATTTTTTATGAAAGAGAAAGGAAGATGCCTTTCCCTCATTCTTGATCACCATCATTAAAATGGATTTCTAGGGTGGAAATCACAGTTCGGTACCCACTCATCATCTCATGACCTGTGTTATGTTGGACAGGTCACGTTTGAGCTCTCCAAACTCAGGTTCCAATGTCTAGTTGGGGTAATTACATCACCTGAGTACTAGAAGGTGTGTGATTCCATGAAGCACATGGTAAAAGTTCACATATGTCAGCTTTGTTCCTGACTCAGTCAGGACAGCGCATCCTCTGCTCTTGGAGAAGGGCTGAAGCATGTTCCATTGGACCTTTTTCTGGGTAGAATTGTCGCCTTTTGAAGTAATGAAATTACAGTCAGGGATATGGTCAATCATAATTGACTTTTGGTTTATTCATCCCCAAAGGCTCATGTGGTTCATATCAACGGTTTCCTCATTTTCTGTGTCCAAGCACCACTGATGTGTATTCCTGCTTCTCGGAGGCTATTACCTGCAGCACTTTGTCTAAGTGCTGGATTTGTATTTTCTTCATGCACCCAATTGCTCTCAGACCAGTGGAATGCTTTAAGTCTATCATGTAAATAAATCAAATAATTTCCTCACAGCAGGTGTCAAGGGCTGAGTGACTGTGTGCCTGATTTACTGAAAATCCAGAGGGATTATTTGGATTTGCAAAAAAGCAAAGAATTCCTCTCCCCTGATCCTATGCAGAGTAGACTGAGAGCTTCCTACTGCTCAGTTTAACTCTTCCGGTCCTTCTCTCCACCATGTGGATTCCTCTTTTCTTGCTAAATTTTCTTGCTCAGAACAGGGTAGCTCAGAGCAATGCTAAAGGAGAGATTCTTATAAACACTCATTAAATAGCAGGAGAAAAGCAGTAGAGGTTTCCCGGTACAAAAGCTACTTGTGTCCCAGATCCAGATCCAGACCCAGTTGGATCTGTCCCAGATCCAGTTGGAGGAAGCAATCTTTTCTCAGATCACAAAGCTAGCTGGTGGTCAGTTCTTCTGAGGCCCACCCTGCCCAATGTTTTTTGGTAACATTGCAAAGGTATTTAGATGTTGCTGCTGCTTTATAGATAGATATAAAAGTTAGATTTCGCCCATATTTCCTCTTAGGAGAGGACCCCTATCCCCTACCCAATGACCAGCCAAGTCCTACTTGGGTTTCCTTTTCCCACGTTGGTTCCAGCTCAGCTCTGCAGTAAGAGCCCCCGTGACTGTAGCCCACACCTGCCCCCTCCCCACCCAGACACTGGAGGCCAGCCACTTCCCAAAACCGAGCTGTCTCAATGCTTGTTTCTTTTGATCTTAGCTCCTGAAATATCTCGGATGTCTGCTGGCTCCATCTCTGGCTTTTATCTCTAATCCTCCCTCCACTCTATTTCCATCTATAGTCTTTTCTCTGACTCAAGATTTAATTTATGATTTCCACCCAGCCATACCAGCTCTAAAACCTTCTACTTGAACTCCCTAAACAGCAGTGAGAGTTCATTGTCTTGAGAGACCATTGGAGGCCAGTGGGAGGAGCACGGCCAGGAGTCCAGCACGTGTCAGTTGTCTTGAGCATCTGCCTGGTCTAAGAAACCTCCCCCAATTACTGGTACCCACGTGAGTGGGTCTGGAGAGTCATCCTGACACTCATGATTCTGTCCATCAGCCACAGCTGAGGACCATAGAGCTGGGCTCCGTACCCAGGGCATGACAGACATTCTTTCTCCTGGGAACTCGTAATGGGGATTCAGCCGCACTAGCTGGTCTCTGCTGTCTGTTTAAGCTTTGAGTGTGTAAACTAGCAGGTGTGGGATGGTGGTGATGCTCTAAGAGATGGAAAGCTGGTGGGGGTGGGGAAGAACGAGAGATGGGAGCAGAGGGGACAGTGGGAGACAGGCAAAGAGAAAGAGGGATACAGAGGCGGAGATGGACAGATGGAGGGGGAGGGAGAGAAGGAGAGGGAGGGGCAGAGAGACATGGAGAGAGGAAGAGACGCAGGGAGAGAGAAGCAGGGAGAGGGGGTGGGGAGGCAGTGGTTCCCTTAGTTCATTGTGACTTTCATAATCTGCACTTTCTCCTCTGGAATTCCCTAATAAACTTTATAGTAACGCCTTTTCTTTACATTTTTTAATCAGGTTTGAGGAAACTAAAATAATGTTGAGTAACATTCTCCTTGTTCCCTCTCTCAACAGCTCTTTCCCCCTCAGGAGCCATGTCTGTCCCCCTTTCTGTCTCTTCTCCTCTCTCCCCAGGACAGAGGGGCTCAAACGTGAGCACATCAGAATCCGCGGTGGGTGGTGGCTGGCGAAAACACACACTGCTGGCCAGACCCCCAGAGCTTCAGAGTCAGCAGGTCCTGGCTAAGCTGGAGAATGCTCAGCATTCACAGGACCCCAGGGCTCGTGGGCTGAATTGTATTGTCAACATCTTAAACCCTAGAACCTGTGAATGTGACTCTATTGGAAATAGGGTGCTTGCAGATGTCATCAAGTTCAGACGAGGTCCTACTGGACTAGAGCAGACCCTAGTCCAATGGCTGGTATCCTCACGAGAGGCGGAGAATTTGAACCCAGAGGCTCTGGGGAGAGCTCCACGGATTGAAGTAACGTGTCTACCAGTCGGGGACACCAAAGATTGCAGGCAAACGCCAGAAGCTGGCAGAGGCAAGGAGCAGGTCCTCCCCCAGAAGGAACCCACACTGATGACCCTTGATCTCGGACTTAACATCCAGAACTGTGAGGGAATGCATTTCTGCCGTGTTAGGCCACCCTGTTTATGGTACTTCACTGCAGCTCTAGGACATTCACACACCTGGTGATGCTGCTGCTTCCCGGGGGACTCCACCATGACACCCACTGACCTCAGCTACAGCCAAGGTCTCCAAGTGGACTCTTCTCTCTGCTTCACGGCTTTCCAGTAATTTGACATTAGCAATCCGAAATACAGATCAATGATGGCATTTCCTTGATGGAAAGTAAGCTGAGACTCTTAGCAAAGCGTTCAAGGATCTCGGTGACGTGGTTGCATTTTGTGGGTGTGTATGTGTGTCTGTCTGTCTCTCTGTGTGTCTGTGTACCCTCAGCCCTGGACCTGACATTCAAATACCTGCCTGGTGCCTGGCATGCTTGCCAAGCTCCACACCACTGTCCAGACTTTAGCTGCACCCAGAATGCTTGTTCAGCCTAGAACATCTATGTCCTTGACCTCTAGAAATCCCTCTCATCCTTCAGTGCTGAACTAAAGATGGACTTTCTCTAGCCGCACGGGTACACATGTATGTTTACATGATATATATTTTTATTACAATGTTTTGACAGCTTTAATCATTTGATTGATATTATTCCTGTGAAGAATAGCACAAGTATCATTATTTTCATTTCCTAGAGGGAAATTCAATTCACTAAGGTCCTATAGGCAGCTGGCAGCAGAGATGGGATCGGAACCCAGAACTTCTGATTTCAAATTGGATACAAGCTACCACTTGTTCTGTGCCATCGCATAAAAATGCCTCTGCATCGATGTGAGCATATATTTCATTTCTTTGTATTATTGTTAATTGTTTATACATAGAGTCCATGGGAAGAGTTATTTTTGGACCACTTAATACACCTGGCTCAAATCTGTTATATATTAGAAAATTAGTGTTTTAGAAGCAAGAAAGGAAGGAAGAAAGAAAGAAAAAAAAGGAAGTAAGGAATTTCAACATTATATCAGATTGGATTGGGGCAATACCTTAGATGACATAATCTATTTACAAACTTACATTGCTAAGCGAAAAGCAATTGTATCTGTGTGCATATATTTGAGCATTACATGTGTGTATGATTGAAACTATGTGCTGATCATACACAAATGCACATGCCAACTAAATTCTTAATTTATCCCCCGAAGGTACTTGTTTTGGATACTGTCCCCATATCAACATTTTTAAATAAAGGATACATTTCAGAGCCCTGGGCCCTTGTAGCACATTCGCTGTTATTCATGTGTTTTCACATTACGATTCAATCTATTTTTTTTAGTATCTTTCAGCCATATGCTGCTCTTGATCTGCCTTATAAGAAACTCTCCTAATGGGACCTAGATGAATCCAGGATAGTAACCAGCATTCGTGCCATGTTTTTGTTTGTTTTGCTTTGTTTTAAGAAACTGGCAAATGCATGCATTTCTGCTTTCTACTAAAAATGCAAGATTTTGTTTTCCCAAATCCTGCCTCTTTATAGAGCCAGTGGTTGGACCCTTTTAACGGTAGAGCTTGGGAGTTGTCTGAACTGCTATCAGAGGGGATCCTGGGGGATGGACTAGACACAGGCTGGTCTTCTATGAGAAATGCGTATAGCGATTCAACTTCTCCAGAACTGAGCACCTGGGTGTCCTCTGAAATTTTGGCACGTCCCTCCCTCCATGCTTCCTTGTTTGGCAAAGGCATTTTCCTGGGACTTTTTAGCACTTTTCATAGGCCCTAGAATCAGGCCTTACCACTAGCTTGTGGACAAGCAGTGGGTAAGAGCTACCGCTCCACAGGGCTTTGTGTGCAAAGCCGGCTGAACACTGCCGTCCAGGCCCACCCCCAGATCAGCGCGGGGCAGGGAAGAGGGCGCTTTAGAAAGCGCAGTTTTCTGCCCCGCACCTCCAACCGCAAAATGCCACCAGGCTCCTTCACCGCAATCAAAAAGCAAAGGAAGAGCTTTCGCCCACGCATGTTGCATGTGAGCATCACCCCAAGTTATACAGACAAGGACGGTCGAGTTCAGCAGTCAAGCACAGAAAGGGAAACCCACCTAAATCCAGTTATTAAAACCCAGAGAGAGGCCTGCCTTGCTGGGTGCCTCGCAGCAGCCCGGGGCACATTTCCCTTTAAGATCAGAGTTGGGGGACCTTTGCTGACTGTGATTTGAAACTCCATCCCCGAGGGCTGGATGTCGACATCTTTGTTCTCTGCACACAAGCACCAGGCTGTGGCTTAATTAGGGCCGTGTCTTTGGGGTGAGCCAAATTTTATACCCTGGCCTTGGGGGAGGTGTAAAGTTGCAGCGGCGGCAATTGTCTGGCGATGCCAGTGGAATCCGTGTTCCCTGAGCCTGGGGCTCCGCGGGCGGGGGTGGGGGTGAGGGTGGGGGTGGAGCTTGGTGCCTGAAGCAGGCTAATAAACAAGAAATGAAGAAGGCAAGTGCTGTCCAGGATGTTAGTTAGTAAGATTCCCGCTGTCATCTTCTGGTGAAACTACATCATTTATGAGATTTTTTAGGCTTGAATCTGCAGGACGATTATTTTCCTTCCCCGCTATTTGCATATTTCCTAGGAGACAGGGCCTCATCTAATCATGGATTAGGATTTGGGAAATCAGTAAACCTTATGGTGTTAGAATATCATTTTCTCCGTGAAAATTGAGGTACGGGTAGCTACTCCTTGTTGTAACGACTGTGTTTTCCGTACCCAATGTAAATCAAAGTGCATGTAAACACTACTTTAGGAAAATGCATATTGGATTCAAAAGAACAGGGATACTTTCCGTAAAGGCTTGTCAAAATACAGGGCTTGTAATATATGGTCTCTCAATATCTCTGCATCAGAATTCCTCAGGGAAGGAACACTAACCGGTCATAAAATGCAAATTAAAAAATCATATATTTATATATATATATATATATACACACACATATATATGATAGAGCATATATATATTTAGAATAAAATAAAACATTTTTCTATGGCTAATATTTGCAATGTTATCGTATTTTAAATACAGTTTAAACATGTATTGATATATTTAATCCATATAATAGATAAAGTGTATTTAAATATCTTAAGTATACATACGTGCATATGTATGTATAGGTATACGTGTAAACATATATACATATTTTTGGTGGAAAATAAATTTCTATGTACTTATTCTGAGACATTTTAAGTAGAAAATAAAGAAGCAGTACAACTGGAGGATGAAGAGTGCCCTGTGGTGTGTTCCTGGGCTTGCAGGATGGCTAAGTGCTTGAATTACATTACGCAAATCTGGTTCCTCCTTTTTAAAAGGATGGGGCTAGACCAAGTCCCTCTGCAGGTCCTTCCCAGCACTGTGCCAGGAGACCAATTCCTCACAAATTGAAGGTCTTGCTTTCTATATCAGATCAACCATTTACAGGTACTATTATTATCAGTTTAAAATAAGAAAATTAGAATTACTGGGCACAGAAAAAACAAAGAGTAGGTCCTGACATACCAAGTGCTTTGGAAAGCATCGATTTATTTTACCACCATGCCTAAGGCCACATGCAAGCTACTTCTTCCTTCAGCAATTCTAGATCAGTGCCCCCTCCTGCCGGGCATTCAGGAATCAGGAATGAGAAAGAGCTAGATCATCATTGTGGCTTAACTGGGCTTTCCTTAACTTGGATGCTCTTTGGAGAAAAGAAAAACGAATATGGGGGAAAAACACACACACACAGTCCCAGCCTCCCAAACATCTCTGGGGGTTTTTCAGAGGTTTCCAAAGTCGGTCAGTTGCCTCTTCTATCAGCCAGTGATACTTCACTCCACGCACACAAAACCCCAGACAGGCAAGCTGGAGGAACTTTGCCAACTGTTATTTTGCTCATGAGACCTATTCCTAAAGACGGGAACAGTGTGGGCACCCCAGGGCTTTGCTTTCAGGTGCAGCAGGAGAAATCAGAGCTGGATGAAACCTCTCTGATTAGCTTCGGAGCCCTGTCGAGGGTCCTCTGTGCTGGCCTCCAGGGCCAACAAGAGTGTAGATGACCCTTCCATGCTCCTTCCGAGGGCACCTTCTCTGCCCGCTGCAGGGCTTGCTTTCTTTGTCTCTGACTGGAGGATGTCACCTGCCATCTCTACTGTGACGTTAACCGGTGCCACAGTTGTGGACTCTGGGAGGACCCCCTTTGCTTCCCTTTGGGAAGCAAGTCTGGGGGAAGAGCAGATACAGGAACATCACAAAACAAGCAGGATCCACTTTTCAACAATGATGCAAATCCTTGCAGGAATCCAGAGCTTAACCGGCAGGGTTAGATTGCATTTTGGAGACGGAGAGGAGCATGGGACACAGCGGAAGGAAGACGAAAATGCTCATCTGGAAACTGCGGGCGTCAGAGGTCTTTGAACACCGCATGTGACCCTGCAGGTCCTACATGGACAATTCCAGCCCATGATAGATACATGGAGTCTTTCTAAGACCCTGCTGTGACCCGCTTGAATAATGTACATGCTTTGACTTGACTTTTTTTAGACATTTCTAAAGATATCCCCTCATTAAAAAAGTATGTTTCCCCTCGCAGGACAGCAAGCTGACCTCCTCTATTTCTGGGAGCACATTTTACAGGACGTGAAGGCCCCTGATTTTATCCATTTCCTCCCCACTTCACCCTCTGTCTCACTGAGACTGCCTTGTCCCTGATGTCTCTGGCCTTCTTTGCTCAGCTGACAAAGGCTGTAGCAGAAGCAGCTCTCCGAGGAGAAAGCAACCTGTTTAAGGCACAACTTCCAGGAAAGGCTTCAAGGCTGTGTGGTCAGGTGGCTCAAGAATGTACCTTCTGAAACAGCCTCTTGGGAGACAGAGGGTTTGAACAAAGTGCTTTCGGTGCCTCCCTCAGCATCTGGCCTCCTTGACAAGTAGAAGGTCAAGACAGATCCCTCAAGCTCTACCCTCTCAAGTCACCAAAGCAGCTGTGTTAGCAAGATGATATGCCTGTATCCTAGGTGTGTATACGAAAATAAAAACAAATTTTAAATTTCAGGAAAATGCAGACAGTACCTGTGGGCAGATTCTATGTGGCTAAGCCTTGTAGAAATGCCAACAGCTTGGAACCCTGCTGAGTACATGGGACGTGCTTAACCTCATCCATGTGACCGGAACTGAAACACAAGGAAACAGCGGTGTGACTAAATGCACCCCTGCCAAAGTCAAGCACAGCTAGTCGTGTTAAGAACAGGGCCTTCGCATAAGGCTCTGAAAGACTTCACTGGCTGGGCAAGGAATTTTGCAGCCCAGCCAGCAGCAGAAACTATCAAACTGACATTTTAATTTGCAAGTGTGAAATCTGACCCGGGGCGGGGTGGGGTGCAGGTAGCCCTGGGGTGGGCTGCCCAAGGTGCTTTCTGAAGAAGCCTTACCACAGCGTTTACCCTGTGCCAGAGAGCGATTTTTGAGTCGCTTTCTTCCAGCACACTGCAGGCTCCACTCAACTGGCCAGACAAGGTCTGTGGCAACTCATGGGAAATAAAAACCTTGCAACTTGCAGTCGGAGTCCTGGGCATTTCCTCTGAGGCTGAAGGGGGCGGAGCAAGGAGCAGAGAAGACCGTTTGTTTCTGCTTCCTCTGAAAGGCACCGGCTTAAGGACCCTCCCTGGTCTGCGCTCCCCACTGGTCACCCCGCCCTCAAATCCCCGGGATGGGGGCTGGAACTCCGCAGGAAATGCAGTAACACAGCCGCAGCTGGAAATCACAGCCTGGAAACCCCAATGTGGCGTCTGATAGTGTTCAGGGCTGCATCTTGGGGAATAATTCTCGTTTCCTGCCTTGCCGTGTAGACGGGGTGTGTGTGTGTGCGTGTGCGTGTGTGTGTACACTATGCCTAGGTTTTTAAAAGTACTTAAAAAGCATTTCCTGCATCAGCAGAGTAAGACTGCTTCCCGATATCTGTCTGTCTGTAGGCTGCACCCTGAAAACTGCAGTACAATCTCTGATTGAGATAGAACATTTGGTGATACATTGATTGATCAATCAGTTGATTGAATGATTGATCAATCGATTGATAGATTGATTTCAGGAGGCTTAGATATTCCAGGGTCACCACTGCTTTACTATAAGGAAGTTAGAGATTAGGGGTGTATCGGATAAGCCCCAAGGTGTTGAGAAATGGGATTCCAAACGAATTCTTCCCCCTGACTGTGTGTGTGTCCCTTCTTTCCCGGTCAGTTTTCCATCTGTAAGTTACAGTGGTGATTTCTGGGATAATTGAGAAAGAAGATGGAGAAAGGGGGGTTTAGTCAAAAAAAACTCAGAAAGTTTTTGTTAATGCACATGAGATAGTCAAATTAAGGTAAGAGGAAAGGTGGCAAAAGATTGATTACATGTAAAAAAAGAAGAATTTTTCCATGCTGAAGGAAAATACAAAGAAAGGTAAAATCAGCAAAAGAAATGCTTGTCTTATGTCTAAATGTGAACAGAGCCAAAAGCATGGGTTGCACAGTCGGTACCTTGACTTAATTCTTGGACCTGGAGTAGATGACATTTCCCTGAAAGGACCACGGGGGTGTTTCCTGTCTCATGTTTTTCTAGAAGCTCTCGGTGTCCCATGAAGAGCTAGGGTATGCTTCCTCTCCCACAGAAACTGGCGGGCCTCTGGGACCACAGCAAGAAATGCAATACTGAGGCAGCCATGCCTCTTAACAGCTGAGGCTACGTTACAGAAAGCAGTGCAGCAGCTGCTGGAGTGGATCTCAGCACATTCGCCCTGGGAACCAGCCACCATGTTGCGAGAAAGCTCAGACGGCACAGAGATCACATGGTCCAGGACCCGGCTAAGGAATCAGCTAGTCAGTACCAGCCCAGGCTGGTGAGTGAGTGGTCTGCAGGCGTCACAACCTTCGACTCTAATGCCAAGTGGAGCAGAGAGGAGCTGTCCCTGCAGAGCTCCACTCACATTGGGGATTCAGGGGCCAAATGAAACTGTGAACTGCTGGGGAGGTTTGTCACATCACCATGGTAACCGGATCAAGGCATAGGTACCAGAACCTAGTGAGAGAAGAGGTTTTACCTCTTGAGGTGAAAAATCTATGTCTATACGTGTTTGACTGCTGTGTCAAAACTAAGTTAAACAGGGGCTGATGGATAATGCGGATCTCTGTTAGTGACTCTGGGTACGGGGCAGACCCAGCAAGATTTCCTCACCCGGCAAAAGAAGTGCTCAGAATAGTGCTGATCTAGCATGCAGGAAATGCTCCATGGTATGTGTTAAATAAGATGAAAATAACTGCGTTTTGTCTGCACAGCGATGTGGAGAAGGGAAATAAGAACATCTCCCAAAGCGAAGGAAACGTGCAAGCTGCTGCCCATGAGTCCTGATAAGAACGTTCGTGAGAGTCACTTTTGGGGTTTCTGCTCCAAGGCCCCAGAAGAGCCAAAGCCGGGGTTCCTACCTTGCCAGCACCATCTTAAAATAGGTTCCAAATCCTGTACTTGCCAATCTTGTTGTACTAATTGTACCTTAAGATTTCATAGGTTGGTTGAAAAGGCAGACTCCCTGGGTGGCCCCCATATCCAAGAACTCCTAAGGAAATGAATACCATCCAGTTAATCTCCAGAGTGAAGGCTGTCATCATTGCACTGAGGCCAAATATCTCACATAAGTTTCTACTTTTATCTCTGAGACACAGAGAGAGGACTACTTGGAGGACAGCAGAGACCGGAGTGACGCAGCTGTAGACCAAGGGGGCCAAGGATGGCTGGCAAACTACCAGAAGCTGGAAAAGGCAGGGGAAGATTGTCCCCTGCAGGTCTCAGAGGGCGCATGGCCCTGCCGGGACCTCAGGTTGGGATCTCTGGCCTCCAGAACTGTGAGAGACTAAACCTCTGTAGTTTGAAGCCACCCAGTTTGTGGTACTTTGTGACAGCAGCCACAGGACACAAATACTGTGTGGAGGAACATAACACAGGGCTGACGAATGTGATATCTGGAAACAGTGCCCAAGTTCCAGCATTCCTAGACCTACCATGTTCCCGAACAGTGACACATTACTCAACCCTAAATCTCCCTTTTTGTCCCTAAATTTTGTGCTCTGCAGCTGGCATTTGGGGTAACAATAGTAGGTAGCTGCTAGGAGTCCTTTGAGCATGAAGGGGTTTTGTACAAACAGCACTTGGTACAGATCCTGGCACGTAGGAGGCCAGTGGGAGGAATCTCAGTGTCTTCTCATAACATTGACCTTTTGCCCGCCCCTGTCTGGTCCTTCTCTGCTGTGTTATAAACATTGTCAGGAGTGGGGACCAGATGTAACCCTGCACTCTGGGTACAACAAACCATCATGGTTTAATACAAGAGCAGAATAATATTTTCCTTTCTCCTTTTGGTGCAAAAGGTCATGCAAATCCTGTGCTTCTTATCACTGTTTAAATTAAGTTCTGCCACTCAACGCCTGTGCCGTTTGATAAGACATTGTGTTGTGAAGCTCTCGGTCCAGAGGAAGACAGAGCTGGAATGTATTTATTTGCCACGTTCTATGTATGTGTGTGTGTGTGTTTGTATGCAAGTGAGTGTGTGTGAGTGCCTGTGAGCATCTGTGTGTGTGTGTGTGTGTGTGTGTACCATTTAAAATGGCCAGGGGAAAAAATTAAAAAATAAGATAAAATGGCCAGGGGATGATATTGAATATTAATCATTAGAATTAGTGGGGATGGATGGCCTGTATAGGAGAAAAACATCAAATTCAAACTCTATGAGTCAATACGAATGATCAATTTAAGTTTACAAATTGCAAATATTCTTTTAAAAGACTGTTACTCAGTGCAAACAAAAGAAAAAGTGCATTGAACTTACCAGCGCTTCTGTTCTCCAAACACTTCCTTCTGGCCTTCATCTGTTCCTGTCTTGGCTTCCTTTGAACATTGTCTAAGCACTCACATTTGCTGGTCAAAGCCTCGCGCGCCCAAGGCCTCCTCTTCGTGGCCTTGCCTGCATTCCTCACACTCACAACCAGACTGGCAGCCTCTGTTTGGAACATTCACACTTCCTCGTGGCGTGGACCACGTTCGCCCCGCAACTCATAGGTTTGTCCGCTTTGCTGAGGAAGAAGCTGGGCGAGGTACACTTGCCCAGAGAACAGTCTCGGACTTCCTCACCTCTCCTTCCCCTGTGGCGTGTCGCACACAGCAGCCTCATACATGTTTACGGTGTTCACCATGCACCCTGCGCCCACGTGTGCCTCGTCCAACTTACCACAGCCACGCGGGGAATAAGGGAACGCCGCTCACGTTTCCGGGGACATAAGACACACCCAAACGCTAAGGCCACAGGGGACTGCAAGACCCCAGAAGAGGACAGAGGGTGGCCGACCGGAGATGCTGGACCAGCAGGGCAGGGTGTCCACTTCAAAGCACGCTTTCCCTCTTTCTAGGGGTGTGAGTCATTTTTTTAAATCCCTCTGATCTCCAACGTTTTCCTCCATTGAACAGGCATAAGACATATCTCAGGGAGTTGTGTTGGCAGTCTGGGGGGTCCCAGTGTAGGACAAGCCTGGCCTAAGGCCTCCCCGAGGGGGAAGGGGGCTCAGGAACTGGGCAGAAGCAGAAGCTTAGAAACAGCCCCTGGGACCACCCTCCTCAGCCTCTACACTTTCCTTAATGACATTTCCTCTCCTGGTCTCTCCAAGGCTGGCCTTGCCGGTGGTTTCAATCAGATTATACCGGCATTTATAGCTTGAAGGGAGTAACCAAGGGGGTGCCGGCAGGCTCCAGACAGAAACAAATGCTAGCAAAGAAATCTCCAGGGAAACATCCAGAGCTTTCCAGGAGTCCTAATGTACCCAGGACCCACCCCGGAGTTCTGATTAGTGTTCTCTGAATGTCTGCCACGAGTGGGCTGCTCAGGAAAGCTGATGGGGACTGACACTTGCCTGAACACTGAGTCTTAGCTGATTAATTTAAGAAACTCTTGGTAGGCACAGGGCAGTGGTGTTTCCTTGAAATCTAGGCAACTTCCGCTTGATTTTTGCTCGATAAGAAACAGTGTGAGGTCTCCAGTGGCCGCACTCCCAAGCCCACCCCTCTTGAGGACTTCTGGGCTATTGGAGAGTTCAGTTTTCTCCCGCTCCGACTCTGTCTCCGTGGCCCGGTGGTCTGCTCTGCTCCGGCATGGCCATGTCGGGAGGTGGTGCTCCAGGCTTCCTCCCATGGCAGCTGCCAGATCGACCCACTCCCCGGAGTGAGAATCCCCTCACTCTGAAGAATGGGCAACTCTTACTCACCCATCACTGGAGACATTTTCATTTATTTCATCTTCACAACAGTTTTGGAGGGAAGTCTTAACAGCCTACATTTACAGGTGAAGACAGTGAAGCCCCAGGGAGTCAGGCCATGTGGAGTCAAATTCTCAGATTCAAACCGAGATTCAAATTCAAGACTGTATGGAAAGTCCGAGCTCCTTTTTTTTTTTCTCTTGGTCGCGCAGCATGTGGGATCTTAGTTCCCCTGCCAGGGATTGAACCGGTACCGCCTGCATTGGAAGCGTGGAGTTTAATCCCTGGACCACCAGAGAAGTGCCTGAGCTCTTTTAGAGGGACACCTTGGCTATGGGGAAGAGGGAGCAGCAGGGGAGGGAGAATCCAGCTGGAACAGACAGTCGTGGGTGGGAAGCTTGGCCAGCTGGCATCAACGGCGCATTCAGCCTCCACTCACCTGGGGGCAGGTGGCAGGGCAGGAAGGAAGCAATGACAGGCTGAAGAGCTTATGCCAGCCGAGGCCAGGGCTCCCTTTCCCTTTACTCTTTGGTAAGTCTGGAAGCGTGTTAAGAAGTAAACCACGGCTTCCCTGCTGTCACAGTGGTTAAGAATACGCCTGCCAATGCAGGGACACGGGTTCGAGCCCTGGCCGGGGAAGATCCCACATGCCACGGAGCAACTAAGCCTGTGCGCCACAGCTACCGAGCCTGTGCTCTAGAGCCCGCAAGCCACAACTACTGAGCCCCCGAGCCACAACTGCTGAGCCTGTGTGCCTAGAGCCCGTGCTCCGCAACAAGAGAAGCCACCGCGATGAGAACACATGCACCACAACGCAGAGTAGCCCCCGCTCGCCGCAACTAGAGAAAGCCCGCACGCAGCAACGAAGACCCAACACAGCCAAAAATAAAAACAAGTAGATAAATAAATTTATTTAAAAAAAAAAAAAGGGGTAAGCCAGCTCACACTCTGCAGCCGAGCAAGAATTTGAACTCTAAGGCTCCAATAAGTAACAACAGCATCGCCTCTTTATTTCTCTGCTATTTCGCATCTTTCTTCTTTCCCTTCAACACTGGCTCCCCTCCCACCCCCGCCTCCCCTCCCACCCCCGCCTCCCCTCTCACCCCCGCCTCCCTTCCCACCCCCGACATCCCCCTGTATCTATCTTACTCCTATACCTCTGTAGACACGCTCATTATTTACCGGATGATAAGATAGGTCTGCACTGCCTTCTAGGAAAAACGCACAGATATTATTTGCAAAGGCTAGAAAAGCAGGTGTTCTCAAGCTTATCTGAATATTTTGAGTAAATCCCTGTTTTGAAATGTAAATGCTCCTGCAGCCTGTCTGGTTTGAGATAAAGCAGTGAACAATGAGTTAATCCTTATTTTATGCAGTTCATTATCAGAAGCCTGTGACCGGGCAGCCACCTTTCCAAGCATAATGGAGGTCACACCCAGGTAGATAACTCCCTGACCCCAGTAAATCGCATTTATTGGGTAGATTATGTTGGACATAAAGGGACCAGGGTATAAATGTTTTATATGTGCTTATATATGCAATACAAAACGATGATTACCTTAAATATTTATTCAATATTAGATATCTCAGTACTTTATAAAATTGGTTCATTATTGTTCAGGTAAAAAGCAGATTTTATTTTTTTCCTTCCCAGGGTAAAAGTGAATGTATTCATCTCACTGGGAAACATGATTTAATCTTTCAGAGTGGCAGTGGGAAGGAGTGTGGAATCTCTTTGATTTTTTTTTTATCTTTAAATAATTGCAAAGAAAAAAATGAAGTACATTAATCTGCCCAGGTCCATTAAAGTAAATCCTATCAACATTCTCCTTTCTTCTCTCATGCCTCTCCAAAAACAAACAAGCAAGCAAGCAGACAATTGGACCCCGAAAGCACCCATGCTACTGCACAAGGAAAGCAGGTGCAAGGCCCTGGTGTAACGGACGACTTTATTTCTGAGGACATTCTTATTGTTGCCATAGCACAGAGTTCATAGCTGAAGCAATTATTAACAACTATCTAATTCTGAATTCTTTCATTTTACCTTCAGTCCCAGATAATACCTACTTCATGCATTTTATAATTGTTTTTTTTCCTAATTTTCCCTCTGTGGCTTGTTTTATAGCCTCCTTTCTTTTCATTCTTTTCCTTTGTCCTCTTCTCTCTCCTACCAGCTTCTTGGTTCTGTCTTTATGCTCCCCATTTTATGGACACTTCGGCCCCTGTCTGCTCTGCGGTAGCTTTCTACATCAATGACACCCCTGGGAACTGAGGTTTTCGTTTCCCGGTGCAGAACCGTCAGTCTGCCTGCTCTATTTATTATCCTCTTGATTCCATGGCTCCTCCTGGCACTGGCTGGACCTTGAACATTCCATACCTCTGCACGCTAAGCATCAACTAGGGAACTTTCTCCTTTTACATATTCTTCTGTGTAACTAGAATACTTAAAGGAAAGAGACAGCCTTGGAAAAAATGTGCCTTGGCTGTACCTTGGCTGTGAACCGGTAAGGGTGGCACTGAAGGACATTTCTTTGGGTGGAATCTGACAAAGAAAAGCACCCTTTTCTCCTGTGTCCCTCAGGGCCACCTACAGCGGCAACTTGCTGCCTTGTTTGTTGAAGACCTGGCTGTGCTGGAGGAGATAAGAGCTGATTTGTGTATTTAGAATATCTGCTGAGAAGTAGGTGTTTGCATAGCTTATTACTGGGCAGCCGTGTAGGTTTCTCAGACATGGCTTAAAAGGTAGATCAATTTGTTTTATTTAAATATTTGATTCTATTTTTAATAGGAATGATGCAACTGTGGCAGTATGCTTCAGCTTCTATTGACTGCTTACTGATGGCATTAAGTAGTTTGAGAAAATGTGCGAATCCATATTTTATTTATAACCAAAGCAGAACCACTAAAACTAAAATAGGACCCCAGGGCTACATCTCTCAGACACACGCCCATCACAAGTGGACGTCAACACGAATACCAAGTCTTGGCACCTTCTGGTTTACAGCCCTTAAAATAAATCCATCCACAGATATCTGATGACAGTCAAGGTCCCAGCAGCAGGAAAAAACAGATGAAGACATCAAGGATGCATTTTTCCAAGACGGATTTATTTTACATGCAACACCAGCTCAATCACTGGCACTGGACGGGCTCCTTATTTCTGAGGAACGTCGATGGATTTTTAGGTTGTATTGACCACTTTAATTTATTCGGTCATTTCACTCTAAATGGTTAAATTGTTTTGCTCACAAGAACTCTGGCAGAACAACGACCTATACTCCATGGGGGGTCCCTAGGAGAGGAGGGCACCGGATAAATTTCAGCCCCTTGGATGTCATCGTAGTGAAGATTTTGCTTGGTTTCAAGGGCAAGTCCACAGACGCTAATACTTAGTGAGCACCTGCTTTGTGCCAAGCATGAGGTTCCTACTTCTTATGAATACTGTATGGGTTTATGGGAAAGTGGCTGTATCTGAGCTGAGGGTCGTCCTGGGGCAATGGCTTTCTACTCCTATTCATAATGTTGGATCCATTTACTTAAACAGGGCCTCCTAAATTGCATTAGCCTCGGGCCTTACCAAAGCCAGACCCTCCATTTATATATTTCACTACAAACTTGCAGTTGTGTGAACTTGATTAAGACTTAATCGACCCCGTTACACCAAAAAAGCAAAAGAATAAAATGAACAACCAATGAGCTTCCAAAACATTGCGTTTTTTGTTTGTTTGTTTGTTTTTTGCTTTGGGTTTTTTTTTTTTTTTTTTCCTTTTTCTTTTGGCCACACTGTGGCTGGCTTTCGGGATCTTGGTTCCCTGACCAGGGATGGAACCCAAGCCCCAGCAGTGAAAGCGCCGAGTCCGAACCACTGGACCGCCAGGGAATTCCCTCAAAACGTATTATTTTTATGAAACCCAACTTTGGCACTTTTATTACAGCAAAACATCACTTTTGATTAGGCTTGCTAATTTGAATTGTATTGGTTTTATTGCTGCCTTGTATTAAATATGTAAATGTGCTATTTACACATAGTCTGGGTCAGACTATACCCAGAGGGCTATATAGGTGATCTTAGATTTGTTAGCATATAGTTCATTCTAAGACAGTTTATCTAAGTTAGCAAGGGAATCCATAAGAATTTTACCCTCCAAAGAGAAATTTAGAAAAGACTCAAGTTTGAAATATACCACAGCAGCCTAAAATCTGAGTGCAGTCCGTAATCAGAGAGGTGTGGAACACGTAGATGTCTTCAGCTTCCCAGTGAAGCTGAGACAGCAGTGCGAGGATGGAGAACTGCCCCAGTTCTCAAGCCCTCACAGGTGACCCTGCCCACTTGACCACCTCCCGAACTTTATCTTATGGACTGATTGGTTGATTGGCTGTGGCCGATGCCTAGAGGCTGCATGTGGCCTCTGTTTGCACTGCCTGAGGAGAAGCAGCGTGAAGCCCTGACAAAGGCGGGCTTGACGGGGACCTGGAGCTCTTCTATATTCAGTGGCTCCCACTGCCTGCAGGCCAGTGTCCAGGTTCCTGGGCAGGACACACGCAGCCTCTGTGACTGCCTCTCTGTCTCCCCTTGCTCTCGCGCTGACGGGCCCTTGTTATCCCTCAGCAGTGCTACCCCTCTCCATCTCCAGCCCCATGCCCTGGGCTCTGGACAAACCAGCTTCATCATACCACTTCCTGCCCCATTCAGCTCACTCCAGACTCAGCAGTCACCACCAGGGAGACCTCTCCCAGCACCCTCTCCACCATCATCTCCCTAAGGACACCTTTCCTGTCACTCATGAATGAAAAAATGCTGCTGCCGTATCAGTAAACACAGGATGTTGGGCCATCGAGCCATCACATTGCAGCCGCCCAGATGGTGAGCCCTGAGGGAGCTCAGGATGGAAACAGGATGCCCGCCACCAAGCCCTCAGCCCCTGCAGCCACCTGGTGAAGACGGGGGCCCCCTGCGGGGACTCAGGATGGGAAAGCACAGGATCCTGGTCCCAGGTAGCTGAGGTGCGGATCAAAGGAATGATTCCGGTGAGCCCAGACTCTTGCATCTTCCCATGCATAGAAAAGGGCTGAATTCATTAACCTGAGATGTCTGGTTTTCTTTAATGAACAGTAAACTTTTGATGTTCCAACTACCTGGTCTTTGTTGCAAAAACCCCTGTAGATCCTGATTCCTCCCCGACCTCTTCACAGAGGTCCCTCAGCGTGATCTGAGAGGCTGCGCCCTGGGCTTAAGTCCTCAGTTTTGTCCGCCAAATAAAACATAACTCTCAACTTTTAGGTTGTGCTTTTTTTTCAGTCACCACCACCCTGATATTCCCTGCATGACACAAACCTTTTTCCAGGGCAGGGTTCTAGGACCCCCAAGTTCTAGAATATTTATTTTACTAACTTGAATACAGGACCATCTCCCCAGTTCAATTATCCCCCCTGTGTTGGGCTTAACAGCATTCAAGTGTATGGGTTCTATTTCATCAGTGAAGGTTTCCCTGGTCTAACTGTAAAAATAATGGAGTGCACTTTTACATCCTGTAGCTTTTGAAGTTGATCGTGTAAATTTCTTTAACTTCTGACTTGTTTTGAAACTTGGATCTGTAGTGTTGAAAATTGTCA
Organism: Tursiops truncatus; assembly: GCF_011762595.2. Classification (NCBI taxonomy): domain Eukaryota; kingdom Metazoa; phylum Chordata; class Mammalia; order Artiodactyla; family Delphinidae; genus Tursiops; species Tursiops truncatus. The sequence continues at coordinate 85,120,671 of NC_047047.1, read as the reverse complement.
GAAGGAAGTAGGACTTCAAAAGGTATCCACTGAATGAATGAGACCCTGAATTTCCCCCTATTTCTCTAGCACAGACTAATAGGCCACGGTGATTAAAAATAGGTGATTTTCATCATTTTCAAATCAATCTTATTTAATACAGTTTTTTTCTTTTTTCTTTTTTTTCTATAAGCCAATGCAAATGCAGAGGATGTTTCTCTCTCCCCAGGGAGAAATAGATTTCAGAGTTTGAGTTTAGTGGGAGTTCATTTTCAGTTCAAACCAAGTGTCTGCAAAAGTCAAACTTTGCTGCTAGTTTTTTCCTTCCTTTTTCTGAGTTAAACGGCTGAGCCTTATCTACAGAGGAACGTGACTCACTCATTGCTGCCGCTGTACCCCCCAAATTTCACAAATGTTTCCATGTGGGATTCCCATGTTGATAAGATAACCTGGCCAATCTGTGGAATTTTATAACTAGAGACAAGATGAGCAGAAAGAAAAGTACGTTGGGGAGTTTTAATATAATCCAGGGAATTATTAATCTATATTGCTGGGGATATTCTCTGGTTTAACCCTCACTTAGGAGGGAGTACAGGGTGATGATTATAAGCCAGACACCTGACTCTGAACCCCATTTCCAGTCGGCATGTTGCGTGACCTTGCTCAGCCTTGCTGTGCTCATCTGTAAAGCAGAGATAAAAATAGAGCTCCAGGGCTTCCCTGGTGGCGCAGTGGTTGAGAGTCCGCCTGTCAATGCAGGGGACACGGGTTTGTGCCCCGGTCTGGGAAGATCCCACATGCCGCGGAGCAGAGCTCCGGTTCATCTGTACCATTTTTCTAGATTCCACATATATGCGTTAATATACGATATTTGCTTTTCTCTTTCTGACTTACTTCACTCTGTATGACAGTCTCTAGGTCCATCCACGTCTCCACAAGATGAACTGGCTTGCAAGACAAATAGAGACTAAGACGTAGAGAACAAACGTATGGACACCAGGGGAAAGAGTGTGAGGGGGGTGGTGGTGGCACGAATTGGGAGATTGGGAATGGCATGTATACACTGATATGTATAAAATGGATAACTAACAAGAACCTGTTGTATAAAAAAATAAGTAAATTTAAAAAATCGAGTTCTGTCATAAAGCTCTTGTGAGGATTAAACGTGACAGTGCACCCAGTGAGCGCTGAATAAATGTTAGCTGTGATTGAGACGAGGCTGCCCTTCAATCAGAACACTTTCCCCAAGACACGTTTAAGTTTTTCTGAACTTAAAGGGCATAAAAACAGCTGAGAAGCTGCTTACAAGCCTGATTCCTGGACCTTCCCCTGGGTGAGTATGATCCGGGGGTCAGGTGTGCCTTGGGCCTGCACCTGGATCACGTTCCCACAGTGATTCTGATGGACCATCTGTGGCCTGAACTTGGAGCAACACAGGGCTACCATGTCACCTTCCAGGTAACTTTGAAAGCCGGGTGCAGAAATCTTCATTCCTACTCCCTGATTCTTCGCTAAGCCAATGCTGTAGGCCCACAGGAAGAATTCCTGCTTTCTGGAGCACAGGATGGCGTTGGCAGGGATTCTTGGACTCCCCAGCATCAGAAACGTTCATCCTGTGTCTTCAAGCTTCCACCAGACCTGGGCACCCACTTTGTAACCTCAGGAAGATGCTCCTTAGGTACATATGTGACAGAGTGTGATGGAAAGAAATTCAGGCTCGGAAGTCAGACAAACGTAGGACTGGACCCACTTCTGTCATTCACTCCCTCCATGTGCTTGAAGGAAAGGAAGAAAGAAGGCAGGCAAGAGGCAGAGACAAAAGAGCGAGACCGCTCTTGGCCTCCATGCAAAATAAGGTAGCAGCTTGTGTCACCAAGGCTTGATTAGAAGGTCTGCACGAGATGTGTGAAGCCTGCAGTGTACACTCCCTAAGTGCTGGTTTCCTTCCCGTGGCTTTCCTGAGACCGTGGCCTGCCCATCTCTAACTAAGCAGTCAGTTCTTAACCACTCACTTAACACTGGATGATATAATGGAGCTATATAGCCACGTAATTGTTGTCCACGTCGCCGTTTGTCTTTCGTTAGATTACAAGCCGCCTGAGATCACGACCTGTGAATCAGCTTTGTTCTGTCTTCCACCGCCCATTCTTACATTTCCCCGCAGCCCCAAAGCCCTGACCTCCGTGTCTGTCCCTGCGAACGCTCAGCCGTCCGAAGTGGTGAGAGAGGAAACAATAAACAGACCACAGATTCAGTGCCTGACCCAAGAGGCGGATTATTGGGCAAAGCCAGAGCCGGGAAATACCAGCCGATGACCCACTGGTTGACAAAAAAAAACAGACAGAGGACCTGCCGGCAGTGGTCAGGGCTTCCAGGAGCTAGGGGCACTGCTCAGCATTTTCTGAACGTGGTGCCTGGACCTTGTGTTTGCCTAAACCCCAGCGAGCCCACACCCTTCTAAAGCTGCTAAGGAGGTCACATTCCAGCTGGGAAGGCTGCCCCCAGCCACTATGTGAGCCTCACTTTAGGTGTCCGTGGCTTGGAAGAGTAAGATTATTATACACATGGACATTGAAGGCACTCAAACATTTGTTGAAGGAAGAACGTGGAGCCTAACAGTTTGTGTGTGTATCTCTTAAGGGTACAAGTTAAAATGAGCCAACGATATATGTCAAGAACTATAGCATTTTCTTGAAAACAAATTGCGCACAAGTCAGACCAAAGCTTACAGAATATCCCTGGGTAATTTAGGAGCTGTGCTTCTAAAGGAGAGAGTTGTGAGGCTGCCCTTTATAGGTTTTGCTTTGTTGGAACCTTCTCGCAGTGTCTGGGGACACAGTTACAAGTTGTCATCTGTCTGCTCCGGGCTCCTTCCGAGTCCCCAGCTCCAGAAAGGAAGGTGTGCCTGGAACTGTCCTAGGTCATCCTCACAGCAGTCTCCTCCCTCCTCCTCAACTCACAGTGCTGAGGGTTTCTTCTAGATGTCTTCTTTCTTTTCTCTCAAAAGTTCTAACCCTGCCTATAAGCTAACGTTTTAAAGAAAATATTTGTTCATAAACCAGAGGAAGGTTCTCTTTCTGGGCAGGCAGGGAACTCACCCGTGAACACTGAGTGCCCTTTTTCCCCCTCCACCCCTGAACATTTGATTTATATTAACCGAAACAGGCTATCTTTACAAAAACACATGAAAGGGTTTTGTCATAATCAAAACTCCATGTGCGTGAAGTTTAACTCATTCTTTCCCAAGTAGATCACAGTCTCATGCACCTATCACTTGGGGACTGGTCCCCTGTCTCTGTTAGGTCTGCTCCTCTGTTTGTAACATGTAGAGTTCAGCCCATTTAGTTTGCATTGGAGGCTAAACCTCCACCAAAAGACGAAAGGCGATATGTTGCACTGTTCACGTGACCGCTTCTATTAAACCACACCATTTTCCCACCTCCAAGCAAGCTTTAGGGTACACTGAAATAAGCTGTCTCCGGAGGCCCCAGGAGCCCTTGTAATTCTATTTTAATTTATAATGACAGTAATACCGATGATAACAGCAATAACATCTATCACTTATAAAGCAGGATTTTAATGTTTTCATGTACATAGTACCCACTGGCCCCCTAAAGAAGGCAAGAAAGGGAACCTTGATCAATTACGCAGGTGAACAACACAATTTTTTAAGTTTCTCCTAAGTCAGAAATCTCTTTTTCTTCCTTGATTATAACAAGCTATCGTGACCACTTAAGTTAGTTTATATCACTTACCGCATTTTTCCTAGGACAGAAATCATTACTATTTTTGTTACACTACCTTACTCTCATGAAATCTGCCCAGACCGTCTATCTATTCTGCACACTGTATCTCATCTCATTCACCCCTACCCCCCTTGGAAGTCTTTTCATCCCCATGTTCCCGGGGATCCCTGGACCCCAAGGCTCTGACTTTCCCAAGATCCTTTCCCAAGAGCCTCCAAATTTCTAATTCTCGCTTTCTTATCCCAGGTCTTTTTGACTTTAACTGAAAGAAACAGCTTTTTTTTTTATCAGGGCTAACGTTTTTCTATACCACGTAATAAAGTTTGTATTGGATACACTAAAGGCTGTAGACTGACCAGAGGCCTCAGGCTTTAGGACCCGAGTCCATGGCGCTGGAATAATTTAAAGAGAAGAGTCCAGAGTTACAGTTGTTACCACTGCCGGCTAATGGAAAACAGCCCTGCTTCGAAGCCATGTTCTAGTAAAAGGAATTCGTTTGCAAGAGACATCCAAATGGCAGCTAGGTTAGAATCTGGGCAGTTTTGATCTGTCCCAGTGTCACTGGTTACTCTCTTCACCAATCTGGGTCTCAGTTTCTGCAGGAAAAAAAAAAAGGAGACATTTGTAGCTTGCCTTTCAAATCTAAGAATCTATGAAATCCCCTGAACATAGCATAAATGGGGATTAACCTGAAATCCAAATGTGCTCCTGTTTTTGCTACAATGAGTGTGACTTCTTCTGCTTTTGAATGCAAGGTTTTAATGTACGGCTCGATTTGGCAGTTCTTACTGAGATAAACTGCATTCAAGGCCAGAGAAATTTCTGGGGCAGAAGCTGAAAGACACAAGTGAAAGGTCCAAGGAGCGTGAAAGCTACGTAAAGTTACATAAATTTCAGATGCAAAGAGTTGTTCTACTGAATTTAAAATTAAAAAGCAAACAAAACAAACAGAAACCATAAAAGAAAACGGAGTTCCTTAGCAAGGCCACCTAAATAAATTCCCTTTCCTGCACACGGACCGGCTTCTGCTCTGTGACTGAGACTTGCCAGCCTTCCTGAGGGGAAAACTCCTTCTATCAAAGCAAATGATGAGGGAATCTCTCCTGTATGTGACCTCCAACGCTGTGGCCCGAAGTGTGAGAGAAGCTTGGGAGACACTTTTTTTTTTTTTTAGTTTTGTTTTTCTTTGGATTTTCAAATGCTAATTTCACCCAACCAAGGGAGCTTCATTTAGTCAATTTCCAGGACAGCTTTTTAAAAGGCCTCACATGAAAGTTAAAATAAATTGAGTTAGAGATCTTGCCACCCCATATTTATCAACATTATAATTGATTTCTATTCAAAAGTAGGTGACAATCAGTTTGTGCTCGGGCCACTCGATTTATGAAAACACAGCTGCCAACTTCTTTAGAAATCATTTTTTTTAATTGAAATGCATTTTTTAGGGTATGGGCTGTAACTTGGAATAAAGCCTCAAGTTAAAGGTAAAAAAGCCTATTAAAACATGACAGCTTTTCTCGATATATATATATATATATATAGATATCAAAACACCTTGATCACTATATATCAAGAATATATATCATATGATAAATATATATGTATTTATTATATATTAGCATATATTAAATAATTTAGATTTATATATTTCTATATGTAATTCTTAATATATTAAAAACATATATACAATCACATAAATTTGACTCTCTGGAATAAAAAACATTTCACTTAAAAGAAAATATCTATATTGATCCTTACGAATACCTCAAACGAAGCAAACAGCTTGAACTAACACGTTTTCCCTAATATGTATCTTATCACGGAATGTGTATTTTTCTAGGCTGGTAGACTTTCACATATATTCAGTTGCAAGGGTAAATCATTCCTTCACTTGCTTTATGGCTCCACTGAGACCTTCCAGATGTCAGTAAAGAGAGAGAGAAAGGCTTTATCAATTCAATCAGAAATGGTTAATTCAGTAATAAGGGCTTAGAGCATTTTAATGTCCGTTTATGATGCTAATGTATGTTAATTGCCATTCTCTCCCAAGACTTTCTTCTTTTTCAGGACTTTTTAGGTGAGGTAGGGGAGGTGTGCTCTGCATTTGTTATCCAGTCCTGGGAAGGCCTCCTTGTGATTCGAATGGAGGAGCTTACCTGAAAACAAAAGTGCAGGCCCTCCACCTGCGGTTCCGGGTATCAGCCCTAATGCCTAATTCCTAAACTCTAAGGCAAATCTTCTGCTTAAGGTGTGAGGGCAATTTTCCCACCTCTTTCTTCCCACAGCTTCAGAATAAAAAGCCAACATTAGTAAATCTGTTAGACATTTCCATCATAAAAGTAGCGTATATACATTACTGAAAACTGAGGAAAAACATATATATACACACACCACTCACCACACAGAAAATCACTGCTGGCATTTTAGTGTATTTCTGTCCTTATTCTTTTTTCCCACTTCTTTCCAGAAATACAATCGTATGTCCTACTTATTGACAAATAAACCAAGCAAAGAAAAACTTACTATTTTCGTACAATTTTGTCACCTGCCTCGTTTCACTTCACAGCACCCGAAACGTCTAAGAGGTGGGTGGCAGAAACACAAAGGCTAAAATGCCGTCACAGTTTGGGGCTGCTGTTTTCTGCCACCTCCCCAATGCCTCCTGGGGCAGCCTGGCTTTCCAGAAGGGATCTCTGAACTGTTGTTAAAATTGGGGTCATCCTCTGCAACCTCTGGGATCCAGCATTCAGCTTTCCCTGTAGTGAGAGGACTGGAAATATTCTGAGACTGAGGAAAGCCATCATTTTAATGTCTCAGAAAGAAAAATAAGACCGTTTGTTTGCGCTACTCAGGCTGCAAAAGTCCACTTGACTTTGGGGACTGTACTTTAGATCCTTGCAGGAGGTGGGGAGGGAGAGAGACAGACAGAGAGCGAGAGAGAGCAAGGGAAGCAGAGTGGTCCAGAGAGAGCCCCAGACAACCAGAGTTTGCTCTGTCACAAAGGCTTTATGTCCAAAATGGTTCCAGACCCAAGATGAGGAAGTGGCCGCCCTCAGCCCTGTGCCTCCCCCGATGCTTAAGTGCGCTGTGTGTGTGCATTTGTTTGCCTTTCCAGCCTGGAGCCAAAATCCTGAAATCTGACACCTCGGAGGGCACAGCCCCCTGAGCTCAAAGGCATCAGCATTTGGGCTGGCTTCTCCGGGCCAGCCTTCCCGAGGAGAGACAAGTCGAAAGACTTCTAAACAGTAGTCTATTCAGCCCGGGCTCTGAAGCGCTCCAAAGAAATAAATGTGTTACAGCTGTTCCGTGGGGGAGGCCCGGGCCTTTGGGGACCAGAAGGAATTCCGGGACTCAGGGAGCAGTTTTGACTCGGCCGCTTCTCTGGAGGCTGGCTGCCTGGAGGTGGCTTTCTGGTGGGGCTGACGGAGCCGGGTCCATCTCCTGGAGGTGGGGACATGACCGTCCGCGCATCTGCTTTGTGACAGCTGCTGACGCCACTGCCGCCCGCTCAGAGCAGCGTCCCTGATTTTATAAATAGGCACTTGTGTACGCCGAGTGCGCAGGCACACAGCTCATGTTCTGTTATTAATTTAAAGTTTGGACCATGTTTTGTTTTTTTTTTTCTAATTCTTAAGAGCACCTTCCTTAAAAGATCTTTAAGACGTGAGTGACAGACAGCAAAACCATAATGGCAAACAGACAAAACCCAAAACAAAAAAATCACAGCGATTTTTGTCTCCTTACTTGTGAGACACACAGTTTTGCTTTGCTTGGTGCCAGTTTACATGGACGTCAAGCTCATTAAGTTAAGATGTATCCTAAGCAATTCTTTAGTAGCATTGATTTTTTTTTTTTTTGATGCACGAAAACTTCATTAAAACCATTGTAATATCCAAAATGCTATAAACTAATTTAATAAAGATCTAATTTTAAAGGACATTATGACAAGACCTAAGTATTGTTATTGGTTTTTTTTTTTTTTCTTAGTTTGCTAATTTTAAAGATGAGTTTTTTTGACTCCTGTAGGGGAAAAGAACATTTTAAAATAGTAACTGTTAATATTTAAATAAATGTTTCTTTTCCAACTTTATTAGTCTATCTTCCATTTAACTGTTGTTTTTCACCCCCTAAGAGGACTTTTAGTTTTAAGAGGAAATGTAATTTTCACAACAAAGTGATCAAGAAAGTCTGATACTTTCTGGTTATTTAAAGTATTTCATGCATTTATTTATTCAGGAACATGATGGCACCAGATGTATGTGTGTATCTAATGTAATGTGTGTGTGTGTGAAGCAGTGTGTGTGTGATGTAGTGTGTGTGTGAAGCAGTGTGTGTGTGATGCAGCGTGTTTGTGTGTGTGTGTGATTGAGTGTGTGTGATGGAGAGTGTGTGTGTGTGACATAGTGAGTGTGATGTAGTGTATGTATGTGAAGCAGCATATGTGTGATGCCACATGTTTGTGTGTGATGGAGTGTGTGTGATGGAGTGTATGTGTGTGAAGCAGTGTGTGTGTGATGCAGTGTGTTTGCGTGTGTGTGATGGACTGTGTGTGGTGTAGTGTGGGTGATGCAGTGGGTGTGTATGTGTGTGATGTAGTGTATGTGTGATACAGTGTATATGTGATAGAGTGTGTGTGTGTGTGTGTGTGAGAGAGAGAGAGAGAGAGAGAGATGGAGTGGGTGTGTCAGTTGACAGAGGGAATAGCTGGAGAGGTCTGACTCCTCCCTCCAGCTGTATATACTCTGGTCCCAGCGTGCGTGCTGTGTCCTTTGGGATTTTCCGGTGCCTTCCTGCTCAGAGGGATGGAACCCCACGGGCACGTGAGCAGCCTATTTCTCTTCGCTTTCTCTGTCTCACAGAGCAGACTTGCCATATCAGGCTCTGTGAGCTCTGCCTCACCAAAGCTGTTTAATGCTGTATTAATAAATGTTCCAATGCAGAAGAAAGCCTTCCCTGTCTGTCACCCAAGAAGGACTGAATTTATAAAATGTAGCATACACCCATCTTTATCTAGGCCGAAAGTGTTCCCACACGATATCATTTGATGCCAAAACCCTCTCCCCCATCAGAAGCTTAAATGCTTAGAAGTGAGGTTATCTGGGTGAAGTCATCATCACACCACACTTGGTTTCCTACTTTGTCATCATCAGCATAATTCAGATAACTTTTAAGGGATCCAGGCTTAATCTGCTTCTAGCTGCTTCTTCTTAAAACCTGCTTTGGTAGGTCACTTTCCTGCTTAGAAATGTTCCATGTCTATCGCTCTACGCAGAATGAAGTCAACTTTTCAGCCAGCAACTTAAGTCCTTTTGAAATATTCTAAGTAAAGGATGTTTCAAGTGTTATCTCTTACTGCTTCCCAAGGGTAACTTCCAGCCCAGCCAGGCGGGGCAAGAGAAAATCCCTTAAACATCCTCCCTCTTTAGTTTCCTCTACTCTGTACTTCAACTTTGTACCACTTCTGGCCAGTTCTTCAGCTCACTGAAAGCACGCTTGCCTGCCATTTCTTCTGTTCACTGAAAGCTTCCCTGAAATCAGTGCAGTGGATCTTCTGCTCTTGGGTCAGCCTGGAGCACTAAGGATCCTGCCATCACCTGAATGTTGGTCTCCTTAGTCCCCCCACCCAAATGGGGAGCTCCCTGAGGTAAGTGATTGTGGCTTCCTGTAATTAACAGTCCTTAGGTGTGTCTGCTCTCATGACCATGATGACTTATCACAACACAAATAAGTATGTTCCAGGCACAGAACGGTTGTAAGAAATATTATATATACATAAAGATACAGTTGAAGAAATTATCTCAGACACGAGTGAAGGAAGCTGTGTCCAATGCTACTGGCCCCTCAAATAAGATGGGGAATTGATCACTGGAGTTTGCAATAAGAAGGACATTGATGACTTGAGAATTATTTCTTTAGAGTGATGGGGGCAATAGCCTGACTTCAGTGACCTAAGATGAACTGGAACAAGAGGCTTTGGACGCAAAGTGATGTGGACCATATCTGAGGGGTCTGCAGTAAAGGGGGATGAATGAAATGGAGAAGTAGCTGGAGGAGAGGTAGGGTTGAGAGATGTTTTTAAGGTGAGAGAAATTACAGCATGTTTGCACATGAATAGGATGATACAGGGGAGAGGAAAAGATGGATCATTTAGTCAAAATACAATAATGTTCACAAGTAGACACAGGAGCATGGGATCCAATTCCAAAGGGGTTTGGCTTAGGAGAATGGAAAGGTCACTCATAAGAATAGGAGCAAAGGCAAGGGTGTAGTTTCCTGGATGTGTGTCATAAGGACACAGAAACTCTCCTCTGGTTGCTTCCTCCCTTGGTTTCCAGAGGGCATTGGTTCCAGGACCCACCATGGATACCAAAATCCACAGATGCTCAAGTCCTACAGTTGGCTCTTTCCTCCGGATCCACAGTTCCACATCAGCAGATTAAATCAACCACAGACCCTGCAGCACTATATTTAGTATTGAAAAAAGTCTGCGTATAACTGGACCCATGCAGTTCAAACCCAACTTGTTCAAGAGTCGACTGTATTTTCCTCAAGGATACAGGAGGCAAGGTCAGCAGCTGAGAATAAGGAAGAAGAGGAAGTACTGGAGGTTTGATGTGAATGAGGAGCAAGGTACTCGTCCAGTAAAAACAAGAACTAAGTAATCAGGAGAACTGGAGGGTGGATGAGCAACATGAAGGGCTCAGGTGGAGCTGATGGTCATGAAGGATAATATACTGAAAATGTGAGAACCATTCACTGGGTGAGTTAGTTTAGTATCTTGGTTCAGCTGGTATATAAAGAGAATCAAAGTAATCGTGGTTTAAACAACAAATACATGTATTCATACTACCAGGTAAGTAGTCCACAGGTAGTATGGTGGCATCACCACCAGACACCTACTGTTCGGTGTTTTGCCATCTCAGTACAGCATCCACAGAGAACCTGTGAGGGCAGCTCCTGTTCCCACTTTGTCTCCTTCTACCCTGTGGGAAGGAGAAGCCAAGGACCTGCTCCTTCCCTGAAAGTGCAAATCAACACATTATGTGAACTACACCTGGTGACAGTCCATCAGCCAGTGTTTAGAGACATGGCCACTAGCAGCTACACGGAGATCTTGAGAAGGTGGTCCTCGGCCAGGCAGCCAGGTGCCCAAATAGCAATATCATTTCTATGTAAAATGGGGAGAGTGGACATTGGAAAACAATCAATAGGTGATGGAAAAAATCTCAAGGATAGACAATATTTAAGAAAGAGAGACTCTATGGGCTATATTCTGTGATTTTAATCTAATGAAATTAGAAATAAGTAATGTAAAACATCTTAATTATTTTGAAATTAATAGCACTCCTTTACTTGAAATCAAATGAGGAATTTCAAACTATCTAGAATGCAATGAAAAGAAGACGACTTTATACTAAAACTCATAGGTCACCATAAAATTTGTATGAGAAAAAAATGTATATCAGTAAATACTTTCATTAGAAAGAAAGAAAGAAAGAAAGAAAGAAAGAAAGGGAGGGAGGGAGGGAGGGAGGAAAAGCAGGGGGAAGATCATATCCTGATTTTAAAGAATTATAAAAAGAATAAGAAAATAAACTAAAAGAAGGCATGAAGAAAAAACATGAAAGAAGTCAAGTTTGGTATCAGCAACAAACAAAACAAAACTAGAAAAAAATTCAAATGTTGATTCTTTATAGAGAAAAATTAAAAAAATAAAATCCTTCAGTCTGAGAAAGAAAAGAAAAACAAAAATGGGAGAGATTAAAAATGAGAAAGGAGACATATGCAAGTCCCAGAAAAATTAAAAGAATTACAGAAAACACAGCATACAATTCTATGATATTTGTAACCCAGATGAAAGAAATAAATGTGTAGGAAAATATAAATTAACAAAACTGAATTAAGAAGTGGAATTTTGAACAAAAAAATTCCCATAGAAGAGATTGAAAAGATAATACAAATATGCATTGAAAAGATCGTCATAGAAATTAAGCCTCTTAAGTGTAAGCACATGTACACAAGGATATTCGCTACAGCATTGTAGTGATTAAAAAAGAAAAAAAAGAAAAGAAACCATAGTAAATGGCCATCATGTGGACCAGCTGAATGAATTATGATTCATTACACATGGAATCTTACTTGGCCACTACAAAGAATGAATTAGAGCTATCCCAGTTGACCAAGGAAGAGTGTCAGCAGACAGAGTTGAGTAAAGGAAATAAGATTCAGAAGCATGTGGACAACATAGTTTTATTTTTGCAAAACAATTAGCAAAATGCACTACACAGTTATACGTGTTAGCATGGAAAAAACTGAGAGAATAAATTCTGAGCTGTTGACTAGGATCACACGGGTGCGGGGTGAGCCCCATAAGAATATGAAGAGGAGGCAGAGAAAAGGCTACCATGCAAAGGCATGAAAATATAGTGTACTAAAAGCAATGCACCACAATAAAACCAAAGCCAAGTTGTGTGTATGATACAGTGACACAGCCAGAATAACTTGCAATGAAGGCATAGAAAAGAAATGTTAGCATATATGGGAGTCATTCCCAGTGTGAAGCCAGGTTTCAAACCCAGGTTTAGCCGACAATGAAAACATTGCTCTTCTGACTGTGCTGTGTTCCGTCCAGCCATGACCTTCAGTCTGCCCCACTCGCACCCTTTTATCTACACCAGGAAATGTAAGCCCTTGGTCCTACCATCTGTTCACACTCTCTCTCATGTCTTCCTTATCTTCCTAACCCAGCTCAAATTCTATGGTTCAGCTTTTTAAGCACTCACTCATATATCCTCAATTCTTCTGTGAACTTCTCCAAAAAAAAAATCTAGCATTAGTTTAATTCTCTACCTCTTCTTTGCCTGTATTTCCAAAGAGCTGAACATCATTGAATAAAATATAACCATGTATGACTCCCAACTTCCAATCGTCTATTAATCATGCCTGGCAATCCTACTACATTTTCCTAGATGAATGGTTTTCAAACTCCATTCTCCTTCAGAATCACCTGGAGAGTTTGGAAAAAATAGCTTGTTGGGCAGCATCCCTAAGAGGTTCTGATTCCGTAGGTCTGGGAAGGTTACGAGAATGGGCATTCCTAACGGATTTGAAGACAATGATGATAATACCGGTCCAGAACCCTCACTTTGAGAACCACTGTCCTAAAACAGTCTCTCTTACTCTCCTCCATGACTGTGGTCTTTCAAACCGTCTCCGCTGTTAAGTCTCCAATAACTAGCCCCACTTTTATACTGAGTCAATGATCTAGTTCTCATTTTTGCAATTAAAAGATAAAAGAACTATCAGCAGAGAATCTCCGCACCTCTACCCCACATCAGCCAACCTTCGATCAGCACCATACCTTGACATTTCTTCATGGTGCGACCAATGGACCATCCATGTTACCGTGACAACCAGCAACACCTGTGTACACTCCTCGCCCCTCTTTCAACACCAAGCCAGTGCTACAGCAATCCGCCCTGTCTCTCCTCTACCACTGTTATTTCCTCTTTATTTACCCATCCCCATCAAAATCGAAACATGCTGGAATTTCTATCATTGTAAAAAAAATCCAGTCCCCAACTCACATTTCTTTCCAAAAACCACTGTTGCATTTCTCTATTACCCTTCATAGCAAAACTTCACAAATATGTTTTCTATGTTAATCATCTCCAATTCCTCTCAACCCATTCTGTCTTGAACTCACTTCCATTAACCTTTCGCTCTCAGGGCTCCGCAAAAATCGTGCTCACAAGTCACTGATAACATCCTGATGCTGGATCCAGTTCTCAGTGGTGGCAGCAGCAACACCTGTTCCATCACTCTTCTGTCACAGTGCACAGCCTTCACTTGCTTCCAGGGGTCACACGCTTCTGGTTTGTTTCCTTCCTTACTGGACACTCTTTTACCGGTCCCTCCTCCTCCCCCTTATTTCTTTTTTTTTTTTTTTTTTTTTTTTTTTGGTGTATGCGGGCCTCTCACTGCTGTGGCCTCTCCCGTTACGGAGCACAGGCTCCGGACGTGCAGGCTCAGCGGCCACGGCTCACGGGCCCAGCCGCTCCGCGGCATGTGGGATCTTCCCGGACCGGGGCACGAACCCGTGTCCCCTGCATCGGCAGGTGGGCTCTCAACCACTGTGCCACCAGGGAATTCCCAGGTTCTGCATGTTTTGCAATAAATTTTTCAAGGCAATTGTGTCACCATCCATCTTAGTAGAACTTTGGCCATGTTATGATTTTCCAAGCCCACTTGGTTTTCCCTGTTTTTTTAGATTCATCCCAATATTTATTTATGTTCAAGTAGATAACACCAAAAACCAGACCATACCATCCAGACGCCTATATTTTTTTCTTTGAGTTTAGTGGGATCATTTGCACTGAAAATAAACCATGACTTTTGCTGCTGTTGTCATTTTAATGTTGCGTTAGCAATGATAACAGCCTTTGTCTTACCATTCTTGGAAAGGGAAAAGGGTCAAGGGAATCTGGTGAGAGAGGGGCTGGGATTTCTGTCACTGAGGCTTCTTGAGCCATCGTCATGGTGTGAAGGTGACAATTTCCATCTCACAGGGAGCCGACTCATTCCCGCCCGCTTGGAGTAGCCGCCGGCCTCACTCAGGGGCAAGGGGACACGCAGATGTTCTTCAGTGTCGGAGGTGGCCTGTGGGCGCAGAAACACAGACAGGCTAATTGAAAACTGGCTGCCTCCTGGATATGCCCGTTTCATTACTGCTTCTTAACTACCCGGAAAGGGTGAAGCCCTCAGATCTGTTATATTATGGCTGGAATGGCTCCCTGGGTCCCCAGCTTCACACCATTTTATTAATTTGGCATCTTTTTCCAAAAATAAATGACTCTGGAGCCAAGCCCCAGTTATTCATATTTTAAATAGTATAAGGCATCTGGCTGAAATGTCAGTAACACAAAGGAAAATGGCTACAAAGTAGATTAATATTTATTATCTTTATTTTTATGTCATCACAATATCATTAAGGTCATTCATAACAAAGGCTAATTTGTCTTCACCGATACCTTTAAAACAACAGGGGTAGGAATTGGAGCTGATGCAGGTCTTAAATATTTACTCAACTTATTTGTGACCAAGAATGCTGCAAATAAGGCTCTGATTAAATCCAATAAATCACATGTATGTTAATTATTAAAGTATGCATACTACCTCATCAGAATTAGTACTTAATATTAAAATATGCAGGCAACTATCTTGTCTTTTGACTTTTGGCAAGATAGTTGCTAATATCCTAGTCTAATTCCATGGAAATATTTCTCTGGGCCTCCTTAAAATGCCAAATAGTAAAATCTAATTTAAAATAGACATAAAGGTTTGATTTATAGCACATGAGTCCCATGGTGTGAAGAGCAATACTAACAAGACAAATGTGAGGGCCCAGGAGTTCTCAACTGCGGAGCGCGTGCTAGTCCAGTGCCGAATGAAGGCGCCGTTGACAGAGAGAACTGATAAAACAGACTACACTGAATTTTCCCCTCACTTTAACCACAGTCATTCCATCTGTTTATTCCAGATCCGTAGAGAGAATTTCTTTCCTCAGGTCTTAGAGAAGAAGCATTAATTACACCACTTCTTACTTGGTTCATCCGGTAAAGGTAAAAACAAAAATTGATCTACTTGGGCTTCTCTGGTGGCGCAGTGGTTGAGAGTCCGCCTGCCGATGCAGGGGACACGGGTTCGTGCCCCGGTCCGGGAAGATCCCACATGCCGCGGAGCGGCTGGGCCCGTGAGCCATGGCCGCTGAGCCTGCGCGTCCGGAGCCTGTGCTCCGTAACGGGAGAGGCCACAACAGTGAGAGGCCCGCGTACCGAAAAAAAAAAAAAAATTGACCTACTTGACTTGGATCTGGACAAAACCAGAAGAGAGAGCTTGCAGCAGGAGCTTCCAAGAGCAAAGGTGAAATGCGACAGAAAGTGTCCACTGATAATTTTATTATTTTCACAATTTTAGCAAAAAAGTAAGATTTCCATCTATGAAAATCAGACGATTTTATTAATCTTTCCAGAAATACAGATATAAATTTATATAACAGATGAAACAAGAGGAAAGAAAGGAGTCCAAGGGGAAAGATCAAGAAAGTGGAGTCTTCCCATTCCTGCTTAATGTACAGTACAGATTCCAAAGTTTCACTTGACCAATGAATCGCAGTGAGTTTGAATGGGACCCTGATTGTGTTCTGTGCCACCGGAAGATAATCAGAACTTTACTGTTGTAAAATTTCTTTCTAAAAGTAAGTGCACTTATAACATGTACCTGCCACCTTAGCTAAGAGGAGTTTAAGTTCTGAACATCACTGCATCTTTTTCCAAAGACTGAAGACCATTCAGATTCTTAAGCTTCTCATTCTCTCATTCTGAAACTCAGGGATCGTTATCCAGGACCAGGTATTTTGCTGTAGAAGGTGTAGGGGATTAAAAGACGGCATAAAAATCTTGCTCCTCCCCCTACTTTTTTTTTTATTACAAAATAAGATAACTTTATTGTTGTATTTAACATTGGTCAAACACAAAATAGTTTAATAATGTAAAAACCACCCACAATTTTTCTCACCTCAGTTAACCAATATTAACAGTTTTGTGTGTCCCCTGAATACCTTCTTTGATTTTCTCTCCAGCCAATATCTGGTTGATGATCTCTGTTTCCCAAGTCGAAATTATGTTTTTATATTTTCTTGAGTTTACTATTTTTTATCCTTGTTCATGTTACTGTTGCTTATAATCATTTGTTACATGGTCTTGTGGTTTGAGTTTTGTTCCTTGCCCCATTTAATTTGAAGGAATAATCTGTTTTTATTTATACTAGTGATAAACCAATATTAAACAACAAAAAAAACCTTTCCATAAAAGATAATTATTTTAGGATATCTACACTCTCACCTACTTCACATTCCGGGTTTGGCAATTAAGTTCTCAAATCTTTTCTCTAGTCTTTTATAGTTAAATAATTTCACAGGATTTTATTTACATGGAATTTTCTCCCACTTGGAGCTCCTTTCAAATCTCATGAATGAGACAAAAATCATGTTTGTCAAAATTGCCGTTGAAAATTCCCTAGGAAGTTGCACTACTGGAGGTTGATAAATCCTTTCAGTAAGACTAACAAATTCAGTTTTTTCTTTGAGGTTTTGAAAACAATAGCTATTTCTTTAGTTGTGCCAGATAAAGTAAGCCACTTGCTTTTAGGGGCCCCAAAGTAGATATGGTTAAACAGTGGACCACAGTGTAGGAAGATGCTCATGTCTGGAGAGCGCCTGGGACCTGAGCCCTCCTAAGGAGACCTTGGAACTGCCTGTCATCTCACACTCATTCAGGGATGTGCCTTGAGTAGGATGGCAGGCCCAGCTAGTGCCACTATTTAAGTTCTTCTGTCCCATTCTTTTTTGGGGGGAGGCAGGAAGGGGAACTCAAGTGCATATAGCTATATTCAATTAACACACCCCTAATGCAGCATTCACATTACTGTGGCTTTCTTTCATAAAGGATAACATTCATATATTGGGAAACCATAATCCGTAATTATTTGGATTTAATTTCTTGTATAACGGCTTCAGTCTCATTGCCACATCTTTATACCACAGTATCCCATTTGTGGGATCATTTACCCTGATTATGTATTCATATAGACCATCCAGGGAAGGAAGTTAGAAGAAACAAATACCACTTGGCTTGTGTATGTGGAAATTTGTTTTCACTTGCAGATAACAACTTGGGTGTTTTTAATTCTCAAGTAATGCTGTAATAACATTACCTGTCTCCTTACTTTATTTCCTGAGTTACAAAAACTCCCTTTATATTTCAGGAGGTTGTCAGCAAATAATCTTTTATTTCTGCGAATCTTTTGTTTTTTGTTTTTTGCGGTACGCGGGCCTCTCACCGCTGTGGCCTCTCCCGTTGCGGAGCACAGGCTCCGGATGCTCAGGCTCAGCGGCCATGGCTCGTGGGCCCAGCCACTCTGCGGCGGGTGGTATCTTCCCATACCAGGGCGTGAACCCATGTCCCCCGCATCAGCAGGCGGACTCTCAACCACTGCGCCACCAGGGAAGCCCTCTGCAAATCTTTTTTTTTAAACTTTCTTGAACGTAGGATACATTTGATCAAGTATTTGTTTCTTGAAGTAAATCTTCCGAAATATACCATTAACACACGCCGTTTGTTGGGTTTATTTTCCTCTATTTCTGTCTTGGAGCAGTTTATTAGGCTTCAAAAGGAGGAGATTCTTGTTTGACCCCAGCAGGTTCCAAAATCATGGGGTCACTGTGTATCTCCAGCTCCTGTCCCCCTCACCTGAACTCCACTGGCCTGATGCCTTTGCAGGAGATCAGAGCGCTGAGTACAGGTTTATGTTGCCTGCTCAGCACTGCAGGGCCCAGGAAAGTGGGGTGGGTGTCGGAGCCCTGGCAGACAGCTTTGGGGACCTCTTCACACATGTTCCAGATTTGTGCCACAATCCCTGAGCTGCAAGAGTGCAAGCCATTCTTTTATGGGTGTTCTCCTGGGACACTGCCTATTCCTCCACTCAGGCTTAGTGGCCATGGGACACATAGAAGTCCTGTGTTTTGAGAGCTCTCTCTCTAGTTGACAGCAGGAGTTTTCTGTTGGTTTTAGTTTTGAAGGAAGTTTTTAGAAACTCTTCCATCTGTTTCCCTCCATAGATTGTTGCCCTCAGCCCTCATCAAACCCGCTCCCTGGTGAGGCGTGTTCTCCAAATGTGGGAACAAATTCACCCTCCGACAGAACAGGAGGAGAGCTCAACCGCGGCTGTTGACGTTTCCTTCCAGCTCTGCAACTTCTGCCTCGGCAGGTGCTACTGTTCGGTGGTGGAGAAAGGAGCCCCAAGCAAGGAACGGCCAGCTAGTCTCTGGTCCCGCAGGCCCCAAGCTGTGTCCTGCAAAGTGAGTTTTTCAGAATTTCCTTCATTTGTTTCCTATTCCACAGCCCCACTCTCTTGGGAGGCAGAACCTTGTATCTATTGCCTGTGTCTTCTTCATTTCATTGCTTTTCGCGCATAATCCTCAGAACACACGTACCATTCCCCAGTTTTGCATTAACGCTCTTTCTCTGACATTTTTACTTTTTGTTTGTTTGATTTAGTTTAAGTCTGTTTTGGCAAGAGGTATGTTGAAAATTCTTGCTGAAAACCCCAGCATTCCTGGAATTCTACAGTTTCTTCTTTTTTTTTTAATTTTTATTTTATGATTATTTCCTGTTTTTTGCCTGTGCCACACAGATTATGGGATCTTAGTTCCCCGACCAGATATCGAACCCGTGCCCCCTGCAGTGGAAGCTCAGAGTCCTAACCACTGGACAGCCGGGGAAGTCCCCTATGGCTTCTTCTTAATAGCAATACTCTGAGCTTCAATACAGAGTTTCCAGGTGTGTTTGTCCTGAATCCACTTGGCCTGTGTGAATTTTTCTACATCCTCACCCTGCCATACACTGGGAGTGCAGAACCCTCTCCTTGCTGGTGGTCTCCCCTGTGGGCATCCTCACCAGATGCCCCCCATCACCTGTCACCTTTCTCCGGGTCGGAGGCAGGCACCGATCCCTCTATCCCCAGACTCCAGACATGTCAGGTCCTCCCGAGAACACTCTTGTTATTCTCTGGCTGGGCTGTGGTTTCTGGTTTGCCGATTGTGCAGGTAGGAGGGGTTGGCGTGTGGAGACTCGGGGAGAGGTGAGCTTCGCCTGCTGGTTGACAACCCTAATCTCAAGAGGTGGGGTGGTCTTGAAGCTCCCTCACTTCTCTTGAGGAGAAAGGACCAGGTACAGGAGCATAATCTCCACTCGTACAAATTCCCTTAGAAAAAACTCTCATCCCTGGTCAATTTTAAGGATTCTATTAAATAGGCTAAGGGTGGAGACTAGGGGGAGGGGCAGATTTGAACACCTGTTTATAAGCTCAGTAGGGATGTGCCGAGCTTTTCTGCATAGGCACTGTTATCTGGGGTCCTCAGTATAACGTTCTCATCTGAAATTCCAGAACAACAGGAGAAGTCCCAGTTAATATCCTAACAGCCCTGCCTCTTTCTGATCTGCATTTTATCACCACTCCTCCAGATAACGGGTTCTACCTGCCTGGAGGGACAGCCTCGCAACTGTCATGATGCAGGTAAAAAACAAGGACTTTAAACCTAAAGGACTGAAGAGTTTACAGGACAGAATGTGCTGCCTGACAGGTTTAGTGTTATTGGAACTGCTGACCTGAGCCGAGCCCCCATGGTCACTGGTACAGTGTACAGCTTCCATCTCTGGAGGAATGATGAGCAGGTAGCCACTGGCCTGCCCCCTGAGCCCCACTAGACTGGAAAGTGTCTGGAAGAGGATGGAATCAGCAAAGAGAACATTGGGAATGCCCACATAGGACGAGGGTGAGGGGTCTGGACCAGTAGGCACACGGACAGACAGAAAGGCAAGCCACCCAATATCATTAACAAATGCATTGCTTATCGGATGCTATCTAGCCTGCATTCGCTGAAGGACCCCTGAGCATTGTGATTTCCTTTTAAATATTCTTTAATCCTTTCAACATTTATTTTCCCTGTTTCTTGTTTATTCCTTTTTCCCTTTATATCCAAAGAATCAGTGGGCTCTCCCCTCACTCTGCACTAGAACATTTTCCCAAACTAGCAACACCCTAGGACTGTGAAACTCATTATACTGCACTTGGGTGCTTCTGAAATAAAACCACTTAGTGAAACTCACTATATGTTCCCAAATATCCCAAGATTAGGATCCCTTATGGATCTAAGCTTGGAACAAAGTTATTATTGATATAATTCAAATCCACTTGGGGACTGGAACAGAACTACAAAAAAAATCCTGGGACCTCTAAGTGTTTCAAGGTTTTTGATCAGAGAAACCATCAATTAAAAGGTTCGGAAACCTTTCAGCCCTTGCACTGAGAGGTCCTGCTGGGTGAGGAGGCCCAGAAGCTCAGCCCGACCTACAATCCTGAGGTGTCTGCCCCCAGACCTCGTAAATCCACTGGGCAGCACCTCCTGACATGACATCTTCCGGTAGCTAGGTCTTCCCGCTAATGTCTTTTCAACACAAGCCTGGCGGAAACCACCTTCTGGAGGAAAGCACAACTTCTCTGTTCCTTTTCAGCTACATCTCTGGATTAGCTCAGTGTCTTACACATCCTTACCTTCCTAAAAATGTTCTTATTACAGTGGAAGCTGGCAGACAAGGATTTTCATTTGCATGTGTGTGATATCGCACTGGAAAATTAACAGCTCCTCAGAAGGTCGGTTTAATGATATGCACCGTTGGCTTCTTTCCAGGACATGGCTTAATAACTCATGCCAAACAGTGGTAGGAAGGAGGACAAAAATGACAGCTCTTTTCTTTACATCTGAGTGTGGGAACTGTCATTTTTAATGGAAAGAATTTTGTTTGCAACGTAGTGACCTCTGCTCATTTCGCAAAATCATTTCTCCTGGGTGCTGAAAGCTGGTCCCAGAACATCCCGAGGAGCTGTGCACTTTCCACGGCAGTTTTGGGCATTTGGCTTTGGGGGCAGATAACCGTGCTTCTGTGATAAACGTCAGAGAAGCAATGCCGTTTCAGGGACCCCAAGTGCCTGGGAACATAGGACTTACTCTGGGCCATCACTAGGCAGACTTTCATGTCCGGGGACTGTTTCTGAGCAGAACTGTGTTTGGTAATTTCTCTCCAACTAACCATCGTTATTATTAGGGTCAATAGCGGGATGTTTCACAAGTAAACTTGAGATGTTCAGTTGGTGAAAGGATTTTCCAAATCATATTGGAAAAAAACCAGAGTGATGTTCTGTGTGCTAACATAGCGTTGCCCCACAAGCTAACATCAGTTTCATAATTAACATGCCACGTATTCCCTGATGAGCACATAATGGGGTTATCAACAGTCTACTAATAAATTCAGGAAGCCCTCACACCCCTGTTCCCAGGACCCCAGGCTGAGAGGCAGCGTTGTTAAAAGCTACTCTGGAGCTTGGACTTAACATTTTCTAATATCTGATACCAGCTGTCTGGCTCAGTTTCATCAGATTGGACTCTGCATCCAACTGCTACCAGATGGCAGGCAACGCCTCAGCCATCTGGGATCACAGCATCCACCCTCAGAGTCTGAGACACCAAATGATGCTGAGGCTGCCGGCACCATGGCCAGCCCCACTTCCTCCTCACAGTTCATCTGCCTCAGCCCAAGTCCCGAATGGACCACATTTCATGTCTGGTGCCCTTTACCTGAAGCGAGATGTGGACATGCAGATTTTCCTCTTAGCAAATTGGTCTTCAGCTGCAGTTTTGTTTTGTTTTATAATTTAATTTTATTTATTTTTTTATATACAGCAGGTTCTTATTAGTTATCTATTTTATACATATTAGTGTATACATGTCAATCCCAATCTCCCAGTTCATCCCCCACCCCTCGCATTCCCCCCTTGGTGTCCATACGTTTCTTCTCTACATCTGTATCTCTATTTCTGCCCTGCAAACCAGTTCATCTGTACCATTTTTCTAGGGTCCACATATATGTGTTAATATATGATATTTGTTTTTCTCTTTCTGACTTACTTCACTCTGTATGACAGTCTCTATATCCATCCACGTCTCTACAAATGACCCAGTTTCATTCCTTTTTATGGATGAGTAATATTCCATTGTATATATGTACCACATCTTTATCCATTCATCTGTCAACGGGTGCTTAGGTTGCTTCCATGACCTGGCTATTGGAAGTAGTGCTGCAATGAACATTGGGGCACATGTGTCTTTTTGTATTATGGTTTTCACTGGGTATATGCCCAGTAGTGGGATTGCTGGGTCATATGGTAATTCTGTATTTAGTTGTTTAAGGAAACTCTATACTGTTCTCTACAGTGGCTGCTGCACCAATTCACATTCCCACCAACAATGCAAGAGGGTTGCCTTTTCTCCACACTCTCTCCAGAATTTGTTGTTTGTAGATTTTCTGATGATGCCCATTCTAACAGGTGTGAGGTGATACCTCATTGTAGTTTTTATTTGCATTTCTCTAATAATTAGTGATGTTGAGCAGGTTTTTATGTGCTTCTTGGCCATCTGTATGTCTTCTTTGGAGAAATGTCTATTTAGGTCTTCTGTCCACTTGTTGATTGGGTTGTTTGCTTCTTTAATATTGAGCTGAATGAGATATTTATATATTCTGGAGACTAATTCTTTGTCTGTTGATTCATTTGCAAATATTTTCTCCCATTCTGAGGGTTGTATTTTCACCTTGTTTATGGTTTCCTTTGCTGTGCAAAAGCATTTAAGTTTCATTAGGTCCTATTTGTTTGTTTTTGTTTTTTTTCCATTACTCTAAGAGGTGGATCAAAAAAGATCTTGCTGTGATTTATGTCAGAGTGCTCTTCCTATGTTTTCCTCTAAGAATTTTATAGTGTCTGGTCTTACATTTAGGTCTTTAATTTGTTTTGAGTTTATTGTTGTGTATGGTGTTAGGGAGTGTTCTAATTTCATTCTTTTACATGTAGCTGTCCAGTTTTTCCAGCACCACTTACTGAAGAGATGGTCTTTTCTCCATTGTATATCCTTGCCTCCTTTGTCATAAATTAGTTGACCATAGGTGCGTGGGATTATCTTTGGGTTTTTTATCCTGTTCCATTGATCTATATTTCTGTTTTTGTGCCAGTACCATATTGTCTTGATTACCGTAGCTTTGTAGTATAGTCTGAGGTCAGGGAGTCTGATTCTTCCAGCTCCGTTTTTTTCCCTCATGACTTCTTTGGCTATTCAGGGCCTTTTGTGTCTCCATAAAATTTTAAGATTTTTTGTTCTAGTTCTGTAAAAAATGCCACTGGTAATTTGATAGGGATGGCATTGAATTTGTAGATTGCTTTAGGTAGTACAGTCATTTTCACAATATTTATTATTTATTATCATATTGTTCATCTTCTAGGTGTTTGTTCTTTAATTCTTCTAGGTCTTTGTTAAACATTTCTTGCATCTTCTCGATCTTTTCCTCCATTCTTTTTCTGAGGTCCTGGATCATCTTCACCATCATTATTCTGAATTCTTTTTCTGAAAGGATGCTTATCTCCACTTCATTTAGTTGTTTTTCTGGGGTTTTATCTTGTTCTTTCATCTGGTAAAAAGTCTTTTGCCTTTTCATTTTGCCTATCTTTCTGTGAATGCGGTTTTCCTTCCACAGGCTGCAGAACTGTAATTCTTCTTGCTTCTGCTGTCTGCCCTCTGGTGGATCTTCAGCTCCAGTTTTGAGGAATGTCATATTGAATGGTGTAGTGGTCCGTGTGTAGATTACCCAATGCTGCCAGACTCTTTGGATCCCAAAAGATGTTGCTCTGCTTTGCCACTGTTGTTGGAAGGTTGATTCCCAGCCTGGGGTTAGGGTGCTGGTTAAAGTTAATTTGAGAGGAGGTAACAACAAATAAGGATATATTGAGTGGCTTTCCTTGGAATTTGTCCTGTTACTTATTCAGCTAAATATCTCTTTGGACGATCTGGGTAGAAAAGACAAGAATAGGTTATATCTAATTAAGTAGGGCTTTTAATCATGTAAAGTTGTCCTGTCCAATATGGCAATCACTAGTCACATATGAGTATTTAAACTTAAATCAAATTAAATTAAAAATGTATTTCTCTGTGACATCAGCACTTCAAGTGGTCAGTAGTCACACGTTCAACAACGATATTGGACTGTACATAAACAGAACATCCCAGAATGTCACCCCAGAAAGTTGTACTGGAAAGTGCTTATTTAGAGGATAACAATAACTTCAAATTGTGCAATAAGACTAGTTAGAAAATAACCAGTTAAGGATACAGGATGAATTTCAGCAAAGACATATACGATGTGAAGATGTACACAAAAGTGCAGAATGAAATGCACTGGTGAGGTTTGGCCAGAGTAGGGAAGGATCTCAGTGATATCAGCCGCGTATGTGTCAGCAATTCAGTAAAATTCAAGAAAAAAGCAATGTTCTTTTAGGAGGAATTAATAATAAAATGTATAATGTAAAGGGGGAGGAGAAAAACCCAAAAGATCTGATATTTATTGTGTGCCTGCTATGTGTCGGTCCCTGTGTTAGGTACTATCGATTTAGTGGTGGATGTGCTATGATCCCTGACCACAGCCAGCCACTGGGATAATGGCTTTAACTTTCAAAGTATCATCCCACTTTATTCTCAGAGCATCTTTATGAAAAAGGTAGGTACTGACATCCCTATTTCATGGAGGAGGAAACTAAGGACCAGTTGGCCCATTGTGTTAGGACCAGAAGCTGATCTTGAAGGGTGATGCTCTTTCTGTCCTAACACAGAGATACTAGAAAGTAGTTTTGTCATTAAGGATTAGGTCTATTTACAGGTTTATTATTTTTGTGCATGCTTTAACACTCCCCC
Source organism: Tursiops truncatus (assembly GCF_011762595.2). NCBI lineage: Eukaryota > Metazoa > Chordata > Mammalia > Artiodactyla > Delphinidae > Tursiops > Tursiops truncatus. The sequence continues at coordinate 85,095,537 of NC_047047.1, read as the reverse complement.
AAAGACAATAAACTGTTAACTGACAAAAATAAGGGCAATCTTACAATTTGTTTTCTAAACATCTTAACACAGTGCCTGAAACCTAGTTGGTATAAAATTATTTTATGTATATTTATATTTGTAATATGTAAGAAGAGCCAATTTTATTTAGCACTTTACTGTTGGCTGTTTGTGTCAAAGATGCCAATCACAAGCTGTCATTTCACATTCCTCTTGGATAACATCTGCTTTTCACCTAATTGCTGCTGCCCCCAAAAGCCATTTTTCAAATACCAAATGTCTGGCTAGACTGGTGGGGGAGGAAGGATCCCAAGACCTAACCGTGTCCCATGGTCTAATTTAAAAAGAAAAACAAGAAGAGCAGTTCTTAGGAACTTGATGTAAAAAAAAGAACAAAGTTATCTGTTACTGGTTGGGTGTTACAGCCAAAAGGTCACATGAAGTCAAAGCTTGAGAGAAAATGGCTTCCATGTGCTAAATTATGGAAGAGAAGGAATGATAAGTGAGTAAGGGGTGATATTTGGTAGAAAGAGCACATGTGCAGAGAGAAACCGATATGGCATAAAAGAAGTCCACATTGCCCCCTTAATTCAGGTTCAGTTCCAAATTCCAGGAAGCTCAGGTGCTGTGACTACATCCTTCATTATCTGTGCCATAGTTTCGATGTCCTTGGGCTACCCTGAGTATGTCTTTGTAACATGGAGCCACGTTGTCTTAACCAGAGCAGGTGTGATGGTAGCAGGCAGCAGAAATCCTAGGCACAAAACAACAGCTGACCATTTTGGCTCCAGTAACTGCTTTGCTCACTCAGTTAAATATGCAAAAGATAAAAGAGAAGGTACCAGCAAATAGATCCTCTATAATTTGTAAAGTCTTTGGTCCTGAATCTCTGCTGAAAACCCTATAGTCTTAAATTGGTCTGCAATATATGTGAGCCCAAGAAATTAGTTTTGTCCCTCTAGCTCAGGACAGAGACTAGAAATTAGCTAGGCTAGGATAACACATAGACCCAAATTATATAAGGGTGAAAATAAAAGCGTATCCCTCGTCCACGTAATTCTCCAATATGGATGCTCCTGGGTGGGGTGGGTTTTTTCCTTGAGGGTACTCAGAGACTCAGGCTTCTTCCATGTGAATGATGTCACTGTCACTGGCATCTAGCTGGCAAAGGGGGTCAGAAGTCTGGACGAGGCTCACGGACTTCTGGAAGCCTTGGTCACTTCTGGTGGCACTTTCATGTCAGCTACATCCCCTTGTGGGAAAATAGCCAAAGGGGCCAGTTGCAAGGCAGGCTGGGAAAAGTAGATCCTAGTTAGGTGTCTATTATGGAAAGGAATGATGAATGCAGGGGATCAGCTGGACGTCTGCACCATGGAACCTCTTCCAGCCTTCTCTCTCCTGAACCCAGCCCTGGCCCCCATTCTGTTTTTCAGTTCTCGTCATTTCTTCCAAGCAGAAGAAATCCCAGAGAAGCAAGAAGAAAGGACACGTTTCACAAGAGAGAGGAGCAATCTACCATGTGAATTTCTAGTGAAAGATACACTTGAAATACCTTTATCTTTCTCACCACATATTCTGTTTTTAGCACCATGAACACACTGCATTCCCTCTGGACTGAAATACATCTCAGAGAGCCCCCTTTTACCGGGACGGGTGGGGGAAGTGAGATTTTAAACTCCTCGTTGAGATCTGGGGACACCACTAGCATTTATCACTTAAAAAGAATTTCCTTACACATTGACATAGTAGATCCTCACAAAGACATCAAGAAATAGGTATGATCATCGCCACTTAATAAAAACCTAAATGACATCGCCAAGAGATGATTGGACTTGCTGGATTTCACATCTCTGGATGAAATGGGGATTCAAACCTGGGTCTTCTTACTCTCAATCCTGTGCTCTTTCCACTAACCATTACCAATAATAGTTTTCATAAACATCGTGTCATTCATGTTTTCCAGAAAACTGCATAGGCCGGGGCAGCAGAAGCCTGGATGTGAAGGTGCCCCAGGTTGCAGGATGTTAAGACAACTGGTTTTCATGGCCCCTTTTGTCTGAGGCCTGTTGGCTGTGGGGAGATTCCCAATGTGAACGTCACACCTCAGGGGAGTTGGGGAGTTGCTGGAAGGCGGCACCTGGGAGGTTTCATCATCTAAGAATAATCACAGATCCTATCTTTGAGACGGTTTGTTTGTTGCTTCAGCCTAGAGGATGTGTTATCATCAATTATTCTGAATGAACCATACATTAGATTAAAAGGATTTAGGGATCCCTTGTTCGTGGGCATCATAAAAAGAACTCTTTTCGTTACTTTCTCCCTTCAAAGCACTTGCAGCTTGTTTGGAACAGCAATGCACATCCCCTGGAGAAGAAGGAAGAAATTCCTTCATTTCGCAAACTACACACCTCCTGTGTTCTCCACATTATGATGTTGCTAGGAACTGAGAAAAAAAATCTCAGGTGGTCCTTCCCTTTGGAGCTCGACATTTCATAGTAGCACTGTCTATATCTTATAAAAATGGTCAGAATCCTTGGATTGCTTCAGTGTGGAAGCAGCCACAATTGGAAAGTCTGAGGATGCACGACATGCAGCCACCTTACCTCAAGGCCAGGTAAACACCAAACTCAAAGAGCATCCTTGTTATTCAAGTGAAGAGGGTGTCACTGCTGCTTCCCACAGGTCAGGATGAGCTGGCCCTCCTGCCCCTGTGGGGCTGGGGTCTCCTCCTGCAAGCTGACCTTCTCCCTTCATTCCGGCTCCTTCTTGAACATGTTCTGCCCAGCTGCTTTGATTCCACGCACTCCTGGTTCCTATACTGACTTTTGGTTACTCTATCCTGGGCTTTGTTTTCCTCTCTGCCAGGACATTACACTCTGAAATATATTCTGGGTTTCCACTTTCACTCATCTTCTTTCTCCAAACACACTCCTCCTGAGTGGTTGTCTTGTACTCAGATGACTTCATTTACCATCCATGAGCCGATGGCCCGCCTACTCCATCTCTCCTAAGCTTTTGGCTCTTATGTTCACTCCGTGATTAGGCAGGTGATTGACCGACATCTCAAAGACACTTCAAATTCCATAGATTCCAGACAGAATGTTGTCTTTCCTCTTCACAACACCTATTCCTCTTTCTGTGCTCCCATCTCAGGGAAGAGATGCAGAGACACAGCTTAGTCCTAACCGGGGGGAGAATCACTGCACTGCTCTGGATGTGCAGAGCATCCCTTGACAGAATGATCAGGCTGGTCTTGACACTCTCTTCTGTTGAATCCCAGGTTTTCGCAAGGCACCATAGCCAGATCACTTCCTCTTTTATCTTTTCTGTGTTGGGAGTAAAGGTGGTCTTAAAACACTAACAACTGTCAGGCTGTGATTTTCAATCTCCTACCCCATTTTGAAAATATGAGTGTGAAAAAAATTAAAATCACCACAATCAAACAAGGAAGTATAAGCTCAACCCTGATCACGTATATGCATGAAAGCATCCTATCTATCTCCTGCTTCTCCTTCCTCTGTCTTCATATATTCTGCAAATTAAGGTCACAGTTCAGTTCACCACATTTTCTTGCTTTCAGAAGATAGAAACTACAAAAATTGCTTCAACATCAAGTTTGATGTTTCATCAAAACAACAACAAAAAAAATGGCCATCAGCCACAGGAGTCCCTTTTAACCGGTTTCCTTTAATGAGGTACCAGCCATAGGGATGTGCAAGATGGACCAGGAGGGGAGCTCTGTGTGAACGGGGACTCTTTCCCGCAAGGTGAAAACACCTGATCTGGCAGAATTTCCATCCTCACTGACGGTGGCCCAACCTAATTTGCACACAGCCCTTGTGTGAGGGTTCACTGCTAGTTTCCTAATCACCGGGCCTTTCAATGTACTGTGTACTGCTCCAAAAGCATGTTCAATTACATTTCATTCCATTTCTTTCAAAGTTCCACTGTAATTCACTTGATTTTTTTTTTTCCAGGGCTTTGAAAATAAGGTATCACATGAGTAGTTTTCAGGAAATGACCAGACCAAATAGAACATTAAGCAAAATGCATTATTGAAGGTTAGTCTACTTCTTCATGTATATCCTCCCTCACATGTGCATTCATGTAGAAAGCTGGAGGGGGAAGAAAACCAAGCCACAGAAAGCTGTCCAGATGCACTCTGTGTTTTGAAGCTAAGCGATGTGCAGAGAAAGTTCAGCTTTTAATATTTCAAAGTAGAGCACAACCTCTCCGGGGTGAATTTATCGCATGGTTTACTGTTTGTGTAGCATGCGCCTTGGATGGGGAATGCAGCTTCCTTGAAAATGTTTATTTTTCTCCAAGACACAACACCATTTGAAGTTAGGACCTAATTCTAGTAGATTCCTTTGGTGTGTGTGCGTTTTAACTGTATTCAGCCATAATACCGCCACCACCAAAAATGCCTTCAGATTTACAAGGTGGAATTTCCTTGATTTGCTACTTTCTTTTTGAGTTAACGGGACTGTGAGGTCTGTGTTGTTCCAGCTGACGTTAAACTTTAACAGAACTTCAAATGAAACAGTTTTCTGTTTTTTTATTTATTTCTCATTTACTGAAAAGAGTAAAAAGTTTTCCTCCATCTGGATACAGTACTCACTCTGGTTATTGTTTTGTTTTGTTTTTTCCCCTTAATGCTCAGTACAGAGCTAATTAGTTTTATTCTGCCCCCAAACACGAATCCTTTACCAAACACCAGTGGCACCCTGGCTTCTGCTCATGGAAGGTGTGGATAAGGCTGGTGTTGGGACGGTTAATCGGAGTTTCAAGAAGAGTCTTGGGACTTGATAATTCTTCATGGGAAATGGGATTAAAATTTGACCCTTCTACTCTCTTCCCTCTTTGTAGTGAACATTTCATTTTTCACCTGTTGGCCAAATAATTCCATGCACAGTCGTCCCTGAATTAATCTTGAATTAATTTTGAAATCTCCTGTCTTCTGATATATAATTTGTCATAAGAAAAGGCAGAGCAGGTCAGTCTTTCATTAGACACGGGGTGAGAGGGCGGAGCAGACTCCCCTGCCGGACTAGCATGGAAGCCCGACATGGGCTGCAGGCCGGGGTCTGGAGTCACGATGCCCTCCCATCCTGCCCGAGTCCTGTGGCTCAGGCCGGCCTCAGAAAGAGCGTGGCCGACCCCTGAACCGGTGACCTAGAGCTGGGAACGGGCCGCTCGTGCTTGGAGCTGGCTTATGGGCCACCGTGCGGGCCTGGAGCCCCAAGAAGTCTAGCGTCAAGCTGATCGGTCACACATTTAACAAGCTGTGCCTAATGTAGCCCATTTCCTGCAGAAAGAAGGAAAGGCATTCCCGCGGGCACTGGAAAGCCTTGATCCTTGGAGCGCAGGATACGCTCTGCTGGTGGCAGTGGCTGCCTTTCCAGCTGCAGGCTCTTGAATTCTGAAGGAGACACACACGTTCCCTCCCTGCTACTCTGAGCTCCACTGGGGACAGACTCCCTGCTCTCGGGACGTTCCCCTTCTGTGCCTAGGCACAGACCCACCCACTTCTTTTTCCGTGTTCTGCCTAGCATTGACAATTTAATAAAAAATCCCACAGCTCCCCAGATCGCCACAGAAGAGGGTGTGGGAGTGAACTTTATGTGGGAGAAGGGCTCTGGCCTCTGCAACTTTCAAAACTTGCAGAACACAGGATAGAATTGTGGTGCGTCCGTCTGGGATGGTTAGTTCACATGACTGAAGTCCGGTGCTGATGCGGGAGAGGTCACGGGTTCAATTCCCGAAGGATCCAGTTCACTTCCAGCAGAGAAAACTACTTGAAAACCGGGGCCACCTCCTGACCCCAGTCACTGATGGCAGGAGGGATGGGGTGGAAACGAGTAGCCAACCCCGGGCAAAGCCATCAGATAAAAGGCTCAGAGAACTGGCCTGAGGAGGTGACAGGAACAGGAGACACAGACAGCCTTGGGGAAGGAGCTATTAAAAGGTGCTTTGTGATCGCCTGGAGGGGTGGGATAAGGAGGGTGGGAGGGAGGGAGACGCGAGAGGGAAGAGATATGGGAACATATGTATATGTATAACTGATTCACTTTGTTATAAAGCAGAAACCAACACACCATTGTAAAGCAATTATGCTCCAATAAAGATGTAAAAAAAAAAAAAAAAGCAGCTTGTGCAAAGCGCTGGTTAACAGTGGTTGGGTCCCCAGGGCCAGATAGGGGGCTCTAGGTGATGCTGTGTCCTCTGCTTGGGGAAGTGCTTTAGTGGTCCTGGTCTGCTCACAGAAGGCTCAAGTTCTGCCACAGAAGGAGATTTAAGCTCCGAGAGGCAAGGTTGGGGCATGGCTATGGGACTCACAAGGCACTGACCCTGCAGCTGAGAGACTGTTGAACTTCGCAGGCTGCCGGAAAACAGGCAGGAGGGGATGCAGAGTGGACGGAGGAGGGGGCCAGCGTGTTTATCCAAGCTCTCCCGCTGCAGAGGAGTCTTCTGCTTGTGTTTATGTTTCAGATGCTGATGGAACGGTTGTCCCTGGATTAGAGGATTACTCATCCAGTTACTGGTGTGTGTGTTTCCTGGTCCAGTTTGCTTTTCAAAGACACTCTCCAAGTGACAGAACCCTGCTCACAAACTTAAAAGCTGGCCGATGAAGAAATACCTAACACGGCCAAGGAGGAGAGCCAACCACTGTAGATGGGAAAGACGGATTTGTGACTGAGTCATTAATTTTCCAGACGAATCAAACAAAGGAACCATTGGTCCCTGAGCCCCCACCATGTACTCAAATCTACATATTTTCCCATTTACTCCTCAGAATAACCTGAGAGAACCTTCTGCGTTGCCTTTCTGCAGGTGAGAAAACTGAGATGCTATATATGATAGAGTTGGGATTCCTATGTCTTTTTGATAATAAATCAGGATTCTTGCCTCAGTAAAACTGGAAGGTTTTTTTTTTTTTTCTCCTTTGTTTGTTTTGTCTAAAAAAAGCAATATAAATACCCTGAGTCAGACCTCAATTGCTACTTCATTATTATAGAGATCAGGAAACACATTATTACAAAAATCAGGGAAAATTAAACATTGATATAAAAAGAATTATACTGTCTCTGTTGCTGTTAAATAAAATAAAAGTGCTCAATTTTGTCCACATCTGCAACAAAAGAGGTGAGGTGATAGGTTGGTTTCTTGGAGAATGCTCCAGAATGATTTACACGAATGTATCCTTTCACACGTATACATGCAATAATCCAAGAAAATAGGAAACAAAAGTACCTACATGAAAAGTGGTCCAGTCAGCCCAAATTACTGCAAAGTCCAAGTACCCATCATTATCTCAGGAATAGCTCCCCCAGACCCATGTTTTATTTTATACACGCATGGCTTGATATGTGGGGAGTTGCCTGGACTTGTGGTTACACATGGCAGTAAAGAGGCCAGCCAACTCCACAGGGGACTGCAGATTTAATCAGAAGCTGTGGCCCAAGGTAATAAAAACCAGCACCACAAGGCCAAACACCAGACACTTGCAAAGCCCAGCCTCAATTATTTAAAATTATTTTTTTTTCCATTTTCAAGGGTGACTAGAAAGTTCCTTTCATCTCTAATCCAGAATCAATGAAGACATTGGAAAAATTAAAAAGGACAGTTGAAGTTTAGAGGTGACTTGATCTTTGTGCTAAGAGTTTGAGATCATGAACTTAGCAAACAATGATGATCATGTATATTACTCACAATAATCAAATGCCTGCTTCTAACATCTGCTTTGCTACTGCCGTAATGAACGGATGTTGTCTTCATCTTATCATAGACTGGCACATCTTTCAGTATACACATAGTTTTCCCCTGGTTATATGAAAAAAACAAAAACACTTGGTTCTCAAGAAAAAAAAAAGATGATAAAAAACATGGAGTAGAAGTGTAGGTAGGGAAGGAAAAAAGGTAACCAAAGAAAGAGTGAAAGAGAGCCACTCTGCCTCACGCTTTCCTCCTTAGTCTACAAAGCAGAGGTTGTAGTGACCCCACCGATGTCCACTCCCACACACATGATATGATTCATGTGCACCTTAGTATGGTAAATTAGAAACTCTCAAGTTCAAATCCAGGCTGTACAGCTAAAGAGCTCAGCGATCTCATGCAAGTTATATTTTTTGTCTGAATTATTTCTGTATCATGGGGGAAATGCCCATGACTTCTAGGTTAGTTGTGGGGATTAATAGAATTTTGAAAATGCAAGATCCTAAATGGTATTTTGCATATTATAGGCCCACAATAGACAATTGTTATCATTTTACTTCTTCTCTGGTGTTTGACAGTCCTATAAACAAATACAGACAGACTTTGGAGATATTGCTAGTTCAGTTCCAGGCCACTGCAACAAAGCAGTCACACCATTTTTTTGATTTCCCAGTGCACATAAAAGTTATGTTTACACTACGTGATGTAGTCTATTAAGCGTCCAATCGCATTATGTCTAAAAAAGTACATCTCTTAATTAAAAAATACTTTATTGCTAAAAAAATGCTACCATCTAAGCCTCCAGCGAGTTGTAGTAGCAATCAAAGATCACTGATCATAGGTCATAATAAATACAATGATGATGAAAACATTTGAAATATTGTGAGAATTACCAAAACGTGACACAGAGACACAAAGTGAGCAGATGCTGTTGGAAAAATGGGGCTGATCTGTTTGCCACAAACCTTCAATTTGTAAAAAAAAAAAAAAAAACAAAACACAGTATCTGTGAAATGCAAGAAAGCAAAGTGCAATAAAATGAGGTCTGCCTGTATCAAAAAGTGAGTGTCTCCTTAGCTGGCTAACTCAACTAATTTATCAAGATTATAAGAGATCTGACAAGTAGTTCACACACTTTCTATACATTTTTTTTTTTTTTTTGGTCCAAAGTTTCTGGACCTAGGCAAAGTCTAGAGAAAAGTGGCTTCTTCAATGAAGCATTGTGGCAGATTGGTAATTTGAAAGGTTTGAATTGAAGGAGGAAGAAGGGCATAGAGGGACAGTCAGACTGGGCTATGAAGGTGCAAGATCTGGGCTCTAGTCTCACCACTGCTGTCCTGAGACAGTTGCTTAACCATCTAGGTGTCAGCAACCTCATCTGTAAACATGGACAGCACCAGCCTGTGGCGGAAACTAATGTGCCACAAAGGCTCCAAAACTCTACCATCCTAGGAGTGTATGAGCTTACTGGTCAGTACCCTCTCACTGATGCCATGTAACAGTAAAAACAGGCTCATTATTCATGAATTCAATAAATACTTGAATATCACCCTTATTACACACTGAATATTTGTGCACTCGCAAATTCATATGTTGGAAGCCCTAACTCTCAATGTGATGGGATCTTTGGGAGATGAGCAGGTTTAGATGAGGTCTTGAGGGTGGGGCCCTGATAATGGGATTAGTGCCCTTAGAAGAAGAGACACCATCATTCTCTCTCTGTACCATGCAATTCAGGACGACAGTCCTCCCCAGGAGCTGAGTTTGCCATTGCCATGATCTTGCTCTTCCAGCCTCCAGAACTGTCAGAGAAGTGAGAAGAGAAATAAGGTCTGTTGTTCAACCCACCCCATCTGTGGGATTGTGTTACGGCAGCCTGGGCTGACTCAGGCTACTATGTACGTTTCAGTGAGCTGGGCACCATGGGGGACCTAATAGGATGCAGTTATTCTTATCTTAAAGAGGTCAGGATCAGCAAGACAGTATTTTCCCAATAATCATAAAGTTTTACTAAAGTCCTAAATTCAAAATATCAAAACTCAGAAGTCGGGGACAGATTTTTCCCAGTCAAGATGATTCCAAAAGACTTTAAGGAAAAGCTGATATTTTAGCAGACATGAAGGGCTATTTTGGCTTTCTACAGAGAATGATGGAGTGGAGAGGTAGAGAGAGAGAAGGAAAAAAGAGGTCATGTCTAAAAATGATATTTAAAGATAACTACTAAAGTTGGGAGATTTCACAAAAAATTGAAGATTGTGAAAATCCCCAAAATTGGCTTTAATTTTGACCATATTTTGTACTTCCTGAATTTGTTAGGAGGGGTATTTACTTTCTAAAATGTGTCCTTCTTTATGTACCAAGAGAAACACGTACATACTGAAGAAGTAAAAGTAACCTGTTTTTATGCACTGAGCAAAACAACATTTATTGTTAATTTGATAAAATTAAGAAGACGACAATCCATGCAAATTAGATTGATATTACCCAGAGACACACTCAGGCACAACTCGAAACCTTGACTAAACCCTACCGGTGGTCACCTCCCCTTCCCTACTTACTACAGTGCGAATCTACAAGAGACAAGTGTGTATCACGCAACCCACCTTCTGATTTCATCCAGATGCTTTATTCAACACTGACTATTGGCTGTTTTTGCACGATCATCAGAGCATTGGAGCGCAGAAAAGCAAAGTTGAATTCCAACTCCCCATGCCATTAAGTCTCCTGGGATTCACTTTCCCTGGAGATTAAAAAAAGAAAAAGGGAGTCGAAATAGATTTGCATTTGCGAAGGATACTTCTAAAAACATGGATGGGTGGGGTGGTGAGGGGACATTTGGGGTCCTCCATACCACACAGCCATCTTGGGGCTCCTGACTCATCAGGGAAGAGGTCTGCTCGCTCTGTTACCCAGTTTATTTGGCCACAGGACTTTCATTTGTATTAATATTCATGAAGATCAGAAGGAAGTTAACTTGAAAAATACCGAACCAGATAATCTTGAAGTTCACTTTGAATTTAACAGCGTATGTCTCCAGATGTCAATTTAAAATCATTGAAGTACCCAGATCAATCTACATAAAAAAGTTCATTCACGTGTTAAGGTTCCCTTTCAGTGGATACTAGTTTCTCAAAATCCTGGCCTAAAGAAGGGATAGGCAAACCAACTGCCCACTGGACCTAGACAAGTATTGGGGGACATGAACTGGAGGGCCCACGCTTCTTGAGAAGGTTTGCTGCTCTTAATCTGGGTGGATGGTTTGCATGAGTGGGGCAGGACCATGGGCTCTGTGTTGCCTGGTCTAATTCTGAAGAGAAGGCTGCAATTTGGAGATTTATATAAAACCCATCCACTTAAAAAATGTTGGCGGGGCTTCCCTGGTGGTGCAGTGGTTGAGAGTCCACCTGCCGATTCAGGGGACACGGGTTCGTGCCCCGGGCTGGGAAGATCTCACATGCCGCAGAGTGGCTGGGCCCGTGAGCCATGGCCGCTGAGCCTGCGCGTCCAGAGCCTGTGCTCCACAACGGGAGAGGCCACAATGTGACAGGTCTACATACCGAAAACAAAAAAATGTTGGCAAATCATTAAAGGAAATAATCCTTCACAGTGGTACTCACTTTGGCCCTGGACTCATCGCTGTGGTGCACCACGGCCGCTGTCTCTCTTGCCGACCGTGTGCACCCAAGCACAGGTGTCCTGCCTGCTGTGCCTTCAGAGTCTGCTCGGCACTCCAAGTTTAGCTGTCAGCATCATACCGTCATCCTGTACCGGCCCACTCCTTTGTGGTTTGTAACAGGGCTTCTTGATCATTTGAAGAGATTCTTTAAAATGCTGATTGTGTGTCTAATCACAGACTGATGGAGAAGGCAGAATTTCTTGGAAAGGGACTCAGAACCTGCCTATTTAATGAGCTCCCCAGGACTTGCCTTGCCCGGCAATGTTCCGAACCACCACCTGACAGAGCCCTGCTATTCCCACAGAAAAGTGCGGGCTTATAGGCTCCATGGCAAACTTTATCAGTCGTCAATTCCAACACTTTTTGCTTTAAACCTGGGGAGGCAAAGGCCTAGGAAGTGAAATTTACTAGAGGGATGTAGACAGTAGGTTAGTGGCAGAAGCCCAGCTGAGACTCAGCCACGTGGTTGATCCTTCTCTGCTTCCTTCTATCCTATTCCATAAGGTGCTCAGAGCAGACTGACAGTCCCCTTTACCACAGAATCGCCAGGCACGGCTGGCACAGCATAAGCGATATGGGGGACGATACCTTCTTTCCAACCGTGCCCCATAGGAAGGTGCTTTGAAGCCAGCACATCTTCCTGCAGCCTGCAAAAGTTTTAAAAAAATCACTAAAAGGGGGCTTCCCTGGTGGCGCAGTGGTTGAGAGTCCGCCTGCCGATGCAGGGGACTCGGGTTCGTGCCCCGGTCTGGGAAGATCCCCACATGCCGCGGAGCAGCTGGGCCCGTGAGCCATGGCCGCTGAGCCTGTGCATCCGGAGCCTGTGCTCCACCACGGGAGAGGCCACAACAGTGAGAGGCCCGAGTACCGCAAAAAAAAAAAAAAAAATCATTAAAAGGCACAGGGCAAGTCAAAGTACTTTATGAGTAACAACGCTTCCTGTTTCAGGATGGTTCCGTGCTCATCTCCCCCTCCCCTTCAATCAAAGCATCATCTGGAACCAGAACTTGGCATTTGAGGAAAATCAGAAATGACCAAGAGTAAGAATCATCTCCTCAGGAGAACATCAGTTTACCCCCTCTTCCTCCCTTAGAAGTTGGCACACGTTCCAGTTCAGGGTGGCACGTGAACCATGGCAGATCGAGAAGACCTTGTTTAGTCTTCAGATTACCTGAGACACACAAGCCCCCTTAACCAGCTGGATCAGCCTCAGCATTGTACTATCACCAACTCAATCCGGAAGCACCAATGGTAGCCTTGTCCCATGGGATGTCATGCTTTTATCCCAATGAGAATTCCACCGTGGGTCTTCCTGATCTTCTTACACAACACGTATTTTCTCTTCAAACTGAGGCTGGAAGTACGTGGGCTGTCCAAGCTCACCTACCCAGTTAGTGGAAGGTTCGGCAGATGCCCAGACCCACACCTCCATATAGCACCCTGAGGCCTTGCTGAGGCTCATTAAAATTAAAAGGATTCCCAGAGAATTTGCCAACTAACTTTTCTCTTTTACATAAAGGACAATAATCTATGAAATATATAATCACATCTTTTAAGTGAATGGAGTGCTCTGTAATTCTAATAGAGCTCTTTAACAGTAAAAAATAAAAGGTAAAAGAAAAAAATTAAATAAATTAGAGTGGACATGTTCCTTCGCTGAGCGATTCATTTTAAACCAGGCAATTCTCAAAGGTAATGCAAATGTCAGCTTCTTTGCGATTCACCACATCCTGGGCTATGCTATGTCATAGTCAGAAATGACCTAAATCGTCTGAAAATTCCCATCCCCCAGCAATCAATCCAGAAGCTCCCAAGTGAAAATGAATTGCAAATTGAGAATATCCCACAAAAATGGCATGCATTTCTTGCCAGAAGAGAAAGCTCTAGGCTCACAAATGACATTTACAAAAGTGCTTACTTGGGGCTTGGGCTATGTACGTGTAATTTTCTTAGGATTGCTAAAGAGTACTTTCTAAATATTTGAGTGTAAATTACCACAGTTATTACCCATATTTAACATTCAAATGGCCAGAACCAATGGCAGTCTGGAAGATTTCATTTCCTGCAGCAGTATCAACATAGGCATGCGCAGTGAAGCCGGATAGCAGCCAATTACAAACACCGTCAAACACTCTGGTCTGAGCACGGGCGGGATCTGCATTTGGGCTGCTGATCAGACCACACGGAGAGGCGGCTGGACTTAAACATTCTAACCAGCTTTCAAGTCGGTTTACTTTACCCAGACAACACTTCCTATCTCTTGATTTCTCACCTTCTTACAAAGAGACCTTTTGAAAGCCCGTTCTTAATTAGTTTACTTTAAAATATGTTCTCTGCAGCTATTCGGACAAAAGGAATGTGATCCTTGGCTTGTTTAAACGGTATCCAACTCATGTGAAACAAATTATTCACATAAAGCAAGGGATTACCGGCAAAATCTTTACAGTCAGGAGGAAAAAAAAGCATGAGTTGACCTGGATTTCTTTTCTCTCCATAAATTTAATGCAGCTCAAGGAATGGGAGACTCCCTGTGTATAGAGCACCAAGCTCGGGGCTGAGGATCCACCCTGGGAAGCCTCTCAGGTCAGACGAAACACAGCTCCTCTCATTTCATGTGAGATCCATAAGATCGTGACCGCTCATCCTTGTTCTTTTGCCAAGACATTTCTTGGTTTCTTTGACATTCTCCGATGAATGGATTGTAGTCTCTGCTGAATACATCTGCAATTGTTTTCTATTTATTTTAACTCACTCTATCGTTGGCATCAATATAAACCACCATAAACTATTATGGAGATAAGAAAGATGTAACTATTTCTGTTATTTACTTACATCACAGTAATTGGCGAGAGTAATTGACAGAACGGAAAGGGTTGTTCATGTCACCTACTCCAAAAGCATCCGTTTACAGAATTCCAGTATGAAAGGCAGAGTCCAGGACTCAGCTCCCCGACCTATCACTCAGTGATCTTTCCTCCAACGCAAAATAATCTTTAGTGTATATTAGAGTCTTCGGGAGGGCTTGGTCACAATTTGGATGCCTGGGTCCCACCACAGACATTCTGTTTCTTCAGGCTGTGGTACATACAGGAGTCCACATCTTAAACAAGACAGCTCGGATGGCCTTTGACACACATCAAAGCCTGGACACCCATTACTTTTCAATTAATTATAGCTCTTTTTTCAAGAAATATTTTCTCATTCTTATAATTAACCCAGGAAATAATATGAATTTCCTAAGATCTTTTTAAAATCATTTTTATTGTGGAAAAGTTGATATAGGTATAGATCATAAAATTTGCTAAGTTACCATTTTTAAGTGTACAACTTATTGCCATGAATCACATGCCCAGTGTTGTACAACCATCATCATTTTTCATCTCTGATCATTTTTCATCGCCCACAAGCAGACACTTTGGAACCATTAATCAATAATTTCCCATGCCCCCTCCATGCAGCCCCTGTAACCTCTAATCTACATTCTGTCTCCATGCATTTGCCTATCCTAGATATTTTGTATTTGTGGCATAATTTAAGATTTGTCCTTTTGTGCCTAGATGTTTTCACTAAGCATAATGTTTTCCTTATGTTGTAGCATGTATCAAAACTTCATTCCTTTTTATGGCTGAATAAGATTCCATGGTATGACTAGACTACATTTTGTTTATCCATTAATCTGTTGATGGAAACTTTGTTTCCATCTTTTGGTTATTGCAAGTAGTGTTGCTATGAGCATTTGAGTATTAGTATGTGTTTGAGTTCCTATTTTCAATTCTTCCTTTGTGTATCCACCTAAGAGTGAAATTGCTGGGTCATATGGTAATTCTGTTTCACTTTTTGAGGAACCGCCAAACTGCTTTCCCCTGAGCATTTCCTTTTATAGATCTAAAAAATTTCACACCATAGTATGATGATGGTACAATACATATTTATTAAATGAATGAACATGTGATCATTACTCTTCATTTTACTTAGTAACATCCAAACTCATTCTAGAAAGACCTGAACTGCCTTTCAATAATATGTAAAATACAGTAGATAAATATAAATGCATATCTCATGCCATAATGATAAGACTGGAAGATAAAATTTATATCTGTAGGCCACAAGAACCTATACAGTTTGATTCTGAGTTTCCTGGGAACCACTGCGAAAAGGGAAATAGGATTGACTGCATTAGTGTTCCTCTAGAATGCTATTGAAATCTCCTATGTGACTGATAATTACAAGTGGCATGAACCCTAATCCAGAAACACTTTGCTTGATGTCCATTATGTGCCGGCACCACACAGCCCACTTGCTCCTCCGCCCAACATCCACAGCCCCTGAAATAATTCCACAGCACACAGAGGGTCCCTCAGTTGGGAAACCACTGAACTATCAAAGCTTCATTGTCCATAAAGTTAAAACTTCTTGGCATTTAGGAATGAAAGGATGCCCAAGGCTGGCTCTGAGTCCAGAAGCGCTAGGGTGGTGCTGCAGAAGCTGCAGACAGGCTCCTCACAAGCACCTCCAAGGTCAAGTTATCACTGGCTTCCCAGAGCTCTTTCTTAAGTCCTGAAATTTAAACCAAATGCTGTCACTGAGGTCAAAATCTCAATACGTGTGAGATGAGAGCTGTGGATGAGAGCTGAAATTTTTGTTGGTCCAGTTTAATTCAGCCTTGAAACTTAGATTGTCCAGATATACTGCCCTTCAAGTAAATCTCTAGTTTGGGTGTCTTGGTTGACACAGGAGAAACAACTGGTTGACCTAAATGCAAAATCCTAATAATCCTAATTCTACAATATGTGAGGAAAATACAACTCTGTTTCAAGCCTGTCTCCTCTATTTATCCTATGAAGACCAATGAAAGTTATTGAATGTCTAATCATAATTTTGAAATCAGTGTTGTGTACAAATATTGGCTTAGTGAGCACAATTTAAAATTTTTTGAATTGTGGCCAAAATTTGATTGTAGAGATTTATATTTTGAAAAAAAAAAAGAATCAGGAATTTCATCTTCTTTTTTCATTGGAAGTCGCTGCAATGCTGCATTCCCCATGACAGTGTTTGGTGGGGGGGGGGGAAGGACAACTGATCCCACTGCCCACAACCTCCACATCTCTACCTCCTCACCAGCCCCACCAGCCCCATGGTCTTCATCGTCACCATTCCTACCATCGCCACACTTTTCCTTTCTGCCTATTTCTGATTGGTGGGGTCTCTGGTCACTAAAACAAGGAGGAGTCTAAAGGAAAACCATTTTTCTCTAAGTCAATGTCATTTTTACATTTTTGTTTGTGCAAAATCACTCCTTTAAGATGAGTGAAGACTCAGGACAAGAGAAGACTCTGAGCCCCTCATCTGAATCTCTGTGCGTGAGCCCAGCAGCTAGAACCCCTGGGAAGAAACTGTCACCAAGGCAGCCACCTGATGATCTGCCAAGACTTCAGCCTAGGGAGACAAGATAGAAGAGGCGAGGGCAGCTAGGGGCAATGAGGAAGACTCAGAAACAGCCACTTATACATGTGAGAAGGCGGTGACAGGTCTTGGGGGTCCAGGCTAGAGAAATTCAAGCAGAAACAGAGGGAGATATTAAAGCAGCACAACCCAGAATCTGCCTGTAATTCACCTATAACCAAAGCATTTTTGTGGGGCATTGGGGCCAGCATGCGTGCACACACACACACAAACAGGTCAGGAAGATTGAAAAGGGGACAGGAATGTGGGGATAACACTGTTAGCCTGTGTGCTCAATGCAGGCGGGACGTGTCCCATACTTTAAAATCCCAGCCCAGGGCGTGGCCCACTAAGCATTCGTGGCGCTGAACTAAATCACAAGCATGGAAACTGCTCCTACAATTAAATAAGAGGGTGAATATCCTGTAATGTCAAAGGAAAAATTAAACAGAAGGAAAGGAGTCTTGAGAATCCACAGGATCGCCTAGTAGCCATGAGGATGGCGGCAACTCAGAAAAACGACGCGGCTTTCCTAAGTCAGATCGGTGCTAGTGGAGATTGAATTTGAGCCCAGCTCAGTGTGACTACAAATTTATGTTCTAAACCCTGTAATACACTATTCCCTTGGTCTTCTATGCAAGGATTACTCTAAAACAAAACATTGCTATTTTTCATATAGTTACTGAGGCCAAAACTTGAATTTCAGCCAGCAAGGTGAGGTGACTAGGAAAAACGTTTAGTGGTGAAATTAACAGACTGTCAAAATAAAAGCATTTCACCAGGAGCTACGTGAGGTCAGGGCACACTCACTCAGCAGATTAATGCACGCACCCTTGCAAAGAGCGGGGCAAGGACGCCGTGTGAGCATCACCACGCATTGGGAGATGTCTAGGCAGACCTCTGATCCTGCACTGGCTACTGGAATAGTCTACCTGAAACCTTAGGAAAAGATACAGTCCTAAAAACCTATCTATTAATTATTGAGAATTTTGCTTCATGTGACTCATTTTTTGTGCACCGATATTTTGTCTTTATCCTTCAAGTAATGTGTTTATCCTTTTTCCAAAACCTCACCAATATTCTTAATTTTACGAATTAAGAATTTCGAATTTTAAGAATGAACCTCATGGGGCTTCCCTGGTGGCGCAGTGGTTGAGAGTCCGCCTGCCAATGCAGGGGACACGGGTTCGTGCCCTGGTCTGGGAAGATCCCACATGCCGCGGAGCGGCTGGGCCCGGGAGCCATGGCCGCTGAGCCTGCGCGTCCGGAGCCTGTGCTCCGCAACGGGAGAGGCCACAGAGGCCCACGTACCGCAAAAAAAAAAAAAAAAAAAAAAAATGAACCTCAGAGACACATCTCTCTTACTAGTAAAATTACACAGGGTCCCAGGAAAACCACACCGTCCATCCTAGAGCACCCCTTTACCTGGGCTGCAATGGTGGGAGGGTAGGTGGGCACAGCACAGCCGAGCCCATCAGCTGGCTTCAGTCACCCCCTCCCCACAACTCTGTGATGAACTGAGAAACTCACAGAAGTAAAGTCACTCTGGAGGAGCTAAGACCACTATTAAAATGCACCCCGCTTTCTGAGAAGAAGAAAAAGGGTGCATTCGTACAGTGGCAGTGATTGTAAGTGGTCTCAGGCCCCTCAGAAGAACTGTGTTGATGATGTTCCTGCAGTGAGAGGCCTGGGGCAGCCTCACCAGCTCGGGGATCTGGCCCAGCTCAAGGGCAGCAGGGTGGCGCGGAATCCTGACCCCTGGGGCGGCTGTGACAGAGGCTTGTCTGCAGGCTTCCCTTTCTCATACAATCCCAACTTGCCTTTAAGTTCCAGAAAAATGTGAAACGCAGGGAAGAAAAGTTATTTTCTGTGGTGTTTTTGTTCAATGCAGATTCGGGAAAGGACCGGAGGATGCTGGAACTGGGAGGTGTCTTGGAAGTGATGCGTCCAGGTCATCCCACGCATGTAGCCAATAAGGAGATGGAAGTCTCCCGAGAAGCAGGCTGGGCTGTCCGAGAGTCTGTGGCAGTCTCCGCCACCGCCTGCACGCAGCCCTCTACCTGGGGGCCCTCTGAGAAATCCTCACTTCTGAAACATTCCATTTCCTGGACTTTCCCATCAACTCAAAAGACACTTTTCCAGTTACCATATTGTTAACATGCAACGCGTACCGTTAACCTCTAGTTTTGTGACGCATCTGGGGCTGGATTCCTCGAGGGAGCCCTGACCCCCTAGTCCCCTTGCGTTTGCACAGCGGCGGCCGTGATGGACAGGCTGGGGATGGGTGTACATTGGGAGGATCCTAGGAAAAGAGGCAGGAGCCAATGCCAGCCCAGGAATCAGGGGCTCACAGTCGCTACCTCCACAGGAGAATGGACAGCAGGAATGGGGGAGGGGACACCGGAAACCTCCGCAAGGGAGGAGCACAGCAACGAGAAAGGGGCCGTTTTTAAAAATAATCTTTATTCGTATGTATGTATGTGTTTTTACTGGTTCTCACTGTGTTCTCTAACTCTGCACTCTCTCCTGGGCTGGAATTGTGGAAAACATCTCCCGCAGCAGCCTGGCACATCACATAGTTCAAGAGCAAAGTCCTAAAAAAACAAAGGGAAACAAAGAAAAGAAATCGGAACGTGAATTTGCATGTGTGAAATGCAAATGAAATTCACATTACTCCTTATCTTGGACCAACACACCAGCCTACTAGAGTTTTTATTTCTACACTTTAGGATCTAGCTGTGAGTGTGTGTGTGTGTGTGTGTGTGTGTGTGTGTGTGTACATATACACGTAATATTTTAAATGGAGAGCCAAAAAAATCTTTAAAAACGTTGAAATCGATTTGATATTGGCATACGCATTCTTAGAGTTATATGCGCACATTGCTAAGTCCACAGACTGGATCAGAACTATGTGCTTAAAGATGGATGTCGAATCCCTGTCAGAGGTCATCAGTTAAAACAGACTTAGCTCAGTGATTTAAGACTCTTAAGGCATTGTGGGAACAGACCACCACATTTTAGCTATAAGTTAATAAAGATGGACTATATAAAACAAAAAATTCTACTGTGAGTTCTTAAGTTTGAAGCCTGGGAAATACATAATGTTTGCAATGAAAATTAAATCACTGAATTTGCCAAACTTAAAAAATTGTGTGTGCGTGTGTCTGTATAAAGAGTCTGATTCAAATTTAACTTATCTTTTCTGTCTTGCCCTCTAGGCATATGTTTGAGTTAAGTAGAGGAAAGTGTATTAAATCTAAAGACTTTGTTATTTCAACATTAAAGAATGTGCACATTTAAGGTACTTAGCAAAATAATGCACCTACTTTCCCCAAAGTAGAAAAGTTCAGAAAGAACAAAACAAAACAAACAAAAACAACAAAATCTGCTTGGTGACAATACTTGGTAGATTTTACTCCAAAACCTCACATTTCAATGGCAAATAAGCTATATGTGCCCCTTTCGGATAGTTTGAGATCAAATTAGCAAATGGCTATAGGCACTTGCCTTCAAGTGGCTGTGATGAAGACTGAATTCAAGAAAGCTAATAAGCTGACCTTCACATTCCATCCGCAGATGAAGACGAAGGGATCAAGAATTCACTTAGAGGATGAGAGAAGTCTACTTTTCTTCCCCGTTAAATAAATCAGTGTTATAAGTGCCTGTCAAAATAGTTTGTAAATAACTGGATTTTCTGCAAGCACGGGACCACATCTTTATTTCATTAGAGGCTGGTCATTGAAAGTAAATGCTATCTATGGAAAATGGGGCAGAATGCTTACATTTCTACTTTTCGTATTACAAAATTCTCCCTTTCAGTTGGCAATAGCAAAAATCCCCCAAATTATGAAAATAAAAGGTTTTTGCTTTTCTCAGAACTGTCTCAAATTTCAAAATAAAGTACCTTAAATTACTTAGGAATAGAAGGAGATCAGCACATAAAAGAAGAAGAACAACAAAAATACACTGACAAGCTCTCCTTCAAACAACACTTTTTGGTTGGACGTTCAGTTGAAATTTGAGAGGTAAATCAAAACACTTACATGTGAATCACGTTCAAAAACCAGCCTGATGTATCCCTGGATTTCTCAAATGATGCTATCGGTTTGGCACCAAATTCTGGCTATCTATTATTTACCAGTTGCAAAAGTTGTATAAATCTGTACTTGCAGCTTCAAAATCAGTCTTGGAACCCATGAAAACATTGATATGCACAAGTGGAAACTCCCTGATAAATGCACGAAACTAACATAGCGGTTACAGCCTCTAAGTTCTGTAAGCTTCAACTAGATCGATTGTTTTCACACATGGGCCTTATACACACCCCATTTCTGGTACACTTCTTTTCATTATGATGGTGACATCTTGAGAAAAAAGAATTCAGTACAGTAATTACATCTCAACTGCAATTGTTACTGCAGTCAGTTCTATACAAAGTTGTCACTTAGAAGAGTAAGGGCACATCCAGACATCTTAAAACAAGTGACCAAGACTCCTTAGCTGCTTCGAGGGCAGTTGTGAGCAGCGTGCTGGTTTTTCACAGTCACAAGGAGGACACAGTCTCCAAGAACAGATTCACAAATACATCTGCACAACTCCAGACCTTGCAAGGCTTCCAGCTCAGCCCTCGTTCCTGACCACAGACACTCACTCTGCAACTGTAGTTTAATGGCAGTCCCTTCTGCATCTTTGTTAAGCAGGTGACTGCATTTCTAAGTGAGTTTGCTCAAAATCGGTGCTGGCCATCATTGGATGGCGACCTACAAACACTCCCCAGGACGCAGCATGCATGACTCAGGCCAAAGAGGACAGAGCCAGTTGGACATGCTCTAAAAATAATCACCCGTGTCTCTCCTGCAGAAGAGATGATAAATAATAAATCAGTAAGTAAGTAAATAAATAAATAAATAAATAAGTAGAGGAGAGACGGTGGGCAAACAACAGGTGAGGGTCCACAGGGGGAAACGGAGGGTGTTCAGTGTCACCAGCTGGAAACACACAGAATGTGAGAGCAAAGCCCCAAGTCAACTGTGCTTTGCTGTTATCACTATTCTAGGAGGGCCTTTCAGTAGGTAATTAACCTTTTTTTCATATGTATGTGTATGATTATATGTATATGCATATATATAGAGAGAATCTAAACTAAATAACCATATATATAATATATACACATATTACACATATTCATTTCAGGGAAACATCTTACTTGGTGCCAAAGTTCATTATTTGTCAACTATAGCTGACATAAATACACCTAGTAAAATGTTACTATTTCTATTTCTGTCAGGAAGAACCAACCATCTGGTAAATTTTGCTCCCCAGTAAATTGAGAAGATTAAGAGAAAACCACATGGGAATTTCATTACCAAGTGCAATGTCTTTATTGCTCTTGGACAAGTGAAATTTCATTTAAATTATTTAGGACACTTCATTGCACACTTGTGAACATACCACGTATCTCTTTGTGAGCATGATGACACTTCAGAAATGTAAGCCCTCTCTGTGTTGCCTGTCAGGAAAAAAGCTTTTAATAGAAAACTGGGGTAATCACCTCTAATGTAATTCCACCAATTTAAAAAAAATAGGTTTGGGGGTAAATTCCACCGCAGTACTTAAAGTAATCTTTCTGTTATGATTCTAGTGATCTTAGAGAATTGTTCACATTATGAGATTTCAAGTCAAAGTGATCATCCTCATCGTGAAAAACAATTACAACCAGGAAAAGCAGATCGCAAAGGGTCCTCGTTCGTGGGGCGAGGCTGACCCGACTCTCAAAGCCCATCACCCATGACAGTCCTGCAGAAACCCTCTTTCCCAGAGTTTAACCCCAATTCTAGAATATGTTCACACAGAGATTTTCTTTACATCTGGAGTCAGAGAGCACGGGGTGTTGGTAGGGCTGATGGAAATGCTCTCCCTTTAGCCACAAAAAGTTCTGTTTTCAAGGAAGGAAATAGGGAGGCAAGTCAGAAGCAAAGGCCACGTGAAGGGTGGTAGGAAGTACTGGGCAGCTGGGCAGGAGGACGCGATGTGTGCTCAGCTGAGCTCAGGAATCAGTGAGGGGCTCTCTCTGTCCTTTCCTCAACAAGGTGTGACTTTAGGTTCTCTGTCTACAGCCATCCTTCACGGTGCAGCCAGCTCTGCAACACCTAATTCTCCCCAGCTGGCAGTGCATGGAACTTCTCAAGCAAGCCCTGCAGGTGAGTGTGTGTGTGATGTGTGTGCACCTGAGTGTGTGTGTAACGTGGTGTCGTGTGTGATGTGTGTGTGTGTGTGTAGATAGAGAGTGTGAAGGGTCTCCGCCACTGCACAACAAACGTGCTGCCCAGGGAGAGACCGACACAGGACCTTTTCCCTTGGAGAAAGAGCCTCCTTGTTGTAGGACACTTGCTGAACCTTAGGGGAAAATGTTCAAGAATGAGTTCAGATTTCCTCCTGAGTCAAAGAGAAGAGAGCTGAGCCGCATAACAGGGCCCAGAGTGCCCATCGATTTGGGCAGGAAAGGCAGGAGCAGAGGCGCTGGGCCCCAGGACGGGTGGTGGATGCCCCTGGGCTGAGGAGTGGACAGTCAGACATGTGAGGGAATATCAGGCACAGGCATGGCGCTGGGGGGTGTCCTGCTTCCCTGGGCTGGCAGGGGCTGTCTGCCCCTTGGTCCTCAAGACTCCTACAGAAGCCCTGCCATCCAAGAGCTGGGCCCAGATGGATCCCCAATAACATCATATAATGGCAGTCTTTCCTAAATTTTCAGGAAAAGTTAAGCATTCTTTTTGATAAAGAGTTTAAAGTTTTTCTTTGCATTAGTTTTTCTTACAATTTGGTTGCTTGCTACCACAGGCATAGCACAGCTTATCCTGCATGAGGTGTATCTGATTTCATGTGGAAAACAGATCCAGCCGTGATAAATCAAACTTCCCTGTACTGAGAGTGGATGCCATAAGGAGGGGCTGCCCGCTGTGTCTCTGGGCTGTTGTGTGTGCCCTTTGTGAAAATTCAATGGTGTATGGCTGGGTGTGTGTACTTTTCTATAATGTGTGTTGTACTTTTTTTCTTTTTTTTTTTGACTGCATTGGGTCTTCCTTGCTGCACGTGGGCTTTTCTCTAGTTGAGGTGAGCGGGGGCTACTCTTCGTTGTGGTGCATGGGCTTATTGTTGTGGCTTCTCTTGCTGCAGAGCACGGGCTCTAGGCACGCAGGCTTCAGTAGCTGTGGCACATGGACTCAGTAGTTGTGGCTCGTGGGCTCTAGAGCACAGGCTCAGTAGTTGTGGTGCATGGGCTTAGCTGCTCCGCGGCATGTGGCATCTTCCTGGACCAGGGCTCAAACCCGTGTCCCCTGCACTGACAGGCAGATTCTTAACCACTGCACCACCAGGGAAGCCCCTGTACTTTAATTCAAAGTTAAACACAATTTTGTTGCTCCACACATCGCACCCTGACGTCTATCCAGGTGTCCCTCCATCTGGACCAACTAGAGCCCAGTGCTTCACCATGACGGGCTTCTCAGGAAATTTCTGTAACAAAAGGTGATCTATTCATAAGACAAGAACATGCTCTAATACAACTCAGAAATGTTTTCAATAAGTATCAAAACAGGGTTTTACCTAAATCTGAATTCATCAAAAATATTTCAAGAACTGTAAAAAGATACCTTTATTACTAAACCTCTAATTGAGATTTTAGTGAACACAGAACATCATAGGGGTCTGTGATAGGTCTCAAAGTTCTAAAACACAAGCTCCAGTGCTTTTTATTTATTTTGTGAAGAGGGAATTGAAGTATTCTCTGTGGTGGATTTATGAAATAATACTGTCAAAAACAACACAGAAATTATGACTAGAGACCAACCACAAAAGCCTAAAATACTGCCTCTTGCTCTCTGATTGATCATTCATCAGTAGCACCATTTAAAATAAATCTGTTTATTTTAAATTCTAGGAAATAGGGTGAAAACACCCCAAATATAATCACACAGAGAGTGAAAGATAGATCTTAGCTACAGAGAGCCAAATATATATAACTGATTCATTTTGTCGTGAAGCTGAAACTAACATACCATTGTAAAGCAATTATACTCCAATAAAGATGTTAAAAAAAAAAAGAAAACAAATAAAAAAAAATTCTTTTAAATTAATTATTTGTGGTTTTACAAATATAGCATTACTGTAATACTGATACTTAGGGGTTATTTAATTTCTCTGAGCAAAGCCAAGCTTTGGTAAGAAAAAGTAATATAATTAGAGTTTATTATAAAATATATTTTATAACAATGTTCCTCAAGCCCTTGGCATTGATAGCGGCATATATATATATATATATATATATATATATATATATATATATATCTTTATTGGAGTAGAATTGCTTTACAGTGTTGTGTTAGTTTCTTCTGTATAACAAAGTGAATCAGCTATATGCATACGTATATCTCCATATCCCCTCCCTCTTGCATCTCCCTCTCACCCTCCTTATCCCATTCCTCTAGGTGGTCGCAATATATATATTCTTTTAATGACATCCCTGCAGTATGCAGAAAGGAAAAATTCTCTTGTGTTTAATTTCTCTTTCTCTTTTCTATCTCTTATCTATTGATTCATTTTTCATTCATTCATTTATACATTCATTGTTTCAGGGGTAGAGAAACCTGCCATTTAGATTTTTTTTATCAAAAACTATTCATTAAATCTTATTCTGCCTGCCCAGAAGATCCCAACTGTACTGAGGAGGAAGAAGGCTCATAAAATGTCACTTTGGATTCATAGATTGACTTATTTCATGAGCACTTTCTCCTCAGTACCACTGGGCTCCATGGTCTCAGAGAGTTGGGTCTGAGAATTTGCTTCTTCTACTACTTCCTGAACACTAGTGTGCTTGTTGAAAGAAACTGAAATTAGGAATGCAGTGAGAAGAGGAAGGTTTAAGGTATCCTTGTCACCAAGGTAGACCAGTTTAGACGAACTGCCACGCTCATGAAATAGTTTGTGAAGTAGCTTGATTAGCTCAGTATATACAACTCAAGACTTGGCATCAGTCATTCAGGGATCTGGTTACTCACACAGAAAATCCCATCACTTCAAAATGTGTCTGCTGCTCTCTGAAGGGTCCTCCTGGGCTTAGAGCCAAGGTCCAACCCTGACCTTGCTATTCACCAACAAGTTGGCTCTAACCATGAAAGTCAGCAAACCTGGGACAGTCAAGGAGGAGATGGGAGCATGGGCCTCCCACCCAGAGAAGACTATTTGCTGGGACTTTCGCTATGCAGCCCTTTTGTGGCTTGCTTTTTTTATAAATCAAGGAAGGAGTCTCTTTCTTAGCTATGAAAGCAACTTGAAAGAAAAGGTACTCCCCAGGAACATTTAACATTTAATATTACCCCAATCACTTCTAATATCTTTTCAATTATTTTATTTCAGAAAATAATTAGAAAGACAAATAGAGCAAAGTTTCTCTTATCAATTATTTTCTTTAAAAAAAAAAGTGTTCTTAAGGCCACTGAATTAAAGGACAAAGCTTAACCAAAAAAAAATCTTCAAATGATGGTGAAATTACAGGAAAGTGAGATATATGCTCACTGCATTTCTGAAAGATGAAACAACTGTAGTCAAGTTTATCAAAACCTTCATTTTTCAAAGGAGTTGAGATCAATGCGTGTCTGAGATAAACCACAGAAGATTAG
Organism: Tursiops truncatus; assembly: GCF_011762595.2. Classification (NCBI taxonomy): domain Eukaryota; kingdom Metazoa; phylum Chordata; class Mammalia; order Artiodactyla; family Delphinidae; genus Tursiops; species Tursiops truncatus. Next base: position 85,069,029 of record NC_047047.1, on the reverse strand, counting down.
AAAATAGGGAAAAATTGTGGTGAAAAATCTGGTATTCATCAATTTCTTTTTAAAACTGTTCATATTTTTTTGTTTTTTCAAAAAAGGAAAACTAAAAGGAATGAAAGGAAAAGAAGTTTCTAACAATTCTCTCTGGGTATTCAACTACAATTTGAATAACGGAGGCTACCTATCCGTAAGCTAAGCATGAACTCTGATATGAAAAGACCCAGGCTTCTTACAGCTCTGGGGGAAGGAGCTACAGAAATCAAAAGTCATTACAAAGGAGCCTTTTGTCATAACCCCTGGTAAAGGTAAACACAATTTAAATCAATCAATAAGCAACCGGAAATTTATCTAAAATTATATTTTAAAAGCTCTTGGCCAAAATGGAAATGTTGTTACCCATGTGGTTTAGGACCCCATATTTTTGTTATTGTTTCATAAAACAAAATAAAACAAAACAACAACAATAAAATAGATTTGCATTTAGTGCCCACCACGGAATACAAGTGTGGAAGACGTGAAGAAGAGGACATGGTGCATGGCCACATGGGTGCATCACATGGTGAGTAAAACCAATGCAACTGCAAATAACACTCAGGCAACCCAGATGTCTCCAAAACCCCACCAGTGGCAGGATCCTTGTTAAGGTCATTTTGAGGATTTATATCTAGGTACATCTAGGTTGGCTCAGTATCCCCTCACCCCTCACCTGACAAATGTAGAACTGCCTCTCTTCCTTCCCATTTCTTGAGATGCTATGGGAGTCCCCAAAGATGATGTCGTCTTATATCCAAGTCACAGTTTTGTCAGCGCCTCTGATGTAATGGCAGTTCTTGCTTTCCCTGCATCTTGTCTGATATAGATGTTGCTGACACACATCCAATGACCTGCCAGTACTCAGCCCCACGGACTCCCATGGTGGCATTCATCCACTCTTGGCTTCCTGCTCACCCTGTCTTTGTCCTGCAGGGAGTGTCCTCCCTGTCTCTGGTCTATGAAGGAGGAAGGGCAGCTCCCAAAGGGCCATTGCTTGGGCCCTCAGCGTGGTGCTTCCTCAAGCTGACTGCCTATCTCTCCCTTTCCTGATGTTGTATGTGCCTCCAGGCAGGCTGAGATGGAGGGAATTTAAGTGTCAAAGCATCAGACAGCACTCTACATAACAGCTCCATTTCCATTCTTCCCAGGGCTCCTTGCTTAGTATCAACAGGGGCCACATTCCATCCATACTTAAAGGTGAGATAGACATAGATGTAATTTATTTTTTTCTCCCAGGGAGCCTGTTGTCCCTTTCAAAATCTAGTTTCCGTGACCAACTTCTTCCCACCTTTCCCGCCCTTGCACCACATCTCAACCTGAGGACACTGTTCACCTTCTTTTCCATGGTTCCTGTGTGCCACTCGGAAATAACAAGTGACCTGTCGGCAACATCCAACTCCACACCTCTGGATCGCCGAGCTGCATCACAACTCAGCTGGAGGGTCTGCACTTCCATAAAAAAGGTGGTCTACTTCTTTTGGTTCAATTCTCTCTGGAAAGATTGTTCTCTTTCACTGAGATTTAATAGGTTCCCTTGCAGGACAGTAAGAGGCTGTCCCTAAGCAAACTTATCTGTGAAATTAGTTCTGGTCATCAGTGGGGCTGGACTGTATCCTCTACCATCCAAACAAGCAAAAGTTCAATAAGCCTTATAACATAGGTACAAACAAAAGGAAAGACGTGATGTGTTCTGACCATAGGGAACAAAAGAGTCATTATGGTAGAAATGTCATTTACCCTGAAGCTTGAAACAGAGGGATTTATGATGGGCAGAGAATGATACTGTATTCTGTGCTAAGAACACAGCTCTAAAAGAAAAAAAAAAAAAGCACAGAGTCCTGAAAGCAGCTGCTGTGCTTGGAAAATTAGCAAGTAGGTCACTATTGCTAAAATATAACATGCATAACTAGAGGTGCTGGAAAGGCTGAGGGAAGCAGATTTTAGAAGTTTTCCATCCCATGATAAGCTGTTTGAAGCTTCTTTCAGAAAGTGAGCTGATGACATGACGTAACCTGTGCCAAATTACACTGATGTGTTTTGCACGATACTAATTGACTGATACAGTTCTTTACACACAGAGGGAGATTTGCATGATCAGTCGATCAGGGACAGCCCCACAGACTCGAGAACAGCCTCCGGCTAATGAGTGTTCCGACTGCGAAGTCCCCACTCAATGAGGTCTCCACTGTACCATCCTGTCACGAGAATGCATGCCTTGTCATGCCATTTTGGCATTTATGTTCCATTCTGGAAACATTTTTGACTCACGGTGTTTGATCGATACTGTGCAAATCATAGTGCTGGCATGCTGCAAAGAAACAGTGGAGGAATATCCTGTTAGGTGTGAAAATGTATGTTTAAAAATAACTCAAGTTACCCTCAAGGAAATAACCAAGTCAAAAGAAGGTAGAGAGCACTGCTTAGTGGGAACATGGGAAAATCATTTGACACCATACAAGGCTTCATAAACTCCTCTGCATTGTCCATGCTCAAACATGCAGAATTTTTAATCCCAACCAGGCACTGCCACATTCTTTACTATAAACAGAATGTTCATATCCCCTCACAATTTACACATTGAAGCCTATGTCCCTAACGTGGTGGTATTTGGAAATGTTGCCCTTGATAGGTGCTAAGGTTATGAGGGTGGAGCCCCCATGAGTGGGATCTGTGCCCTAATAAAAAGAGATCCGGAGATCTCCCTCTCATCCTACTCTCCACTCCCATGAGGACACAGCAAGAAGACAGTCACCTTCAATCCAGGAAGCAGGTCCTCATCAGACACTGGGTCTGCCAGCACCTTGATGTTGAACCTTCCAGCCTACAGAACTGTGAGAAATCAATGTTTCTTGTGTACGCAATGTGGGCTGTGGTATTTTGTTATAGCAGCCCAGATAAACTAAAGCAGCGCCCAAACCAGCAGCATCAGCTTGCAGTATTTGGTCCATACACTCCACATCACGTGGCATGATAGTCATTACAGCTGTTCACCCAATCCTCTAAGAATGCCTCCTTCCTGGAGGAATGTTCCCTTGTAACATTAAGCAGCAATATGACTTGCTTCGGCCAGTAAAATGTGTGCAAAAGGGAACCGTGTCACTTCCAAAGAGAAGAACTCAGAGTCTTGCTGTACACCTGAAACTAGCACTACATTGTTAATCAACTATGCTTCCATGTAATTTTTTTTAAAAAATGTATTATTGATATTAAAAAAAAGTCATGTGCATCCACCATATTTCCATCCCATGGATGGAGTGATCACGAAAACATGTGTCAAGATGGAGTTTCCATTAGCCAGGGCCCCAGAGTGAGTAAAATGAGCAGAACCCAAATGCTGACCCACATTAAACCTGTCATGTGAGCCAGAAAGATTCTTGTGCTGTTCTAAGTGTTCAAGGGTTCAGATTGTTGGTTACTGCAGCATAGCTTACCTTACCCTGATACACAGGGCCAGTTTTCTCTCCAGATATGTATTTACATGGGGAAAGTTTCCAATTCTGGAAAACTGAGAGTGGAATGAAATTGTCAAGTCGTAAGTTTATTTTGAAAGACAGCGATCTGTCATTGAAGAAATTAAAGTAAAAAAAAAAAAAAAAAGCAAGGACTATGTAGAAACTAAACCAAATAGATAGAAATTGAAGATTTCTTATTGGTAAACAGTTAAGACTGAAGCCTAAAATTGACACATTGAACAGACAGAAATACTGAAGGAAGGTGTGCAGCTTTTCTTTTCCTTTAAATTGAAGGCTAAGAAACATATGGAAAAGGTTACAAGACTATGCTGTTGAAGGCAACAGTGTAAATGAGTTCAATAACCACTTCGGTCTTTTTCTGGAAGAGGAAGGGATTAAAGGGCCGAGTGAAAATGCAGGCCGGCAGGATTAAACTAAAACAGAGAGTCCGGAATGATGGACCAGATGGCCCTTTCCTCCTCCTAGAACCTCTTATAGAATATTTCTGACATGCCTACATTATAAACCACAACCCAGATAGAGTGTTCTTAGAAAAGGCCCATATTCCATTCTTGAACTTGAACATCTCACAAGGAAATCATTTTCAGATGTTTCCAAATTAGGAACATCTACAGTTAAAAGGAAGGTTTGCTTTGCTCTCTGAGATGTGTTTGATCTTTTCTACTTTATCAATTAACTGTCCATGTTTTTCTGTTTCCTCATTGCTTGGTTAGAAAATCCACACAAAGTAAATGAATTCATGTCTGTGTGGAGACCACAGTATGTCCTAACCATCTCCTTGACAGCTGCTCTGTCCACTCGGAGCTGCTGGTACTTGGCCTCTGAAGAGGAGGTGGGGAGTGTTAACCAGAAAGACAGAGGTCATGAGTCTGCAGTCCTCTTTCTTATCAGAGACCAAGTAATTGTGGATACCAGATTTTGTACCTGCGCTAAGGCATATAAACACAGGTTGCAAAATGAGAGAAACCCTTTCAATGGGGTAAATAGAAAATTCTTTCAAAAGTCATAGCTCAGTAGGTGAGTTTTTTAGGGCATTTTTCCTTTATATATTCCTGTGCACAGACAAGGGAATGGAATTAGTATCTGCTGTCTGAGTCTCAAAGAGAGTAACAATACACTTAGATTTTTCTGATCTTTAATTCTCTCAACAATCTTATGAGTTTGATGTTACTTTTCACTGTCAGGAAATGAGGCAAGTTATTCTTAGAGAGGTTAAGTAGCAGTCTGAATTCCCACAGTAAGTAAGAGACAGAAACGGAAGTGGAGCCGGATTGGACTCCAGAGCCAGCACCCTCTCCATTGCCACATGCTCCTTCTTTTTGGAGAAAGAGAACAAAGGCCCTTTGGGCATTCAGCTAAAAGCCAGTGCTAAGCTTGCCTGTGAGCTGCACCAAGGGAAGAATGAGGGCTTTGATGAAAGTGATCAACTACATATGTATATATAACTTGAAGTAAAATATACTTACAGTAAGATACACTGATCTTAAATTGCAATTTTATGAGTTTTAACAAATGTAAAATCCCTGGGTAACCATTCTTGCCCATCAAGATTAAGAGTTTTCAAGGCTTCTAACAATCCATCCCCTCACTCCACACTGACAGTAGGTTTTTTGCTTTCTGCGACTACAGATTGGTTTTGCCTGTTCTTGAATTCCCCACAAATGGCATCATATAGGTTTATTTTATACCTGGCTTCTTTCACAAACTTTGACATAAACTTTTTGAGATTCTTCCATATTGGTTCAAATATGAGCACTTCTGTCTTTATTGCTGAGTAGTATTCCACTGAATATATGTCCAAATAATTGCTTATACATTCTTACATATTTTTCCGTTGATGGACATTTTGATTGTTTTCAATTTGGGGGCATTAGGAGTATTGATGCTACAAATATTTTTGTTCCAGTCCTTTTGTGCCCAAAGGTTTTCATTTCTTTTGGATAAACGCCTGGGTGTGCAATTGCTGGAACACATATAAGCACCACACAACTTTCCAGTGTTTTTAACATTTTATGCTCTTTCCAGTAATGATTAAGGTTTCCAGTTGTTAAACATCTTATTGTTCAACATCTTATCATCAATTTAAAAAAAAAATGCTTAGCTGTTCTAGAGAGTGTGCAGTGGTATTGCACTAAATTTTTTAACATATATGTTTTTTTCGATTTGTCTTCTGTATTTTGACTTGGTTGATGGCATGTTTTTGGCCAAGTAAAAGTGTGAGCCTTTATGTATCTCATTGTGATCTTAATTGGTGTTTCCTTGCAGAAGAATGATCGTGAGCCTCTATTCATGTGCCTATTGCCCATCCACATGTTTCCATGTGAAATGTCTGTTAAAGTAGTTTACCCGTATTAATTGGGCTCGCTTGTCTTTTTATTGTTGATTTGTAGGAGTTCTATATATATTTTAGATATAAGTCCTTTGCTAATTATATGTATTGCCATTTGTATTTTTTTCAGTCTGCAACTGATTTTTTATCTCCCTAATAGACTTCCGATGAGCCAAAGTTATTAATTTTTATGAAGGCAATTTTATCATGTTTTTTTCTTTTTATAGCTAATGCTTTTATGTCCTACCTAGGAAATCTTTGTGTCCTCTAAGGTCACAATAATTTTTCAAAATACATACATTTTCTTTTAGAAACGTTATGTTTTATGTTATGATACAGTTACGTGATGGCATGAGGGGGCAGTCAAGTTAACGTTTTACACAATTATTGCTCTCTTTGTCCCAGCAGAACATGAGAAATATACTTTAGTCTCTCCCACGGAATTACTTTATAACCTTTGTTGAAAATCGATGGAATGCATGTGTGTGGGTCAATTTCTTGACTCCTTTTTTGTTTGATAGATTTGTCTATCCTGAACACATTGTCCTGGTTAGTAAGGTGATCTAGTAAATCTTGATATCAGATAGTGTTCATCCTCCAACTTTGTTCTTCATTTTAAGATTGTATTTTTTTAATTACTTTGCATTTACATATAAACTGAATCCACTTGTCAATTTCTACAAAAATAACTGACTGAGATTTTGATTGGGAATGCATTGAGTATACAGATCAAATTTGGGAAAATTGCAATTGTAACAACATTGAATTTTCTAATCCATGAATATGGACTAGCTCTCTCTTAATGTGGATCATTTAAAAATATCTCTCAGCAGTGTTTTGTAGTTTTCAGAATAGAGTTGTTGCATGTCTTTTATTTACTACCATTAACTTTGTGTTTCTTGATGATATTGTAAATGGAATGTTTTAAACTTTTCTAATTGCCTTGTTCTTGGTAGATAAAATTTTAATTAAGTAAAGGAGTAGTTTTTGCACACAATTGAAGTTAAGTGATTAACAATTTAAACTAGGAGGCTAAAACTTTAAGATGTTTTAGGTAACTTCAATGATAACCACAAAGAAAATATCTACCAAATATAATGAAAGGGAATAAGAAGGGACTCAAATAATATCACTGTAAAAAGCCAATGAAACACAAAGAAAGGCAGTGAGAGAGGAAAGAAGGGACAAAGAAACTACAAGACTTACAGAAAACTATTAACAAAGATTGGCTGAATAGATTAAAAAACAAAAACAAATATGATCCAACTATGTGATGTCTATAAGAGACTCACTGTAGATCTAAGGGTATATACATTGACTGAAAATGAAAGGATGGGAAAAAATATTTTATGCAAATGGAAACCAAAAGTGAGCAGGAGTAGCTATACCAAAATCAGAAAAAATAATAGACCGTAAATCAAAAACTGTGAAAGAGACAAAGAAGGACATTATATAATAATAAAAGGGTTGATTCACCATGAAGATTTGTAAATATTTATGCACCAAACCTCAGAGTTCCTAAGTATATGAGGAAGAATTGAAAGAAGAAATAGACAGCAATGCAATACTAGGAGACTTCAATACCCCACTTTCAATAATGGGTAAAACAATAAGGCAGAAGATCAATAAGGAAATACAGAATTTGAATTTGAAAAACCCTAAAGACCAGTTGGTCCTAGCAGACCTATATGGAACACTTCACCTAACAACAGTACAATATAAATTATTTTCAAGTGCACATGGAACGTTCCCCATGGTAGATCACATGTGAGGACAGAAATAAAGTTATAACAAATTCAGGAAGATTGAAATCATGCAAAGTATCTGTTCTAATCACAATGGAATCTAACTAGAAATCAATAGCACAAGGCAAACTGGAAAATTCACAATATATTGAAATAAAATAAATAATAAGTAAACAAAACAAATGTGTTCTTTAACACACTCAAACAACAGATGAGTCAAAGAAGTCACAAAGGAATTTTAAAAAATTGATTAAGACAATTGAGAATGAAAACACAACATATCAAAACTTGTGGGCTTCCCTGGTGGCGCAGTGGTTGAGAGTCTGCCTGCCGATGCAGGGGACACGGGTTCGTGCCCCGGTCCGGGAAGATCCCACATGCCGCGGAGCGGCTGGGCCCGTGAGCCATGGCCGCTGAGCCTGCGCATCAGGAGCCTGTGCTCTGCAACGGGAGAGGCCACAACAGTGAGAGGCCCGCGTACTGCAAAAAAAAAAAAAAAAGATTAAAGCCACCTCTGACATTGTCACTCTATGATTCCTTCATATTCTTGAAATCATGCCATAGGTACATATTCAAAAGTTGATTATTTTCTTGGCCTGTTTTCTAGTTTCTTGAATTCAAACCCTATTCATATAACTAGAGGTATTCTATTTTTTTTAAACAAATCCGTGTATAATTTGACTGTTTTGATCATATATGTGTAACTTTGCATCATGTTTTTATCATTCAACATTCAATGAGAAAATACCAATAAATTCTTTATATCCCTTACTTAAACAATTCATAGTCTGTCCCATGATTATGTCATAGCTTATTCAAATATTCCATTACTGTTGGAGATTGGGACAATTTCTACTTTTTTCACCATGATAAATAGCACTGAAATGAACACTCTATGCAAAAATCTCAGTCTGCCTTTTAGTCCCTGCCAACCAGTTGTTCAGGAGGAACGCCCAGAAGCACAGCCCCCTGAACCTGGACAGCTTATCAGATGAAGACGGTCTGCGATCAGCCTCTTTCCCTCTCGGGGTGGTGGCTCTTGCTCCCTGGGCAGCCGGGAGCCCTTACATCTTGGATGTTCCTCTTTCTCAGATTCCTAGGGAAGCTTTCTTCTGAAAGTGGGCACTCCTGCTGTCTTTGCCATGCGTGGACTTTCACATGGTTGTCTGAAGAAGGCTCTAGTCCATTGAGCACACGATGCTCCTGTGGGGACATGCGTGTGTGGGCTCCAGTGGACTATGTGTGGCTGTGGAAGCAGCGGGCCATGTAGATCCCCAAGGCTCTATGGCGCTGCTCAGTCTTCACACTTAATTCAGTTTCACAAATATTAAAGCCCTACTAATAATGGGGCCCATAAATATTGATGCTGGCTGCTGGAGACACAGCGGGGAAGAGCAGGCATGGCCAGCCTACCCGCCTAAGGCTTCGTCTCACTGCAACACTCTCTTCCCAGCTTTCTTCTTCTTCCTCCCAGGGAACGTCTGGAGATGTGCATGGCCATGTGCACAGACAGTTAACCTTGCTTTTTCTCTTAGTCATCTTCTTAAGGAAGCATTTCTGAGACATCTCCTCCAACACGGGAAAGGTTAGGGCCCCCTCGGCGATGCAGGTGGAGTACCGCGTGCTCACCTGTGTTCTCGCACCTAGTACACGGTGTGTACCCATAAAGCACGCCCCCCCAGTGACCAAAGTATCATCATCAAGGGCAGATGATCACTTGCTGTCCAGAGCTGGAGAGCTGATGCTTAGCACCCTGCCTTCTGCCTAGTGATGCGCAATAAATCTTTTGATTGAATAAATGGGAGAGTGAATCTCGCCCCTTCAAACACAATTATAGGACTCTCAGGCATTACAAATGAGTGTGAAAATGCCTTGGATTCTGTTGCTAACTGGCCAATGGCTGAAACGTGAACTAGTGGCAATCAATCTAGACTCACCTGCCACAGGGATCAAACAAGTCCAGTGCCCAGAACCACAGCAGACTGAGAGCTTGACAGAAGGAGGATTCCAGGCAAAGCTTCAATATTTAACCAACACCATTGCCTGTGCTCACCAGTGTCTTATCTGGCAGCCTTTTGCCAGCTGCACAGCTTTGCTCTACAAGCACCAAGACGGGGGCTGGACTCTGTAACAAGGGCACCAGTGCTCTGGGGATGACAACAAGAATGCTATGTTTGAGTCACAGCCGTATCAGAGAAAAACGCTTTGGTTCTGGAAGATGTCACCTGCATAGTACACAAGGCTGCATCCAGAAAGAGGGAGTCTGGAAGCATCCAACTTTTTACTACTTTCTGGACACAACACTCCTTTCTTCACTCAAACTTGAGGGATAGTCGGAAGCCCCATGCTGGGTGATGTTAAGGGAATTGCTTCTTAAAGGAAATAATAACTATGTTCTTGTTCAAGAAACCACTTCTCCATAAATATTTCCACCACTTTGCCTCAGTTTTTAGGGTCCCCTGGCAGAAACGCGGGAGTTATGGCAAAGCAACTCCTGAATAACTTCAGATTGATCACTTTCCTCCACTCATTGTAGAGATGCTCTAACCAAAGCAAAGGTGAAGGGGCAGACTTAGAAGTCTTGAGAAGAAATTAAATAGAGAGGGTCCCACATTTTCTGGGAGAAACTCATTCCCATTGTTATTGATTTCAGAATATTTTAGGTGGTTACTTTCACCTTTCAGCAGAGCAGACAGCTTTTTATTGATAGTAATAGAGAACCACTGAATGTTGTTTTTCTTTCCCAAAAGTCTCCCTCATCTCTCTTAATGGCCTTCTCCTGGAGCTAAAATTCCTGGAATTACTCATTCTTTCAGATTAAGACCTTGAAAGTTACAGTTATAAACTAATTTGTGTCAACAAACGTGCTTAACCCGTGCAGTGCTCTGGACAGATACAAACTAGATTCACTCCCCAAGTGAAGCAGGAGGGTAAGGATGAAGGGCATTGAATATGCACAGTACTTTATAGTAAAACACACATACACACACACACACACACACACACACACACACACACACACACACACACGGAGAGGCAGAGATAGAGAACCAAATGGAACACAGAGGAAGAGAGCTAGCATTTATCATTAATGATGCAATACTGCACATGAACTTCAGATAAACAGATTTTTGTATAAGGATGTCTGTCCCATGCAATATTTAGCAATGCTAAGTAGAGGCAGAAAGTTGGAGATCAGAGAGAAATCAGAGCAAATTGGTGCTAAAATCCAAAGTCTCTTTTCACTTCTAGCCTGAGGTTTTTTCACTATATTCTGTTATTTCACTCCAAAGATAAACTGACCTGCTCGTCCTGGGTTCTGATTAGATTCACGTTATAGATGAAAAGAAGCGAGCTTCTTTTACCTGCCAAGTGGCGTTCATTCATTGCCACCGGAAAGCATTTCAGGAAACACCCACACCCACGTGGTCCTGCATTAGATGCCGGGGCAGAGTCAGGGGACCCAAACAGCCCTGCCTTGAGGAGCATCACAGTCACGGGGTCACAGCAGGGAAACGGACTCCAGCACCTGCAGATGGATGTGGCCGGGCCCCTAAGAACAGAGTAGATGCACACAGCAGCCACAGCTTCCCTCGGGAGGGAGACAACGGGCGTTTGCAAAACCACCAAACAGGAGGAGTTCTGGCCCTGGTGCCTGCGCCTCAGCTGCCCTCTGACTTCAGGTGATGCTGGGCTGGAGGCCGCTCTTTATCTCCGGGAAATTCTCAGACTGACAGCAAGAAAGCAGTGTTTGGCTTGGGGCAGTTCCTGAAGACCACCCAGAAGTTTCCACAGAAAGCTACTCACCATCTGGTCAGAACGGGGAACACATTTGCTGAACACAGAACTGGTTTAAGACACAGGCTGGAGAACAGGGGCCGGGGCTTATCTTGTGAGATGGGGAGGGCAGCATGTCCCTAGCATCCCCCGTGTTGCCCACTTCTGCAGGGGAATAAGCAAGAAAAGGACCTGGTTTTTCTTTCCATCGATAGTGAAGGAAGATCAAGAGAGGACTCATGGGCTATTTCATCCCAGGTGGAAACACGCAGAGAGGCTTCTGATTGGAGCTTCAGGAGGTGTGGGCTTGGGTACTCGTTCTGTCACCAACCAGCTGTGGGACCTTGGACTTACTTAACTTCCCTGTTTGCTCCAACGTAAAATGTGGAGCTTGTCTCAGGTCAGTGGATTCTCGTAGTGGGTTTCCTGGAGCCTGGACCTTCCTCTAGGAGCAAAACAGGAGGGAGGGCAATGAGCCCAGCACCTCCCCCACCCCCCACCCCCAGGCAGCCTTCCCCTCAAGCCCCTCCCAACAGCGAAGGGACAAGTATCGACTGTACAAGCTGAGGTTCCTTGTAAAGTTTCTTGTGAAAAAGTTTCCCTGCTAATATGTAGAAACACCAGTCTAAGAGATATTACTATCTTCCCAACATTCAGTGGTTTGGGGATTTTCTTTGTTTTTCATCTCATCAAGGACAAGTTTTTCATATTTAAATTAGACATTAAGGATGAAGTGGGAACAGAGTTCATTTTTTTTTTTTTTTTTTTTTTTTTTTGGCGGTACGGGGGCCTCTCACTGTTGTGGCCTCTCCCGCTGCAGAGCACAGACTCCGGACGCGCAGGCCCAGCGGCCATGGCTCACAGGCCCAGCCGCTCCGCGGCATGTGGGATCCTCCCGGACCCGGGGCACGAACCCGCGTCCCCTTCATCGGCAGGCAGACTCTCAACCACTGCGACACCAGGGAAGCCCCAGAGTTCACTTTTTATGTTACAAAATTAAGGGCCATCGACAGCCATCTTATCACTGTCCCGTTGGGGTGATGACAGTTGGAAAATTCTGAGGCACTTGTGAGCTGCGTTGTAAGTTTCATGCACTGAAAATTAAGCTGAGCGTCAGGAGACCAGGTCAGATAGTACTCGTGGTGGACGATGGGAAGAGGATGGACTGATCGAGTGACCTCGATGGGGAGGGTGTGGCTCCAAGCAGAGTTGTGGAGTGTCATAAAGTCCAGGCAGCGGTGGTGTTCAGAGCAGACTAGACGCTGGAGGGAAACCAAGGACACAGGAACCTAAGCAGCCGCACCAGCGTCCTGTGGGCTCCAGTAAGAAAGGCTTCCATGGCAGGAGCTCATGGGACCCCAGCAAGGCTGAGGGTGAGCCGTGCAGAAGTCCGTGCCCGGGCTTCCGCCATGTGTGGGCATAACTGGGCTTGTTTCAAAACCAGGTAGAGTCCAGCTTTCCCCTGTGGAAGGCACACTCTGATGCCAGGGGAGGATGGGCCCTGCAGAGAGGGAACAGAGCTCGGAGCCCCGGCTTCTATACCTGCAAACATCCTCACGATGGCCACCCCAGACCTGCATTCTCTTTTATCAGTTTCCTCCTAGAAGATGGAAACATTGGGTAATAATGCAGGCATTATTACTACTATTAAATTTTAGTTATTAGGGTCAAATAAACGATGGATACACTGTGCTGTGAAAAGTGATAAAAACTAAATTATTTGGATGCCAAAATACATTGCCTAATATTTAAATACTGCAGTAGTTTAGTCCTACACATGGGCTGTAGATAAATGACCTGATTTGGGGGGGTGGGAAAGATACCATGGTCTTCGGGAAAGCTGAACATTCAAGAGGGGTTTTGCTCTATTATTTTTCTTTCTACCTGAGTCTAGACGAACCAAAATATGCATGAAGTTCAAAAACAGTCTTTGCCTGGGGGCTGCAGGCTTGCTGTTTCAGGCAGCTGGTAACCAAGGAGTTAGCTGCAAGTTTTACATGAATTCATTCTGTGTGCTTTCCGACCAAAATGTTTCTGTTTTTATTTTAGGGACTAATAAAGATCAACCATAGAAGGCGAAAGAAAAAAACAGCTCAGACCTTGTATTCTGCTGGAATTCATTTAGGTGTACAGTGAGAAATGTCCATGGGCAAACCACCCAGTAAAATAAACAGAGACTCTCCTGGATATAGTAAAAGACGACTGACAGCAAAAGCATACCATTAAAAAACAAAAACTGAAAATAAATTTTGAGGTGAGACAAGTATCCTTAGTATCTGTTTCATTAAGAAGAAAATCATTTAATATGATATCAAGAGATACCCTCCCCCAAACTAAGAAAAAAGGCCATTGCTTTTTCAGGCATCTGTCTTACTATGTCTCATGGAGTGTAGACTAGAAACGCATCCCTGAGCAAAACATTTTCTATACTGGGTGAAGTTGTTTTCTTATTTGCCTGACTCTAACCTCCAGCTTAGAAATTATTAACTCAGTGGGTGCTTGGGAAATGTTTGTAGAATGAATGAATGAATAATTAGTGACGAAGGATGATTCTTTTCCTCATTGGTGCTCCTTGGTGCTGGGGTTGCTATAGGAAAGGGGAAGATTCTTCCAAACTCCTGGGTGATTAGCTTCTGCCTTAAAAAACCTGAGATTAAATCACTGTTATTGGAACAGCATGACTACAAATTTTTACGTTCAGGGTGTTTTCTGACTATAAGAAGAAAAATAGGACAAGATCACTCAAGACACAGCTCCAATTTTCCCAAATTTTGTATGTTTGCACACACAGATGCACTGGGACTCAGGGTGACTAGTGCCTTGAGTGAAAGATAAATCCTCAACGTCACCCACTCTATTTCAGTCCCCATCCAGGAAATCTCCTTAGATTTCCTGTGCACACATGCTCCATGGAACAATTGGGTCCCTCCAGGGTTTGTGTTTTGTCTTCTCATTAGGGAAACCCAGCAAGTCCAACTTTGACTCATACACAACCATGGTCAAGCTCAGGAGGGATTCCATTCTCTGCAAGACAATCTGAATACACTTGATTCCATCATGCACACACACACACACACACACACACACATACATGTTTGCACCCAAGAATACAAACGTATGTCTCAGTCCATTTGGGCTGTTATAACAAAAATACCACAGATTGGGTGGCTCAAACAATAAACATTTATTACTCAAAGTTCTGGAGTCTGGGAAGTCCAAGGTCCAGGCACTGATAGTGGTGAGGGTCTACTTCTCGGGTCATAGCAGCCTTCTCACTGCGACACGCACGGCAGAAAGAGGAACAGGGAACTTTCCAAAGTCCCTTTTGTAAGGACACTCATCCCAAATAAAGGCTCCACCCTCAAAACCTCATCACCTTCCAGAAGCCACACCTCCTAACACCATGATCTTGGTGGTTAGGTTTTAACAGATGAATTTTGAGGGGACACAGATATTCAGTTTATAGTATACAGTCTGAAGAAATGAAGAAGTTATATTGTCTTCATGCTTTAAAAACCTGAGGGAAAGTCAGGACATGTAAGTTCACTAATAGAGACACTTGTCAAAACCAAACGGATAATGGGAAAATGCTCAGAGCAAGTGTTTTTCTGCTATAGGTTTATTCTTATTGCCCAAGAGAAATATTTCTCACAAAATAATGGCTATGATATCCATTTAACCATCTCAGCCTCAAACCATTATGTTTGGGCTTTTAATCACTATACTCAAGAAAATAAGTTTTTTCAGAGATGCAAAAGACTCTAAGAGCATAGAAGCTGCATAATGGATTAGTCTATAAGGTAATGGATTTGAGTTACACAATCCCAAGTAACCTGCTTTTGAACTATTTGCATTTCACATTAAAATTCTTTTGCCCGTGGATCATTGCATAAGCTCATCACGACTCCATCCTACCTCCACTGCAAAGAGCGAGTTTATTCAGTCTAGAATAGGGGCTCTCAAGCATATTCCGTTAGTAGAGCCCTTGAAAATCATAGCAGTCTTTGTAGTACATCATGGAGTATTCATTCGTATGTAATCCTATTACACAAATGTAAAGAATGTTACTACAGAAGAGATGACTGTCTTGTATGCATGCGATATGATATCTCAGTCATGAGACTAGGCACCCAAAAACGCCCAGGTAAACCAAATATAATCATCTGGTCTTGAGTGTTTTGATTAATATTTGTTGCCTCCTCAAAGTGTTGTTTTATATTAGACTTATTAGCAGCAAAGCTTTCAAAAAAATAATTGGAATAAACCCTAAAACAGAGAAAAAGCTCTTCATCAAATAATCAACTCTGCGGGTCTGTGTGTGTGTGTGTGTGTGTGTGTGTGTGTGTGTTGAGAGACGGAGAGAAAGAGAGAAAGACAGTTGGGAAAATATAATTACTATGGGTACAAGCTCTAGATACAGCTGGTAGAATATGAATGCTTCACAAAACATTGCTTAAAAAAGGAAAGAAGCTTATATGATTACAGTTTACAAAATTATAAATGATTGGATAATTCTTTAATATTAGAACAAGGTGCATCTTTGAACGAACATTCTCTTCTAGCCACTCTAGAAAAGCAATGAGCTCCTTTGATGGAGCATTTACACTCCCGAAAGATTACATAGAGGTTGTGCTTTGAAGGAGCTTAAAATCTGACCTGAGAGATCAGATACTTACAGTGGTAAAGTAATTACACCTAAACCACATGTAGAAATGTGGTTTTGCAGAGAGATGCACAAAGAATTAATGTTCTGGTAATTCAGAGGAGGTGATCAGGGAAACTGTAGACTAAATGTATTGTCAAGAGATGCTACTTCACCAAACTTATAAAAAGATGAAGTGAACTTAAACCCTACAGGGCTGGTTGATTTGGGAGCAGAAAGGGAGAGGCAGTGAAGATGGAGACAACAGCAATAAGCAAAGGCTAAAATCAAAGCTGCACAGAGCCTGTTTGTTCCTGATTCAATGAGTGGCCTTTTCTGACCAAGGGTTTTGGCCATGCCAGCAAGAGGATAAGGCAAGTACAATGCAGTGCACAAGTGGACGTGCATAAATCATTCAGAAAGTAGTACAATTTTTATTTCAATAGCATGTACATGTGATATAGAATACTCTCATAATGTCATCATCAAAACTTTCATAGCTTTTTGGTGTGTCAATTCGGGAATTTTGGGGTTGTGAGAGCAAACGCAAATTACTGGCTTAGGCAAATCAGGGGTATATCCTGAGGTGGCTTTGATCCAGGAGCTAAGTGGAATTATCAGGGCCCAGTCTGTCTTCATCTCTCAGGCCGACCTTTTTCTGTGTTGGTTTCACTCTCGTTTTCTATGCAAAGGCAAGATGTAAGATGTTCTGAGGTTTAGGAAAAGTAGAAGTAGAACATCTTTCTAGTAGACCACCACACAATTCTTGGAGTTCCTTAGGTTAGATGTTTCTTGTAGCTCATGTTCAGAACTGAATAATCATTGTTGCCCAGGAGGGAATTTCTGCCCTGATTGGTCAGGTCTGGGGCACACTCTGCAGACCTGTCTGAGCTACTGTCTGAGAGTGAGGGAGCGGTGGTCCCCAAGGTAAATCCCGGGGTCTGTGGCCAGGAAAAATGTGTGATTCTAGGCAGGAGAAGGGCAACTTCTCATGCACATTTCTGCCCCATTCCAGACCCTGACTCCTCAAGGACCTCCAGGATCCAATCTCACTCCCATGTCTTAACTCTTATGCTAATGACCCCCCAGATGGACTCTGTCTTAGTTTGACTTCTCAGCAAAGAGTTGTGAACTCAATACTGGTCTCCATCAATGACATTTGCTTCTGTAAACTCCATGCACACTGCATCGTTCCTGAAAAATAACACGGAACATCAGGTGAAGGACTTCCATGTCACTCACAGAAGTGATGGAGGACCTTTCGGCATAGGGTGAATGGGATGTTCTAGGTGATTACTCAGGCAGCAGCGTGGAGGTGAGTGGGGACAGGGAGAGACCTAGTGACCTTCCATCGGGTTGGTTTGCTGATGAGTAGCTTTCCAACTTACCAAATGGAAGGGGCTGAAAGACGGAAGAGTAAAAGCCATGTTTACTCAGAACGGAAGATGGAAAAAGTATTAGAAAAAGGAAAATCAGAGGAGAAATCTGTTTGGGGAAAAGTACACAAATCTGATTTTGACTTGTTGAGTTTAAAGCGATAATGGGCCATCCAACCAAAAATGTCTGAAAGGCATAGAGACGTCTGTAACTTATTGAGCACAGATTCTGTGCCAAGAATTTTACAAGACTGATTTCTAAGCCTCACAATAATCCTGTAACGTAGATATTTTTGCTCTCATTTTATATAAAAGTGGAGACAGAGAGATTCGTTATCTGGCTCAACTTGTGAGAGGCAGAGCTGGAATTTGAGCAAAAGGTCTGTCTCGCTTCAAAGTCTGGACCAGATCCAAAGATCAAATTGCTTGAAAGTTGCAAAATGCTAAATCTGCCCATATCAAACCAAATAAACTCCTAGTCTAAATCCCTCTCCACTGCAACTCACTGCTTCTGGTGGGTACAGGCCAGGATCCTGATATCTGCTAAATTCACACACTACCAAGATGAATCTGGATGGCGGCCAATCACTGCTGGAGGGGTGCCGGAAGCCAGATCACCTGCCACTGGGAGTCTGTTTGGGGCGAGGAGGGTCATTTTTCCATTTCTTCGTGGAGGTCACCCACCTCCGCCCCAGGGCTCCAAGTCACTTGCATTCCCCATATGGGACTAAGGACCCGATGTTGGCTGAATTCAAGCCCAGTCTCTTCCCAAGTTAAACACCTTTTATCTTTGTGGTCTTGCTTTATATATCTCAGGTCAGCTCTGAGACAGTACCAAACATTCTTGAAAAATTATTAGCCCCAAACAAGAGCCAGATACAAGGGCTTTATAAAGATCCAGTGGCTCAAGGCAAGCCGTGGGTTTATGTCAGGAAGAAATTTAAAAACCCAAACAACAAGCGAAGAAACAAAAACAAGATACCTTATAGTTTCATTGCTGATCCAGAGTAGGAAAACATTTTCTAAATAGAAACTGCTGACAACTTCACATTTAAGATAGCTGCATAGACCCCAGGATTGTTGCTCACAGACTTCTGCAGTAGAATTCAGAAATACGGCAGAATTCCATCAAAAGCCTTGGCCCCAGTGAGATAAATTGTGCTACAGATAAAATATGTTACTTTATACATGTGTAGCATCTCTAATTGATACAGGGCAACGACATTAGTTTTACGACTCACTGTCATTAGTGAAATATCACTATTTCACAGTTTTATTGGTAAATTCAAGCTCAGAGTTGTTAAAGGTTTGCTGAAGGCTACATAAAGCTGAAATCTGAATTCAATACCAGTGTTAGTACCCTATTGAAATCCCCAATCCCTGGATAGTTCAGTGCAAGCCACCAAATTCTAATTGCTAGGATCTGCGTTATTTTGTATGTGTAATTTTTTTTTTTTCTGGCCACCAAAGCCCACTCTGTCTGCCCACAGGCCAGCTGGAAGTGCCAGGGGATGGATATCACCTAACGACCAACAACGTGTGTCCCAGTGACCTTGCCCCTCTGCCCTATGAGCTCTCAGACACGAGGTCCACATTGGCTCTCAGATTTCTCCAGGAAGATCAAACTGAGTTAACTATAGTCGTACTTGTTTGATAACAGATCCTTTATTGGATCCCCTCCCATCCCTGCCTCCTTCCTAGAATAACTTCCCAAATAAACTTTACATTCAAATCTTTGTTTCAGGGGCTGTTCCTAGGGGAGCCTAAATGAGCTCAGTCCAAGCTCACTCTTCCTACTACATGATGTCAAGGCCGGGAAAGGCTGTGCCTTGGGCCCATTATTCTAGGTGGGAAGAGCAAGACTGGGTAGATATGGAAAGTAGAGTCCAAGCCGACTAGGAAGCCGGACTACCTAGAATGTGGTGGCAAAGCCAGGCTAAGTAATTTTGGAGGCACCTGTACATAAGACATTAAAGAAAAGCAATAGATCATTGTGGGAACATCAGGGAGATAACGAACACTTTCATCCAAAGCATCCAACTGGCCTCTCCAATCAGTAGCTGAGATGCAGACAGAGTCCCAGGCAGGTGGGCAGCAGGAGCACGTACGAGACCCGAGGAAGATGGAGAGGACAAAGGAGGGGCTGCAGGGGCTGCAGTGCTGGGGCTTCCGTGGAGCCGTGTGAAGCTCCCGCCGTGTCAAACAAGGTGGGTGGAGGGTCAGCGATTCCATATGGTCAGCCCTAGAGACTGGGGCTCAAAATACCTTGGTTCCAGTCTTTCTAGGACTCTCCAAACTTGGTCTTTTGTTTGCAAAGCAGTTTGCCCCCCTTGAAAATGAGAAACCTGGGGTTTAAATCTTGAATGGCTATGTGGTAATGGACATGTCACCAGCCTCTGAGTCTGGCGCCCTCATCCGTAAAAATGGCAATAACGAATCCCATGGTTGGACGGACGGGGGGCATTGGCAGAATTAAATGGGATAAAAAGTAAAGTCTAGGTCACAGTCGTCAACACAAAGTGGGAGCTCAAAGGCTGTGATCCATCCCACTGTGGAGCTTCTTTCCAATTTGAATCTGCATCTGGAAGAAAACAGCAGCCCAGACATGGGGGCTTGCAGCATCACAATGTACAGCTGAAAGTAAGCAAGATTTGTTGGTGATTTGTGATTTTTATATGAGAAACGATCCACATTAAGATAAAAGTAAAGTATTTGACCTGATTTAGAAGTGCCTTAGGAGAATTTGTGCTACAACATCAAGGGGAAAAATCCTTGAATGGCTTACGCTAAAGTTTAAAACTGCAATTGTAAGATTTCTGGCATTAATAAATAGCTAAGGGGGGTTATTTAGGGGCGAGGCAAGAGTTTAATTTTGATGCTCTTGAAATCCAAATGCCAAAGCAGACTAAATGTTTATGATAGAAAGTTCTCTGAATTTAGAGTTTCCTTTGAACTGAGACTTGTGTGCAAATGTTAGATCAGAGGTTCTAGAAGGTAAGATATAATTTGTGGAAGACAAAATTTAAGTTCACACGACCTGGGCCCAAGTCCTGCCTTTACCACCTCCTTATATATAATTTTCGACAATGCAATGCGCTTTTCTAATTCTCATATTTTGATGTATAGCATGGGGAGACTAATACACCCATATCACATATCATTGGAAGGTTAAATGAGAGAATGTCTGAAAATATTACTGGTTTAGACACTGAACACTATTTCTTAGTTGATAACCTGATAATCTGTACACCTGCAACACGACTTTCCTTCTTACTCCTTTATATGAAGATGCAGCAGATGCAGTTTAGAAGAAGAGGAACGCAAGTTAGCACTACCAAGATAGTCAGCACAATCAGTTGTATAAGCAGTGGAAAATGTAATAACATCAAAAGGCCTCTTTGGGCAAATCATTTAATTGATTGTCTGTGAGGTGAATTACATGACTTGACCTTTGCAAAAACATGGAGCACTTTGAACTTTAATGTGGTAGATTTCATTCAATTCTGGGTAGCTGGGTAGGTAGGCATCACACATTTCCTTTCACAGGTAAAGCTACTAAGAAACATGGAAATAAACTGACTTCACTCATCCATTTTTCAACAAATAGTTCTTGAGCGTTTAACTGTTTGGACTTAACATGCTCCAAATTGAACTCATGACCTTCTAACAAAATCTGCACTTTTCTGGAGGCCACCATCTCTCTCTGTAAAAGACAGTTCTGGTATACAGTGGTCCAAACTGGAGAATCACACTGTACACTGATTTGTCTTATTGTTTACATAAAACCAATTCCCATGTCTCCTTGACTCTAAAATGCACATCAAAGCTGTGTGCTTTTCTCCATCTCTACCAATGCTGGCTTGGCTGAGCCACTGTTATTTCCACCACCTGGACCAAGAGGTAGCTTTCTCCTCATCTCTTCGTTGGGGGTTGAGCACAGGAAGCCAGAGTGAGGGGGCAGTTGGAGAAAAATGAGGAGACAGAGGAAGACCATGAAGGAGGCAGTCTGGAGCTGAGTACAGATGTAGCCAAAGGCAGGTGAGTGCACTGGGGATGCTCTGAGGAACCAGAGAGAAGGTGATTCAGAATTGCCTCCACAAGGTGGGAGGGCTACAGCATTTATCTGCTGATTCCTGGCCGCATCAGTGGAGCATAGCCGCTGGAGGTGGTAACGCCCGACCTCCACATTTCTGGGCTGCACCTGGGGAGAGCCCCAAGGTTTAGTATTAAGCCCCAAGGCAGCCTATGAGAGATGCTCCTGGTCCTTGAAGTGGGAAGTCATTAGTCTCCTAGACACCGGCTCAGGATTCATCTCAGGACATGAGGGGACCTGGCATGAGAGAAAACTGTGCTTGCCAGAAGCTTCAAGGAGGTACAGCCGTCTTCCAAGATAGAGAACTTCAGAATTGACTGGCGCTTCATGAAAAGGGGATATCTTTGTCTAATGATGCTTAAGAAAACTGTGTCCTTGCTCAGATTAACAATGGGGAAACTAAAATAAAATTTTAGTAAGCTGGGCTCTGTCAAAAATATTTGAAATATACTGTGTACTCGCTAATACAGAAACCATGAACTGATGTGGTTATTTAAATTTAATCAATTATAATTAAATAGAATTGACATTTAAACCCCGAGTTATATTTGCCATTGTTCAAGCACTCAGTGACCACATCTGGCTGGTGCTACTGTACTGACAACACGGGGACAGAACATTTCCATCATTGCAGAGTGTGCTATGGGGCACACATACATTATCTCTGGTTGATCGCAAAAACGGTTATGGATGCCTACCACCCTCTACTGAGGTCCCTTTATAATGTCATCTTACAAGAACTCTACGGAGAGATGATGCCTCTTTTTCTCCTCCTTGGATGTGTGTACCATGTGACTTGCGTCAACCAAAAGGAGTTGAACCAGAGGCAGGATGACAAGCACACGTGCATTGTAGCTTGTTTTCTGGCTGTCTGTGGTTTCCATCACTTCCTGACATGTGTGTCACCCATGTTCTAGGTATTCAAGCTTTTCCCTCATCTCTTCAAGCCTTCCTGAGCCTGTGCTAACACCCTTCCCTCTGCTTTGTCTATCTCTACCATCCCGTATGTATGCATGTATGAAGACCCCACACAACTCTCTCTCTCTGTAACCCTTTCTGGATTCCTTACTAGGCTGACCCCTCAGGGGGAGATACTTTCTCTTAATCCATGTCTCTATGCCTTGTATCTGCTGCCACACTTGGTGCTTAGTAGGCACCTCATAAATCCCCAGCATAGGCCTGAAAATATTTCACTGATTTATTCTGAACTTCATTTAACTCCTTGTAAATTTCTTACATGGATGCAGTTCATACAGTAAGAAACATCTGCTACCCAATCCTCCTCTCCAACTTCTAAATATCCCTCTGCATTCCAGTAACTAACTGAAGTTCTGTGCATTGCTTTATTGACATACTGTTACCCAGGTTCCCTCACTGTGACCACAATAATAATTTCAGACCACAGAGAAAGAACTGTGCCCTATAAGACAGCCACAAATCCAGGCAATTCCCAAATCCTGCTACTGCATTGCCACTTGCTCTGAGATGCCATTCCCTTACCCCAACTGTCATCCTTCAGAGCTGTGAAGTGGGATCCTCAGATGGAAGTTTCCACCAGGATAGGACTCCTGGGGTGGAAGTTTGGAATAACCTGTCTTCTAACTCTCTTGCCCAGAGTCAGTGTGGAAAAAATGGGAAGATCAACCTGAGAATCTTGAGTTTAGCCCCAGATTTTCTACTTGCCTATGTTTTGATCTTGGGTCGGGCACTTACCGTCTCAGTGACTGTATTTGCTCATCTCGGGTGTGTATAATGACTGCCTTGCACAGTCACTTGGAGAGTAACAGACCACGCATGTGATGCGTCTAAAAGGCAGCTCACCCAGTGGCTGGTACTCAGCAGGACTCAGCAAGCAGCAGCTACTGAAGATCCAGAATCTATTACTTGTTGGGAACTTCCTAAAGTCTGTTTCCTTCCTGTTGGAAGCCCCACCACGGCCCAGAGAAGTGAATCTTCCTGTCTTTAGGATGTCAGACTATTCCCTTGAGTTTGGGAAAAACCTACTGGCCAAAACCGACACAGAGGGGCAAGCCGATGAGGAAAGCAGAGGCCGTCCAAGTGAGCTGATGCTCTTGGGATGGAGGCCCAGCAGCTCAGGTGGCAGCAGGAGGGCACAGTCCAGGGTGAGTGCCGGGAAGAAGGGAAGCCCTGCAGGAGGGAAAAAACCCACAGAGTCTCTGTCTGCTTCCATGTCTGCCCCAGGCCGGCTCTATTCCAGATGGGCCCTGCCAGCATTTATAGACACTAGTATTTGTGAGGAGCTTTCAAAATTCAAATAATTTTTTGGTAAAGGGCTTGAAAGAAACAGTTGGGACCATGACTGTTTTAATGAAAGAATCATAGACTCAAGCTGGGAGGAGTGTCAGAACTCTCCCCTGACCCTCACATTTTATAGAAGAGAAACCCAAGCCTGGGGTGGGAGGGAGAGGACTGGGCAGCCTGTGAGGGACACAGAACTGGCTAGCAGGATACCCAGGCTGCAAGTAAAATTTTAATTAGGAACAAAGATCTTTCAAAGATTTCATTCTCCACTTCAAAATTAGGAGCCAGGGAATTCCCTGGCTGTCCAGTGATTAGGACTCCAAGCTTTCACTGCCACGGGCCCAGGTTCAATCCCTGGTCGGGGAACTAAGGTCCTAAAAGCTGCGAGGGGCAGGCAAAAATAACAAATAAAAATTAATAAACAATAGAAAAAAATTTAAATGAGGAGCTATAATAAACTTTCGCTTAGGTTTCTCAGTTGAAATCCTATTTATAAGAAAAATATATCGGGAAGATGTAACGCATAGAATTAACTTAGGCCTCCTTAACTCACTGGCTGGATATGCATAAGCTTTCAAACGCAAGGCTGCATTTCATCTTCAACTGTTGAAGGCTATCATCACATCAAATGAACGTCTTCTATTTGGGCTAGGATGTCAAGGCCAGTGATTGCTTAATCCCAGATACAAAGAAGCAAATAGCTTCATATTTCAACTCTGGTCATATGGAAAGCTTTTCCCTTAAAACCAGAAATCACAATTTTTCAGATTATCAGAATGAGAAGGGTAAAAGAAGAAGGAGGACGTGAACAGAAAGAATGAAGGAGGGGAAGGAAGAGAAGGAGGGATGGGCAGCGACAAGGAAAGGAAAAGTGGACAGAGGGAGGCAAGTTTTAGGAACTGGATACAATTGAAAACATGTCATTTCCCCCCAAAATAAATATTTCAAGGCAAGAGCTCTTGAGAGCTCACAGAGGTCTTCTGTTTTCACGACACACACAAATCCAGTACTGCCTCATTTGGGAATTGTGGGGTCCTTGCTCTTAAAGATGAATTGTTTCAGTTTGTCACTTCCGAGATAAAATCATCAGAGATGCTCCAATTTCAGAAGGCAGGGACATCTCAGCAGACTCCTGAAGGACCTTTCTGAGCTGCCCTGGGTCAGCGCCTTTCTCGGAGGCTGACTGGTTTCCCTGCTGCTTGCATCCTTCTGTCCCACTGACTGTGACCCCCGGTGCTTCTTAGTCACTGTTCACTGGAAGCCATTACCTCTTAACTCAGCCTAGACCAGCTGCCTTTGTTTATGACCGTGATCTATAACTGTCATTGGCTTCCCTACTTTATATTTTTGCTAACAGGTTCAAAAAAAATAACAACAAAAACACTGTGGTCTATACAGGGCGATTGACCAAGAAAATCCTTTTTCTTTCTGCAATGTGAAGGAGACGGCTGCACCCCACTCTCTGGACTCTGGGGAGGGGACCGTGGGGAGAGGGCAGTGGAGGTGTCTGAGTGAAGGAGGTGCAGCCCAGGGACCCAGGCTGAAGGGTGTCAGGGTGGAAAGGAAGCAGGAAAGAGGAGCTTCTGCACAGATGTAAGTGGAAGGTCTTCAAACAGGACCTTAACTTGCAGCCCAGACTTCTTGAGGGTTAATCCTATTTAGCAAATGCATCCGATAAGGGAAATCCTCTCCAAAGGCTGCTAACATCTGTGGAGCTTTCCTGTGGCAGGTTTTGGATGAAGTGAATGTTCCATGTGCTGAACTGTTAGACTCATTTTCCTTAAAAACCTTAAACTACTGCTGAGACTCAGGGCCAGGCTCAAGTCACCTTTCACTATGGTGGCAGCAACGTGACATGTCAAGTAAGTAAATGGGCTTGAGAAACATGCCTGTATTCAAGTTCCAACACTGCCACCAGTTATCCAGCAATCTGGGCATCTTTGTAAAATAGGGATGGTGCTAATTGATTTACACCCTTCCCACTGACCTCAGGTGCATACTGCACAGATCCCAGCAATGTGAAATTGCTCTTGTAAAAATCTATTGGCCTCTACAGAGCTGGGCTTCAGGCATGGAACATGGGACAATCATCCCACCCTATCTCCCTGGGCCTCAGAGTATTGTACTGTAATATGAAGATGGTAATACCTACCTTATAGGGTTATTTAATGATTCAATTACCTGGCACAATACACAGGTCATCAACAAATTTCTGGGGTCTCCCTCACTCAAGTCTTCCCCATTATTATTACTCTTACAAAAGAGTCAATATTTCCAGTGTGGTGCATTCTTAACCTGGATTACAGGTGGGCAGGAAAGGGAAGCTTGTAAAAACCCACCAGGCTTGTAATGGTGGTTCAAACTGAGCGCAGAAGCTGAGTGATAGACTATTTGTAAATCTTTCTATTTTGAAGAAAAAGGAAACACTGGACTAATGCAGAGACTAAAAAAATATATATATATAAATAAAAGTGAATAATAAAAATTATTTTCCCTAAAACAAAATAAAAAGAATCCAATTCGGCCAGACTCCTTTCGCTGGATCCTTCAGGGGAGGAGCTGCCTGTGAGCTGTTTGTGCAGCCACCTCCCGGCACTTCCTGAGCTCTCCCCCACTCCCTCCCGGCCACTCTCTGAAGCTCCAGGATGCTGGGTCTGTTCTTAGTTAAGGACAGGAAAAGAATGAAGTGAAGCTGGTGCTATTTGCTGTAGTTGTCAATCCCATGAAAGATCACAGGCAGCGTGTCTACGTTTTTACAATGTGGTTCTGTATTCTCAGTTTTCTGTCTCTTTTAGTTCCTGCTCCAAAGCTCCTGGTTGCAGACCCTGTTCCATTTCATGTGGCCTCTTCGCACCCCTCAAAGCAAACACTGGTGTCGCAGACCCTACCTTCCCATGCAGAACCCACTGATTCTTCTGAACTCTCTTTTTTAATTCCAAATAATCATGGTTTAGAATAACTTAAATATAAGAGGACCTGGTGTTCACCAATGTATTTTTTTAGTGAAATATAAGCTCCTATATGTTAAAAATTTCAAACGGCTTCTAAATTCTAAGAAGCAGAAATCAGCCCTGAACCTTTTCTTTCTCAAAGCCATGGTCCTGAGGGGACCCAAACAAAATATAAAATGTTTGTTAGTCATAGACAGGAAAGCAGAGATAAGGAAAGATCTGCTCTCTCCAAAGAGTGTGTGTATTTCCTTTTATTTTTCATTTTATGCTGATGAACATCTTCCTGGCTATGTTTTTGGTGAAGCTGTTTGGACATTTAGGTTTCTAATTTTGAAAGCCTAGGAAATTATCAAAATTATTATTTTTTTAAAGTTCCTGGGTAAAGTTGAAATAATGTAGTTGTTTTTCCAGCATCTTTACCTCTACTTCCTGGGTTGCTCCACACCCCTTGTCGGGCCAGAGGTGATGGAATTGACAGGATGTGGGGATTGGTGGGGCTGGAGGGAGGAAGGAGAGGAAGAGGAGAGTCAAAATGAACTGTCAGGTTTTTATCCTGAAATTTAAAAACATATTAGTGCCATTGTCTCAGTTTACTGCACTGAAAGAAGAACATCTTTGGGGATTATGGGAATTTTGAGTTGATTTTGGACATGTTAATTTTCAGGTACCCATGAAGCACGTGGTTGGAGATGTTGAAAAGGCAATTAGATGGTCAGGGCAGAGCTCAGAAGACTCCAGCTTCGAGGCGTTCACTGGAGGTCATCAGAGAATGGAAGGTCGGTGAAGCCACTAGCACCGATGAAAATACTATGGAACCAACTTATTGTAAAGATGAAAGTTGTCCATGAGGATTTCAACATTTAAATGGAGGGAAGAGAAGCCAGTGTTTCCAGTAGAGAATGATCCAGCCCATCAAATGTGTTGAGGGGTCCAGTGAGAAGATGCCGTCAAAGTGTTCCTGCTACTCGGTGACGTGGGGTCCTGGACAACCCAGGAGAAAACCATGTTGGGAGTACGAATGGGGTGGAAGCCAGACTGAACAGATAAAGGACTGTGTAGGGAGTGAGGGGAATAGTAGAGGAAGTTCATGATTCCAGGTCATTCAGCTGAGAAGCAGAGGGAAGAGGGGTAATAGCTGATGGTAGAAATTGGACTTGGAAACATACAATGACTTTTAAGATACAGGAGATCTGAGTATGTTTACATGCTGACCCACAGGAAGAGGGCAGGACTCTCAAGGAAGAGAATAAGACTTCAGAGACACAGAAAAGGAAAAACTTAACTGGGCAGGAGACAGGCCCAAGATGGGAAGAAATCAGGACAGAGTGGCACAGAAGGATGGCTTTAAATTTAAGTCTCAGCTCTGTCCCTTTCTAACTGGGTAATTGAATTGAATTGTGTTTTCCAAAGACTGTTGAAGTTCTAACCTCAGAATGTAACCTTGTTTAGAAATAGGGTCTTTGCAGACAATCAAGTTCAGATGAGGTCATTAGTGTAGGCCCTGATCTGATACTACTGTGTCCTTATAAAAAGAGGAAATTTGGACACAGAAACACACGTGCACAGAGGGAAGACAATGTGAAGACACAGGGAGAAGATGGCCATCGA
Source organism: Tursiops truncatus (assembly GCF_011762595.2). Taxonomy (NCBI): domain Eukaryota; kingdom Metazoa; phylum Chordata; class Mammalia; order Artiodactyla; family Delphinidae; genus Tursiops; species Tursiops truncatus. The sequence goes on along the minus strand of NC_047047.1, from coordinate 85,040,752 downwards.
CACGCCGAGGAAAGCCCGAGGTTCTCAGAAGCCAGGAGCAAGGCCTGGAAAAGTTCTGTTCCCCACGGCCCACAGAAAGATCTCAAATGGCCTATACCTCAATCTCAAATTTCTAGGGTCTCAAACTTCTAGCTTCCAGAAATATGAGAGTAAATTTCTAGTGATTAAGTCACCCAGCTTGTGGTTCTTTGTTACAGCAACCTCATGAAACCAGTACCATCAATCTTAGTTCTTCAATTTTAAACTAAATTTTTCTTAAATTTGATATCTACCCTTGAAGCATTGTTGTAAATAAGCTACAATGTGTAAAGCACTTAGTAGGCACTCAATAAAAACTTCTTCTGTATCTAGGTAAGGTTTGGGCAATAATTATAAATGTCTCTTATTAAACATCTATAATTAAAGCCTTTATTGTTAATTATATTAATTATCCTAATAGGAACAGCTGGGGAAACAATCACAACACTCATCTAGAAAAACGGTTCTGGGTCACACTGCAGTTGGCAAGCTCAGGGGTGTTTCAGCGCGTGATTACTGTAATTCTCACCGCCATGAAGCCTGCTGAGTCTCAGTCTGAATGAAAGCAAGGGGAATGAGACTGGGCTTCCTGGGAAACTACAGAGATGGCTTCCTGGGAAAGTCACTTCATGTAGGGATATCCACCAGATAGGATGAACATTGGGACAGTATCTTCAGGAGAATCAAATATTCTGCAAGTGAATTTCCAAGTACTCTATAACCATGTCTTTATCAGAAAGGAGGAGTGATGGGGGATGTCCTTTGAAAGTGAACCTTGACAACTTAAGGGCCATATTACATATATTTGGCTTGTAAAATATTATTCTATTTCAGCAATGGATAAAGAATAGCTTAGCTGACATACAGGAGGAATTTGAAATTGTACTAGCTAATCCTCCTTCAGTGCTGGCCATGTGCCAGGTGTTGCTCTAACACATGTTTATAGTTTATGTACTTTGTTAATCCTCACAGCAACAGTGTGAGGGAAGTACTGTTATCATCCCCTCTTTACAGATGAGCAGCATGGTTACTTAAGGAACAGGTCCGTGGCCCATGTCATACAGATAATAAGCAGCCTTGCTAGTTTCCTACCTCTGTACCTTTAATCTGAAGAACAGATCTGGAAAATCACCAACTGAGGGAGGAAACAAAGGCGGAAGACAGTTGTCCATTTGTTGGGGTGGCTATGGGATCCTATGACGATAGCTAGCAGGAGGTATGTAATGAAGTCTTGAGTCTGTCATTAAGAAGAGACACCAAGAACCAAGCCTGGAGACACAGATTTGTTTAGTCATTGGGATAGTGGAGATGCACATGAAAAGCAAAGGGGATGCAAATGGAAACTTATGGGAACCTTTAAAAACATCTCTAAGACCTGAGAGTAGAAGGCCTGCAAAAGGAGAATGAGAATAAATTAAAGGGCGCACACAAACCTGAGATGCTGCAACAGTAATTTATCCATATATACAATCGTAAATGTTAAGTGCCCTAATCTTAAAGTTTGAAAGGAACAACTTTAAAATGTATTTTGTTTTGTTTTTGAGCCCTGTTCCGGAAAGATCCCACATACCGCGGAGCAGCTAAGCCCATGGGCCACAACTACTGAGTCTGCACTCTAGAGCCCGCAAGCCACAACTGCTGAGCTTACGTGTCACAACTACTGAAGTCTGCGTGCCTAGAACCTGTGTTCCACAACAGGAGAAGCCACTGCAATGAGAAGTCCACACACCACAACGAAGTGTAGCTCCCACTCACCGCAACTAGAGAAAGCCCGCGTGTAGCAACGAAGACCCAATGCGGCCAAAAATAAATAAATAAAATATAAATAAAATTTAAAAAAAAAGATTTGAAGATCTAAATAGACAGTTCTCCAAAGAAGATATACAGATGGCTAAAAAGCACATGAAAAGATGCTCAACATCACTAATTATCAGAGAAATGCAAATCAAAAATATGGTGAAGTATCATCTCACACTGGTCAGAATGGCCATCATCAAAAAATTTACAACCAATAAATGCTGGAGAGGGTGTGGAGAAAATGGAACCCTCTTTCACTGTTGGTAAGAATGTAAACTGGTACAACCACTACAGAGAACAGTATGGAGGTTCCTTAAAAACTAAAAATAGAGCTATCATATGATCCAGCAATCCCACTCCTGGGCATATATCCAAAGAAAACCATAATTTGAAAAGATACATACACCCCAGTGTACACTGCAGCACTATGTAAAATAGCCAAGACATGGAAGCAACCTAAACGTCCATCAACAGAGGAATGGATAAAGAAGATGTGGTACATAAAAATGCAATCTCAAAATGAAAACAAAAAAGTATTATGGGCTATATATATTAAAACTGAAACACATATCATAAATAAAATTCAAAGACAAGCCACAGACAGAGCAAAGGCATGTGCAATTCACAAAGCAGGAAAGAAATTAATAACCAGAATATATGAAGAATTACTACAAGCCAGTTAGATAAAGAACTAAATAAAAACCAAAGTATTATCTATTATCCACAACCAAAATAGAAACATACAAATAGAAGGGGAAACCTGAATATCTAAAAGATATAGGGAAATTTTCTGCCTCATGAGAAGTCAGAAGAATGTAAAGGACAACAGTGAGATGCCATTTCAAAACTCTCAAAATGGCAAAAAAGAAAACAAACAAAAAAAAACCTTTGATAATTTCAACAAGAACTCTTATGCACTACTGTCAGGAAGGTAAATTGGTACAACTAATGTGGAGAATAATTTCTAGTAAAACAAAAACTTGCAGGCACGTGACCTAACAATGTCCCCGATGCATGTACAGGACCTAGTAAAGGCTACTCATACGGGGACAAGGAGACATAGAAGGAATGTTTGTCCACCACTGTCTGCAACACTGACAGAGACGCTCTCCTTGACCAAACAGTGGTCAGGTTCCTGACCCTTCTCCTAGGCCCACCTGAGCACGTCTGTGTAAAATCCAGTTTCAGCAGCAACCTTGCTAAATCGCCTTAGCAAGAACACCCCACCTTCAACATCTAATCACCCCCAATATCTGGCCTCACCAGGTGATGCCTGATCCCCTGACCTGCCTTCAGCAAGAATCCTTGTAGGTCCGCTTACCCAGAACGCCCCCATCTGATGTTTTCTCATAGTAGTTTTCCATACACTGACCCCCACCCTGCTCCTTCACTGTGAATTCCCACTTGCCCAAGCTGTATTTGGAGTTGAACACAATCTCTCTCCCCACTGTTTGGGATTAACATATACACACTACTATGAATAAAAGAGATAATCGGCAAGGACCTACTGTACAGCACAGGGAACTCTACTCAATATTCTCTAATAACCTGGGAGAAGAATATGCAAAAGAAAGATATATGTATATGTATAACTGAATCACTTTGCTCTATACCTGAAACTAACACAACATTGTAAATCACCTATACCCCAATATAAAATAAAAAAACAAAACAAAACAAAAATCCTATCACAGTGATGCCTACACCTACTGCAATGGCTCTGAATAAGGTCTGCCTTACCATCTTCAATAAGTTCCCCGAATCATTTTTCCATAAAAACAATCCATATAAAGTTAAGACAAAACTAAATAGTATGTAACTTATAAATATGCTAGTGTGTAGGTCAAGTTTAACAGCAAGCGAATATGGAGAAACAAAAATTCAGGAAAATGGTGAACTGTGGGAAAGAGGTGGGAATGGGACTGGGCAGAGGAATCCTCAGGGGATTCCAATGATCTCTTTTATATAGTTCTTAAATTAGGTGTTTATTATATTATAATCCATATGTCTGTATGCCTGAAACAGTTCATTTTTGAAAACGCAGTTAAAGCCATATGCTCAATCTTTGCCCAGTGAAATTTAGCTGGACCTCCGTTGATGTCTACTCTTGTCTCCATCACTTTTTGACATGGTTTAATTACTTGTTTACACAGTTCTCCTCTGGATTTAATGGGGACCCTTGGAATTCTGATGCTTTCTTTACCTCATTTTATCTGAGCTCTTCCCTGTTGCTGCATCCTCCCAACAGACCTCAGTCCCATCTCTAAGGGGCCTGGTGCTGTTCTACCCCAGATGAGCGTGCCCAGGACAAGGAGCCCTTGACCTATTACACACTGGCCAAGGATTTCTTTCCTTCACAGAGTTGCTAGCAGTGTTGTGGTAGCATTCCCATTTGAGGAGAGCAAAATGAAGAAGACCCATTGTCAAACATTGGAAATAACATTAAGGGAAACTGGAGAAACAGAGAGGTGGGATCCCAGAATATATGGGAGTAGAAAGGGTCAGAAACTTGACCAAAGTCAAAGAGTCACAGCAAAGAAGGCATTGGTTTTGACAAATGGAATGGGGCCATAGCTTGAAGGAAAAAGGAAATGAAGAAAACTGTACTTCCAAGATGGGAGATCAGTCCTTCTTCTATCCAATATGCAGACTCTGGGCATGATTGAAAAAAAATCATTCCTTACTCCAGAAATGGTTATTGTGTTTTTCCAGAAAACTACCAAAATAATGTACAAATGTGTAATATCTCCAAAGTGGTTCGCACAACATGGGAGTATGAGGGGTATGTTTATGGGATGAGAAGGAGGTAGTGAAGTGAAAGAAACTGATTATCCAACCAAGAAATATTCCACCTGGATATTTCATGGAGGAAGATGCCAACAGGGAAGAAGGGAATGAATGGGATCAAATAGCGCACGGCCATGGCATTGTTTTTCTCTAGGAATGGTCATTATCTCCCCTGAGATAAGCGAGGAGGACGCAGAGAGTTTGAGATGGAGAAAACCAGTGGAAGTGAGGACGGGAGTTACCTTTAGTGATTTCTATCATCCATGAAACCAAGAGAAGCTCATACTGAGGGTGTGAGGGTCAGGGATTAAGTGAAAGTCACAAGAAGGCTTGAAAAATTGTCACGGTCACTTTAGAGAATGAGAAACTCACAAGAGATCAGTTTAAGGATGGCTGGAGCCGCTACACGTTGAACTGAGTCTGGAAGATTACAAACCCGTCGTGGAGCTCACCAGTGCACCTGTGTAGGTCTCGGCAGGTGAGGAGCAGGGCTGGTTTGATATGACGATGGAGCTTGACAGTGCTGTGAGGATGTGTATGGGAAAGAAGGAAAAACCACGGGGTCGGCCCCTCAGATCTGATTGTCCTGCTTGGCTGTAAATGTCAGGATGTATTGGCTGATAATGAAACTGTTCAGGCTTCTCTCAGAATCCAGCCACATGTTTGGGTTCCATGATATTGTGTGGCAGCTTGTGGTGAAGACCAGCTAGGGGCTCTCCTGAATGGAATCTCCGGTTTCCCCTTTGGATTGCTGGTCTCTCCGTTTTTCTAATCTGTTCTGGTTTTGTTACTGTATTGGATTCGAAACTGGTGGGTTGGATCTGCTTTGGGAACAATCTGCACAGCTTAGCTAATATGCTTCCTCATCCTACTTCTCCATAACTCGCAGAAGAAGACCTTTGTAGAATTGCTTAGATTCAGGAAGACAAATGGAGGAAGCTATACAATGAGCTGTGGCTCACTTTCACAGGCTTGGGAACCTGAACGGCAACATCACTAATAGCTGCAAGCTTCAATTTCTAGGCAACATCTAGGATTAAGAAAAAAAAATGGACAGAGTTTTGTTGAAGAAAGAGGGACAGAATAAGAAAGATGAATTTATATATATATATATTTTTTTTGTAACAAGGGAGGCAGAGTACCCCAAACAATCATCAAAGCCCACGTCTATTCATCCCTTTGAAGTTCCCGGATCCCTGCAGCATCCCTTTGTCTGATTTGAAACTTAAATACTCCAAGGATTATTATTGTTGTGGTTATTATTTTACTAAGTCTCAGTCAAGGAGATCACATTCTGAGACAGAAGGATGAGTCTCTGAGTCTCAGAGATTGCATACTTTATTAAGGGATAGAGACACACCTTAATGCTCAAGTTCAGGTTCTTCTACCACCGGCCCAGAAAATCAAACCCAATCAAACATTTATTGAGCTCCCATTATGCATGAGGCATGGTCTTACTCCTGTTGTTATGGAGCCTCTCTGACTTCCTCTAGCTTTGCTGGAATAACTCATCCTGGAACAAGGCAGAAATTGTACATCCTTTCAAAATGTTCTGAGACTGATGACCCGCACTGGGAAACAACACTTGCTGAAACACAAATTAAATATCTCATATGGTTTTGCTGAAATTCTGAAAAGAACAACTGACTAATCCTAAGTTAGTTCTTCTGCTTTTGTCAATGATGGGCAGCTGATTCAATTGCCTTGGTGGAACATGATATAGCTCTCTTTCACAGACTATTTTCAAAAGCTCATAACATTAAGAAACTCATTTGCTATTTTATCGAGACCCCTATGGAGTCAATTTATACAAAGCATTTGAATAGTTTCACATTTCATGGAAAATGTTAGACTAACTTTTTAATAAACATCTTTTATTATCACAGTAGATATTTATACTACATTTGTGCTGGTGTATTTATGCCTGTAAAATGTGAATCTCATAGGTGAGGTTGAAATAAAATCATTATTCCCTATGGATTATAATTTTCTCATACGCCTAATTCTATAAAAGCATGGATCTGGACATCACTAGACTGATTAATTGGCAGTTCTTTCAAAATTTGGGCTTGATTTATTTAGAGTTGTATGAATCCCACCAATTTTTGTACTTGCCTTTCTAAAATTAACTGCCCTTATCTTTTCTTGGGCTCTCTTTCATTTAATTGTAAACCTTATATATATTTTATTGTCTTGATATATCCAGTGACTCTTCATCTAGGATGTATAACTCATTTCTTACTCTGTAAAAGAGAAAATATCATAATTTTTTCAGAGGAGTATAACATGTTAGATCTGAAAAGATAACTCTATATCATTAATCCTCATGGTACAGACACAGCCATCTAGGAAAGTTTCTCAAAGCCAAAGCACTAACTAGTAACATAACTAATAGTTAATGCTGCATCCTGAAACATGGATCTCCTGGCCTGGTGGTCTTTCCATTACACTCTTAAGGAAATGTTTCTGTTTTTAAACACTCTTGCTTTGAATACAGAGTATCTTAAATCTGCTTTATTTGGTGATTATCATAGACAGAATGTTTGTGTTCCCTCAAAATTCAGATGTTTTAATACTAACTCCCAAGGAGATGGTATTTGGAGGTGGGACCTTTGAGAATTGTTTAGGTCATGAGGTGGAGACCTCATGATGAGAATAATGTCCTTATAAGGGAGACCCCAGAGAGCTCCCCTGCCCCTTCCATCCTGTGAGGAAACAGGGATGATTGACCGTCTATGAACCAGACTCTAAATATGCCGATGCCATGATCCTGGACTTCTCAGCCTCCAGAACTCTGAGAAATAAGCCACCCAGTCAGTGGTATTCGGTTATAACCCAAAGGGACGAGGACAGTGTTGAACTCAGATTTTCTATTTGACTCATTCTAAGTTAGGTATTCAAGAGTCTCTATCACTCCTTTTTCCTTATCTTCATCTTTTCCCCTTTTCTTATCCTAGTTCCTCATGTTCTCCCAGACTCCTTCTCAACTTCTCCCATCAGCACACAGAGCTCATCTGTGGTCCAGGTAGCATCACCAGGGATGGCGGAGGTGGAGCAGGTGGAAAGGTAGAAGGCAGCTACCACTGTAATGAACCTGACTACTTGTTTATTCATCTTACCTACTAGAATGCATCTTTTAGAGATATCTAGTTTCCTGTTATTTATTCAGTGTAAATATAAATCCTTGTAAAACAAATTTATTAAGCACTTGCCAGGTATCGTGTACTCTGCTGTATTTTCTTACAGTAATCTTATGAAATTGAAAAGAATATGTTCATCCACTTAAGCCTGGATTCTACAAGGTTAAGTAATTTATTCGATGCTGCATGAAAAAGTTGGTATATCATACAAAACCTGTGTTTCTTTAATATCCCAAATAACCATTTAAGAAAACATATAGATACAAGTGAGCCTTTTCTGAAGCCCACGTAAGGTCTTACCTCATTACTGTTTCTATGAAAAGTCTGTCTTCATATTTACTAGGTAGAAGAATAATTCATCTTTTGCCTAAGGGCACTGCCGTCCTGGAAATGCAAACAAACAAACAAAAAATGAGTATAAAAGGCTATCAGTTTGAAAATCAGTTTCTTTCAAAGATTAGTCAGGCAGCTCCAGTACAGAACTGAGGAATAAACATACATGTTTGTCCTCTAACCTCCAAAGACTTCCACTGAAATGGAAGCTTAGGGAAAAAAACAAAAACAAAAACAAAACAAAACAAAACAAAACAAAAAAAAACGATTTGGGGATAAGTAATAATGAACAAGCTGAAAGATTTCCAAAAAAATTCTGGAAGGGGATGGAATGGCAGAGGATGGAAAGATGAAACAAGTAAAGAGATATGACTCAGAGGCTTTAAAAAATAGGGAAGCAGTCTAATTATTGGAATTCAGAAAGTGTCTGGGTTCAGAATTAGTAAATAGTACAGCAGTTGGCTTTAGAAATCAGACTAAAAACAAGAGTGCTAGTCGATAGTATACAAATGACTCAACTACACCACTGGACACACTCACCTTTCTTCAATATCTTAAGCTCATTCAGGTTGTTGGAGAACTTAGTTCCTTGCAGTGGTAGGACTGACACTCTCATTTCCTTGCTGGCTATCAGAGAAGAGAGTGCTTTGTTTCTAGAAACAGCCTACAGGAGAGAGGATGCTCTGGGGGATGAGGGAGAGTAGAAAGCAGATCTCTTAGAGATCAAGCATATGACCACTATTATATTTGAAATTTACAATAGAAGAATTGGAAATTATATTTGAAACATTTCCCAGACCTTAAAATGAGATTGAGTATACCAGAAAACACAGACAAGGTTAGTGCAAGAGGAACAATATGAAACTGATAAAAATTCCATAAAAAGAGTAAAGAAAATAAAATGGAGGAAATAAGAGAAGTAACAGAAGGAACTTCCTCAGACCTAAAGAAGGAAATGAGTCTTCAAATGAAACTCCCCATCAACAGCTCACGCACTGAAGGCATTACAAAAGAGACACACAAGACTGCATAGAATCCACAGAACCTCTTCCTTAAAGGGTAGAATTCACCAGTGAAACCATCTGGGTCTGGTGCTTTCTGTTTTGAAAGGTTATTAATTATTTAATTTCTATAATAGATGAAGCCTCTACAGATTGTTTATTTCTTCTTATGTGAGTTTTAGCAGACTGCATCTTCAAGAAATTGGTCCATTTCATCTAGGCTATTAAATCTGTTGGCGTAGAGTTGTGTGTAATATTCTTTTATTCCATGGGATCTGTAGTGTTGCCCCCTCTTTCATTTCTGATATTTTTTTAACCTTCATCTTCTCTTTTCCTTTGTTAGCCTGGCTAGAAGCCTATCAGTTTTATTGATCTTTTCAAAGAATCAGCTTTTGGTTTTGTTGATTTTCTTTACTGATTTCCTCTTTTCAATTTCATTGATTTCTGCTCTATTTTTTTATTATTCCTTTTCTTCTATGTCCTTTGAATTTAACTCGCTCTTCCCCATATTTTTATTTTAAACATTTCTCTTATTTTATTCAGTTATTATTAATAGCAAATACTGTGCACAGAATATTGGATGCAGCTTTATGGATCCTGTTCGTCAACCGACTGTAGTTCTTTTTGAAATGGTAGAACTCACACCCAAATACAATAGAAAGTAAAAGAAGACATAAGAAAGTGATGACTGCCACATACTATGCAGGGCAACGTCTGGGATTTGGCTTTAGATACACTTGGTCTAAATTTTGACTGTGACAGAGATGTTTGGCCTTAGGCAGTTACATAAACTCTCTGAGCCTCAGTTTTCTCATCTGTGAAGGGGAAACAGTAATATAGATATTATTAAAATTAGGGCATGGGATTGAGAAATAAGGAAATATTTAGCATTGTACCTGGTGATGCTATACCTGGTTAAGCTCCTTCTTTGAATGAGTAAAAGAAATGAAGTAGAATTAGGATTGAGGGAAGGGAGAGAGGCAGGCTATGTGAGGACAAGAGTAGAATAAAGCGATAGCATGCTGAATTAGCTGTGATTACTTACAACCTACAACAGAGAGAAACTTACTTAGTTTAAGATACAAAATACAATGGAACACTACTCAACCATAAAAAAGAATGAAATAATGCCATTTGCAGCAACATAGATGGACCCGGAGATTATCATACCAAGTGAAGTAGGTCAGACAGAGAAAGATAAATATCACATTGATGTTGCTTATATGTGGAATCTAAAAAAAGATGGCATAAATGATCTTATTTACAAAACAGAAATAAACCCTCAGACATAACAAACTTATGGCTACCAAAGGGGAAGGAGGAGGAGGAATAATTAGGATTTGGGGATTAACAGATACACACTGTTGTATGTAAAATAGATAACCAACAAGGACCTACTCTATAGCACAGAGAACTATACTCAATATTTTATAATAACCTATAATGGGAAAGAATCTGAAAGAGAATATATACACATATATTTATATGTATAAACACGTATGACTGAATCACTTTGCAGTACACCTGAAATTAACACAACATTGTAAATCACTATACTTCGATAAAAATATGAATACATAAATAAATAAAATACAAATCACTTTAAAATGTACAGCCTCTAAGTGACAAAAGTACTATGCTTTTCATCTGAAAGTAAAATCTGTCTTTGTCCTGAAAAGAAGAAGGATAAGAATGAGAGAAAACAAGTGTGTGGAAGTAAAGTATGTATGCATGTGTTTATATATTTGTACACTTATATCAGAGAAAGAAAAAAATTGTGAAAATGGCCTTAGCACAATGGAATAGCAATTATTTTGTAAAGATCTCATCTACTTATATGTTCTAAAACTGGTCACCTCCCATGCTCTCACTGACAAGTGTATGGCTCATTACTCTCTTTCTCTAAGAAAAGAGGTTTAAAAATGTAATTGCTGGTAATAAACAAGAGGAGGCATGTACATACAGTGGCCCATTATTCAGCCTAAAGAAGGAAGAAAATTCTGAAACCTGCTACAACATGGATGAAACTTGAAGACATTACACTAAGTGAAAGGAATCACAAATACTATATGACTCCACTTACATGAGATACTTAGAGTGGTCAAATTTATAAAGATAGGAAGTAGAATGGTGTTTGCCAGGGGTGGGGTGAAGACAGGAATGGGGCATTAATTTTTGATAGATACAGAGTTTTATTTTTGCAAGACAAGCAGAGTTCTGTGGATGAATGGTGGTGATGGTTGCACAAGGATGTGAATATACTTAATGTTACTTAACTGAACACTTAGAAATGGCTAAGATGGTAAAGCATACATTATGTATATTTTATTTAAATTTTTAAAAATAGAAAAAAGTCTCCTCGTTAGTATTTAAAGAAATGTAAAATTAAAATGAGAAATTAAAAAAAAACCGTGAACTACTATATACAGGCTTTTTGGCTGGGTGTATGCTTATGAGAATGAGTCCCTGTTTAAATAGATAAAGAATTGGTCAGTGAAAGTTTGATGGAAGGAAATTTAACACAAATGTGACAAGCTTCACAAAACGTCCCCCTTTTCATTCACTCAGTAAGCTTCTCAGGAAAGCCTACCCTAAAGCAGTAGAAGAGGAGGGTGCTATGATCATTGTGTAGCCTCGCTGGGTAACAGCCTGTGGCTGTCCTAGACTCAGCACCTTCCAGGTGCACGACCCAAGATCCCCACGGCCCTTCACAGTAGGAAGTCATTTAGTCCACGTGCCTTGGAGCAGGAAACCAAGGCTTATCTCTACATCAAATCCTTGCTCTTCTCGGCTCCACAAACCATATTTAAACAAGACTTGTATGATGCTTCCTATTCAAGGGATGACGGTAAACAGGCGTAAGAGGGAGAGGACGGCTGTTTTTTTTAATAATTTTTATTTTATTTTTCATTTATTAATTTTATTGGAGTATAGCTGCTTTACAATGTTGTGTTAGTTTCTGCTGTACAGCAAAGTGAATCAGCAATACATCTACGTATATCCCCTCGTTTTTGGATTTCCTTTCCATTCAGGTCACCACAGAGCACTGAGTAGAGCTCCCTGTGCTATACAGCAGGTTCTCGTTAGTTATCTATTTTATACATAGCGGTGTATATATGTCAATCCCAAACCCCCAATTCCTCCCAGCCCCCCATTCCCCCCTTGGCGTCCATACCTTTGTTCTCTAGTCTGTGTCTCTATTTCTGCTTTGCGAACAGGTTCATCTGTTACCATTTTTCTAGATTCCACATGTATGTGTGGACTGCTGTTTTTGAAATGCAGTCTCTTCTTTCCACTAAACATTTCCAGGAGCGGGCATCCCTTCTAACTTCCTCCTCTCCTTACACTTTTTCTTTGGCCTCTCTGCCCCACCCCTGGACCCTCCCCTGGGCTATCTGGGTTGCTGGCGGGGTGGGGGGGCGTCTTCTGAGGCCGGCAGGCAGAGGGGGAGCTGCTGGCATCACTACCACGCCCCGCAGTTGCCCTGGGGACCAGGCACGTCGGGTATGCAGCCCCAGCAGCTGTGGAGGGGAATTCTTTGCCCATGACCACAGCAGCCCGGCCCTGCCAGCTGTCCGCCCAGGACGCCGGGGATCCGGGGTCGCCGGCCAGGGTGGGGATGTTGTCACAGAGCCGTCACCACCGCAGGGGTTAAGCGTCAGTCAGGCCGATTATGGCAACAGAGGAAATGACACTTTCCCAAGTGTCCTCTTTTACAGACCGGAGCAACTGTGACCGTCCCTGCACGCGGCTGACTCAGTCTTCACGCCGCAGGCAAGCAAGGGCTTCCAAGTCGCTCTGTGGATGCTTTTAGAACTATTGCCAAGCTCATGGTTCCTGCCCCAGTGATGTTTTTAATCCTATCCAGGGAAGAGGCGTGTTGGCAGAAGGAGCCAGAGACTGAAGAGGAGAGAAGTGGGGTTCCCGGTACCCACTCACTCCTGCTTCCATGTTACCATCTACCTTTAAAACGGAGAGATGCAGTTTAAACCAAATGCCTGCAATCTTGGAAATAAGTGGGCCTCTTTGCCTTTTCTTGATAAGGTACCTTACCTGCTTGTTTCCTAAATTAATAAAAGCAACAAAAGTAAGACAATTCCATCCACTTAACATGTTGTAACCTCTTCACATCTAGGTGAGACACCTTTGATTAACAAAACCCTTATCTGTGTGGCTTTATCCTTCAAACAGTGTCTACACCACTGAGATATTCTTGTGAGCTGGGCAAGTTGAGTATTCTCTTTCCATTACATAAAGGAGCTTCAAATTCCCCAGCTACTCACAGGAGGAAGTGGTTTGGAAAGCTGATTTTCTGGTGCTCAGCTCCAGACCTGCTTCTCCCCTACAATGCAGGACTGACTTTTCTCTGCATCAGACTTGGGCAAAGAGCTCCAGACGAAAGCACCCTGGTATGGAAACGCTCTCCTTAGGCTACTCCGTGTAGCATCATCTGCTTCCTTTGAACTCTAGCACCACATGTGTATTTCACAGCTGCTGCTCTCCAAGCAGACTTATTCATACAGAAGATTCTAAGTAGCTGGAATTGTCTAACCTGTGTTGTTTTATTAATTTACAAATCAATCAGGTAAGAACAAGAAAGTAAAAAGCAAGAAAGAATGTGATCCGAGAAATAAAGGGTCATGGCTGAAGGAAGGAACAAGGGGGTTGAATGCTGCACATGGGCTGTTCCACTGCAGAGGGATCATTGGAACAGCTTCAGCCTCAGGACAGACCACGACCCAGACCACGGTGCCACACGCTGCCCGTGTGTTCTCTCGCCATATGTTTTCCCTCCTATTCTAACGATGAGAGATAATTTCAGAGCATCTCTACATCAGCCAGTCAGGGGAGGCTCCTGAGGGTGGTGACATCTGAGGGGAGTTGTAAAGGATGAACAGGAGTTTTCCAGGCAAACGAAAGGAAAGGAGCGTTTCGAAAGGAGGGAGGAGCCTGGCACATGTGCACAAGTAGGAAGCACATCCACGGACTGTGAGTGCAGGCACAGGTGGGAATGGGCCCTGCCACCAACAAGGGAGCAGGTGCACGTCCCACGGCTGCACCGAAGACCCTGAGCTCCCTTTTGCTGGCTGGGGTGGGGCAGCTGTGGGGGGGGTGGGAGGAGGGAAGGGGTGCCTTCCAGTTTCCTGTGTGCAGTTGTTCTGAAGGGACAGCGTAGGAAGGGGAGACTCTGGGCAAGAGTGCCCTTCAACTTCAGATAGAGAAGATTGAAAGCTTGTTGGAAGGGGGTGGAAAAGAGGGGTGGACACTTCAAAGGCTGTTCAGGAAGGAGTGTGCACACACATCCTGTGCTGAGAGGTTCACCCCGAGTTCTCTACCAGATGACTGACTTACCTGTGTTGCCGTTAAATGAAGTAGAAACTTTGGCTTCTCTAGAAAGAAGAGCAAAGTCAGCACAAGCATTTCTTGTTTCATTACTCTTCATTGCTTTTACTTTATTGCTTTTTGCAGATATTTCATTTTTTACAAATTGAAGGTTTGCAGTAACCCTGCATGGGGCAAGTCTGTAGATGCCATCTTTCCCGCATTTGTTCAATTCCTGTCTTTGTGTCACATTTTGGTAATTCTCAAAACATTTCACACTTTTTCATTATTATTATACTAGTTGTGGTGATCTGTGATCAGTGATCTTTGATGTTACTATTGTAATCATTTTGGGTACAACAAGCCATGCCCATATAAGACTGCAAATTTAATCCACAAATGTGTTTGTTCTGACTGCTTCATATCAACTAGCTAGTCACCCATTTTTCTCCCCCTCCTTGGGCCCCCCTGTTCCCTGAGATGCAACAATATTGAAATTAGACCAATTAATAAGGCTACAATGGCCTCTAAGTGTTCAAGTGAAAGGAAGAATCACATGTCACTTACTTTAAATCAAAAGCTAGAAAGGATTAAGCTTAGTGAGAGGGCATGTCAAAACCCAGATAGGCTGAAATTGAGGCCTCTTGTACCAAACAGTTAGCCATGATGTGAATGCAAAGGAAATATTCTTGAAGAAAATTAAAAGTGATACTCCAGTGAATACACAAATGATTAGAAAGCTAAACAGTATGGAGAAAGTTTGAATGGTCTAGATAGAAGATCAAACCAGCCACAACATTTCCACAAGCCAAAGTTCAATCTAAAGCAAGGCCCTAACTCTCTTCAATTCTGTGAAGGCTGAGAGAGGTGAGTAAGCTGCAGGAGAAAAGTTTGAAGCTAGCAGAGGTTGGTCCATGAGGGTTAAGGAAAGAACCTGTCTCCATGACATAAAAGTGCAAGGTGAAGCAGCAAGTGCTGATGTAGAAGCTGCAGCAAGTTTTCTTGCTTAGAAGATCTAGCCAAGATAATTCATGAAGGTGGCTACACGAAACAACAGATATTCAATGCAGGCAAAAGAGCCTTCTACTGGAAGAAGATACCATCTAGGACTTTCATAGCTAAAGAGGAGAAGTCAATGCCTGGCTTCAAAGCTTCAAAGAACAGGCTGATTCTCTTGTTAGGACCTAATGAAGCTGGTGACTTGAAGTAGAAGCCAATGCTCATTTACCATCTAAAATCCTAGGGCCGCTAAGAATTATGCTAAATCTACTCTGCCTGTGCTCTATACATGAAACAACAAAACCTGGATGACAGCACATTTGTTTACAACATGGTTTACGGAATAGTTTAAGGCCACCCTTGAGACCTACTGCTCAGAAAAAAGTTCCCTTTCAAAATATTACTGCTCATTGACAATGCACCTGGTCACCCAGGAGCTCTGATGGAGGTGGATGAGATTCATGTTATTTTCATGCCTGCTAACACATCCATTCGGCAGCCTATGGATCAAGAAGTAATTTTGACTGTCTAGTCTTTTTGTTTAAGAAATACATTTATAAGGCTATAGCTGCCATAAATAGTAACCCCTCCGATGGATCTGGGCAAAGTAAACTGAAAACCTTCTGGAAAGTATTCACCATTCTGGATGCCATTAAGATCATTCGCGATTCATGAGAAGAGGTCAAAATATGAACATGAAGAGCAGTTTGCAAAAAGTTGACTCCCACCCTCATAGATGAACCTGAGGGGTTCAAAACTTCAGTGGTGGAAGGAACTGCACATGTGGGTAAAATAGCAAAAGAGCTAGAATTAGAAGTGGGGCCTGAAGATGTGATGGAATTGCTGCAATCTCATGATAAAGCTTGAATGGATGGGGAGTTGCTCCTTAAGGATGAGCAAAGAAAGTGGTTTCTTGAGATGGACTCTACTCCTGGTGAAGATGCTGTGAAGATCATTGAAATGACAATAAAAGATTTAAAATACAACATAATCTTGATAAAAAAGCTGCAGGGTTAAAGAGGATGGACTCAAATTTTGAAAGAGTCTACTGTGGGCAAGATGCTATCACACAGTATTGCAGGCTACAGAGAAATTGTTTGTAAAAGGAATAGTCAGTCCACGTGGCAAATTTCATTGTTTTATTGTAATAAATTTCTGCAGCCACCCCAGCCTTCAGCAAACACCACTCTGATTAGTCAGCACCATTAACATGGAGGCAGGACCGTCCACCAACAAAAAAGATTCTTACTCACTGGAGGCTCAGATGATGATTAGCAATTTTTCTTTTTTTTTTTTTTTTTTTTTAGCAATCAAGTATTTTTAAATTAAGATCTGTGTATTGTTTTTTACATATAATGTTATTTCATACTTAAGAGACTACAATAGAGTGTAAACATAACTGTAAATGCACTGGGAAACCAAAAAACTCTTGTGACTAATTTCATTGCAGCATCAGCTTTATTGAGTGGTCTGGAATGGAACTTGCTATACAGGTGTGCCTGTACCAGACACCAGTTATATGTCTTCTAGGTTTTTGGTTTTTTATTAGAGGTACTGAGGTGTTATCTAAATTATTTCATTATCTTCTAGAAGTAATACTGTGAAGTTTATTGCCATTTTTTAGAAGGGAAAACTGAAAATTAGAAAGGTCAAGTAAAGTAGGAAGTGTCCACACAGCTAAGAAGTGAAGTCTGCCTGTCCCCAAAGCCTATGCTCTTGGCTGTTGTAAACATCTTGAACTCAAACTGTCCATGAGATGTTCAGATAGAGGGATTCTAGAGGTGCATGAGTCTGGAACTGACAAAGTTCCAGGTAGAGAGTTTGATGCAGCACTGAGAGTGTGGGCAGGAGCTGAAGCTATGATATGAATGAGCAACATGGTGGAGTAGGGATCGAGGGATCTTGTTATTGATGCGGAGATGTCTCGAGAATGTTTCCAAGTGACATGATCTAGAGCTGGTGAAGAAGAGGGGACGTGGGAGTGAAGGACCTGGCCCAGTTCAGGTCATTGGAAACTCAACTTCTCTGAACTGTTTTTATGACCTCAGTTACCACCAGTGTTATTGCTGGCCTATTTAATTTTTCAACTCTTGTAGAAATGATGATCCTTTTTTTTTTTTTTCCAAAAGAGTTTATTTTAAAAGGTTTATCATCTCATTTACTAAGTCACATTGGGGAATAAAATATTATACAATGTGATTTCTCTCTAATGAAGTTTATTCTTATAAATTCCAAGAGTTTTAGTTTAAATCAAACCTAAGTTTTTTTCTTATATTTTATTACACTGTTTGCTTCTTTCTTAACTATAGCCTAGTGTGGTATTTTCATAGAAAATTAAATGCCCTCATTATGAACATACATCTTTAAATTGAACATTTTTACAGTGATGTTCTCAAGAGTGCGGTCTGGATGATTACTTAGTACTATCGGGAATGATTCCAGAAGACTGCACATTCATTAAGTTCATCGACAACTTTATTCATTTAACAAGTACTTATTGAGTTACTTCTATAGCAGGGATCAAAACAAACAAAAGTCCCTGCTCTAGTAGAGCTCAAGTTCTACTGCTCTTATTGCCTTTCCGAGTTCCTTTGTCTTTACTACATGGTCCCCCTCACACTGGTTTTATATAACATTTGGGAACTATATGGTTTTATCATTATGATTAACAGCAAAGATAGTTTATAAATGGCAGAGAGATTATTGCTGAGACTGTAGTGGTTCAGTGTGAAGGGATGAGCAAGAGAAAAATGGAATTTTTTTGGTGATTGAGCCAATAGGTTTCTAGGAACCAACAGAAAATAAAATTACCAGAAGGATTTATTCTGAAAAATGCAGATAATTATTCGAAATGTCATTAAATCTAAAATGCCATTGAAGAACAGAAATACTTTTTTATGCACTAATGTAGAATAATGCTGAAATTAAATTATACTTCTTAATTATACAGTTGATCACTTTATATTCTTTTACTTTGAGCATGTATCTTTATGTTTTAAGTGTGTTTCTTGTAGACAACATATAAACAGACCTTGCTTTGTCCAATCTGCCAAAATTTCTACTTTTTATCTGTACATTTAGCTTATTTAAATTAAATATAATCATTGATATAATTGAGGTCAAGTCCACCATTTATTTGCTTTCTATTTATCTCATATTCTTTTTCTTCCTTTTTCTCCCACTTTTTCTGCCTTTTTCTGAACTGTGTATTCTTTTTTTTAACTATTCAATTTTTAAATCTCTACTATGTGCTTATTAGCAATGCCTCTTTGTTTTAATTTTTAGTAGTTGTTCTAGTGTTTACAAATTATAGCTTTAACTTATCACAGCTTTATGTAGAGTGTAAGAAAATTATGCCAGTATAATTTCACTTTCCCTCCTGTCCTTCACACTATTGTTGTCACATATTACTAATATATACATTTTATAGTTACAAATCCCAGAATACATTGTCATTGTTTTTGCTTTAAACAATTATCTTTTAAAGAGATGTAACAATTTTTTAAAGTTTTTTAGATTTTTCAGATATTTCCAGTGCTCTTAATTTCCTTTTATTTTTAGGTCAAAGTTTCCTTCTGGTCTCATCTTCCTTTTACTAAAGTAATTTCCTTTAACAATTTGTAGTAGTAACAGTAGTGTTGCATTAAAGAATTTGCTCAGCATTTGTTTTTCTGGAAAAGGCTTTAATTTCCCTTCATTTTTGCTGGAGAAAGAATTCTAGGTTAGAAAAAAAGGTGGTTTTTTTTAGTACTTTAAAGATGTTTCTCCATTTTCTTCATAGTTACATAGATTCTGATGAGAACTCTGGGGTATTCTTTGTTTCGATGTATGTAATGAGCTTTTATTTTCTCTTGTGCCTTTTTTCTGCCTTTCTCTCTGTGTCCTCCCCTTCTGGTGTTCCAGCTACATGTAGCTGGAATGCTTGGCATTCCAATGCTTGGCATTGTCTCAAGTGCAGCGCTAGGAGAGAAGGTTTACTGGCAGCAGACTTAGAATATAGGGAATGGGAAGCAGCATCAAATACTAACGCACAGTGAATAATCATTGCAGGTCATGGGTCACAAGTCTACTCTCTACCTATTCAACTCTGATTTAGCCTTAGAATTTGTCTCAGGATTTTCCAGAAAGCCGTCCTTTCTCACCTTAATTCTCTGCCTCACCTCCATTACTAAGATAAATGGCTCTTTTTTTTTTTTTTAATTGCACTACACACTGGATGTCCCTCTATCTTTCAATGTATTATTCTTCATTCTACTCTATTGTTTTATTTGCCTATCTCCACGGCTAGACTGTGAACTTTTTCAGGGCAAAAACAATGGTTTTTATTTTTACCTCAAACAACTTCCCTTTGTCCGGGACCTATCACATTCTCAACAAATGTTTGATGGAGAAATGGATGGATAAATGGTGTCTTCCAAGGAATGTGAGTTCCAAGAGCAGAGATTGTTCAATTTTTTTTATAACCTCAGTTCAAGATACAATGATTGGCATAAAATCATTGCAGGACGGAAGTTCTGGTTGAATAGAAAACTTGACACTAAGTTTTCTGGCCACTAACTCCAACACTAAAGAATGAGAGCAGAGCCCAGGATGGGAGAGAAGCAGGTCTCCTAGCCTCCCGTGTTCCTCCTTTAGTAAGATTATTGCCTGCCTGGGAATCTGACGTATATGCCACTGGTTTTCAAAACATCTCCCTGGCCTACAGCCTTGGAGTGGAGGGACAAATATGTGTTACATAGCCGTAAAAAAAGGAAATGAGAGGATTACTTATTTCCTGCCTTGGTTTGCATCTCTATTCCTGTCAATATTCCTGCTCTGCTTCCCTGCACATAACAAGGATTTAAAAAACACATAACGTTTACTGAGTACTAATTGGGCCAGACACCTGGCAAGGCATTTTTACAAAGGCGATCATCGTCATTTCACAGATTAGGAAACTCAGACAGAGAAATGACTTTTGCCCCAGGAAATATATTAGCAGGAAAAGCAGCCGAATTTTGAGTCCTGGTTTAGCTTGACAACAAAATCCATATTCTTACCATTAAATAAACAGCATTCTACCAATGTCTCTTAACACATAAAATACAACTTCACAGCTACTGACCAATGATATATTAAATGCAGACCTTAAAGTCAAAGCACATAGCTTCACATGCAGGCTCTGCTCTCCTTTGGAAAAATTCTTTAAATATCCTAATCTTCAACGTTTTCATCTGAAAAACAGAGATAATATAAATATCACAAGCTTCTTATAAGATGAAATGAGATTATATGTATGAAAGGTATTTTACACATCGCAAAGCACTATATGTGTATTAGACATTATCCCAAACATTATATAATTTAAGAAGCAGCAAGACTTCTACCTTAAGGTATATCTAATGAGGAAGCTATAACGTTTTACTAGGAAATATCCCCTTGAAGACGCAGATGCCTTACTGGAATCTACTCATTAGGTGGCTGTCATCTTTCCTAACCTGAAATGAATTATTCCTATCAGATTGATATCTTGGCTGCTGGATGAGGTCAGTTTCATCTAATGGCTGAAAAATTTTAAGTGAAGAAAAAGATAGTTATTGAGCACTGCACACTGCGTGATAAGTCCTGTAAGGGGAAAGGGTGGCTAAGATAAGGAAGACCCGCTGTTCTGGGACCAGGAACGGGTAATCCTAAGGCACTGCAGTCGGAGGGAGGAAGGCGACTCCAATCAGAAGTGGACAAGAAGACAACTTTTCAATTCCATCTAGGGCTCTTCCTGTTCAAAATCAGAAGTCCACAGGTTAACATTATTTGTGATGTAGTGAGCCAGGTGTAGAAATCCTATTTCAACACTAATTATCCATGGCTTCTGCCAAGCACAGAATTGTCAGAGCAATTGCCCAAAGCTCAGGTGAGAAGCAGGAGCCGGTCTTGTTTTCCAAGGACGTCTGTTCTGGCTCTGCTCCCCGACTCCGAGTCTTCCCATCACTGAGCCCCGCTTTCACTCCCTTGCCTGTGTGGGTTTGAGATGAGATTACTGAAATCCTTCTCCATCTGTGAATTCAGCTTATGTGAAATTTTAGGAAACATGGTTTTAATTCCACAGGGGTATTCCCTCCCGTGTATGTGAGTTACACATGTTGGGAATAATTAGAAACAAGAAAGAAAGGAAGTAAAATAAAACAAAACAAAAAGCAAAGCAGGCAGAGCTGGGCAGAGGTCTTGCAAAGAGGCTTTGAGAGAGAGAGGAGGTCTGACACCAGGCTACCTCCCTCTCAGGAGAGATAAGTGACCCCATCAGTAAGGCTGGGCGCAGGTCCCCAGGGAAATGTCCTCTGTCCCTGTGGCATCACTGGCCATCAAAGCTGCCAAACCGGTCCCCAACTCAACCAGACATCTTATGGGAAAAACAGACTCAGGAGAAGCAAAGCTAAGGAAATATATCTTTCGATGGGGCATATTAACCGCAAGGAAGCCAAATGGATGTGCAAACGTCTGGGTGAAACTGTCAGGAAAGGAGAACCTGGGAAGGTTCTTCCAGAAAAAAAATGTTCATGGGAAATAAACTTCAGAGAATTCAGTACATTAAGATGTGCAAAATGCCCGGTAGAGTCTTGTATTTTCCCTCCTTTTTCCAAATCTTCAGTTCCTCAGTAGCTCTGTGTCCCAGCACAGAGATTTTCAAAATACAAATTCCTGCATTTGGGAAGTATTTCTGCATTTCAACCAGTTATTTGTACCTGCAACTAGGAGGTTACTGTAAAGGGGAGCAATGCCATTCAACATGTGTATATGAATATTGTCATCTTTACTTTACACGTGTTTATTTGCTTACAGAAAATTACATTGTGTAGCAAACCTATAAAAAGGCAGGCCCTCTTGTCAAGAATTTTAGAGTGACCAAAGAAAGACAGAGGAAAGCCCATAATATGCTCATTACTGCTTACACTTTTAACTCCAACTAATCATATCCTCATGTCCCCTGCATGTACACATTAAAGAAAATGTCAATAATTAGTGGAAAATTTAACATAATGAATCCATGTAAAAACAAGATTTTAATTATAACATTTACACAGGTTACAAATTCCAACTTGCCTTTGTATAAGAGGCAATCAAAACCATACTTAATTTTTTTAAAGCCATTTTAGAAAAAGAAAAACTAACTGGCCTTTGATATTTGAGCCATGCTATATACTTCCAGGACAGTATTCTGGCATTTTTCAACCAGATCTCATTCCTCATTGGGGAGAAAGGGTTGTTCTTAAAGCTGAAAGTATATAACTGCTATCATGGAGAGATATGCCTTTGACTTTATACTGGGGAATTTCTTCCTTGTGATTCGAGCCCCAAAGACCTCTGCTCAGGCTAAACCAGGACAGAAAAGAATGGAACCCGGACATTTGTTTCAACAACTTCTGATGTTGACGATGCTTCAAAGACCCAGAGGCTCCCAGGTCATCAGTAGTTGGTGGCTGATGGAGTTTCTTTCATTCCACAATCCTAAGAGAACTAAAGCCCTAGTATAGACCAAGAGACAATAGGACTTACCTGGTCCACTGGACCAAAGATACAGGAAGTAGGCTTTAAAAAATAGTCTACTGGGTCTGGAAATAAAATGTTAGAATTTTTATTTCTAGTATCTTAAAAAATAGGGAAATATGTATGTTAGTGACATTGAACATGCAGAGTGACTGTGGAAGCCCACTCAGTCTTACCTTGGGGATTTTCACGTCAAGGAAGAGGGTGGTTTCCTGGCAGAAATGTGGTTTTACACAGCTCGGGGAGTTGACCTGAGACCCTCACACACTAGTTCCTATGCAACGTCTAGTTAGGGAGGGTAGTTCATCTAGCCTGGCTAAGTGCATTTAAGGATCAACTTGTCTACTTTTAACAAAACCAACGTCAGCACAATGTTAAGTGGCTTAAAAAGTTTCCTGCAAAGAAATAGCAAACTAAACAAAATATAAGAATATAAACTAAAGTTGAACAAGAAAATATCAGAGCTTTATTTTTATCTTGTGTCTTTAATTTGTCATGTATGCTTTTGTCAGTCACATAACAGTTTAAAACAATGACAAGTCAGCCCCAAATTCTAAATTCTGAAGAAAGCATTTTGGAATATAGATTATATCTACTGTCATCAATGGAACCAGATCCTAAGTTTCATATTCTAACCTGAGATATAAAGTAGGTGATAATATTCAGAAAACGTACAATTTGGCTACTCGTACTAAAGGCATGGGACACTTAAGCAGCTGCTTTACAGATTTAATTAAACTTAATGACAAAATTTAAGTCTCTATTGAGAAATCTTATCAAAAAATAAAAGACAAAAATATGCTTACCATTGGGAGAAAACTTTCTTACTTATAAAAGCTTACTTTTTTCAATTATTTTGATACAAACAGAAGAAACAGCACATGAGAAAATATAACAACAAACTAAATAAGTAGGACAAAGGAAAATACATTAGCAAACGGAAATATATTTCTTTGGTATCCCCTACTATTAGATGATATATGGAAAATATCGCCAGACACGTAAAGAAATTAGTGTTGAGACAAATTATACTGTGTGGGAGGTTTGTATAGAGGTTGCTTGAAAAGTACTGGTGTATCTTCCAGGTCTCATCGTGTGAGATTTTCTAGACTCTGTTCCAGGAATTGTTTTAGAAGCTACTAAAGAGAAAGATATAAGAAACAATGATGAAATCTTTTTTTGTTGTTGTTGGTTTTTGTGTGTGTGTATGTGTGTGTGTGTGTGTGTGTGTGTGTGTGTGTGTGTGTGTGTGTGTGTGTTTTTGCAGTACGCAGGTCTCTCACTGTTGTGGCCTCTCCCGTTGCGGAGCAACAGACACGCAGTCTCAGTGGCCATGGCTCACGGGTGCAGCCGCTCCGCGGCATGTGGGATCTTCCCGGACCGGGGCAGGAACCTGTGTCCCCTGCATCGGCAGGCGGACTCTCAACCATTGCGCCACCAGGGAAGCCCAATGATGAAATCTTTTAAATAAAAATAATGTGTATTGAGAAATAGTGATCATGAAAATTTTTTTCATATAGCAGTTTGCTGGTTTTCTCTTGACAAATTAAACAACAATGTAACTTAAAAAAAATTTTGTGTTTTTCTCTTACAGAAAGATGATCATACAAAATTTGCTCAGCTTTTTTGTAAAGCCATGTACCTTATAGAAGTACATTACCTAACACACATTTAAACCCACTCATACAGCTAATCTAAACCTTCAAGTAAATAAGTTATTTAAGAGCCAGGAAGAAAGTAACTGTAACGCAAAATTAATTTACACTATGAAGGGAGCATTGTGTAAAATCTGTTTGAAAATCTTTCTCTTATCTGATAGCTTAATCTAAAAATGAAGTCAGTTTATCACCTTCCAAGGACTTATACCTGCTTTGGGAAACAGAATTGACTGAAACCTTTACAACTGTCTGAATAAGGTGCCTTGATAAGGAAAAATCCTCCTATTTCCAACTGACTATTTAGTATTTCTCCTTGGACATCAAATAGACATCTTAAATGCAACATGCCTAAAAGTAAACTCCTACTAATCTGCACACTTGCTTCACCTTTACCTGCCCCATCCTAGTTAGTGGAACCACACTGTTCTAGTTTCTCAAGTAAAACACTTGTATCCACCCTGAGCCTCTTCTCCCTCCCTCCTGACCCCCATACATCCCACACCAAACGTGTCAAGAAGTCCTCGTAGCTCCACCCTCAAATACATTCAGTCTTACCTTTGTTATTGTCTCACCTGGCACTGGCCACCTACCCTGCTCAGCTGTTCCCACGGCTCCTAACCCTACTCTCACCCTTGTCACTGGCATTTGTCCTTCTCACAACATCCAAGACATTCTTGTAAAGACACGAATCATGTCCTTTCGCTCCTCTGCTCAAGACCCGCCGTTCACACCCAAAAGTTCTCTGCTCAGCCCCACCCTCAGGGTGCCTCACCCCTGGCCCTCCCCGCTCCTCAGCCCACTCTGCTCGCATGCTGACCATGCTCCTGGGAAGGTTGTGTCTCGCCTCCCCTCCTACCATGAAGAGGGTCCTTCCTCCAGCTACGCTGACTCCTCTTAGGTGTCCAGCCCTGGAACACGGGCCCTGCACACATCGCCTGCTGTGTGAGTGTGTACACACAGGGAGAATGAGCTGTACTCTAAGGGGTCGGTCCTCACAGGCGTGGAGCCTAAGAAGTCCCAGGATCCGCCATCCGCAGGCTGCAGACCAGGAGAGCCAGGGCTGGGGCTCCAGGGCCTGAGAACCAGAGGACCGACGGTGTAGGTTCCAGTCCGGGTCTGAAGGTGGGGAACTAGGAGCTCTAGGGACAGAGAAGAACATCCCAGGTCACAGGTCACGGTCAGGCTGATCGGGGCCCTCCTCTGCCTTCTGCTCTATTCAGGCCCCCACTGGGTGGGTGACGCCCACTTGCGTCCAGGGAGGGACGTCTGTGTCCCACGGTCACCTCGGCTGGTGGCAGTCCCTTTGGCACACACCGTGTTCTCCACGAGTCACTGGCTTAATAGAAGGGGGAACAGCGTCCTGGAGTGGAAGACACCCTCGATGAGCTTATTTGCACACCTTGAAATCCCATTTATATGTAACAAAGTCTCTTTTCTATCTATCACTTGTATAAAAGGCTTACATAAAGATATAAATAGATATAAAGAATACATTTGAAACTTTGTACTTTTCTTTACAATTTACAAAGGCGTATCATATACCAGGCTCCATTTCCTTCCTTCTCAAGCCCTACTTCACAATGTTTTTCCTTCCTGTTTTCCGATGAAGAACACAACACCAACAAGGGACAGTAACTCACCAATATCCGCAGTTACATGTGAAAGACTAGGACTTAGATGCCTGCGCCTTTTTCTCTTTTTTTTCGATTTTAACAATCATTTATTTATTTTGATTAAAGTATAGTTGATTTTCAGTGTTAGTTTCAGGTGTACAGAAAAGTGATTCTGTTATATATTCTTTTTCAGATTCTTTTCCATTATAGATTATTACAAGATATCGAGTAGACTTCCCTGTGCTGTACAGTAGGTCCTTGTTGTTTATCTATTTTACATACAGTAGTATGTATCTGTCAATCCCCATCTCCCAATTTACCCCTACCCTCCCACTTCCCCCTTTGGTAACCGTAGGTTAGTTTCCTACACCCTTTTCCCTGTTGGGGACAAAGTCAACTACAGGAAGCAAAGAAAAGGTGCTGCCTCAGGGGCAGCCGAGACCCTCCTGGGTTTCCTCCCAGAGTCACAGAGAGCACAAGCTCCATCTCAAATGCACAAGCTCTCAGGGCTTCTCAGCTCCAAAAGAACCAAATAAAATCTGCTCAACAGAGTAACGGCCTCATGACTCAAGAACTTCTGCGAAAACAGTGAGTACCTGCTGAACTCAGGCTGAGCAGTGCGGAAGTAAAAGGATCTGCTGGGGGGCTTGAATCTTCTCTTTACGGACAGGGGTTTTGTGCAACCCCGAGAAACCCAGCCAAAGGCATTGTAGTGAGTGACCTCAGCAAGACTCCTGTAAATGTCAATTTTCCTAGAATCCATGAAATGGAGGCATAAAAAGTGGATTTTATTCCTCTTGTTTATTCTGTATCTTAACAGTTCTGAAAATATATTGGCACATGTTTAGGAACTCCATTTACAAAGCATATTCATGGTTTTCATCTTCTCTGACGCCCCACAAAATGCTGTGAGAAACCCAATCATGTACTGTTTGTATTGTTTTACAGGTGAGAATCTCACCTGTGGAGGGGTCAGGAACCCATCCCACCACCCAGCTGGGGAATGATGGGGTGTCCATCTAAACCCACAATCTCACATCTTCCATTGAACTGCTACACCTGAAATAGAATCAGTAACAATTATGGGTCAGAGACACACTTTAGAAATATTTTTAGGGTGCAGCAAAGATTCAAACCAATCACTTAAAACACCTTTATTTTATAAACTCATTGGTGGTCACTGGCATTTAAGAGGACCCAGGAAGATTGCAAGATCATAAAGGACTTTTCAAATACACTGGGTGATATTTTGTTTACTGTCATTTATGTATCAAATTTCCTTTAACGTAGGATAGCTGTATAAAAATAGACCAGCTATTTCTGGAATAGATTTGAGTCTTAGTTGGCTAAAGAGATAAACCAGTTATACCAAATCCTTTGGATAATTAGGAGTGAACAGTAAAAGAGTAATTATACTTCTCTAATAAAAACATATGCTTGGTTATACATACCAGCACTGCTGAAAACATCAAGAAATTCAGGATAAGGTAGGGAAATAATGTTCCTAAAAGGATCAAGCAGCACAGACGATAATAAGGAATAAACAAAAATAAACCTACACCCTATACTTAAACTTGTCATGGCAAACTGTAAGAATCTGAGACAGGAAATTTAAAAAACAAACAACCACACACACAACCTCAATGTGCTGAAATAAAATAAATACCAACCTAGAATTTCTAGGCAAATAGCTTTCAAGAATAGAGTTGAATAGAGACATTTTTAGATAAACAAAACTAAGAGTTTGTCAAGAAGAGATCCTCAGAAAAGGATGTAATTAGGTCAGAAGAAGGGTGAAGATTAAGAAAGTCATAAACATGTGAAAATAATAGTAATAGTCTTTAAACTTAAGAGAAAGAAGCTAGATGTAAAATACAAGTCAAGAATAACATGGTTGGGGCTTCCCTGGTGGCACGGTGGTTGAGAGTCTGCCTGCTGATGCAGGGGACACGGGTTCGTGCCCCGGTCCGGGAAGATCTCGCATGCCGCGCAGCGGCTGGGCCCGTGAGCCATGGCCGCTGAGCCTGCGTGTCCGGAGCCTGTGCTCCGCAACGGGAGAGGCCACAACAGCGAGAGGCCCGCATACCGCAAAAAAAAAAAAAAAAAAAAGAAAAAAGAAAGAATAACATGGCTGGAAGGAGTTAGAAATGGATTAAACTCTTCTAGCTCTTCAGAGAAGAGCCTTCATGTCCTCTGTCTCAGCATCACTGTCCACTGACCAGAGACGTGCACCTCTACACCTTCACAAACCCAAGTTCAAGTCCAGTCAACTGCCTGCTGACCCCATAGCATTGCTGCTCTGCATCAGCTGCTACACTTTTCTGGTACAGTTACTGGAAGGTCAAGTTGGTGCAACCCTGTGAAGCTTCTACAAGACTCACCCTCTGCTGGCCGACATCACATGGTCACGGCTGCCACATTTCTTAGAGAATGAGTGACAGTCCCCGGGGACATTCCTTAGTCCCTCCTTAGATGGCTTTCCCTCTCCCAATGTCGGCCCCAGGGACCTCCCCTGGCTTCTCTAGGAGTCTGTAAAGGTCTCCTTCCCTTTCTTCCCTCCCCAGATGGACAGTTCACAAAAACAGGTGTAAGTACGCCTAACCCGGAGCACCCATCTGCATCCTTTCAGGATGCTTTAAAGTTCTCACTTCAGGGCAAATTCTGACACCACAGTCTTTCCTCCTCTGTTCCTAAGCCGGCAGCTGATGGCTACAGGTGAGCAGCTCACCTTTGTGGTGGAAACGGAGCTGCCAATGCCTTTTCACTGTTTGTGATGGGAAGCCCGCTGGGTGGAGAGATGCACGTTTCCCATCAGACTCACAGCAAAGAGCAGGCGTAACGCCTTTCCATGGTAGAAGCTGTGCCAATGTATCATTCATTACATCCACAGATACTGAATGACCACCAGTTATTCCTAGACACAGCTAAGTGCTGGGGGTAAAATAAGGAGCAAGAGGAGAATGCCTCCACCTCATAAAACACATTTTTGAGCACAGAAATCCATTCCGGTAGTTTTTGCCCTAGAAGGGACAGCTCGTCATCAGTCAGCACTGGTCCCCGTGTGGGTGTAGACACCAGCACACGTCAAGATGATCTGAAGTCCGTCCTGACCCTCCACGAGAGAAATAGCTCTGCAGGGCTGGGTTACATTCAAGACATGCACCGCATATTTCAATAGGTTTTTTTTTTTAAGCAAGTGGTTCAAAACTCTCCCCCAAGGCATCAAGTTTCTCTTTCTAGCTCCGTAAAGATTTCCCCCTCAGAAGAGGACAGACGTTTCCAACCTTGGAAAGGGGCTCCGTTTCAGAGCAGGTAAGAGCACAGTTGGGGACAGGAGCCCTGGTCCACCATCACAGGGGAGCCCTCTGCATTTCACCTCAGCAGAGACAGGTTACAGAGCCGCAGCCGCTGGAGAGAAGAGTGTGGTGTCATGAAGGCTCGAGAAATAGCATCTCTCTCTCTCCTGGGCTGGCAGCCACCTTGTGCTGGGGTTTGTGGCACTACCTGTCTTTTACCCTCACACCCAGACCCTGCTCGTCCCCTCTCAGGGGCAGCCCTAGTTGACCTTGGGGAAGACTCAGTGCTGAAAGGTCCCACATCCTTTGCTGGGCGCTCTGAGCTCCCACGGCCACTCTGTCCCCTGCAGACAGCACTCACAGACCAAAGCTGGGCACCTTGATGTCCCGCTGGGCAAGCTCACCTGCACAGCTGGCCAGCAGGGCCTGGGTCCACTGCTGCAGAGGAGGCCTAGATGAGCCAAAGATTCCAGGCCCTTCGGCTCCATTAACCCAAACCCAAGTTCAAGTCCAGTTAACTTCCTGCCAATCTGTAGGATTTCTGCTCTGCATCAGCTGCTACACTTTCTGGTACAGTTACCAGAAGGCCAAGTTGGTGCAACCGTGTGAAGCTTCCACAAAGACTCACCCTCTGTTGGCAAACATCGCATGGTCACGGCTGCCAGGCCAGGGGAGAGCAAGGTTTACCTTCCTGCCACCTCTCCCCCGACCCGCCTTCCCCCTGCGACCCCTCCCACCCCTCTCCCTAGCTGACGGCAAGTTGACTTTTGCACGGTTCATGTTCACGTGTTGGGTGTTGCTTCCCTCTGAGCTCACAGATCTCCAGACCTGTAAGGCGGCTGCTGCACATTCTGGGCCTATTCCCCCCAACCCTGGGTCCTCCCTCCTCCCAGCCCCCCGCACCCCTTGCCTCCATTCCACAGCCTCTGTTCTTTGCCTGACGCCTGCCCATCTTCCAAGAATTTCTTTGGTGGGACTCTTCCTAGGGCTTCCGTCCACACCCGTCCGAGGCTCCCTCAGCATCCCGGGCATCCCGTGGCTGCATCTCGGCCTCCCAACAGGGAGCTCCTACAGGCAGGGACCATGTCATCCGTGATTTCCAATTTCTAGAGCCTCTCCCTGTCCCGGCCCACAGAGGACTTTAATATTAAAAACTTAGCAAATCAGCTGATGAACTGGGGTCTGGCACTTTCTACATTTGTCATCTATGCCCCATGGATAATTCATTCAAAGTTACTGAATATTCATTCACTCATCTGTGAAGTGGAGGGTAATCAAGGACATACTCATTTATAGCAAGAAGAGGACAGGGTCACTTCTCTATAAAATCTTTACTGATTTTATAATTTTACAGTTTGGAAGGCAATCTGGCGATCCACACCTAAACCTGTACCTGGACATGTACATGTTGTACCTCCACCCGTTCCTCAGACCCCCTCACTGAGACAGCGACCTGAGGAAATAATCAGATACACTGCAGAAGCCTTTAGCTACAGGAATCCTGGTCACAGAATTGGTTGTCATGCTCAGAAGTTGGAAACAACCCAAGCGTGCAACATTAGAAGATAGAAAAGTCAACCGTTCCACATCCACTGGATGGAATACTATACAGAGATAAAGATGATTTTGTAGTCAAAGAATAAGAGAGAATGTTCTGTTACATGAAGAGAACCGATACTTTGTTGCTCTGCCCGGATGCTGCAATTTTCTTTGGGTTTAATATATTTATATGTGTAGAAAGAAAAAAAAGATTGAGACCTTATGGAACTAAAATATTAACAGTGGTTATCCCTGGGCAGTGGGGAGATGGGTAAATTTTGTTTTTTATTTTAATTTTGTGCTTTTCTGTATAAAGTCCACTGCTTGTTTAGTAAGAAAAATATAAAAATAAATATTTTAAATGACAGTCATAGAAGGAACAAATAAAATATCAATGAAACAATATTGCTATGACCTCCTTCTTTCCCACAACTGTTGTTTCTAAATACCATGAAGGAATTTAGATCCTCGAGCTATTTCTGGCCTGGGTACCGCTGGGCTGTATGCCTCTCTGTGGGAGGATGGGTGTGAGCTCTGTGGTATTTAGGAACCCAGATATCATTCATCTGTAACCTCTCCACCAGCACGGAGCCCACACTGCATTGCAACAAGAATTTCAGATATGAGTTATTCCTCATTGCTTGTGTATTGGGTTTCAAAAATGTCCAAGCACCACACCACATGTAATCAAAGAGCCTCTTCCAAGATATCTTTCCCTCTCCAAAATTCTGGAACTAAAGATCACATGAAAAAGAGAGACTGTCCAGGGCTTCCCTGGTGTCGCAGTTGTTAACAATCTGCCTGCCAATGCAGAGGACACGGGTTTGAGCCCTGGTCCGGGAAGATCCCACATGCCACGGAGCAACTAAGCCCATGTGCCACAACTACTGAGCCTGTGCTTTAGAGCCCGTGCGCCGCAACTACTGAAGCTCATGAGCCACAACTACTGAGTCCACGAGCCACAACTACTGAAGCCCGTGTGCCTAGAGCCCATGCTCCACAACCAGAGAAGCCACCAAAATGAGAAGCCTGCGCACTGCAACAAAGAGTAGCCCCCACTCGCCGCAACAAGAGAAAGCCTGTGCGCAGCAATGAAGACCCAACGCAGCCAAAAATAAATTAATTAATTAATTAAAAAAAAAAAGAGACTGCCCAATGTGGAAAATAGAAGTTTAAAATGCCTGTCCTGTAAATGTGAAGACAACATTCAAATCTAATGTTCACTCTCATTGAAACAAGTAACTGTCCCCATAAGGACCAGTCAGGTGGGACTCAGAAGAGGCTTGGTCTTCCTGCAGCCCCAGAGCTCAGGAACTGAACACCCCATGCCCCCATGGGGCACTCCCCAGCCTGTAGCATTTCACTTGGTCCTATGCCAACTCTATGAGCCCAGAATTAACATCCCTATTTTTCTGACAAGGAAGCTAAGCCTCTGGATGAGTCCAAGGTCACATAAAGAAGGAACCAGATTATGTCTCTACAACTCCAAAACCATGCTCATTCTAAAGATGGAAAGACATCAGCGCGTCTGCAGGAAAAGTGCATTCGATATTACTGGCAATAATGGCAGGTATCCTTTATTCCAAAAAGCCATTTCTTGTTCATATACAAAAGTCAAGCCATTGGAGAAAACCTCTTAAAACCAAGTTAGACTGTAGGGAGATGTCCCTGGGTGTGAGACAGAGATTCCCTGCAGTCCCAAGCAGATTGCAACCCAGGAGCCATGAGGCTGTGACCCAGGCGGTTCTGTGGAGCCATCTGTGATCGCCTGCATCACTGGGTCCTGGCCCACCTGCTCCTGCAGCCTTTTTATTACCTCCCTACCCTTGTTCTGGTCCCAGCACACAGGCTTCGCCTCTTTGAAGATCTTCCTGGGCCCTGCACCCACCAGAATCAATAATTTCTTCCTCTCCTTCTCTGCCAAGTGTTCCAAATAGCCATGACTTACAATAATATTGGGTACTTATTAGCAACATCTCATGGAGGTCACTTGTGTGGCATATAAATTTTAAAAATAAAATTAAAGCCAGCGAAGTTTCTAAGCACCTTTGAAAAATATTATGAAATCAGTGTATTAAACCTCATAGTTTGCTCTTTGGAAAATGCCTCAAACCCTTGTTCAGAACCTATAGATTATTCCATTAAGTGCAATCTTTTCGGTCCTTGTTTCCACCTTTAATGTTTAACTGTGTCGCGTACTATAGTCTGTGCTGTGAGCAGAGCAATCAGCTCTCTGACTTCCGTGCAGGATGCCTGTCCCAGACGGGAGGAGCCACCCCTGAGCTGCACAGATGGGGGAGCATATCTTTCTCAGACAAAAAGAACACAAATATCTGCTTGGGTTATGAGTTCTACTTATTATAAGTCAGGGAGTCCTGAGGAGACGTCACAGCCTTAAACACACCTGCCTGATGCTGCTCTGCCCACAGATTCTCCCAAGCTTCCTCTCTGGAGCAGGAATTCATCTTACATGCAGAGTCAGGGACAGACTTTAAGTGCAAGCACCAGAGGAGCTGAAGGTATGAGCCCCTGAAGAGGATCACCGTGGAAAAGACAGAGAAGGAAGCCTCAGATCACAGCCCAAGTTGTGCAGGAAAAGAGGAGAGAAGGGCATGGCTGCTCTTGCCTTAAAGAGGCAGACTTTCAGGGGGCCTAGGACTTTCTAATACATAAGGACTTTCCCTCACCTCTTCCTGTGACTGTTAACAAGTAAACAGGCACCTGCAGCCTTCTTGGATTGAAATTGGGCATTTTACCTTAACTTGCTTTTCTACTCCAAAGGAAACCCTCTATTCTGCACTTCTAGACCCTTGGAATTCCTTGTGACTTACAGTCAAACTGCAGGCTCTTAGGAACGCTGCTTTGACGCTACCCCCGTTCCCTTGCACAAGTCGTTTCTCCTAATTGTATTATAAACCACCAGTATAATATATAGCTTGTTTGCCGCAAAACTAAAACATGAGTTGTTTGTGCTTGTACACCTTTTCTGTGAATATCACTCTATAAGAAAAGCACTCCATCCTTTGTGGAGTTCACGATATTATGGGCCAATCAGCTTCCCATTTCTTATTGTGATGTGAAACTCATGTCAATCATGTGTGGATATATTGTTCTAAAGCTAAAAACATTCATGCAAACACACGGCTCCCTCTTTTCTCCCCAGTTCCATAAACCACAGAAGCATTTTCTCCATGGCCATCACTCAGAACCCCAGGTGCCCTCCGACTCCTTCCTTCCCATCACCACCCATACGATCTGTACCAAGGTCAGTGGGCTCCATCCTTCTGTCTGCTGTCCCTCCCCACCCCGGGGTGGGGCAGGTCTTGATCACCTCTCAACTGGAATATCACGGTGGCCTCCTGTTTTCCTGGCAACTGTTCCTGTCCTCCTCACAAGGTTTGAATTCATCCACTGAAGTGATGGCTTTGACTCCATCATACATGTCCTTGAAATTCTCCACGGCCGCAGAATCCAGGGCAATCACTTGCTGGGACCCAAATGGTCGGTGGTACCTATCTCATCATGGGGAACCAGCAAGAGAATAGCGAGTGGGGTTTCAAGCCTGTGGGGAGGCGGGGAAGTGGCTTAAATATGACATAGGTATAGAGATAAATATAGATACAGATAGAGATGGTTTAGGTATATGCATAGGTATAGGTATAGATACAGGTAGATAGATATAGACAGATCTTTTATTTTTAGGTGCTGAAGTCTCACATTTCCTCATGGAGATGTCTAAATTTAGGGATTCCCTTTAGTGAACTGCAGGCTCTGAGATGACACCTATATGGGTTTTTAAAGATATCTGCATCTTACATTTGTGAGGCAATACTATTATATATTTGTGCTTCAATCTGTATAGAGCTTGCCTCTTCCTTTACAAATATTATCCTAATTGACTAATTCTCTTGCTACTCTTTCTTATTTAGTAGCACATATATATCAAAATATATCTTTATTTGCCATTTTATTTTGCCTTTTTTGTGTTTACATTACCATTTATTCCTATAATTGTTTTCTTATATTGTGCAATTTCTTAGATCATCTTATGTTTATATTTTTTATCTTTTTATCTTTCTAAATTGTCTAGCCGACATGATTATTTAGTTCTGCCTCTTTATTGCCATTATATTTTATTATTTTATACCACTTCATTGCCATTCTCTCTCTCTTTCTTGTGTTGTTAGCTAACTTCATACATTTATTTTATGAATTTTGAATAGGTAATAGTACACATGTTACAAAATCCAAAAGGTGCAAAAGGCATGGAGTAAATATAAATCTGGCTTTTAACCTTGTCTTCCATTGACCAAGTTATCAGTTTCATGCATATTCTTCCACAGATATTTTTTGTACCTCGAAGCCTATGTATATTATAAAAAATTCAAATTATAGAATATACTACATACTGTTCTGCATACTGATTTCTCATCTATGTATCAATATTCACAATCTTGCATAACAGTACCTTTACAGTGGTTTTATCCTTTTTAAAAAATACACTTTATTTTTTAGAGCAGATTTAGATTTATAGAAAAATTGCACAGAAAGTTCCTGTATCCTCCCCTACCTGCACGTTTTCTCTTTTGTTAACAGTATTATTAACCTCATACATTAGTGGGGTATATTTATTACAACTGGTGAACCAATATTGATATATTGTTATTAATTAAAATCCACAGTTTACATTAGCGTGTGCTCTTTGTTTCATACATTCTATGGATCTTGACAAACGTATGATGACATGAGTCCACCATGACGATATCACACAGAATAGTCTCGCTGCCCGAAAAATCCTCTGTTCCACACACTCATCCCTCCCCCCCTCCTAACTCCTGGCAATAACTGGTCTCTTTATAATCTCTAGTTTTGCCTTTTCCAGAATGTTATATAATTGGAATTGTAGAGCATGTAGCTTTTTCATATTGGCTTCTTTTACTTAGCAATATGCATTGAAGTCTCCTCCACATCTTTCTGTGGCTTGGTTTTTATGGCATTATTATTTATGTTGGGAGGGTTTGTGGCATTTCTTTTTATCACTGAAGAATAGGCAACGGCATAGATGTGCCACAGTTTATGCACTTACTGAAGGACATCTTGGTTGCTTCCAATTTTTGACAGTTATGAGTAAGTATAAGATATGCTATAAACATTCCTATTCAGGCTTTATGAACATAAAGATTCAACTTTTTTGGGTAGAAACAGAGAAGTGATGATGAGATGGGGCACAGCAGAGTTTTAGGTTAGGGAAACCATTCTGTATGACACTGTCATGGTGGATCCATGACATTTTGCCTTTGACCAAACCCATGGAATGTACAACACGAAGAGTGAATCCTAACATAACCTATGGACTTTGGCTGAGACCAGGTATCAGTATTGGTTCACCAGTTGTAACAAAGACATGACATGAACGCAAGATGTAAATAATAGGGGAACCTGTCATGAGGAGACGGACATGGGGACTCTCTATTATCGCTCAGTTTTTCTATAAACTTACAACTGGACTAAACAATAAAATCTATTAATTTTGAAAAGGGGTCTTTTGAGTTAATATTCCAAGAGATTCATATATGTTACTCTTTTTTACAGCTGGATGCCAATCATTCTGTCCCTCCTCATGGTTAGTGATTCACAAACTATACACCTACCAGGACACTTGGGATCAAGGGAAACTGGAAAAGCTGCTGTGAGGCCGCTGCTTCCTTCTAACTACACTTTACTTCTGAAAACTTCAGGGTCTTCCATAATGTCCCACTCATTTCCTTTACTGTAATTTGATCTAACTGCTGATAATAAAATTATCCAAAATGTATAGAAAATCTATTATGTGCCAAAGACTGCCAGGTGATTTACACGTTTTCTCTAATTCTTACAATGATGCTTCAAGTTAGATAATATCACCCCCATTTTGCAGTTTGGGAAACTGAGCTAAAGAGAACTTGCCCAGGTGCATTGCTAGTGGAGGGCAATTCCGGAAATCAAGGCCAACTCTGTCTGATTACAAAACCTTCCCAATATCTTTGACTAACTTCAAGGGTCAGGTGCCTTTCAAAGTTTTTATCCTGAATTACTTTCTTGTATTCCCAGTTAAGAAGCCATTGAGCAAAAATATAGGGAAAAGACCATAATCTAGCATTTCTTGTTCATAAAGCCATAGACACTAGAAAGCAAATTTCTCGCTTCACAATTATGAGAAAATCCAGAAACATTAGGACTGGAGCCCAATTTCCTTAACACCAAATTTGTCATTTTGCCTTGAGCAATGGGCCCGCCAGAGACATGGCCCACGACACAGAGACATCAGGACTCCCCGTTGTCTTTCAGATTTACCATCCGCTGCCCAGTGAAGTTTCAACTGTCATTTAGGTCCACAATTGGAAATAATATTCCCATCCCTCCTCAGCAACCACCTGTCCTGAAATAAAAGAAAAATAAAGAGGATTCGGAGACCTCTCTTTAGAGACTGTAAATTTCCACGGAAGTATTTACACAATCTATTAGGTCATATTATAGTCAATTGTGCAGAAGAAGAAAACGTATTCAACAACATTATTTAATGGCATTTTGATGTGTGATCTGCTAGGCACAGTGATGAATGCAGGACCAAGGAACAAACAGCTCTCCTGTGATGTTTACTTCCCAGGCTTAAATGAGCTCAGTGCTTGCGAATGATTTGCCTTGACATTGGAATCCAATTGGAGTCAGGAATTAGTATAACTGTTTTCGGGTTGGGTGATTTAATCAGCAAATCTTCAATAGTGTGATATGCGTGTACTGAGCTTATTCCAGACTGAACAGTCTGATTTATACACACTACTTGCAGACAACCATTTACGGCACGCATGCTAGCATCTGTTTGACTGCATCTTTATAACGCAGATACCCATGGTAATGTGTCAGAGCAATCGAAGTCTATGCTTTATATCGTTAAACCCAAACAAAGAGACATACGCAGGAGACCATTCAAGGGAGAGGGTTCATTTTTTTTTTTTGTATGAATTCTGAAACTCATTCACTCACTTATTTAACAAATAAATATGTGCATTTGCAGTGTATCAAGCACTGTGCTGGGCTCAGGGAAGAAAGGTCAGGAGACAAGGGAAGCAGAGAGAAAAATAAGATGTGGCTCCAACACGCATGGGATAAAACTGTCAGATTATATTAATAGATTGAACACAACATAACAAAGGGATGCTCTAAACCATTAGAGCTCCCAGTCACCACTGGCATGTGAGTTTCTCTTGCCTGTGTGGTGGTATTAGGCATTACATGTATTCACTGATATAAAATATGATCACCATGGTTCACACTCTCTACTCCCAGCCCCTGCTTCTAATCCCGTTGCAGATGGAATGCCCTGGGAGCTTGGCTTCTTAGTAGAAGGCATCAGGAGGAGGAACTAGCTTGTCTGCCTCCTGCCTCTGAGATCTAAAAGTCTCTGCCTTAGGAGGACACAGCAGCTTCCAGACAAAATGTTTAAGGAAATGGGGGATTAAGGGGAACGTTCCCTTTTCTCCTGGCCACCATCATACCCTCATTGTTATGAAGATTCTCAGAAAGGACAGAAAAAGCTTGCTGGGGAAGTTCCAGATGGCAGAGGGTCCTGTTCCCTGATTCTGAGCAGGAACCCCAAGGAGGCAGAAAAACAAGACAGGTGAGAAAGTGGATCTGGGGAGACAGGACTTTGCACGGGGTTGACAAGAAGCTTCTGCCCCTGGGTGACACACAGAGGCAGGAAGACCCTGCATGACGCCCAGCACTGGAGAGAGTGACCAGCCAGGAGGGCAAGGTGATACCCAGTGATGCCTCACGGAGACACGGTGATGGGCTCCACGCACCTGGCAGCGGGCATCTCAGCAGATGAAACTGAGCACAGATGACTTCAGAGCAGAGGTATCCCCTCCCCTCGCCAAAGTCTTATAATATAAGCCCTCCAACATTTAGCTCATCACAGGATAGAACTGTCCCTAACTACCTAAGAGCCAGTCTCTGCCACCCTGGTCGACTGGAGACTCAAGACAAAAATTAAGCTGAATTACAGGAGAACGAAAAGAAAATGACAATTCTGTTAACATCTGAGTGACGGACTGAGATATAGAGCTATTACCCCTGATTGGAAAATGTTAAAGAATTCAAAACATTTAAAGTTGTACATCCTTTCTCTATCCCTGAATTTTTTTTTAAGTGATATAATTTTAAAACTCATGAATGCTTCTGATGTCATGTGTCCTATTATCCCTTGAAACAGCTCACAAAAGGTAAGAAACAATGGAAACGACTCTGGATAGAATTATAGAGTCTTCAAAGGGGGGATCATTCTGAGCCACTTTGCTTTGCAGGCACCGCTGATGTGCAGGAAGTATCCTGGTGCCAGAGAAAGGGCATGGGGTCAGCTACTGCCCCTTCGCTTACCAGCTGTGTAACTGAAGCTGTCAGCTGCTTTGGTCTTTGTCGGTGGGAAAAAGGACGTCGGATTGGATGCATCCATACTCTGGGATTTTGGTGTGGGTCACGTGAGACCAGGTATTTAAAGCATATTGTACAGGAGATTCTACTTCATTTATCATTTTAATTATGTACGTTTTACTCCCTAAACTAATGACCCCTGGTAAGAAGCAAGCTTAAGACCCTTCCTCAAACTGCATCTCAAAGCCTTCTCGGACTACCAGCATTTCTCATCTTTCCGAAGCCTCTTCTCAGCCTCTGCACTGATTTGAGCAAACCTCCCAGGCTCCTTTTTCTGTCTCCTTCTGTCTCTACTCCCTCACCTCCACCCCAGTTCCTTCCTTCCTTCCTCTTTCACGTACTGGGTGACCCACTACAGTAACAAAAGCAAGTGAGACAGTGCTGATGCTTCTGTCGTTTTCAGTCTAAGGATGTAGTAAATGTACACAGTCAGTATAATAAAGGGTAGCCTTACAATGATAGGAGCATATGCACAGAATACATCATAGATACATACATCTGTGTGTATTCTATGCATGCAGCATATATATGATATGTACTTGTATACACATGCCTGTTAGTGCGTGTGTGTGTGTGTACACATACATACACACACAGACAGCTCGTGTAAGGAACTAAGGGGGATCAGTGAATTCTTCTTTGGGGGGGTCAAAATCCTTCACAAAAGAGATAACACTTCACTACTGAAAAACTGGTGGTTACTTGTTTTTTCCATGTGGTGTAAGGCACTAGAGAAGATGGGGAGAAAGCATTTCAGGTATCTTGGGGGCATCTCCACAAGCAGCTGCTGGGATGGAGTTGGGGTGCAGGAAGTGTATTAGCAATCAACACCCCAGGAAAAAAAAGGGAGGAAACAAGGCTTGGCAGGTGTAGTGGGTAACCGGCGAGGCAGGCAGACAGGGAACTGGGGAGCCCTGGAGCATATATGTATATAGGAGAGAGAAAGGTTGATTTTCAATAACTGACTAGCACGATTGTGGAGGCTTGCAAGTCTGAAACCTGCAGGGCAGGCCAGCAGGCTGGAGACCCAGGGAAGGGTCGATACTGCAGCTCAAGTCCGAAGGCCATTTGGAGGCAGAATTCCCCCTTCCTCAGGGGATCTCAGTCTATTTCTCTTACGCCCTTCCCCTGCTTGGACGAGGCCCACCCACATTATGGAGCGTCGCCTGCTTCACACAAAGTCTACCGACTGTAAATGCCAATCTCATCTAGAAAATACCTTCACAGTGACATCCAGACTAGTGCTTGACCCGACATCTGGGCACCATAGTTCAGCCACGTTGGTGCATGAAATGCACTGTCACAACCCAGAAGCTGGGAGCTGGGGTCCCAATGCTGCTGTTGGTCTAGCAGCCACAGCATCATCACAGCTGGAGCTCATTCTTTCCTCCCTACACTTCGACTCTTGATGCCCCTCGTCAGCCATGCTTCTGGACTCAGTGACTCACCGATGGGGGAATCCAGATCCTCCTGCTTGAGACACTAGTCAACATGCCATCTCATGCAGTCACTCTTCTTGTGTGTTTACGACTCCAGGGGTGAAAGAGCCCCAAGAGGCGCCCAGGGGACCCCCGGCCCTGCCATGTAGCAGCTGTGAGCCAGCTCTGCTGGAGCTGCTTCGACACCAGCCCTGCCTGCAGAGGAGAGACCCCCAAACTTCGGGCGATGCTTCTGCCACTCTCCCTTGGCAAGTGACGTGTCCCCTGGGCCTCCCCGTTGAACATAAGCACCTGCAGCCTGCCTGCCACCGTCTGCATCATGCTTACAAAAATTTAATCATACATGACAATAATAGTGATAGTGATGACCACAGTGATGGTCAGGGTGATGAAGAAGAACGATGCAAGTTACTTCCTATTCAGCTCTATTTGCCCCTAAAATTCAAGAATTAACAAGAATAAACACACTGAAGCCTGGACACAGAAGGTCACCCCTTCTCTTTGAATGAATTAAATTATTTAAGTTAAATCCAATTTACCAGATAAACCTAGGTAGCTCATATTTAGCTCCAGTTTATCCACCGAAAGAGGAAAATCAATTATTAATTGCAATAGAAAAAATTAAAAATGATCTTGACCTCTTTCTGGAGGTCATGATTTTTACTTGCTGAGAATTTTACCTGACAATTTTAACTTTCTTAAAGAAAAATGTTTCTTTACAAAGGAAGCCCTGACAGATGTGTAACAACGCAGGGCAAGCACAGAGCAGTCGTAAAGATAGCTGCAGATCAGCATGATTTTCTGGACGGTGTTGTCATAAAACCCGAGATAAATTTTGATAGTGATTATGAAAGATTGCTCCACATCTTCTCCCCTCACGTAATAATTAGGACTAAAAGGTTTTCAGAGTTGGCAGGTTTTCTGTTGTAATTTACAGATGGTTTGCTGAGACAAAAGGCAGACATACATTGAAAATCTATAAATGCATTCATATGTAATGAATTGGGCTGCTCCTAATTAGCAAAGGGGAAAAATGGCAGAAAGTGGAGGACTTCTTTGGCTTGGGCAAAAAGATCTGAATTCATTTTATTTCCTTTAAATAAGCATGGATCGTACTTTTAGAACCGCGTGCAAGGGGCAATATCAAAGGTTTAGATGGGAGATCTCGAATCTCCCTGGCATGACACGTGCTTGCATACTTGACGGCTCCTGGAAAATCTTGCAATTCTGCAAATCCCACGAAAGAGAAATGTAGACACTTGTGCTATCAGAAACAGCCACTTTGTTAGAACTCTACCAAGAAAATCTTTTTTTGTTTCTTCCTGTGTCTCCATTTACAAAGAGGCAAATGATTAAATTTGCTTCACCAAATTAAAGTTACCCAGCTTCCTGCTGGGCTCTGGGGA
This sequence comes from Tursiops truncatus, assembly GCF_011762595.2. NCBI lineage: Eukaryota > Metazoa > Chordata > Mammalia > Artiodactyla > Delphinidae > Tursiops > Tursiops truncatus. The sequence continues at coordinate 84,998,414 of NC_047047.1, read as the reverse complement.
GTGTTTCCGGAAGACCACCTGCAGGGCAGCTGCTCTGTTCTCTATGGCCTGAATATCATTAAACTGCCTCCCGACAGGCTGTTGGAAATTTGGGTTTGCCACGGGGCTACCCTGGGCTGTGGGGAAGCGGGGAATTCTAAGAACCCTGTTCTGGACAGAGCAGACACCCCAGAGATTCAGGAGAAAGTCTGCTGGTGAACAGAGGGCCGAATGAGCCCTAAGGAAGCAGGACTCTAAGAGAAAAGAGAGGGAGGGAAGTAGGGAGGGAGAGGAGTGGACAGAAAGGAGGAAAGAAGGAAGGAAGGAGGCAGGTATGGATCCACCCTTCTGCTCTGAAGATATCATCAACTGGTAGTCTCTTTTCACACGTGAACTTAGCTGAGATGTGTGTGCAAAGATGGGTGCAAATATTCAGTTTGTGTTTCTCTTTACACAGCATTCAGCTCCCCATAAGAGTCCTGTGCACACCTGAAGGGTAGGCCTCACGGTTTAACCATGTGGATATTTACATGGGAATGGGTTCCCTTCAGTTATAAGTCGAACGTGAATCTCCATCTGCAGGGTCGCAGGGCACGAGCTCCTGAGTCCACAAGCCACTGCAATTTTATGTAAGCAAAACTCTGACCATTCACATTCAAAGATGAAAGTGCTAAAGAATACCACACATCTGCATCCCCTGACATATGATTGGGAACGTAGCCCCGCTCCATAGTTTGCTATTCCATAATCTCAGTGAATGAAGACACTTGTTACTATGACCTTCAGTTTATAAGGAGAAAAAGGCTGCAAACACTGCTCTTTAAGTGACAGAACAGGAGAAGGACGACAAACAAACACATGCTAGGGCACAGGAAGGAAAGGAAATAACTGATTTTATAAAAGAACATCACTGCAGCAACACGGATCGACCTGGAAATGATCATACTAAGTGAAGTAAGTCAGACGGAGAAAGACAAAGATATGCTGTCTCTTACATGTGGAATCTTAAAAAATGATACCAATGCACTGATCTACAAAACAGAAATAGACTCACAGACACAGAAAACAAACTTATGGTTACCAAAGGGGAAAAGTGGGGGGAGGAATAAATTAGGAGTTTGGGATTAACATATTCACACTACTATATATAAAATAAACAACAAGGACCCACTGTGTAGCACAGGGAACAATATCTTGTAATAACCTATAATGGAAAAGAATCGGAAAAAGAATATATATGCGTGTGTGTGTGTGTGTGTGTGTGTGTGTGTGTATAGCTGAATCACTTTGCCGTACACCTGAAACTAACACAACATTGTAAATCAACTCTACTTCAATTTTTAAAAATTTAAAAATTTTAGAAAATAAAGATAGAAAAGAACACCACCAAAGCTCACCTGAAGTTACTCTGAGGGCAGCAGGACAACTGCCTTCAACACTAAAATTCTGGATGTGCAGTTGAAACAGAACTCCGCACCCTTAGGACACTGACCTGCACTCAATCACTGAGAACAAAAATAACGTGTACTTACGCTCACTGCACTACAATTATTAAGCAGAAAACACACGAACCACTCAGCCTCTAAAGTGTATGTAATGGAAAGATGGCTCAGGTGTCGCCAACTTTTAGGTCTATTGGAATTTACACTCACTCACTGTGGCAGTAGCCGGACTGCATTCCAGAAACGTAAGATGATCCAGAGAAGAGAGAGAGCCTGCACCCACCAGTCATTGTTGATACAAGAAAAACAGGCCAGAGCTCCTGGCCTCCAAGCATTCCTTCTAGACAAAAGGCTTCAATGTAAATTTTCACCCATATTTGACAACATGATATAATGAACTCAGATGTTCCTTCCCTACTTCTGAATAAACAATGGCCAGGGGTCCCTGTAAATTGAAAACAATACTCTTCCCTCCTTCTCTATCTGATGAAATCCTACTCATTCTTCAAGGCATTGATCAAATATCATTTGCTTTTTGAGGCTTTTCTGGATCGCTCCCCTCTCGGTCTGGTCTTCCCACACAACTTTGTTTCTCTGCTTCACAACATGTTTTGCTTAGTTGTTTGCACCCCTGACTTTTCCTCTAGATCATAAAATCTTTGAGGATAGAAACCAAGCTTTTTTAAAAAAGGTGTGGTGTATGAGAAGGGGCCAGGTACTTCACAGACTTCCAATAAACTTCTGTGGAAGTGGATTTTGAAATGGTCTCTGCATCAGGCCAATTTGAATTAGAATCAGGCTCTATTACTTGCTAACTCTGTGACAAGGGTAAAGTGACTTACCCTCTCTGAGTCTAAGCTTCTTTATCTTTAAAACAGAATTTCTAATCCTGAGCATTTACTGAGGTAAATGAAAAGAGCCTAATATGCAGTAAGTCTAAACTTCCTCCTTTTTATTTCACTTTTTTAAACTTCAGCTTTATTGAGGTCTTAATTCTCATATAAAATTGCAGGATATCTAAAGTGCATGTCTTGGAGTTTTGCTCTGCATATATATTGGGAAAGGATTCCCCCATTTAGTTAATTAGCCCATCCAACACCTCACACATGTATCTTGGTTTTTTTTGGCAGGGGGGAACATTTAGGCTCCACTCTCTTAGCAAATTTCAACTGTACAGTGCAATGTTATTAAGTACAGTCACCATGTTTTATGTTAGATCCTCAGATCTTATTTACCTTATACCTGAAAATTGGTACACTTTCACCAACCTCTATCTATTTTCCCAACCCCCAGACCTGGTAACCACATTTCTACTCTCTCTTTCTGTGAGATTTTATTTTTTTTATTATTCTTTAATGTATTTATTTGTTTGTTTGTTTGTTTCCAAATATAAGTGATATCATGCAGCACTTGTCTTTCCTTGTCTGGTTTATTTCACTTGTTATAACACCCTTGAGGTCCATCCATGCTGTTGTAAATGACAGAATTCCCTTCTTTCTCGTGGCTGAATAATATTCCATTATATATATTTTTTCATCTTCCTTATCCATTCATCCATTGAAGGACACTTAGGTTGTTTCTGTATCTTAGCTAATTTCCTTTTTCTTTACGGTCATTCCAATATTGTACGGTTCAGGAAGGTCTAAATGTCAATTGACCTCATAAAGAAATCAAAGCATCAGTCTTCTGAAGGGACGGCATTTTGATTTCTTACTGGAAACAATTCTTCTTCTCTAACAACAGGAAGGTTAGAAAGAGCATTAAGTGACAACAGGATAAATGTATTGGCCCATTTTAAGGAGTTACTGGTTCCATGGCTCCTGTGATTCCTGACCATGACTGTTGGCATAGTGGACAAAAATACAGAATTGCTTTTCGGGGGCCACTGAGGGCTACCTCTAGAATATTTGACTTCTCCATAGAGAAAATGATCTCTACCCAAATATGTGACTCGTCCTAATTTTAACAAGAAGAGAAGATTGGACTGGCAAGCATAGTTTGAAAATTGAGCCATGTTTGTACCAATTGATGGGATCTGCCCTTAATCACCAATTTTCGATCTCTGCAGTCCTGGCCCTTTCTAGAGAGTTCAGCCGAAATCCTCTGATGATATGAGCATTCTGGGAGATGGGACACCTGCAAAGTTTGGCCCACGGCTCCACTGCTCCATCCCTGGGGGCAGCCCTCTCAATCCTACTGGTTGACCTCTGGGTGTGAGGTTGAACTCTTGGGTGTGAGGATTGTCCCAGGCTCACACCTCACACTGAAGGGCAGTGGAAGTACAAGAGGACTCTCAGTGTTGGATTTAGTTTGTAAAACTATCACGGAAGCTGCTCTTCACAAAAATGTCCTCTCACAGTGAGAGTTCACGGGAAGACAATTCGTCCATGTTTCAGTGCTAAGAATAATGTATTCTGAAAAAGCATCTGGTTTGTCTTTACATAAAGGACCCCAGGAATCAGGTGACAGATCCTGTTTCCCTTTTCATTTTGGTTACTTGCTATATTGAAGCTGAATATTTAGCCCCCAGGAATCCTGATCCCTGTGGGATGCACTGGAGGCATCAAGCTTCACCACTGTTTCACTGGCTTTTTCTAACCTTGATTTTCCTTTGTCTAGAACTCTCATATTTGGTTTTACGCTATTGCTTTATACACATTTTTGTAAATTGCCTGAACTCCATTTTGAAAAAAAATTTAGACATCCACATGTCTTTCGCTCCAGCACCGCTGTTGGTGGCATGTCCACCTGGAGATCAGGGTTTAGTTAGGGGTCAGTGAAGGGCTGGCGGGAAAAGGAACGGCTAGACCTTCCTAAGGATGCCTGTGTTGGACAGAGGATTCTGTCCTCATTTCAAAGAACTATGGGAATCTTGGAAAGGTTTTGAGCAAGGGAATGACAGGACAGTGATCTGGTCAGCAACCCCAGATCCTCGTCTGAGGAAGGTGGCTGGTGAGGTCCACTGACCTCCTGGTGCACTCCAGCTTTCACCGGGGGAGCTCATGAAAAGGCAACTTCCGATTCGGGGATGAGGTGAGCCCAAAGCCTGCATTCCTAAGCAGTCTCCAGATGATGTCAACCTTGCTGGTCGGGGACCAGGTTTTAATAGCAAGGGCTTAGCCTGGTGAGGAAAAGACCAGACAGAAGCGGTAAATCGTGGGAGTGGGAGAGCAGGGTGGTGGAGGGAAATGGAGCATTCAGGACCCTGGGCATCCTTGATAAATGGTCCACGGTGGCCGGGCCGGGGGTCTGTGCCCAGGGCCCCCGGGGAGTCCTGGCGGGTGGCCAGCTCTGTCGCCCAGTGTCCCCCCACCAGCTCCTCCCGCAACTCGAGGCACCGATGCTCGCAAAGCTCCTGGCCCCTCTCCGCCTGCATCACCAGGTCCTGCAGCTGAACACCTGCCCAGCTGGGGACTCAGACTCTGGGCGGGAGGTGGCACCGCAGTGGCCCTGGGATGCTGCGGAGGGAATCGTCGCTCGGGGAGACTGGGGATGAGGCAGCTGGCAGAAGGAAAAGCCTACGGTGGCGGCAGCGGTTTTATAAAGGGGGGCGTCCTGAGAGATGTGGTTCAGGCAGGTGTCTGGGGAGCGGGGAGTCCTTTCGGAGAAGAGGGAGGCGCCGTCTGAAGGAGCAGTCGAGGGGGGCAGGCAATCTTCACCGCCCGGCCTGGAGCCAGACGCTGAGCAGAAGGGCGGCCAGGCTTGCAAAGAAAGCTTCCTGGAATGAATGTCTCCAAAAAGGCACCCTGACCTTCATCTAAAACAAGCACCCTAACAGTTAAACTGAAATAGAATCGGTTCTTCTTTACAGCAGATAGAGAAAAGGATTGTATTTTAGGGTTGGTTTGTTTATGTTTTAAGAGCCGTTAAAAAGCCAAGTTTTTCTCATTTCAATGAAAGTCTTACTTAGATGCTTTTTTCCCCCCTGTATTCATTTAAGCCACCGAATTTTTTTGTGTGATTTTTAAAGCCATTCATTCAGAATGAGTCATCCTGAATGACGTGTGGGATTATTCACATAAAATCCATACACAAGTGGTAAGGCACAGTAGTAGGTAATTTATATACCTGTATGGGCATATGCTCCAAGTTTAATCAGGTACAATTAATTATCTTCTTATTCACACTATTTTCTGACATTAAAAAAAAAAAATCTGGGGCTTCCCTGGTGGCGCAGTGGTTGAGAGTCCGCCTGCCGATGCAGGGGACACGGGTTCATGCCCCAGTCCGGGAAGATCCCACATGCCGCGGAGCGGCTGGGCCCGTGAGCCATGGCCGCTGAGCCTGTGTGTCCGGAGCCTGTGCTCCGCAACGGGAGAGGCCACAGCAGTAAGAGGTCCGCGTACTGCAAAAAAAAAAAAAAAAAAAAGGAGCAAAGTTGAAAGACGAATCTGACAGAGCTGGACACAGTGTATGTCCGGTGACTTACGTGGCAGAGGAGCACTCAAGTCGCTGACCTGAGCCCCACTCAGCCCTGCTTCACTGCCCCACCTCAGGGAACCTCGGACAACTCTGCTGGGTCTTCTCCGACGCTTCTGTTAAAAGCTTCAGGAGAGAGCAAAAGGCCTCAACAGCCTGGGGGCACTTGTACCAAAGGAAGAAACACACTTGCAAATTCTCGGTATATTAACACTTTTTCTTTTTAGCATTGCTTGTTGTTGATGCACTCAGATGCATTGAGAAATTAGTCCAACTTTTTAAAAATCACCTGAATATAGCAGCACTATTTACAGTAGCCAAGACGTGGAAGCAACCTAAAAGTCCATCGACAGATGAATGGATAAAGAAGATGTGGTACGTATACACAATGGCACACTACTCAGCCATCAAAAAAGAATAAAATCATGCCATTTGCAGCAACATGGATGGACCTAGAGATTATCATACTAAGTGAAGTAAGTCAGACAGAGACAAATACCATACAATGTCACTTACATGTGGAATCTAAAAAAAAAAAAAATGATACAAATGGACTTATTTACAAAACACTATCATACTCACAGACAAAGAGAACAAGCTTATCGTTACCAAAGGGGAAGGGGGGTATAAATTAGGAGTTTGGGATTAGCGGATACAAACTACTATATATAAAATAGACAACGAAGTCCTACTGTATAGCGCAAAGAATTATATTCAATATCTTATAATAAATTATAACAGAAAAAAATCTGAGAAAGAATATATATTATATAAATATATATATAACGGAGTCACTTTGCTGTACACCAGAAACCAACACAACATTGTAAATCAACTCTACTTCAATTTTTAAAAAAGTATTTTTTTTGAATGAAGATAGAACTTACATACCCACACACACAGGCCTGTCATCATAGGTCTTAACTCTCCTGGCGCCCATCTGAAGACACACAGACATGTGCGTGCTGATTATACACCTTGGCATAAATAAAGGTCGTTTGACGATGAAAGAAGAAGAAAATACTTTCCATTTTCCATGTCACGTTATACTTTACGATCCTGTTACAAGCAGTTGTCACCTTGGTCTGTAAACAAATCTGAAGATAGACAAGGAAGATTTTATCACTTCCATCCTGTGGATAAGGAGTCTCAAGGCAATGATATGACCTTCCCAAGGTCATACCTCCAGCAAGAGGAAACGACAGGTAGGAAGGCTACTTCCAGTACGCTTGTGACTTCTTTGTGATTCTTGGACTCAGACTTTCAGGACAGACGTTAAGGACAAACAGCTCCTGGAGTTGCACCGTGTTCCCCAGACTTCAAGGCTTGTGCTCTTTCAAACAAACTGCCCACTCTCCTTAACGACTGTATTTCCGTAAAGGAAAGAGAATCAAGCACATTCCCTTTCAAAATGAGTAAAACCTCTTTGCCTCACCACAGTGGAAAATATCCTAAAGTGATTCTTAGAAGAAAGTTGTTATCCAAAAACATCTACCTAATATTTCTTTCTAACAGGCATCTCCTTGTTTAACGAATGGCACTAAAATCCTGAGTGTGTATGTGTTTCCCTCACAGGACTAGGGGTTTCCCTTTACATCTCCGGCACTCGAACCAGTGTCTGGAACGTTACACACGCTCGTTAAATACATGTTCAGCTGAAGTAAAAAGGTGTCTTCTTCATTAATAATCTGAGCATGGTGGCTGGGACAGAACTGATGCTTCATAAATCGTTATTAAATAGATAAATATGTGTATGAATAATTAAAGAATAGTGATACTAACAGAAAAGCTTGAGACATAAAGTGACCCGAAATGGTCTTTTTTGTAATAGATCAGACAGATAAGTTGTCCTCTTTGCTCGTTAAATGTGCAATATGCTTTCCATAGCCAGAATAACCCAGAGCCTTGAGCAAATGCCACCGGCTTTGATCAGTGACCTCAGTCATTCCAAACACGACCGGCTCTTGATGGAATTGTAGACATCGGTGGGGACTGTGTCCTTTAAGCAGAAGCTGTAATTTCATCATGGTGGCAACAGCTAATTGACATGAACTTTAACAACAGTTAATCCAAGGTGAGATTGAGGAAATGATGGAAAGTCCTGAGCTTTAGTTTGGTCTTCACATGGTTACATGCTTTATGGGCAGAAAAAAACATAACAAATCAAGTATCCTGACTGTGCTGCCTGGAAAACGTTTTTTGCAGTAGGATTCTCTCAGTGCATGTGCGGGTGAAAAAGAGAGACTCGTATTTTCTGAGATTGAGATGGTTACTGTGTAGCTTGGCATCATGCTGCTTCTCTTCTGACTCTGAGACCCTGGAGACAAAATTAATCAGCATCAAGGTATGTTATAATTTACTCTACCACTTATTGATGATCTCCTATATTCTGTCAACTCCTAATAGAGCTGGAATTGCAGAACTTCCTACATAGCATGAACAACAGGAAGAACCAAGTTGGCCTGGCTTAAGTGCACCATTGCAGTTGAACTTCAGCACTGCCCTGCTGTTCCCTGCCAACACTGCATCTACCCCTGCTCTTCCCAGCTTGACAAGGACCCTGCAGCTTTGCAGTGATGACTACCGGATTCCACACTCTTGAAATTCCATGTCTTAATTTCAACTAGGCCCCTAACCTAGCAGCGAGAAACCTTTGTCTAAGTGATGCTAATGAGGTGGATTTAAATGTTGCTCTCTTTGCTTTCCATCCCTTCTATCCAGAGAACATTCTGGCAAACAGTGCCTACATGACGAACACAGAATAAACACATCTCCAGAAGATGTGGTTGCCTTCTTTCCCGGTTGCTATCTCAATTTCCCGAGTGTCTTGGCCCATTTTTGTAAAAATGCTTTATAATCATACAGGAGCTTCAGAAAGTACCTCTCAACCTCTCAATAACCTTAGAGATAGGTCAGAGGTACTGAGCCATTTTCTCCAGGAGGAAACTGAGGTTCAGATAGGGTAAGTGGAATCATTTAGTAAATGGAGATTCTAAGCCATAAAGTCAGAACTTGTGATTCAAAATTGTGTGTGTTACATGCTCAGCGTGAGGTGTGCATGAAAATGTGCCTGTAATCCTACTGATATCACACCCAGAGACACAGTGACCCCTCTAGACACTGCAGAACATGCAGTGCTGAAATATGCAATCAGTAGTTCCAACCAGTTAATAAAGAATATTGTTGTAAAGGGAATATGTAGTCTGCTTCTTTCTTAAATAGGCAACCTGGATACCATACATTGTCTTTGGATTTAAGGCAGATCACTTCTGTGTGTGTATGGGGAGTGGGGGCAGCGTGCATGATTCTCATATTTCACGGAAAATATGGCCAAGCTTAGACTTGATTTATGTCTGTGGAATAGGGCTTTTTATGTCAATCATGCATTTGGTCTTGAATATGTCATATAGAACAGCTAACCATTTTTGTACAGGGCGTAATAGGATTTTGTCACATGGCTGTAATTAGCATTAACACAATAAACAAGCTACAGCTGAGGTAGCTGGGCAAGTAAATGCACGACCAGGAAATACTATAAATATCTTTCCTTTTATGCCTCAGATCCTATTCTTCACTGCCAGAACCAAAAATACACACAGCAGTATCTCACTCATACTGCCATGTATTCGCCTGGAATACTATTAACTATCCCCTTGCTCTGTGCTTATAAGAGGGTAGACAGAGGCCTGGCATCAGTGTAGACATAACAGAACTAAGTCCCCAGAAAAATACCAAAGACGCAGGATAAACTATGTCATTGCTCCAAGAAATGGAGTGAGGGGAATGAAGGACAAGACACTGTGGAATTATCGCTATTACCTCTGTAAGTTAATAATTCCAGCCTGAATCAGATCAGTGGTCTCTGTGTCCCCTGTCTCAATGGAGCACAGTGAGGGAGAGGATAGGTGGGCATTAGGGCTTCGTACTTTGCTGGACTTATTTCAGATTCATCCTGGGCACGTCCACCCACTTCTGTGAGATGTCCCCTAATGGCCCACTTTTCAAGTTCAAGAATGAACTTGAAAATTCTAGAGTGACGTGTAATACGTAAATGGGTTGTACGGATCTTTACAACTTGCAAGTTTCCCCAGGAATCTTGTTTCATGAAAGAGGGAGAAATCTGCCTGGGAAAGTCATCCTCAGGGAAAGAGAATCAAAGAGCTGAAGTTTCTGCATGAAAACTTTGCTGGAAAATGCACGAGAAATGTGTCTAAACACCGTGCACTTTGGGCAACCCTGGATTTTCCTCTAGGCCACCCCCTGTAGATTCATGCAAGAGGGGAAAAAAACAACCACAAAGAACTAAGAGAGCAAATTCACTAACATGCTGGTAAGCTATTGACAGCACCAAGCTGCATGGATGGGAAGATAAGAGACAAGTTCAAGGTGAAGAATATCATTGGAATGAACGCCAGGTGCAGTGGCCGCGAGCAGGGTCACCCTGTGAGGCAGAAACAATGATCTACGGAAGGGGGATCATGTGTCCCCTTTCTTGTTCTTGGTTTTTCTTTTTCTTTCTCTTGCCATCCTCTCAAAGCCACCGTGACCTCTGGGTTTCCTTCCTCTTTTACTTGTTTGTTCATTTAAGGGGGCACGTTGACCCTCACTCTGCAGCAGGCGTCTTGTTAACCTCAGGGAACACACAAGGGGAAATAAATGGGCTCACTTTTAAGGGAACTTATGGTCATATAGGAAAGCCTTCTCTTTGAGCCTTGGTATTGTTTGTATTATTCTACCTGTAACACCCACCGTGATGGTGAGATTTCTAAACTGAAATGCTCAGTAATATTCTTGTGTTTGTCAGCTGTTCCTGTCTCCAAGATGTACCCGGGAAACTGGATGGAGGAACTTCATTGTACAGCAGCATCTCAGCACTGAAACAGGTTTTTATAAATAACCCTGAAGGATTTCCTTTATGGTAGGCCTCGGTCGGTCCCTCACATGTCCTCTACGGGCAGCCTGGTGGCCAAGTGAATAGATTTGTCTCTGCCCTTACAGAACCCATTGTCACAGGGAAGATTGGGGTGTAAATGTGATAAATCCTGTAATAAAAGTGTGCACGAGGTGCTACAGGGCCGGCAATGATGAAGGAACGATTCTGCTGAGGGCAGAGGTCATGCCATGCTGAGGCATGGGCAGGAAGTGTGATTAAAAACGTGCTGTGTCTCACCGGTATTTCCTTCCTGTGGTTCTCAGAGGAGAAAACGGGAGCCATCACCTCTGCAACACAGTTTACAGTCCCAAACTGACTTAAGTTAATTACTAGAGATTCACTAAAGGGGAAAATTCTTTCAATGGAACATGTAACAGAAGTGAGCTCTGTGTTTTTCTGTTCCCTCGCCCCCCCCCCCGCCCGCCCTGTCTTAGTTTCCTGGGGTTGCCCTAAGAAAGCACCACATACACAGGGTGGCTGAAAGCCATGGACACGTGTGGACTCCCAGTTCTGCAGGCTGGAAGGTCAAGGTCAAGGTGTGTGCAGGGTTGGTTCCTTCTGAGGACTGGGGGGGTGGTCTGTTCCAGCCTCTCCACTGGCTTGTAAATGGTGGTCTTCTTCCTGTGTCTTACATCTTCTTCCCTCTGTGTGTGGCTCTGTGTCTAAGTTTCCCCTTTTTCTATGAGCACCAGTCATACTGGGTTAGGGCCCACCCTCATGGCCTCATTTTAACTTGATCACCTGTGATCACCCTATCTCTAATTATAGTCACATTCTGAGGTCCTGAAGATTAGGACCTCAACACATGAATTTTTGGGAAACAACACTGCACTCCTAACCATCAATTCTCTGGCTGCTAAAAATTCATGTCCTTTCACGTGTGAAATACATTCATTCCATCTTAACACCCCCCAAATCTTAGCCCATTCCTGCATGAACTCTAAGCTCCAAATCTTGTCTAAATATCATGTAAATCAGGTATGGTTGACACCGGAGGTATGATTCATCCTGAGGCAAATTCCTTTCCAGCTGTGAACCTGTGACAGCAGACAAGTTATCTGCTTCCAAAATGCAGTGATGGGACCGGCATAGAATAGACATCTCCATTCCAGATGGGAGAAACCGGAAGGAAAATAGAGGCCGTGGGCTCCAACCAAGTCGAAAGCCCAGCAGGGACAATTCCATTCAGTTTTGAGGTTTGAGAAGAATCCTCTTTGCCCGGATTCTCTGTCCTTAGCCCAACTAGACAGGGCCTTCCTCTTCCCTTTGCCAACCTATGGGGACCATGTCTGAGAGCAAAGGCGGGCCGACACCACCCCGTGAGGTCCCCATCCTGGGAGGGAGCTCAGGGGAGACTGAGGAGTGTCGGAACTGGTGGCCTCCCAGTATCCGGTGGGGCAAGCGCTTTGGGTGCTTCTATGAACCAAGGGGCCGTGGAGGAAGGAGGCTGGATGGGGGCTGCCCCGGAAGGACCCAGTCATAGAGGGCTGTGCTCACTCTTGAGAGTGATGGGGTTTTCTCAGCGGAGAGCAGCAGCTGAGAAGGAGCCCCAGGGTCAGGAGAGGGCATCCCTACAACAGAGAAGGGCGCCAGGCTGCAGAGGAAGAGGATGTGGTCTCTGCAGAGTCCTCAGGAACAGAAACTAAAGGAAGTAGAGAGAACATTATCGAGGCGGAAGGAGAGGCACCAACATGCTAGCCCTGGGTATGTGCAGGCAACTCTGATTTCTGTACTTGCTTTTCTTTGATTCCACATTTCTGCAGTGAATACAGGCACACCTCGAAGATGTTGTGTGTTTGTTTCCAGACCATCAGAATAAAGCAAATATCACAAAGAAGAGAATCACACAACTATTTGGTTTCCCAGTGCATATAAAAGTTATGTTTACAGGTTATTACAGAATATGGAGTAGAGTTCCCTCTGCTGTACAGTAGGTCATGGTTAATTAATTATTTTGTACATAGTAGTGTGTAGATGTTAATCCCAAACCTGTAATTTATCCCCCCCCCCCACATCTTTCCCCTTTGGTAACATATATGGGAAAATAATGAAAAAAAGAATGGATATATGTACATGGATAACTGAATCACTTTGCTGTACACCTGACACTAACACAACATTGTAAATCAACTACACTCCAATATAAAATAAAAATTAAATTAAAAATTAAAAAAATATATTACACATTTTTTCATTGCTAGAGTTTTTTCCCCTTTATATGTGTACAGATGTGCAAGTATATATGTAAACATGAATGTATTTATTTACACTGACAGTCTTCCATGTCAATAAATGTATATCTACATTATCTTTATTGGCTGGATAGTTTCTCCACTATATGTATATCCCATATTTAAAAAAAACAAAACATAAAGCAAGTAAAAATTGATAAAAAACTTATGCTTACACTATATTGTAGTCTATTAAGTGTGCAATAGCATTATGTCTAAAAAGATAATGCGCGGACCTTAATTTAAAAATAATGCCGTTGGGAAAATGGCACTGATAGACTTGCTCCATGCAGGGTTGCCGCGAAACTTCAATTCGTAAAAGACGCAGTATCTGTGAAGCACAATAGGACGAGGTGTTCCTGTATGTGCTTCCTTTAAATGAAAAAGAGAAAACAGTAACAGCCATAAAGCACTGGGGTCACTATGAAGCGAACACATTTAAAATATAATGAAGCTGTAGACGCCAGAAGTATGATTTAAGAGAATGAAACCAAAATGACGTCCCTCAGTTTATGATTTCTGCAAGAATGATAAGTTTAGTCATGTAAACATTAGAAAGTGGTAAGAAGCAGACAAGACCTTGGAAGCCATCTGGTCTGAACTTGTCCTGGACGTGAAGAAAAAAACACCCAAAGTGGTTACCCATCGGCACAGAGGTTACACAGCTCGTTACTGTTAGCCTCGGAGAGGCAGGTCCTCCCGACCCGGGATGCAGCCTTCTCGCTCTGCTGTCCGCACAGGTGTACACGAGAGGCCTCTTGCTGCCCATCCTCCGCCACCTCTGGCAGGAGACGCCCTTTATTCTACTTTTGCACAACAGCTAACAGCTACTGTGATGGAGACCACAGGTAGGTAAGTTCATGAATGCCCTCTTCAAGGAGAGTGACAAAAGCCATCCTCTTGACAGGTTTGCTTTATCTCACTCCATTCCTTGTTTGTGTTATGATTACTTAGAATTTAATAATTATTTGTACTGCACGCAGCTCGGCCTATAGCATGGGGATAACACGAATAATACAAAAATTCAAGGCAAAAAAAAAAAAAAAAAGAATCTCAGCTATACCAAAGAAAAAAAGATGAGAGAGAGAGAGAGAGAGAGAGAGAGAGAGAGAGAAAGAGAACCAGCGCCCGGAGAGACGGTGAGACGGAGAGAGTGATTGATTCAGCAAGGGCCAGAAAAGAAAACAGCAGTAGACACCTGAGTTCAGGAGTCAATTAAGGAAAGATTTAGTTGATTACAGGACTCATGGGGAGAGGAGGGATGCAGCACAGGCCACAGCTAAGTTGCTTAGTCAGAAAAAGGCATTGCTAGGACTTTACCTCATCACATCTAGCGGGGAGAACAGAGGTGTTGCATCTGACATAACTGATGATCTCACCTTCCTGGTCAGGCCCCTCTATAGCCATCTCCCTCCTGTAGCTATGCCAACTGCATCCCAGAAATAGACAGGATGCTCACCTGAAAGACAGTCACTAGTTCTCTTGTGTCTCCCTTGGGAGACATCACCAAAAATAATGACACAGTCATAGCTCTGGACCTGGATGTTTTATCTAAGATGAGATTAAGACACAACCACCAAGATAGTAGCCATGTGTGAAGAAATCAGATTTGGTGGATTTTAAAATTGTACTTTCAAAATTGTCTATCCATTCCTTTTTATTTTACACTCCTATAAACACACACACACACACACAACCATACACATTGTCTTCTTTGGTATGTAAGACAAGGATGTTGATACAAAAGGGAGTGAAGTCAGTCTAGGAGAATAGGCTTCTCCGTCCTGGGGAGGGCAGACAATTGTCTTCTCTCCTTCCCTTACAGACAGCAACTCTAGGCAGTGCACTCAGGCATGTTTGCAGCGCTTGTGTCTCTCTTTTGTTCAGATGGTAAAGGATTAGCATCATGTGCAGAAGCCATCCTCCCTGCCCCCATTTCTGTCCTTCCTTTCCCGGAGCAACATGCCGGCTGCTGGAGAAGGACAGCCCCTGGGAGCCGCCCCTGGGAGCCGGCCGTGTAAGAGGGCAGCTTTGTTGACACTAAAAACACATGCTTTGAGGAAACAGTTATTCACCTTCTTATATATATATAATCCCTGGTGTGCCCAGTTGAATGCCTTTTCCAGAGCAGGTTCTCAAAAAAAAAAAGAAAAAAAAAAGTTGGAGTAATATATTTTTAATGAAAGTAAAGTTTGTTTAAATTGCAAAAGAAATCAAGTTCTAGCAAATGGCTGGTTACTAGGACCAGTGTGAATATGTGAAAATGCTTTATCTGGAACCACAAACATTCACCCCGTAGTTAGCTTCACTTGTATTTGTGCAGAGGGTGTGTGTGCCAGGCTGTGATGTAAAATGTATTTCGTATGGCAGGTCACCGTCCAGATATATGTTTGGAAGCCACTGCCCTGTGCTGGCTGCCCTAGTGCTCCTCTGTGATTTTGTTAATTGTGAAACAGATGAAGCTGGAGAGGCAGAAAGAGAAAACACACATGCCCTTACTCAAATTGCAAAGGGGTGTGGGCTTTGTTCAAGGGTGAAGGGCTTCACTGAACATGAATTTGGAGAGCCCTGTGTCCAAGTTTCATGCCGGAAGGAAGAGTCTGGTGGCAGTGTGGGAACAGGGAGGCCAGGGGTTTGGTGTCTCTCAAGTGAATGAGAAGACGGGCCACAGACTGGGTGAAAATCTCTGCAAAAGACACATCTGATAAAGGACTGTTGTCCAAAATATACAAAGAATTCTTAAAACTCCACAGTAAGAAAATGAACAACCTGATTCAAAAATGGGTACAGGACCCGAACAGACATCTCATCAAAGAAGACACACTGAAGGCAACGAAGCATATGAAAATGTGCTCCATATCATATGTCAGCAGGGAAACGCAAATTAAAACAGTGGCGAGATACCACCACACATCTATTAGAAGGACTAAAATCCAAAACACCACCAAATGCTGGCGAGGTTGTGGAGCAACAGGAACTCTCACTCATTGTTCATGGAAATGCAAAATGGTGCAGTCACTTTGGAAGATAGTTTGGCAATGTCGTCCAGAATTAAACATATTCTTACCATATGATCCAGCCATGATCCTCAGCATTTACCCAAAAGAATAACAAAACTTATGCCAACACAACCCTCCGCCATGAATGTTTATATCAGCTTTATTCCTAATTGCCAAAACTTGGAAGCAACCAAGGTGTCCTTGAGTAGATGAATGAATAAATTACACTGAGGTATATCCATGCAGGGGAATATTATTCACTGCTGAAAAAGAAGAAGCTATCAAGCCATGGAAAGACATAGAGGAACTTTCTATGCATATTACTAAGTGAAAGAAGCCAGTAGGAAAAGGCTACATATTATATGACTCCAACTATAAGACATTCTGGAAAAATCAAAAACTATGGAGACAATAAAAAAGGCAGCAGTTGCCAGGGGTTGGAGGGAGGAGGGAGGGATGCTTTTTGCGGGAGAGCACAAAGGATATATTTAGGGCAATGAAATTATTCCATGTGATGCTATGATGATGGATACATGTCATTATGCTTTTGTCAAAACCTAGAGAACGTACACCGCCAAGAGTGAACCCAAATGTAAACAAACTATGACTTTGGGTGATTATGATGTGTCAATACAGGTTCATCACTTTTAAGAAATGAACCACTCCAGGGGGCGGGGACGTCCATAGAGGGGAGGCTGTGCACGTGTGAGGACAGGGGACATATGGGAATTCTCTGTACTTTCCACTCAATTTTGCTGTGAACTTAAAACTACTCCTAAAAATAAGTCTATTTATTTAAAAAAGAATACACAGCTCATATTACTAATAAAAAAGACAAGACATTAAATGCAGAGGCAGTTTGTGTAATGCTTTTGTTATTATTAAATAAAATTCGAAGAGTACATAAGGTCCCTAATTAAAAAAAAAAAAGACACCAGAACCATAATTTTCAATCCAAGGTAGAATATTCCGAGTTTTAGCTCTCAAACCCTAAGTCAGTGTTTCACAAACTACAATAGCACTTCCTTAATAGGTGAATTCAGTGGGTTTTAGCCAACAATTTTACTTAATAAGGAGAGATATTAATCTGTGACACTTTGGTTTCTGTAGGGTGTGTGCTGTAAGAGTTCCTGCCCTGCGCCATACTGCCCTACTGCTCGCGCTTTCATGGAGCCTACTCTCCGGCTGGGTGATTCAGAGAATAAACAAGTGAGATTACAAGAAGATTATTTTCGCTTCGGACGTGTGATGGACCAAGCAAGGTATTGACAGTCCTTGGCAGCCTGCTTCGTTGGGAGAGGGGCACTGCACCTGAGGTCTGAATGCAGTGAATGGGCTCTAAATGCAAAGGTCCGGTGAAAGGAAAGTTCCAGTGGGTGGAATAAATGCAAAAGGCAGTGCCTTGTGAGAAGACTGGGGCAAGCTGGGATTTGGAGAGTTAGGCGGGTGTCTGATCATGCTGACCTCGTGGAATTCTTTGAGACAGAAATATTCCCCTTATGAAAACTTCAGTGTTTAAGTATATGTGTCTGGGGTAATGACGCTGAGATGGTGCCCACATTCTATTTTAGGGAACATGTATGCTTTGGTAAGTTTCACCAAGGTAGGAAATATATGAAGAGCAGCAGTGAAGGGTAGTGTGTGTGTGTGTGTGTGTGTGTGTGTGTGTGTGTGCGCCTAGAAAATAGGTAGAGTTCAGTTTATACCCACTACCCTGTGGGAGGGACATGAAAGGGGGAGGTCCCGTAGATGGAAGATACTCAGGTCCAAACTCAGGATTGAGGTCTGATATAGCTGAATGCCGAAGAGCTGAGAACTCACCTTGGGAGAGTAGGTCCAAGGAGAAGAAAAAGGAAGAGCGGCCTTGCACGGCATCCTTTCAGCAATGGGGACACGCATGGAGTCAGAATACTTCTAAAAATGGCATGTTCCATTCAGTGAGTCAGATATTCACCCAGTGATATTTTTAGTGTATTATTTACTTAGCAAAATGTTTCTTCTTCAAAGGAAAAAGGTACATTGCATATTTGTTCTAATTGCGTTTTTGTAATTTTGAGAGATTTTGTAGAATATCTTACCCTCTTATATAACAGTCCTTATAATTTTTTTTTGCTAAAGATGCAATTGTAAAAAAGATAATAATAACCATAAAATAGTCTTTTGTAGCTCTGATAATCCAAAGTAAATCTTAAGACTCTGAACATTAATTATATATCCAACAATGTTTATTGTTAATAAGAAGATTGCGTATCTTGCTTCTAAACAAGTACATAGGTGGATATACACACAAATAGAACATGTATATTCACTATTAAAAGATGGAAGATGTGTCTAATCCTGAGGTACATTCAGTGGTTTAAAAAATAGCAGATAAATTTCCGTTTTACCAAATTAGACTTCCAAGAGGTGTATCATTAGAGAAGCCCGCATTTTTTGTTAGCCTAAAATTCTTTTAAATAGTCGGTTACTGCTGGTGTTGAAAACATGTGTTTCCCACACATAAATACTCTTCCTGTAAGAAACGTGCAAGTCTCAAACACGGGCCCATTTCTTTTCTTTTCTTTTTTTTTTAATGTTATACTACTTAAAACATTTTTCCTTAGGAAACCAAAAAAAAAAAAAAGTATAGAGAGGAGTTATTTAGTTTTCTTTTCCTTTCCTCACTCTTAGTCCCCTCACTAAATGAGCTAACATTAAATTTGTGGGGTGGATACATGATACACAATAGCAATCCGGTTAATCCCTCCTGAAAATTGTGCTTTACCTTTGCCCATGGCACAGAGGGAGAAATCCGCTCTACCACATTCCTGGGCACACCGGCAATGCCTGCTTTCCCCCCTCCAGTCTCTGTTTATTGAAAGACTCATCACATCACAGGGTTTACCCTCACCCACTCACCTCTTCTCATCATTTCCGGTCCTCTCCGACTAATAAACAACCTCCTTCCTCCACCTTTAACTTCCCTAACAAATGGCCATCTTTCTTTGAACAGAAATTACACTTCTTATTTGAAAGAGTAAATTTTACCTTATACTTCCTCTAAGAAGATCCCAGCACTGTTAAGAATAAAGCCCATTATTTTTCAGCCCTCACATAATTCTCATTCTGAGGTTAAACCTAATTTCTAAAAACAAAGTTGAAAAAAAAAAATAGATGCTTTAAGAAGAATAGGAATGTGGCTTACTTATGTATTCCAAAGACTATATTTTTGGACTCTCTGCAACAAAGGTCAAGAGAAAAGGAAAACTAAAAGATCTAAATGTGTGTGCATAAAATATTAAATAAGTAAGAAGTTAAACCTGATTTTTGCTGTCGAGTGAAGGCGCATAAATACTGAATTCGCCAAAGATTTTCAAATGCATCCTCTTTCAGAGTCTAAAATGCTAGGCACCCTCGTAGTTTGCGTGAAAATATTGCAACTGAGCTAAATTATTTCAAGCCCTCTAGCCGGAGTGTGGGGTGCAGCACGGGTAGGGTCACTACCCAGGCCATCCCTACCCTCCTGTGGTGTTCCCAACAGCTGGAAGAGCTGGGAAGCCTGTGAGGCAGGAGAAAAACAAGATGCAGGGCTGGCCTTGCGGGGAGAAGATGAATTTCCACACACTGCCTTGGGTTTCATACGTCTCCAGATTTCAGGTTACCCCCTAAGAACAACTGAAAATTCTTACGGTTCCTCTGGCCCTTAAAAAAACAAACCGCCTGCCTTATTGGCCTGAGTACTACAAGTATTTGATGCAGTGTTTTTTCTTTAGGATGAACGTAGGTGGGGGAGGGTATGGCCATGAAGATTAAAAAAATAATAATAATACGGATCTGTGAAAACATGGTACCATTTTCTGTCATTAAAGACGCCAAAAAAACTGCAATGCTTAGGTAATGCAGCATTTTTTTCGCAGAGAGAGCACCTGAAAGGAAGCAGGTTTGGCTAATTTCACTAGTCCTGAGCAGCTGACATTTCTTGTGAAATTCTCAGGGCAGCATCTTAGGAACTACTCAAAGTTGCCAGCTCCCCAACGCCGGAGGGTGTGAAGACGGTGATGATGACAACAGAGAATGCACAGGAAGCGGCGGTTTTCTCTAAATTGCCCCCAGAATATCCAGAGACGGGTAACAGGGACACACAAAGAAAAACGCGTTTGGAAATAATCAGAGTGAGACGGAAGGGGCACGGGCTTGACATCAGCTAGCCTGCTCACCGTGTCTCTGTTCTACGGGCAGTCGGTCCCACCTTGCCACAGACATAGGGAATATTTCGACTGGAAACTTGGGGTGCTCCTGGTTTTCTCTTTGGTCTGGGTTGTTCAGCTACAATAGCGAGTGACCCATAAGGCGTGCTAGCTCGGGGCGAGATTTCAGGACGAGGCTGCTCTGGAGGGCGCTGGTGACCGAGACAGGGGGAGGGGACAAAGAGGAAGGGGAGGACTGGGAAGGAGGGGGAGGGGGTCTTGGGGGAGGGGATGGGGAAGGAGCGGGAGAGGGGAGGGGGGACGAGCGACGCAGGGGCGGGGCTGTGCCGAAGCTCTAGGGTCCCGGACCCGGTTTAGCACCAGCCCGGGGAGTGGCCGGATCGAAGGCGAGGACCCGGCCCCCGCTGAGTCCCACGGACCGTTACTCCGGCCCCCGCCCGGGGCGGGGCGCGCGGGGGCCCGGCGCCGCCAAACCCGCACCGCGGCGTCTCCAAACACCGCGGAGGAGGAAGAACAGACGAGGAAAAAGGACAAAACGGAAAACGCAAACGGAGGAGGGGGAATCCAGCCTCTCGGGCTTTAAACGGATGTCTCTGCTTTAGAGAAAAGGAGAAAGGGAAAAGGAGGAGAGAGCCCACGTGCCCCGGGAAGGTTGTTGTGTTAAAGCGCCACCTTCCGTCGGCCGGGGTGCGGCGGGAGCCGCGGGCGGACTCTGACGGCGCGCGGCGCCGGGGAGCGGCCGAGCCCCCGGGGACGCGCCGGGGAGCAGCTGCGCCCACCGGGCGGGCCGGGCCGCACCCGCCGTCTCGGGCTGTGCGCGTGCCCGAGCGTGCGCCCGCGGCGAACGAGCGCGCGCCTCGTCTGCTCACTCTGACCGGCCTCCCCCGGACCCGGCACAAAAGGGCGCCGGGCCTCTCCGGGGACCTGGTCCTCGGTTCGCTCCGACGCCGGGACTAGCCCGGTTCGCCCCGGGAGTGCCGGCCCGCCGCGGGGCCGTGCGCGGCTCCGGAGCATCCTGGGGAGAGGCGCATCTGTGCACACACGCGGATTTTTTAAAAATAACATATTTCCAGACAGGCCTCCTCCTCCCCCACCCCCCATCTTTGCAAAGCAGCCCCGAGGGCGGGGGAGGGGGAGGGGCCGCGGAGTTAATAAAGGCAGATGGGCGGAGCCGTCCCCCAGCCATTGGCTGGCCCGGGGAGTGATGTCACCCATATGACACCCTGATAACTAGTTGGGAGAGAGCCCTCAACTTTTTGCAGAAGGAGCGCGCGCGCCTGGGAGTGCTCGGGGTCCGGCGCTCGCGGCGGGAGCCACGAGCCGGAGAGAGGGGTCCCGGGCTGCTTCGACCGCCGCCGCCGCCGCCGCCTCTCCCGTCGCGGCCGCAGCTCCCCGCGAGCGGGCGGCCGTCGCCGCCGAAGCCGCCGCAGCCGCTGTGTGCAGCCTGGAAGGGGGGGCGGGGGGGAGGGGGGGAGCCGCGGACGCGGGGTGCCGAGGACTTTGCAACTTGCCCGGGAAGGTGGAGGGGCGAGAGGGGGAGGGGGAGCTCCGCACGAGACCGAGCGGCCCGGGTTGGAGCGCCCAGCCCCGCAGCGGATCATGGTGCAGCAGGCCGAGAGCTTGGAAGCGGAGAGCAACCTGCCCCGGGAGGCGCTGGACACGGAGGAGGGCGAATTCATGGCTTGCAGCCCGGTGGCCCTGGACGAGAGCGACCCGGACTGGTGCAAAACGGCGTCGGGCCACATCAAGAGGCCGATGAACGCCTTCATGGTGTGGTCCAAGATCGAGCGCAGGAAGATCATGGAGCAGTCTCCGGACATGCATAACGCCGAGATCTCCAAGAGGCTGGGGAAGCGGTGGAAAATGCTGAAGGACAGCGAGAAGATCCCGTTCATCCGGGAGGCGGAGCGGCTGCGGCTCAAGCACATGGCCGACTACCCCGACTACAAGTACCGGCCCCGGAAAAAGCCCAAAATGGACCCCTCGGCCAAGCCCAGCGCCAGCCAGAGCCCCGAGAAGAGCGCGGCGGGCGGCGGCGGCGGCGCGGGCGGCGGCGCGGGCGGCGCCAAGACCTCCAAGGGCTCGAGCAAGAAATGCGGCAAGCTCAAGGCCCCTACGGCCCCCGCGGCCGGCGGCGCCAAGGCCGGCGCGGGCAAGGCGGCCCAGCCCGGGGACTACGGCGGCGCGGGCGACGACTACGTGCTCGGCAGCCTGCGCGGGAGCGGCGCGGGCGGCGGCGGCGCGGGCAAGACGGTCAAGTGCGTGTTCCTGGACGAGGATGACGAGGACGACGAGGACGACGACGAGCTGCAGCTTCGGATCAAGCAGGAGGCGGACGACGAGGACGAGGAGCCGCCGCACCCGCAGCTCCTGCAGCCGCCCGGGCAGCAGCCGCCGCAGCTGCTGAGACGCTACAACGTCGCCAAAGTGCCCGCCAGCCCCACGCTGAGTAGCGCGGCCGAGTCCCCCGAGGGCGCGAGCCTCTACGACGAGGTGCGGGCCGGCGCGACCGCGGGCGCCGGGGGCGGCAGCCGCCTCTACTACAGCTTCAAGAACATCACCAAGCAGCACCCGCCGCCGCTGGCGCAGCCCGCGCTGTCGCCCGCGTCCTCGCGCTCCGTCTCCACCTCCTCGTCCTCGTCCTCCTCGTCCAGCAGCAGCAGCGGCAGCAGCAGCAGCAGCAGCGGCGGCGAGGACGCCGACGACCTGATGTTCGACCTGAGCTTGAATTTCTCCCAGAGCGCGCACAGCGCCAGCGAGCAGCAGCTGGGGGGCGGCGCGGCGGCCGGGAACCTGTCCCTGTCTCTGGTGGATAAGGATTTGGATTCGTTCAGCGAGGGCAGCCTGGGCTCCCACTTCGAGTTCCCCGATTACTGCACGCCCGAGCTGAGCGAGATGATCGCGGGGGACTGGCTGGAGGCGAACTTCTCCGACCTGGTGTTCACGTATTGAGAGGGGCGCCCGCTTCTCGCTCTTTCTCTCGGCGGGTGCAGAGCAGGGTTCCTTGGGAGGAGGTCATGGTGGTCGTAAGGAGGAGGGCGGGGGGGGGGGGAGGAGGTGTCGATGGTGGTGGCGGTAGGGTGGAGGGGAGAGAAGAAGATGCTGGTATTGATATGATGTCGTGACACAAAGAAATTGGAAAAGATGATGAAAATTTTGGTGGAGTTAAAGTGAAATGAGTAGTTTTGAAACATTTTTCCTGTCCTTTTTTTGTCCCCCCTCCCTTCCTTGATCGTGTCTCAAGGTAGTTGCATACCTAGTCTGGAGTTGTGATTTTTTCCCCCTCAAATGTGTTTTTGTAATTACTATTTCTTTTTTTCTGAAATTCGCGATTGCAACAAAGGCGGAGGGGCGGGGCGGGGGAGGGGAGGGAGGACCCGCTCCGGAAGGCGCTGTGTGAAGCTGGTCGGGCTTTGAAGTCTGGAAGACGCCTGCGGAGGACCCTTTGGCAGCGCGACTGTTAACGCTAGGGAGTTGGTTGGAGATGTGTTTTTTTTTTTTTTTTTTCCTTAAGAGATCTTAAAGAACTGGTGTTTTTTTTTTTTTTTAAACAAACACAAAAAAAGGGACCATGGCAAATTTTTTATTTTATTTTATTTTTTTGGAGGGAGAAAACTGATGTCTTCTATGCATCCGATTCTTAACAAAACTGCAGGGAGCTTGAAAAAATGCAGACTGTACAAACGCTTACAAAAAAAAAAAAAAAAAACTGTGAACTGACTTAAGATCAGAGTTTACTTTTCAGATCAAATTGTTTATGGTTTTACAAATGTGATTTCTACTTGCCAACTTTTTTTTTGTAACTTGTTCCCTATACCTCCTTGATTGAATACCAGACAGCCTAGACCTCAGTACAAAAGGTATTGAAACATTTTTGATACATAACAGACCTCAGTCTTTTTTAAAAATTAATATATTTTCAGGCGTATTTTTGTACAGTGAAAAGGGAACATTCTTGCTGTGTTTTTTCAGTAAGACTTTCAGGCACTTCTTCCCTTTTGATTTCTTTTTTTCCTCTGTTTTTTTTAGCATGCAAGTATGTTGGTACGTTACGTCCTGGTTTAAAAAGGATTAAAATTTTAAAATAATCCTTGCATCTAAAGGCCTTGTGGTTTAAAAAAAAGCAAACTTTTTTTTGTACAGCTATAGTAGAGATTTGTTCAATATTTGTAGGTAAAGATTTATTGAAAATGGTGATATAGACCTCAGAGCTGTTATCTTAGTTTAAAGATTGTATATGTACTGTACTATAGTAGGACTTTATGTATCTCATACGCTGTGATATGTGGATGGGGCCCCAGATGGAAGGTTTGAAACTGGATTCTCGATTTTTAGCAAAAAGAAAAAAAGGCACATAGTTTAAAAAGTTTCTCATTTTGTGCAATATAATCTAAATAAAGTACAGACCATCTGCATATTTTGTAGCAAATGGTGGCAAAGCAGACTCAATGCACTGTCGACATCATTGCCTGTTTTTTTTTTCTTTTTTTTTTTTTTTTCTTTTTTGGTGCTGGAAGTCTGTATCTTGACAATTTTAATAAATCAGCTGGACCTGATAGAAACTCGCATCGCCCATAGTCTCTATGGAACTCATCCTGGCCGTTCTGTAGTCGCAGCACAGAGACAAGGCCGGTGTGTGCTCAGGTGGGAGGTGGCAGAAGAGGATCCCACACTCGGGGGCTTAGGCTGAAAGTGGTCAATGGGCAGGCCTATTTCTTTTTTCTCTTACTCGGTGGCCGGTTAGGAAAATCCGGGGACGCTTTCTCTCCGCCTGCCCTTTCCTCCCCACCCCACCCACCCCCATTTCCTTTCTCACCTCCTCCTCCTCCCTGGCTGTCGCCCTCCTCTCCTTACCCATCCGGGCCGCGGGCGGGCGGCGCGGGCAGGCGCGGGGAGCGGGCCGGGCGGGGCGGGCTGGGCGAGGACCGCGGTGCCAGCGCGCGGTCGGCGTCCTGCGCCTGCGGGGGTCTGCGTTCTCTGCTAGGGGCCGCGTCGGCGCTGCGCGTCGCGGTGACAGCCGCCCGTGGGTGGCCAGCGCTGAGAACGCTTGGATCCCTGCCGCTCTCCCTCCTTAGAGGGTGGGGACAGCCGTTTCCAGTTTTGAATTTTTTTTTTTTTTTGACGCTGCATCTCCGCCTGTGCGCAGAGGTAGACGCTGGTGGGAGGCGCCGCTACCGTTCTTGACCTCGAGCGGTGACCGGCGCAGGGGAGAGGTGGTCGGTGTCCGTCTCTTTCCGGCGCCCCCTTGTCGGTGGGAGCGCGGGGCGCGGCGGGTCCAAGGCTGGGGAAGGAGGGCGCAGAGGGTTGGCCCAGGGCGGCGGAGGAACGTGGCACGGCCAGGCCCTCTGCGACCGGAGCCGCGGCTGCTGGGGTGTCTGTGCGCGCAGAGCCGCTGGAATGGGCCGGGGGAAGGGGGGCCGAGGGCGCCTGCGTGGCGGCCGGGGACACAGGGGACCGAGCCCGGGTCCCGGGCGCCTGGGTCTCCCCGCCCGGCCGCCGCGTGCGCCTCGGCGCACCGCGCCCTGGGGCCTGGAGGCACGCGGGGACAGCCGCTCCGATGCCCCGAAGCCGCCGGGTGGGGAGGAGAGCCGCCGGGCTGCGGGGCGGGAGCGAGAAAGCCAACCCCGGGTCCCCGGCTCCCTCGCTGCGCGCCGGCTCGAGGGCCGCCCTGGAACGTGCCTGGGGCGGAGGGCGCCTCGGGGAAGGTGGTTCGGCTTTTTGGTTGTTCTCCTCCTGTAGCTGCCGCCTTGGGGCTCGCTGGGGACTGTTTGCCTGGCCAGTCCACCCGCTTCTCCCCCCACTCTCGTTTTCCCAGACCCGGCCTGTATCTCCGGGCCCCGGCTGGCGCGCCCCTGGCTCTGGCTCACTTTCCGTGCCTTCCGCCCCTCTTTGCCCTGGGGGCCGCGCCGAGGGAGGCAGGGAGGCTGCGGGGAGGCCGCGCAGGGCCCCGAGAGCCAGCCCTCCGGCTCTGCCTCTCCGAGCGCAGGCGCTTGCCGCGGCTAATTGAAAAACTCGGTGCAAAATCATCACGACTCTCTTCGTAACCTACTGAATTGATTTACCAAGGTTTGGTCTCCATTTCTGCCGAGGTTTGGCAAGACCAAAGGGAAGCGGCCACACACCACCGCTAGCTGTTAGGCCAGAGGGTCCCCGGCGCCCTTCGGGCCTCGCTCCCCCTCTCCCCTGCCTCTTTGGCCCCTGCTCCCCCAGCTCGGCCTCCCGCAGCCTCGCTCCTCTTCGCCGCGAGCCTCCACCCCAGACCCCACCCCTGCGATGCGAAGCCAGCAAGCTTTGGCAGTAGACGGACAGATTTTTTTTCTGTGGCTGTTTTCCTTTCTAGGAACCATCAGATTTCAGTAGAACACCGCTTGGGAGGAGAAAGTGCTGAGGGTGTTAACAAGGTTCTCAATATTAGAACTGGATTTCTGGAATTGTTTACCTTTTTTTCTTCCCCCCCCCCCCCCCCCCCCCCACAAATGATAGACTGATGTAGTCGTTGGTGGGACATTCATTTTAGCCACGAATAATTGAACCAGCGGTTTACAATTGACACTTCTCTGTGCTGGGGATTTTACGTGGCGACCCTCTGCTGCAGTTCTAAAACTTGTTGAAAACACAAACCCGTTTATAAGACTGAGTCTATGTACTTTGAAAATCTGAAAACGTTGCATGTATTTTATGTTTCAATCATAGATGAATCGGACATTTTCTGTGGTGAGGTAGAAACTTTAAGTAAATTAGTAACATGTAATGATTTGGCTTCAGAATGGAAACACATAGTCTGGAAGAAAATTTTAAAAAGCTATGTAGCCTAAGTTCTTGATAGTAAAAGAAGAGAAAAACAGATGATCGGCGATCTAAAATTAAAAACCTGTTAGAACTCAGGACAGGCGCTTGAATGCGCTTTTAACAATATTTAAGGCTGTTTTGATGAATGCATTGTGAAAGTCATTCGTAATGAATTCTTTATTGAATGTCTGAAACATAATATAATACACAAGGTATATTCTTGCCACTGGATAGTCTTCAATAAAAGTTTAATTGCATTTTTTTGGTCTCTTAAGTAAGTCTCATTTTGAACTAAGCATTGACAGAATATTTTTAAATAGTAACACGGGGCGGGGGCGGGGAGGCGCTGAGTGCACTGCAGCCTAGCCAGCGGGTACCCTGCTGTTTCTAAGTAGTTCCCAGACTTATGATGGCATTTTGCTAAAATTTCCATCTTTAAGAACTTGAACCAGCATTCTCTTATTAATTCTTTAAACTGTGGAAATAATCTTCCAGTCCTTACACTCTGATATGCATCCCTTTTATTAAAAAAATATAATGCTAATGAAGGCAGTGTATTTAAACTGTGCTTTGCAAATGTTATGTATGTTATGAATGACTACAGTCACAGGGCAAATTATTTGTAGAAAGAATATCCTTTAGCTGGGAAAAAAAAAGTCATTAAAACCATTTTGGGCAGAGATGTTTCTTTTTAATGTTAATGGAGGGGAAGTGATTTGAATATGCATGCCTATAGCAGTCAGGATGATTTAGTTGGTTTTTGTTGTTTGTTTGTTTGTTTTGAGAAAGAAAAAGACTCAAAAAGCAAGACTTGTTTTTCCCATCTCTGGGAGTTGAAACCAGAATCACTTGATATTGGTATAGTTCGAGAAACTTACATTTGTTTTTCTCTTCAGAATTTAAATGACTTGCCCAAGGAATCTGAGAAATAAAGCGAATAAGTTGCTCTCTTTCAAAGTAGTCATTCAATATGAATATATTATATCAGTCTTAACTTTTTTATTCTCTGATATGATTAATAATATGTATATTCTTACTTTTTCTTCTAATGGGCATATGTATCCTTGTGAACACTTTGGAGAGGTTTTCTTGGACTCTCCCGTTTATAGAATCTTTATACTCTTTTACTGTGTGGTCCCCTGCTTTTAACAGATTTCTGAGGCCAATATATTTGTGCTTTTTTCTTATGTAGGATGACCAGCAAAAATAGTTTACTGAGTTGTCGATTTTATCAGTAGATAAGAAACTTTCTTTATTATAGCTTCAGGGAAGATTTTTCAGGATATTTCTCAGTTATTGTAAGGGCCAAATTTTATAAAATTTCCATTAGGAATGTCAGTTTCAAATACCCTTTGTATAGCCTAGGCCTGTGAGGATACCAAGACTGAGCCTTATATATCCAACACGGGAATTCACAAGCTCCCAAAGTAACGTCTCCATGTAATGACTCTTACACGTGCTTTTCAGAGATCTGGCTTATTTTAATCGTTAGTTCTTTCTCACTGTTCATTTATTGGATTTATTCTACCACATCCCCTTTTATTTGATGATCTGGCAAATACTGCTCTTTGATAACATCTCGTTTTTCTCCCCCTTTCTGTGGAGCCCACATTCTCAATCACAATAAAGATTAAACACAATTTATTAAACTCAGCTCTCTTCCATTTTACTTTGCTACTGGCTTTTTTCTTCAATCCTAACATAGGTTCTTTTTTTTTTTTTTTCACTGTAGTTATTTTTTTAACACTACCTATATCAATTAGCTGCCTGATTAGTTTTATCTCTTCCATGTGGATGCAGTGAGTTTTTAAGAGAATTTCACAAACAAGTAGTTTTTTAGTGAACTTAAACAGAATTTTAAAGGAGACCTATTTTTATACTCAATAAAAGCACAAAAGTGCAGAAAGTATACAATGGCTTACAAAGGGAAACATAAGTTCATAGTGTTCCATGTATAAAAGTAATAATTTTATTGGGTGGAGATACTCTGAAAAGATTCAATACCTCTGCCAGTGCACAGATAGGACTGTTTTACATGACTTGGGAACTTCTGTTGCAAACGGATCACTTCTCTGTAGAGAAAACGAAACACTAAGAGCAATATGGTCGAGCCGAGATGTGTTTTGACATGAGCAATCGATGAATTGAGACAACCTGGATGGGCAGCCATGGAGGCTTCCTTCTCAATGTTTGATCAAACTTCTTTTACGTAGTCACATAGACGTGGATTTTCTCTGCTGTGAAAATGACACAATAAAGCAATATGATGAAAAGTGAAAATGTGTTAAAAAAAATGTACTCTAGGGTCCTTGAAGTGATTTTGATGCTTACCTTATTTTATTAGACCTATTACATTCCCTCTTTGAAAAAAGAAAAAAGAACAACTGGAAATACTGATAATATACGACGTAAAGAATTTTGATCAAATATATATTGACAAAGGGCGCCCTCACACATTTTTCTTCATCCAGTTTCTGTTCAGAAACAATGCCCTTGAATCTCATCGGGCGAAACATTTTACGCCATTACCCTTCATTTCCCATTTTGTCTATTTTTACTCTTGTACATATGTGGTGGGTTTAAGAGTCTTTGGCATTTGTTCCGTGACACCTTTTTTTGAATGGACTGTTTTAGGAGGGAGGCCTGCTTTTCCGGTTTGGGACTCCTAGTGGTGATGGCATTCCACGGTGCTTCCTGAAGGCCACCAGGACAGAGCCACCTGATGTTTCCAGCATGACACTGTCCACGTCTGTATTTTCAGAGCCACTCCAGGTTTGGGAGCAGGAAAGCTGAAAAGCCCTTTTGTTTAGAAGTCTGAGTGGTTTGTGGGGGGACCGTTTTTTAGAGTTTGCATGCCAGCGCATGCCTGAAGGCTGTGAAACAGAGGGGACCGCTCCCCGAGGCCATGCGCTGGAGGATGACGTGTGTCTGATAGCACTAAGGGGAAAAAAATGCATGGCAAAGTTTCGTCTTCTGTACCCTGTCTAGCATGCAGAGTTTCGTGTGTTAAAACAGTGTATGACATTGCTGTATCAAAGTTGTAAAATTAAGCATTATTTATTGAAAACTATGTATTTTTTTGTAAAAACCTGATCACATAGAGCATATCAGTGGCTGTGCTTGTGTTTCAATGGAACCAGCTTCTTGCCTCACCCCCTTGGTATGCAGTACTATTGCTCAGGGTTGGAAATAGTATTACCCCAATGTCTCTTTTGCAAGAGTTTTTCACAGAGGAATACATTTCTTCAAAAGACTCTAATAAAATTGTGTGATCGATCTGCACTTGTGGTTTTCATGTGACTTTTTTCCAGTTTTGCATTTTGATAACTACTGTCCAGTTCCTAAAGTGTTGCCCTCCATACTGATACTATGGACAGGTTTTGGAAAATACTGGGTGTCAGCCTGGAGAGGAGTAGGCCGCCTAAAAGTGCTCTGGTGTGAGAGCTGCTGACAGTTGGAATAAGCATGGTAATAATGTCTCGAGAGTTTTAACTGAGTGAGTCAAAGCATAGACGAAGTATAGAAGGGTAGATGAACATGTATTGTCAGAAATGCTTGAAGTAGAAAATGAAGGAAAAATATCAGGGGCAGTTGCTGCTGTTGAATTCAATACCAGCGAACTCCATTTCTCTGTGTCTTTTTTTTTTTTTCTATAACAATTTACAGTGTAAATGTATTTTGACATAGAAATCGTTCTGTATTGAGATTCTTGATATAAAATACTTTTATGGAAGCCTGTAAGTGATCCTTGGAATTATTATCAGATTTTTAAAACGATGTGTTTACATGGTGAGTGTTTGTTGTATATTAAATTTGCTTTTGTAGAAACGTTTGTGTTGTAACAAATCTCCAAGCGCACAATTAACACAACCACCCATAGGCTCTTAGTTGTACGAATTTTCACTATGAACCAAAGGACAAGTAACAGAGCTATCTATCTATGGCAACACATTATCTCGATACAATATAGTCGATGTTTTTGCTTCATTCATGAATATCTTAGGATGTCTTTCACTTCAGTAGAATTTTATTTTGATTTATATTTTAAAAGAAACAAAAAATAGACCCTGAGTAAATTACACCTGGCATAAAACATTCCTTGCAATTAACACTAAAGGACACTGAATGTGTTTCAAACTCCTCATTGGGACTCCCTGTGCTGTTTGTTATACTCCTTGCCTTTCAATGATGTGGGCTTCAGAAAAACATTTTTTTTTAATTCAGTGGTTAAATTTATTGAAGAGACATCTATGGCTAAAATATCACTGGTAAGAAAACATAAAATGTGAAAAGTTTGACTTTGCTTTTCTCCCAGGAAATCTGGGAGTGAAAGGAAGAGGTGATGTACCCTACCCCAGTGCTGGCTTATCTATAAAGGGCAGTGAAAATAGTATACCTGGACAAAAGGTTGGATGATAATATTCTTGTTGGAAGATAGACTGGTTCTACCTGAAAGTAAATACTTTTACGATATGTGTAGCTGGTGACAAAATCCTGATTTTGACACTGGGTAAAGCACTTATGACTTCATTAAAAATGGGACGCACTTTGACCTTTTGAGAATAGTGGGCATGGAAGAAGGCCACGGCAGGAGAGCTCTCTACCACTTTCTGTTTTGTCCTCTGCTAGGACTGAATTGCAGAGCTACAGACTGTTTCTTCTATGATCAGACAGAGAGATGGACCTCATCATAATAGGTAGCACATTGAGTAGGTCTGAAAAAAATTAGGAGAGATAAGATTGACCCTTTCGATTTCTCTTTCTGTGAAATAATCACCAGTGTATTTAGCTTGAGTTTGCATACCATAGGTGCCAATCATTTGTGGCCCATTCTGCCAGGTTTAGCATACTCCCTTTTTCAGCTGGACTAAAGGACTGCATTCTGCCTGGTGCCCCTGACTGGGGCTAATTAGGCCTAGTGGCCCCCAAACTAAAGGACAGTTCATGGGGACTTCCCTGGCGGTCCAATGGTTAGGACTCCACTTCCACTGCCGAGGGCCCAGGTTTGATCCCTGGTCAGGGAACTAAGATCCCACAAGCCACATGGCGGTGTGGCCCAAAAACAAACAAACAAAACCAACAAAAGAAAGGATAGCTCATGGATGACAGGCATGCTTCGAACCCGGAATTCATTTGGTCTCTATGAAGAGCTAAGCTGAACTAATAATCAGACTCCTCCTTCCCAGATTTGGACTTGAAAAACATACAGATTGGCCTCGTTCTCTGCAGGATTTGGGTAGGGAGGTCGTGAGGGGCTCTTAGAGCTGGAGTAGGTATTACAGGCTGAAAGGAGGTCAAAAACAAATGGAAAACCTGGGAAACAGAAATGGGAAGCAGAGAAATCATGAGGTAGAATCTTGGGACTCCTGAACGAGGGAGTCCCAGTGTCCGTGGAGGGGGGATCCCTGGTGGCTTTCTGGCCCCAGTTCAGTGGGATTTACCAAGTAAATCAGCAGCCACTGGCAGCCTACCCAATAGTTGTTTGGCCATTTTTTCTTTCCTAAAAAACTCACTTTGGCCTGAACCACAATATGACCAGTCAGAAAGGTGGCTTCCCTTGCAGAGAGGTGACCTGTGACACGGTCCTGAGCAGGGAGCTGTTAGTCAGCCTTGCTCAGTGAGACCTCCAGGAAAACGCCTCTGCAGGGAAGCACACAGAGTGGACACGTGCCCCTCTGCAAATGCTCCTTCCTTGCATTTGGGATATAGACGTGATGGCTGGAGCCACAGGTGTGAGTCTGAAGCAGAGGGGAAAGGAATTCCAGAGTCCTTGACCAGCAGCCAATCATTGCCAACCACAGCTCATGCTGGAGTGAGAGGCTGTTCCTCAGATTTTATCCTAAATGTGGCCAAACCCAAACCGCACTGGACCCCATTTCCTTGGCATTATTTGAGTAGATCTGTGTTTCTTTTAACCCAGGGAGAACAACTGAAAACAGCTTAAATAGCCAAAGAATGAGGATAGTGTGTTAAACACTGGAAAATAGAGTTTAGTAAAATGCATAAAAGTGGGAAAAAAAAGTTTTAAAAAATGGTAACGAGGGAAAGACAGAAATGTCAAGCATTTCCACAGTCATACAGGACATTGGATTTACCCACCAAAAGTTTAAATTCATTTTTAAGAAACATTTATATCAAAGATGTGTTTGAGAACTGCCTCACATTTGTAGAGTTTCAGGATGACACAATGTCCCTCATTCATCTTCATCTCTCAAGTGTGTAGTGACCCATTTGCCAGGAAACAGCTCTTCTAGGTGCCTGGTCCCTCAGGCACAATCTTCCTCACTGTCACATTAGATTAGGGTTCATTTGACTTAGTTGATGGCATCTCAGAAAAGGGGTCCTCAAACACTATTCATTCCTACTTTGTCCCTCATAGGTAAATTTTTTATTTTCTAATTCATAGAATGTCAAAAGCCACAAGTTTAGAGGAGTGAATGCAGGACCTAAAGAAGCAGCGGTGAGGGAGGGGGATAAGGAGGGGGGAGGGGGAGGGAGAGAAGGAGAAGACAGATTAATAAGGAATCTATAAAAAACAAATAGCTCAAAACTCTGGGGTCATTTTGTGTGAGGTTAAACAGCTTGACTCAGGTGATTCTGACTGTGTCACTGTTCTATCACATTACAAAAATCAGTGTTTATCATAGTGTTGCTGAGTCATTAAAAATGTTTAAATTGCGTCCATTTATGACCTATTTAATAAAGCTGGGAAGTATGAAATCTTGTCTTAAATATCTCTATACTCAACATCATTTTAAATCAGACCAGAATGTTCTAGAAGAATCACTTTTGCCTAAACCCTTTTCACTTGCTAGTGTTTTATAAATCAAAAAGTACTTTTGGGGTTCCCTGGTGGCGCAGTGGTTGAGAGTCTGCCTGCCGATGCAGGGCACGCGGGTTCGTGCCCCGGTCCGGGAAGATCCCCCATGCCGCGGAGCGGCTGGTCCCGTGAGCCGTGGCCACTGAGCCTGCGCGTCCGGAGACTGCTCCGCAACGGCAGAGGCCACGTCAGTGAGAGGCCCGCGTACCGCAAAAAAAAAAAAAAAAAAAAGTACTTTTGGTCCAAGAGCTAGCAGAAGTCAGTACAAATAAAGGGCTCTTGCTTTGGGGGAGCACACGAGCTGGAGGCAAAATAGAACACTGCCGTGAGACCAAGAGGAGAGGCCTGGGAAGAAGCGGCTACGAGCCTGCCTTTCAGTGCAAGTCTGTATAATCCAGAGACGTGAACAGATGACACTGGCTGCAAACACTCGTTAAGAAGGGCCTTTGGGCTGCGTCTCACGGGAGCTGAGGGGCTTGGGTGAGGGGTAGAAAGAAAGCCTTTCCGAGTAAGTGTAGCCAGAAGCAAAGCAAGGTGCACAGGAGAGACCTCGGGGTGAAGGATGCTGGGCGGACAAGATGGCCAGTCACCGCTGCAAAGCTGGCGAGGACCCGGGGATGCCGCAGCGGCCGGGGACCCTGAGTTGAGGGGGAGCAGCTAGCGGAGTGGAGGTGACCTCCGAGGGGGAGGGAGCTGGAGGATGGACACGAGCGAGAGGAATCAAAGGAACTTTGTTGCGTTTGGATTAAGGGAAAGAAAAAGGAGCCAGGAAAAAAGAAATGGTAGAGTCTGTAAATCTGATTTTTCGCTTGGTTGGTGTGACTTTAATGGAAGTGGAAAGGGGGAGATCAGGGACACTCTTGGGGACATTTAATATTTTAGTTGTTGGAGAAACATCTAGAGAAAGGTCCTTGAAGTGAAGAGTTGGCCCGGGGTGAAGGGCCTGGCCGAGCGTCTGCAGCCCTTTCCCTCAATGTTCCATCTGGAAGGTAAGTTCCACATGCTCACCCCCCTTCAAAGTAGAACTGGAGGTGGAAGGGACTAAGTGCGTCCACAGGAGCCCCCGCTGTGCAGCCTGGAGAGCCCAGTTTCCAGTCTTTCCGCTGTGCATCCCTGGAGCGGGTACCAAAGCGTCCTGTGCTTCCCTTTCGTCTGGGTGCTACAGCTGAGCTCAAGCGTACACGTGGTTGTCAGGACTAAATGGGGTCGTAGGCTCAGAGAAAGCTCAGTAAATCACAGGGACTGCCTCAGGCTGTCATCCTGCCAAGACAGGGACCCTTCTGCCTTGTTGGGGCCCGTGTCCCCAGACCCTGGCACTGAAGCCTGAAGGAAGCTTCCTAAAATGTGGGCTGAAGGAACCACTCAGAAGTGAAAGCTGGATTGGAAAGCTCTGTGCCAGGGTTCTGGGGGGAACATGGCGGGTGGCAAACCCTTGTGAGTGGAGAAGAGTCCCCTGTGTGAGTCAGCAGGTGTCAGAACAGAAGCCTGCTCGGCTCTAGGGGAGAAAGGAGATTGGCCACCATGACTTTCTCCCTGTTCTCCTCCACGGAGAAGATGACGTAGGGCAGTTTAACGATATTTCGGGAGAGGCCTTCTGGAGCTGTGTTCTCAGCCAGAGCTTCCTGCTACGACACACTTGAAGGACGTCATTCCCACGTGTAATAGATGAGACCTCTTAAAAACACAGTAAAGAAGCCATTTAATAGTGAGACTAAATCTCATTGTTATCACAGTAATTCATAATTAGCCAACTAGCAGGGCCGTGCTGGGAACCGGTGGTCACCTTGGATTGCTCTGTGGGTGACACGGGCTACATGTAAAAAGCAGTTCTCAGCTTTGTGTTCATCCAAGAATCACATAAGAAGGCAAAGAATAAGAGTTAGAAATGATTCTTTGATATACTGTATTTTTTAAATAGTCCCATGGTCTCCGAACTCTAGTAGACCAGCCATGATCAGTTAGAAATCACTCATGCGAGCTCTTGAAGGACTGCATGTGCCACGTTGCCTTGAGAAGTTGTGTTCTGGTCCTGATGCAGCGGTCTCCAAGAGTGGTTGCTTAGCATCCTTGGAATCGCGCAGCGTCCTCTGAGGGATGATGGGGAAAAATGGTCATGCTTTATTTATATTTATTTTCTAGCTTACAGAAATGAAGAGGTTATCCTTTCATAGCATTTACTGATTGGACTGACAGTGGCACACATATATAATTTGGAAATAATACATATATTGGGGGTGATGCTCAAAAAATGTAATGGCTAGGATTGTAGGATGTGACAAGATTAGAGGCTTCTGTTCTGGAATAGAGAAGAGATGGCATGCTCTACTACTAGGGTCACTGGATGAAGAAGCAGGGAACTGGCTTCCAGTTCTGTCCAGTGCCCAGTTCAGCTGTGCAGTCTTAGGTAACTTGCTTTGCTTCTCTGTTTCTTCACACATGAACTGGTGGATGAACTAGATCATATTTGAGGTTCCCTTTGGGTCTAACAAATAATACAAACAGCCACTATTTATTTACCCTCAGAGGGCCTGTTTGGAGGCGTTGGTATAGACTCATGCTTTCAGAGCCTGCAGGTCCTATAAAGGAAGGAATAAGGAATCCAGCTAGATAATCTGTGACCCTTGGAAGCTGGAGAAACAAGGCCTACCTGACACTTTAAACACCCAGTGGTCCAAACTAAAGGGGCCTCAGCTCAGTGTTTTGTTCTGTTGTTTGGGGGATGGTCTGTGTTGCACTTCATAATGGGGAAGGGGAGAAGCAAATAGTTTACAGATTTGTCAATCCCCAAACTCAAGGTTTTTTTGTTTTTTGTCTTTTTTTAAATTGAAGTATAGTTGATTTACAATGTTGTGTTAGTTTCAGGTGTACAGCAGAGTGATTCAGATATATATATGTACTTTTTTAGATCATTTTCCATTATAGGTTATTACAATGTATTGAGTATAGTCCCCACTGATATGTAGTAGGTCTTTGTTGTTTATTTATTTTATATCTAGTAGTGAGTGTCTGTTAATCCCCAATTCCCAATTTGTCCCTTCCCCTCTTTTCCTCTTTGGTAACCATAAGTTTGTTTTCTACGTCTGTGAGTCTATTTCTATTTTGTCAATAAGTTCATTTGTATCAGTTTTTTAGATTCCACATGTGATATCATATGATACTTGTCTTTCTGTATCTCATACTAAGTTTTACTTCACTTAGTATGATAATCTCTAGGTCCATCCCTGTTGCTGCAAATGGCATTATTTTGTTCCTTTTTATGGCTGAGTAATATTCCATTGTATATATGTACCACATCTTCTTTATCCATTCACCTGTCGCTGGACACAGGTTGCTTCCATGTCTTGGCTATTGTAAATAGTGCTGCTGTGAACATTGGGGTACATGTATCTTTTTGAATAAGATATTTTGTCTTTTCCTCATATATGCCCAGGAGTGGGATTGCTGGATTATATGGTAGCTCTATTTTTAGTTTTTTAAGGAACCTCCATACTGTTCTCCATAGCAGCTGTACCAATTTACATTAGCATCAACAGTGTAGGAGGGTTCCCTTTTCTCCACACCCTCTCCAGCATTTATTATTTGTAGAGTATTTGATAACAGCCATTCTGACCAGTATGAGGTGATACCTCATCGTAGTTTTGATTTGCATTTCTCTAATAATTAGTCAAATTCAAGTTTGATATAATTCTTTAAAACATTTTTATTGTTATTTCAGTTGACAAACTTCTTTAACTGCGGAAACATAAACATATTATAGCACTAATACAGATAACATAACATTTTATGAAACACAAACCTGATTTTCAAACATTCCAAACAAATGTCAAAGTCACACAATCAAAATTACAGACTTCTGGGCCCACTGCCCAAAATATCCATTCAGTGTTCTTGAAATGAGACCTAGAAACTATATTTTTAATCACTGTATCCAGCTGATTCCAAGGCTGAGGGGCCACAGACCAGCTTCTGAGACCCATGGCCCTAAATCAGAGAGAGAATCACACAAAACAAAAATTACTTTGCCCCAAGTCAGTGTCTGAGGACCAAATAAGGAGAATAAACACACCCTTGTCTTGCCACACCTTGATTTTTCATCGCTTGCTCATTGAGTGACTATGCCGTGGGGAGGCGTGTGGTGAGA
Organism: Tursiops truncatus; assembly: GCF_011762595.2. Classification (NCBI taxonomy): domain Eukaryota; kingdom Metazoa; phylum Chordata; class Mammalia; order Artiodactyla; family Delphinidae; genus Tursiops; species Tursiops truncatus. The sequence continues at coordinate 84,960,474 of NC_047047.1, read as the reverse complement.
AAATAAAGAAAACCTGCCTGCCAATGCAGGGGACACGGGTTCGAGCCCTGGTCTGGGAGGATCCCACGTGCCACAGAGCAACTAAGCCCGTGAGCCACAACTACTGAGCCTGTGCGTCTGGAGCCTGTGCTCCGCAACAAGAGAGGCCGAGATAGTGAGAGGCCCGCGCACCGCGACGAAGAGTGGCCCTCACTTGCCGCAAGTGGAGGAAGCCCTCACACAGAAATGAAGACCCAACACAGCCAAAAATAAATATAAAAATAAATAAGTAAATTAAAAAAAAAAGACCTAAAGAAGAAACACATGGCGAATATCTTCTCTAACAAAAAAAAAGAAAAAAAGAAAAATGGGAAACCTTATAGGCCTGTTAATAATGAGCAGACTGAGTATTTACATAGTTCAACACTGTCCTAACCTCTCAGTCCGTTTTGTCTTCTGGAAAGTGATGCACAGCAATGAGAACGATGGCGGTTCTCAAATGGTGGGCAGGTGTCAATGTCACTCAGACTTTGTGGGTTTGGATTTTTACCTGTGACATGAGGACCAAAATCCTCCCTTCATAAGGGTGTTCACTTGCTTCACTAACATTTGCAGAGCTCTGTGAGGCCTGCTGACGTAAATTAACTGGCACTAAAACTGGCCTCCAAAGATACAAAGCCTTGGGACTGGGTACCAAAGGAGAGAGAAGAAAAGGAACAAAATCCAGGTTGGGACTCACGGTTTGTTGTATGTTTTAACATACAAAATAAAACAGAAGGTGGAGGTGTTCTGCAAGAGATAACAAAGGATAAAACAAAAACAGGACATTTCCCACATAATTGCAGGGAACAGATTTAAAAATTAAAAGAAAAAACAAGCAACTAGCCCCTGTGTAATGTAAGGGGAATGATTATCTCCCGGTTACAGGAGACTGTTGATGAAAGACTTCACAGAGTTGAAACGTTGATGGAGATACATAAATGCGATGGGAAGAACAGGAGGATATGGTACTGTACACTTGAATGACTTATCGTGCTAATTCGATGCTGAGCGGTGGGGTTTGTATACTTCAGAGAGAAAGAAGAATGGAAACCAAGTTTAGTTGCAATGGGAGGCTGCTACCCATTGGCTAGACCAGACCTGAACCAGGGAGGAAGGTGGCTAAAGAAGAACCAAGGACAGATGGTTCATGCTCAAGTCCAAGGTTGGTGGGAACTCTGAAAGTAGAAAGCACCTGAAAAATTGTCCAGGCCCAGGAAACCCACTGAGTGACAGTCAGAGCCCTTCCAGGACTCAGCCTGGCCAGAGGTGGTTCCTGTGTGGAACCTGTGCCAGAGGAAGTTGCTCAGCTGGCCCAGACAGTGGTCTGGGAGAGTAACAAACTGGACACCTCAAAGAATTACAGGGATGCCGTGGATGCATCTTAGTACTGCTTTGGCCACTGTTCCCTTGATCAAATTTCCCTTACAGAATTACTCTTACCAAGCATCTGGATTAGAAGGTGCATTAGTCAGGATTCTCCAGAGAAACAGAACGAATGGAATGTGTGTGTATAAAGAAATGTATCCTGAAGTATCGGTTCAGGTCGTTGTGGGGTCTTGGCAAGTCCAAAAACACCTGAGGGGTTAGACCAGCAGGCTGGAGACAGCGAAGAGCTAGGCTGCAGCTGAAGCCTGAGGACACTCTGGGGCAGAACTCCCCTCACGTGGGGGTAAACCATCTTTTTGTTTTCTCAAGGCTTTCACCTAATTAGATAAAACCCACCCATATTGTGGAGAGCAATCTCCTTAAAGAAAAGTCAACAATTTAAATGTTTGTCGTGTCCTAAAACACGCTCCCAGAAACAACCAGGCAGCACAGGTAATCAAGGGGTCAGGACCAGCATCTAACTCTCTGACTTCTCAGGTCAAGAGCCTGTGCATTAGGGCACTCCACCAGTCCCCATGCCCTAATCAGTAATCTAGCTCTTGTGACTGTGTTACTTCTTTTTTTTTTTTTTGCGGTACGCGGGCCTCTCACTGTTGTGGCCTCTCCCGTTGCAGAGCACAGGCTCCGGACGCGCAGGCTCAGCGGCCACAGCTCACGGGCCCAGCCGCTCCGCGGCATGTGGGATCCTCCCGAACCGGGGCACGAACCCGTGTCCCCTGAATCGGCAGGTGGACTCTCAACCACTGCGCCACCAGGGAAGCCCTGTGTTACTTCTTTTACACTTTCTATGCTGTTATATTTTTTGTTGCCCTTGTGACTTTGAAGTTCTTAACAAGCATTTGTGGAATGAATGAATGAGCTGAGGAATACCATGTCTCTCTTTTATTACATAGAGTTAAATCCCCAGGGAAAAGAGAGGGTGGAGTTTGGTTTATAACTGAGAGGGTGATGAATGACTTACCGAACTGCTGAAGGATGTGTGCCTGGGTGATTGTGATTATTCACTATGCTGACAACCATCGACCACAGCACTTTATTTAATAGGAAAAGCCAATCAAAAACCTTTGGAGGGCTTCCCTGGTGGCACAGTGGTTGAGAGTCCGCCTGCCGATGCAGGGGACACGGGTTCGTGTCCCGGTTCGGGAGGATCCCACATGCCGCGGAGCAGCTGGGCCCGTGAGCTGTGGCCGCTGAGCCTGCGTGTCCGGAGCCTGTGCTCTGCAACGGGAGAGACCACAACAGTGAGAGGCCCGCATACAGCAAAACAAACAAACAAACAAAAAAACTTTGGAAAAAATATTGGGGTGCCCAGAGTGGACCGTGGGATGTTTAATTTTCATGAATACTTGACTGGGCTAAGGAATGCCCAAATAGCTGATAAAACATTATTTTTTGGTGTGCATGCAAGAGTTTTATGGGAAGAAATTAACATTTGCATCAGTTGACAGAGTGAAAAAGAACCACCCTCACCAATTGTCTGAGAACCCCAATAGAAGAAAAAGACACAGGAAGGCTGGGAGTGTTGTCCGCCTGACTTTCTGCTGGGACGTCCATCTCCTCCTACCCTCAGACGTCGGAGCCCCTTGTTCTTGAGCCTTTGGACTTGGGGACTGACACCAGCAGCTTCCCTGTTTCTCGGGTCTTTGGTCTCAGAATGAATTAAGTCACCCACTTTCCTGGGTCTCCATCTTGCAAATGGCAGATCAAGGCGTTCTCAGCCTCCATGACCCCAGGGGGTCAATTCCCATATTGGATCTCCTCTTACACATCTCTATGTATCCTACTAGAGAGTCCTGGCTAACGTAGATCCCCGGTCCTATTTCCAAATCCTAATACCCATCAATATTTTCTCCTTCTTCCAACTAATTCCATTCCTGAAAACCCAAACTAGGTAAAACACATTAATTGAAAGACAATCAGGAAATCATATTAATTATTAGGAAAAAAATATTTGGTAATTTTTTAGTAGTTTAAGCTTGATATATTTTTTTTTCACTGAGAGGTAAGACTTCAAATAGGCTAAGCAAACAACTGCATAGCTCTATTTCAGTGACGGATGGTGGTTCTATTAGCTTTGGGATTTTTTTTTTTTGGTTATTTTTCTTTTAGTTTGTAAAGCCTTCTAATAATCTTCAGGATGAAAGATACTATGTAATGAGTCTTATCATTATACTTAATGAACTTTTGCAGTTAATATTTCACAAACAAAACATATAAAAATCATTCATTTTCTAGATGGAGAAATATTAACATATTTACATAGCCATAAATTTACTATGCCATAGATAGAAAATTAGTATTGAATACATAATGTAAGTAAGAAAATAATGATGGTTTACAATACAAAAAAAAAATCATGATGGCTCACATATTTCTGTTTGAACTTCTCTAATTATTTCACAAGAAGTCAGAAGAAAGAGCAGACACTAAGCATTGAGTAATGTCCTGGTGCCAAATGTGACTCTTGCTACTTTTGAAATAGTTGATTTTCCCATTAGGAAGATTCAAAAAACGCTAATAATATATTTACTAGCTATTAATTTTCATGACCTATTAGTGGAGTTCACTAATGGACTCAGGCTTCCTAAATGGAAAGTTATATTTCTTTAGCATCTAAGCCAGGACCCTGGCATCCTATATGATGTCTGCAATATTTTCTGAACTGTTTTCTCACGTGCTTTTCAAGGTCACATTTGGCACTGAACCCAAGGCCCTGTTGTGTAGCACATGCAGCAAGTAGCCGAGGCTCTTAGGCGCGAGCAGTAGAAATCAACTCTGGTCACGAATACAAATAGACAAACGTACTGAACAGTAGAATCTTCTGGAAGGCTGCAGAGCCCAGTGTGGAAACAGAGACACAAGGAAGGCTGGGTAGCAGCTAGCACCAAGCCCAAAAAACCAGGCCCCAAAAGCCATCCAGTGGTTTCTGTGTCAGCACTCTGCAGGGGACACTTCCACTGTCCCTGCAGCTGTGACTCCCCCTGACATGTTCCATTGCAGCCGTCCAGGGCATAGCTCCACATTTGTAATTCCAAGTTCAGAAGAGGTGCATCTAGTTGGCTGGGAATGTGTCTTGGTCTTTTTCAGCTTCTACAACGAGAGGCAGCAATACTTAATGTAGGAAATTTCCCAAAGACAGTAAGAGGACTTCAGTGCTGGGAGAAGTAAACAGATGTCACGTATATACACTTGTGTGTGTGTGTTCGACAGCACATATACAAGCACACAGATTCAGGTGATTACAGGTATATGATTTATACTATCATGAGTCAGGTTTCTTAAATCAGTTTGTTCTCTATCTGTAAAAAGAACTTGGGCGCTCTCTCTGTATAGTCTGGTAGAGTTTAACTAGCACCAGAATTCTCCCATGAAACTCCTTTACTATTTGAGGTGCCTTGAAAGAAAAATAGAAGTAAAACAGATTTATTTTGATGTCTTTTGTCCTTGCTTTTAATCACCTAATATTGTAGAGTAGGCTTTTGATATTGCTAACTTCTTCAAGAAGGATTTCAAAACGTTAACATAATATGTTTACACTTTGATCTAGTTAACCTTTCCCCTATTGCTAGGCAATAGTTTTGACAAAGAGGTCTTTTTTAATGTTTCTCCTCCATGAGATTCTACCAGAATGGTTTAGGGATGCTAATCGTAGGGGCGTCTGCACCCACCAGACCCTGAAGGCACTATGTAGCCTGCCAATGACAGTAAAGCTTCCTTTAGCTCACTCAGACTTTTCTAGTTGACCCAATGGATTCTTTTTAACGTATCAAATCATTTATTTAATTCATTAACAAAATCAGGAGGAGTACAGCAATAAAAAGGGCTGACTAAAATGTGCAGTTTATTCTGGGAAGACAGTATTCACTATGCAGCTCTGAAAATAATTTATGGGCTACATTTATGTTGAGAAAACTGGAGGAGCGCACAGGTGAAACTGAGCTTTACTCCATCCAGGTGCCAGGAAAGGCTCCCCCAGGGTGCAATCCACCCTACATTTGTTCAAATTTGTCTCAAATTCCAGTTCTGCCCCAGTAGCCCCAATAAGACCCTGAACATCACTGAGACTTTGCTGTCTCCTGTTTAAAAAGAAGGCGCTGAGAAAGCTACTGTGTGCAGCGGTAGTGACCTTGAGGAACGCCTACTAGGTTTGAGGAGCTTGACTGTTCGGTGCTGGGGGCTGGCTCCAAACAGTGGCGCAGGACGGAAGCCTTTAGGCTGCTTGGTCGGGACACCATCCTCCAGGCATACCAGCATATGAAGAATCAGAAACCACAAATTTGACTTTTGTAGACCTAGAAAACCATTGTCTGCACACCTTTTAGTCAAAAACACGTATTTTTCAATTTTGTCAGGACTGAAGAGCTTATAAACGACAAAACAAGATCAGCCTGGAAGGTGGGTTTATACTGATAAATACAAGCACTAATGCTCCTCTCCCTGGGAAGTTATTTCTCTAACCTCAGCTACTGGAGCGCCACCCAGAACCTGCAGAGGGAATTGTTAGGTGCGGCTCCCTACTTGCCCAAGCCTCTGGCAAGTTGAAACAGATAATGCAAAGCCTGTCCCTCGTTAATTACCATGGCTTCTGGAAGACTTCTTCAGTTCCCATTAATATTTACTCTAATCTTGGGAAAAGTCTCACAGTCTCGCGTGTCTCATTCAGCCAACACATTTTTATGGCGGACCTCCTTGTGACAAGTGGCGTCTTGGGTTCGGGAAGCAGCAGGAGCAAAATAAAGTCCTTCTTCTCATGGAACTAGTGGAGGAAACACTAGATAAACAGATACACGTATTTCAATCAGTGAAGAAAATTTAAAAGGGGTGTGAGAATGGAGCGGGTTTGTGCAAAAAAAGGTGGGCTTTGATGTAAGACACAGGGCTACAGGACAGCCAGGGAAAGTCCTTTTGTCTAGGTGGCACTGGAGCAGAGACCTGAGTGGAGAGTGGGTCCAAGCCATGAAGATAGTTGATGAAAGAGCCAGGCGGGGGGATAGTGAGTGCAAGGGCCCTGAGGTGGAAATGCACTTGACATATGTGAGGGGTAGTGAGGACAGCTCTCCAGACTGGAAATAACACATTTGGGGGTAGGATGTGGCTGTGAAGGGAGACGAACAAAAAAAAGCCTTTACAGTAGGAAACAGAAGAACTGTCAAATAGAGACATCAGAACCTAGCAAGAATAGCTATTTAGAGCCACTTAGTGTTGGTCTAAACTGTCCCATGCCCCTCCTGTTCCTCTGAAGGGGTTACATTATTGTACAGAGTACAGTATAGTTGCTATCCGTATGATAAAGCTGACTTATTACTCTGAGTTTCTATTTGTTTTCAGCACTCAATTTGTTTCAATTCCAAAAGCATCTCTTCAGCCCCTACTACATGCGAGACACTATGCCAGGCTTTGGGAATAAAATGATGAATAATTTAGTGTCATCACCTCCCAGGGTTCACCATCTTGCTACAGATGAAAGGTGTAACTCTGTACCTTGATTAAGAAACAGGGAGATGCGGACAGATGAATAGACGAAGAAGATGTGGTACATGTATACAATGGAATACTTCTCAGCCACAAAAAAGAATGAAACAATGCCATTTGCAGCAACATGGATGCAGCTAGACATGATCATACTAAGTGAAGTAAGTCAGAAAGAGAAAGACAAATATTATATGATATCACCTATATGTGGAATCTAAAATTTGACACAAATTAACCCATCTATGAAACAGAAACAGAATCAGGGACATAAAGAATAGACTGATCGTTGCCAAGGTGGAGGGGGGGTGGGAGAGGGTTGGATTGGGAGTTTGGGATTAGCAGATGCAAAGTGGTTTATAGAGAATGGATAAAAATCAAGGTCCTACTGTACAGCACAGGGGAACTATATTCAATATACTGCGATTAAACCATAATAGAAGAGAATATGAAAAAGAATGTTTGCATATGCATGGCCGAGTCACTTTGCTGTACAGCAGTAATTAACACAACATTATAAAACAACTATACTTCAATAAAAAATAAATTAAAAAAAGAAAAGAAACAGGGAGATGCTGCATGTGTCTTAGAAGGCTCTCTACCCAACATGGTTTCACTTTTATTTAAACTACTTAATGCTAAAAGGATAATCTTAAATTGCTGAAAAATTCATTGACATGGAAATCCTTACTCCTAACAATGCCAGCCTAGGTGTATTTGTACATACATACATACAATTATACACATGAACCAATAAGTATATAACACTGCAATACTTTCTAGACAATGTCTCCAAACTGATGAAATGTATTCTAACAATCAACAGCATGAGTCTGCTTCTGCCCTACTACTAAGAATGGGTTTCTTGAAGCTTCTTCTCAAAGCTCCAGCTTTGACAAGCAGATCTACCTTTGGAGCACGGCTGCGTCCCCCCGAGGGTTAGGTGGCCTGGCTCTGCTCCTGTACCCGGCGCCCCCTTTGTTTCCCTGAGGAGAAGGACGTGGCAGTTTTAAAGTTAAGGATGTTGGTGACCCCTTGCCCCTACATCAAGGTCCTTAGTGTTTGACCTAGCAGCTCCTCCCTCCAAGAGATGGAGTCCATTTTCTCAACCCTGGAGCTGGGCTGTCCCACGACTAGCTTTGGCCTGTAGAATGCAGTGGAGATGATGCTGTGCCGGATACCATCTGGCCTGGGGGAGCCATGTATGTCTCTGCTTGCCCTTTTGGAACCTTGGTTGGTCACCCTGTAAGCGAGCCTGGAGCTCATGAGGCTACAAAACCAGAGTCCAGCCAGCTCAGTGATCCCAGCTGAGGTCCCAGACAGAAGGGAAAGCCCACCTAAAGTCATCGGGCCTGACTCAAGTCTGACCTGTGAAGGAGTCCACAGGGGACAGAAGAACCATCCAGCTGAGCCCACCCTGAACTGTAAGGTGGTTGGCTGAGGCCAACAAGTTTTAGAGTGGTCTTTATGCAAGAAAAGCTTACTGATGCAGCCTCTGTGCAGAAATACACCCATGTGCATACCTCGATCCACGTGTGTGCTAGAGAAAGTGATGCCGGATAAGAGGGATAACGTAAATGTACACTCAGATGTAAACTTGCAGAAAATAAAAATTGGCACAAAGAAACCAACAGGCGTGTACATCTCATCCCTAAGACTACCTCAATGATTATTTCAAAAATATTGATTCACTTATTTTTCACCATCTGAACACCTGAATGGGTGCTTAGTGAAGCAGACTGAACCAGAGAGTTTTGGTCTCTTCCCTGAGGTTGGAGAACAGTGTGTCACATGCTGCGGCTGATGCAGCATTTTCTTGTACGTTCTTTTATTTTAAATAAAACATAATTGGGAGGCGAAACAGGGCTAGAATCTATATCCCTCCTTTTCAGATACTCAGAGGGCTTCATGCCGTTCACTCTCCTGCTTCCTGCTGGCGAGTTTGCCAAGATGTGTGTGTTACTGGCTAGATTTCCTTCTGTCCTTGTTGTTGCCCCACTTACATCTATGCTGCTCCATCCCCCTCCAAATTAGTATCATTTCCTGTTTCCAAGAAATCTGCCCATGAACTCCTTCTTTTTACATCACTGGCTTGAAGCTACATCCCTAGGTTGGGTTAAGTTTCAGTTTGGGGATGGAAAGGAAAAAAAAATGGAAAAGAGTAAATTTTATCATTTTCCCACCAAAGCTGACTTAATTCGATGGCATACCGATTTATAAAACCCCTCTAAGCCGTACGCAAATAATAATTTTCTGGTGTAAGCAATTGGTATGTATTATGGGTAGAATTGTGTCCTCCCCCAAGTTCATACATTGAAATTCTAACCTGAAGTACCTCAGGATATGCCCTTACTGTGAAATAGGGTCATTGCAGACGTCATTAGTTAAGGTGAGGTCATACCAGAGTAGGGTGAACCCCTAATCCAATATGACTGGTGTGCTTATAAAAGGGGAAATTTGAACACAGACACGCGCACAGAATGAATGTCGTGTGAAGATAAAGATAGAAATCTAGATGCTTGGGGTGAAGCATCTCTAAGACAAGAAACGCCGAAGATTGTCAGCAAAGCCCCCGAAGGTAGGAGAGAGCCTGGAACAGACACTCCCTCACAGCCTCAGAAGGACCCATATGTGCTGACACCTTGATCTCAGTCTTCTGACCTCCAGAACTGGGAGATGAGAATTTTCTGTTATTTAAGCTGCCTAGTTTTTGGTACTTTGTTCTGGCAGCCCAAGCAAACTAATACAGTATATTTACCATTTTACCTGTCATTTGCTTTAATAACAGAGTGCTTTCGGCTCGGTATGTTCAGCTTCTCACCTCCCCTTTCTCCCAAATCCCGCAGAAATGACAGTTAATATGTACCTAGGAAGTACAGCCATAATTATGCTAAGAACATTGGAGGAAGATGCACTGGTGGGTCGGAGACTTTATCATATGTTTGGGAAACCAAAAAGGACCTACGGCAAGATGAAGCCGTGTGGAGAGAGCAGCACCCAGGATACGCATGACAGGGGTCTGCTGTGCAAGAGACCCCTGCTCACCACAGAGCTACTATGTTCCTGTGAACAGAGCCTGGTCTTGGGAAAGTTGTAGCAGTCTACTAGGAAGAGAGGAGTCATGTGTGAATGATATCAAGTTGTCATGCTTGTCATACCCGGGAAGTGGGTTAAGACACAGAGGCTGAATGACAACTGGAACGGGAGTCAGAAAGCCACCTTTTCTGCCACTTTCAGTGCAGCATCCCCCAAAGATGCTGCCTCTGCAGTGACAGCCCTACTGTATTTGTATATACCGTGGGGATGAGAGACAGCATGGAAATGAGACAGGACCTGAACGGGATCCTGTTACTGCCTCCCCTCAAATGAAGCCTGTGAGAAACCTGACGTCATCCAGAAGAGAAGCAGGGTTCGTACCACAAATAAATCATTTCACAAAGTGAAAAAGTGGCAACAGGAATACCATTTCTTATGATGCAGTATTTACCATATTACCTGAGTCAGCATTGCCAGAGGGTATTTTTCTTTCTTGTGGAAATGAAGGCAGCAATTTTTAAAACATACTAGTCTTATTGAAGTTTATTTAAAACATTTATGGTTACATTTAAATATTAAGTGAAATGAAATGAAAGAAGCAGTCCGTGGTTTCTTTTGGTTGTTTCCAAATTTGTAGCACAGACTTTTCAGGAAAGGGTAGAGGCTTTCTAAATTTCTTCTACTGGGAAAATTTACCTGAATTAGTCAGGATAAGCTATGGTGTGGTGATTAAAAAAAAAAAAAAAAAAAGAAAGAAAGAGCCAAAAGCAACCAACCAACCAACAAGAAAAGCCCTCTGGATCCTCAGTGGCTAAAAACAAGGAGGTTTATTTCCGGCTCCCATCTTGCACGATTCACATCAGCCACGGCCACTATTCCACACGTCACTCCAGAACCCAGGCCACTGCTAGAAATGTCTCTGGTCACGCCAGAAAGTCTGCAGCAGCAGCAAATTCGCTTGGCCCAGAAATTCCATGTGTCAAGTCTTCTCATGTGTCATTGGCTAAAACTAGTCACATGGCCCCGCCCAACCACTCCGGTCCAAGAAGTGCATCTCTGTGATCAGAAGGTCCAAAGCTGCACATATGGACTGAGAAACAACATTCATGATTAATATGTTACTTAGATAATGGCTATTTCATACAGTGAAAGATTGTGATTAAAGCCTACATGATGTATTACTAATAAGCAGGTAAGATTATATAGGGCAATTGTTTTATGCAAACATTATCATTTTCTTTGTTTTCTGCCACTGAACACAATTTTTTCTATCAAGCCTCTACTTGGCCCAAAGGCAGAAACTTACTATTAGACAATTAGGGTCAATTTAGTCAAATAGATGTTTATTTAGTTCAGTGTTTTGTATAAATTACAATGAAGGACTGGCTTCTGTGGCAAAGGGATAAGATTTCCTCAGTAATCTACATCTGACCATGTGGGCATTTTCCGAAATGTAAATTATACACTTGGGCTGGAGGTCCTGAGTGCCTGTGACATTGGAAATCACTGGAAGGTAGGAGCCTTCACCTGGGTCCAGGCTTCCGTGTCACGCATTGTTCTTGCTACGTGAAAGGAGACATTGGCCTCTTCTTCTGATGAACTGGAGGTGACGGGAACCTCTCTGCTCAGCTCCACTTCTGCGGGGGCTCACGCCTCCCCGGAGGTTACAGAGGAATTTTGCACCTTGCTCACGTCCAGCCCAGGATCAACCAAGGGCTGTGACCTGGGGGCGTGAGCAGGTGAGTGGCTTCGATTTCCCGGCAAAGGTGCGCATTAACCCTGCAAGTGTTCTTACAAATCTCTGGCTTTACACCCAGAAGCCCAGGAGTCACTGCTCGCGCTCTTTTTTCACGTTTCTGTTAATAGCAACTCACGTCTAAAGACCGTGAAAGTTAATATTTCATTTGAATGGAAACGATGATGAAGTCAAAAGGCATTGGTACCACTGCACTGATGGACATTTTTAAGTGTTATCAGGACACACATGGGGACATATCCAAGGAAATGTGCAATCTCAATAGTAGTTTTCCCAATGATACAACTGAAAGCTCTTGGATTTCTAAAGGCTTAAGATCAAATCTCCATTCAGACACTTACCCGTTGCTTAAGATTGGGCAAAATAGTTCATCCACCTGGGCTTTGTTTTCCTGGAAAATACGTGGTGTGGATCAGTGCTGGCACAGAGTGGATAATCAATAAATAACAGTCCTCATTACTGCTATTAATATACTCCTAATTCATGAATGATTAATGGTAGGAGGCCTGCTAGTGATCCAGCTTGTGGAAGAACGGGAAAGCAAGTCGTATCTAATCTGTGCTTTACAATATAGCGTAACATAAATTAATTCAAGAAAATCACTGGCTACTAAGTTCTTCTGTATCATTATAAACATATAAAAAGAACTATTTAAAAATCACAGGATCGATATGATGTTGGGATTTGCTTCAAAATAATCTAGTAGATAACAACAAGGTCCTACTCTGTAGCACAGGGAACTATATTCAATATCTTGTAATAAACTATAATGGATAATCTGAAAAAGAATGTTTATATACATATATATGTAACTATATGTATATCTATTACTGGATCACTTTCCTGTACACCAGAAACTAACACAACATTGTAAATCAACTATAATTCAATAAAAAAATCTAGTAGATGAGTTATTAATGAAGGGAATGGCCATGAATTATTGATTATTGAAGAGGGATAATATAAACGTGAGGTTCATTGCATTTATTTTTCTGTATGTTGGAAATTTTCTATTACATATTTTTTGATCACTGGTACACATGTTTGAAGGCAAATAGACAAGGGGATTTTATGCTTATGGGTATTTTGAATCAAATCACTTTTACAAAACATTACCTCTTTAATTCTCCCTTGCTAGAATGGGGATGTCTTATGAAATTCACATGGAATTTGAAGATCCGAAAAGGGAAAAAATAACTTAAAGGGAACTTTATTAGATAAAATGCAAGACAGTTGCCATTTTAAAATAATTTGTTTTTTAAAGTCTAATAAATTTCAGAAATATATAATTATTAAATAGGTATATATTTATTAGAGTTGTAATTAAATACATATATTTGTTAGCTTTTTTATTAGAATATACCTAATTTAGTATATTAGAATAGATCTTGAATACCTATTATGGGCTAGTCACTCTATAAGATATACACCATCTCACACCACTCTACAGTGTTCTTTTGTGGGTGTAATGGGGATATTCTCATCTAAAGTAAGTCAGTAAACCAAGGAGCAGAAGGGTTAAGTAGCTAACTTGAGGAAATTCAGCTAGTAAATGACTCTTTTTGGCCAGCTGTCTCTGGTCTTGATTCTTCCACTATGCCTTCTGCCTGAGCCAACACAGCTGTTCATTAAACACCTAGACCTCAGCCTTAAATAAGAATTTATGAATGAGGTCATCCAATTAGGTCAACACTGAGAATAACCGCTTAAAATCAGGTTTCGGTGCTGTTTGTTACGGGGAAGTGTGACGTATGGTTGGTGTGAGTGCTGACTCTAAAGGCTGCCCAGCTTGGCCGTGACATCAGTTGCCACTGTCTCGGGTCCCTCAGAGCCCCCGCCGGTCCTGTTCTGCGTGCACTGTGTCCAGGCACCAGGTGAGGCCCATGCCTCTGGGCTCCTGCACTGCAGGGGCTGCACCCTGGCCTGCTGGACAGGCCACCCAGCCCTCAGGAGCCCTGCAGTGACTGCTCCACCCGGAGGGCTCCCTGCTGCCCCTGTGGTCAACCTGCTTGCCCTCTGGAGCGAGTGTTAACCCTTGGACTTTGCCCCTCCAAACGGCATTTATCACTGGTGCTTGTGTGTTTATACAACGGCGCCCATTGATTACGGGTTCGTGTCCTCTCCGTTTATGGCTGTGTCATTCACTTCGCATCAGGCCTCTCAGAGGACTGACGCTCAGCAGGGGATTCCTGTGTCCCTCCTGCTTTGTTTAGCCCGTCAGCCCATCTGTCTGAACTTGTGTAGGCTCTAGTCAAAAAGTTATTAACAAATGATACCAACTCATTTTGAACAAGTGGTGTTTACCCACTGAGTGCAGTGAAAGAGCTGATTTGGTCAGTGAGTGTGCGTGCGTGTGCATGTGCACGTGTGAAACGTGTTCTATGGAATTCTGGGAAGCCTGAGTTCGGTTCCTTATTCAACCACTCACCTGCTGCGTGGTCCCTGGCTAATCACCGAACTGCTCTGGGCTCTGCCTTCCGACGTGGTTGTGTGTCGTGTCGGGACTAAAGGCTCTGATGTTGAGGAAACTGAATCTGGGCTTGAGTTCTGGCTGTGCTACTTAGGCCTTGGGCAAGTCACTTAGCTTTCCTCGGACTCAATCTCCTTATCTGTGAGAAGAGAATAGTAGTCCCCATCTCAAAAGTTCTAATGGGGGTTAAAGAAGATGACTGACGCAAAGAGCTTACTGAGTCCACGCCTGGGACACGATAAACTTTTCCCAAGTTCCATTTTTCTCTCGCTGCTCTGTCCCGGGACTCGTTGGGGACTAATGTGTACATGAGGCATACACTTCATCACTCCTCCCCCCTCTCCATTTTAACAATGTCTTTTGTGTTGATGATATTGTTTTAAGTCTTACAAATCACTTTTCCCCCCAGGAGTCTTCAATCCTTTTAGGTTTTTATAGCTTCCCCACCCCTGCCCCAAACAACCAGAGAAATCCCACCATAGCAACATGGAACAGTCAAGTAAGGGAATGCAGAAAAGTAAAGCAACAATTTAGGGGGAAAAAGAATATCAAATCAGCAAAACTTTAAGGGAAATGGAGGGCAGCAGGGTCGCCCTGCAAGAATCGAGGGGACCAATGGGTCTTAAACGCTCCTCTGAGCAGTGCTGGGTTGCATCACCGCCGGCAGAGATCCTGCCTCCAGCTCACCAAAGGTGGGTGTCAGAGCCCCTGATGGATCAGCCAGCAATCATTCATTAACACGTCCTTTTCTCGCCTCTCTCCTAAGGACCACGGGCCGGAGGGAGACACAGTCTCAGAACAATAAAGTAGCTTTGGAAGTGGAAAGGGCCTCAGGGGAGAGAAAGAAAGAGTGACTTCTCAGGAGCTGGCTGTGGGATTTGGCAGAGTTCAACTTGGAGCTTTTGCCAGCGCGTGGCGTGGGCATTTTCTCCACACCTTGCCGACCTTCTCAGATTGAAAACTGGGTCGGAGGCATTTGAATGGGCCCACAGGACCCCTGCCTGCCAACGCCCTGCTCCCTTTGTCATGGCTTTCAGAATTAGTGCGGAAGCATGCATAAGAAAGCGGCAGACTTGTGCTGGCTTCCTCAAAAACACTCCTTGTTTAGGGGCTTAGGAATTCCAAGTGCTCCTGGACACAAGAGTGTATTGCAGGTACCGACAAGGGGCTCTGAAATATCACTAAGGAGGCCTGTCAATTGCATTCCTATATTTTTCATTGCAGATAAGAAGCAAAGGGGAAAACTTTGGCTGTGGTGCAGAAGGCCAGCTCTAATGCTGAGACCTTGGAAAGAAGTTTAACCCTTCAGACCCTTGGCTCACTGTTTCCACTGTCATAATGAGGATAATATGGGATTCAGATCCAAGAATATATGCAAATCTTTTCTGTCTTTAAATACCATATAAACAAAGACTATATTATTCCTCATAGCTAAAGATCTAATATAATTTGCATTGCTTTGCTTCTGTTGTAAAAATCCCACTTATTAATTGCGGCAAATGAAAGAAAACATAAATAAGCATAAAAAAAGCAATGAAAGTAGCGTGTAATTCCACAGTCCATTGTAAATATATTGTTTATCTCCTTTCGGTACTTAAATGAATTTGATGTTAGACTGTGTGTGAATTTATTATTATTACTATTATTATTTTAAATCCAAGGCATTGACAGATTGCTTTAGGATTTACATGTGTCAGGGACTGTTCTAAGCTTTACCCAGAGTAAGGCGTGTAGTACAGCAACCTAATGACTCGAGTATGGCTATTATCACCTGCATTTTTACTCAAGTAAACAAAGGCACAGAGAGGTTAAGTAACTCCTCTAAGATTACTCAGCAGTGGATGACAGAATAGAGACTCAAAACCGGGCATCCTGAAACCAGAAAATGTGCTCTCATCCACTAGGCTATGTGGCTTCATTTCTCTCTGGAGAAGTGTTTTTGGTGAGGAGAAAAAGTAGATTTGATCATGAATGACTATTAATATTTTATTGCTCTTACTGGCAGGCCACTGTACTCAGCGTTTCCCACACACATACTACCGCGCATCAGTGCCGGGCACAGGACATCTTCACTGAGCTGCATTCCAATTAAGTCAGACCCTCATCCAGATGAGACCCACCGCACCCCACAAGTCCTGATCACACACTGGATTCTGCCGGCCATCTCAGGAACGGTAGAAGTCCTGCCTGTTCCGTCACCTCCCTGACCCCTTCACTTGCAATCCCTGCTCTCTCCTCTAAACTCTTAGCGCCGACTACCCACACTGCTCAGGTCACATTTTAAAATTCAGTCTCCCTTTTACTGACGTGAAATGCACACACACGGTTGTAGGGAGTAGACCTAAACTGCGTACCCAGGTCCTGCATTTTCCCCGTTTGTCTCTGTGTGAGCAAAGCCACACCCCGTCCAAATCAACAGTGAAGCCCCATGTCTTCTTGAATATAGAACAGTTCTTCTTCTCATGCACGGCCTGGTGGGAGAGACGATGTTCAGGTTGGGCATTGCTTAACTACCTCTAACTAAAAGCTTGAATGGATTCAAGTTAAACATTTTGGAGAAGAATACACAAAGGTGGTGATTTCATTCTCTTAGAAATTATGTGAAGTCTCTTAACGTTAACAGCGATGTAGAATCTCTCCTATAAGACTGCATGTGGCTGAAAAAAAAGTCTTCCTGATTATCCTTCTTTTATAACCCACAGTGTCAGGCACAGGTGACTACTGGCTTCAGCAATATTTATAAAATCAGTGAGTGGATGATGAGGGACACAGACTAGTCAGAGGGCTGGTACGGGTCCCAGCAACCTGTGCGTTGGTGCGCTCACCCTGCCCTCCATTCTCCCTTTAACGTGGCGGTTTGCTACTGCTCATCTGAAGTGGGTTCAGGAGAATCAGTGTTCCAGAAAGGGGTCTCCAGAGTCTACTCTCCTCTTCCTGAACTGTCCCATACATTCATACTTGGCAGCTGTTAAAACCTACCCAGTTTTCTGATGTTTCCCGATAAGCTTTCATGTTCCCTTTGAAGAATCGTCTCCTATTCTAAGAACCCTGGTTATTTGGGCATCCAGGGAAAGCACACGTGTCCAGGGCTTTGCCAGACACCCTGGGAAGCGACCATGGCCATGGAAAGAAAACTGGTATCTGCTGGGGCTCCCCGTGAGCCTGGGACCACTATTCTCACTTCACATGTATAAGGTTTTGAATCCTCACGAGCCTGTCATGTTAGCCATGCTGTACAGATGAGAAAACTGAAGCACAGAGAGGTTTATGAACTTTTCTAAAGTCACACAGCTCATGAGCAGCAGCTTGAAAACTCAAACCCATCCTTTTGGGTCTAGAGTCCCTGCTTTTAGTTGCCTTCACCTAAGGATACTGGTTGAAGCTACAAAGTTGGGTGATTTGAAAGTGCTGCAATCTACCAATTTTTTAAAAATTATTTATTTATTTAATAATTAATTTATCTTTTTGGCTGTGTTGGGTCTTCGTTTCTGTGCGAGGGCTTTCTCTAGTTGCGGCAAGCAGGGGCCACTCTTCATCGTGGTGCGCAGGCCTTTCACTATCGCGGCCTCTCTTGTTGCGGAGCACAGGCTCCAGATGCGCAGGCTCAGTAGTTGTGGCTCACGGGCCTAGTTGCTCCGCGGCATGTGGGGTCCTCCCAGACCGGGCTCGAACCCGTGTCCCCTGCATTAGCAGGCAGATTCTCAACCACTGCGCCACCAGGGAAGCCCCTGCAATCTACCAATTTTTATTCTTCTTTGGAAATTACTTGATGCGGCTGAAATCCCCCAGCAAGTGCCGTTTTGTTCCTTGAAGACTCTCATTTTGCTTTCCTCTGGCCTGAGCTCTGCAGGCTGACCCACGTTCCCCCCAAGTCTCAGCTCCAGGTTCTCTGGCCTAGACCGTGTTTCCCCCTTCACCCCACGGTCCTGGGCACGGAGCTGCACAGGGCATGGGCCTGGGATGTGCTCGTTCCACAGGAGGATTAGCTCCTGGCTACCACAGGGGAGCTCTGTTCGTGTCCCTTGCCCCGGGGGTTGCTGGGTTTTCAAAGTCTTTCATGTACCCAAATCCTATAAAGGCCTCTGATAGATGAGAATTGTACACAGTTTCTACAGCTTAGTGGAAGCGCTGTGGGATGTAAGCCTGGAGACCTTTGTGTGGACAGATCTGAGCCAGAGTCCCTGTCCTGCCACACTCTGCTTACCCTTCCTGCATCCCAACCCCATGCCCCCGGCTCTGCGCCCTCTGTTCCTCCCACGTGGCTGGACATCCCCCTCACGGTAACCTGTCCAACTGCCACCTGTACTGAGAACTGGCTCCAGCGTCCCTTCCCTCCAGAGTCAGAGGGGCAACTCGGCTTCCTGGATGAGAGCACAAGTTAAACGTCAGATGGCCCTGGATTCCAACTGTCCGAGATTTATGATATTTGAAATTTCTCCATTTCCTTGAGGACAGAAGGGGATAACATTTCTATCTTTGGGGGTTATTAAAAGGCAAAGGGAAACTACGCACATAAAGCTATGAGCAGTGCATCTGACCAAGAGTGAGTGCTCAGTGATCAGGGAGTTTTCTCATTACGGGTGTCTGTGTGTGTGTGCACACGTGTGTGTAAGCTTGCGCACCCACGTACAGCGAGGGGTAGATGGTTACAGGGCTCGCCAGCCTGGTGGAAGCAATTTCTTCCTACTCCAAACCTGTCATTCCTCCCGGCGTTGGTTCCTAGACTTGGTCAGTTTTCACTCCTAACGTGGCTGTTGGTAAGTGTGCCCTCTCTTTCTGCCCCTTTGCACGTGTTCCAAAGTGGCTGTGAGCTCCTGAGGACAGTGTCCAGATCCATGCTAGTCTTCTGTTCTCGAGAGAGCGGTGTGGGCGTGCTTTCCACGACAATCGTCAATGTCTGTTGAGTAAACACATGGATATGTGAGTGTTTGTGCTGTCTGAGTTATGATTTTTACCTGCCAAGTCCATCATCAGAAAGTATTTATTCAGTTACTGACTTTGTTCAGCACAGAACAGGGCAGGGATGCCCAAGGAAACTAGAAATTCAAGTCTTGCCTCCAGCTCACCCCTTAGGGGACTGGTCCACTCAAGCTCTGTTATCACTGAGCTGTGAATCAGGCTTGATGGAGGGGCTGTGGACCCAGAGCCGCCCACCTGCATAGTCTGTCGTAACTTGACAGCGCTCTGAGGATGAGCCCCGCCGTGCTGTCCTGAGTGCCCGCTTCTGGTCCGTCATGGATTCACCCAACGTTTACGAGCTCCCAGCTTCACGAGGCCAGATCACACCCTAAGAGACTAGGACGGGTGAGTCCAAGCTTCCTGACACCTCGGTCTCTCCCGTCTGTCCCGCAAGGACAGGAGCTAAATAAATCCATCAGTCCTAATGAAAAGTCACTGTTTTTCTTTTAATAAAACAGAATGAGTTCCCTAGAAAATTAAACTGAATTACTGTTGAGTCTTTGTATTTTGTCCTTGTTTACTGAGCAAAGCATTAAATATACAAGCCGATCCCTGAAGCTAATCTTCCTCTTTATCCACGGAAACAGAAAGTAGATTAGTGGTTGCCAGGGACGGGGATGGGGGTGACTGCTAATGGGAATGGGATTTCTTTTTGGGGTGTTGAATATGTTCTGGAATTAGGCAGTGGTGTTGTTTGCACAACTCTGTGAAAACCACTGACTTGTATATTTCAGAATGTTACGGTATGTTAATTGTACCTCAATAAAGCCGTTATTTAAAAACAACAACCATAGTAGAGGAAACCTCCACCATTTTTCCCCAGCTGCCCGTTTTGTCTCCTCCCAGGCGTGTTCAATCCAACGAAGGATGCAGGCACAGTGGATAGGAAAGCGGAGGCTTCTGTGGCCAGGAGGGAAGATGCCTGACCCACATCAACTGCAGCATCAGGAAGTGCACATTTGTTGCATCTCCCTTGGCCGATAAGGAGAGCTATTGCTTCCTTTGTGTCGTGTCTAGGTCAATTAGAAGGTGTAGCCATAGGATAAAATACAGGATGTTTGCTCTGTAGAACTCTTAAGCACACCTTGAAACTTGAAACCAGAGGTTGTTGAAAAGGAACAACTGGTTCATGACAGTCAGGAAACTTTTCTCCAAAGAGGCATGTGTTTTATTCTTGAGGGTTGGCCTAAAATTAGTTAGTGATACTTGCTACTTTTATTTGAATGCTAAAAATACTTACTAAGAGATTCCCTTCAAGGGTCAAGAGATTAGCAACCCAAATATATTCAGAGAAATACCAACTGCGTGCTCTCAAATAACACTTAATGAGAAGTTCCAGAAATGAAAATTCTATTCTCAGGGGTGGATGAATTTAGGGAGAAATTGGGCCTCTCTGTCTCTTCCTGTGAAAGACGCAGATGCGGTCCTGAAGCAACCAAGCCTGTTTCCTCTGTAGACTTTTCACCACAAGCACCCAGGTAGATCCAGCATCCTCGTGGGTATGTTGATGGGACAAATCCAGTACTTTCTGGCTTCCTCCAGAACCCACTGTGGGAAAGGTGCAAGGGACAACGGGCAGCCCTGCCCAAAGGAATTTACAGTCTCAAAGAAGAGATAACTCTCATCGATTTGAAGATTAGGAGGACGTGGGACAACTTGTTAAGCTGACAGCCATTTTTCTTTTCTGTCCCTACTCTGGGGCCATGGTGGGCGGGACCCAGTCTAAAGATGTCTTCACTGCTTCTGCCCTCAAGGAGCTCAGAGAAGTGGGGCAGGAATCAGGAAGTGAAATAGCCCATCTCCTGGGAGCCTAGGTGTAGCCGGGGTATATGTATGGGGGTCTGTGGGCCACATCAAGGGGGGCCTGGCTGGGATGGGAGTGGGACATGCAATGTGAAGAGGGGATTTATGGGTTGATCGTGTCCCCACAAGATGTGTTAAATTCCTATCCCACCCCCAGTACCTGCGACTATGATTTTATTTGGAAGCAGGGTCTTCACAGGTGATCAGGTTAGAATGAGATCACTAGGGTGGGCCTCAATCCAGTATGGCTGTGTCCTTATACAAAGAGGGGAATTTGGATACAAACACGTGGGGAGAAGGCGAAGATGAAGACAGAGATTGGACGATGCTTCTACAAGTCAAGGGACATCAAAGATGGGCAGCAAACTGACAGAAGCCAGAAGAGGGATATGGGGCAAACCTCCCTCCCAGCCTCAGAAGGAGCCAACCTGCCCACACCTGATCTCACACTTTCAGTCTCAAAACCATGAGAGCACTTTTCTGTCGATGAAGCCTCCCAGGCTGTGGTGCTTTGCCTCTGCAGCCTTAGCAAACTGACCTAGAGAACACTGGATCCCATCTAGAAACAGAGGGCATTTTCCAGGGAGATGAAGGGGAAAGAATACTCCCAGCAGAAGGCGCTCCGTGCCCTCAGCTGGTAGAAAGGGCAGGTGGACAAGGTGAGAGGCTGTAGGCTCAGCGTGGCTCTGGCATGAAGGAGAGAAGCAGATGAGCCCGGAAGGTGGGCCAGAACTGAAGCACCTTCAGGAATGGCTTGATCTGGGAGGCAGGTGTAGGGGCCGGGAAGGGGCGATGCAGTCTAAGCAACAGGCAGGTCCATGAGAATACGGAATGCTACTGCTTCTGTAATGACCCAAGGGGGATCATTCTTCCACCAACCTTCCCACTCCCACTCCCAGCCTGAGACCCCTGGGGCTTCAGAATGCTCTGCTGTGGGCTTGGGGGCCTAGCAAGGTCTGCACCTCCTGCCAGCCCTGGAGGAGGGACGGCTCTGCTTCATCCTGGCTCTTACAAAGGTCGGTGTGGCCTGGCAGCTGCAGCAGGGACCCAGGCTCTGGGACTAGCTGTTAGCCGAGGGTCTGCTGGAAGGGACCCAGACCCTGTTACACTGGAAATCAATTGTATAACAAGTTTGCAATAATCCGTACCCTGGACGGGAGTCTACGCTTCCTCCAGTTATTACGGCAGCGTCTTCAGCGTTGCTGTGTGGTTATTTGGCTTTGCTGCCCTGCATGGCTCTTCCTCATTAAGGGCAGGTGATGTATACTGATGTCTTGGTTTCTAACAGAGGTGCAAATAGCTCTGTATTTTATATTTGCTTCATTTTAGTCTCTTGACTCAGTTATAAATACAACCCCAATACCACCAATCCCAGAGAGCAGGGGGCTCCAAGAGGGTGGGGGAGAAACTGAGAGCTCACTACCCATGAGAAGCACATGCCAAGTTCCCTGGTGATCCCACAAAGTGGGACCCTATGAAGGAATGTCCAGGTGCCCTAGACCGGCGACCTAGGAGGTGTTGTCTTAGGCACCCTCCACCTTCTTGTGTCATTTTTATTTTCTTTTATTCACTTTTTAAAAATTTCTTCTCCACTGGTGAATGGGAAATATCATAAAATAAGAGGTTTGATTTGACTCAGTACATCTTCATGGAGTCCTAGTGATTTCATAACTGAGGTGAATACTTTGGAAATTGACACAGCCACTGGAAGGCTCGGGCTGTTGTCCTGGGAAGTTGGAGCAGCTAAAATCCTGTTACCAAGCTCGCTGCTGTCTTCCTGTGTGTGGTGAGGCTCCCAGCAGGCCGTCTACTCTCTCCATGAAAATCCAGGACTGAGCCTCAGAGGAATTTTAGTCAGGATTCTCCAAAGCCTTTGCCAGGACAACCAGAGTGGTGATGTTTTACTGCAGATTTTAGATTAAAATACCTACCTCTGAGCGTGAGTACTTTTCATTTCTTGTGTGTCTGTGTTTTTTTTTTGTGTGTGTGTGGTACGCGGGCCTCTCATTGTCGTGGCCTCTCCCGCTGCGGAGCACAGGCTCCGGACGCGCAGGCTCAGCGGCCATGGCTCACGGGCCCAGCCCCTCCGCGGCATGTGGGATCTTCCCAGACCGGGGCACAAACTCATGCTCCTTGCATCGGCAGGAGGACTCTCAACCACTGCACCACCAGGGAAGCCCATGTGTGTGTGTGTTTAACAAGACTACTTACAAAGCTATTTCTCTTACCCGTGTTGATGTCCATCTCGGTGGTGAACTTCTAGGGGGTGTAAAGTGAATCAACTTATTTCCTTTCTTCTGTGCATGCTAATGTGACTGCTTTGCAAAAACAGAGGAGGCATCTGTTGGCTTCTTGTGGAAACTGTGAAACATCATCATGATTAAAAAGACTGAGAAAGACAGACAGACCGAGACAGAGAGAGAGAGAGGGAGAGAGAGGAACCCCGACCTGCTGTCTCAATCTTTGTTGAAGAGCTATCATGTCAGGATGACTAGCAATTACTGCTCCTTTGTAGGTATCACTGCGGTGCTTGACATTAAAACTAAGAGTGTTCTGTGAAAGGGACATTTGTTTCCAGGAGTAGGTAAACACCAACAGGGTTTTATGGTGTGTCCGCACATGTACATTATAAACTACAGAAAAATCAGAGCCCAAGGGCCCATGAACCTTGCACGGGAGAATCCAGAGTCCTTTCCTCAGACCTTTAAAGGCTCAATATTGTATCCCTATAACATGCAGTTAACTAGGGCCAGTGAAAGAGGCATGGAGGAGAGAAGTAGATGAGCCAGAAATGAGGGCACCTTCAGGAATGGCTTGATCTGGGAGGCAATGAGGAGCCTGTAACATGCACTAAACCAAGACCAGAGGAAAGTTCACCAGGTCCTTCCCTTGAGGTGACTTCATCAATTTAACACAAATGTGGTAGGTAGGGCATTTTATTGTCCTGGTGGCTAATTGTGAGAGATAAAGGAAGATGAGACATCTTTTGAATATTGTCCTAAAAATTGAGCATGTCATTTTTTTGCCTTCTATAGACGTATCTGGAGTTTTTAAGATTTACTCAAAGTGATGACCCCGGTTTTCTCAGAGCATAAGACTGCATCGCACAATTAGCTGACATTCGGAAAACAATACGGATTTCCAGGAAAAAGAGAAAGCTGTATCTGAATAAAATTATCAGCATGATTCGGGGATGAGAAGTAGGTACATTGCTTACTCAATTCCACGTTATAGAACCAGCCAGGCTCCTAAAGTAAACTGCTGGAGGCAATCAGAACACTAGGCTCATTACTGAAGCTGCCAGAGTACTTGGGATTTGCCTGAGGAAGAATTTATGAATGAATGACACCCCAAGAGTCATTCTCATGGTGCGATTCAACCGTAATTAGACAAACCATTCTCAGGGTGGGCTCCAGTAATTCATCTGTAAAGAAATTTTATCAAATTCTTACTCTTACTGAATTTTGTGTATTTTATGTTCAAAATAAATATATTCATTCATTCATCAACCTTTAAGTATGCAAGTGCCCACAAGAAGCACCCAGGCTGCAGTAGAAAACAGACTAACACATAAACCAAGTAATTTCAACACCGTGTGGATAAAGTGATAACAGAGGTATATTATATACAAGATAAAGTCCACCCAACCTGGAAAGGCAGAGGTAATCAAGGAGGGCTTCCAGAGAAGGCTGTGATTTAACTGAATATCAAAGATTGAGAAGGAATGCATTCAGGCCACTTCTGCAAATACGGGGAGAGTCATTCCTAATCGGCAAGGCTATTTGGAGGATTAAATGAGCTAAAAAAAACTAGCAGGAGGCAGCAAGATATTCCAGAAAAATCACGGTCCGTGGGGTCAGACAGAATCTGGGTTCTGTACCTATGAGCTGGGTGAGCCTTGGTCTCCTCATCTGTAAACGGGGAGCAGCCCAGCTCCCACGGTTGTGGCACAGACTGGAATGGGAATGGACACACGGAAGTCTATTTATACGACATGCACGTATCCAAGGGTGGCTGTTGACTCTTTGTGGAACATTCTACGTGAATCAATCAATATTTCTTTCCTTTTCTTTCTATTCCTTTCTCTAACCTTTCTGATAAATTCCTGAGTCTTGAAAAAACAAAAACCAAACCAAACAAACAAAAGTGCTCTTCACCTCACCCGTCGCACTGATTACACACTTGCAGTGCCTTAGTAGATGACAAGAAAATGACCAAGAAAAGAAGGCAAATGTTGCAATGTCATTTAAAACGACGACACTTGTAAGTGACTGGACTCGACTATTTTCTAAAACGGGCAGCTTTCCTTCTTTAATGGACAACACCGAATGTGAGCGTTAGCTACCTTTGGAATGTTGCTTTTACTGCATTAGAAAACAAATTCTACTATTGAGGGCCTCTTGAGTAACATTCCAACATAATCTACGGTTCAATATTTAAGGAGAAATATGAAGACTTTGTATCATTTTTAAAAACTTGGAGAAAATTTGTGTTCAGGAATATATTAGTCAGAACAAAGAATCGATTCTGAGAGTCCAGAACCCATGATAAATCACGTGGAATGCTTCACAAATGGAAACACAAAATAGACAGAATTTGGGGCTTGATTCTTATAAGCAAGATCTCTTAATCTACAGCATCTCCTCACGTGGAAGTTACCCTCTCTCAGCACTGCTCCCTT
The DNA here is from genome assembly GCF_011762595.2 of Tursiops truncatus. Taxonomy (NCBI): domain Eukaryota; kingdom Metazoa; phylum Chordata; class Mammalia; order Artiodactyla; family Delphinidae; genus Tursiops; species Tursiops truncatus. The sequence goes on along the minus strand of NC_047047.1, from coordinate 84,934,893 downwards.
CCTCTGGGGCTCAGAGGCCATGCCTCGTCTTATAGGGGATGCACATGAGTTAGGTTGACTGATTGACCAAAACGAATGGTAGCGGTGTACTTGCCGTGCAGGGCGCTTACAGGGAGTCAACCAAGTGGGTGCTTTGGGAGCTGGGATGATTCAGGGGTAGGACTTTTCAATGTGTATCATCAAAGGGTCTCAAAAACTTCACTGATATTTCCTTAAAAGAGCTGAGAGGAACTTTAGCCAGTTTCAACACCAACTCATACTACAAGTTCACAGGCATGGTGGCATTCTCCTTTCAAAGGGAAAAGAGGGTAACAACCTTGAATACTGGGTTTTATGATAACCTGCAGAGTTCAGCATTTTTGAAGTTTTCATGACCATTAAAAGATACCCGCTCACAGAACCCAGATACAGTCAAAGGCATGGTTGCTGCCTGCAGTGTAGATGGAGGCATGGTTGCTTTCCACCTAGTTTCCACAGCTGTCTGGATCCTCCAGGCTGGCCTGGATGGCCCCCACTCCTGTGCTCCCCCAGAACTGTGCAAAAATGTCTCCAATTTCATCTACTGGCAGAGCTGGCCACCTGTAACCTACACCGTCAAGAGACCACTTCACTTACTTCACAGAACATGGGGACCATATAGTAAACATCTGTCCACCTCTTGTCCCCAGAACTGCAAAGGTATGATTTCCACAGGCACCCGTCTTTCCTGTCTCCTCCTAGCTGGAGTGGCTTCTCCCATCTGGGGTCTCCATCCTACCCTTCCAGATGCCTCCGTGGCCTTACTCTACCTGATGCTCCTTTTCCAAAATCTTCAACTTTTCGCATACACAGACTCCTTCCTGCTTTTAAACAAATATCTCAAGCATCTGCAAACTTGAAAAAAAAAAAAAACAAAAAAACCTCAAAAACTCCCTCGACCTCATTCCCTTTCTGGGTACCACCGTCTGTCTCATCCCCTGTTGACGCATTTTTACCGTGTCCTACACTCTGCTTTCGCTTTCCCCACCAGCCCTTACTCACAGGGTTTCCCTTCTGTCCACACACTGACTCTGTTCTTGCCAAAGTGGTGGAGGTTTCTCTGTGTATCTAAACCCAACAGGGACTTTTAAACCTTCATTTTTCTTGGCTGCTGTGAACATTGGACCAATTTCTCAATGTTTAGACTTTCTTTTGCCTCCTTTGATAGTGCCTTTTAGTGGTTATATTTTCGTATCTAGTACTTTCTCCTCAAGCCCTCTTTATTGCTTCTCTGTTTTCTGCTCACTTTTATTTTTAATAGATCTTTATTGGAGTATAATGGCTTCACAATTCTGTCTTAGTTTCTGTTGTACAGCGAAGCGCATCAGCCATATGCACACAGAAGTCCCCACGTCCCCTCCCTCTTGAGCCTCCCTCCTGCCCTCCCCACCCCACAGGACTCTCTTCTCTTCTCATTTTGCCCCTTCCCCCAGTGTGATGCCACCCTAGTACCACAGTGCTGGTACCACTCCCCAGATCTCTTCCCAGCCTGGACTTCTCTGTCCTCTGGGTTCCAGGAGGTTCTAACGGCCTCTCCTCCTGGATCCCTCAAAGGCATCCCCAAGCCCATCATACTCAACTTTGAGCTCATCACCAAATTCTCTGTCCCCTGAAAAACCTGCCTTTTCTTTACTGTTCCAGACCTCCCAAATGCTACCCTTTCTTCCCTCGATGCCCACGGTAGGGACCTGAGTCATGAGGATGGCCTTGGAAGGAAGCTTACTGTTCGGGCCTCCCTTGAAGAACATCCTCTGCCCAGAACGTGTTTATCGGTCACCCCAGCTGCCAGGCCTTGGGGTCCACACTGGTGCTCGTGCCGGCCACGCTCTCCCTGGTGGTGCCCAGCGTGCGGGTCCCAGGCAGGGCTCCTCTAAGGGGCTACCTGTGTTCCTGGTCTCTCCATCAGCCTGGCTAAGACTCCTTAGAAAAATCCAAGAAGAGGGGATATATGTATAGCGTGGCTGATTCACTTTACCGTACAGTAGAAACTAATACAACATTGTAAAACAACTATATACTCCAATGAAAAAAAAACACAAAAAAACAGCCTCCCTCGTCGCTGTCTCCTTCCGCACATGGCACACCCCCGTCAGCCGGCCTCCCGCTCCCTTTCCCCTCCCCCTTCCTCCTCTTTCTCTCTGTACCATCACCCTCATCCTCATTCAGGTCCCAACCACCAGCAGCACTGTAACCACCGCCCTCCATCCTGCCCCTGCTTTCCTTCCGCTCTGCAGCGTGACGTGTCCAAGGCACATCTCATCAGGCCACTCTCCAGCTGGTCACCCTTCACAGGTCCTCCGTTCCCCTGGGTCCAAGCTCCCTCCTGAGACTGATGAGTCTGCATCCTTGTAGTAAGCCTCCTTTCCAGCTTTATGTCCATAAGGCAGCCTTGCTCCCACCAGGGTGAACCTTTTTAGTTATGCAAAAGCTGAAGATGAGAATTTACTCTTTTTTCTGTCTGGCTAACGCCTAATGCATACTTGTCCTCCAAGTCTTACGTTATCGGTCCAGAAATACCCCAGGCTGCCCTGTCCCCGTGCTGGCCTGGCCGCTGTGGTTTTGGGTGGCACCTGCGCTTACTTCTGTGAGTTCCCGTGTCAACTTGAGGTGAACTGCTCGTCCAGCAGCTCCACGGCCGTGGCAAAGGGTGAGCCTGGAGAAGGAGACCCACTCCTCCTTACCACTATGTGCTCTCTGCGCCCAGCACAGACCTGGCCCAGTTTACTTAAACGGATGAGTGTGCGAACAGACCCACGTCTGCTTAAACGCATGAATAAGTGGATACAAGACTCATTTTTCCAGAGGACCACGAAGGCAGCTGAAACGACAGGAAACGGAGAGGCAAACGTCTGAAATTCCATCTCTGTTTCAGTGACAGGTCCCAGGGCAGGTTCTGGTACTGCGAGCCTGAAGGGGTGGGAGGGGACAGAGATGTTCCTCTCCCCGGTTTCGCATCTTCCCCAGAGGGAGGGCAACTCACGTGGCTGTGCCTGGAAAGCAGCTTCTCGGAAGCGAAGCTCCCAGAGCCGCAGCCGGTGTCTGTGGTTGCTCTGGCTGCGCCTTGGGTCACCTCCTCTGACACGGGAGCCCATTCTTCTGCCCGTGTCCAGGAAACGTTCTGAAGCCACCGGGCTAGGTTCCCGCTTGCTCCAGGGCAGGGTGAGAGGCCGTGAGACTGCGTTTGGAATCCATCTGACGGGCAACACTTTCTAGTCCCTGCGAAGCAGGAGGGAAGGGGTGTGGATCCTGCGTAGACGGAGCTCCTGGCTTCAGGCTGGCTTGTCAGTGGCAGTAAATCAAGTGAAGGTCGTCCATAAATACAGACTTTCTTTCCAAAATCCCCACCCTGCCTGGTTGCACAAGCCAAAACAAGAGGAGGGATTTTTCTCCTTCTTCTCTGACAGGACAAAACTCCTCTCGCAGTTAGACCCTTGGTATGCGAACACGCCCAGAGAAGCCCGTTCTTTACGGGAATGTGTGCCTTTTCCCCAGCTTCTCCCATGGGCGAGATTTTGGCAAAATGTTGCTTTTTTCGTTTCTCTCATCGTCACTCTAACGCAAAGCTTTCTTTCTTTCCTCTAACAGACTCTCCTGTTTTATTTCTCAAATCCAAACACACGCTTGAATGTCACCTCCCATTGCTAATGATAAAATTCATTAATCATGTTAAATCTGACTCACAAGGGTACCATGTAGGGAGCGCTAGATATGTCTTCATTCGTTTGATGAAGGTTTAAAAAGGCCTTCTTTATGGCAGGTCTGGTGCAAGGGGGTTTGCAAAGTCTCTCATGTTCATGACTCACTTTCTCAGGGGATATGAAATGGGCTGCACGGATGAGGAACTCGGGCTCCAGGACCTGACTCCCAGCCCCGGGCCCCTGAGACAGCCTGATGGTACCTTCTGCCCCCTAAGCAGCCCTCCCGCGCTCAGCCTGCCTAAGAACCGCCTGCCCTGGTACCCGCTCCCTCTGATCTGCTGTTTGCAGGATTCTCGGGTACCTGGGCCTGGGTATTTCAGACAGTGTGCTGTGCCCCCCGCGTCACCTGATCTGCTTATTAAGCTGGAGCTTCTTGGCCCGAGGGCCCCGATGTGGGGAGGGTGTCAAGACCCCACGCTGCTGCCCGGCCCCTGTCCTACAGCCCCGGTAGGAACCAACCCACAGGCGCCCTTAAATTGCTCTGGTGCAGATGGGCGAGGCTGCCTATCCTGCTCTCTGACCTGCGATGGGGATGCAACCGTCTCTCACTGGGGCCCCTTTCTCTAACCTTGTTTCTCTACCGTGTCTCATCACTGCAGCAGGAGAAAAGAAGAAGCTTCAAGAGAGGGTAGCCAAGGAGGCTGCAGCGGCGCTGTGGGTGGGGAGGCCCCGGGAGGAGTGTGGCTCTGTAACCTGAAGAGAGCTTGAGTTGGAAAGAGACGCGTGAGTCGTGCAGAGGCCGGAGCCGGGGATGGAGGCCCGGCCAGCACGAGGGGGATGCGGGAAGCCCATCAGCACCCAGGAGACCCAGGGGCTGTCCGGGGCTCACACCTGATGGAGGTGTTGACTCGGAGGACTGTGGCCATCAAAGGCCCTGAGGAAGAAGGGTCTCCACGGAGGGGAGCAGAGGCTGATTGTGGACGGAGCAGTGGGCTTTGGGGAGGAAGCCACTCTGCACTTCCCACCATGAGCTCTGGGCACTTTACCAAAGCTTCCTGAGACTTAATTTCCTTTTCTGTAAAATGTGCCGCATATGTGTGCCTAACTCTCAGGGTTAGAGTGAGGGTGACCCAGGCCAGGGCTCTCTTGAGGTACCGGGAACAGCATGGGGCATGGAGCGGGCCTTTGGCAAACGCTGGTCACTGTGGGTTGCTAGGATGACAACTATGGTATTTGCCGGCAGGAGGTGATCTGTGACACACAGCTGCTTCCGGGACATGACAGGTTCAGCAACCAGATTGTAACAGGGGCTGGGTTAGCATGAGGGTTAAGGAAAAGCAGAGAACATAGACTCCATTCCTTCTTTATGGTCTGTTTGGGCTAATTTGTTTTATAGACTGGGGATGGACCCTGCCCAGGCGGGCTTTTAATCCATGAGATTTTCTACAGTTTGTTTGGTGTTCTAGAGTTAGTAGGCTATGTTGTCTACAAAAGCGACTTATCCAAACCTCCTCAAGCCCTGCTTTTATAGATGCCATTCCACTCAGCGGAATGCTAGGCCTAGGGTGAGTGTTACCTAAACACTGGCTGGATGTGAAATACCTTCTCCAGGGATGTTGAACACATCAGAATCCAGAGAACATTTTAAAATGGAAAAGGTGTTCTCCGAGATCCCTCGCTACTATATTGCTAGTGCTTGGCAATCCCATTCGCTTTGAGAGAAGAACAAATAACCGAAATAAACCCAGATGCTCAGGGAACAGGAAAGCCCATCAGGTAAAGCCGTGTCTCGGGTCACAGGAGAGGCCCATGCTTGAGCAGGGCTTTATTTAATTGGTTTCGCATCTCAGCCATTTACTAGCTGTGTGACCTTGAGTACCTTACTGAAACTTCCTGACCTCCGTCTGGACAATAAGAGTGAAGATGCCTGGCTTGCACTTTGAACCTGAAGATCAAGGGGAAGATTCAGTGTAAGAGGTGCGGCTCATCCTGGCATCTGGTCAGCGCTCCAGGGCTTGGGGGGGTTCTTTTTCTTTTCTCCTTTCCTTGAAGGTTTTGCTGTAGAGGGAGGATTTTGGCTTCCCAAGACTATCCTCGAGGAATTCTGAGCTCTCCTTACCTTAGGTTAACCTTAAAGTTATTTAAAGGCAGAAAATTAACATATTTTTTTGACTAACTTAACAAACTTTTCTAACACACCTGAAAAACAACAACAACAATAAAACAAACATAAAGGCAAAGGACAAAGGGTCAGGTCTGAAAGCTTCTGATGAATGCCAGTGAAGGCGCCCTTGTTAGGCCCGTAAGGAAAGAGAATTTCAAAGAAATAAGTATTTTTATGGAAAGTGACCTGACCTCACCCTCCTGAAGTTTCAAAAGCCCAGGCCAGAGCCACAGGGAGCTCCTTAAGGGAGAAAACCTGAGCCGATTTAGGGCTTTGAAGGGCTGGCGGGGCTGCCCCAGGAGCTGGCAGGTGGACAGTACAAATTCCAAGCTGCCTGACTGTCCCCAGGGCAGGGCTTCAGCCTCTGGTTCTCATGGGACAGTAAAATGTCCAAAAGAAGTCAGGGCTCAGACGTAGCCGCTCCTTCTTTTGTCACGTAAGGGACAGTAAAGAAACGGCCCATCACCTTTTCATAAGAGAAGGGAGCCTTTACACTGGTAAGAGGAAGGTTATAATCTTAGAGCAGAGCATTGTCATGTCAAATGGAATGCATTTCACTTTGAGAACAACTCACTATTCTTTCTATAGTTCATTGAATGTTTGAGAACCACAGCAAGGAGATGATGCTCTTTGGTAACTTCCTTCAAGGTGTTCGGGAGGAAACATTGAAGGGCAGGCAGGTCTGGCACACAGTAACCATGGTATAACTGGAGGAACACCTTTTTGGGGTTTGTGGACCCCTACCTGCTCACTAGCCCTAGTTTTGCTCTCAGTCAGAACTCTTGGAGAAGGGTGACCCGCCATCCCAGGCTGGCCTGGCTGGCCAGTCTCCCAGGGATCTCCCTTGATAAACCCAGGATGGTCCCCGGTAGACGGAAATGGCTGGTCTGGTCACCTTACATTACGATTCTCATTTTCAGATAAGGTGGTGGAACTCAGAGATGCCGGATGGATTGTTTGGGGAAACACTGCTCTGGAGGAACAGTCCTGCAACGGAAGCCACAGTCTTCATGCAGTCGGCTTGATATTTTGTCCATGAGTTTCCATCCTAGCAATTGTACATTTGACAGACTATTTTGGGTGTCAATTATGAGGCAAGAATTATGAGATGGCCACACATATCAATGTCAGCTGCATGTAAAATGAACTCACATTCAATGTGCACGAACAGCTAAGCCCGGGATCAAGATTCCTTGTTTTGAAAGCTCTACCCATCTTCATCCTTTTCTATCCATTCTTGACTTTATGAAACTTACAGACTTCTAGGTTTTCCTTGGATACTCTCATTGCCTGGGCAGCTGGCTTGGATTGGCTCCAGTTACGTTTATGACCTTTAACCTCCAGTGGGCACCCCCCAGCTGCCCAGGGTGAGCCTTGGCCAGTTGCCCTGCTCTTCCAGACAACCATCTCCTGTCCTTCCTCTGCTCCAGTCCCAGCCCCTCCTTCTAGCCCCTCGGCTTCATCATCGCTGTCGCCCGCTGGAACCACTCCCGGCCACAACGGCCTCTTCGTGGCAGATCCAGCGGTTGGCTCACCAGTTGTATCTTGATGTTCCCGTGGGAAAATGACACAGCCGGTCACTCTCTGTCCCAGGAACACTTTGGTCCCCTGGTTTCCAGGACCCCATGTTCACTTTTTCTCAGGGTCCTGGCTGTCTTCTCTCATCGTCTCAACCCCCTAGTCTTGGAGTGACCCTGGGCTCAGCCTCAGACCTCTCTCTCCTGTTTCATGGCCCTGCCCTTAGCCATCTCATCTCTCTCCACCTGTTTAAATCCCATCCATCTATTGACAACACCCAGATTTCCATCTCCAGCTCCACCCTCCCCTGGAATCCAGCTCTATATGTTCATCCGCAGACTTGATCTCCGCGCCCCCCCCACCCCCCGTGAACTTCTGGCAAACATCTCATACTTAACACATCCAAACTTGAATTCCTCCCCTTCCACTGTTCAGGCCTGCATCGGTGGCAGCTTTTCCATCTCATGGAACAGCAGCTCCCTCTATGGAGCTGGTCAAGTTAAAACTGAATGCTTGCGTTCTCATTTTCTCAAGCCGTCTGTGGGCAAGTCCCATTGGCTGTGTATTCAGTATGTATTTTGAAATTTCCACCACCATTATTTAGTCCAGGTCACAGTTCTCTCCTGCCTGGATTATCCCTGACGCCTCCTGACTAGGCCCTACAAGGCAGGCAGCTAAAGTGATCTGTAAAAACCAAAGTTGCCTCAAGCCACCCTTCTGTTTGAAACGCCTTCCCTTCCCGAAAGGCCCTCAGAGCCCACACAGGGCCCTCAGCCCCCCACCCTCTGTGCCTGTTAATCTCAACCTCAGGTCTTGTGATGCTGCCTTTGCTTTGGTGGCAAAGGCCTCACGGACCTCCTTGCTGTGCGCTCACTGAATGCGCTGGCCACAGGGACACCTCCGGGGCGGCCGTCCTCTCCACCGCTTCCCCTGGGACACATTCCCCAGGCATCTCAAATGCCCCCCAGCCCCTTCTTCAGGTCTGACCACATTCCACCCGGAGGGAGGCCCCGACCACTCTATTTAAAGCTGCACCCTCCCTACTTGGACGCTGCTCTCTTTGCCTTATTTTCACCAGCATTTCCCACTCCAGTTTCCTCTCTGATTTGCTTTTTTATTCTCTCTCCTACTTGTTTGTGTGGATTTCTATGTGTTTTGTTCACAGAGCCCAGATTAGGGCCTGATGCCTATTGGGTGTTTAATATTTGTGGGATAGATTCATGAAGGCGTTTCTGTGGAATCTAAAGGGGCCCAGTGGTGAGCAGCTCCCATCATGGGCCTGGACCAGTAGCAAAGCTCAGATGCTGAATACCCTGAAGGTTTTCCAACAGAATCACAGCATTTGGTCTAGTCTCAGGGGAGGAAGGTGACTAGAGCCCACCTCCCACCAGGTGAAGGTGGGCCCTTTTCCTCTGCTCCAGGAGTGACCTCAGTACCTGCCTTTCGTCAACGGGCTGAAGCCACCTTCCTTGCCAAGCGTAACTGCAGGCTCCTTGACGACAACCCATCCAGGGGCAGGCCCCAGGCCCTGGACGTTTGCAGAGACCAGGTCTTGTACCAGTGGCTGGTCAGAGTCAGGAAAGCTCTCCTGCTGCATTGGGCCCTCATCAGACCTCATCCTTCAGGTACGCAGCAAAGCAGGGCCTTGGCTCTTGCCGGGAGGGGAGGCTGGCTCTTCCCCAGTCGGCCTGTCGGACGCTGCTGCTTCCACTGGCTCTGGGGCACTTCCTTTCGTCCCTTCACACGCTGGCACCATCAACGCTCTTTGCTTGGGGCAGCCCCTCCCTCCCAAACAGGGTTCGAAGTTGCTCTGCAGATATCATCAATTCTCTTCGCTTGGACTCTCAGGGTTGGCTGCCAGGCGTCAAACCAAACATTTCTTACGCTTTAGCTTTAGACACTTCTGCCACAAGGAAAGGTCGTTTTGAGACTTCTTGGCACTTACAAATCATTGCATACTAATTGCAAGGAACGTGATAAAAAGTAGCTGCCGTTTTCACAGTATGAGGGCCTAACACCAGTTGACTGGAGAAGTAATTTCCCCCATGTACTCCCCACCCCCAGGAAGAGATGCCAGCCTGACTTAGCCGGGGGCTGCTGTCACCCTGAAGGCAAACATTCTCGAACTCAAGCCACGTGTGTCTCAGCCCCAAGGCTGATCCCACATCCCAGAGGAGGCCACCCAGGTGAGGTCATGCGGCCAACTTCGTTTGATTGGCCAAGTCCACACGCGGGGCAGGTGATGCGGGAGAGGAGCTACAGACACAGGGGGTCCCGTCCACTTGATTCGAATCCTGGCTCTGCTGCTTGCTTGGGCTTGGACTTTGGATGAGACATGGGATACCGTGGGCATTTGCACAGCTGTGGGCCAGGAATGAGCTTACAGCTTCAGGAAGCAGGTGCAATGCCGCAATGAGGGAAATCAGGCCTCATGACGTTCTGCAAGTAGCTGCTCAGAGGATGGCTCTTCCTGGTCTGGCCGCCTCTGTCTCTGGTGGGGAGGTCAGGTGGAAAGGTCTTTCAGACCTGGGCTCTCCAGCTGGGATGCTCCGAGGGCTCATGGTGGAAAAGGACATGAAGACGAGCTAACAATTGCTCGTGGGTCCCTTGCCCATTGGGACATCCAGAACCTTCCGTACGCCAGGTCTCCTGCTGGGTGCTGCAGGTTAGAAACTGTAACAGATTGGTTTTACCCTCAAGAAAGTGGCCTTAGAAAATGAGGGACATAGGGTGGAACAGGTGCAGGAATATTGCATCGAGTAACACAAGTTCAGGTTCGGAAGAGGCTGCTTTTCCTGAGGCATCAGGAAAGGTTTAGAAAAGAGGCAGAGTTTCAGCTGGGTGTCAAAGAAGAGGTCAGTGACAGAGAAAGGGGTTTTCCAGCACCAAAGACAATGTGAGAAGGCTCAGGGGGTAGAAGAGTTGGTCTTAAATGCTTTAAAAGGTCAATACTTTTTATCGTGTTCAAATATCTATAATATAAAATTTACCATTTCAACCATTTTGAAGCGTTCAGTGGCATGAAGTGCATTCACATGGTTCTGCAACCACCACTCCATCCATGTCCTGAACTTCTGTCTTCTTGCAGAATGGAAACTCTGTACTCATTAGACAAAAAGTCCCCATTTCCGCCCTCCCAGACCCTGGCCATCACCATCCTGCTTTCTGTCCCTATGAATCTGATGGCTCTAGGGACCTCACATGAGTGGAATCAGGCAGTGTTTGTCTTTTGTGTCTGGCTTAGTTCATGCAGCATAATGTCCTCCAGGTATATCCATGCTGCGGTGTGTACCAGCACTTCTCTCGTTTCCAAGGTCAAATAACATTCCATCGCGTCTATTGACCACATTTTGTTTATCCATCCACCTACGGCTATTGTAAAGAATACGGCCCTCACCAAGGTCTGATCTACTAGAACAGAAACTCTGGGAGGGCAGGGGCTGCTGATGGCTTTGTCCACCCCTGGGGTCCCGGAGCCCTAAACCTGCTGGGCTCACGTGGCCAGTGCCAGGGCCCGAGCTGTCACCAGACGTGTATCCTGGGTCTCACCGCCTCTACTCCCAGGTGAGCAGGCCTGCCTGGGGCTGAGGACGCATGGGGCCGGGTGGGACTGCGAGGGGAGCAGCGGGGGGGCTGCAGGCGCTCATCTAGAAGCTCAGCTCCTCTCCCTCTGCTGGCCTGTGACTTTCAACAGGTCACCTTACTTCTCTGAGATTCAGAGTCCTGCAGAATTTATTTTATTATTGAAATACAGTTGATTTATCATGTTGGGTTAGTTTCAACTGTACAGCAAAGTGATTCAGTTATACATATATATATATTTTTTGTTTTGTTTTTTACATTCTCTTCCATTATAGGTTATTACAAGATTTTAATATCCACTTTCTAGAACGTTCCTGAGGAAGAGACATCATGTAAAAGACGTACCTGGTGTGTAGCAGGCCCTTATAGTATAGGTCACTATTACCATTATAACACATTTTTCAGAAAAATAGTTTTGTATAGATTAGAAGACAGCTATTTTCATTTCAGCATGGCATACTTAGAAAAAAAGTCAGGAACTACTAGAGGACCTACTTTTCCCTGCCGGCTTTTCCATGAATGCTGTCACCCTGAACAAGTCACCTGACCGCTAGGTGCCTCAGTTTCCTTCTCTCTGAAATGAGGACAGACACAGTTCCCTTGCCTGACTCTCAGGGTTGTGGTGGGAATTAACTGAGAACCTGGGGGCCAGAGCCTGGTGTAAACTGTTATGAGCGGCATGAAAATAGGGGGCGATTGTTCTTAGTCTATTAGCAGGAACATCATTTATTTATTAGACTGTCGGAAACAAATATTCAAAAAGGAAGATCCTTTTGGTTTGCCCTGTTATTGTTTTCCTGAAGACTGGCTGCTCCAGAGCCTCCGGGTGAGAAAAAGCCGTCAAGTCATCAAGTACCTGTCAATTCAAGGCAGCGTGAGTGCAGCCAGAACCAGCCGGCTTGGGAAAGGAGCATCAGGGCCTCTTCGCAGGGCCAATATCCCCCCATCTATCCTGCCTGGACCTGGTCTTCTTTATTACGGTTGTTAACAGACAAAGCCGCCCTGGCCCTGAACACAGAAATAATGGCACAATCTGGGGATGGTGGGAGGTGAGGGGTAGCCATGCTGTTTGGCTAGAGGGAGGGAAGGGACATTAACATTTACAGAGGGCTTCCTACCTGCCTTCCCTAAACTGTCTCAGGTAGCCTGGCTCGGAGCATCCGATGGGGGTGGGGCAAAGGCTGGGAGGGGCAAAGGGAGTCACTCCAGGCCTCAGGACCCACCAACGACACCAGGGGAAGAAGCCACATTTCTTAGAATACACATATCACCCCTGTGAAAATTGAATGTTTGGAACTGGCTATCTCCAGTAATAAAAAGAGCGGATTCCTCAGCAATTTTAGTTGCATTGTGAGGTCAGGAATGTAATTAGTCAGGTAGAAACTGAGAACAAAGGGAATAGAGATACTGCCTCTTGCCCTAGTCAGTGCTGGGTGCAGAGTTGTCTGGGAAGCTTGGCTCCCTGCAGTTAGGAGGGTGTTGCTCTCAGGGGCTCACTGGTTTTGTTTGGACAAGACAGTTGTGTAAGCTGTGGAACTTGTCCTTGGCTTTGGCTACCAGTAATCTTGAAGGAAAGTCTAGGGAAAGAAAGGAAATCATTCTTTGGGAAGAAATTTCAGAAGATGGGCCATTTGCTAAGAGTTTTGAAGGATGGTCAGGAGTTCACTGGTTAGAGAAGGGGAGGCAGGGAGCATCACAAGTGTGATGGTACAAGTCCCTGGTGTTCAGGAAGGGCAGGTAAGTGGTGTGGTGGGTGTGCACTGGAGGATGGGGCTGGGATCTAACCCAGATATTTTTATAGGACCAGAGATACCAACTTGTATTTTCTTTTTGTTGCCGTAGAATAATCTGAAATAATGAAAGAACTCTTTCTTCTTCTCTCAATTTGCAACAGAGTTTCTCACAAGGACCCATAGGTCTTTGGGTCAAATAGGCTTTAGGCAAAATCGAGTATCAACTCCAGGCCCTAGGTCCTGTGTATCTTGTACAAATAGAGAGGTCAGTCTTGTCCCCTCCCAGCCTCCCAGGGAGGAGGCTGAACTTGACTGGAGTGACAGTGTGCACTAGAGATCGAGGGAAAGACGATGCCGGTGGCAGGCAGGGGAGGCTCACAGCCAGGCCAAGGGGCAGTGGAGCTGGTGGCCAGGCCTCAGGTGGCCGGGCAGGATGGATCTCTGAGCACAAGGGCATCTGTAGCCCTGAGCCAGGGAGCCTATCATTCTGTTAGATGCACAATCCCAGCGTGTTCACAGAGCCCTAGACTGTGGCAGGGAGCCCCGGCAATTGCTGGGATGGAAAATTCTGTTAGCCTGGCTGATGGATGGGACTCAGAGAAATGAAATTTTCTTTACTAGGACGACTACAGAGGCTCTCACGCTAATGCTAATACGGTGCTGGGTCCCTGCGGGGCATGGACGCAGTTCCTCCTGCCCATGACCCAGCAGGTAGGTTCTGCTACTTCCCCATCCTCCAGGTGCAGACAGATGTTCCCGAGGCCACACAGCTGCAAGCAGCAGAACTGAGACTAGAAATCAGGTGGGCTGGCCTCACCATCTAGATACTGGTCTTGGATTTGTTACCTCTTGAATAGGAACGAACACAACCGGAGCATTTCTGCTAATTCTTACTCTCTGCACATGTTCTGCAGTGCTCTTGTGGGCACCTGTAGAAGAATTTTGAATAAGAGAGTGGCGGGATGAAATGGTGTTCTAGAAGGATCTTCTGGAAGCAGTGCTGAAGACGGATGCGGCAGAGACAGGAAGCTTTCCGAGGACAGGTTACAGATGTTGCCATGTTCTCTATAAGGAAGACACCAGCTTCAAGAAGGCATTGGCCGAGGGGAACAAAGGAGACCAAGATTCAAGGAAACTCTCCGAGGTGGGAAACCCAAGGGTGCACCGTTGGGGAAGATGCGCCGATGTCCAGGGATTCCACTCGCTTGTATCAGAGTTTGAACGCACTTGCAGTCTGGCTGGGAAAGGTTGGAGCTGGCGGCGCCCCAGAGCGCACACATTCTGCTTCCCATTTACGTTCCTGTAACGAACAGAGCCCGCGGAGCCTGCTGCTGCCGTGAGCGTGCGTCCCGCAGAGGCGCGTGGAATCGCACGCTCCGCTCGTTTTACGGCTCTTCACCCACTGCTGCTGCTTCTCTGTGTGTTTAACGTGCAGGTGTGGGAAGGACCAGGGTGATGAGGGGGAGGCAATCTGTGTTCTGGCTACCTGCTTGCTCCAGGTTGATTGTGAGGGAGGAGAGGGACATATTTTGGCTAAGTTCTATTTTATCTGAGAAGTGATTTTGGTGAAGGATAAGCTTCTGTACGTCTTAGGATCCCTTCATTTGCATTTATAGTCATCGTGCGTTCATCCGCCCATCCACCTATTGACGTATTCATTTACGTGCTAAGCGTTTACTGAGCACCTGCTGTATACAGGATCTGGTGTGTGGTGCACATGGGGATGTCTAAGGTAGTTCCCGAGGTGCGAGGCAGGCTGCCACCTTCTAGCAGCAGCGGTGAGGCAGGAAGGGTGGTGAGCTGGGAGTCGGGGGTCTGGGCTCTGCCCAGCTTTCCCCATTAACTGCCAACTCAGTCAACTTCAGAGTCAAGTTCTTTTTTTTTTTTTTGCGGTACGCGGGCCTCTCACTGCTGTGGCCTCTCCCGTTGCGGCGCACAGGCTCAACGGCCATGGCTCACGGGCCCAGCCACTCCGCGGCATGTGGGATCTTCCCGGACCGGGGCACGAAACCGTGTCCCCTGCATCGGCAGGCGGACTCTCAGACACTGCGCCACCAGGGAAGCTCCAGAGTCAAGTTCTTTATCCGGGAAAGAGAAGATTGCCTCCAAGTTCACTAAGAGCTTGTCAGCGACCTTCCATTCTCCATACACACCACAACTGGAATTCACAGGATCCAGTTTTGGCCATGGCCAGCCCGGCTCAGATGTCACCTTTGTGTTTTTTCTGCCTGTCTGTTTGGAAGGTGTGTAGTGACTCTGCACCTCTGCTTTCACATCTGTGAAGTGGGCAGGTGAAGCGTGTGGTAAGCATCAGCATGAAATGCCCCCAGAGGGCATCCACCTGGGTGAGCCCCGGTCATGGAAGATAAATGAGGCAGGGGCTCTGCACAGGCTCCCAGAGAGAAGAAGGGGCCAGCCTGGGGAAGCCTACAGACAGGTCACCTACACATTCCACGAGGATGGCGGGCTCTCCTGTCTCCACGCCCCTGAATTGCTTCTTTGGGGCTCTCCCTCTGCAGAGGCCGAGGCTGGTGGACCTGAGGGGTCTGCTGGCACTGCTTTGGAAGCCATCTTCCTGAGGCCTTGTCTGCTCCCCCTTCTGGGCTGGGTTGCAGAGGGACACCAGCCTGGGGCGGCTTTATCCAAGTCACCCCCGCCCTTTCCTCTGGGCAGACTCCCCTTGACTGCTCAGTGCAGCTTAGGAGAGGCCCAGGCAAGGCTTCCCGAGAAAGTATGTGAGGTTTACGTGCTCTCGATGCAAGCGCCCCATAAAAACACAAGCGCAAGCAGCATGCGCTGGGGACGCTGCCGTGTCTTTTTCTTCAGCAAGGCTGTAAAACGCCGCTACAAGAGAAAACAGCTCTGTCAGACCTAATCTGGCCGTCACTTACATTTACGGGACCATATCTCTCCCTCTCTTTCATCCTCGACTTAACTGTGTT
This sequence comes from Tursiops truncatus, assembly GCF_011762595.2. Taxonomy (NCBI): domain Eukaryota; kingdom Metazoa; phylum Chordata; class Mammalia; order Artiodactyla; family Delphinidae; genus Tursiops; species Tursiops truncatus. The sequence goes on along the minus strand of NC_047047.1, from coordinate 84,919,298 downwards.
TTCTTTTGGCTCTCAAAAGTAACTTTTAAACCTTGAAATTAGAAATGGAAAGACCAGGGAAAAGATTGAAGAGACAGCTAAAATCTTTTACAGCGAACTATAAAAAGACCGTGCAAGCCTATATAACGTGACTTTTTACAAAAATTTATTAACGGGTTTTAGGAAAAGAATCCCATTGAGATGTAACGTCTTGTATCTGAAGGTGTCCAAAGAGGAGAGAAGCCCAGACAAGGAAATGCACATCCTTGCATCCTCATCAATCACCCTATAAATTCAAATGCAAAATAATCTATATTAAGTCCTCTTATCTTGCTTGTTCAAAAGATTAGAGGCAGAGGAGAGAGGCAATTTATGTGAAGTCAGCAAAGGGAAAAACCGACACAGTGAAGACTTTTTCTAGTAACTCGCCACCTACCCTCCCTGAGATGGAGACCTGGTTTTGGAAGACATTTCGAAGAGCAGCTCAAGGGAGCTGCCCCAGGCCAGGCAGAATCACTCAGGAAAGTCAGATCCTACAGCTGAGGCTTTATTTAGGAGACGGCAAATATACACAAGCAGAAACACATCTCAGCCTCTGTGTGGGGCACCACCCTCCTCAGCCTCAGATTTTGTTGTTGCCTGTTAGTAATAAATGATGTTTAAGATGGTGATATGCATACAGCTGCGGGGGGGCATCACAGCAATTCATTATTTCAAATAACATGTCCTTTTCTCTCCTGTTGCCTGAGAGTTTGGTTTGGGTATTTTCTGGAAAATTTTACTTATTCCCAGTGGTTTTGGGCTGAATCCTCTTGGGAAGCAGTCTGGGGTAGTGGAACGAAGGCCACCATGAGAAGGACAGCATTGGAGCTCTGCCACTGATTAATTAGCTGTGTGACCTGTGCAACATCATTTAGGGCAGGATGGTTGCAACAAAATAATTCCTGAATCCAGAACCCTGGCTCCAGAAGACCTGAATTCAGTAGTGGATGTGCCAGGGGCCCATCGAGGGCTGGGAAGCTGGGGTAAGTTAGTGCAAATGTCTAATCCTCGTGACTGCTGGGGCGTCCAAGATAACCACCTCCCTAACAGGGCTCTTAAGGGTCTCACAGAACGGCGTAGACTTGACCCTTGAACAGCACAGGTTTGAAGTGTGTGGCTCCACATATATATGTGGTTCTTTCAATAAATACATTGGAAAATATTTTTGAGATTTGCTACAATTTGAAAAACACTTGCAAATAAGCTGCATAGCCTAGAAATATCATCAAAAGAGAAAAAGTTAGGTATGTCATAAATGCATAAAATATATGTAGATATACATGTAACATACAAACTATGTGTTAATCGACTTTTTATGTTATTTGCAAGGCTTCTTGTCAACAGCAGGCTATTAGTAGTTAAGTTTTGGGGGAGTCAAAAGTTATACTTGGGGGCTTCCCTGGTGGTGCAGTGGTTAAGAATCCGCCTGCCAATGCAGGGGACACAGGTTCCAGCCCTGGTCCGGGAAGATGCCACATGCCATGGAGCAACTAAGCCCGTGAGCCACAACTACTGAAGCCTGTGCGCCTAGAGCCCGTGCTCCGCAACAAGAGAAGCCACCGCAATGAGAAGCCCACGCACAGCAACGAAGAAGTAGCCCATGCTCACCGCAACTAGAGAAAGCCTGCATGCAACAACAAAGACCCAACGCAGCCAAAAATAACATAAATAAGTTTATTAAAATATATGTATATATACTTGGGTTTTGGACAGCATGGGGGTTGAGCTTCCGTAACCCCTGAGTTGTTCAAGGGTTGACTGTACTTGAAGGTCAACCAACTGGGAGCTCTGTGACTCTTTATATCAATTTCACATATTGATCACCTGTAGGGCTCAATTCCATCATCGTCAGTGTGATGGAATATCTATTGAGCATCTACACATATTTATTGAGCATCTATTGTCTGATGCACTCAGTAGGCACTGGGGATTCCGTATTGGAGAAAACATAAAGCCCTGCCTGCATGGAGCTTACACTCTAAGAGGAAAAGACACACAACAAATACAATGTAGAGAGAAATGCTAGAGGGAGCAAAGGGATATGGGAAACAAAGCACTGGGAAAGCTGCAGAGGAACAGGGACAAGGCTGGGGGGTGGAGCTGGTGATTGTCAAGGGCGGTCAGTAAGCATAGACCTGTGGGAGTCCCGCGGAGCTGCACCGATTTAGAATCCGGGTAGGAGGTGAGAGAAGCAGGAGCCAGCTTGCAGGTGCTGCTTGCAGACCCAGACCCAGGATGCATGTGGGACAGAGCGCCTTCTAAGTGAAGGGGGAGGCAGGTGTGATCATGACCTGTTCTAGTGAACCTGGCTGAGGTTGGGGAAGAGGTTTCTCTGGAGAATAGCAGCACCAGGCTGGGATTCTCTGGACCTCACCAAACAGATAGAGCAGACTGTGAGCCCATGGGACACAAGCCCTGGTGACATCCAGAGCCCATGGGGACGATGCCGAATTTGGAATCTGGAGATCCGAGGGCTGGTGGGGCAGCCGGGGCCAGCTTTACCCCTCCTGATAGTGGAACCCCATGAAAAATGGGGTATGGGACTAGGTCTTTAAAGGGGCTTCCATGAGTCACATCACACAGGTGTGACAGATTCCAAAGACACATATGACACTAAAACACACAATGTTAGAACGTGTGGAAAGAACTTGGGATTCAGGATTTTGAGTCTTCTCATTCAAACATTGGCCATCTATTTGAAGATACTTCTTGAGCTAGGATCAGACCGCTGTCCTGTGTGTCTGAGAACCTAAAGGAGATGCTCAGTAAACTGTTTTATTTCATGTAATACTTATTGAAATTAATTATTAACCTTATTCTTATTGGTAATAGCAATTCCTTATAGTACACGAACATTACCTTTTACATTGCAAACCTTGTTAAATGTCATATTAAATCACAAATATTGCCCTGTACTTGATTTAATCACTAAAAGCCTTTATCTTATTTCAAAATATATCTTTTTTTAATCATCTCAGTTGATGACCCCATATTCAGCTAATCACTCAGGTGGGAAATATACAGAGGCTCTTCAATCCTACTTCCTTGATATCCTATCAAATACCACCCTTATTATTATTTTTTTAATTAAAATCTCTTCTTTCCTTTCCATCTTCATTGCCACTACTCTCTCTCATGGTTTCACCATATCATGCTTGAACGTTTTCCTTGTCCACTGGTCCCCAAGCCTCCCTTCTCAGGAGCTGCCTTGTCATCCCCAGCAGACCTCTCACTCACCTAAGGGGCTGTATTGGGGTATAAATTTTATTTGTCTTCCCCAAACCTCAGTTGCACCTCGTTCTCAGGAAACCCTCTGTTACCCAGTCCCCGCCCTGGGTTCTAGCCTCTCATGTCAGTTCCCAGAGCTCCAGAAAGACTTGCGGCTCCCTTTGCCCTTTCAGCCTCTCTCCAGAAGAAGCACATGTGCCCTAATTCACACCCTGCTCTTCAAGAACCCCTGGGAGCTGCTCCTTTTCCAGGAAGTAGTTCTGGAACTCTCCTCAGGCTGCCTTGCATGTGGCCTCTTCAGGGGAGAGGCATGATACACATTTTATCTTCAAATCACTACCTCCCCCTCTAGACTGCAGACTCCTTGAGAGCAGAGAGGAGATTTTATTCACCTCCCAAGTGTAGGTGCCCCATGGGACCCTGGAGCCATGGATTAAACCTCTGAAGCCCAGCCCAGATCACTCTTTTCCAGAGAGGCTTTCCAGGATGGAGTCTTCTTGGTTTCTGTAGAACTTTGTCGTGAGGGTCCACATTACATTTCTGCTTTGGGTTATGTTTCCCTGTTGAAAACAGGGCCGTCCATCCTCACATCATCGTCAACAAACCGAAGGTTCCTGTAGCTGAATAAATAAATAATGAATGACCCTTATGTTCATAGTAGCACTGTTTACAATAGCCAAGACATGGAAACAACTTAAATGTCCATGGACAGATGAATGGATAAAGAAGACGTGGTACATATACACAATGGAATACTACTCAGCTGTAGAAAAGAATGAAATAATGTCATTTGCAGCAACATGGATAGATCTAGAGATTATCATCCTAAGAGAAGTCAGACAAAGACAAATAACATATGATGTCACTTATATGTGGAATCTAAAAAAATGATACAAATGAACTTATTGACAAAACAGAATCATACTCACAGACATAGAGAACAAGCTTATGGTTACCAAAGGGGAAGTGGGGTGGAGGAGTGATGGATTAAGTGTTTGGATTAGCAGACGTAAACTAGTGTATATAGGCTGGATGAACAACAAGGTCCTACTGTAGAACATAGGGAGCTCCATTCAATATCCTGTGATCAACCATGATGGAAAATAATATATAAAAGTATATATATATGTATAGCTGAATCACTTTGCTGTACAGTAGAAAAGAACATAACATCGTAAATCAACTATACCTCAATAAAATTTTAAAAAGAAGAAAGAAAGAATGAATGAAAGACATGCTTCCACATTCTTCATAGCTTCTCCTCTCCCTTTGAGTTCCTCAATTTTTTGTTGTTTTCTATTTATTGTTGAAGTAGTTTACTATTGTATAAATCTATTATGTTGACGTTGTGTAGTGATTTTATAAGTATAATTATGCTCATTATTTAAATGTTTTTTCTTAAACAAGTTAAAGTTCATTTTGCATACGTACCTTTTTACAATGTGAAATACAAGACAAGCAGATTTTATTCCTCTTCCACAAATAGAAAAATAGCTGACCTCAGAATGCCAGGCATCTGGGTTTTATTCTCCTCTCTGGCACTGGCTAGTTCTGTGGAAGGTCAGTTAACCCCTCCACGCCTCAGTTTGCTCATCTGTAAAATGAGGAGATTAAGTAAAGTAAATTGTTAAGGTGGTTTCCTAGTTTAAAATGTTATTCTTTAAGATCAATTTTAACTGGATCTTCATGTTTACTTGACAGTTATGGATGGTCCTTACGGCACATGGGGATGCATTCAAGCCCATTGTACTATGAAAAATGATTTGGAACTCTTACTCAATGCCAAAAATGTCTTAATTACCCGCTGTCTTTTAAAATATTCTTTCCAGTGGACACATATTGGCTGGGAGATGCTGGAGGTACAGAGCCAGAGAGAGGGATGAGTAGAAAATTTTCCACAAATCCTGCATCCAAGATGCAATTATTTTCTGTTGGTTCGTGCAATTCTGTTTCCCAAACCTGTTTTCCTAATTAAGCGAAGAAGCCTTTTGGCAGATACAGAGTATGTAGAGATGAAAAATAATCAGCAAAAAACAGTGTAGGAAACACCACTCCAAATGTGGGGTACACTTGGCTACATGGGATAGAGCTGCCCCCAAAGGACCTGTGATGCACGCATGGGTTCATCTTTCTGGCAAAGCTGGGAGGATGCCCGTCCAGCCAGCAAGAGGGCTCTAGGAATGTCAATTAAGACAAAAACATTCCGTGCAACTGATAGGCATTTATTTTTCAGTAAACAAGCATCTAATTGACTTTACTGCTTTCCCTGGAAGGCCCAGTGAATCACAGAAAGTCAGGCATGAGTAAAAACCCAGCCTAGAGTGGAAGGCAGCTAATAATGGGTTTGGTTGGCCAAAGTAATGCCTGACTATTGAAGTCATATTCACCTTTTTTCTAAAGTAGAACTACATTTTTTCTAGAAATTCTTGTTAAATATCTGGTCTCTCCCATAGTGTTTTTTCCCTTCAGTTCATACTTGTCCCACAGTTGGCCTAATCTTGTTTTGTTTAAAAAACTGTGGTAAAATATACCTAACATAAAATTTACTATTTTAACTGTTTTCAAGTGTACAGTTCAGCAGAATTAAGTACACTTGAACTGCTGTGCAACCGCCAAGGCCATCCATCAGTCGCATCTTTTTAAACCTTGTCCTTATTCAGAAACCTACAGCTGTCTCCTGCTTCCCGCCCTGCCACCCCATTACCTGCTTGGGATAAAGTCCCGCAGAAGAGGACAGTCAACCCCTTACAGCTTGGTCATGTTCTGTATGTTCTACTCTGTGTCTCATATGCACCTGCAGGGGGTCTACAGGGCAAGTGCATGGATCTTGAGTCAGGCAGTCCCGGTTACCATTTTGTCTCCCGTATACACTGGCCAGAGCTCCTTGGGCATGTCAGGTGACCACCTTCACTAGGAGTGCTAAGTTGGATATCAGGAGACCCGACAACAAGCTAATAAAAGGATGCTCAACATCACTAATTATTAGAGAAATGCAAATCAAACTACAATGAGGTATCACCTCACATGGTCAGAATGTCCACGAACAAAAGGTCTACAAATAATAAATGCTGGAGAGGGTGTGGAGAAAATCGAACCGCCCTGCGTCATTGGTGGGAATGCAAATTGGTGCTGCCACTATGAAGAACAGTATAGAGATTCCTTAAAAACTAAAAATAGACGGGCTTCCCTGGTGGCGCAGTGGTTGAGAATCTGCCTGCTGATGCAGGGGACACGGGTTCGAGCCCTGATCTGGGAGGATCCCACATGCCGCAGAGCGGCTGGGCCCGTGAGCCACAACTACCGAGCCTGCGCATCTGGAGCCTGTGCTCTGCAACAAGAAAGGCCGCAATAGTGAGAGGCCTGTGCACTGCGATGAAGAGTGGCCCCCGCTTGCTACAACTAGAGAAAGCCCTCGCACAGAAACGAAGACCCAACACAGCAAAAATAAATAAATAAATTAATAAACTGAAGGTGCCTTTAAAAAAAAAAAAAAAAAGTAAAAATAGAGCTACCATAGGACCCAGCAATCCTACTCCTGGGCATATATCTGGAAAAGATGAAAACTCTAATTCAAAAAGATACATGTACCTCAGTGTTCATAGCAGCACTATTTACAATAGCCAAGACATGGAAGCAACCTAAATGTCCATCGACAGAGGAATGGATAAAGAAGATGTGGTACATATATCCAATGGAATATTACTCAGCCATAAAAAAGAATGAAATAAGGCCATTTGCAGCAACATGGATGTAACTAGAGATTATCATACTAAGTGAAGTAAGTCAGACAGAGAAAGACAAATATCATGTGATATCATTTATATGTAGAATCTAAAAAAATGATACAAACGAACTTATTTGCAAAACAGAAATAAACTCGCAGACATAGAAAACAAACTTATGGTTACCAAAGGGGAGAGCAGGCAGAGGAGGATAAATTAGGAGTTTGGGATTAGCAGATACACATTACTATATAGAAAATGGATGAACCAGGGTCTACTGTATATCACAGGAAACTATATTCAATACATTGTAATAGCCTATAATGGAAAAGGATCTGAAGAACAGTATATATATGTATGTATAACTGAATCACTTTGCTGTACACCTGAAACTAACACAACATTGTAAATCAACTATACTTCAAGAAAAAAAAAAAAAAAAAGGAGACCTGTCATCTCCCCAGATGTGGAAACTGGCCAGGTGCTGAGATGTGCAAAGACTTACTTTTCCCTCCTTGTGTGCCTATAGATGGCAAGAAAAATAAGATGATAGTAATAATAATAATAATAAAGCTGAGTTGGGAGTGAGGGATTATGACAGCTATGGGCTGTCAGCCTGGGCTGGAGCCTCAGGACCTGCCCTTGGCTCTGTCCCCGCACGTGGATTCAGCTGCGTGCTGCCGTCTGAGCAGGCTCAGGGTGCTTTAGAATAGAGCAGGCTCACCCTAGGCGTGGCTGCTCTTTCCCAAGATGGGGTCCTGTACATTCCTATTGCAACAGTATATTTAGATTTAAATTTAGATCCATCACAGTGACTGGAAAGAGGAAGAAATGGAACTTGAATTTCTCCAATTCTTTCCTTCCATGCGAGCATTAGGGTCCCTATTTGTATAAACCATTTAAAACGGTGAGACGGTGCAAACCCTGAGGTGGAGTATTTTTATTTGGCAAATGCAGATTGTAGTCCATACATATAATCATTTACTGAATTTGTGTCTATTTAAAATTAAAATTATTTTTCTTTTTAAATTGTTTGTTTTAGAAACAAAGAATGAGGCAAGGAAATAATGATTATTACTGATTGTTACATGATTCACACTGAAGATAATTCTGTCCTGTTGAGGAGAGAGGAGTTAAAAGTGATCTGCCCTGGGAGTCGAAGACACCAAGTTTATCACTGCTGGGTAGAGGGAAAGTTCCAAGTCATGATCCATCCAACTCTCTTCTGAAACTGTTGATTATTCTGAGAAGCACCTATAAATACAGGATTCTCACTGCACCTCCTGCAGATTCAGGACTTCTCTCCATGCCTAAGTCCCATCTGGACAAAATTCTTTTGCTTATTCTTCACCTGTGTGAGGCAGCTCCCTTTCCCTCCTACTCAAAGTCTTCCCACAACTGCAAGAAGTAGAGCAGTGAAGGGGAAAAATGAAGGAGAATGAGTATATTTGAATTTACATGGACCTGGGCTTAAATTCTAGTTGCCCGCCTGACACTCTGTTAAAATTTCTCTTTAAACTTGTTTCCCCATTTGTGCAACTAAAGGAATGAGACCACCCTGTCTGAGTTTTTGTGAAGGTTAGGGATATTTCATAGGGCTGTATCTATCTAGCACATGATCAATGACGTGGGTGTCATGTCATTGGATCTGCCTTGGTCACTTTTAGCTACCGACAGTGCCTTAGTTTTCAATGTCATCTTTGGGTTTAGAAACGAACGTCAATGACCTTGTCTCACTCTCAATACACATTTATACCTATACCTATACATACACACTCATGTATGCAAGTTAAGTGTTTGCACACGCCTCCTTGAAAATATACACATACACATAGGATTATGTGCAATTGTATGATCTAATCCTATAATTTTCTAAAAAACGGGCCAAATTATTCTTTATGTAAGCATTGCAATTGAGGGGCTTGATTTATAACATAGATCAGGATGAATTATTGGTCTACCAACCCAGAGTGAAAGCATGTACTCCTGCTATATTTTTGTTTTCTTTTCAACACATGCTTTTTATCAGGAGAGTCCTTCTTGCCAAAAATTCCCATTTTAAACTTGGCTTTTCACGGGGCCAAACAATTTAAACATTTGGGCAATTGAATCAATGCATATTTTCCACCATGTAATAAAATAACAGTTTGGTTGAAAACATTATTAATTCCAAATTGAGCAGAGTCTGGCTGGTGGTGCATTTGGGCCAACAGTGGCCTTTGCCCTCTGTCTGGATGGAGGGAAAAGAAGATGGTAGGAACAGCTGCTTTTGCTTTCACATATGAAAAAAGGTAACGATTTTTAAGAGACACGTTGTCAAAAAGGGATGAGATATAAGGCAGAATGCCCGTCTTCCAAAAAGGAAGAAAAAGACTTTGGTTTGGTTCATTTTTTGCATGTGAAGAAGGCCATTTCTTTCCCGTGGATACTGTTAGAACTTGTGCTGGGTGATCCTAAATTTCCCATACTAAAGCAGAAACAGCATTTATCTTTGGAAGCAGGTGTTATGGTGATTTTTGTTATTTTTATGTACTTCTATTTTTCAATTTTTCAAATGTTTAACTATGAACAAGTTTTATTTGGGTAGACAGAAAAAATATCAACTCTTCTTTAAAAGAAAGACTTGGTGAACTTTCCTGTTGGTCCCGTGGTTAAGACTCCATGCTTCCACCACAGGGGGCATGGGTTTGATCCCTGACCCAGAGAACTAAGATCCCACATGCCGTGTGGCCCGGCCAAAAAAAAAAAAAAAAAAGAGTTGCTGTGGGCAGAACTTGAATTAGAAATTCAGAGTTCTTTATGCTGCTCTATCCTTAAGCAATTCTCTTAAGTCTTTGAGAAAGCTTTTTAGCCATTCACAAAATAACGTGTGAAGGAATAGGGGAATTCTCAAGTCTCCTTTAGCTCTATGATTCCTGATAAAGAAAATGAAATTATTTCATTAAAAAATGGAAAGGAAAATAAACATTTTTGAACATATAGTATGTGTCTGGTTCTGAGCTATGTATTGTCATTGTTTCTTGTATTTTTTTAATTAACGTATATTATCTCAATTCATCCTCATAATAACTCATGCAAAGCGATCATTACTATCCCTACGATAGAGGTTAGGAAACTAACACACACATTTAATAAAGGATGGAATAAGAATTCCAATTCAAGTCTGTCGGGCTCCATAGCCCACATTTTTTTCACCATCATTTTCAGTAATTCTCTGCATTCGACAAGAAACAGTTTTCAGGAAAGGATAAAACTATCATTTCACAAAACAACAAATAAGATGGGCAAACTATGAAGATGTTTTAATCATCATTAAGTCATTCGTCCATTTTGGTTTCTTGTTAACTGAGTGCAGACTTGGTAGGACTGTTCCTGGTCATTGAACCTTCACTGGAGGTTCAAGAGGAAATTTTTAGTTTGTTGAGTAATCCATCTCTTCCTTTTCTATCCAAACCACTAAATAAACTTGCTCCATTTTTGTCCTTTTAGGAAAAGCAATTGAGACACATCCAAGGCAAACGAACTTACAACTGGCTTTCTCATGGCTCTGCTCTTTGGTCTTCTTCCCTCACATGAATATCCCTCAGTCCCCTGGCCCCAAAGGGAAGAGACGTTGCACCAGCTCATTCTGTGCTGGCCTGGGTCCACAGCCATCCAGCACATTTAACTGGCCTGTAACCACACGAATCTGTGTGTCCATAGAAACCCAGGTTTTGTGTCATTCTCCCTATGGCTTAGAAGGGTGGTGCATTGCTAACCACCTTCCTTTCTCTCTCTCCCTTTGAGGTAGATTTATTAGCACAAATACATCGTGCAAATGATGATTTATGAGGGCACCATAGTCCCTGAGAAAACATATTGATTTAGGGAAACTGGCATCTCTGTTACAAAGGCCTGTTATGGGAGGCCTGGATGATGAGACTAAAATTAATTTGAATTCATCAACCTGCCCCAAACTCTTATTTCCTGAGATTTTTCTGCTGCTCTGTTACTTTGCACGAGTTCCATCTTTGGAATCTATGCGTTTTAATTTCATCACCACGATCGCTATTCTGATTTCCCTTATTCTTGAATCAGCTCAGAGAATTAAGGCCTTTATCTCAGTGGCCTTTCACATGAGTTAATCAATCAGGAGACGTGTGTTACCAAGTGCTGGAGAAATGTTGAGCAGAAGCACATAAGTTATCTCCTGATTCTATTCTGAGTCTCAGGAGAGATGACTTCCATCTGATCGATTCCAGTGGGACTAAGCTCCCTTCCTTGCGGGGACACTCAGGATGTGACGTAAGGGGATGCGGGAGCATACTCCTCAGGTACCCTGTCCCTCTGATTGGGGCAGTTATTTCGTCAGCTCCATGACATTCACACAAAAGCATTTAGTGAATAGATGACAGTGACAGAGTGTGGCCCATGCCTCCATCGACAGGAGCCAGAAATGAGAGCATCGGGCAGGAAGCAAACTGAGTCTTGCAATTTATATTTAATTGCAAAAGGCATCCAGGCCCTGCACTTCAGAACGTCAACAAAACGAGCCTTGTTTCTCTGAGCTCAGCCGCAGTGATTAAGAATGGGAATATGATCAGTGGCATTGATCATTCTCCTTGCTCCCACAACGTCTCTCCCTGTTTCCCTGACAATTTCACTTTCAAAGTGGGAAAAATGGAGTTATGTGACCCTCTGGACCTGAGCCCACTGCCTTATTGACAAGCTCCATTTACTAAATAGCGGGGCTCACCTGGAGTCACCCACTAATCAGTGGCAAAGTGAATTGCAATCAATATCTCCTAACGTTTTTCCTTCCTTCCCCCAACCTGACAGTACATCTTACCTACTCGGGAAGACAGGCAGCTATGGGGAGGGGACATGTCTCTGTAGGAAGTAGGAGGAAGACTTCAGAACGGAAGATTTCATGAGTCTCTGAGTCAGAATCATATTTCAAAGATTTTGGTTTTCAAGTTTCAGATTTGAGTATTAGCACCTCATTTTTTTTTTTTTGGTCTTTTCAGAAGCTTTCTGTTTACTCAGAAAAAATTTACAATGTGTTTTCTCAGGTTAGAAAGTACTACAAAGCTCATTAAGGAAAATTGTTAAAAATACACAATGAATGAAGAAAAATAATCTCCCTATTCATAGAGAACCAACGTTAATCTTTTAGTGTCCTGTTTTTTTTTTTGTTTGTTTTGTTTTGTTTTTTTTCTTCTTCTTCTTCCTTTCTTTTTCTCTAACTGAATACAAACGTGAAGTCTGTCTTTGCGTGTTGGTACTACATCTTCTAAGACGCAATATCCTACCACAGCTGCTTCGTTTCTTGACTTCTGTTGTAGTTTCTGAGTGACCATCGACTCTAAGATCTACTTTGTTCATGAAAATGTAAGTGGGCATTGCAGTTCTGTGACCTGTAGGTTCAGTGCTGTGCAGTAGAGCTCTAGTGTTTCTTCCTCTTGCTTAGCTGAAACTTTACGCCGGTTGAGTGGTAACACTCCGCTTCCCCCTCCACCCCCAAGCCTGCTCCCAGCCACCACCATGCTACTCTTTGATTCTACGAATTTGACTATTTCAGATATCTCAGATAAGTATTTATCTTTCTGTGACTTGCTTATTTCACTTGGCCTAATATTCTCAATGTGCTCCAGGTTCATCTATGCTGTATATTGCAGAACTTCCTTCTTTGTGAAGGTTGAATACTATTCCATTGTGTGTGTGTGTGTGTGTGTGTGTGTGTGTGTGTATCCATCTACAGATAAATGGATAAAGAAAAATGTATATTTATATATATATATTATATATACATATCACATTTTCTTTATACGTGTGTCTATCTATAGATAAATGGATAAAGAAAAGAAATATATATCTCTCACATATACACATATCACATTTTCTTTATCCATTTATTTGTATGCAGCTAAACACACTTAGGCTGTTTCCACATCTTAGGGGGATTTATAAACAGTGTTGTAATGAACATGGGGCTGCTAATATTTCTTGGAGGTCCTGATTTCAATTCTTCTTGGGTAAATATCCAGCAGTGGGATTGCTGGGTCACATGTTGGCTCTATTTTCATTTTCGTAGGGCCCTCTATACTGGTTTCCATAGCAACTGCACCATTGCCTCTTCCCAGTGACAGAGCACAAGGGCTCCGGGTTCTCTCCCTCCTCCCCGACACTTGCTGTCTTTTGTTTTTTTCATAACAGCCATCCCGACAGGTGTGAGATGGTATCTCATTGTGGTTCTAATTTGCATTTCCTGATGATTAGTGATGTTGAACATTTTTTCATATACATGTTGGCCATCTGTATGTCTTCTTTTGAGAAATGTTTATTTAAGTCCTTAGTTCATTTTTTAATCTGGTTATTGTTTTGGTTTTTTGCTACTGAGTTGTATTAGTTCCAAATACCAATTTTTTATATGATCCATAATTAAAGCATCATTCCCCTGTCACTGTTGTCATTACTTTTATCCTCATTTCTCCTTATTTTCAGTACATCTGGGGTTAAAACAAAGGTCCCTGGAGGGGGTGGGGGGCAGGAAAGGATTCTGGGACACTGTTTTTTGAATTAATTAAGGATTCACAAGAAATCATTAAGTGCTTAAACCTGAAAGAAAAGTTTTCTGCCAAGTCTACATTCCTCCAGAAATACTTTGACTCTAAGGAACACAGCAAATCTTTGGACAGAGACAGAATTTAAAAGGTCTCAGGACATCTTTATAAAGAACAGTATAAGAACATAGACCTGTGTATGTGGAACGGGGTGCAAATGGACTTGTACTCTACTGAGCCCACCCGTACTATATAAGTGGACTTTTTCTTATGACTTACTTCCTTCTAGAACAGAGAGCTGCCCCTAATAGCTTATTTGGGGTTTCCAATTAGCTACATTTCTGGTTAAGCAAGATTTTCCTGTTTTATAACTTTTACCTTCCAGGCAAAGTAGCATTCACACACATGAGATTCCAACCCGAGTACAAAACTACTACAGTTACGGGGGATCCTGTTTCAATCGTTTGGATCATTTTTCTCTGTAAGAACAGAGTCTGATCTTTCTTTGAGTGTTCTTTATTCTCTTACATGACTTCATTTTCCCTCTTTAATCTTTCCAGTCATTAAAAAAGTCTGAAATATGAGTACTTAAGCATTTTTCCTATAGTATGTTAGTCCCTAAGAGGCATATTATGTTCTGTAAGGTAACGATTATGTGTATTAGGCAGAGCAGAAGAAAGAGTCCTGTAAATACTTAAGGAGAAGATTAATCATCCTCGGAAATAGTGCCTGGAAGCCAGCAAGTGTATTGAATGATTTCAGAAGTTCCCTTCACTGGATGTGTCAAGAAAGGATGAGGAAGGTAAGCGTTTTAGATCTTGTCCCGTCAGTGTGAGAACCATCATGTTGTGAATACACTCAGTTCCACCCTAAATGGGTCCTTGAGGACCAAATTACCTGCCAAGCGTGTGCCAGTCGTGCCCTTAGATATCCTTTGACAGTTATTCTTGTGGTATTCTATTGACATGCGTAAGTGCAATAGTGGTTTCAATCTCATCTATAGGCTTGATTAATGTTCATGAAGAGAACAAAGTAGATGATGATGAAATTTGTAATTTCATGTCTTTCTGGCCGCTGTTTTCTCCCTATCAATCAGAATATTATAAGACATACTTAGGGAGAAGAGAGATTTTTAATTTTACCGATGAAAAAGGATCTGATTTTTAATATTACTAACTATGATAGCTGAAAGGGGTCTTAGACAGCATTTAATACAATCTCCTAAATTTAATTTTTACTTAAGTCCCCAGATGCTAAGTTTGTAGAAGATCTAGTACACGGACCCAGATTACCCGACTCTAGCCATCTCTGTATTTTTGCTTCCCTAACTCCCATCCCACAACATATTGAAATCTCATCCTAATTTTTTTAGAAACTAGGGAAAAAAACGGCACCCATAATTCTGTTATTTTATTTCCTAATGTTTTGTTAATATGTGTATTTTGCATTGTGTTAATTGTGGTATTAATTCATTAAGATATTTGTTGATATCCTGTTATATATTAGACACTGCTTGATACTAAAAATGCAATAATGAACTCATTCTCCAGAGTTTGAGCAACATCAAAGGAAAACAAATAAATGGCAAGAATTATATAGTTGTTTTTTTTTCTTTTTTTTAGGAAGACCTACTAGAGTGGACAATGGGGTGTTTTGAAAGCTTTAGAAGAGATGGTTAGCTCAGTCTTGGGGCGGTCAGTAAAGTGAAGTGAAAATTAGCACTCACATCCCAAGATATTTTCTCCTTCTCTGCAAAGAAATTAAGCATGTTAACCTTCCTTGCAAAGGTCAAATGACCTCCCACATGGAGAAAAGAAAAGGACTTTGTGGTTGGACATCTTAATTTCAAATTCTGGATCTTTCTGTGTGACCTTGACCCAATGTATTAACCTCTTTGTACTTGAGTGTTGCATCTTTAAAATTGGGATGATATCACATTTCCTTGATTAGAAAAAGCCACTAATTGTAAGGGATATTGTAGATTTAATATTGTATCTTGTCAAATAATAGACTATGTCATAATACACACACATATTCAACCAATGATAACACATTTATAACGTTCCATGCCACTTTCTTCTACAACATCATAATCAAAATATGATGAATCTAAACGTTCCTCTTATTAGGTGATAAGTTGCTTCAGAATTATTTTTCTTATAGGAAGTTGTACATCATATCATGATACATGTTTATAACCCATACTAATAATCTTTTTTTCAACACTTTTGTGTTGCTAACTTAATTTGAGGCAAAATGAATAATACCAGCATTTTGCCTACATTTTTTTTACATTTACAGTTCTAATGTTTCTCTTAATGAGATTATGTATGACTGACAGTCAAAGAACTGCTCTGCAGTGTCAGCTAGAGGGGATTTTCAGCCTCAAGTTGTAGAATGAGCAGGAGCTGAAATTGCCCTCCTCCGACCCAAATCCACAGGAATATATGAGGAAAGCCAACACCGTGAGAGAAAGGAAGCACACTCAGCAAACAAAGAAACAAGAAACCTCAAACAAAAGGGAAATATTGAATGTGGTTGAAAACAAGTGAATTTGATATCACTGGAGAAATAGAGAGATATCCATGAAAGAAAAACTGGAGCTTATAAAACAAGAATAGGCACCACAAGAAAAAATCCCACTTGAGAAGTATTAGAGGGGAATAGTTACTATTAGAGGAGAGTAAATCATACTGGACTTAAAACAAATTGACGCTGCTACGCTGGCAGCACCTGGCAGCAGTGGTGAGGCAGACTGCAAATAGATTTTAAGGTCTCAGTTAAGTGCTTATTGCAAATGTTTGAGTAACAACTAGAAAAACATAGAAATAAAGGTTATTAATTCAAACCTGTAAAGGAAGAAAAAGATGGGAAGAAAAGAAAACAATCTAACCAAAGGAGAAAAAAAAAATTAATAAGCATGGTAAATAGAAAACACAGAATTTTCAGAAATAAGTCCTGATTTAAGAACCATGATAAATTTGAAAGGATTAAAGTCATGTGAAAGTCAGAAAGAAATATCTAAAACAAAATTTCTGGAAGGTTTAAAATTGAAGAATAGGGAAAAAGACATACTAGACAAATGCTAATAAAAATGCAACCAGCATAGGTGGTGTAGCCAAAAGAGAATTCAATGTAAAAGTCATTAACTGGAACAAAGAAGAATATTTATTTGGAAAGTTAAAATAGGTATGAACTTTATATTACTAGCAATATAGCATCAAAATATATAAAGCAAGTTACTAGAGATACAATTTAGCACAGAGACCAACAAAGTAGGTAATAATTCACTACAGCTACAGGAGATTTGATTAATACATTTAACAACTTGACTTTTTAATGTATATTAATATTTGAATCATGTATATGCATATATATGTAGATGCATATATATGAATTATATATATGTGGATATATATGTTAAAGTTGAGTTTATATGGATGTCAATCTGATATGAAATGGATAAGGACACAGATAAAAGATGGAGAAATAAATATTCCATAAACAGGGTATATTTATTCTTTCTGAACATTAATCAGGCATGTATAAAACTTTACCAAAATTAGTCAACTAATGATGTCTCAGGAAATTAAAAAAAAATATTGATTGAGAACTTCAATGAAAAACAGTAGAAATTTTCAAGACAATTATGTCCACACTCCTTCTAATGCAGAAAATAAATAGTTATGGGGAAACTTTTCAAACCTGGATATCTGGTCCCTGAGTGTCTCATCAAGTTCTTCCAGCATTGAAAATTCTATGACTTATTCTGAGATATTTGGCCACTTTTTCCATCTTTAATTACATTGCTTAGTACATGACATGCAATCTTCCATATGTACAAGCCTTTTTAATGCCAGTACTAGAATAAGGTGTTATATTTCAATGATATTTTAATAACTTCTAAGGGTTAAAGTTTAAGGCAAAATTGAGTCTTATTTCTATAAATGGAAATATCAGAACTGAAATAATAATTGGTTGAATAGTTCCCTTTTAAAGTTGGCAAAATTCATGTGTGAAGGCAATGACAACTCTTATTAGAATATATTTTATCACTTTGTTGGTGACCAGATAGAATATTTTTATATTTATTATAAATTTATAATAATTTAGTTATAAAACATAGCCCAAATTCAGAAATGTTAAATAAAAGCGTGTCTTGGAATCAAAAAAAATACATTCATCTCTACTTTCCTGGGGGGTGGTGAGAGGCATAATATATTCAAAGCATCTAGGTTTCCCCATACAAAATCTCTGTTAAATAAATGGTAGTTAAACTACATAAACCTGAGCACAATTGTTCAACAGCTAAGAGGGATATAAATGCCTCTTCTTCCACTAGAAAAAGCATCTTCAGACAAGATGAACAATTATTTTCAGGATGTCACCTAAGAACACAGACATCGGGCCCCCCAACAGATGGACATGTTGAAGTGTTTTTTAATGGTTGCTGCTTTCAACCAATGACTAATTGGACACAGATGTGACATATAGAGATTTCTACCTTCTCCTGAGCACATGCTTTCTACAGCCACCATCCCGCCTCTCCTTTCTTCACTGTTGCCAACATTGGAATAATAAGACTGCAGAGGTTTGAGGTTGATGCCAGACATATCTGCTAGATTAATATTTATTTTTCACCTGAATTCCATCCATTGTCAAGTTCACCAGGAGGAGAAAAGGTAATCAGAAGTTGTTGGAAAATGCTGAAAACATTGCACTAATCCAGGGTAAATCGACCCTTTTGGCAAGACCTCTCTTAGGTCTTGATTGTGTTTGTTGGGATTAAAGAGAGCAGCAAGGCTCAGAGAAGCAGCCCTGCCTGTGACAAGGGGAACCCTTCACCACCTAAAGGGAAAGGAGAAAGAGTGTTTCTCAGAACCCAGCTGTCAGCCTCTCGAATGCCCTGGAGAGAGGGCTGCCCAACAAGTGTGGGACCCAGAGGGAGAGGACAGTGAAAATACCCTCATTCTCTCTCTTTTGAGTTTCTGCCAGTGCCTCGCATTGGCTGAGCCCTGAAGCCCGAGGGGAGCCCTGGTGGGACAGGTTACTGAGAACAGCTCTGGAGGCCCTGAGCAGGCTGGGAAGGGCACTGAGGGCTGTCCAGTGTGCTACATTTGGTAGTTCTTTCATCTCTATTGCTTTTGTTGTATTGACACCATTTACCATGGTTCTACTGAAGTCTCGTCTTATGTAATCATCCCCTCTTGTTTTAACGATGAAGTTTGATCCATTATTTACTCACTTGAATGTAAACACAAAAGGATATGGGTGGGGAATGAAATGGACATTTTTTGGAGCCTCTCACGTATTGTACTCGCACAGAACACGCTCACTTATTTAATCCACGTATTAACCTGAGAGGCCAGTAGCAGAGGTATCTATTTCACACTGGAGCTGGCCCCTAGGCCACCCAGGAACTGGTGGGGGAGAAGCCAGGAAGAGAGGCCACTTCTCTCTGACTGCAAAGCCTGTGGGCTGCTCTGTCCATAGCTCTCGGAAAACTCAAAGGTGAGGTGGCAAGTGCCCATGAATTAGGTTTGTTTGGGGTTTTCTGACTCTTTATATTGAGATAACTACACACATAGAGAAGTGTTGCAAAAACAGTACAGAGAGATCCAATACACCCTTCACCCAGCTTTCCCTAACGTTAGCATCTTGCATTGTCACAGCACAATGCTCGTACTAAGAAATGCATACTGGTACAAGAGCATTCACTAAACCACAGGCTTGATTTGCATTTCACCAGTGTTTTCACTAATGTTTTTCTGTTCCAAGATCCGATGCAGGATCCCAGGTCACCTTCAGTCTCCTCCACCCTGTGGCAGCCCCTCTCTCTCCCTGTCTTTCGTGAGCTTCACTAACACTTTAGGAGAGTTCTGGTCAGGTATTTTGTAGAACATTTGTCAGTTTAGGTTTGCCCGATGTTTTCTCGGGATCAGACTGAGATCGCGCACTGCCTCTGGGTACACGGTGTCCATGTGACTGACCACTAGGGTTCTTAACCTTCGTCATAGAGTTAAGGGGCTGTCTCCCAGGTTGCTCCATGGTAAGGTTACATTTTTCCCTTTTAAATAATAAATGTTTATTTTGAGGGAATCTATGTAAATAGCGTGCTTTTGTTTAAACTTTCACCTACAGAAACCATGAAAATAATACTGTTTCTAATTTGTGGGCTGTGTTAGTATGCTCAGGCTCCCATAACAGAAATACCATGGAATGGGTGGCTTAAAAAACAGACATGCATTTTCTCATGGTTCTGGAGGATAGAAGTCTAGATCAAGGTGTCAGTGAAGTCTGTTCCTTCCGAGGTCTCCCTCTTCAGCTTGCAGACAGTCATCTTCTCCTGCGTCTTCTGTGTGCGCACACTCCTGGTGTCTCTTCCCCTTTGTACAAGGACACCAGTCATACTGGATTTAGGGCCACCCTAACGGCCTCATCTGAATTTAATCACCTTAATTTAAAGGCCCGCATCTCCAAATAGTCACATTCTAGCGGACTGTGGGGTAGGGATTCAGTAAGGAATTTTGAGGAGGGCCCGATTCAGCCCATAAACTGTGTGTGCACATTTGCATGCATATACATAGTTAAAATAGAGTAGGATACACTGCAAAGGCAAACATCAAATGCACTACAGGGGTGACTTGTGGCTGGAAGTCAGAGAGAGAAACAGAATCCTTCAACAGCCCTCAGCTTCATCTGCAGTGTTTTAAGTCTCAGTCTGAGAGTAGGACACAGAGGTGTCCATAATAGTACATTTTCTACTTGTACCATATTTGAAATAGTTCTTAATAAATGACTAGTGATCTTTCAAACAAAAGTCGGTGACCTAAATGGGAAGGAAATCCAAAAAGGAGGGGATATATGTATACATATAGCTGATTCAGCTTGCTGTACAGTAGGAACTAACACAACATTGTAAAGCAACTATACTCCAGTAAAAATTAATAAACAAACAAACAAAAAAACAATCTCATTAAAGTTTTAGACTTAAAAAAAGCAAAAAACAAACACACACACACACACACACACAAACAAAAGTCAGGAAAGAGACTTTGGGAAAAGGAAGGAGAGCAAGTAACCTAGCATCTTTCTCCAAAAATTGATTTTAAATAAGAGAACTCATATATTGAAAGAAAAATTAAAGTGGAAACACCTTTACAATCCTGTCCGTGAGGGACCAGTACACAAGTACTTAACTAGCCAGGCTGTTGGAATTCAAGGCCGCCCTGCAGACCCTCCTCAGGAAGTGTAGGTGGGCTCCTTAAATATTTGCAATAACCCTGTTGTCTGACAGCCAGCTCTGACTGCCAGCACCAGCAGAACATCAGGGACCATCAGGCTCTAACATTTCCTTGGGCTCCCACTCTGAGCAGAGCTGGCTCTCTGCCGATATTCGCGGGGCAGCCTGGGTACTGGATAGAAATGGGGTCCACCAGGAGTTTGAGGTGGGCAGAGCCTAGTGAAATCATACACTTGGCTTCCCAAAGGCCAGATCTGGTCCCAGTTATTTCTGTGCAGATCACCTGTATAGACTCTGCCATTTCATCTACTGCTCACTCTGTAAAAGTCCCATAAATGGCCCTGCGGATACTGAGCTGCAGGCTGGGGTTTGTGTAGCGTGTGCATGTTTGTGTTTCTCTGTGCGTATGTACCTCCATCAAGCATAGCACATCTGCTCCTACTCAGATGCCACCACCTGATGTCTAAATGATAGAAAGGACAGGAGGGTGTGTGTGCATATTTTCTTTGTGCTTTGGGGTTGGGAATGGGGATGGATTTCTCCCTGGGGAGCCATACAAAACAGGTGTTGAGATGTAAAACTCCATTTGGACTAGACCTTTGCATTTCTAGCCCAAATCTCCATTTTTGGCTTCTTCTCCCATCCCATACTAAATCTTTACATGCCCTTCCCCACACGCTCACTAATGCCACGGTACGAGCACGCATGCTGCCATATTCTTTATGCCTTAGGCTTCTTCTCCTCCCACACTTGCAGTTGTGTAGATTCTGACCTGCAAGTCTTCCTGGGGAAAATCTTATGCAGTTTCCTCATTTAAAACAAACGGAAACCTGAACCTGCGTTGGGGGTGTCATTTGTACAAGGACGTGGGTACAGTTAGTGGTCAGAGAGAGTGGAATTCTAGGGGGTGAGATCTGACCTACTGATGCAGGCTAAGCAGAGTCCCATTGCCCAAAACCCTGCCACAGAGACACAGCCCTTTGTGTGTAAAGTCCCGTGAATCCAGGAGCCCTCCTCTTTCAGGGTCCATACCTCAGTGAGTAACCCAATAAACCATTTCCAATCGTTACTGATCTAATGTGAATTGGCCTGTTAGGAATTAACACACCCGTTACCTAGTCCATCTCTGAGGAAATTATGGGGCCATGGGTTTCAGACCCATAACTTACAGGCTTTGCAGTCAGTTAGGAAGTGCTCATTCTGATACTTATTTGCTGTGTTTTTTTGCCGCATCACTTAACCTCTCTAAGCCTCCCCAGCTTTCCTTATAAGATGAAGAAAAAAAACATTTACCTTATATGACAACCCTGAATATTTAAATCAGGTAGTATGCAAAACTCTTAGCATTGTCTTATAAGTGCTAAGGAATGGGGTGCATTTTTCTTTTTTCACAAGGTTAAATGTCTATAAGTGGAAGAGGGAGTTTGATGGGGAATGGGCCCCTTGTTGCTGGAAGTATTCAAGCAGACGATAGATCATTCCTTCCCGGGGCACACCCAGTGCAGAGCTGGTCATGTGGTCGGCACTCAGGGAATATTTGTGTGATGTACGTGTCGTGGGCTTTTTCATCCTACCTGCTCCTCTGCGCCCTTTGCCCACACTGTTGATCCCATGATCACTCTTTCAATGGGAAGTCTTCTGGGATTTGCGTCATATACTTGGGAACCTGTCTTCTCTCCTGGGCTCCTTCTGCCTCCTGACTGCTGCTGCCCCAGACACCCCGACAGCGTAGTCTTTTTCTTCTTCAGTAGACCCTGCACCATGGAGGACAAACACGAATGCTTCCCAGGGCCGGGTAGGTAAGATAAACGGATAAGTGGGCCAAGTATAAGGCAAAGGAGAAGAGCTGAGGTTGAGGACAACCAAAGAGCCTAAGTTCCTTCTACAGGGGCAGCCGATTGCTGCCAAGGGGGGATGTCAGACAAAGGTTGCCAGATCATTTTACCTTTTAAGAGGATCCCAATTTCAAAGATTAGCAACCAATTCATAAAAAGCAACCGTGGCAAGAACTGCTGCTTCCCTGGAAGCATTGCCTGTTGAGGAAAGCAGGAAGTTGTTTTTGCACTGCTGAGATAAATTTACCTTTTTGATATGCTAAGGTATTTTTATCCACATGTAGGAGTAATTTGCCAAATGCCACTTCATTGTCCTAGACTGGAATGCTTAATTGCACCTAATATATTGTATACCATTACATCGAGGAGGGAATTGTAGATTTTTAAGCCTTGTGCGAATTTAAAAAAAAATAAAGTTAATGATGCCAGTAATTTCTGCATTAAACCGTTAAAGTGAACCAGCATAATCAATATTTGCTCTTTTGGTTGACCAGGGGTTACTGGGGAGTAGTGTCCCTTTTTTCTGCATGCAAAAATTGAAAAGAAAGTCAAGACTCCATGTAGAGACATACTAGCCAAACATTCTCACAACCGCAGCGAGTCTGCCTAATCTTCAGATTCTAAAAGTGGTGAAACCTGATTTTCCTATTATCATTTTTTCCTTTATCCCATGTCTGTTTCATTGATTGGAAGCACTCACGTTCGTTGACTTCAAGTACTCAGTTTCACAGTGTTCAAATAACCTGTAACTTGGTTTCTAGATTTGGGTTTATAAATAATTACTGTCTGTAGTAATAGCAGAACAGCTGAGAGGGAATATATTTTGATCCTCATTTTCATCATTGTTTATTCCAGAGTTAAAACATTGATAACATAAAAGAACAAAATTTCAATGACAGAAAAGGGGAATGCTTTTTTTTTTTTTTGCAGTACGTGGGCCTCTCACTGTTGTGGCCTCTCCCGTTGCGGAGCACAGGCTCCGGACACGCAGGCTCAGTGGCCATGGATCACGGGCCCAGCCGCTCCACAGCATGTGGGATCCTCCCGGACCAGGGCATGAACCCGCATCCCCTGCATCGGCAGGCGGACTCTCAACCACTGCCCCACCAGGGAAGCCCAGGGAATGCTTTTTAACAATTCTTAGGGTCAGTAAAATTTCAAAGACTGATGTGCTAGTAGGTGTTAGCTGGATGGTCTTAGTGGGACAAAATGAGTTAAAAAACATAAGATTTGGAATTATGCACTCCTGGATTTGAATTCTGATTCTGCCACTAAATATGTGTGTGATTTTGGAACTTTTCCTTAATGACCCTGAGTCTCAATTTTGTCTGTGGGAAGAAAGTTTTGTGAATATGTTACAAGGGGTTAGATGTGATGGAGCAAATTGGTCTCTGGTGCTGCAGGAACCAACACTGGGGGATGCGAAGGGCCAGGTGGCCGAGAGATGGACAGGGCAGCCCCTGGGCAACCTCTCTCCATGGGCCTTGAACATGGGGAATGGCCACAGACTCTTTCAGGCTTTTGACAAGTTGAGTACCCTTCTTTAATTCCTGTAGAAATGGTAAGGGATCCCTTGAGGTGGGAGCCCTGGGAATTTGGTGTGTCTGAGGCAGCAGTAGATCCCTTATGACTCTTCTGGGAGCTAGTATCTGTGTCCTTCTGCTGACACCTGCTCTTTCATTGCTTGGAAAGTTTTCCTTTCTACCTCATTCAACATTTGATGACGAATGACCCCACTATGAGCAGGAACTGTGGTTCCTTTTTTTTATTTGCGGTACATGGGCCTCTCACTGCTGTGGCCTCTCCCGTTGTGGAGCACAGACTCCGGACGCGCAGGCTCAGCGGCCATGGCTTACGGGCCCAGCCGCTCCGCGGCATGTGGGATCCTCCCGGACTGGGGCACGAACCCGTGTCCCCTGCGTCGGCAGGTGGACTCTCAACCACTGTGCCACCAGGGAAGCCCTGTGGTCCCTTTTCTCCACTTCTCCTCTGCACCGTCTCAGTCAGGGCACAGGAGAGTGCTTAGCAGCTGTTTCGGTTTGAATAAGAAAAGACTAGAGCTTTCTTGGTGCTGCTTCCTCTGACCACCACTCCCCGACCCACACACTCGTCACCATTTGTCCCTCTGTGTCATCAGCGTGGCCTGTTTCTCTACCTCTCGGGGATCACTGGGTTTTGTGGTTATCTGTTGTCTGACACCCTCTGCTGGATTGGAGCTCCTGGGGAGCCAGAGCTGCTCTTATTAGAGTCTGTGTCCCCTTCCTCCAGAAGTTTCCTTCTTCATAGTCGGCATCTCAAGTATTTGCTATTGAGTTTTGGTGAACCAAAAGTCCAAAGGGTTAGGTTCAATAGATGATCTCTCAGAGTCCAAAATAGTCTCCCCAGTCCCTTGAAAACCCTTTCCTTTTTAGTATCTTTTCTTTCTGGTTTTTCCGTGTCCTGGAATGGAGGCTTAGCCTCAACCACTTTCCTAATGCAGCCACAGCCCCACCTTCCCCTCTCTCCACAGCGTCAGACCGAGGCCTCAAAAGGGTTAACAGGCTACCCTGGGAAGGATGGGCATTTCCCTGGGGCAGAGACTTTGGGCAATGGTGGTCCAGCACATCTCATCACCAATGGCCCTCACTCCCTTCTTGTCACTTCAGTCTTGGTGCAGAGGCGTGGCTGGTGGGGAACAGGCCTCAGTGGAGTTCCCAGCATGCCTTCCTTCTAAAGGGGAATTGTCCATCTCACAGCAACCTAGATTTTACTCTGAGATATCCAAGGAGACTCTGATCAGGTTCACCAGAGCTTCCTGAGGCATTGTGTCACTCCTTTGTTATTTTGTGAAAATGGGGATGGAGCTGAGACCAGTTTGTAATTTTCTTATTGATTTGTGAGGACTGTTGAGTCGGTGAGCAAGGGAACTTTGGGGTTATTAAGTTAGTGTCCCCCTTGAATTTGGGAAAGCAATGTATTTCCTTGAAATAGTCATGATCATTAAATAAAAACCAACCTATATACAAGGGAGGTAAAAACTAATTTTGGAGATGCCATTTTATTGTTTTCACCAACTTTTACAATTCAACATCAGAGGCATGTCAGCAGTGCAGACAGATCCAGTGTCAACTGGCATATACCTAACTCTGCACATAATGATTTACAACATTTAGAGAAGGAATTAGACTTTTGCTTAATTGAAGATGAAGTTTTGAGGCTTGCAATGTTTATAGCCTCATGAATCACTTTGTCATGATTGTCTTCTGACAAAGTAACTTATATTTAACTCATAATCCTGTGGCTTGAAAAGGTACTTTTTCACAAGAAAGAATAAACACACAGTCACTCTTAATCATTCACTCGCTCATTCAACAAACATGTATCAAGCATCGTGCCAGGCACTGTGCAAGTCTTTGAATTAGGTACAGTGGATAATAAAACAGGCATAATTCTTGCCCTTGTGTAGCTATTTAGTATAAAAGAAAGACATTAAATAAAACACAAATGACTATATAAATAAAATTTGTGATAAAAATGCTATGAAGGGAAAGTATATGTACTCAGAATGGTAGACACTAAAAACGAATGTGAAAGTATCCAGGAGCAGATTTCAGGTAAGTAGGAAAGAACTGGGCAAAAGGATGTTCCTTCCCTTTTGCTCTGTCATCTCCGTGTTGTCAGTTCCATGTATGCATGAAACCCTTTTCACGTCTCCAGCACAGACCCCATCACCTTGTATTCAGGTCACCTGCCTGTCCTTCCTTCTAGATCATGAACTCCTAGAGCCAAGATAAGGACTGTGTTGTATTCATCTTGAATTCAGCGAGTCTTATAGGGCCGGCATGCACAGCTGCTCAATTCAATGGACTGAAACTTAAAAGTTTAGGGGAGTATTGAAATAAGTATGCCCAACCGTCCATAGAGCAAGCATGCATCTAATCACAACATTAATTTACCATCTTGGGTCACAGATTTGCCCATTTAGTCATGTTAAGTTCCTTGGAAAAGCACAGGGTTGTGTCCAGTGAAAGCCAATACTGCCATCATTATCCCAGCGTAAGAAACGATGGCCAGGGAGCTGACCACAGTGTACTGTGATGGCATTCTAGAGCCTGTACGCCACTCATGCTTAATCTTGGGGGGGTCACTGAAGTTATCAAGGGGCACAGCTAATAGGAATCAAGGGAGTTGTCGTTGTAGTCACTCAACAGCTGGACTCAGATTTCTGAGGCTATCGTGTGGCCAGGCTACATCAGTTCTGTTTCCTGATCTGCTGAATGAGAAGGGTGAGTAAATCATTTTTAAAGGCAGTTTGGTATCATAAAGACTACTGGACTTGGCCTCAGAAAAGATGAATTCAAAGCCTCAGATCTATCCTATGTGAGCTCTGCGAACTTAACTGTTACTTTACCTTCCCGAGATTTAGTTATCTCATCTGTCAAAAGAGGGTAGAAAATACATACTGTATGTATTATACAGTCTTTTTATTTTGGTGAGAATCAGATGAAATAGTAAATTTAAAAGCATTTTGTTAATTGAACATAGGATATCAATTTCAAGATATTTTCCCCTACTCTCACAGAGAACCGTTCTCTTTTCTCTGCCACCAAATTATTTTTTTTTGAAATTCCCAATTCATAGTAAAGGGCCTGAAGAGTAGCAGGTGCTAAATCACTGCTTGCTGCATGAGAGAATTCATAAAGAGCTCATGATACATTTGCAAAGCAGCTGTTTGGGATTAGTGGGAATTTCTGGGGCCCCATGAAGCTGCAGGGCTCAATCCACAGGTGAAAAACACGACTGCGTGTCCTTGCTAACCATTCCAAAAACAACAGAGAGCGTGCCCACTCTGAGGCCGGAATCAGGGCCATTCATTTCAATCAAGCCTGTGCTACAACAGCATGGCGGGACCCGGCCTGTGCTGTGGAGAATGAGAAGATTCTAGAACTGATTCCACTGCTTCCTTAGCTGTGAGATGATTGCCAAATTAAAACACAAAACTCACAAACTCCACGACTAACTCAGCAGCCACAACCTAAGTAACATTTCTGGACTGAATATTGATTCATTACACTATGTCGTATGTAACTTTGAATTACAGAACTGGAATGTTTGCAACTTAAAAAAAAGTTTATAATTAACTTACATTTTACTGAATATAACTAAAAGTTTTATGATAAAATATAGCTTACTCCTTATGTCATCTCATCTCGTATTTAGAGAAAATTGTTTTCCATTTTTTTGCTTTTTCTGAAACTTCAGCAAATTTTTATATGCCTACTATCTTTTGATTAATCAGTCTTTGATGTTATCTATCTAATTCCTGTTATGGAAGATGAAAATTTAATTCTCTTATACCATTTTATTTTCTTATATCATTCCCTCCCGTTCTCTCCCCAATCATCTCAAATTGCAATTTTGAAAATTTTGTTTAAATCAATATGCAGTGTTCTTATTGGGCTATGCAAATATTACTCATACCTGAGCACTGTAGTGTATCGTGGTTACATTTCCTTTATGCTTTTCCTGAAGTTAACAACTGTTTATCATTTCTTTAGATTGTTATATGCTTTGCTCACTGTTTCCATATCTTCCTCTTTATACCATTCCTGCAAGGTCAGTCATATCAAGGAAGTTATCAGTTCATATTTTCTCTCTAGGAGTCCCTCCGGAAGAACTGCATTCTCTTTTTGTCAGATGGCTCTCTAGAAAAGCTGCACGACTCTTGTCCTGGACTTCCCGTCGTAGTCATCCTCAGAACCCCCTTCTCTTGAGGAGGATTCTTGAGTTCTGAATCTCATGTCTTTTTTTCTGTCTCCTTTACTTTTTTGGGTATATTTTCCAGCTGCTTCATCAGGTTAAAAGTATGGCTGCCCTCTATGTCTGTGAACAGGTGTTAGCTTGGGATCTCCCTTCACCACCATTCTGGAGAACCATTTTTCTTCTCTCAGGTTGGATTTCCTCTTTTCTGTATCGCATGTTTTCCTTTTTCTTACTTCATTCCCTTGTTTCACTTTCTTCAACAGTTTCCAGAGGAAGCAGCTATGGTGGGTACATTTTTTGAGACCTAACATGCCTGGAAATGACTTTGATTATATAAAGTCTAGGTTGGAAATAGTTTTCCTTCAGAAATTCGAAGGCATTATTCATTGTTGTTTGGGGTTCCCTTTTCCTTTTGGGAAATCTGAAGCCATTCTGCTTTGCACCTGGGTGCAAACACTGGGTGCTTGGGCAGGGTTTGTCAACTAGTGTGGCTGGGCATTTCTTGGAGAACCCTTGGTGTCAGTACTTCTAGGTGTTTCTTCTTAGGCTGGCTGGATGTTTTTGAGAAGACTTAGAATCTCCTGGCTGGAGAGGGAGGTCCAGCTCTCACAGACACACAATCTTGAGGGAGAGCTGGGGTCTCGGAGGGTCATGCTCAGTAGGCTTCTCTCCACACAGATTTCTTGTTTTGTAAAGGTGCCTCTGCCATCCCAGGATCCTCTCTTTCACCATCTTCAGAGAGTAAAATCCTCCAACCTTCCACGGGGGAAATAGAGCAGTTGCTCAGGGGCATGCGGAGGCGGGTACAGGGTCCAGTGAATTATTGAACCTTCGGAGGATTCTTGGTGTAGATTAATTTAGGTTTTATCTTTCCTGGCTGCAGTCTCAAGATTTGGCTTTCTTGGATCTGCTAAGTCAGTTGTTTCTCATCTGTTGGCTTTCCAGCTATCAAAACGTGGACTTCTCTCCTATTCTCCCCAATTTTGCAGGTTTATGTCTCTTAATATATATAAAACTAAATGTAGTTTTAGATGAGGAATGGGAAAAGGCAGAAATAGATATGCATATGTTCAACTCACAATTTTTACTTACAAGAAATAATCATTTTTATGAGTGTCTTTTATCTAATTTCTTATTCTAAGAGCAATGATAACATCTGCTTAAAACATCTTCAGCTGTGAAGGTTTTGGGGGAGAAAAATAATGTACTCCACTGTAGCAATTTCCAAGAAGGCCAATCCTAGGACAGCAGAATAGAAACAGCTATCAGTTATTGAATTACCGTGGTAAGTCCAATGCTATCTTAGCTGACTTACACATATTGTATGCAGTACCCTGGATGTTCAGGTTTTTAAATTTGTTTTGGTTTTTCCATTGCAGATGAAGGATCAGGAAGGAAGAGCATTTAACAAAATTCACCCAGGACACTCAGTTGGTGAGAAGTGAGTTGGGTTGATATCCAGAACTCGATTCAAAGACTTCTCCTTGGATTCCATCTGACTTTTCCATGTGTTAATGGATGTATCATATAGGTAACTAAATAAAACAGTGCATTTGGGTTTCTCTGGTGGTGCAGTGGTTAAGAATCCTCCTGCCAATGCAGAGGACATGGGTTCGAGCCCTGGTCTGGGAAGATCCCAAATGCCATGGAGCAACTAAGCCTGTGCACCACAACTACTGAGCCTGAACTCTAGAGCCCGCGGGCCACAACTACTGAGCCTGCGCACCACAATTACTGAAGCCCGAGTGCCTAGAGCCTGTGCCCTACAACAAGAGAAGCCACCGCAATGAGAAGCCCGCACACCGCAACAGAGAGTAGCCCCCGCTCACCGCAACTAGAGAAAACCCGCGCACAGCAACGAAGACCCAATGCAGCCAAAAATAAATAAATAAATAAATAATAATAAAACAGTGTATTAAGAGGAGCGATAAGAGAAAGATGACATCAAATAAGTAACTGATTGAGGATGTAACTGGAACAAAGCCATGACCAGAATGAAGAAAAAGGGTAATGATGTCTTCCATCTGTGCCCAGAAAGAGAGTACCTTTCTAGTTCTGTTATATTAAACCTAACCTAGAGCCAGCACTGAATTAAAGTTCTTCAGTGACAGATGAACTTTGAAGAGAAAGCTCTTAAAACCAGTTGTTTTTAAACATCCATAAAACAGGTTGACTTTCCCCGAAGCTCCTGAGGATGAAATCAGTACCTGCTGATTACTTCACTGGGAGCAAATGAACTTTATATTTAACAGACTGTGGCCGACGTGAGCACCACTTGGTCTGATTCAGTGAAGAACAGAATTCAACTTAGGCTTTCTTTACTGAGTGTTAACAAAGTTACCTCAGTCCATGGAAAACGTACTCTTGTTTTTCCTTTGGTTTCCTGACTCGCTGCCATTCAGGACAAAAACCCTGGAGTGTAAGAGTTGTAGTACGGAGTCTGCCATTGGATAGGGCTTATTTCGAGTTCCTATTTGACTGTTTCCAAGGAATTAACCTTGAGCAAATTATTGGCCTTCTTCTCTTTATTTATTTCCTCATCAGAAAAAAGTGGTCAAGTTAGCATTATTTTATACATGGGCTTGTTTTGAGGATTAAGTGTTTTGCAAAGTGCTTGGTATAATACCCTGCTTTATAATAATATTATTTGTATTTATTCTTCTAGTAATTTATTATTCGATGTATGATGGGTAAGGTGATAGAAGCTGAGTATTCGAAGAAAAATTATACTAATTTCAAGCAGGTGGAGAAGCTTGTGGACGAGATGGAGTAGAAATAGCTCATTGTAATAGTTTCTGGGAAGCTTATCTCTACTAACAACTTACGGTGCTATCTATAGGCCACTAACTTCTTTCACATTTATATATTCAGCCTAGATCTTTCCTCTAAAAGGAAAGCTCCCCCTCTACATAGCCAACTCCCTACTCACGGCTGGATCTCTCAAGGACATCTCAAACACAACATACCAGATAGCACATTTATAATCTCTTCTAGACCTGGTCCCCTTATACCTTTCCTGTCTTCATGATACAGGCACTACCTCCCAGTTGTAAAAGCTAGGAATCTAGGAATTAACCTTGAAATATTTTGATTTATTATTTACTCATATCTAATTATAAAAAGAGTCCAAATTTAATTCCAAATCATACTCAAAATCTATTCATTAATTGTTTTTGTCTATTGCCAATGCCCTGATAAAATCTTCCCATCTCACCTGTATTTCTATTAGAACGAGTGTACCAGCATCTTACCATGGTACCCTCTAATTCATTTTCTGTGTTGCAGCATAAAAACACTTCTGTGTTTTTCCACTGCTTTTAAGAAAGAAACCAAATTTCTTAACAGCCGGTATGGCCCTGCTGACTCTGTTGCTGCCCATCCTTCTGAGTCTTATTTTCCACTTTCTTCCCTCTTTGCTGCTCTGGGCTCCTTTTAGTTATGCTAATGTGCTGGGTCCTTCTCACCACAGGGTCTCTGAACACACCATTTCGACTTTTTGGAAAGATCTTGACCTGCTACTTTGTCTAATTAACTCTACTTCATCTTCAGACAGCAGCTCAAGTGTCATTTTCTCAGAAAAATACTTCCTAGACTTCCTATGCTTGTCATAAGATGTCCTAGAAAATTTATTTTTCTTCAGAGCATTTATCTATATGAAAGATAATCACCTATTTCTTACTATCAGTATTTGATTAACCTCTCTCACTAGTCAATGGAGGCAGAATGTTTTATTCACCGTTATATTCCTAGAGGTGAGGACAGAGGCTAACACAAATTAAGCACTCAATAAATATTTATGCCATGAGTGCATGGACTGTAACATCCACGAGAGGTAGGGCTGAGCTTACTTCCTTCCCTGTATCCACAGCCCAGCACAGTTAGGTGCTCAGTAAATATGTGCTTAAGTGGATGAATGAGGGAACGATTAAGTGAAAGAATGGAATGCTTTGGTAAAGACAACGTTGGGCCACATAGGGAAGCGACCCAGCTGAGAGGAGAGGGGAAGGCGAGCAGGATGCCTCCCCAGAGGTGAGGCTAACAGATCAGCTGGTGCCTGGAGCACACCAACAAAGAGAAGAGGAGACAAGAACAAAGGAGACATGGGGGATCCTGAACACCCCGCTTGGTCAGGGAGGAGGGTGTGAGAAAGGGAAGGTGTCTACGAGCCTGCTCCAAGGAGGACCCAGAAGAAATGAAAATTAATCCTCCATGAGAAGGTCTGACAATAGCAAGGATGAGTCAGAAAGGAAACGGGCAGCAGTAACCTCCTCTGTGTATGGATGACACACATCTGAGCTCTGAGCTCCTGGGTGTTAGATCAAAACAGAGATTAGACTGAGCTGAGAATGGGGCCAAGACCGGCACTGAAGCAAGCAGGGGAGTTGTAACTGAGCTAATGTGATTAGTGTGAATGGATAAATATGAATGGGTAGAAAGAAGGACAGGCCTCAGGCTTATAAAATCAAGACAGAACTTGGTGCCAAATACGCATAAGTGTTTAATACCCGTTTCAGCCTGGGCAGTCAAAACAAGAGTCAGAAAGCCAACTTCCCTGGCACCCTCTGGGATGGGCTGGAAGTCCAGTTCACCCTCAGAACTGCCCTCGAAAAAGGCTGAGAAGCCCAGCATGCTATCCTGCTCACACAGACACAGGAAGCCTTGTCCTCACAGGACATCCATCTTTCCTCCTCCCAGGTCTGCCTCCTGTTCTATGGGACCACTGTCCATGCTGGCCAAAGGTACCAACAGGTCAGGGATGAGACAGCTGATGCTGCTTCCATTGCTGGTGCCTGCTGGCTGACCTCTCAGTTGCCCTTTCTGTTACCGAGTCCAAACTCATTCTGCTCACCATAGGAAAATAAATCAGGAGACGAAGTGTTGGCGCAAGGACTAATGACTTTATTCAGAAAGCCAGAGACGGAGAAGGTGGTGGACCACCGTCCCAAAGAGCCATCTCACCCGTCAGGATTCAGCCTTCTTTTATACGAAAAGGGGAGGTGGTGTGGTTGCTTGTTGCCAATGTCATGGTGTCAGAATCCTTTGTTCTTGAAGCTGTCCATGCGGGTCAAATCACAATGTTCTTGTAAACTCCAGCAAGACAAATGTTATTCTCTGTTCTGCAACTTTTTAATCTCTAAATGAATGGAAAAGTGTTATACCCTTAAAGGTCAGAGGCTTTTGAATGGGCTGTCCTTTATATTTCAGGCTATAGGCAACTTTCTTAACTCAAAGAAGTAGAATACAAAGGTTAAAATAAAAGAAACAGATCTAATATGGAGTTAGATCTGTTCTTTCCTATTACATTTCCTCTGCCTTCCAGATTTCTGCTGGCCCAAGACTCAAGCAGCCGTGGTCCTTCTGTGCCCCATCAAGATTCCCCAGTGGCCCTGGGGTGGGACGGGCATCACCTATTTTTGTCCCACCACACAGTCTACAAGCAGGCCTGCCTAGTGTCCTTAATGTCTCAATCTTTAACCACAGAGATTTTACTCCGTTCTTTCAGTTTTTAGCACACAGCTCCTTTTCCAAGGATCCAGATGTGAGTTCATGGCATATGGACCTGAGAAGAATGAAGGGTAGCTAGTGAGTTTGACTCAGAATCGCTCCTCTCTTCCATTCTGGGGTGTCTTTCTCGTATTAGGATTATAAACTCATCTTCAGTTGAAATGAGTTCTTCCCCAGGCAGTTGTCTTTATTGCTAACAGAGCCTTTACACTTTGTCCAGGTGTGATTGGATTCAAAGACACATGCAGTTTCAACTGCAAATATGAATGTGCATGATGCTTTTGGTAATGACTTAATTCAATTCAGGAGGAGGAAATATGCTCTTTTTTTAAGGGGAATTCAAGCATAGTACTTTACAGGTCTATCATGTTTTATAGCATGTAAAGCCCTATCTATATATCTACATCACTATCTATAACTATACCTCTACCTCTACATCTACCTCTACCTATATCTATATCTATCTACATCGGAGATATAGATAGATAGATACATCTATATATAGATATATAGAGATATAGAGAGAGTCACCTTTAAAAGGGTGTCCCTGTACTTC
The DNA here is from genome assembly GCF_011762595.2 of Tursiops truncatus. NCBI lineage: Eukaryota > Metazoa > Chordata > Mammalia > Artiodactyla > Delphinidae > Tursiops > Tursiops truncatus. The sequence continues at coordinate 84,884,904 of NC_047047.1, read as the reverse complement.
AGCAGAGGGATTCTCTTAAACATACAGGCCACAGCAAGAGATGTCTCTATGTCAGAATCACCAATGGTTTTCCATCTCTCTTAGAATAAAGCCCCAAATCTTTGTACCTGCCTAAGAGGCTCTGTATAATCTGGCCTTGGCTACCTCTCGGCCTCACCAAATATTATGCTCCCTTCTCTCTAAGCCACCTGGACTGTTTTCAGTTCCCCTATGAAGCCTGCTGTCAGCTGCTTCCTGGAATGTTCCTCCACACTTGACTTCCTCCTGCTCACTCTTAGAAAGGCCTTCACTAGGTCAAGTATCTCTCTCCCACATTCTTCTAGAACCCTCTAGTTTCTTTTGTCACTTTACACAGTTGTAAATTGATTCTATACTATTTGTCATTGTTTGCTTAGCATTCAATTTCACTGCCATCCTCTAAGTCCCAGGAGGTGGGGATCAAGAATGTTTTTAGATTCCTAGGACCTAGAAAGACACTTGACACAAAGTTGGGATTCAAGGAATACTTCCTGACTGGTTTTCTGCCTTACCCCTTGTCAGCCCCTGCTGACTCTGTGACAGATTCTCCAGCCAGCCCCTGGGAGGATTTTCTTCTTTGTTGTGTTGACTCAGCATCTGACCCCTCTGGACCTCTGCCTTCACCTTAGTTTAACTTCCTGGGTTTAACCACCTGTCCACACTCTCCACGATGCTTGGGCTTCCCAGCCCTGTCTTCATCTTTGCTTTGCTCCTACATGTGGGGACCTCATGTGTGTCTGAGCTAGGTAAGGCCTTGGGTACCACTCCTCCTCCTGGGTTAGTAGCATTTACTTCTTGCCATTCCTCTCTGATCTGTAACCTGAGAGGTAGAGAGATGGACAGCAGCTTAAGATTCCCTTGGCCAAGAAAGTTAACTTAGAAAAAGTTCCCGGCTTGAGGCAGAGCTGCTGATGCTGCAAACGGTGAAATTTCCAACATCATTGAGTAGATATTAAAATATTTTAGACATGTATCTTGGACATCCAGCCATTGTCCATCAAATAAGACTGGTCCTGAGTTAGGAGTGTGGGATAAAAAGTGAGGGACGTACAAAGTATTGTGACAACCGGAAATAGTAACCACCATGGGCTTTATGTATGTCATCTCATTTCCTCCTCATGAAAGATGAGGGATTATTACTCTCATTTTATAGTTCCTCAGGCTTACGAAGAATGCGGGACTTTGCCAAGATTATGTTTCCAGTGAGAGGCAGAGCCGGTGTTCACTCATGTCCACTGCATTTAATTTAGATCCTCCCACCTGTAAAGGTGAGTGGTGGAAGGACACAGGGTCTCAGGCCCACGCCACTGACTTAACAGGGTCCCAATCCTGTCCCATCACAGGGCAGTGTGCTCAGCCTCGTCCGTCAGTGACCACGTGCAAATTAAAACCACAGTGAAAGCACCAGAGTGGAAAGAAAACACTTCTAACAAAATCCAGTACCTCAGACCTCGTGGAGCAGTGATGTCTATCTTACCAGCTGTCTGGGTGCACGTTGGCACGATCACTGGGGGGCTTTCTGGAATTGTCTAGAAAGCTGACGAGCAACTCCTTTCTGGGTACCTGCCCAGAGACTGGTGCACATGTCCAAGGAAACAGGAACAAAGATGTTCACAGAAGCACGTGACACACTGGGAGTGCCGTGTCCATCAGTAAAGCTGTGTGGACCTCAGCTATGCATGTCAGCGTGGGTGGCACTCAAAAATATACTGCCGAGTGAAAAAAGGTATAATAGTATAGTTCCCACTTAAGCAGATGACAAAATAATGTATCAATCATGGAGACAGATAGCAGACACATAATAAAATTAGGCAAGAAAGCAAGGACTTTCAAATATAATTGATGATATATCATCCCTTCTCTGAGGGGAAGATGGTATTTGTGACTGGAAAGGGGCAACAGGATGCTTCAAACCATTGGCCAGACTTCTTTCCAACTCTGGGCTGTTTCTCGAGCTCAGGTGTTCATTTTTTACTATTATTCTTAAATGATATAAGTTCTATGTACTTTTTTGTCCATGTGATATTTTAAAAGTTAAACATTAACTACAAACATATTTTGTAATTTCAGAAGTGTATACTACAGATAATATTGCCATTTTTATGCCACAGGAGAATAAATTGTCAGGCGTTGTTTTCCATAATTTGAAATGTTCTACCAACTCAGTAAGCTGTTAAAGTAGGCCGAGTCTTTGGTGCTGTTGAAAATAATGAGAAAACCAATTCCATCACATTAAAGAATAAGGAAAACCTCGCCCTGTGCTGAGAAGCATAGAACCGCAGATTCAGAACAAATCTGAGTTCATCTAGGCCAAGCTGACATGACATACTGGAGCAATAGCTCTATTTCTTTTTACTTTTAATGCAACTCTTGTGATTTGATCTTATTTTATTTCTATATTAAATACGTTCAAAGATGAATGAACACATGTGAACTTCATTCTCTTAAACAGCAGTCATGACTCAGTCCCTACTATGTGCTCAGCATGGCACTTAGGCAATCAGGGAGAGAAATGAGATTCGGTCCCAGTCTTCAAGGAGGTCACTATGCTGTGGGGAAGGTAGGCCATGCTGTGGGAATCTGACAGCCCCGTTTGGTGAATGAAATGATACAAGTGTCTCTGGGAGCACAGGGTCAAACGTGGGAAGATAAAGGAATACTTTCCAGAGAAGAGAAGTTATGAGCCAGGTCTTTATTTATTTATTTTTTTTACAGTAAGTCTCAAAAGTCTTTATTTTATAAGGACCTTTCTATCATTATAATAAACAAATAGTCCCCCAGCAAAAAATGACTAAAAAACTCATAATTAAAGAACACATATCTAATTTCCAAACTTCTAAATTAGCATTAAAATATTTCTTCTTCTTTTCCCATGAGCCAGGTCTTGAAGGAGGGAAAAAGGAGGAGAAACCCTCCAGGAGAAGGTGGGTGCGAGGAAAAGGGTGAGATCACAAAGGGAAATGAGGCCAGAGCATAACAGGGCAAGGAGTCTCCAGGATTCGGATTTGGATGGAGACCTATTACAGGTTTCCTCTGCTCTCTGAAAGTAGAGCTTTCCTATGAGACCTTTTGTGCCAAAATGGCATAAAGCCAAGAAGCAGTTACCTCAGGACGCGTCTTGCTAAGGGAGGCACAGAACAAATTGAGATGAAGCACAGATGCTCACGGACACAGTTTGCAGCTCTGGTGGCTGGGTGCTGAGTGTGGTGCACGGGAAGGAGCTTGGCGCTTAGCGTCGCCTCGCTCCCTGCTGGGCGGCATGCCTCTGCAGCACTCCCTGCAAAACACACACGATGCTATTTTCCCTTTTCTCCTTTTTTCGTAAAAATGGAAATGCTCTTCGGATTTCTTTCAGTTAGTTAAAGCAGGTACTAGTGTAAGTCTTTCTTAAAAGCAAAGTGCTGTGGAGCAAACTTCCAAGTAGGTATGTTTGCCAAATAATAACTACGAGGGAGAGCCCAGAAGGACTTCTGACTTTTATTCTGTATCTGGGTATCTGGGAGTCACCTCAGGAACCTGTGGCTAACACTCAGGAGACTATCCCCATCCTGCCCTGTCAGCTGCCCACTGCGTGTCCTTGAGCAAGTCCTTGAACGTCACAGAATTCCCTCTCCTGGTCATCCTCTCAGCATCCACACAGGGTCTGGCTCCAAGGAAGGTGAGAACTGGGGTGGCAGCGGGAGAACAGACACAGAGCAAAGGACAGGGACGAGTGTCACAGCGGCGCGAGGGGATGCTGGTCCAGCCTTTGCCGAGATGTGCACATACCGACTTCTAGCGACAATGACCACAGGGGGGGCGATGCCGTTGCCCAGATGTGACCTAAATGCATCATGCTGCTTAGACCCTGGTACCAGGAAAGGCAATTACCTCAGCATAGAACGTTCGCAGTGAGATTGCGTGGGCTCTGCTCACCCCAGAGCCTCTGCTCTCCTCCTAACATCACAGCCGTGTGAAAACCATGTTGAAAAATGAACTCTGCCAGTGTGGTCAGCCATCCTGGGCTGATTTGTCTGGTGGACTTGAATTGTTCAAATCAATTAAGTCCAGCTGAGAAGTTCTCTTTCCAATGTCAGCGTCGTGTTAAATAATATCACGGGTCTTTGTCCTGAACAGTTGGTGTTCCTGGCCCCCTTTTAATCTTGAATCTGAGTTTTCGCAAGACTCTAACTATTACAGGTTCGGTAAGATAGTGCACCCTGAATGACTCAGTGGAACTTAAATTACTATGACTGCTGCTTGCCAGACACTATACCCGGAGAGTTGTAGACTTTTTTTTTTCTAATTTTCATAAAGATCCTATGAGCTGGTTATTAATAACCACATTACAAGATCAAACCGTGTGGCCTGGAGCACTGGAATACTTTTCTCAGAGCCATAAACTCGTAAAGGGGGCCACGGAGGTTCAATCCCTAGTTAACTAGTTAATACCCAGTGTTTTCTCTATTGTACATAGGGCCTCCCAACTTCAGGGAGCATTGATAGTTTTAACAAATTAGATTTAACAAATTAAATGATGCTATCCTCCTGGATGCCAGAACTGATCGCTTTCTTGCTTTTTAAGTCATTTACAGCTGAAAAACCCTAAGGTTATTCTGACAGATAAGCTTTGTCCCAAATGTGTTGTCCTTAGTGGCCAGGAGCTGCCCCCTGGGGTGGGGCACACTGACCTGGCAGGCTTTGAGGGGCTTCTGCAGGGGTGAAGCTGTATGCTGTGCGTTAGTCTGCATCACTGCTGGAATGGGAGCCTGGAGACACCTAGAGCAGTGGGAAGAGAGGGGGGAAGAGGAGCCTCCCAGGCAGCTCCAGCCGCATCTGCTGCTTTCCCACCGGTTCTGAGGCTCCAGAGCAGCCCTCATAGCAGAATGAGCTGATCTCTGAGGTTCAGACGGCCTCTTTGCCATGTTCTAGGTTCCTGGTCAACCACTAAGTTCTCTAGAACGTTGGACTATACACTCATTTTGATGGGGATCCAGGGCAAGAAAAATTCTACCTTTGAACCCATTGTACACAAACGCAAACAAATGTTTCACAACCGCACCATCTTGTGATGCACTCTAATATTTTCTTTTATTCTACTCTCTTCTCTCATACACTACTTTATTTAATTTTTAGGGAATCCTAGTCGTGACTCAGTAAACTGACTTCATGGCCCACTGGATCAAGGCCTGAAGTTTGGAGAATACTGCTCTAGAAGAACTCGGGATCCCTGGCCCCTACCTGCAGCCTAGATCCATCCCTGTGCACCTGAAGGAGAGCAGGGGGGGCCGACTTAGGGGTCCTCCTCCTAGCCCTCCCCCACCCTGTGCTCCTCTCTGCAGGATGCGCGTTACAACGTTTTTATCTGTCTGCATGTCCCTCCTCCCATTGGACCGTCACTTCCTTGAGAACAGAGCCTGGACTTTATTCATGTGACTGCATCCTATACCTGGTCCGGGTGTGGAACATACTAGGAACTCAATACACCTGTGCTGAACGAATGAGCATGGGGCCTCCCCTGGGGACTGCCTGTTGTGCGTGGGAGTTGGGGGGGGTCTTTCACAAAGAAAGCCACACGGGAGGGGAGCCTGTCCCACACTCCATTTAAAGCACCGCCCTTGCTGCATCCACGCTAACCCACACTCTTCCCTACTCCCTTCCCTGCTTTGTTTTCCACTTTAGAAATGATTGACGTCTAACAATATGTATATATTACTTACTATTTTGTTTATTGTCTTCCTCCATAGAATATAAGCTTTGAGAAGTCAGGAGTTTTTAGTCTTTTACTCACCGCTCAACAGTACCTGAGTATACTAGGGGCTCAGGTAACATTTGCTGGGTGAGTGAGCAAAAGAAAGAATCAATATTTTTCTGTAACAGAGGTTGTTGACTCCTAGGCTTTTGCTGACTGTTGGGCATTTGAAATGCAACACAAGAATCTCTGGGTAATATAGAAGTGGCTCGGGATCCAGGGCCAGTCCTCCTGGAATAATCCACCCTGGAGCACACAGTGAGGAGACCTTTGTGGGTCCCAAACAGCTCTGCCTTCCGAGGGGAAATGTAATTCCTTAGGCATGAGTGGTGGCCGTTTCTGGCACAGTCCTCACCGCATTCTTTGGAGAAACCAGGGCCAGAACTAGAATGAGACACATGCCAGTAATATGAATCCCCTTCAACCAATATTCTCTTAATATTTGTCCAAGCTTTGTTTAGAGGAGTGTTATTTGAAAGAAAGGCACAATAGTATTAATAAAAACATTAGAATAAAAATATTTAAGAAATCATAATTAAAGAGTGTTTTAGAGTTCTCACACGCTCAAATGTCACTGATCAGGATAGATGCCATATATTTCTTTTTTTTTTAAAGGAGAGTTGTATTATTTATTTATTTGTTTGTTTGTTTGTTTGTTTGTTCAGACTGTGTCACAGCACACGAGATCTTAGTTCACCCACCAGGCATCGAACCTGTGCCCCCTACAGTAGAAGGGCAGAGTCCTAACCACTGGACCTCCAGGGAAGTTCCAGATGTCATATGTTTCTTACGATAAATTCTTCCGTCCTCTTTCCATTGCTCCCTCTCTCCATTACTTCCTTCATTCTTTTTTATGCATCATTCACTCTATAACATATGTTGAGCATCTTAAAGGGCTCACAGAATAATGGGATAGAAAGACAGGTACACAGTACCATGTGGTGAATGCTGTAAAGGGGGCAGAGAAAAGGTTAAGGATTGAGCTTGCTACTTACAAAATGAAATTCTCTGTATAAATAGCAAATTACTTCCATTTAGTTTTCAGGCTGGTTGGTCCTCGGGGCTCTGAAGACAGCCTGGAAAAGAGACCTTTGTAAGGTTTATCGATGTGCATATCCAATGTGGCATTTAAGGTTGTAATCATTTAGAAAATAAAAACAAACATCTGCATTCTTCTCTTTCAAGTAAAAGTGCCCAAGTGTGGAATATGCCACATGACACTGTTCCTTTATTCAATTGATCAAATGGTTTGATCAATAGGCTGAAGATTGAAAGAAAGAAATCAATATACATGGGGAGAATTTAAAACTCTGTTTATATAATCAATTGATTAGGGGAATTGATTTGAAAGATACAAGCAGGAGGAAAGGACTTAGAAGTAAAGAAGGAGGAGAAAAACAGTTCACATCCTTTAGTGAAGAAAGAGGTAAATGTGGCTTGGGATGTTTGGCATAAAATAAATATGGAAAATGCAAAACTAAGAGTCGAGTTCAGTTTTTAAAAACATGCTTTCCATCGACATTTAGGGTATAATATGTTGTAAAAACATACATTTTCATTGTCGTTTCTAGTTGCTTGTGGTTTACTACCAGGCAGTGCTGGGCAGTGGAAAAGACTCAGAGTTTAATTTTGGAAGATTACATCAGTCATGCTGCTTAGTCAAAAGCAGCAGAGAGCGACTCTATCTGGTGTGAGCAGAGAAGGAATCTATGGAGAGGTCTCTAGAAGGATTGTCTGAATTGAACAGTCAGCCAACACAGTACCTTCGAGCTTTGGCTGACTCATCCAGGGTTACAAGGACCGCTAAATGACCTAGCTAAAAGTTCATTTCAAATATCATTGCTTCTCCTTATGGGAACCTTCCTTCTTTGGGTACTAAAACCTTGAACTAAGCAGAACCCAGAGTCCCAGAGTGACGAATCACGTTTTTTTCGGTGCATCACTGAATGTGCTAATGAAGTCTTCATTCCTGTTTCCACCTTGCTTCCTAGAATCATGTGTCCTGGCCGTGGGGAAACAGCTGTACTGGTTATGTAGGAGACACCTGCTGCCCTCACAAGGTTTGCAACTGCAACAGTTCATTCCAGCTTCGAAAAGCAACTGCTACTGGGAATGGGGTATTTGATAACACTAGTCAATCTCATGAGCATTAACTTGGTTGTTTCTATCTCACCATGGAGTATATTGTTGGGCTGAAGAAACGTTAGGAGTCCTAACAGGATGGTGTTAAACCCTGTGTACACCAAGAAAAGCAGTCATATACATGTACGTTTATATGTATATATGTATATAAATATTTACATATATTTTTTTGAAGTTCCACTGTGCTCAGGTAGCAAACAGTAATGACAGTTTATATATGTGTGTGTGTATATATATATATATATATATATATATACACACGCACACATACATATATATTGTGTGTATATATACACATACATATGTATGTATGTGTTACATATAAGATATATATAGATTTAAGTCAGAAGAAAGAATTGTTAGAAGTAAGAGTAAAGGGACAAGGGAAAACAATTTTACTAGACATCTTTGTAAGAATTTAAACATAGCCCGCCTTTTTGTTTAAGTGAATTGGGCCCAAGAATATCACACAAGATGAAAGAATACTGTCATCCGTCTTTTAACAAAGTGAGATGGTCCAGGCTTTTGGCACAAAATCTAGGTGATGAAGTCTTCCCTGTTTATGAATAACTCAATTATGATATTGTATTTCCACTCAAGGGTCCGTAGTATGAGCTTTCACTTATACAATCCATTTCACAATCAACAGTAGATTCTAAAGCTGTGCTACTAATTACATATGGCTATTGAAATTTACATTATCTGAAACTATTTAAATACAAATAAAAATTCAGTTCCTTGGTCACACTAGTCAAATTTTAAGTGCCGATAGCTCTAAATGGCCCGTGGATTCTTTATGGCCAGTGCAGGTATGGAACGTTTTTTCTCACAGCAAAAGGCCTATTGGACATCAGTGCTGAGGAATGCTGCTACCTGTGTTTTGCACGTATTTTCTGCTTCGTTTAAAAATTGTGAATTTGTTTTTTTTTTTTCTTTGCCATTGATGGAAGAAAATTTCCATGGATCTATTGGACCTCTTCAAGGCTTGTGAACCAAGGCATCGGTTGTGTTCCCCAAGTCTAACTTTTCAAGGATTTTTTTTTAAAATTAATCTTTGCTGGAGTATAGTTGCTTTATAATGTTGTGTTAGTTTCTGCTGTACAGCAAAGTGAATCAGCTATATATATACATATATCCCTCAGGGATAATTTTTAGTGAACAACCCTGAAAGACAGAAAGAGTTCTTTCGCCAAAGAAAATGCCAAGTTTCTTTACTGTTCAAGATGATAAAGGTAAGGTTTCTCTTTGTGGCCAAAGCTGGGTTTGCTTATATTATTATAAAGACTTTGTTTTCCCAGAGCTTGGCGTTCCCAAGCTCTGATACTCCTACTGAGGTCTTCCACAATGCCTGTGGGGTGAGGGGGCAAGGGGAGTCTGTACAATCATGACCTATGCTGTGTTCTCTCCATTGAGGAATAGTCTTTTGTCTGGGATCTAGGGTCCCATGTCTTCTGCAAGCGACCATGAAACTGTGGTCGGCCAACTTGGTAGCTCACAACTGTGGTAGAATCTTAGACCCTTTATGATTTTTGATAGTCATTAGTGGCAAAATGAACAATTTTGAATTATTGCCTATGTTCAATGAAAGCTATAAGCAGACTACATAGATGGTATCTCCAGCTTTATTTTATTACTTCTTGAAAGATGGTGCAGTTCCTGAAGGGTGACAGTTTATTTCAGCATTGTATCATCTTTCTAAGCGATTCTGTCTTTCTAATGATTTCTTATCACTGTAGTGTTTTTTGGCCGAGCTGCAAATAATTGATAAGTGATGAAATAATTCCTAGGACAATAAAACATTAAAATGTTTCACAAACTAAGAAAAATAAGATAACTAAGATCACATATTGTATTTTAGGTTTATAAATGGATCCAATGGACCCAGATGATAATTGCAAGGTAGAATGTTTTATTCTATCTTTCAAAAATGTGTAAAATTTCTCTTTGTTCTTTGGGAGATCTTAAGAAAAAAAATAGAAGCCATGAGAGAGTTATCCTTACACATTGTTAGAAGTGCTGAAGAACGAAACTTCAGTGGATCTGGATGATATACTGAAGGTTCAGGAAGCCATGGATAATGATGAGAAAGCAAGCACATGCTTCTCCAGATGAGGTATTCTTCCACTCACGACAAGTCACAACCTTTCTGTAAGGAAGCGTTGAATGTGGTTAGCTAACCTCTGAGAGTTCATAGCTCATCTTTGCTGTTGGCCAACTACGCACTGAGAAGTAGCCGTATTTGGGTCAGCTTTAGTGAAGGATGTTCATGTTGCCGAGTCCATGTTCCTGTCAATCAGTGCCCAAGTAGTCACCTTTACCTTCAGCCTATTGGGCCAGCACTGGTTGGCTGGAAAAGTAAATTGCCTGATATTTACAGAGGAGATCAAATTGCCCCCACAATTATTAAAAGCCTCATCTACAATGGGAGATTTTGGTGACCACTTAGATGAGACCCAATCTGGTCCCTTGTCCAGGGGTAATGCACACTACGGAGAGCAGTCATTAAGCGATTTTCAAAGATGCTGGGGCTATGGTAACTGATGACTTCTGCAAAGCCTTTGTGTAGGAAAGAGTTTTAGGCCTTCCAAAAAGACATAGTTTGGTGGCAGATGGGCAGGTTGTCTATGACATATACTTGTCAACAATCCTGCCACCCTAAATCTTTGATTTCCTCCTCTACAGTTTTCTAAGAAATTTCTGGCTTCTCAGTTTTATTTTAGATGGGCTAGAATTATATCCCGGACTTATAAAACAACTGGTCAACCAATTAGAGCTACTTCCAGTTGCTCCAGATAGCACATTGAAAGTAGAAATTTATTGTTGCTGTTGTTATTATTATTATTACACCCATGTGATAACCACAGCCTAGTATAAGCAAGGGGCTGGCAAACTCTTGCTAAAGGGCTAGATAGGACATATTTTAGGTTCTGCAGGCCATGTGAGCTCTATCACAACCACTGAACTCTGCTATTTTAGTATGAAGTAGTGGCCATAGAAAACTTGTAAATGACATGATCACAGCTGTGTTCCAATAAAACTTTATTTACATTACCAGGTACTTGGTCAGTGTTGGCCAATGATCATTATTTGATGTCTTGTAGTCTAAGCTCCTCAGATGATATTCTGGCAAGCTTTGCTTCAATTGTCATCAAAGTAAATTAACAGGGACTTGCAATCATGTTAGTTTTAAAGATTCTCCTCTAGAACTTGTGTTTATAGCAACCCTGCCCTGGAGAATGTCGGAGTCTGACTCTTGCTGTAGATTTGTAGACAAATAGTACAGGCAAGGTTGCAACATGAGACAGAGCATGTCTTTGCAAAGAAATCTCTCTCTGGGTCCTCAATTTAGGGGGGAATAGTCCCCCACAATGAGCAGGAGGACTTGCCTTTGTTGGCAAGAGAGGCTTAGGAGAGGTCAAAGGGTAAAGATATTCAGAGTTTTCCATATTCTCTTGTATGCCCTCATCCAGCTCTCGGAGTGTCATAGTTTCCTAGCTAATGCCCTAACTTTCAGTAAGAGACTTCACAACAATATAAGTTCAGTGTAAAATAAACCAGCCACCTGAAGATTAAAGTCTGTTGGTTTTTACCCGACACATCCCTGCAGCTGCACTGGACAATTGTTCTTTCACATGGTTGTTGAATTCCCCGGTGCTCAGCCCACATCTTGACCAAAGTATTCACTCCTTTGGAATTTTCACTTTCTTTTCTCAAGTGAGAATAACCGGCACCATTTTAAGTGGCCAGGCAGCCTGAGAGGACTTGAACCCCTCATGCTCTCTAATACGTCTGTGACAATGACTGCTGTTCCTCCCAAAGCCTTGGCAGGAATGTGCATCTCATTCTTGGTGCCTACGATTAATCATTTCATCAAGGGCTTTATAATGTCCCACCAGAGTCCTTTCTTAACACCAGTTGAATATTTGTTAGGTAACCACAGCAGTCCCAAGTACCAATTCCTAGTTTCTATGATTTCCTTGAGTCTATTATTTATAAGCTCTCTTGGTACAAATTTCTGTATCTAGCAAAACACTTGATGGCATCCAAGAGAAACCAATAATGTTTGACTTAACTAGACAGAATATGTAGTGAATGTATTCTGGGAGCTCATGGAGAGGCCAAGGAAGCTGGGACAACCAGGTTCAGAAACTGGGCAGGGAAAAGGATTCCAGGAGGGAGGTGAAACCACAGACCAATGCAGGACTGTGGTCCAGCTCAGTATGCCCACTGTGACCACTGCAGCTGACCACAAGACACAACAGTTAGAATTTATGGCCAGATACACTATTGAGGCCATGAAACCCTTTCTTTGACAAACAGGTCTGGAGTGAACACGTAGGTTGAAGAGGCAAGCAACTGCATTGCTTAGAGAGATCTTTGACTCTTGGTTCCATGGAAGAAGAAAATCTGGTAAATTTCCTGCCCAAAGTTTTGTTTTTAGATAAGTTTGAATGACATTTATTAGTGATATTAAAATATTTATATCCTAAATTAAAAAAATATGTTGCATTTCATTACATAAAGGATATAGCCTAATTCACAAAATAATTCTCTAAAAATGTCAAGCTGTATTCATATATTATTCATTCAATGTAGAACATTTTGCAACAGGTTGTATTTAATCTGTTTCCTTTCCTGTAGTGGCTCTAAGTGAGGGGGAATCACATGGTCCCAGAGATGAGTAACCACGAGGTTTCCAGAGCAGTCAGCAGGATTTCTAAGATAATAATTCTTTGTTTAATTAGAGTGCCTTTAAATAAGCCTGCCATGAGTCCCTACTTCCCTCTGCCTCACATCTGACCGTTTTTCTCATTTTCCATGGCCCTATAAATACCTAAATGTCACTTCTTAGAGTTTTTCCTTATGTACTTAGTTTCTGCTGAGGAGAAGTTTAAGACACTTTATAGCAGTCAGCCCAGGGCTCCGAAAGTCTGGTTTCTCTCTCCTTTAGCCTGTGCTGCTGAGTCGTGCTGTGCCCTTGGGAAGTGCCCTAAGCCTGCTGGGGCTGGTTTTCTCACCCACAGGAGGAGGGAGCCGCCTTCAGAGTTACAATTCTATAAATAGTCTTTTATGAGGGCTCTTAACATGCCTGGTAGGTTATCTCCATCACTTGATTACCTAGCATCTTGCTTCTTTAAACAATATTCCAACAGATGTTTCTTTGAGTAGCTCCTTTTGTGGGCCTTCTAGAAACTCCTGTTCACCTTCACATTGCACAGCCAGCTTCCTGCGCTTCTGTGGGGTGGTGTAGAGCTCTGGGTCTGAGGGTAGATGATGGAGCAGTCAGACCAGCCTGCACCAATGGCATCTAATACTATAAAGCTTGTTTCAGGAAAGCACCAGACAGGAAGCTTGAAGCAGAGGTAGGTGTACATGAACGTTTCTTCCTGTGTATCTGCCTGCCCACTCAGCCAGCCTCCGTTATTACATGTTTAATGTCGTAATTAAAACCCAATGATATCTCACCTTTTTCTTTTCTTTTTCTTACTCTAACCCCTGATTTTATTTATTTGTGATTAATTAATTTTTTTTAGGTGGGTGGATAAGTTTTAGTTTCTCAAAATTATGCAGGTAGAGAAACCAAACACCATTTTCAGGTCCACCCAGCTTCTTGTTTCAGCTTCCCAAAGAGTCCCACATTTTAAGTTTTGTATGTCATTATTTCCATTCAATATTTCTAGAATTTCATGCTTACATCAGCCTTCTGTTCTATTTTAAGTATCACTGAGTGTCTTGACTACGGAACTCAAAGTGAAAGCTCTGGCATCTTCCTTTCTCACATTCCCACCTAATTTCCTTTCCTCAATGCACTTACAATGGCAAATGTCAATTTTTACTTATATCAGTATTCAGTGTTTACATTACGATGTCTATATTATTTATAGCTGATTTATGTGTTGTAGTGATCACATTTTTATGATGTTCCCCCACCTCCCAGAATGAATAATTTCCCTTTCTTCTTTCTTTTGCTTGGTTGTTTATGTACCAGTTACTAATTCAGCTTCTAACTTTTCCCAGAATGTACATCTCTGTAATAATGTAACCCCATCAGGATTCTATCATTGTTCTCTTCTTACTGGGGGCTTTCCCTTCCTGATACTATGTAGACATGATCACACACTCGGATGGCTGCTCAGCTGACCTTGGCAAGCATCAAGCTGGACCAGTGTCCCTAACCTCTGCTCTCCCAGATCCGCTACTGGAGCCTGTGTTGTCCTCCTCATTGGTTCACTTTCTTAATTTTCATTATGATTCACAATTGATTTGAGAGTTGGTTAGTAAAGACTTCTATGCTGGTAATTATTTCTCCCCAATTTTAAAGGCATCTATTGATTGTCTTCCAGCTTCTCTGTTGTTTTTAAGAAAGTCCAACATTTTTGCAACTTATGATTCTGTGCAAAGGACTTGTTATCTTCAAATGTTAAGAGAAATGTTAGCTGCAAATTTGTAAGAACAAGGCACTAAGATGGTGACTGGAAGCTCTGTAATATGGTTGAGATTGTTGGGTGATGAATGTCAGACTCTGCTCTGCCCTGGGCGGTCCATTTCTCCAAGCAGCTATCAACAGTAAGGTCTCTGTTGGACGAAAGGTCCACTTCTCCCTGAGGAAGATTATACTCTGAGTATATAATGCTGGATGCCAGTAGTTTTGCAGCTCCAGGAAGGAGACAAGGATTAGATCTCACAGGTTGGTATTTTGATTTTCACTTGATCATCCTCATTTTGGTACTGACCCTGCCCTTACCTGTCCCCTACATCTCTGTGTCTAGAATATGCATTAACCTTTCTTTCTTCTGAGGTTGGAGAGGGGCAGGCCTGCTGGAGGACACCAGCACATGGAGCCACTTCAAGTCCTCTCTCAGTCCATTTGTCCTGTCCTTTCAACCTGCCCAAAGCTCCCTTGTACTTCCAGGTTCCTTGCACCTCCAAAGTCCTGAGATTTTCCTGGCGACCTGCTCTGTGGTCTATCCTACTTCTTGACTTGATTCTGCATCTTGAGTCTTCTATATCCATCATCTCTTGCCCATCAGTTTTCCAACATCCCTTTCTCCCCAGTATGTGTTGCCATTGCCTTTTCTCCAATTCTCCTTGTCCTTGATAGATCATACATCTTCCATCCTTTTACTACCTTTGCTTTCATCTTAATAAGCCTGCAGGGATGAGCGAGGACAGTGCCTGTGCTCCACCTGCACCACTTAAACAAACTTATCTCTCACTTACTAATTACTCAAACCTGCAGATTAAAGTTGATGCAGTCCTTTCTCTTCTTAGTCTCATTCCCTTCCATCCTTCCTTCCTATCTTCTAAGATTGTCTCTCTTAGATTAGTAATATACATAGTCCATCCTTTAAAAATCTTTTCTACACATATATATCTATAATTAATATATAACCTCATTAAAAAATGAGCAAAGGATCTGAACAGACATTTCTCTAAAGAAGACATACAGATGGCCAACAGGTATATGGAAAGATGTTCAACATCATTAATTATCAGGGAAATGAAAATCAAAACTGCAGTGAGATGTCAATGCATATCTGTTAGAGTGTCAATTATAAAAAAAAAGACAAAAGATAACAAATGTTTGTGAGGATATGGAGAAAAGGAAAGCCTTGTACACATTTGGTGAGTGTGTAACTTGGAGTAGCCACTAACGAGAACAGTATGGGGCTTCCTCAAAAAATTAAAAGAATAGAACTACTGTGTGATCCAGCAGTGCCATGTCTGAATATACATCCAAAGAAAATGAAGTCATGCTCTCAAAGAAATATCTGCAGTCCCATATTTATTGCCGCATTAGTCACTAGAGCCAAGACATAGAAACAGCCTATGTGTCCACTGACGGATAGATAAAGAATGAATATATATGCATACTTTGTGTGTGTGTGTGTGTGTGTGTGTGTGTGTGTGTATGTGTGTGTGTGTATACACACACATGCAATGGAACATTATTCAAACTTAAAAAGAGAGAAATCCTGCCTCTTTTTTTTTTTTTTTGTGCCGCACGGCATGTGGTATCCTAGTTCCCCTACCAGGGATAGAACCCGCGCCCCCTGCGGTGGAAGCCTAGAGTCTTAACCACTGCACCGCCAGGGAAGTCCTAGTCCTAAAAAAAGAGGGGAATTCTGCCTTTTGTAACAACATGAATGAACCTGGAGGATATCATGCTAATTAAAATAAGCCAGACAGAGAAAGACAAATGCTGTATGCTGCTACTTATATGTGGAATCTAAAACAAAAGAACAAACAACAAACAAACAACAACTCATTCTAATTCATAGGCTCAAAGAGTAGAATGGCTGCCAGGGTTGGGGAGTGGTGGTGGGAAATGTAGAGGTGTTGGTCAAAGCAAAGAAACTTGCAGTTATAAGATTAATAAGTTCTGAGGATCTAATATACAGCTAGGTGACTATAGTTAATAATACTGTATTGTATACTTGAAATTTGCTAAGAGTAGATCTTAAGCATTCTCACCAAAAAACCCCAAAAAGATAACTATGTGAGGTGATTGATGTGTTAATTAGTTTGATTGTGATAATCATTTCACGATGTAGATGTATATCAACTTATCACATTACACACTTTAAATATATTACAATTTTATTTGTCAATCATACCTCAATAAAGCTGGAAAAATTTTTTTAATTAAAAAGTAAAAGACGTTTCTCCTACTCCAAGTCAAAGGGTAGAATTAAAACCCAGGGTAATACCAGAAGAGGATCAAAAATTCTAACACACATAGCTCACTGCTTGCCCCACAGGCTGGGGCAGAGTGTTTGAAAAAGGACTACACATGGTTACATTTCTATCTGGAAAATCCAGCAATTGCCCAGAAGTATTATGAATAACTGAATTTCTGGCAAAATTAATTTCACCAGTTTCCGTGATTTATTTTCAATGTTAGCCCTTTGATTTTGAAAATACTTTTCAAATTCATCTGCCCACTTTCTTGCCCTATTATGTATCACTTAGTGCACTGTTAAAACTCCTGTTCGAGGGAAGTCTGGTACCCAAGAGAGGGATTTGGCAGGTCCTCCGGAAACGGGCTAGGCTGTGGAGCGGAGGCCAGTGGTGAGTTGGGCTGATATTGATATCTCAATCAGAAAAGTCTGCGAGTTATTGGGCATATGCAGGGCCTCAGAGGCACTCTATCTAACCTCAGTCATGGCTTTCCAGAACTGTGTCTGGGGATGCAGATGGTAGAAATCATGGTCCAGAATAATTTGACTACAACATAGCCTCTGGAATTTGTTTTTTGTTGCTACTGCTTTGGTCCAAATCATTGAGATTTTTGCAAGTGTGTTTTTTCGGTTTCTCTTCCTTTTTCTTCAAACAATCCATCTAATTGGGCCTCCAAGTCATCTCCCAGGGCTGAAGGCAGTGAATGCCTCTGGATGATCATTCAGGGATTCTGGGATTGGAGAGCAATTTGGACCATGAGGGGGAACAGACACCTCCCCTCCATCAGCCTGGGGACTTCACTGCCTTTCTTAGACACTAAGCATTTTAATATCTTAAGGATAATACTTAGGTGGGGAGCGGATTGAAGAAAGAAAGGGAATGGACACAGAGAGATGGGAGTGGTAAAGATAAGGGTCTCTGACTTCTTCAAAGCCTGGCCTTAGATCTGCATGAGCCTGCCCCATGGCCCAGGTGACCCACAGGTGGGAGCCTCTGAGCTGCGTTTAGTCAGCAGGAGTCACTGTCCATGAGAGGGGCAGACTGAAAAGGCTCACATCTCCACTTCTTACCTGTTGATGCTTCATGATATTAATAAACAGTAAATCCCGAGCTGTTAACATGCAGCAGTCCTACACATAATACAAACCAATTTATGCCATTTCAAGCCATAGGGACCTATCATATCAAATAACACAGTTTGTAAAAGACTTTCAACGTAAAGGACCTCAACTGGATTTTTGGCTATGCTTTTTAAAGATCAACAATAAAAGTTCATGGAGCAAGGAATACAATCTCTGCTGGGAAGGCCAGACACAAGCAGCCCACATCATGCTTTTTCCTTCTACCCTAAACTTCGCAGGGATACATGTACAGACAAAGGTGGTTAAAGGTGCAGAGGAGACAATGATTTCCTGTATAGGATAAGATAGTTTATAGCATTTTTTCATGGAGAGTTCAGTGTGACCTTTCCTTTGTGTGACCTGATGACTGTAGAAAATATGCCCACGGAATTGTTCATTTAGAGGAGAGCTATGGTCAAATTAGACATTGTTATGGACTGAATGTTTGGTACCTGCAAAATTTGTATATTGAAGCTTTAACCCGCAATATGTTGGTATTAGAAAGATGGGCCTTTGGGAGGTAAGTAAGTTTATATGAAGTCATGAGGGTGGGGTCTCCATGATGGAATTAGTGTCCTTATAAGAAGACGAAGAGAGACCACGTCTCTCTCCATCATGAGAGGACACAGTGTGAAGGCAGCCATCTGCACACCACGAAGAGGCCTCACCAGGAAACAGATCTGCCGGCACCTTGATCTTGGACTTCCAGTCTCCAGAACTGTGAGAATAAATGTGTCTTGTTTAAGGCCCCCAGTCTGTGGTGTTTTGTTATGGCAGCCGGCAACAACTAAATTTACACATAAAATACTCCAGTGGGGAGTGGAGGCAACTCCCAATTCCTACTCCAAATAGTAATTTTCAAAAGAGAAAATATTGAGCCCCACTTTTGTGTAAAAAAATATAGACAGAGGTTGACAAAACCAAGATCAAAAACTGCATTCGCAGTTATGTAGGACATTTGACCTAAAATGACCAGACTGGTAAAAAATAACTTTTATGATTTCAAGTCTTTATTTTTCTCTTTCCTTTATTGAAAAATCCTCTTCATGCCTTCCTCCTCCATTTTCCAGTAAAATTCTGTGAGCGTCAAGCCTTGCTGGGGACTGTGAAAGATTTAATTATTCATTAGGGCTAAGCAGCTGGCTGCTTCCAGGTTACTGCTTACACACTTCCTGTCCTTTCAACGTTTTGAAAGGTTGTTTTCTAGGGATTATAACTCATCTTTTAAAATGTTTAATATTTTACTCATTAGGAAATTGGCTCATAGCCAAAGAGCAATGTTAAAAAATAGTTAAAATGCATATAACAAGTGGCTTTTATTGGAAGTATTTCAAACAGTGTATATGTTTTGTTCAATCGTCTGACGGACCATAAGTAATTTAAAGTCACTGCCATATATGCTGAGGGTGAGGAGATGGGGGCCTCATGAAGGTCAGAAGGGCTTGGTCAATAACATCATCCACGGAGAGGAACGTCTCTTGAGAACAATAGAAAGAAAGCAGCGTTGGTTGCAGTGAGCATACCTTAAATGTAATCCTGGTTTTGCCACTCTTATCTGTAAATCTTACACAAAGTAAGAAATAAAGGTACAAAAACTCCCAGAGCCCACGGACCAGCAGTACTGCTATCTACCTCGTAGGGTTAGTGTGCAGTGATGTCTGCGTGGCCAGAGTTATGCTGGCCTTGAGCTGGTCCTGGAATTTGCTCGTGGGATGAAGTCAGGCCAGAACTGACTGGCATGTGGTCCAGGGTCACGGCGAGGACACTGTCTGTGATGGATTCAGGTGTGTATGCACATGTCAGCAGGGTCCAGTAGCTGTAGAGAATGGCCAACCCAAATGCATTTCCAGGAAGGACTACTCAGCGTGTGTCTTTCAGGCTGGGCAGCCATGTGGCCATCAGTCAACACTGAAATATAATAAGCGCCTTACAAATATAAGTTGCCCACAAAACAGTCCGATGCAGGTCTGGGGAATATTCTGGGCTGCTCTCCTCCGAGCAGTGACTCAGAGATCCAGGATCCTTCCACTCTGTGACATGGCTTCCTTCAATGTGTGCCTTACTTGGCACCAGAACAAGAAAGAAAGGGCACAGAAGGTTGTGCAGTGCAGACCTGGAAACAGCATACATTACTTTTGCCCACGTTTCATTGGCTGGAACTCAGCCACGTGGCTCTAACCCTGTTGAAAAGGAGGTCTGGAAACGCCATCTTCCTTTGTATCTAGGGAGGATGTGGGTGGAGAGCACCAATCCAATCTCCGCCACAGTCTTTCCTCTGGGCACCCTTTCACTTTTGCTCCCATTCACAGGACAGAGAAAGCCCCCTCCCAAGGAGACACCCCAACTCTCCATCCAGTCCTGGGCATCCTCAGCTCTTCCTATCAGGCCCAGACGGGCTCTTCTGGTTTTGTCAAAAGATAAAAAATACATGTTGTCAACTCATTAAAAATACAAATTGTCCCAACGTACCCCATACATAAGGATGGAATGGAAACAGGAAAACCAGAAGGGGGAGATGAGAGACACACAGCACGCTCTGCATCAGCACAGCTGGGTAGCCCACTGAGAAGACATGTGGATTGCCCACCTTGGGGGCGGGGCCCCTTAAATCAGGCCTATTGGCATTTCCTGGGAGAAGTGCCCTTCAACTCCATTGTCTGGGAGTCCCTTTCTCCTCGTGAGTCTCCAGGGCCACACTGGGAGTGGGTGTTCAGGAGGGTGCCATTTGCGGTGTCTATAATCTCCAAATCCTGCCTATGACTGGTGAAAAACTAGAGGTCCAAGGATTATTGTTTTGTCTTGCACAGTAAAATAATTTTTAAATGGACTTACAGTGTCTTTGGCAGTAAATTTTCTCAAAAATTTAGTTGGTTTCTTTCTGATTTATTTGCTACTGGTCAGTTCATTTGTCAAGAACTACGTCTATATGTTCCCCAAATATAGACCCCAAATCTGCTTCATTTCTTTGTGTTTACCCTGGTGTGTTTCTCTTCTAACTTAATGTCTTTACTCTGAGGCCAGCTGCAATAATAGATTGAGATACAATTTTTTTTTTTTTTTTTTTGGCTGTACACGGGCCTCTCACTGTTGTGGCCTCTCCCATTGTGGAGCACAGGCTCCGGACGCACAGGCTCAGTGGCCATGGCTCACGGGCCCAGATGCTCCGCGGCATGTGGGATCCTCCCGGACCGGGACACGAACCCGTGTCCCCTGCATCGGCAGGTGGACTCTCAACCACTGTGCCACCAGGGAAGCCCGAGATACATTTTTAATCTGAGTTTTTCACTGAGTCACTATATTCATCTTAAAAGTTATCCTGGGATTTTGTTGTTCAAGTCTTTTAAATTTCATGTCTCATGTTTTAAGACATAGTTGTGAGCTTTTTCAACTCAAAAGCCCATGAGTTTCTGGATGCTCTCCAGTCCCTTTCATTTCTTTTGCAAATTGCCTAATTTTTTTTCTCTTTTCAATATTATTATTTTTTTATGAAAAATGTCTAACATGCAGCACAGTTGAAAGAATTTTACAGTGAAGATTCATACACTCAGCATCTAGATTCCATAAAGAGTTGACTGTATTTGATATACTACACCTCTATCCATCTTGATTTCTTCCTGAGCTCACCTCATTCTGGTAACACCTTGTACACACAGCCAATTATAGGCAGCACACACACATGCTCTGATATTTCCCACCACCTCTCTTGGAGGGAACAGGCGGGGTCACACGCGGCCTGCCTTCCCAGCCACTGCAGGTGATTGTTAACCAAGTGATTTCCCACTGCTCACCCTGTCTCCATCTTTCCTGTCTGCAACATCAACTTCCTGCTACTTGAATACTTATACGTGGCACATATATTACCTTTGTTATTATAATAGCCCTGCATTCCAGTGTGTCAGTTTCCAGCAGCGAAATAATGTTGCAGGGGAAAGAAAAGGAAAAATCCTGGCAATCACAATGCCTTAACTCAACAGAAGTTTGTTGTTGGCTTGTGTCATGGTTCAGTGCAAGTCAGATGGCTTTCCTTGGCTCTGTCTCAAGGGTGGCAGGGCCCGTCCACCTCAGGGCACAGCTGTCTTCACAGGGAACACTTGGAAGGCAGCATATCATATTTTATCTCCAGGTATGGATGTGGTGCACACCCTTTTGGCCAGAACCCAGACAGAATCCCTACCCTACTAGAAAGAAGCCCTGGGGAACAGTCTCCTTCTTTCTTTGTGCCTAAGAAGAGGAAATTTGGTTGGTGAGTGTATTAGTTTCCTGGGTCGGCCAAAGTACCACAGATGGGGTGACTTAAAACTACAAAAATTTATTCTCTTACACTCTGGAGGCTAGATACCTAAAATCAAAGTGTTGTAGGGTGTGCTCCTGCAGAGGCTCTGGGGAAGAATGTGTTGGATCCTTTTCTCTTAACTTTTTGTAATGACCAGCAATCCTTAACATTCCTTGACTTACAGCTGTCTCGTTCCAATCTCTTACTTCCGTCAAAACATGGTCATCTCTCTGCCTGCCTCTTTTCTCCTCGCCTTATAAGGGCAGCAGTCATCTTGGATAAGATGCTCCCAGTAACTTCCATCTGCCAAGAGCCTATTTCCAAATTAGGTCACACTGACAGGTATGGGGGTTAGGAATTGAACATACCTTTTGGGGGGATATATTTCAACTCACAACAGTAAGTATCTGGCTAGTCTCATTATAAGATTCTAATAACGAATTGTTCTTCCACATGAATGAAATTGGACCTTGAAGCCAACCTGGGAATAAGGAAGAGTAAGTTCCAGGTACCAACAGGGTGGTCAAAAGCTTATGTTGAAGGAACTTAAAAAGGCTAAGATGTACAGAGGCCAGGGGAGTGCTATTTTCTGTCATCTCTACTAAATTGTCACTCAAGTGTGGTTTTAGGGCAGAATGAGAGTCTCTGTTCAAAATATATATTTTAATGTTACCTATAACCCAGAGGAACGATTTACTATAGGGATGTTTGACGACTCACAGCAGAAATCATGGTGAGGGAGGTGAGTAATGCAGGTCTCACTCAGGTTCCTAAAAGCAGCGTCTCAGTGTCAGCAAGGAGAAATCTGGGCCTGGAGCAGCCCTACTGCCCTTTTATCCTTTACCTAAAACACACGCACAGAGGAATCAAACCCCTAACTTTCACAGCTCTCCCTTTCCCTGTTTGTGTGATCCTGCATCCTTTCACTTTTTTACTAAAATATTAAAGTTTTAATTTAATAATTATGCATATTGCTGATTATATATATGTATATACATATAACAACATATATACTTGATACTTAAATATATACATAATATGTATTAAATATAGAAATTGTGTTTATACATCAGTTGTCTCATGCAATCTTTGTGGAAGGCAATTTGGCCATAGGTACCAAAATCTATTGGAAATTTTAAACACTTTGACTTAATAGTTTTTCTGCTGGGAATCCACCCTAAGAAATAATCCAAAGAACTGAATTTGCTTTATGAACAAGCACTTATTGCTGCATTGTGTGTAACAGTGAAAAATTTGGAACAGTCTAAACGTCCAACAAATGGGTAATAGCTAAGTAAATTATGGGAGATAGTTAGGCAGTCATTAAAATAATGTTTATAATGAGTTTGTAATAATATTATAGAAGAATTTACATTGTAATAAAAAATAAAGGAACAGGAGGCAAAATTATAGTAGGATGACATCCATATTAAATATCAGTAAATCTATACACACAACCAGGATGATGGTATACAAAAATGCCAAGAGTTACTGTTTCTGGAGTGTGGAACTTGAAGTGATTTGACAATTTCTTATTCCTGCTTTTCTTCATTTTCCAAATTTATTGTACTGGGTATTTTGTAATGGGAAACATAATAAGCATTTAGAAATAAAGACACAAACGAGGGAAGAAATTGTTACATTAAACGTTACATTTATTAAAAAGAAAATCATAAAATTATCACTGCCTTAGAAAACTCAAAGTATAAGTTTACTCTCCATGGGGGCTCAGTGGGAATAATGGGTTTGGACGCCATGATTTCCGAATTTTCACAGGCTTTGACCAGTTTGCAGAGGCCAGTGGCTGAGGCAGCATGCCAGCAGAAGGCCTTCAGCAGTAACCCAGGCGCTGGACACTCACAGGCCACCGCTGGGGCCCGCTGGTCACAGCGCAGACACACAGCTCCTCCAGAGAGCTCTGTCTCTGGCCTCTCAATTACCTGTCCCTCGCTGTGTCAATTCCACCAGCTTCTGGGGACTTTGACGTGATAAATGTTGCCAGGGGAAGATGAAACAGACTGACAACCGCTGCATTCAAACAGGCCACTTACAAAGGAAGGGAGTTTAACAACATTAGTATCAGAGCAGCCATTTTAAATGTCAATCTCTCTCCTCAAGTGATCAGAAAAACACATTCTCTGTTTTTTTATTCAGAGCTGATTCTTTCCCTGGCTAAATGAGGCAGAAAGTCACTCAGGGAGACTGGATGCCTAACACCGATTGTGTTTAAAAAGAAACATATTTTCCACCTGGTATTGTGACAAAGGGTAAAAGTCTCTGGTCTCTCTTCCTCTCTTTTATTCAAATATTATTTCAAGCTCTAATTAGTAAAATCTTACATGTACTGGATTTCAAATATCAAGTACAGATAACCAAAAATGACTGAAAAAAAAAAGGGTGGGAAAAGACCCCAGCCTGACCATTTGCCATGCTTTTCCCCCTACATAAGCTGATAAAATGTATTTTATTTTTTTAATACAAGGTCATTTGCTGTTTCTGAAACGTCTCAACCACCAGCTTGCCACAGTGTCTGGACGACAGCAGATTTGAATACATGTCAGCAAGTTTTAACAAGGGGATAAAGGAAACACTGGTATAAAGGTAGCACTTCTGGTGATTTAGGAAAGGAAACATGCCCGAATACTAGACTCAAAGAAAGGCAATCAGTTTCAAGATAAGAGAAGATTCTGAAAATCTTTGGGTGTCAAACATTTCCTATGTTTTGGCTGCAGCTCCTTGAAGAATTCCTTATCTTTCACCAGGCTGTGAGGCAAAGACTTCCTGACTGGACCTCTTCCTATCAGCTGGAGGTCCAGCGTTTCATGATGCTTGTATCACAGCTGGGGCAGGCTCACCAACCTCCCCTCCTTCCATTGTGTTGGGTTATGTGGTCAAAGCAAATAGTCCAGCAACAATGGCCTCTCGCTTGCTGCTTCTCTGTCATTGAAATTTCCTATGTAGTTGCAGCAAACTCCGCAACCAGAAGCGAATGGGAAATGCATACATTCAACCCGTGCATTCCTTTCATCTGTAGCTCTCCTTCTTTCTTTTTAAAGAACTTTGAAAATTTTTGCCTATCAAGCCCTTGACTATCTTCCTGCATAATTAGGATGACTATCTGTTTTGAATGGTTTTATCTATGTTTGCATTTCGACAGGTTGCAACTCCCAGAAAAATCTTTGCATTAAGGTAAAAAATTACGGATGGTATTGGGGTTGTAATTTTGCAATATTGTGCCAGGTGAGATAACCTTAGAATGAGACAGCTAAGCTTCATGCACATATGGGATCTGTGTCCACTTCTGCGGCGTCTCTTCTGAGTCTCCTGGTTTCTTTGAGACGCTTCTGCAGAATTTGGAATCAGAAGTCAGGGCCTCACATATTTGAGAACCGAAAGACTTTCTCTCCAAAGCTGGCTTCCTGCTGGGTGATACCAAGGTCATTCATTATGCAAAATCATTAGTCACATTGCATTACCTCTGCAATCAGGCCTTTGACAATTAGTCTTAAACTTAAAAAAGAAAAAAAAAAAGGTACAATTCTCAATAGACACAAAAGAGATGATAAATTTGCCTGGTCCATTATACCTCTGCAGTGTTTCTCACTGTGGCCCACTCTTCGCCATTCCATAAAGGCACTGCTCTATTTTGTGTCCCTGGCATTTTTTTCTTGATAATTATCCCTGCCTTTTAATTGACCATCCTGCATTGAGGTCCTCTGCTTGCTGGAAGCATCTTTCAGTCCTGGTCGCCACAGTCACACACATGGACTCCCCAAGCTCTGCACAGACTCTCTGCTTAAACTTTCTGTCCAGCATTGGATTCTTAGCAGGTTTGTTTCTCTTCCTAACGTTCTGTCACTAAATGTCAGTCTCCAAAGGGCAAGGGCCGCATGGTCTTATGTCTGCATTCTTACAGCAGTTCACAGAGCCACCCAAGACAAGACCCCTCACCTCCCTCAGCTTTCAATGATGTATAATGTCACTTGTAAATATAAAAAATGCTGTCACAGAGAAAGACAAATAGCATATGGTATCACTTATATGTGGAATCTAAATTAACTTATTTACAAAACAGAAACAGGCTTACACATAGAAAACAAACTTATGGCTACCAAAGGGGAAAGGCGGGAGGGGGGGATAAATTAGGAGTTTGGGATTAAAATATACACACTATTATATATCAAATAGATAACCAAGAAGGACCTACTGTAGAGCACAGGGAACTATACTCATTATCTTGTAATCTATAATGGAAAATAATCTGAAAAAGCATATATATATATATATGCATATACATATATTGGAATCACTGTGCTATACACCTGAAACTAACACAACATTGCAAGTCAACTATACTTCCATAAAATAAAAAAAAAAAAATGCTGTCATTTCAGGATTCATAAATGATGAAAGAAAATGTCCCGTTCTCTCTGAAAGGCCAAAGCAGAGTCCTGTCAGAGCTTCAGAAAATGTACAGCTCTGCCTGGGATACTCCCCTCCGAGCCCACAGGTCTGTAGTGCCCGGGATGATGCCCAGGTGTTGTGCGAAGCTTTCCAGGGACTGTCTGTTTGCTTCCTAGCTTCGTGGTCACCGCTGGCTGTACTAAGTCCGGGTCCCCATTGTTCTGGCTCTTTCCTCTTCAGGGCAGGGGGGTCACCCGGTGAAGAGGAACAGAGAGCGGTGGTGCTTTGTCCATTCGCACGTTGCCTTGGAAACGGCTGGTGGGGAGCCCGCTTTCCCCTCATTAACAGGCCTGTCCATTTACAGCGGATTTTCTCCTAGGTCCCTCCCGCTATTTACGCCCCTTAAAGAGACCCTAAAAAACCTTTCCCTATTTATTAAAAAGAATAAAAATGACATTTTGTCAGGTCTTCAGTGTTTAAAATCCTAACAGATAATGTATGGTTTCGATAGTGATGCCAATTCACAGAAACCCCTCAGCAGCACATTTTTCTGGTCTCCGTGGATTCCCAGGCTTTCTAATTACATATTTTCTCCCTCTTTTATTCTTTCATCTCCTCCTTTGCTTCATATCCCACCGTCAAAGAATTACTGCCACTTTGGCTTTTCTATGATCTCAGTGCTCTGATCATGTACCTGGATCCCTTCTGTGGGTTTAAGAAGTCACAGATGCTCAGATTGGGGAATTTACAGAGCAGTTTTCCCCACCAACACACTCAAGAAATGAAGAAAAAATAAGATATATAAGAAGATGCTTTATAAATGGTGAAGTATGTTTTAGACTTGGAAAATTGTTATAAGAATAGAAACCACACAGCATTTCAGACAACTGATACCCTTATTTTTCACAACAGAAGGTTGAACGTTTTAAATGTGATTTCTTTTTTTCAAAGCATATTCCTGACTGTCATCTTACTTAATCCTATTCAACCATTGTACGTTGGGTGTAGGGTGCCAATAGCTTTGTTTCCCAGCACCCCTTGCCTCTGTGTGTGACCATAGTGATTGAGTAGGTCTCCTGGGGGATTCTAAGTGGGACTGACATACGCCTCGATGAGACGGGGACATTTGAGAAGTGGAAGTCTGCCACAAGCTCTCTTTCCCCTTTCATTAGCTTCCGGTAGGAAGAGCAAGGCCCTAAGTCATGGTGGAGTCACATGATAGAAGACACTTCAGCCCTTCCATCCCAGGCCCCCAGGCACATCTGGGCTCAGCAGTTTCAGAATTGGGGTTATCAGGCGTACAGGGTATACAGTTCTAGACGCTTCAGAAAGATGCTCGGTTCCTTTGCCCCTTTCTCTGGCCATGGATGCAGGCCTGAGTCAAGGAGACAGAGGTTGTAAGAGAGAGCATCCTTCTTACAGATGTGGGTTCCTGTTTTTATGTGTGTTTGGTTTATTTTTAATCAGCATTCCCCCTAGTTCATCTTTATGTTTTTCCCTTAAACTAGCCAGCCCCACTGTGCAGGGTAACTGTTCTGAAAAGGCAGATCCTTTGGGTGTTGCTACATTTCTAAAGATATTTGACAGGTAAAAAAGGGGCAGATGAGTAAGGCATAATCATCATCATGGCCCAAAGGAGTTCTAATATTTATTTGCTAATTTTCACAAGTTCATTCATGTGCACATTGAACACATTTTCTTTAGTAAAACAAGTCCCTGAGTTCACTGCCCTCTGGCTTCAGGCTCTTCCTGCAACTGGACAAGAATAATCTCCATCCTGCTGCCCGGTTACTCTGTAAATACTGTAAATACGGAGGGAGATGCTGACAGGGCAACGGCAGGTGATGAGGCATCTGGTCCAGGCAGTAAGGGCTCTGGAATGCAAGGATGAGCCTGGGTGGGGACACCTCGCCCTGCAGTCAGGGCTGGGCTGAGAGGCGGGTGTAAGGTGGGTAGTTTCCTGAACCGCCCGCAGATGTGCAAATTGGAAGGGAGAGAGGGAGAAAATCTTTGCAGGGAAATGAACGGGGGGACAGAACAAAAAACAGGGGAGACGGGGTGGGGGGAAGAAGGAGAGGAAAAGGAGCAGAGACGGGGAACAGGGTGACACGGGAGGAAAAGTGTCTGGGTTGGGAAGATTGGGACCATCAGGATGGTGTGTCCGTTCTTACCTCTCTGTGTGCAGGGCAAGGATAAGGAACCGCGGTCGCCCCGTGGGGTTGTGATGCCCGCACCCCAGCTGTCTTAAGGCTTAATGGAGGGGATGTCGGAGCTCCCAGTACAGCAATGGGCCTCGAAGGGCTGGAACTTTCCTTTTCTGACACCTGTCATTGGGACAAGTTCCTCTATGGGAAACACTTCAGAGGGCTGAATTAGGGCCGAGGAAAGAGGACATTCACACTAGACTTGAGGAAGCTGTCACCCAAGGTGCAGGCCTGCTAGCTGGGAAACCAGCTCCTCTGAGGGGATCCCGGGCAGAGGAGGTGGGTACCACCCCAGCCCCAGATGGAGGCCGGGCCCTGCTGGTGAGCAGCAAGGGACCCCGGGAAAAGCCCTCTGGTGAGGTTGGGGAGAGGGCTGCGGGTGCCAGGCAGATGTGCCTTCATGATTCTGGAGCTAGACGGGTCCTTAGAGAGAGTCAGATCCGACCCAGTGGCGGCTTCTCCAGGTGAGAAGCCAGCTGAGGCTCCAGGAGGGGGAGCACCTTCCCCAGGCCCAGAAGCTGCCACCCAGACCCTGACACCCTGGCCAAGCAGCCCCCGGTCCACCACCATCTCCACCCAGAGCCTCCCGTGTCACAAGGGCGGGACTGGGGGGATGCTAGTGCAGGCAGCTGTTGCAAGCAGGGTTGTGTGGTCAGGGAAAAGAGGGGAAGAGTGATGGGGTCCTGACAGGGGACAGGAAGCTGGGGCTCTGAGGCCCGAGAGAGAGAAGCAGAGGTCTCATGAGATGGAAACAGGGAGGTAGAGCTGTCCTGTGTGAGCCCTGGGCCAGGAGGACAGGGCAGACCCAGGGAACTGGGCCACAAGCCCTGCTGACTCCTAATGTCCCCGTTTTCCGGAGGGTCTCCTCATTCTGTTGTAATTTAAAGAAATGTTTTCATTGGAGTAGAGTTGATGTACACTGTTGTGTTAGTTTCTGCTGTTCAGCAAAGTGAATCAGTTATACATATACGTGTATCCACTCTTTTTTAGATTCTTTTCCCATATAGGTCATTCCAGAGAGTAGATTTCCCTGCGCTCTACAGTAGGTCCTTATTAGTTATCTATTTTATATAGAGTAGTGTGTATACATCAATGGGAGTCTCCCATTTTTACCCTCCCCGCTTTAACCCCTGTAACCATAAATTTGTTTTCTACATCTGTGACTCTATTTCTGTTCTGTAAATAAGTTCATTTGTACCATGTTTTTAGATTCCACATATAAGCGATATCTTACATAATTTAGAAGTTTCTTTGTGATTAAACTTCTTCTCCATTTCACTCTGGAGTTAGTTTTCCCTGTGGATACCCAGCCGGCAGAGCTGGAAGGGCTGTAGTCTTCGTCATCAGATCTATCAGTGTTCGAATCCCAGCCCCAGATTCCGAGAAATTGTTTTTCTTCCATGAGCTTCAGTTTTGCAAACAATAAATGGGGACCATATTAATACAGATCATAAGATGCTTTAATGTTTAAATGAACATTAAACATTGTCCCTTATTAACAGTCCCTTATTCATTCTGGCCCGTATTACACATTCACCAAACGTCTATTTTATTTCAGTTGTTGCTGGTCTCACTTATGCACCTTGCTCAACTGCAGTAATATAAAGTCAATAAAATAGAGTCTTGACCTCAAGAAAATTATGGTTTAATGGAAGCTGTTACAGTTTATTTCTCTTCATTTTTCCCTTTCCCGTTTGAAATCAGGAATTTTACCTTTCTAACTTACTCAGAGCCCAGCTCTATGTATTGTACAAAATAAGTGCTTAGAATACGTAGTTAATGGTGCGTCTTGAAATTGTAGCAAAAGGCCTCCCTAGAATGTTTTCTAATGTGATTAATGTAGATACAGGAGCATAAAGGAGGAGCTGGCTGTGTCCTCAGCTTTCTTTTTTTACGCGGGCCTCTCACCGCTGTGGCCTCTCCCGTTGCCGAGCACAGGCTCCGGACGCGCAGGCTCAGCGGCCATGGCTCACGGGCCCAGCCACTCCGCGGCATGTGGGATTCTTCCGGACCAGGACACGAACCCGTGTTCCCTGCGTCAGCAGGTGGACTCCCAACCACTGCGCCACCAGGGAAGCCACCCTCAGCTTTCTTCATCATCTAGAGGAGGCCGAGGAGGAAATGGCACATTGTCACGAGGGTCTAAAGCTGAGGAGGGATGGAACACCCCTGACAAACGCATTCGTCCAGCTCTGCATAACAGGGTTCCTTTCCAATATGCTTCCAATGAATGGAGAGGACAGTGAAAGGGAAGTCTAATCTACAAAAGTAATATAGGCCTGTGGGATGAACTAGATAATCCAAAAGCAAGATGAATCAATAGTATTTCAGGGTCCCAGACCTCATCATCAAGGCAACGACTTCTCTTTAAAATTAAAAAGTGCTTGCACAGAATGTTTAATATGTGAGGATATTCGTACCGTGTTTTCTACTAAAAATAATCAGTGAGAAAGAAAAATAACAATTGTTTCAGATAGGAACAAACACTTTCTGACACTTTACAGAAATTGATGTGAAGGATTGCTATGAGATGTAAGTGATTTACATACATTTCAAAAGAATAATTTTTCCAAAAATGATAAAAAATATATTCATTCAACTAACAGTCATTGATCACCTACTATATTTTAGTATCTGTGATCAGTTAATATTTTTTGTGGGGCCAGAAACCTGCTACAGAAGTAACAAGGAATGTTGGACCTCCAGAAGAGAACAGTGATTTAGGCAAAATTGAGAAGTGGTTTGAATCCACCCGAAAAAGCTTCAATCCTCAACAGATATTTAGGTCTGGGCTCCATTTTTTTAATTCATACAATCATGTTTTTAAAACAAGAAGAAGCTCTGCTACAGTCAGATGATTTTTCAGGAGGCTGAGGCCAGAGAGAGGGATTGATCTGCCCATGGTGACCCACAGCACTGCTGCCGTAAGCTAGACGGGCCTTGCACTCTGAGCTGGTTCATGCTGTTTCTGACATTCCTTCTACAGACGGGTCCTAATGGAGAGACTGCATTTAATTAGCGACGACGGTCACCAGGAGAGGCTTGGTGCAGTGCTGTTGGGGGCACAGGAGGGGCGGCCACCTCTCCAATGGGGAGGCACAGAGGTCTTCCAGAAAAGATGACCCCAATGCTGGGTCTTACCCTTGGACTTGGTCTGTGCCAGCAGTGGGGAGGGGACACATAGCAGGGCTGAATGTGAGCAGAGGCCCCCAGGCAGATGGGGAGGAATCTTTGGTGCCTGGAGCAGATGGTCTACTGCAGACAGAGGGAGCCTTGGGGGCTTAGGATGGAGACTTTTCCACAGTGTGTTTAACTGGGATGACCAGACTTGCTTTCAGATGCTGCTGTGAATGACAATGATGACAAACACGCAGGCCAGCTTATAAAGTGAGCAGAATTGACCAGATTTCCTTAACCTAAGTGCGGTCAGGCACTGCAGGGGCCCCTGGGGTGGAAGAGTCACTTTCTCCAACACCCCTTCTTCTTACACATAAATACTAGAACAATCCACAGTCTCTCACAGAGTTGCCAGGAGAGCTTCCTAGCTGGAAACTTTGAGGATGTCTCTCCCCTGCTTGAAGCATCTCGGTGGCTTTCTGCTGCTCCCAGGACCCGTGTGTGAACTGTCGGATGTGGTTTAGGGGCACCCCTGCCCCAGAGGGTGACTTTTTCCCCAGCGTGTATCGTGACCTATCCTGAGCGTGGACCTTTTTGCCTCTATCCAACATGAGTTCACCCTTGAGACCCATTCTCCTTGGCCCTGTGCATGTGGTCAACATCGGAGACAGTTTCAGAGATGGAAATTGACCCAGCTCCGGTCATCCGAGTCAGCACAGAGCCCACATCCCGGGTCCCTCTGCTCCAGCCCCTAAGGGGAGCGTCCGGCTTCTGACAGGCTGCATGGGGCCAGCCCCTCCATGTCTGAGCACCCCCATCACTGGTGGAAAGCTCTAATAGTGAAAATCTGCCAGGACGGGCCCCGCCTCTGAAATTCCAGCTGCTGCTTCTATCACAGATTCTGATGGGCAGAGGCTCTGCTCATTCAAGGGCAACTCTGCACCTAGACTATCTATGCAGACAGTGTGAGGAGCTTCGGTGGCAGCGAGAGCTGAAGGATGCAGGGAGGGACAGATGTGTAAACAGAAACCCAGGTCTCCAAAGGAAGACGCAGCTGACTAAATGCACCTCCCAGAGACTGGAGCTGCTTTTGAGAGATATGAGGGGTATTTCTAGGAAGAAGATAAGAAGAAGAATAGTCTGAAAAGGAACAGTGCATTTGCAGTCATCAGACAATTATCCCCTTGCATGTCCAGAGACCCTGGAGGAATTGTAAGTAACTGAAGCGGTGGATTGTGAGGGCTGCAGACTGCAGACAGCGTTCCCGGGGCTGATGACAAGAGGTGACAGCTTGGGCACAGAGGGCTGGGTGTCCTGCCGTCCACAGAGCAGTCAGTGTCAAGTCTCAGTGTCTTAGAACCACAGATGCCTGGGCCCCATGCCAAAGCCTCCTAATGGCATAGGGCTTGGGCATCACCTGGGCATCTGCATTCTTAAAAAGTCTCAGGTCATTCTGACATGCATCTCCCAATTGATAATCACCATGACCATGATGGGCAAGGCCTTGAAAGGTGAAGATGAAAAGACACATGGTCAGCTTCCCAACACTTAGAACTAGCTCACATGTTCAGTAAAAAAATAAAATAAAATAAAATATAAAATTAAACTAAAATACAATATAAAATTAAAATAAAATATAAAAATACAATATAAAATTAAAATAAAATGGAATAAAGTAAGAGGTCCTTTAATGATGGATGGAATTTTTCTGAGATCTTAGTAATTGGGGGTTGTGTCGAGTATCTTAGTTGTTAAAAAAGTAAAAAGCATCAGAACTCTTGAAGGAGTCCAGCTGGGGAAGCCACCTTGTTCCCTCATCCTGAAGCCGTGAGCGTGCCCCAGAGCCCGGATTCTGGAATCCCTGTGTGTAATTAGACACTTTCCAGCTACATTTCACAGGAAAGCACACTGCTACAGGAAAAGTCTAACAGCGGTTGTGTGGATGGTGCTACGAGGACAGACGAGTGCAGTGAACGATCTGTAAACTTGTCATTTGCAGACAACGAGCACATCCTGTAAATAAATCAAGAAGCTGACAGACGCAGTGTTTACAAAGGAGACGAGGAGGGTGGGCGTGTGCTGCAAGCTTGCTGGCTTTCATAACCACCTGCCTTTCCGCCTAAGATTCATAAAACTCTAGTGAACGCCCGGAGACCCCCTCAGAAGGGCAGCTCTACCCAGACTGCTGAGGGTAAGTGAAGCAGAAGTGGGCACTGACAGAGCGTTTGGGTCCTCGGCATGCCAGTGCATCCTTAAAGCCACTTCCTGGGGTGCTGCAGTGCCTCCCCCAAGAAGAGGTGTACCCGCTGGGAAAGGCAGCTCATAGAAAGTCCCCAGGGAAAGCCAGGTAAATGGGCAGTGCTCTCTGAATTCAGTGGGACACTGATTTATTTTCTTAGAAATTTCCAAAGATTTAGATTATATTTCTTGAAGAAGCCTGCCTTTATGAACATCTTTTACCCAGTCTGGCTTTTATGACATTTCGAACATACTAAATATCTTTTTCTAATACAAAGGGTCAGAATTAATCAGGTCAGAAGTTAAATAGAAATGTGTGTGTGTGTGTGTGTGTGTTGAAGGTCGTACCCAAGGAGGTGATGGGCAACACTTTGGTCTTGCCATATGGCATCTATGCAAATATAGATGCAGGAATTCTTAACCACTCTAAATTAGGCTTCTGTGCTTGACAATATTGCCTGAAGTTAGGCTTTCAAAATAAAGATAGTCATATTAATGCTCTTACAGTGAGGCTGTCTGTTGGTTTATTTGGAGAGTGGCATCCCTGAGCTCTGTGTCTGAAGTAGCCGCCACTCACCCAGCACCTTGCAGAGCTTGCAGGATTGTTTGTCCTCTGTTCCATGAGGTCAGACGTGAACTCTTTCTTTCCTGGACACCGGCAGTGTTTTATTTTATACTTCACTGCAACTCAAAACTTCTAGATTGAAGGAAAGGGAGTGGAGCCTATTCCCAAAATATTTGAATGTCCCAGAGATGAGTTACTGGTCCAATGCCATTTTGCTTGGAACCAATCCTCACTCATATCTGGATTGAGAATTCCTGTTTTTCACCCTGCTCTACTTTTAGAATGCAGATTCCTAGCAAGGTGTGCCTGGGGGTTCGGAGCTTTGTTATTTCCCTTTTATTTGTGACCAGGGCTCATGCAGTGCCTCTCCAGGATGACATTGAAACAAGTACCATAGTCACAGTCAATAGTGTGCTCGGTTCAGATGTCTGCAAGCATTAGCATTGCTTTTCTGAGCTGACATAATGGAAGTGCCCACTCCTCTAAGACTCTCCTTTGTATGTGTATCTTCTCGCCTCTGGAAGACCTAAATTGTCTATGTTTTCCAGTAGTGTTTCTGTGGAGAGTTCTTGGGCACAGTTGCACCTTAATAATAGTGTACCACATATACCCCCAGCATCGGAAGATGCTTGCCAGACATACTAGGGAAATAAATCACATGTGCCTTTTCATTCTCAAAAAAGCCTGCTGCTCCAGCACCGGGGCAGAGCAGATATTCGGACAAGACTTATTGGAGGCCCACAGAAGATATCCTTAGCAGGCAGGGCCAGAATGACCACTGGCCCTTTGCACAAGCTAGTCATATATGGAAAGTGTCAAGTAAACGGCTTTGTTTGAAAAAGCCTTGGAGTTTAGGCAAGTGGCTGTTTAACCTGGTTAAATACATTTGAACTCAACAAGATATGAGAGCGGACAACACATCAGAGTACACGAGGCGCTAGCATGCGTGACACTTCTTTAGAGATAGATGGTGTTTCCCCCAATACCACCTCATTGTGATTGCGAGCCTGATATCCATTCTGTAAGGGTATTTTTTTAAATCCCCACTGGGCAGAAGAAACTGGAGCTCAGAGAGGAAGAGTAACCTAGCCCATGGCGTGGAGGAGACAGTGTTTACATCCAGGGTTTTGTGCTGTTCCACGCCACACGTGTCTTTTCCCCAAGCAGATGGCTCTGGCTGGGTTTCCCCTCCCAGCAGGATGGCCTGAAAACCCACTGTGGGGTTTGCCTTCTGCATATTCTTTCTTTCAGGAATCAAAGTCCTGCACAGCCTGTTCGATGCCTGACAGACAGCTGCTGTTTTATGTGTTTTATCCAGGTCTCCAGCTGTTTAAGGAGGGAGGGGAGTCCCGGTCTTGCTACTCCATTGTGACCAGAAGTAAGTACCGAAAGGAGGCTTCCAACCTAAGTGTGCGGAGGTGCCCCTCAGAGTACTTACTATAGATGCAGATTTTGAATCTTTCCCCAAAAGCTGAAATTTAGGACAGCAGAGAAGTCAAGAATCTGCTTTTCCTAACAATATCCCAGGCGATTCTAGTGCAGGAAGTTCAAGAATTCTGTTCTCAAAAACAACATTTAAATAACGGTTGGCTTATTAGAATAAATGACAAGCCCCAAACCAAACAGTCAAACAATGAAACTCTCTGTATCTAAGCTGGAAGTAAGCTTTTCTAAATCTTTAGTTCTTGGCCTTTTTTCCGCCGGACGCTTCCCTCCTCTCTTGCTTAGCTTTCCGACAGAAGGAGGTCTCGTCCAAGTGGAAGAGAGACCTCTGCAGAAAGGGACGTGGCAGGTTCCCTCAGGTGGAAGAAGGTGTCAGGAGCTTACACCATAGGAAAGAAAGCCAGGGAGGCCACAGTAAAATCATGTCTGTCTGTTCAAGTCTGACTGTTCATCTTTTTTCTGGTTTCACTAAGAACTTCAAGCCCATTTCCATGGTCCTACCCTATCCATTCCCTTTTGTTCTTTTTTTTTCCCCCTTGTTCTTGACTCTGTGACTTCATTCTCTTGGGCAGCGAAGGCCGGTTGGCAATAAAGCAACGGGATGTGGCAATAAACTGATCTTAAAGAGCATTTGTTGGTCTTAACCACCTCCCGATACACAGCCTTGAAACTGGATGCCACCTTTTCCAGATCTCAACACAAAGAGGCCTTGTTTTATGGGCCGTTGAACCCAATACTGACATTGCAGTGAGTGAGCAAGGGCTGTTTGCCAAAGTTTGGATATCATCCCATCTTTAGCTTTTAGGGTCATAGAATCAAGATTACTTAATGCCATGAGATATGAACTATTATGATGTCCTTCAACTTCACCCAGTTGGATATGAAGCACCAAATTCTAGGACTTTTCTTCCAAGAGTATGTATTCCATGAGTCTGACTGTAGAGAAAACAAAGACAATAAAGTCATAAACTTTAGCAATTGCTTGTGTCCTGAGCTGACCTGTGGGATTTCTGGGGTGGACACTTCCTACCTCCTGCTCAGCAAGTGATTCCAGTATAGGACCAGACACTGCAATGATTTAAACTGTTTATGGATTCCTGTGATGTCTAGTGACAGTATTTCAGTGGGATGTTTCCTACTCATCCAAGTGTCCAATTCCTGCTCATTAAGATTCAGTCAGGCTTCTCCTCTTCTGTGGAGCTGGCCTCACATTCCTCCCAGCTCCTCCTCAGAAGTGAACCATCACCATTTTGTGCCTTTTATTCCTTTGGCTGGCACTTAACACACTGTTTGCACCTATCACACTGTTGCCATGTGTATCATCCCTTTTGGATCACATCATCTTGACAGTTGAAATCATGACTAACCCATCATTCATCCCAACCTACATAATATCTATACATAGTATGTGACACGTACATGTTTGTTGAATGAATATTTCCTTCTTGGTGCAATTACATTTCTTTCTTGAACTCAACTCAACTTCCTTGAACTCAACTCATACTGGCTGACTTTGATCAGTGATGCTCTGGAGTTGCCAAATTTAAACATGGATTTTGTTTCTATTTTGGGATGGAGACTGGAATCCATTATTGATAAGGAGTCCAGGGAAGAGAATTTACATTGTTGATGACATTCTACTTTTTATCTTAATACATACTGTATTTTCTCTCACCAAAGGTGTTGTGTTTCCATAGCAGCAATAGGAAGAAATCAAGCTGATTACAGAAATAACATTCTATTTCACCTTGGAAAATACATACTTTGCTGAACTCTGTTTAATGTACAAAAAGCAGTTTCTTCTTTATAATGAGCAAGTTACACAAGTGCATCATGGACTCTGGCACACGTATAGACAAACAAGGATTGGGTTCTGATCTAAGGTAGGTCATTTTTGAAGGTGAGAAATGTAAGCAAATAATTGTCAGATAGAATAGTGGGGAAAAGGTTTGCCAACACAAGTCAGTTATTAATTATAGAATTCAGAGCACGGTTTATGGAGGGTATGGTGGCATGTGAATTGCATCTTGAGTGATAGGAATATGCCAGAAAGTGTGGGGTAATGGGTAGAATATATGCATTCAGGTCAGTGTGACCTGGGTTCCATGCCCTGCTTCGCCATTCTCTAAGAGCTTCAGCTCCAAGACTTGTTGACCTTCCTGAGGGTCTGTTTCCTCTTGTGCACAAAGGAGACAGTGACATAGAGCTCACAGAATTGAAGTACGACTTACAGGGAATCATTTATATAAAGTACTTGAGCAATTGTGTTCCAGATTGAATTACATCCCATCAGAAAGACACTGTAGTCCCAACTCCCAGAACCTCAGAATGTGACTTTATTTGGAAGCAAGATCTTGACGGAGGTAATCAAGTTAAAATGTAGTCACTAGGGTGGATCCTAATCCAGTATCTCTGCTATCCTTAGAAAAAGGGGAAATTTAGCCACAGAGACAGACACCCTCAAGAAGGAAGACAATGTGAAGACACAGAGGAAAGATGGCCATGGAACCAGAGTGATGCAGCTTCAAGTCACCGGCCTCTGAGGGGCGCCAGGAACCAGCATAACCTGGAAGAGGCAAGAAAGACATGGAAGACAATCCAGCCTCCCCTTCCTGTGGAGCTTGCCCTGGGCCAGGAACACAAAGCCATTGAGGCATGAAGGCTCCTGGGTACTCAGAAGAGGAAGAAAGCTCTGCTCTGGGGCAGAAGACAGGGGGGCCAATGGCGGAGAGAAGGGAGAGGAAGGAAAGACCACCATTGGGGAGGCTCCTGCTTCCCACGCTTGGGAATCTGATCCATCCAACTGCTTTGGCTGATTCATAAAATCATGGTAGGAGCTGAGTAAGAAACACTCTGGCGTCATGGTCCTCCATGCGTTTTTCTATACTGATTTCTCCTTCATCCCTCAGATTTTCCAAAGTGGTCCAATTGGCAGCCCAGCATTGCACACAAATCTGTGGACTAAGGATGGTGATTGGTGTGGTAGCCAGCCATGCCCAGGTTCCCAGCCTGGGCTTGACTCCTGCACTGTAGCATGCTTTGTATCTTCTCCCCTCCAAAGCTCAGGGTCAGGAAAAGAGACTCCCTCTGAAGATGCGGTGAGACCATTTGCCTCGGTGCTGGGAGGATGCTGTCCCAGACTGGGCTCCAGCAGCTGCAGACGCCTCCCTCCGTGCCCTGCCCAGGGGCCTGTGTAGGAGGCACCAGCTGTGGAAATAGCTGTGATACAATGGGCGTGTGTTCTTCCGGCTGCTGCTTGACCCCCCCGCCCGGTCCAAGAGCCCCGAGGTCTCCCATGCAGGAGGCAGCAAGTATGGAGCTGCCGGCTGTGCCTGTGGGAAGCCTGCCGCCCCTGGACCAGCTGGAGGGGAGCAGGAGTCACAGCCGAGGTGGACCCAGACCTCCTCTGACCCACAAAGACCTGAAGGTCCTGAGAGTGGAACTAGCACCCCAGAGTGAGATAGCCAGCTGAGCTGATGGAACCAGAATGCCAATTTCACTAGGTACAAGTCTTTCCAGATAAATGGAGTCATTTTTTATTAAGGTTTGTCATAAAACCAGTTTCCCCAAATGCTCAGCTTTTCCTCTTGCTCCTGGGCATCAGGCTTCAGGAAGTTTCCTTCTCCTCACCTCTTGCTGTGACCGCTGTGTAATGTCTCCAGAACAGTGGCCATGAAAACAGTCAGGCAAATCCTACTTGGCCAAGCCTGTAATACCAGTACCCGCTCCCTTGGTGCCTAAAGCTGGGAGATTATTTCCTTTGCGATCTGCTCAGAACAGACAATGCCAAGAACATTTCTTTAGCTATAACTTCCCCAACATGGACACTTTTCCAAAAGTTTTTCTTGGTCCCTCACGTAGAAACACAGCAGAACTGTCACCATTCTCAGTGACCCTGAATTCAAAGACAAATTTGTTGCATCTGCTGAAAAGCTTTAAAACTAAAGTCACCATCAGCTCCAAGCTCAATCAGTTTAGAAGCCAGAACATAGTCATCACTGTTACATTCTCTCATTTAAGAAAACTAACTTTGCCCCTCTATCTTTTATAACAAATGCACATTATATATGTTGATTTTATCAAATCATAGGCTTTCTGCCCTAAAAGTCTCCTTTGGAATCATCTAGTTAGAATTTCTTTCAACTTATAAATGAGGAAACTAAACACCAAATAGCTGTGCTTTTCCATGTTCTAGAAGCTGGTAGTCAGGTTTGGCAATCAGAAGAATGGCCCTGATCCTTCTGCAGTAGGGAGGTTTTGTGTGGTGTGATGTTCTCTGTAGAGATTGTGTGGGGACTAGACCCCTGTGAGGCTATCTCGCCGCCTCCTGAAACACCAGGTTGGGTTGTCATTGAATTCTTTTCAGTTACTAGTGACAGGTTGGACCTGATGAAACCATCTCTGAACAACAGAGATGTTGACTTGAGGGTGTTGACTTGGCCAACTTCTGAGGAAGGTGAAACTGCCCAGCTCTTTGTCTCTACAAATAGGTGGGTGGCCCTGGTTGATAGATGGAGATGGGACACAGACCATGAGAGCAGTTTCTCCAGAAGGTCCGATGCCACAGAGATGACTCTCACCCTCACCATGTGGTGGGTCTGTGTGGAGTTTGGTCAGGCCCAGCTCTTCCAGGGGTCAGAGAGACCTCCTGTCTCCTCACCTGCCCAAGTGGTGGGAAAGGAGGAAAGCAACTGTACCTGCAGTGACAGCAGGTAGAGCTGACCTGGGAGCTTTCTACTCTTGCCTCTCCCAGAAACTCAGCTGAGAACATTATTAGGCACCTGAATTGCCTTGTAATGGAAGCTTTTTGTCCAACCCAAGGAGACAACAGAATAACTGTGGGACAGCTATAAATACAGAGGGACACTCATTTCCAAGATCTCTTGCCTGGTCACTGTCAGAGGCATTTGTGCCCACACCCAGGAATGCCTGGTAGGTCCCGAGGCCATGAGACTATGAAGAGGGACTCAGAAAGGATGGGCCCAGGACACAGCTGTCCCACAGGCCCTGGCACCTCCTTCTAGGAAGGGTGCAGCTGCATTCTTGCATAGGTGTCACCCCAGTCCTTCCGGGGATTGCCCTAGAAGCTGTCTGCTGGAAATGGAAAACTATGCGTCCTTTAATTGCTCATGACCCCTGGAAAATTCCTGGGCATGGCTGCCTCTGGGGACATCATTGGAGGGTCTCTTGGCTTTCAGATGAAACTGGGTGGCTGTTGATGACAAGAATCTCTCTGTTTCTCTCTACTTTGCATGCTCTCTCTTATTCTGTTCTTTATTTCTTCTATGTGCTTATTTCTTCTATGTTCTCTTTTATCTAATTAGAGAGGTGAGAATTTTTAAACATGGAGGGGATGTTAGGCTCGTGTAGCTGTGACTCCCTTGCCTCATTGTATTTTAAAGATGGAAGATTGAGCCTGGAGATGGGTAGTGGTTTGCCCAGGTTGAGAAAAGGGAAGCCCAGAGCCTGGACAATTCTTAATTCAGGATGGAGCATCTTTCTTCCTCACCGAAGCCCACTTCTTCTTACTCACATGCACCTTCTTTCACCTTAGCTACCAAACAGTTGGACAATCTATTTGCTTCTCAATCCACCTATTCACAAATTTTAATAACAGTTGGTTTCAGAGTTTCTGCAGCATTGCAAACAAAACTAAGCAACATGGCCTCACTGGATTTGGGTTTCTGGTTTGTAAAATCACCTTTGCTTCTGTGACATCTAACCTCAAGCCCATTAACCTCACACTCAGCGGTCAAGCCCTCATCTTTACCAGGAGGAGGTTGGGCCACAGGCCCTTGAGATGTTGTTTGGGTTGAAACATTTTATCATCTCTCAAGTCATTTCCATGTCATCTGGAAGATACTCGTTGAGGGGAACAGGGTGTTTAAGACATTCCAGTCTGCCCAGCCCACACACTGAAGAGTTTCACTTGTCATTCTTGAGGGTGGCTCTTTCTTAGATCTGCTAAAAAGTGCGCCAAAGGGCACAGCATCGCCCTCTGCCCCACAGAGGACACATTCTCATGCACAGCCCCTGGGCCAAAGGGCACAGCATTGCCCTCTGCCCCACAGAGGACACATTCTCATGCACAGCCCCTGGGCCAAAGGGCACAGCATCGCCCTCTGCCCCACAGAGGACACATTCTCATGCACAGCCCCTGAACAGCTGTCCGAGCCAGAGTCCCCGTATAGATTTTTCTTCAGCCACATTTTGTGCTGCATTTTGGATCAGCCTCTGCATGTGGCCATTCCCATGAAGGCTTACTAGCTCACCCACATCTCAGAGGTGAGAATTCTCTCACAATTACATTTCTATGGCTTAGGGGTGTACCGAAGTCAGCCAGGGCCTGATGGGAGAGAACCTTGTACCGGTCTCACAAGTGGGAAGTTATGGAGTATCTCACTCCAATATGCTGGATGATTTATTAAAGGCATGCAACTGGAAAGCTAGAGAGCTTCTAGTTTTATCTCAAGACCTTCTCTGTCAGGCTGGATCCAGTAGGAAAGGTCCACTTTAGGGCTCAAGGCTAGAGTGCTAGTCAGTGCTTTCCAAAGGGCCCTGAGTGTAACTGACCCTTGGTGTGAAGTCCAGTGCCGGCTCTCCACCTGTCATCCTCAGCTCCCTTTCCTATCTCCACTGTTTCTCATCTCCCCAATGGGCAGTGGTAGAAAGAACCTGAGAGCAGAAAATTTGGCTTTATCATATAATAATGCTTGTGATTCCAAATAAGCTGCCTAATTTCCTCATTAGAAAAATAAACCGACTCACAATATGGCAATCACTGTATTGTTAGGATTAAATAATTAAGGGTGATAATGTAAAGCATTCTAACAGCTAACATTTTACTTATAATTAATATTTGATTTATATTTATAATCTGTGAGTACATATTTTATGTCCAATATTTAACATTTCATCCTCATAAATATATTATAATCTCGCCGTGATGCACAGAGGGGTTAGGTAACATGCTT
This sequence comes from Tursiops truncatus, assembly GCF_011762595.2. NCBI lineage: Eukaryota > Metazoa > Chordata > Mammalia > Artiodactyla > Delphinidae > Tursiops > Tursiops truncatus. Next base: position 84,841,992 of record NC_047047.1, on the reverse strand, counting down.
AAGGTAACAGAGAGAATACTGCCAAGAGTCCATGGTCTGAGTCTGTGTGTCTTTATTCACCTGAAGTGCCTGCCATATTTAAGTGCAGACCCGGGTTGGAATGAACAAAGTTACAGAATGGTTCACCAACATTCCTGTTGTAGATTGTGACTCTGCATTTCTTCCCCAGAGCCCTAGCCACTGGGAGTGGGGATTCCATAGTGCTCTTTGGTTGTCTGTCTTCCAGGTATCCAGGCAGCTAGTGATGGGTGATTTACTGGACCAGTTGTCTCCAGTTCTGCTTCTTGGGATTTCTCAGGATTGAAGATAAAATCCATGCAGTTCTAATTTTATTACAGTGAGAAAACAGTGGTCCATGCCCAGGAGAAATGTCTGCAGGCTCAGGACTGAGATAGACATTTCCGTCCCAGGTGTGTCCTCCTCAAGCACAGTGCCTCTGATGGCACTGCATCTGCCAAGTCACGATTGCTCTGGAACGGTGTCAACTCATGTATTCCCTGAGCCCGGAAGAGTCTAAGACAATCATTTTCATAAATGAACCAAATTAATGAACATAGACTCAGTTTTCTATAATAAGAATCAGTTGACTGCAATGAATTCTCTTATAGGTGAAATACTACATCTGAGCATGTTTTTATAAATTCTTCCAAGCAATGAGCTCATGGTGTAGTCCTGTCTGGCAAGCATCTCCTTCAGCTGCAGTCTTTATAATGTATAATGTAGAACCAGCACTCTATGTATAATGTTCCACGGAGATGTTTAATTTATGTAATTATTGTATGAAAAAATATATGTACTGTTAACTGGTACACTGCCTCCTGAATGACCTGAGGCTGCAAAACTTCTCAGCTGCACTTGTAAGCACTGATAATTTCCTTACAAACCACAAGCTTGACTGAGGGGACTGGATGGACAAAGGATTATTACTTCCTTTTTTTTTTGAATTTTATGTTATTTATTTTTTTATACAGCAGGTTCTTATTAGTTATCTATTTTATACATATTAGTGTATATATGTCAATCCCAATCTCCCAGTTAGGATTATTACTTCTGATCTCATTTAATTGTGAAACTCTTCCATAAATGTATCTATATGCAGCATTAAAAGTTTAGAGTCTAGGGCTTCCCTGGTGGCGCAGTGGTTGGGAGTCCGCCTGCCGATGCGGGGGACACGGGTTCGTGCCCTGGTCTGGGAGGATCCCACATGCCGCGGAGCAGCTGGGCCCGTGAGCCATGGCCGCTGGGCCTGCGCGTCCGGAGCCTGTGCTCCGCAACGGGAGAGGCCACAACAGTGAGAGGCCTGCGTACCACAAAAAAAAAAAAAAAAAGTCTAGAGTCTATCTATTCATGAAAATAATTATCAGCAAAGTATGAAGAGAAGAGAACTTCATCCAACTGAATAAAAGACATCTACAAAAACACAGGTAATATCACATTCATTGGTAGAAGACTAGATACGTTCTTCTTGAGTTTGGGAACAAGGTTTGGGTACTAATTCTCACCATTTCTATTCAATATTATGCTGTAGGTCACAGCTATTGGAATAAAGCAAGAAAAAGATATAAAGGCATAATTATTTCACAGATGGCATGATTGTCTATGGAGGATATTCTAAGGAATTTTCTAGGGCAAATAATGAATTTATCGAGGTTGTAAGATAATGATTAATAGCCTAAACTCAAACAAGTCAAAAACTAAACATAAAACACCATTTACAATAGCCTCAGTAATAATCAGGAATACATTTTATGAAAGATATTTAAGGCCTGTGTGAAAATGACCACAAAACATTGTTAAGAGAAGACAGAAAAGGCCTCAATATGTAGAGATAGTTCATGTTCATAAAAGGAAATATTAAATGCTCGTAAGATATCTATTTTCTCCAAATTTTCTATAGATTCAATATGGTCCTAGTAAAATTCCATACATGCTTTGTTGAAGTTATTATTGGGCTGCTTTAAAAATTTATATGGAAATTCAAAATGTGAAGAATACCCACAATATCTTGAGAGTTGGAGACGCAGGAAAACTTACACTAACTGATCTAAAGACCACGGACTTAACATGGGGAAACTAAAACTCTAAGAATTCTAGGAGAAATCATAGAAGAAAACTTCTGCAATTTTGAGGTAAGCAAAGAATTCTTAGGACAAACAAAGCATAAATCATTAAAATATATAAATGTATGCTCCTCAAAGATAAAAACTTCTACCCTTTAAAAGTTCACAGTTAAGAAAAGAAAAAGAAAAGCCATTGACTGGGAGAAAATATTCTCAATCTCTATAACTGGAAAAAGAGTTCTTATCTAGATTGCATAAATAATTTGTACAGCTCAATATTAAGGGGAAAAAGGTTTAACATAAACAGGTGTAAGACTTAAACGGACACTTCAGAAAAGAAGATACACCAATGTCCAAGGAGCCTACGGAAGACTATTCTAATTATTAGTTATAAGGGAAATGCAAATTAAAACCACAACGCCATTCTTGTACACACTCCCTTGAATGGATAAAATAAAAAGACATATATGTATCAAGTGCTGTTGAACATAAGGAAAAACTTGAGCTCTGATACACTGAACTTGGGAATGTAAAACGGTCAACCATATTTGAGAAAGATTGGGCAGTATTTATAAAATTATGCATACATTTATCATATTAGTTTATCTTTTGGTTTTTAATTTTTACTTCTACGTAACAAATTGCCACACATTTAGCAGCTGAAAATTTATTATCTCACAATTTCCATGGATTAGGAGTGCAGGCAATGCTCACCTTGGGTCCACTGCTCGTAAGACTTTAATCAAGGTGTTGCCTGGGGCTGAGGTCTCATCTGAGGCTCAGGGTCCACTTCCAAGGTGGTTGTCTCAAGGAATTGAGACAGGGTGCAGCAGGGTGGCTTGTTCTTTGAAGCCAGCAGGTCCATCTTTCACTCTGGAGCCTCTTTTAAAAGGCTCACCAGGTTAGGTTAGGCCCACCTGGAAATCTCCCTGTTAATTAACTTAAAGCCAATGGATTAGAAGTTTTAATTACTGCTGCACATCTCTGCATCTTTGCAACTTAATCATGGGAATGACATCCATCATTCACAGGTCTTGACCCCACTCAGAGGAACGGATTAAAAGGGCATGTTCACCAGGAGGCAGGGAATCTTGGGGGCATTCTTAAGAATTCTGTCTACCATACTTACCATATAACCCAATAATTCCACTACAAAGTATTTACCCAAGGTAACTGAAAATATATGTTCACAAAAGACTAGTACATATATGCTCATGCCAACCTTATTCATAATAATTTAAAAACTGAAATAAACCAATTCCCCAACAGGTTAATAGACAATCTGTGGTTAATCATACAACAGAGCAATATAAGAAGGAAAAAAAAATACAATTCCTATATGCTACAACACAGATGTATCTCTAAAAATTATAGAGTGAAAGAAGCCAGAAATGAGTACTAATGATACCATTAACATGAAATTCTAAAACAGACAAAATCAACCTATGGTAATCATGATAGTGATAGAAATCTGATCACTGGTTTTATAAGGAAAGGGAGGGCTGACTGCAAAGGAGCAAGAGGCATCTTCCCGAGTGATGGAAATGTTTTATATCTTTTTTTGGAGTGATCATGAATGTACATGCATGTATTTGTCAAAACTCATCAAACTATACACTCAAAAATGTGTGCACTATGCAAATTATGCAAATTATATCTCAATAAAGTTGAGTCTGTTTTTTAAAGGAAATGTTCTACCCAAACCAAGCAAAAACAAATCCCAGAGGCCAGATTATCTCAGAACACATTTGGAGTTGTTCCGCTGCTTACATATAGTCACATTCACATTGAAATCTTGATTGCCAGCTTGTCAGAATACTCCTGCCCTAAACCGCACCTGCCAGCCAGTTAGTGGTCAGCATCTGGCATCCGTGATTGGCTTCATTTGTCTTATAGTTTATGGATCTTCAAGTATCTTCACCATTGGTTCATTTTTTGCCTGAAGCCCTTATGCATCAATGGGGGTCCTTTTCTTTATAAGAACAAGGAATAACTTGAAAGGAAAAACATTTTCTAACATTTGTAGCAAAATTTATCATGATGGTATCAGCCAAAGGTACAGTTTTCCGTATAGAAGTTCTTTCTTATTTTATACAGACACACACACACACACACACACACACACACACACACACAGCAACTTATTTCATGACATTTGTCTCATTTACAAAGAGCAATTCAAAAAATACACTATGTGAACAGTCAAAAATTGTACTCTGCCACTTTGTAAAGGGAAAGGAGAGTTTGTTTTCACCAAACGTTATTGAACCAGTTGAATAGCAACCTGGCATCCAGTTGAATAGTCCCCGGGAAGAGGGGCTCTGAGGTGACATGCTGCATCATGCTTGAACAATTAGAGAGACTGGGTGTGGAGCAAGACAAGAGTTTGGGGAGGAAGGGCTTGGGTGGGTTCTCTAATTTCCTCTTCTACAGGGATGTGTAGGCCCACAGGCATGTCACTCATTTCTTAGCGGATGAGAGAGACAGTCTTGGTCAACCCATTAAGGGACACTTTTTTTTTTTTTTTTTTTTTTTTGCGGTACGTGGGCCTCTCACTGCTGTGGCCTCTCCTGTTGCGGAGCACAGGCTCAAAGGCCATGGCTCACGGGCCCAGCCACTCCACGGCATGTGGGATCTTCCCGGACCGGGGCACGAATCCGTGTCCCCTGAATCAGCAGGTGGACTCTCAACCACTGCGCCACCAGGGAAGTCCAAGGGCCACATTTTGTAACTTAACACCACTGACCAAGTTGCATGCTTCAAGTCAATGACATTGCAAGACCTGACTTTATCACTGTGAATTTCAAGACTTACTGCATGCTCAGGGATGTTTAAAAGTATGTCAGCATTATACTAAGCTATGCACTTAGGATGCAAGTCATAAAGACAATCATCAACAGAGGATTGTAAATTAGCCAAAGGAAGTCACATGTGTGAAATGCATAAAGGACACACTTTCAGAATTGTCAAAACGCAAGCATCTTCCTGCAAGTCCTGTAGAGCAAATCCCAAAATGTTTCATCCGGCTAAACATTTGAAACTCCAACAAACAAACAAAATCCCTTGTCTTTTTTTCACAATTCTATAATTCAAGGTGAAAGTCGTTTGACTCATAATTTATTTTTGAATGATCAATTTTCAAAAGCAATTGAAATGAATCAGATCCAAGGGTCTGTATTTCACCACATAGCAGAGTATTAAATTTAGTGTCTGGTGGGGTAGAGCTATAAATTTGAGAGAACTGCATATGGAGCATGTAAAAGGTATTCTACTGTGCGGGCTTAAATATAGTTACTTTTTCCTCGTCAAAAAAAAAAAAAAATACCATGCCGTGAATACTAAATAGCTCTGTATTACTTAAAAAGCCTTTAGATACAATTCAAGACGTTGACTTCACAAATATTAGGAATGACACATTTTTAGTGCATGTTCTTATTAAGGCTATTTAATACTAATGAACATGAAATGCAGCGGTAATCACACTTATTTCCAGTTCTTTGTTCTTTTTTTTAATTGAAAAGAAGCAAATTTTAACAACCATTTAAACATGTTCTTTTAGGCACATGACAAATATTCATTTGAAACTGACAAAAATAAATGCAAAGGGCTCTACAATGAAGTGTTTGGCTGTTCATTACTAAGGGTAAGAGTAAATTTTATCCACAGTGTTTTGGGAGATTGAAAGCTAGATAATGTTTCCCTCTCTTCTCTGTTACACAAGAAGGATTTGAAAGAGTATAGCAAAATATACAAGAACAAAACATCATTAACTCATGCCTCACCTGATAGCTATTTGTGATAACCACCTGACAGAAGTGATCCTACTTCAAAACATATTTCCAAGTAGTTTTAATTTCTGTTTTCATTCGAAACTAATCATGACAACTGAGACATTACCTACAAACAGATTTTCAAATTTAGGGCTTGAGTTGTTGGGAATCACTATAAAACCCTTTCTAGGACTTCCCTGGTGGCGCAGTGGTTGAGAGTCCGCCTGCCGATGCAGGGGACACAGGTTCGTGCCTCGGTCCGGGAAGATTCCACATGCCGCGGAGCGGCTGGGCCCGTGAGCCATGGCTACTGAGCCCGTGCGTCCGGAACCTGTGCTCTGCAACCAGAGAGGCCACAACGAGAGGCCCTCGTACCGCAAAAAACAAACAAACAAAAAAAACAAAACAAAGAAAACCTTTCTACATATTTTAGTATTTCTCACCCTCAAAATCCCTGCCAAGCCCCCAGGAACTTCAAGAGACTTTCCCAAACATCTCCCATTCCTTTTCAAACACGTGTGGGCAATGGTTTGGTAGATTTCCTTAGCTTTAGGCTCTGTAGAATGCCTTTCACTGGTAGCTCTAATAAAAAGAGTGTATTAGGAATCTTAGACCTAAAAGGACACTTCCGTGCATTAATTTCCAACACCAAAATCAATCCCACTATCTCCTTGCAATGTGAGGGCTCTTGGACAATTCTCAGTGACAGGAAACAACACACTGCTTCAAAAACAGTCATTGTTGGATAATCTAAACTATTAAAATTCTCCCTTAAATAGGAAAGTATCAACACTGTTGGCCAAACAAATTAACACTGGTTGTCACTGTGTGTTTAGACTCTTCTTTATTGACTGAATTTATTCCAATGGGTGTTTTTTAGTATCATAATTCAACTAACTGGAATAGTTACAGTAAGGTTTTCTTATATTATTTGAAAGATAAATATGCTAAGATGAACGCCTTGGGGCCATAGAAAGCAAGTTTCTTGTGTCAACTTTGTTAAATGTAACAACTTTGTGATTTGCCTCCTAACCGTGTCCAGAGTGATGTGCCTCTTTTAATGGAATCCAAGGTTGCTTTTGCGTCTGGGCAGCGGCACTGCACCATTGACTTGTGTAGAGTTATTTGTCAATGAAATATTGAGTTCTTTACACAGTTTATGCTCCATCATCCTCTACAACTCGAACAGTGTCAATTTCACTAACTTTAGCCCATTGTTTCTAGTTTATCACAATCTCAATAATAAATGCTGACATTTATTAACTGCTTCCTACACGGTAGGAAAAGTTCTAAGACTTCCATATTCTTTATTTGCATGATCTCAATTAATTCTCAGAGTAGCACTGTCTGGTACACCTGCGGTAATTTGAAGCAAATAGTTTGAACCTAGGGAATTCAATAATCGTATTTGACTTTCTATGCTATCACCTTCTGCTGGTTGTGGGAACTTAGAAAATTCACTTTCACTGGAGGGGCCTCAGTTGCCTAAACAATAAAATGGGTACAATAATGGCTCCCTGAAATTCTAAAGAATATTTTAGAGGGTCAGAAATGACCACCAGAAAATTAAGAATGAAGAGATATATACTTAAATTTCAGAAAAGTTTTCTTTAGTAATGCACATAGTACCTTGCTACATAAAGCGTGATCTGAGGTCAGCAGTGCTGCCTGAGAGATTGGTGGACCCGTAGATTCTCAGGTATTGCACCAGACTCATATCTACTGAATCAGAGTCTGTGGTTTAACAAGACTCGCAGGTCCTTCCTGTGCACACGCACATCTGAAAGTGGAAAGAGGTTGGTGGGGTGGGGAGGGGGGCACTGTCATAAGTCATAGCTCAGCACATAGCAGCTGGTTGCACAAGTTACTGCAGCCTCTTCATTTATTTAAAAAAAAAAAGGCAATGCCACTACCTCAGAGTTGCTTTAAAAGTGAGACAAAATAAACAAACAGAAAGGCATTAAAAAACCTGCCATCTATAAGCCCAAAATAAGGAGAGAGCTACAGACATCCAAACACAGGAAAAGTGCATACTGTTTTTTTTTTTTTAACACAAGTGGAAATAATCTAACCATTATCCATTCTTCCTCTGATTTTCTTCTTCTCTTCCCACTATCAAAATCTATGGCTCTGGCTTTTCTGTTTTCCTACTTAGTTTTATTTAACTTTTAAAATCTTTATTGGAGTGTAGTTGCTTTACAGTACTGTGTTAGTTTCTGCTGTACAGCAAAGTGAAGCAGCTATATGGATACATACACCCCCTCTTTTTTTGATTTCCTTCCCATTTATGTCATCACAGAGAACTGAGCAGAGTTCCCTGTGCTAGACAGTATGTTCTCATTAGTTATCTATTTTATAAATAATATCAGTAGTGTATATATGTCAATCCCAATCTCCCAACTCATCCTTGACCCCTTACCCCCTTTGTATCCATAAGTTTGTTCTCTACATCTGTGTCTCTATTTCTGCTTTGCAAATAAGTTCGTCTGCACCATTTTTCTAGATCCCACATATAAGCAATATTATACGATATTTTTTTTCTCTTTCTGACTTCATTCTGTATGACAGTCTCTAGGTCTACCCACGTCTCTGCAAATGGCACTGTTTCGTTCCTATTTATGGCTAATATTCCTTTGTATATATGTACCATATCTTCTTCATCCATTTATCTGTTGATGGACATTTAGGTTGCTTCCACGTCCTGACTGTTGTAAATAGTGCTGCAATGAACATTGGGGTGCATGTATATTTTTGAACTATGGTTTTCTCTGAGTATATGCCCAGGAGTCATAGAAGAAAAAGAAATAAAACCTACATATATCCATTCTTTTTATTTTTTTTTCCCATTTCGGTTGTTACAAAATATTGAGTATAATTCCCTGTGCTATACACTAGGTCCTTGCTGGATATCTATTTTATATATAGTAGTGTGTATCTGTTAATCCCAAACTCCTAACTTTTTCCCCCTCCTTTCCCTTTCGGTACCCATAAATTTGTTTTCTATGTCTGTGAGTCAAACTCACTTTTCATTCTGCCCTGCAATGTTTGGCTGCAAAATGCAATCAGGGTGTGGGGAAGACATTGACTGTGCTTAGGAGAGATGATTCTGCTTAATGAAGCAAGTGTCCAGAAGTGCACTTCTGTGCCCAGCCTGCCTGCAAAGTTATGACACTTACACATGTGGTGGGCTCTCCATGTGTGATTAGTATGTGTTCAGTCCTTTCCACCTCCTTGCCAATGTGTAAGAATTACAGCCTGGTCCACTCAGATGTTTACTTCACTCATCATCTGACTCTTGCCAACAGGGGTTCTTCTGGAAAGGGGTTCTTTAATGGAAAATGGAAAAGGTAACAGTGGAAAAATAATGATGCAAAGAGCAAAAGCTAGAACATTTTTCCTCAGAGTTTTGAAGAGAAATATATAGAAGCAGACTCCTTCCTAAATGTACTTGTCAATATGGAATATACTCTTTAACCATGTCACCTTTGAATGCACCAACATAGACATGACTTTATAATTGGTTCATGTGCATTGAAATGCTATTTGGTAAAGGTCATTTTGGGGGATCTCATGAGAGGAAACATAAAGCAGCAAAGGCAAGCTCCCTGCCACAGGTACACTGGACACCCAGGAGAGAACACAAGGCAAATGTGTGCAAAGTGGCATAAAACCAACACTTAACCTGAAAAATGATGTCTCTAGGCTGCAGGGGACTTCAGGATGCGTGAAATGTGTAGAGGGAAGTGGGGCTTCCAGGAGAGGGAACAACACGGTGCCCTGGAGGAGGTGGGAGTCTTTGCGGAGTCCTTTTCTGAAAGGTGGAAGGATTCCAGGTGTGCAGAGGGGAGAGGAGTGGAAAGGGGAGCAACATGAACAGAGCAACAGCTGTAGAAAATGCTAGGCTTTGTCCTGGAAATGTAGGCTTTTTGTTTTTGTTTTATAAGTCTCTCGCTCTCTCTCACTATATATATATATATATATATATATATATATATATAGTGTAAAAAACTGTTAGAACTCAATTACAAAACAGTTTTCTGTAACTAATTTTAAATTAGCTACATGCACTCCAATATTCATTGCAGCACTGTTAACAATAGTCAGGACATGGAAGCAACCTAAATGCCCATCAACAGAGGAATAGATAAAGAAGATGTGGTACATATATACAATGGAATATTACTCAGTCATAAAGAAGAATGAAATAATGCCATTTGCAGCAACATGGATGGACCTAGAGATTATCATACTAAGTGAAGTAAGTCAGACAGAGAAAAACAAATATCATTTGATATCACTTATAGGCGGAATCTAAAAAAAATGATATCAATACAAATGAACTTATTTACAAAGCAGAAACAGACTCACAGACTTAGAGAACGAATATATGGTTACCAGGGGGAAGGGTGGAGGGGAAGGCATAGATTAGGAGTTTTAGAATTGACATGTACACACTGCTATATTTAACATAAAATGACTTTACATGAAAATAAAAAGAAAAGTTAGGAACCAAAAGTAAATAAATAAATAAATTGGAAACACAAAAATGGCTCAAGAGTTTTCTGGTTGATAATTCTTTTTTGAGTGGCCAAAATAAACACTAGTGACCCGAGGAGACATTTGAAAAATTCTTGGCCAATCTTAACTCTTTAAAATCAAATATTTACCTCCTTGAAGTTCTGAAAATATTCTGCTTAAAAATTCTTGCCAGCAAAACAAATGATTGTCGCAGGATACTGCAGCTGGTCTGTGAAGACATTACCAAGTAAATTATCACCAAACCATACTCATGACTACTATTGCTCATATGGCCTGAGTGTTAAAGTTAGCTTTTTACAGGTGAGTGGTAGTGTTGGAAAATCTGCAAAAGGAGTGTCAGTAAATTAGGGCAATATTTACTCTGTGGACATTACACACTTCAAAACATTTGCAAAGCCCATCTACAAAGGCAAACACTTGCCTCTACAATAAAAACTCCCTGGAAGGTGCACACTTCACATCACTAGGCTTGACGGTGAGCCTCACAGCTACTGTCTCCGACTTTCCCAAATGTTTATAGAGATTTTGCTGTAGAAAACAACCACAATCAACCGGACCTTCCTAACTCCAAAGTTGTAGTATCTCTTAGAGAAGTGAGTTTGAAATTCTTCTTTTAAGACAAAAGAGTAAAAATGATTTTGGGGTCACTTTTTAAGCAAGTTAATAGGCTGAGCTATTTTTAGCACTGTGAGACACACTTATTTGCAGGTCACTCCAATCTATGTATTTAAGCAAGCTCCCTCAAGATCCTCTTGAGTATGTGCACTTTCAGCCACTTTGAGGGTTTTATTGTCAATTTTTTGTTTTGTATGTTCTTTAGAAGCAATAAAGTTGCATGCATTTATATTGTTCCCAACTTTAACTGTCTTATGTACCCAAAGAATTGGTGATCTTTGCTTTGAACAACCTCCTTGCCTCAACTAGGAAATCAGGCAGCATTTTTTCTTATGAACAAGTTAGCAGTAAAAGACTTTTGCCTCAGAGACAGGTAAGCCTGCATCTTTTTAAAAATTATTTGAGATAATATAAAATTCAGAATTCTCCAGCATGCTATTGCATATGGTATTAGCCCTTTAGGTTAACGGTGGGTATGTTCTGAGTACTTATTGAGTTTCGACTGTGTTCTATACATAAAGAAAGAGTATCCATTGCCTTAGAGGCTTAATATAAATTACCCACATCAATCTATAGGAAACAAACCAGCAGAACAGAGAGTAGGAGAGAAAAAAAAGCCATTCTTCTAAATCTGGGTTTGTAAAGATGTCAGTTAATATTGAGTGTGGTGTCTGAATTGAATTAGAAATGCTGTCATAGAAAGATCATAAGCTTTACATCTAAAAACCCACTCTGTTATACATTAGAACTTTTGAGAAATGGACACGGCCAAGTCTCAATTCTGGGGATTTTGACAGAGTGGTTCTTGGGTGAGATCTGCCCAGGAACTTTTGAAAGGCTTGAGGGTGACTCTGATGCTGTTGGCTGTAAATGGAAGCCACAGTAACTGGGAGTTTGAGAACCTGAGTGCCAGTTTTGACTTTTTCATTTATCAGACACATGACCTTGGTGGAGTTACTGATTCTACCTGAGCTTAGGTGTAATATTCATGCAGTGCAGTGCTCTTAAGGATAGCACTTGAAATACACAGGGAAGGGTGAGGAAAATCGCAATCTTCTGTAAAAATGTATGAGCTTATTATTTTCAGAGACTAGCGGTTTCCATGAAAGACGGCTTTTTTGTGGAAAATATTTTGTCACATGTCACCAATCTAGTTCATTCACAAATGCTTCCTATTGCCTTGATCAGAACTCCAAACTAAACTAGGTTTTCAGCTCAAGGATTGACCAAGTGGCTCCCTTTGGGTTGATAACACAGGACAATTCGGGAAGCAGATGTGCGTCCACACAGCGGTGCACACAACTTGAGTGTTTGTGTCAGTAAATCAAGACCACAGTAGGTCTGGGACCCTGGCACTGAGGTGTGTGGTACCTGAAAAAGGCAGAGGAAAGATTGTGTATTTTAAGAAGAGACATGGAAGATATAAACATGGTCCAAACTGAACTCCTATCCATGAAAACTGTGTCTCCTGAGATTCAAAAAACACATTGAATAGGATTAACAGCAGATTAGATAAGGTAGAGGAAATTATTAGTAACTTGAAGACATAACAATAGGCTCTAACCAAAATGAAATGTGGAGAAAAGAATGACTGGAAAAAGTGAACAGTACTGAGTGAGCTTTGGGAAAACATAAAGTGGCATAATATACATGTAATTGGAGTTCCGAAGGAAATGCGAGGAGGGGAAAGCAGAGAAAATCACTAGAAAAAATAAATAATGGCTGAAAAATTTCCAAATTTCATGAGAACTCACAGAGTCAAGAAGTTCAAGAAACCCCAAACACAAGAAAAATGAAAAAAAAAAATGCACTATAGTCAAATTGTTTAAAACAGTGACAAATAGAAAAATTTTAAAAAGTTCAGATTACAAAGATATATTGCATATGGAGAAAAAAAGATAAAGATGACAGCCAATTCCTTATCAGAAACAATGGAAACCAGAAACCAGACAGCGACGTCTTTAAAGTACTGAAAGAAAAGAAAAAGTCAAACTAGAATTCTGAAATGCTATGCTCAATGTTTGATGTCAAGATTTTCTATATAGCTACAATAATAAAGAAAGTGTAAGGTGTGAGGATGGACATGTAGATCAATGAAACACAACACAGAGTCTAAAAATAGATCCACATGTAAGATTAATTGATTTTTAACACATGGCCCAAAGTAACCTAATGTGAAAAAGACATTTTTTTTTTCTCAACAAATGACACTGGACCCAGGTAACATGCATATGCAAAACAATGAATTTCAAATCTTCCTTTGAACTGTATACAAAAATTTAAGTCAACATGAAATACAGAACTAGATATAAAAGACACTGTAAAATTTTAGAAGAATGCAGAAAATTTTTGAGACCTTGAGTTAGGCAAATATTTCTTTGACATTATACAAAAAGAATGAACCAGAAAAGAAAAATATTGATCGACTGAAATTCATCAAATTTGAAATTTCTTTTTCTGTTCAAAAGACATTGATAAAGAAGTGAAAAGACAAGTCACATATTGAGAGTAAACATTTGCTAAATACACACTTGATAAAAACTTGTATAGAGAATATAACTTTTGATTCAATAATGAGATAATCACATAAAAAAACGGAGAAAATATGTGAATAGATACTCTACTAAAAAATATATGAAGGTGGTAAATAAGCATGGTCATAGTCAATAGTCATCAGGGAAATGAAAATTATAAACACAATGTGATATCATGGCATACTGGCTTGAAGGAATAAAATTAAAAATACCACGTGTTTGCAAGGATGAAAGCAATTGGATACTCATGTTTCTGGTTGTCATACAATGTGATGTGTCCACTTTGGCTATGGGTTTGGTGGTTTCCTATAAAGTTAAAATATATAGACTACGCATATTAGTGTATTAGGGCTGCCACAGCAAAGTAACACAGACTGGGTGGCTTCAACAAGAGAAATGTATTAGCTCACTGTTCCAGAAGCTACAAGTCTGAAATCAAGGTGTTGGCTGTGAGGCATAAACTGTTCCAGGCCTCCTTACTAGCTTCTGGTGTTTTGCTTGTGATCTTCTCTGTTCCTTGGCTCAGAGATACATCACCCCCATGTCTACCTTCATCTTTACCTGTGTTCTCCCTGTGTGTGTCTGTGTCCAAATTTCCCCTTTTTCTAACAACTCAGTCTTATTACATTAGGGCCCACCCTAAAGTTCTCATCTTAATTTGATCACCTACAAAAACCTGATTTCCAGATAGGTCACATCCACGGGTACTGGAGGTTAGAACATCAACGTCTTTTTAGGGGACACAATTTAACCCATGGTACCATAGGAGCTAGTGATCACACACCTAGCTAGTTTTCCTCAAAGGGTTTTGTGAAGATTCAATGAAATTTAAATCTCAATTCATCTGATTGCTGTTAATAGAAGTTTTACTATATTGAATCAAGCCATCCATTTTGTACTTGCAGGTTGGATGAGAACCAAAAAGGTGATTTACTCTGTTCTTCAACACAAAATGCATTAGTTGCATTGTGTATAACCTTGCTCTTAAGCAACTTATAGTCTAGAGGAAGATGTGGCTCTCAGTACTGACATGGCCAGGTGGTCTTGCCTTGTATAAGAAAAGTTAGAGGACTTTTGGTGAATTCACAATCGCTAGAGAGTCCTTTCATGTGAGGAGGGTCAGAGATGGTATGATGGGGAAAGTGGCAACTGATCTCATCTTAAAAGTTCTGGACAAGTGGATAGAAACAAAGGCAGTCCAGGTGGGGAGAACAGTAGAAGCCACGTAAAGGAGATGGGAATGCATAGAAATACGTGCCAGCAACCATAAGTCGCTGATAGGACAAAGGAAGTGCAGGTACAGTGGGCTGCTGGGAAATATCATTGCGATGGTAGGTGGGCCAGGAGGCCAGCAGGAGAGGAGACCTGTGTTCTGGAGGCAAAAAGGGAAGGAGGGACACATTTTGAACAGGAGAGTGATGGGATTAGCGCTATTTCAGCAAGTTCATCTTGCATGGGGGCAGGGTAATCACAAAGGGGAGCATCACATGGGGGCCACTCGGTGGTCTGCACAAGCTGGAGGAGAGGCCCCCGCACAGGGGCTCAGTCTGTCTTCCCTTTGGGGAGGTTTGCCACTCACATAAATGTCCTTGCGCATATCCGGTAATTTTCTTTTAACACCAGTCCAGCAGAGGGTGTGTCTAAACGGTCAGAGAGGCTGCTGGTCCTTCCAGGTAGGCTAAAAGGGCAAGTATTACCTGATGCTGCAGTTTCTTCCTGTTCCCATGATGAGAAAAGCTCTTGATCACACAGTGCTGCTGGAATAATGTAACACTCAGCTTTATTTTTGCAGAAGAAACAGGATAATTTTTTTTCAGAGTCAGATCTCTAGATCACCAGCATTAAAGATAATTCCCACAGCCCAGTCTTTACAAGGTTGAGTCTTACGCTGCTGCTATTGTCGTCTTCTGCTGGAAGGCACCCAAGCACTTAAGGCTGTACCTCAGATTGTACGGATTTCCAAACGACCCCTCACAGCAAGATCTTTAAAGGTCAATGGCCAAACAGTCCCTTTGAGAAAATCTGAGAATGACTTGATTTCACAGAAAACTCATAAAATTGGGGATCCAGGGGAGCAAAGTTGAAGGACTTCTAATCCCTTAGTTTTATGTCTCTCCTTGAGTATCATCATAAAGGTAGACCTTGGCATCCTCCTTTCACTAAATACCTCAGGGGACTAACCTCTCACCTAAATGTCTTATCCTCTCCCAGTAAGTTGCCACCGTAGCTTCCCTGCTTTGGGAGCGGAGCTGTGTCCTTTATGACAAGCTCAGTGACTCTGAGGTGAGACCCAGCCGTGGGAAAAGGCTTCAGGTCTCCCCAGACGGCTCGGAGACTGTGGATGTACCCAGCCAGACTTCGCACTTACGCAACTTCAGGAAAGTGGAGGCTCCCTTGAGAAGGTGACTCCAGATGCCAATCTGTCACTTGTGCACAGCAGTATGAGTTTAGAACAATTGAGTTGAATGCACACATGCACGATTTCCATGAGTTTCCCCGGGAAGCATTTTAAGCAGGAAGCAAAAAGTTTATTACTATGTAAAGCTCTGAATTTCCTGAATAAGAAATCTGTTCCCGTATTTCTTTATTTAAGCCTGTACTTCATATATATATCCATGGAGAAGAGGAAAATATTTTAGGTAGGAGCATCTCTGAAAGGCAGCCTTGTATTTGTAAGGAAGACATTTGGAAGTTATTTCGATGATCTGAGGACCAAAGGAGTCTGTGGCTTAGTGCAAAATTCAGCTGAAAGCCAAAGCAACTAAATAATTTTCCAAGCTCCCATGATAAATTGTTGGCTGATTTGAAATTAGGGTCCTTATCTCTTGATTCCCTGCTTCTGTTGTCTACTCTTGTATAATAAATCACCCCCCAAATTCAGTGGCTCAAAAGAATAGTAATCATTTTTGTTTTCAACTAGTTTGGGCTGGCCTGTTTCATGCAGAGTCAGTTGTGTTGGTTTCCTTGGGTGGCACGGGGGTGGGATCTGCTTTCAGGAGGGCTCCCCTCACAAAGCAGGCAGGTGGGTCGTGGCTATTCCTGGGGGTTCAGGCAGGGATGTATCCAGGGACCTCATTACCTCTTCACAGCATGGTGGCTACATTTTGCTTGTTTTAGTAGACTTCATTTTTTTAGAACAGCTTTAGGTTCACAGTAAAGTTGAGGGAAGGTACAGAAATTCCCCTCTACCCCCTGCTCCCCCACATGCACAGCATCCCCCATTATCACATACCCCATCAGATGGTACATTTGTTATGAATGACGTACTTACATTGACAACATATAACTCAAAGTCCATAGTTTGCATTATTTCTTTTAATTAATATTTATTGGAGGATAGTTGCGTTTAGTTGCGTTAGTTTCTGCTGTGCAGCAAAGTGAATCAGCTCTACGTATACATATATCTCCTTACATTATTGTTCACTCTTGGTTTTGTACATTCTGTGGGTTTGGACAAGTGTATAATGACAGGTATCCAGCAGTACTGCATCATGCAGAGTAGTTTCATGGCCCTGAAGTCCTCTGTGCTCTGACAATTCATCCCTCCCTTGCCCTCCCCTTAATCCTCTCGACCAATGTTCTTTCAGCTCTCTCCATAGTTTTGCCTTTTCCACATAGTTGGACTCATAGAGTACGTAGCCTTTTCAGATTGGCTTCTTTCACATGGTAATATGCATTTAAGTTCCTTCCATGTCTTTTTATGGCTTGACAGCTCATTGCTTTTTATAGCTAACTAATATTCTATTGTCTGTATGTACTACCGTTTATCCACTCATCTACTATATCTTGGTTGCTTTCACATTTTGACAAGTTTTGGCAATGATGATGAAAACTGCTATAAACACCCATGTGAAGATTTCTTTGTGGACATACATCTTCATTTCCTTTGGGTAAATACCAAGAAGCATGATTGTGGAAGCACAATTGCTGGGTCACGTGATGAGTACATTTAGTTTTGTAGGAAATTACCAAGCTGTCTCCAAAGTGGCTGCACCCAATTCCCACCAGCAATGAAAGGGAGTTCCACGTTGTCACCAGCATTTGGTGCTGTCAGTGTTCTGGATTACGGCCATTCTAATGGGGTGTAGTGGTATCTTACTGTTGTTTTCATTTGCATTTTCCTGATATGATATGCCTCCTTTTCTTATGCATATTTGCCATCTTTATATCATCTTTAAATGATGTATCTGTTGAAGTCTTTGGCCCATATTTTAAATTGTTCCCTAAAGGGTTGCTCCCTTTCTGATTGTTGAGTTGTAAGAGTACTTTGTGTATTTTATATAACGGTCCTTTATTAGATGTGTCTTTTGCAAATATTTGCTCCCAGTTGGTGGCTTGTCCTCTAAATCTCTTGGTATTGTCTTTTTCAGAACAGAAGCTTTTAATTTTCACGAAGTCCAGCTTATCAATTATTTATTTCATGGATGGTGCCTTTGGTGTTGTATCTAAGAAGCCATTCCCTTACCCAACATCGTCTAGGTTTTCTCCTATGTTATCTTCTAGGATTTTTATAGTTTTGTGTTTTACATTTGGGTCTGTGATCTATTTTGAGTTAATTTTTTTTAAAGAGTGTAAGGTATGTGTCTATATATATATATATATATATATATATATATATTTTTTTTTTTTTTGCAGTTGAATGTCTAGCTGTTACATTACCATTGTTGAAAAGACTACCTTTGCTCCATTGTATTGCCTTTGCTCCTTTGTCAAAGATCAGTTGACTATATTTATGTGATTCTATTTTTAGACTCTCTCTTCCATCCCATTGATCTATTTTTTCTATTCTTTCACCACTATCAGGCTGTCTTAATACTGTAGCTTTATAGTAAGTCTTGAAGTCAGATAATATCAGTTTTCTAACTTTGTTCTTCTCCTCCAATATTATGTTGAATATTGTGGGTCATAGCTTCCTCTATGCATGAAAGAATTTTGCTGCTGGAAGCTCATGGAATCTCTCCCATTCCCTCAGCCTATGAGTTTTAAATCCCTTCTAGGTCCTTAAGAATGAAAATTGCATACATCAGGTTTCTGTCCCAGCTGTGCTGTTGTTTTGATCTACAGCACCACAGTGAGCTCTGTTGTACAGTTGCTAACATGCTCCTGTGTTTGGGTCATTGTTGATGTTGCTGTGGTCGCTTTATTTACATGTGGGGGCCCACAGTACTATAAAGCCTGCAATGTGATATGCCTGTGTCATCCCAGGGATGTTGTTCTCATTAGTGTGGCTTCAGAAACAACCTCAGTACATACAACACTTTCAGGGAAAGCCTATTCCCTGATGAACATTAAGTAAGAATAACACATCTTTACTCATGGTGATTTTTGAAATGTGATTCTCTGGGTTAAATGTGCTATCCATATATTTTTTAGTTTCAGGACAAACATAGCATTTAACTTTGATTACATAGGGAATAGATGTGAATTTAAACTAGTGGAACTCAATTATTGGACTGATTAAACAAGAAGTATATTTATCTATTTTAATCTGCTTAATTACTGAAACAAGCTTTTCTTTGAAAATTACTCCATTAGCCAAAAGAACAAAATCAATGCATATTCAATTAATATTAATTATACAACAAATTCAATGTTGAGTCAGGTTTAGCACAGTCCGATACTGTGGTTTTCTTATTGGTAAATTGAAAGTTCACTTACTGAAAGAGAGTTGGGTGCTTTTGACTGTATTTAGAACCAGCATGAATGCTAAATTCTAAATGTTAAACCAATCTCAAACTTGTAAGGGTTGTGTTTACATGTATGCAAGACTGGGTGGGGTTCACAATATGGTTCTGTTCCCTCTGCTTCTAGAGCAAAAACATTAAAAAGACCTATACAGTGAAGTTGTGAGCCTTCTGGATATGAAATTAATTTAGCAAAACAATGTTTTAGTGATCAAAGAGTAATGAATCAGAAGATGTTGAATGAATTTTCCTTAAGCTATGTGCATGTTTACAAATGAAGGAAAAGAGCTGTGGTGAGATGGGTCTCTGTTGCCGGTACAGAATTCTCTAGGGGGCCACTGTCCACGGCATCTCACTTTACCCAAAAAGAAAGAATACCATGCACATGTCATTCATTTTGCCAACCAAAGTCCATCGACTACTGACCAATGAAAGGGGAGAAGAGAGAGAGAGGGCTGGAAAGTTTCTCTTACCAAGGTTGACCTGAACTCTCCTGGGTCAGATCCTGCATGCATTCCAGGGGCAGATTTGGTCTTGTAGTGCTACTTTTGTTTAAATATCACTTTCCATTTTACAAAGCTTTCTATTTTCTTATTTAACTTGTGTAATACCTTAACCAGGCTCATATATATATATACACATATACACACACACCTATAGATATACACACACATATACATATGATGTATGCATATATATGAAGTTACATATTATTAACTCTTAATTTAATATATATTAATAATTAACATATAGAAATTAAATAAGTTGAATTTTACTTATGTTTGCATATATGCACAATGATTATTATTCTTCATCTGTCAATTAGCAAACAGGCTCAGACAGGTGAAATAATGATATTAAATAGCTTAGGAAGGGCAGAGCTGGAATTTGTCCCTGTATTTTCAAAGTCTGGTGCTCTTTTCTCTGTGTTGAAACTCCCATTCAATAAACTAAGCTGCCATTCAATAAGCTAAGTTGTTGGTTGACAGAAATGGAGATATAATGGTGTGCACATATACTTTAAGGACCATGAAGACTTTTTTGCCCATGTGGGTCAAGGTAACTTCAGACTGACTACAGATCTGCTTCTCAGCAGGCTGTTACCCTAGAACCTCAGTCATTAAGCACACGACTTCGATGTCCCATTAAAGTACTCACTGATTCATTCATTCATTCAACACATGATCGCCTATGACAGGTGAGGCTCTGTGCTGGTCCCTGGGGATAATGCAATAGTGCAAAGCATCGATATGTTTCCCACCCTCATGGAGTCAAGAGGAAACTAGACTAGTGGTCTAGGAATTAGACCAGTTGAGGGGCCATAAGAAGGGAAGGGCAGTGAGCTGCTGTGGTGTTCAAAGAAGGGAGGGAACTCCTAGAAGGGTCAGAGAAATGCTAGGTGGCATTTCCAAGGTCAGTTCTCATAGGTACGAATTATCCAGGCAAAGATAAAGCATGAAGATTTAGGGAGAAAAGAATAATGCCCTGGGCAAAGTAAATAGCACACAAGAAGGACCAAGTGCCTTACCTAGTCTGATTTTTTTCAACAACACAAGAGGATGCTTCGCCTCGCTGGAAATACACGTGATCCTCAGTAGTCATCCCTGTTTGAACCCTGTGGATGATAGGACTCAGGAAGGAAAAATAATGTGTCCCCTTCTGGAAAATAGCAGAGTCAGACTTAAAACTTAGTCTGTTTCCATACATATTTTTCTTAGCATAATACTACATTAACCACGTTTTTTATCAAAATTCCCAAAACCACAGTTTGCCTTCAAATAAGGAGAATGTAACCGCGATTGCTGTGACCAATTAGACTAGACCTTAAAATTATGAGTCCAGGTAATTTATTCAGTGGGTCTTGACCATAGAGATGGTGACACAATCATTATTTTTCCAGTGATTTCTGTGTCATAAAGTCTGGAAGCGGAATAGAGTTTATGTGGGCAAGAAACAATTTTCCATTGTGGATGCAATAATTATCAACACATACTGATTTCACCCTTTCTAATTCATCAGTACTCTTATCTTGTGATGAATGGGCAGAGAGAAGGAAGATGAATGTAGCACACCTTTTTAGGTTGCTTTGGGATTTGTACATAGAAACAGGCAGAGGACTTCCTATTTTCCTACCTTCCTTTCCAGCTCTCCAGGACACATGTTTCCTGGGATGTGTCTCTCAGATCCAAATCACCAAGTGAGATGTACGTTTCTCTTAAGAGACAACTTGCATACCCTAAAAATAAACCCTTAGAAATAAGCAATTAAGATAGATAGACAGTAATACAGCTGTTAATCATGTAGTTGGCATTTAGGTCATTTTTGATCACTCACCATTCATTTACCAAGTGTTTGCTGTTTCCTGAAAAACCCCCGTCTTCACACTTTTGTGTTGGCATCCCTCTGTGAGTGCTGTCTGCCTAGCAGACTGCTGTCCACACCTAACTTCACTTCCTATCTTCCAGCTTCTACATCCAGCTCACATATCACTTGTTTTTGCCGCCCAACCTCCATTCAAATTTCTTCTGCTAAAACAAAAATTTTTTTTTTTGAGGGAAGTTCTTTCTTCAAGGCTCTTAACCTATGAGTATTGGATGGAGCTGACTTCACTCCCAAGCAGTGTGGTGGGTGAACTCTGATTGGCACAATCAAAATAATACATCCCCTCTAATTAATTCAGAGGCAATAAGATACAAAAGACTCTGCTGGATCTTCATGAAATGTGTAGGTGTCATGCCTACTGTACATGAACCTGGTGGAAATGTAGTATTGGAGCTGACACAGCCATTATGCCCCAACACATGATCTGAAAATGAAGTCCTCTCCCACCTGCTGAATGGACCCAACAGAGAATAAGAAAAGCAGGGTCTGTGAAGTCAACCCCATCCTACCGCTGACCAAGAATTAGCATCACTACTCCATAAATATTCTCTTATTCTTTAAGCCAATTTGAGCTGTGTTTTTGGCCATTTTCCATCAAAAGCGCATTAACTGGGCCACTTTGCCAACCCTACCAGGCAGAATGGGTAGCTCCCTTCTCTGCATCTTCAAAATGCTTGGTTTACGGCACTATTGGATCACTCATCAAATGGTTTATAGTTAGTTATATGTGTCTCTAAGCCTCTGGAGGGCATTAACCATGGCTAGTTCCTCTTTCTCACTCCCCATCTTTAAGCACAGAGCCTGGCACATGGGAGGGGCTCGATGAGGGTTTGTGCAGTTAACCAACAAGTTTACTGCTCTCCCTCCATTAGCTTCAGATCGGCTTCCCTCTCTGTGTTTACAAGCTTTGACTCCCACAGAATGAGAATGTATCAGTGCAATGTTTCAATGCTTAAAATAATTAAAAGG
Organism: Tursiops truncatus; assembly: GCF_011762595.2. NCBI lineage: Eukaryota > Metazoa > Chordata > Mammalia > Artiodactyla > Delphinidae > Tursiops > Tursiops truncatus. The sequence continues at coordinate 84,819,439 of NC_047047.1, read as the reverse complement.
CAATAGAGCTACATTATCTTGACAACCTCCTCAAAGGTTGAACCAAGTTAAACACTGTTAACTAATTACCATCAGAGGGAAACCAAATGTAGGAAGTTGTCAGTTGTTTGCCAAAAAATGTCACCATGGTTTTTAAGGTGTATTTTCCCAGACTTATATTATTTCAATCCTTCTATGGGCATTGGAGACCTTTGAAAAATGAAGTATGAGTATTCTATTGATGAAAAGATAACCTTTAAGGGATTTTAGAAGAAAAGAAATAGCAATTCCTGAAAGTGCCTTCCAAAGTCTTATAAAAATGCTACCAGCTGAATTATCACAGTATTTCTACTCCGTTTCAGAAAATCCACCCCCACCATGATTAACACATACCAGCAAATTAGCCACCCACACAGGGTGAGTGCTTCCATTAGACCACAGATGTTTGCTGAACCCCTCACTTGTTCCTACACAGGGCAAAACCTGGCTCATGGGTCTCATGTAATCAATAGAGCAGATTCATCATTTTTCACTCCTGGTTCTTGACCAAGTGAGTGAGTTCACTACCACTGTCCACATATTTATGCTTTATCACAATTTTCACAATCATCCTTTCCCCACCCTAACTGGAAGGAAAGACTGTATTAGACTTTTATCAATCATTTCTTGTCCTGGTCAGTAATGCCTACACATGCTGCTTCTGTTTTTCTATAAGTTATTGGCACATTTATCATTACTTGGCCTTAGTAGGGCTTTTTACCATTAGGCAATAATGCTCTTGAATTTCACCTTCAAAGTGTCCTTCCAGGAAGAGGAATAAAGCAGCATGGTGTGGGGTAGGACAATAGGCTGCTTCTGACTCTGGGCTCATAGATGTTGGTGGCTTGTGAAAAATCATTTGTTTTTCCTTCACCACACAGGCTTGTCAAAGAAAAGAAATTGGTATAGTCTACAAGAATTGTGACAATGTTAACATTTTCTAATTCTGTAGTGCTTTTCTCTGAGAGCATGGCATGCTGGTCCATGTGCATGGAATGCAGTGAACTTTACTTGGAGAACTCTCAGAATGTCTGGCTTTATTTGGCAACACCTTTTTCTTTCAGGTTACTTTGCTCAGTTGTTAACTGGAACATAGGCTTGTCTAAAGCTCTCTTTCTTGTTGTGGAAAGCAAGAAGTGCAATCACGTGCAAGAAGAAATAGAGCTCTCCTTACCGTTAAATCACAAAGAATTGTGCAAGTATTAGAATAAACTCTTGGAAAAGTAATGAATTATTAGGGGTTCTTCTTTCTGTTTTCTGATACTGTAACTCAAACTTTCCAATCTAGAGAATTTCTAGTGACTTATGGAACCTCTGTTCAGGCCCGACCTACTCTAGGAGGCCTTCACGGGTATCCCCAAGCCTTGGTTAGACACCCCTTCTCTGTGCCCCGCTAGTGCATACCAACAATTGTACCCTACGTGCCACTGTGTTTAAGGTCCTTTAAATTAGATCAATTTTCTACACGTTGAATTCCTTGAAGACAGAGAATGCCGTGTTCCTCTCTGTATGCCCAACACACAGCCTAACAGGTAGCACGTTATAGAAATCATAGTCAGTGTATGAAAAGTAAGTTTAGATAAAATTTATTAACAAAAGCCTTAAATAATACTGACAGACTAAATAACAATGCAAAAGGATTCCCAGAAATGTGTATGGCAAATGGGAAATGAATTGACCAGGCCTGGAAGGAAATAGAGGAGATGAAATAACATTAGAAAAGGGAAAGTATGAATAAATATAAAAAGAAGGTAATGTGCTTTTTGTGATTAAGAACTGTAATTAGTTCAATATGGCTCAGGAATGTTAGAAAGTGAGGTTGAGAGGAAATTAGAAGAAGCTTTGAAGGTCAGACTGAGACTTTATGGACACATCTATGGGCCAGGCTAAGATGTTTATGAATATATCCTGTGGGCAATTCAATCTTGCATATATGTTATAAAGATAGAAATAATCTCCCCAAGCCTCAGTTCTTCACATATGAAGTCAAGAGGTTAGATTCCTAGGTGATCCCTTAGGTCTCTTTATGATCTATTCTCTATGATCCAGGGCAGGGCTGGCTCATTCCACTTTGAAGGCAGGCACTTTGGAAAGTGTTCGCCTCACTGGGTCGGCCTCCTTGGAGCTCAGGGTAAGAAATAACTGCAATTATCACTTTGGCTTACTCATTCAGCTTCCTTTCCTAACTATCTTTTTATTTGTTTCTTTTCTCTTTTTTTTTAATGAGGTATAATTTCCATATAACTTGATATCAGTTTCACGTGTCAACATAATGATTCTCAGTTTGTATACACTTAGAAATGATCACCACAAAGAGTCTAGTTACTATTCATCACCAACATATTTACAAATATTTTTTTTCCTGTGATGAGAAAATTTAAGATTTATTCTCTCAGCAACTTTCAAGTATGCAGCACAGTATTAATAACAATAGTCACCATGCTGTACATTATGTCCCTGGGACTCATGGATTTTATAACTGGAGGTTTGTACCCTTTGACCCCCTTCACCCATTTTGGCCACCTTCCACCCTTTCCTAACCATCTTGAAGACAATTCTCTACCTCGGGACTTTATAAACACATAAGATAACTAGTTGAAGAGAACCAAGCACACTTTACAGCCACTCAGAGATGTGCTTGTCTGCAGAGGAAGGGCAGAGCTGAGTCAGAAACAAGGACCCAGAACCAGAGCTGAGTTGACTTCACATTGAGAAGGGCAAGGCGTTCTGAAAAGGAGCCAGAAGCAGAAGCCAGAACCCCAGAGCAGGCGGTGTAGGTATGGGCTGGCAGAACAGGGAAAGATCTGGAACGCTGAAGTCAACACGGCTGGGCCCAGGGAGGATAAAAAGAGTCCCAAGGGGACCCAGTAGAACTAGTGTGGCTGGCTGGTTGTATGTCCATGGGTTTGTATTCCTCACCGTTTTCCATAGACGTTTCCACTTATGCCTCAGAGAAACTTAAAGGTCCCAAGTTACCTACAATGGTTTGGAGGCAAACCAACTCAGCAGAAGCTCAGACCAGCCAATATGAAGGCACTTTGGCAAATAACTCAGTGAAATGCATTTACTGTCATATATTATAAGCAATTTGTATGGTTCTGTGGCAAAATAAAAATGTAATGTGAACCTTTGGATATAAAACTATTTTGTCTATTATAATCTGGACTCAAAAAAAAAAAAAAAAGACTTTCTATGTGAGGAGTTCCTCTGACTGCCTCTTTCACAAAATGGTTTGACTCAGTCTTTTATTCACATGTGTGGGATAAAATACTACCCCAAACACAGGAAGTTAGGGTTTTTGAGCTTATGGAACTTTACAGGAACAATGAGGATCATAAAACACAAGTATATGTACAGAGCCAGCTTCACATACTTGCAGCCTGTGCTGTCACACCAGGCCCTACGGTTTAATGCTCTGCCATCAGCACCTTGAAATTCTCAATAATTTTCGAAAAAAAGCTCAATATTTTCGTTTTGTGCTGGGGTCCTACAAATTATGTAGTGATCTTGTATGTATGTGTAGCTAGGAAGGTAGATGGGTAGATAGATAAATACATGATAGATAGATGATAGTTGCTTGATACACAGAAATAGATGATGATGATGGTGATGGTGATGGTGATGATAATGGCAGATATAGAGAAATTTTAGTGAAGGAAATGCATCTTGGGGATGGGGAAGAAACCTTCTACCGTATGTTGAGTGGCTGGACCACTATTTTTCTGCAAACTCACTCTCCTTCTGCTCATTCACGTCCTATCTAGAGAGAACGTTTCCAACCAATGATTAATAGAGAACCTGAATGCTGTAAAGCACCTAATTTTTATGAGATGCACTAAGATTAGTTTGCATACTTCATTAAATGGAGTTAAAATGATTTATGTGAATACTTTAAAAGAGATTAGAAAGCCATTTTTTCCCGAAAAGGTAGTATACTTGTCAATAACCTTCTTCTGACTTCTCTTTATCATAACTTCACGCCTCAGAACCAGTTAATCCTCAGTGAAAAAGATGCCTCATCTGCCACCAACTCAGGCGTCACCCAGACTCAAGTTCATCCCAGATACGCTGTCAGTGGACTTTGGGCCTGAGTCGTACAGTGACGAAGGTTGACGTGGTCTGAAGACAGTTGCGTGACAGCTGATGTGCAGCTTAAAGGCACTCACATGGAGAGAAGTGGTCACAGTGACAAGATGAGTTTATTTTACAAAATAAGTTGCTAGAAATTCCCTAAAGCTCAGTGTTAATCCCCACTGTATTATTATTTTGGTGATTACATATGAGTGGTTTCCTGCATTTCCATCATTCAGTTGTTCTACATTTGGGGTTACTTAAAAACATATACACATTTTCTTTCTGGTGAAGGAAAATCACTGATTCCTGAATTATTACAGCTGGAAGAAGAATTTGACATCATCCACTTCATCGTTTTACAATTTTTCAAGTATTTGGGCATTAGCTTCAAATATATGTATATTTGCTATGTCTTCATTTCTCATATACAATTATTTCTAAATATTACTTAACATCAGTTCACTTTTTTTTTTTTTTTTGCAGTACACGGGCCTCTCACTGTTGTGGCCTCTCCCGTTGCAGAGCACAGGCTCCAGACATGCAGGCCCAGCGGCTATGGCTCACAGGCCCAGCCGCTCCGCGGCATGTGGGATCTTCCCGGACCGGGGCATGAACCCGTGTCCCCTGCGTCGGCAGGCGGACCCCCAACCACTGCGCCACCAGAGAAGCCCCCAGTTCACTTTTAATATTAAATAAATTTAGTCTCATCTTAAGCAACAGCATCCATTAAATCCTGGATTTAATAAACTAGTTTTACGTTTTATGTTTTAGTTACATATGCATGTGTAACTATTTTTTTCTAAAGTTTATCTTGACGACCTAAAAATGCTTCATGTCCCTCTCTAAAAACATTCTACAAGCTAAAGTGTAGAGACATAATACAGACTTCTCTTGGTACATATGAGCTAGTGAAAGCAGAATGAGCTTATTAAAATAAAGAAAAGATTGTCCGATGACCCAATAGAAAATCAGAGTCTTAAAAAATTAAGTCTTGGGCGTCCCTGGTGGCACAATGGTTGAGAGTCCGCCTGCCGATGCAGGGGACACAGGTTCGTGCCCCGGTCTGGGAGGATCCCACGTGTCTGACAATCTTTACTCTGCAATTCCTTACCTGTACCTCTTTGGAAAAGTCACTTAAAATTCCTGCACCTCAGTTTGGTCATATGCAGAACCTGAATTTAATCAGCATCCTAGCTCATAATATATTCCTGAGCAAGGAGGAAAGTGAGTGGTGGGAGGTGATATAGTGACAGATGACACGTGACCTGACATTCTGGGTGACATAGGAGACCAGCACCCAAGGTCACAAGGGTAGCTGTGACACAAGGGTAGTTGACAGACCATGAATAAAACCAAACTTTCCTAACGCTCATCCAATGACCTCGGTGCGGAATGAAATAAGCTAATTAGATGTTGAATAAACTTCACTAGAATCATGCCTCTGTTTTCAAAGCATTAGGTTTTTGTATGGCTGATGATGTTCACAGAACACTGATAACATTTTCTGATGAAAATATATTAATACGGTATTGCATAATGATCATCAGTTCCATAATTCTTTTCTGACATGGTTGCTTCCCTGCAATTTATCTCTTTAAGCAAAAGGTAGAATGATTGGTTCGTTTCTGATTTTTCCTTTCAATCTAACATATGGTTCTGTTTAAATGTGTCCATGTTTGCAACTTACAGTTGACATTTTTGGCACTCGGAATAGTATCTTGCAATTATACTTAGTTTAGAAAGAAGGGTTTGCTTTAACAGCAGAATGCATGAAATAAAAAAGTTCAAGTCAAATTTATTGGCTGCTGAGAGCCCTCGAGAATGTAGACGTCTGGTCTGGGGGAACTCAATGGATTTCTGTTCTTGGTACATGCACCCACTTATGTGTTCACGTCCCACCCCCATCCTCACGGCCATTACATGAAAGCATCTGAGTGTTGTACAAGGCTAAAGCTTTTTGTGTTAATCTATCCCATATGGAGTAGCTATTAAACAGACAGCGAATTCACTCACGGCCTGGGGGTAAGCCTGTATTTGTAACACGGGGACACTGTCAAGGGACTTGTGTAGCAAAGAATAAGGAAAAAATATAGAGAAAAGGGAATGTGAAAAGTAGTACCGTCTAGGCTACATTCAGCCTGAAAATAATTGTTTGTGAAGACTTTGGTGGTTGTGGACATGTGCAAACAGCTAAGGAAGCTCTCCTCGAAGGAAGGTTACTTCTCCTGCAATGCTGTGCCTGGGAGACACAGATTTTCCCTGTTTCTGGGTCTAAATTCAGAAATTAGGCCCAGAAATAGAATGGTTCAGTGAAACTCAATCGTGTCCCAGCACCAGATCCGAGACATATGGAAATTAATGAAACACAGGAGTCCTGCAAAAGTAATAGAAATGCACATGTAGATCCCTCTGTAATTTAAGCAGAAAGATTTTATGCTTTTGGTACTCAGTTTTAAGCAAATGAGAGAGATGTTGAGAGATTTGGGTGGTTAGAGTACCTATACCCAAAGCAAGAAATGATCAGGCCAGTTTGTCATGTCTCAGTAGATTATGGAGATCTGGGATCGATCCAGGGCAACGAGAAGTGTCTGAGGCAAACTTGGAGAGTGAGGCATTTGTATAGATGACCCTGGTTCAAGGATAGATTCATTCCCCAGAAGGGAGGAATGGAAACTTAATACCAAAACACCTCAATTAGAATGGTTTGTTTCTATAATTTCTTACATACATTTCTGCTTGTTTATCAGATTTAAAGTAGCTTTGTGGATACATTTCTTCTGGGTGTATTTACTCTCTACTTGTCCTTACACAGTTCTTAAAGGACTCTTTCAGGTGATGCAATCCTAACGTCTATTAATGGAGATCTCTTGCACAGAATGAGCCCAAGCAAAGCCTGAAAAATCATTTACCAAGTGGAATACATGCCCTAGTAGGTTTGTGAAGAAGCAGAATCTTGGGTTGGATGATGTCTAAATTTTCTTTTATCTCTGAGACTATCATTCCTTGAAAGGTCCCTGGCTTCAAAAAGCCTAGCAAACACGACTAACCAGGTTGTACTTCCAACCTGCTGCTGGGATGGATGACCTGGTCTGGAACAACACTCTGAGTCATTCAGATCAGCGTTCTTCTAGTGAACAAATTTCTGTTAAGCAAATTCTGAGTATGTGCTCTGAGGCAGGAACTCTATGGTAAGCACTGAGGACACAAAAGTGAGAAAAATGGGCATAATCTTTGTTCCCATGGAGTTGACAGTTTTGAGGAGGAATGCAAATGTCACTCAGATAACCACAGTAAAAAGTGTACACCTAAGAGTGAATATAAGAAGTTGGAAGGAAAAAAACATAAACGAACAGCTTGAGTCAGACTGAGCAGTCAAGGAAGGGTTCTTGGAGGAGGTGATATTTGAACCAAAACCTGGAGCAAGATAATTTAACAAGGGAAAGGGGGCATGGATTTCTGGAGAGATGAATCAGGTAGGCTCAAGGGAAAACTGTGACATTAAAAAAAAAAAAAAAAAAAAAAAAACTAGATGGAGGCCAGTGGGCTAGATGAGAGAGGGGCAGGGAGAGAAGTGATGGAAGCTTCCTGGTACAGGAGCTACTCAGGGACCCAGAGGCCAGGTGGAGGATTTGGTTCTTGATCCTACGTGATGGAGGAAGACACCAAAAGTTTTAGGCCGAAGGTTAACATAATTTGATTTGAACTTGAAAGCATCAGTTTGGTATCCACTTACCTAGAAAGCCAAAACGGTCTTTGAATCAGCTCTATCTTACACTCCCTTAATAGACAATTCTCAGAAAATCTCCATCGCTAGGTGCCTGCTCTACGTATCAGTGGCTGGGCTAATTAGCACACTATAGCTTAGACCCAGCGGATGCTACCAACAAGGGTTTCCCGGCCATTTTGTGCAGAAAAGCCTCTTTCATTTTCTTGAAAAGTTGAGGTCTTTGGGAAAAAGCCAGGAGACACAGTGAGGTGTCAGAACAAAGACTGTGTTTGGAGAAGAAATATAATTAACTAATGAGAAGACTGAACAACGGAGCTTTGAGAGATGGGATGTGGGAAGAAAAGCACGTAAAGGAATCAGAAATCCAGTTTCCCCTTAGAGAGAACATGTAGCCACTTTGGGCTTCTGTTTACTTGCTTATGAAATAAGATCCATTCATTCACGCAGCACTTACGTTCCTTCTTGTTTTTAAACAATGCACCCATGTACCAAATCCCGTGTTAAGCTCAGGGGATAAAAAAATAAAGTGTGGTGCCAGCCTTCCAGCCCCTGGCATTCTCCCTGGGGAGGTGAGAACCCAGTATTTATCAAGTCTGACCTTCTAGACCCTGGGCTTGGTGCTTTCACAGGCATTCCGCTATTGAATCCTTACCACAAGCAGGTGAGATCATAGGCCCCTTAGCCCCACTTTTACAAATGAGAAAACTAAGACTGAGAGAGAGGAAGCACCCGATCTCAGATCAGGCTGTCAGTAGTGGCAGGGCCAAATGTCACACACAGGTCTGATTCTAAGACCCTTGTTCTTTCCACCGTAACACAGTGTAAGCAAGTAATTACAGAGCAGAGTGTGAAGTGTTTCCACGGAGGAATGCAGCAAGAATTATGGCAGCAGGGTGGGGATGCACTAAGAATAGCTCCTCTGCTGCTTCGCAGGGCTGTCCCCGTGATCACGTGCACGGATGGACTTGAAAGTGCTTTCTTTGTATGCTAAAAAGTGCCACATAAATATAAGGGATTACTGTCACCCACACAACCGGATCTGCTATGCTCGGGCGCCGAGTGCCTCGCAGGGTGAGGCTTACAGGCTGGGACGATGGCTATTTCATTCATTCATTTCCAGGACTTTCTTGGCATTCACTGCACCACAGGGGCGGGTCTGACAGCCAGCAGTCCCACACGTCCTGATGGAAGCCAAAGCCTGTCAGCTGTGCGGGGACATTCCTGGGTGCCGCTGGCTGGAATGACACTTAAGGTTTTTATCTCTAAGCTGAAAGGGAAAGGATTGATTTAGCCTGGAGAGTTCCCAAGGAGCATCCTCCCTCCCTCCCCTGTGGCTCCGAACCCAGAGCTTAGAATCAGGAGTCCTCCCAACTGTCCGCCCGCTCTGAGGTCTTCAGCTGTCTCCGGGTGAGGGTGCCCACAGAGACCAGCGCCAGCGCCGGGCTGGGCTGAGTCATGGTCCCCGCCTTGCTGGGCGGGGTCAGGGCCAGTGATGGCTTGGGGACAAGACCTGTATAAAGTTGCCGGGGTTTTCCAGGCTGTCCTGGGCGGGGGCTGCGTGGATTATAAACAGCTGTGTTCAGAAGCCAGAGTGACAGGAGGGCTCTGTGACCCGGCCTGGGGTCCCCGTGGAGAAACCTGTGGCGAGATTCAGGGCAGAAATTCTCTCATGGACCATCCTGTGGTTAGTGTGGGCACTGCCTGTCTGAACATATATTAGTGTGTGTGCGTGTGTGTGTGTGTGTGTGCGCGCGCGCACGCGTTTGCGTGTGTGTGTGCGTGTGCATGTGTGTGCGTGTGTGGCAGGAGGAGATGACGCTCTTACTTTTTCAGTGTCACAAGAACTATCATCTCATGACAGACTCATAAACCAACTCCTGACACCAGGAGGTTTTTTTTTTTTCTGCTTTGTTTTTTGAGATTTTGTGATGAGAAGTAGACAAACAGAGAGATGGAGGCAAGTGGGAAAGGGAAAGGTCTGGAGCCAGAGGCTCGAAAGATGTGCATCTGGAGGGGGCGGGCAGGGACAGAGGGGCGCCCGAGGTTCAGCCACACGGGAAGGAAAGGTTTGGAGACGTCGCCAGAATGTTTCTGTGGTTTAGACAAGCATAAAGGAAAGTCAAAGAATGGAAAGTTTAAGGACTCTTTTTAGACTTATTTTTTGAGGTAACATTACATAAGTTTCATGCATACCACATTATCTATATGTTCTACCTCTGGATACCCTGTGGTGCTCACCGCCAGAAGTTTGGTTCCTATCCGTCACTGTACAGGTGACCCCTTTCACCCATTTCGCCCTCCCCCTTGGCCCCTTCCCCTCTGGTGACCCCTACTCTGTCCTCTGTATCTACATGTTTGGCCTTGTTTATTTTATTATGTTTTATATCCCACATATAAGTGAAATTGTGGGGTACTTGTCTTCCTCTATCTGATTTAGTTCACTTAGCACAACACCCTCAAGGTCTATCATGTTGTAGCAAATGGCAAGATTTCATCTTTCGTGTGGATGAGAAGCGTTCCCTTGTATACATACCTCAGCTCTCACTGGGGACTTGGGATCAAGTCTTTGAGAAGTTCAGGTACTGAATGTTCTCTTGTTTTAATATTGTTGGTTGTTCAGCCCTCGCCCTGAAACATGATGTAACTGAGCAGGACCCTATGGGGCCTTCCCGGGACAGGGACACCTCCCCCGTAGCCTCTGCTGTAGCTCCTCTCTGAAGTACCCAGATAATGATACCTCATGCATGTTTCCTGAGTTTTTCAGATGCTAAAAGCCACCACCAAATGGAAGACATTAACTACTTAATGCTCATGAGCCTGTAGCCCCTGCACCTTCTGGCACCTAAGGGTTGATCACCATCAACTAATCATAGAATTGTGCCCAAGCTGATCACATCCCCTGGGATTCCCCTTCCTCACCTGACCTTTAAAAATGCTCTGCTGAAACCCTTTGGGGAGTTAAGGGATTTGGGGGCATAAGCCACCCATCTCCTCGTTTGGCCCTGCAATAAAATTTTCTCTGTTCCAAACTCCTGTGAGTTGGTTTGTTTAGACTCACTGTGCGTCAGGCCTAGGGGCCCATGTTCAGTAACAGTGACACAGCCTGATCGTGAACCCCAGGGGTCTGCAGTTCATAAGGGGGTGGATGCTGCAACTGACTCACATGTACAGAGCTTTTAGGAAGAATTCCATACGTTGGTAATGAAACGTTATTGTAAGAACAAAGACAATGAAAACAAAATCCTACTGTTGATCAAAGTATGTTTTAGCAAAACTGCAATGAAAGTTTCAAGTTTCCAGGACTCCCATGTGGCAGAATACCCACGGGCACCTGAATTACCTTTTCCAAAAAGTGAGTCAGTCTAGGTGAGTCATTTGAATATTAAATGCCAGTTTTCTGTCAAAGGAAGCTGCAAGACTGTCATCTCTAAAAGACCACAAACCTGCTTATTTTGGAAATGGAACCCACACCTACATCATAGCTCACGTCCACGGAAGCTCCGGCCTTGTGCTCATTTAAGAAAATCACTCAGGCATCTTTCATTTATATTTTTGCAAGGACCATGAGGTCACAGACAAAGGGTTATTTTCATGTCTGTCTTCAGCATTATTATGATAAGAAATTAATATCATCCACCTTATCTAGGAATGCTTTAAGGGTCGTGACCTGACCCGAACGGTGAACCCCAAACTGAACTGAACCATATTAATTTGCAAAACCAGCCACTGAAACTGAAACCGTGTAGCGATTTTTAGCTGAAATGTATACCAAAACGACGTCTTCTAAAAACGTGACTTGGCTTCATATATTTCGAAAGCTAATGAAGGGATGTAAAAATGTCTCTGACCGATGGGTCATTATTTATTTGTAACATGAGTCAAAGCACATGCAGTGTGACTAAAATAATTAAAGAAGAGAAAAACCATATAGGACCTTACCACTACTCAGCCATGGACTTGCCAGACTGTTCTGGCGGGGAAGGAGGGGAGCAGCGGGGGCTGGGGGAGTCAGGCCCCAGGTGGGGGGCAGGGGGTGGCCCAAGGCCTGGGGTGGGGCTGAGGGAGCACCACTGAGCTTGGGGGCAGCTCTGGGGTCAGGCTGGCGAGGAGGGAAAGCGAAGGAATGGCGGCGTCTCCTCCTGGGTGTTCAGCAAACGGATTGGAACCTTCTCTACCACGGATGAGACAGAAATATGCCAGATGGCAAGTGATCCCTCACACTGACTGCATAACTCAAAATCGAATTAGAAACTTGCCTTGGTCCACTCCTCTTTGAAATACTGCTTTTAGTTGAAAGTTGAAATCTGTGACAGGTCCAGACTGGGGAGGATAAAGAAAGAAAGTAGAAAGACTGCCCTTGTTTCTTGCACAAGTGACTCCCTGTGAAAGCAGCCATGGCCCCAGCCTCCAAAGGTCCTGATTTCTCTGAGGGCCCCGTGCTCCCCCCTACTGGCCCCCCAGGTTTTACCATCATGTCTGTCCTGTCTTAGCTTCTCCTGTCTGTGGACAATCAAGCCAGTGACTGAATGAATATGTGAGTAAAACAACCCAAGCGCCCTCCTTAACCTTCCGTCCTGGCCCCCGATGCCATGCAAGCCTGCGATTCATTCATTCATTGTCCTGTTGGTCCTGGGGTCACAGGCCCTGCTTTTCCGTCTCCAGCATGTTCAAGTTCCTCCATTCCCTTGCTTAGCTGCTTTGAAATAATAATTTCCCTCAAAATAGACTTCCTATGTGAATTATCTTTTTATCTTCCCTTTTATTTTAGCAGCTGTATTAATTTCCTAGGGCTACCGTAACAATGTATTACAAACTGGGTGACCTAAAACAGCAACAATTTATTTTCTCACAGTTTTGGAAGCGAGAAGCCCCAAATTGAGGAGTTTGAAGGGTCATGCTCCCCACTGCAATCTGATCAGAGTCTTTATGAAAGGGGGTATTGGGACCCAGCATAACCCCAAGGAGAACAGCATGTGAGGAGGAAGGCAGAGCCTGGGGTCACGTGTCTACAAGTCGAGGAACACCAAAGGGTGCCGGCAAACTACCAGCAGCAGGGAGAGAGGCTGGATCAGAGCCTCCCGAGAACCTTCAGAGGGAGCAGGGTCCCTCCAACACCTTGATTTCAGACTTCTACCCTCCAGGACTGTGAGGCGCTAAATGTCTCTTATTTAAGCCCCTCAGATTGCTGTGCTTTATTTTGGCAGCCCGAGCAGACACGGGCAGACTGCTGCCCTGGCTCTGCCTGGCTCTGAAGGCTGCGGCAATCCTGAGCACCCCCTGGTTTGCAGCCTCCCACTCCGATCCCCACACCGTCAGCACAGAGGCTTCTCCCCGTGTGTCTGGGTCCAGATTTCCCTCCTCTTAATAAGAACATGAGTCCTATTGGCTGAAGCTCACCCTAGTGGCTTTATCTTAGCTTAATTCCAACTGCAAAGACCCTATTTCCAAATCAGATCACATTCACAGGTACTGGGGAGTTAGGACTTCAACCTACCTTTCTGGGGGGACACAATTCAATCCAAACTCCTTGAAAGGGTTAAGCACACTCATTGCTTCTTCTTCCTTAGAACTGAGTTACTCTTCATCTTTTCAATACAAGGAGCATCCTGCCTCAGACACCCCAGCGCTGGAATTGTACCACTTTCCTCTTTATCATTTTAATATCCTACATTCTCTTCTCTTCCCTGACATTGAGGAGGTTGCCTGTCAACCACCCGAACTTCCCACCTTTCTGATTTCCCAGGGCGCCGACCCTGAATTCTCTCTGAAATGCTCTTCTGCGCCACCCCTTCCAGAATGCTTCTCGAGTCCTTGACTCATCCTCAGAGCCCACCCACTCCTTAGATGCTGGCGCTGCCAGGCCTTCTGCTGTGGGCCTGGCACCCAGGGCACCAGTGGGACAAGGTTTAAGCTGTATTAGCCTCTCTCTCCTCCGTGCTCCTCTGAGCACAGAGACCATGTGATTTAAGCATCACCAGGCCCCGCACAGAATAAACACACAGTAGCTCTTGCAGGACAGATGGAAGACTTGAATGAATGGGACCTTGTGAATTTTCAGAAGGGGAGAGTGACGTGGGCATGGCTGTGGTCTCTTCCTCCCACCTTGACAGCTGGGCTCACAGAGGCACTCGGCGTGCTCTGCTCAGTTACACTCCCAGGTAAAGAAAAGAACGATCGTGGGCTGTCATGGACGAAGGAACCTGGGGCGGTGGACACATGCTGCTGACTGCCCGCCGTCCCCTGAGGTGGCATGGGTGATGCTGCAGGGGGAGGCTGGGGTCCAGGGGCTAACCCCCTGGCGGAGGCTCTCAGGGTCCCTGTCCAACTGTGAAATGAATGGAACTTCAAGGACAAATAGCATTGTCCCTTCACAGGGACATGATGGGAATCAATAGAATGTTCTCATTTCTCTAGAGGAGATGTTTGATTCCTAGCATAGAAGGCGAGAGGTAAAAACAAACCTCATACTACAGGCAACAAGCAAATATCTCGAATCTGGATGGGAGCAAGGGAAGGCTTCACCCACCAGTCAGGAGGCATTTTGTGATGGCCCCGGGCTCCTCATTCAGTAAGGACCCCCACCCACTGCAGGTGTGAACAGGTGCACTTTCTACCTGGGTGGAATTCAAAACCTTCACTTCATTTGAAGGACCTTGAAGTCTGAGAAGTTTCAAAATAATGTCTTTAAAGTCACAGGGAAGCAATCTCATTTTGTGAGCTATTCTCTAAAACAATAAAGGATGGTAATAATTTTACATGTGTACCTATAACCCAGGTCCTTCTGACATTGGCTTGTGCAGTTAAAGAAATGAAGTGATTTGGGTAATTGAAAATTTGCAAGGACCATGATAGAGTAGTAATAATGGGTTGCTTCAATTTCTTCTCATTGCTAATTCAGACCAGGAAATGAGACAGCACATTAGGTCAATGGTTATGAACTAATTAAGGGGCAAACTAAAAGCAATTCCATTTTTAAATAGGTTATGCACAGAATATGCCATCTCTTACATGTCTGTACACTTCCAGGCTTACAGCTTGGTTTTCAAGGCAGCGAACACGGGTTTCCATCCTAGTTCTTTTATTCATTAGCTGTGCGACATCAGGCAATTTTCTTCAACCCTTTGGAGCTTGGTTTACTCATCTGCAATATATATACCTCACAGGCTCTTTGTAAAATGTTACTGTACAGCCCACGTCAGCATCCTTTGTGCAGTGCTGGCCAGATGATCTGCATGAAATATTTCTATCTGCATCTGACTTCAGATTGGGGGAAGCCAGAAAGAAAAACATCTCACTGAAAATTAAAATCAGCTGGTTGGGACCTCACCCCCAGATTCTAGCATTCCTTGCTTTGCCACATTCATCTCTTCATTAAATATTCATGGGCATTTTTCATCTCTGAATCTGCCTGGGGACCCTGGAGGAAAAAGCACGTCCTGTGTCCTTTGAAAAGTTACCCCAAGCTAAGGGACATGCTTGGATGCCGCTGGTGGGCAATTGAAGAGCAGGTGATGACGGAATGAGGAATGAGGGAGGCTGGAAAAAAGGCAGGTCAATTCAAGGGCAGAACTCTGCTTCTGAGCCACGCCAGCCAGCAGCCTGCCTTGGGCTCCCCACACCCAGAATCTGCTGGGCTTGCTCTCGTGTGGGTGGAACGTGCACCCCGCTGCCCCAGGAGCCCCTGCCTCTGAGGTCACACGGAGGGATACCTAGAAAGCACGCAGGACTTTTCCTGCAGCCCACCTGCAAAATCCACAGTTTCTCAAAAATACTAGATCAGCTGATTCTATCTTCACAAAGATGGCCTCATCAATGCAGAAATCATTTGTATCTAGAAAAAAAGTAGAGTAACTGGTAACTACCAGAGTGAAATCATTTTGCTGCCGGTTTGAGGTTTCTTTATGTCTTGTCCTAATGGATTCCAGTAAGAAGTGATGGTGGAGGGGAAATGGGGACCAGAGCTCACGAATGGCGACATGCTCTGTGCTCCAATTACTCAGCTAAAGATCTTTACAGTTTGCACTGCATAGTGATTCACATCTTACAAAGCTTGTTTGCCAGGGCGATTTCATTTCATTCATGTTAGAGGATCATGTTGCCTTCTCGAGAGGGTTGCTGAGAGAGTGAGTTGAAATAATATTTGCATGACAGAAGGACAGTTACTTCCCAATTTTCAGCAAGGAAACGGATTCAGATCAGAGGAAGAAGTGTAGGGTGGGGCCCAAAGTATCTGTTCTCTGCCAGATACTGGTTGGAGGCTTTGCATATGAGTCCTCAGGTAACAGCCCTGAGAGTTGGGTGTTATTATTATTATTTTTTATTTAATAATGAGAAAACTGAGGTTTACACAGTTTAAGCTATAGGTCAAAAGCTCTATGATAAGTTTATAGCAGAGCTGGGATTTAAACTTATGTTTTCAATCTATGTATGTGGTTTTGCTTAAATGATACTGAGACACACATCAATACAGTTTACTTATAAAAAAAAAATCTCACAGGATGGGCATAATAATGTATCTGACTGAGGTTGATGGCACTCATGTCTTGCTGTTACCTAGATGACAAAGCACTGATTTTGGGTTGTGCAGAACCTGGTGCCCTTCTTTGTCAGGCGTGCCCATCCTCTGCCTCCGTGGCAAAGTCCCAGGAAGAGAGAAGCAAGCAAAGCACGGACCAGGAGAAAGGGGAAGATGTATGCTTTGCCCACTTCCTGTGCGGCTTGGTGACTGTGACCCGGTCACAGAGAAAGGCCTGTGACCCAGAAAAGGAGGAAAGCCTGGAGGTTTGGAGTCATCAGCTGGTAGCCGACACTTTAGGGGCACAGGGCTCAGCACACCACTGAGGGGAGTTGCTCGTATTGAAGGCCGTTCTCTGGCCTCCAGGGGCTTACCCACTATATCCATCCATCCAGGGGCAGGGAAGACACATGGGCTCAGCAGAGCGATTTCACAGGAGCCTCTGGTGTCTGGGACCTATTTCACGGCACTTACGCTTTTCATCTTTACCTGCTTTACGTATGGAGTCTCTTCTTAGGTGTCCTTTGAGGAAATGATTCCTTGGCTAAATCAAGACGGAACAATCACGTTGTGTGTCCCACGCCCTCTAAACTGACTTGGGCATTTGGAGAAAATTATACGGGGGTTGTTCGGAGTCCTCTGGTGCTGTGATCACACAACCAAACGTGTGAATGTGTAAGAAAAAAGAAAAAGGAGAATAAGGAGGAAGACACAAAAATTACATAGGTCAATACCTACGTCTCTATTTTTAAAAATCTATAGATCTGTATTTCTATGCATCTCTGGCTCTCTATTTATTTTGAGGCAAATACATGAAAATGTGAGTAGTGGCTATGTCTGCCTGGTAGGCTTTTGGATGGTTTTAATGTTTAAAAATTCGTCTATAAAAATGTATTATTAGTAATTAAAATAAATAAATAATACTACTTTGTAAAATGATGAACATAGGTATGTTTTAAATCAGTACAGGAGGGCTTCCCTGGTGGCGCAGTGGTTAAGAGTCCTTCTGCCGATACGGGGGACACGGGTTCGTGCCCCGGTCCGGGAGGATCCCACATGCCGCGGAGCGGCTGGGCCCGTGGGCCATGGCCGCTGAGCCTGCGCGTCCGGAGCCTGTGCTCCGCAACGGGAGAGGCCACAGCAGTGACAGGCCCGTGTACCGAAAACAAAAAAAAAAATCACAAGTATTCCCCCAATCTAAGACAGGAACACCCAACCTGGACCCCCAGTGGTCTTCCTTACTGTCACCATGATATTCTTACTTATTTCTCAACTTGTGTGTTATCTTTTCTAGACTGTTAGCTGCATGAGGTTATATCAATCTTGCTCAATATCACATTACCAATATGTAGCACTCTGCTTAAATACTTTTTTACGTGAATTATAGTATTTTATTGCACTCGCTTATTTACTACATTTTCTCATCCTACCGTTGCCCAAAGCCAGGAGCTGTTTTTTTTTTTTTTTTTTTTTTTTTTTTTTGCGGTACGCGGGCCTCTCACTGTCGTGGCCTCTCCCGTTGCGGAGCACAGGCTCCGGACGCGCAGGCTCAGCAGCCATGGCTCACGGGCCCAGCCGCAGATGTGGGATCCTCCCGGACCGGGGCACGAACCCGCGTCCCCTGCACCGGCAGGCGGACTCCCAACCACTGCGCCACCAGGGAAGCCCAGGAACTGTTTTTTATATAGTTTCATACTCCATACACTAGACGTGGTAGTGTCTAATACAGAGCAGGAACAATAGTTACTTGTGAAAGTGATTAATCAACGTATAGTGATGATTGCCTCTGTTACCTGGGCATATATGTCATATTTGTGTGGGAATGTTTTTGAAAGTCTTTTTATTTGTCCGCTAGCCTCAATGAGGACAGACATTTATTTTTCTTGCAACTCTACATGCAAGTTTAGGAAAGTATTTAACATATAGTTAACGTATACTTCAACATATAGTTCGGTATATTCATCTGATTTACTACTTAAAGATTGAATTTGAAGTATGTACCTTCGGAGAGAAATAAATTGATAGATATTGATTGTCAAATGGCTGAATCTTATGTCACATTTAGTGGATCCTCTTGTAATTTAATATTTGTTCAACAACCACTTTTTACTTTCATTTTTTAAAAGTTTTTATTGGAGTATATTTGATTTACAATCTTGTGTTAGTTTCAGGTGTAGAGCAAAGTGAATCAGTTATACATATACATATATCCACTCTTTTTTAGATTCTTTTCCCATATAGGAAACCACTTTTTAAACTACTAACTCCAACCCAGTAATCAGACTGGGTGGTGGTTCTCCAATGGGGCTGGTTTGGCTCAGAGGAGAGCCATGCTGCAGGTCTGGAGACATTCCTAGTTGTCTGGTTGGTGTTACTGTCACGTAGTAGTTGGAGGCCAGGGGTGCCGCTCAAATCCTAGGGCAAAGAACAGCCCCGCCCCCCCAAAAGAGAGGACTTCAGTCACATATTTCAGAGGTTAGGAGACCTGAAACTAGAGTTCAGGGGAACGCAGATGAATAAGGCACAGCCGTTGTCCCTAAAGGTCCCACAAGAAAAATAGAATTGGAACGAGTCCTTATACCAGGGTACTTCCTCACAATAATAGAGTGTGTGAAACAGAATGGGATGTCCTTAGCTGGACTCATCAAAAACAGTTACACTGAAAGGGGGACAGCTTGGGTAAAGTCATATGAAAAACCCAGACTGGAGTGTATAAATGTAGTAATTCTCAGAACTAGTAGGAACTAACTAGAAGGAAATTGAGGTTCCTTTTATTGGAAAATGAACTCAAGATGGACATAAAGACATCTTCCTATATCTATAAAAGATCTTCAGCGCTGAGACCAGCATATTGGACTTATCGATGCAAATTTTTGATTTAATGAATGACAAGCCAGTGAAAAGAGATTTTTCTCTTTCTTCCTCCCTCTCTCCCTTCCTCCTTCCTTCCTTCCTTCCTTCCTCTCTCTCTCTCTCTCTTTCTCTCTCTCTCTTTTTCCCTAAAACACAAAACCTCTGAGGTTGGCCATGGCTCAGGTCTTCCTGCAAGGAGGGCTGCTCCTCTCTGTTCATCTGCGTTTCTCCTCCTCAGATGTATTCCTTTGGGTAGTTTGCCAGTGATCACGGGATTGCCTCTCAGCTCTTAACCCACCCTTCTTTGCCCTGCCCTATGCTACTGCAGCTGGACCCTGTTAAAGTTTCTCCTCTGCAGCTGGTAGAGTGTTAACTTCATAAACAGAGGCTGGAGAAGTGACCCCAAAAAGGCTGGAGACTGAAGACACTGTCCTCCTAGATCCAGGTCCTCCGCTCTGGGTGCTGTGCTCTTACTATTTATTATTATCGTTCAGTGTGGTGTGGAGACATTGATATCTATCTATATATGTCTATATCATATTATGTATGTGTGTATATATATATCTATATATATATATATCTATATATATCTTTTGGTGTCCATACTTAAAAAACTTTCTATAAGGCTTGTGCATCAATAAAAAGTTACAGCTCAGGACTTCCCTGGTGGCACAGTGGTTAAGAATCCGCCTGCCAGTTCAGGGGACACGGGTTCAAGCCCTGGTCCGGGAAGATCCCACATGCCGCAGAGCAACTAAGCCTGTGCGCCACAACTACTGAGCCCACGTGCCACAACTATTGAAGCCCATGCTCTGCGACAAGAGAAGTCACTGCAATGAGAAGCCTGTGCACCACAATGAAGAGTAGCCCCTGCTCGCCGCAACTAGAGAAAGTCCACGTGCAGCAACAAAGACACAACACAGCAACAAATAAAAATAAATTAAATAAATTAATTAAAAAAAAAGTTAAAGCTCACTATTATCCATGAAAAAAGAAAGACTGAACAGAAAAGGCCAATCCCTCTCTCTCCTGTGTAAAGCCCCATCTCTGTTTCTACTTTCTAGTTGGAATCTCCTTTACTTCCTCTGGTAATTCGTATGATGAATGACTTCATGTTTTAGGTAGAATTTGCGGCAGACTTCCGGGGTTCCTCTCTTGATTCAAAACTAATTAGATCTATCACTTTGGGCAAATTTTATAATTTTTTCTATGTTAGTATTAACAATTGGGAATCTTGTAAATGATTATTGAAAGGGAAACACTTTGCATAGTGCTCCGAGATACAGTAGATAATATAGAAAAAGTGCTTTACAGAATGCCCAGCACATAGTAAATTTTTTGTTTTTGTGTGTTTGTTCCTTTTTGTTTTTGTTAATGTAAGACCCTGCCTCCTAAGCATAGAGAGGTGGTCTTATCTGTGTAAACATCTGTGAGAACCCATCTCAACAGGGCTGCGACTTTTAAGGGTATAAGCACCACAAGAGATGTACATGTTAGTAAGATAGCGGAGGAAGAGCCAGGACCAACGGTGGACTACAGTAATAAAGACGGCTCACATTTACTGAGCACTGACCGTGGACCGAGCCCTGTGCTCAGTGGTTTTGCGAGTATCAATTCACTTAATTCTTACAGTACCTGTATCAGCCCAGGTGACAGGTAGTGCTTTCCCGTGCTGTGAACGAGGATGCTGAGGCATCCATCTCTTCCAAGATCTGTCCTAGTCACAGAGCTCAGAAGGAACATGGCGCTGAGTCTAAATCTGTGTCTTCAGTGATTCTAGTGACGGCCCCTCTGATGGCCATGCTGCCTCTGAAAGCCACAAACAGGGAGCTTTTCTTTTCTTGGCGCAAGAAAGGAAAGCTATTAAAAGGGTGACGCTGAAGGGGCTTTGGCAACCCACTAGCCTAAATGCTTGCAAGCCTGGGGGCATGGTGCAGCCTGAGAGCCATGTCACTTGCATAAATCTGCACAGTTAAGTGAGTATTAGATCTGGAACTGGAACCCAGGTTCTATGTCCTTCTTCTCTGTCTCTCACATCCCTCCAATAACATAGTCCCTATTCTAATGTGCATTATTAATTTCCTATGTGGTTACCTTTTAAAAAATATCCATGTCTCCCCAGTCAACCATATATCCTTTCCATATGGAGTTTAAACTCTTGTAAATCAAATGAGAACATGACAGACAGGAACGAAGGAATGGTTGCTGGACTTCTTTTAAAGAATAAAATGGCTTCAATGAACAGGTATTTATGGGAAAACACTCAGATCTTTACAAATATCTTAATGCTGAAAACATATTTTAATTGGCTTAATTAATAAAGGGGAGGAACTTTAACAGAGCCTTGGGATTAATCATTCCTGAAAATGATGAACTCTTGGCTGGCATCTTTTGCAGGGGATGGATCGTGAACCCCTGCACGGCTGGAGCCCTGGCAGAGAGAAGCTTGGGCATCAGAACAGTGGCATCGCAGGAGCCTGCATCTTGGAGAGACATGAGGGATACGAGCGTGGGGACGAGAGAGTTAATGCCTCCCCGTGCGAGAGAGTTATATCACGCAGCACCAGTGCGAGGTCAGCAGTCTGGCTGGGGCTCGGACGTCGCTGCGTGTGCCAACAAGCACCCCGGGCAGCCCTTGAGAGGGTTCCAAATCCAGGTTTCATTCTGCAGCCTGGAGGATGCTTTGACGATCGCCTTGTGAAAGGAAACTAGAAGCTGCATCGGTGATTCCCAGACAAGCCACGGGTTAGATCACGGAACTCCCCCAGCTGGGAGCCCACCGATGCAGTGACAAAGGGAGCCTGGCTGAGACCCTGCTCAGGTGAGATGAGGCTTCCGGCTGTGGGGTCTTGTCTCTGCCGTTCGTACGAGCGAAAGTCAGTCTGCTGGGACTAGACGCTGCTATCAGGCAGGTTGTTTGCTGAATGCCTTTCGTGTTTTCTCTAATTCCTTTTTCAGAAGCGTGAGCTAGTCTGATGATGCACTTTGGTCAGAAAGCCACCTCTAAAACCGGGGAGCTTGTTTCCTAGAGAATCTAGCTGCTGGGGGATTCCAGAGCAGGCTTTCAGGAGGGTCCGCAGCAGACCAGAGTCGGATTAGCACGTCCCCAGAGGCGATTTCTCACTGCGCCCCCAGATTAATACTAGGATGGTGGCAATGGAATATACCAGGGGGTCTGGGGTGCTGGGTCCTAACTCAGAACCCATCCTGGGGTTACCAGGAAGCCACGTGATCTTGGGAAAAACATGATTAAATATTTGCTGAGACAGGTTTGAGTCCTTGGGGTCAGAATTGTGTCCGGTTTACCTTTGTGTGCTGAGCCCTGGACATGGGATCTGGTGATCTGCGTGCCTAAAAGTTACCCAGCGACTCACAGTGCTTTGGAACAGAAAGCGTCACAACAAAATATGGGTGTAAACTTGGAAAGGCCATGACGTCTGCGTTATCATCTCAGGGAAGTCCTTTAGCCTTTCGGACCATTTGCAAAATCGTGTGTTGTGATGCTAACCCGAGCAGGGATCGGAGCAGCTGTGAGGCGAGTGTGGGTGCTGAGTCAGTGCCATGGCCCAGGTGGCCTGCGCTTTGGGTGAAGTGAGATCCCAGTGACAGGTCTCAGGGACGGAGAGAAATGGGAGTGAACCTGGGGCTTTGGGGAACAGCCTGGGTGAAGCCCAGTTACGACGGCCAAATGGTCTGACCACCTTGAGCCATACCCACGCTGGGGTCAGTCTCCAAGATGTCCGATCCACTGGGTGGGGTCTGTCATCAGGAAGCCTGGTGGCAAACAGCGTTTGCAATCAAGCAAATACCTGTTTTCAATGGCCAGCAAATGCTTCCAAATGACACCTCTAGCTGAACTCTTGAAAAGGCAGGGATGACTGCTGCTTTCCTGATTGACACCATCATGTCTCCTCACTGCCTTCAGGGCTGTGACCCACCAGGCTGATTCCAGCCTCTGCGATCTCTGCGCTCGCCTGTGCGCTTCTGGTCGCGTTTCTGGACTCTCTGCTTCACGCTTCGCGCAGCACCTGCTCAGGGCTCGTATTTTCCTGTTGTGTCCCTGATGCTCTCACCATCGCATGTCTGTTTCTGCTGGACCCTCAGCCTATAACACCCCATCCGGCAACCTGACCACTTGTATTCATTGTTTAAGACCAAGTTTAGTTGCAGTTTCTTCCATAAAGCTTTCTGGGGCTCACATAGGTGTTTCTCTTCTTGCCCTGAAAGCGTCCTATGTTGTTTCTATGCCAGAATTGCATTGGAATTACCTGCGTGCCCCGCCAGTCCATGCTGTGGGTTCAGCGTCCTGGTACACCCAGAGTCTGGTACACAGTAGGGAGAACCTTGTCTGACCATATGTAGAAAGAAAGAGTGTCCACCTCTGGGAAAGACTTCGGAGCCTCCAAGTGTTTCATCGTCTTCCCCAGGAATGGAAACCAACAAAATATTCAGGGGAAAAGCAGGAACACAGTGTCCGGAAAACAGGACTGGGGGCATCCGGGGGGCTACGGCTCAGAAGGCTGAGCAGGGAACTTGACCAGGTCCAGGGCACTGAAAGCCTCCCTCTGGGTTCCATGGCTGCCGGCCTGGGTCTGCCCTGGACTGGAAAGGGGACACTGAAGCACTGAGCTAAAGACCGAAGCCAGGAAAGAAGAGTAGGGAGGGCAGTGATGGCCAAGCCTCCAGTGGAAATAAGCTGCATTGTTTCAAGTATTCATTCCCCGCATTGCTTTGCTCTCATGTGACAGCGCATTGCAGCTGTGACGTGGGAAATATGCAGAGAGAGGTCTGTGAGACTCTAACTTTGTCCCCGAATCAAAGTCCGAGGCCCTCTGGTTTGGAAGGTGAGGTGGCCACCCCTGCCCTTCAGGCCAGGGGTGCACAGGCAGCCCTGCCCCTATTAGCCATGCACAGGAGGAAAGGCACCTGAGCGGGTGCCCTCGTCCCCCGGCGCCACCCAGGTGGACTTTGCCGCACTTGGTACAGGGTTCATTAGGAAGGCAATTAGAACACGCAGGTGGCAGGTGGTGTCTAAGAGTCAGAATCTGCCTCGTGACAAATACGTCTCAGACTGGTGTAGACGTGAAGGGACATTTACTGGGCCAGGTAGCCAGGAGGGTCAAAATATGATTTTGCTTCTGTTCCCAGCTGAGTCCAGGGGTTCAATGAAGTCAACAGAAATCTATGGGTATTTATGTGCATTTCGTTCTATTTTTCCTGTCTCTCAGGTCTGCTTTATTTATTTATTTTTAGTTGATTTTATTCACAAGCAAACACTTCCTGTAGGGCAGGGAGGATGGTACCTCTGACAGTTCTAATTAGTAAACTCAATAATAAAAGACAACCTCTTTCTCCAGAGTTCAAGAAAAATCCCAGTGTCCTTTGTTTGGCCTCATTTGGCTCCCAATCCCATTCCTAAATGCAGCCCTAGGGGCAAGGGGATGCAGTGTTTTTCTTGTGTGTGGCCTCTCCTGTTGCAGAGCACAGGCTCCGGACGCGCATGCTCAGCGGCCATAGCTCACGGGCCCAGCCCCTCCGCGGCACGTGGGATCTTCCCGGACCAGGGCACGAACCCGTGTACCCTGTATTGGCAGGCGGACTCCCAACCACTGCGCCACCAGGGAAGCCCAGGGGATGCAGTGTTTTGAGGGGCCATTCTTGGGTCTTGTTTCTCACCAACCCTCACACCAAGCAGCACTCACAGCTCATCCTACAACCACGTGGATTCCAAGCTCGCAGTCGCAGGCTGTCAGGGCAAGCAGGGAATTTAGCAGCTCCCTGGTGAGCTGGCTTCATTTTAGGTTTATTAATTTTCAGGGGGGAGGAGGGGATGTGAAAATATTATACTTATTGATTACAACTTAGAGAATAAAGGAAAAGGAAAGATGAAAATAAGAACCTTTCATGATCCTCCAATGTATATAGATAATACCTCTCATTATTCATTATTTTCCTCAAATAATTGAAAAGTTTTCTACATAATTTGAAATATTTTCTATTTTGCAGTCCTGACTTTCATAGTGATCATTTTCCTTGATCGTTTAAATTTTCCTTATAATATACTTTAATGGCAGCATGACCTTCCCAGAAATAAACATACACGTTCATCTAAACTC
Source organism: Tursiops truncatus (assembly GCF_011762595.2). NCBI lineage: Eukaryota > Metazoa > Chordata > Mammalia > Artiodactyla > Delphinidae > Tursiops > Tursiops truncatus. The sequence goes on along the minus strand of NC_047047.1, from coordinate 84,794,136 downwards.
TTTCAGCATTTTCCTTCCTTTTGTAGGTGAGGAAATTGAAGCCCAGAGAAGGAAAACAATTTTCCAAGATTGGCAGCAGCACAAAGACGTGATTTCAGGTGTTTTGATCCTAGTTATCTAAGCTCTTACTTACCTAAGGTCTTTATCTTCACGTATCTGCAAGAGATGCTGAAGTGTTTAGATTTTTTTTTTTTTTTGGTGACAAGAACTGATGGATAATCATCAATATTAAAGAGAGGTGCTTGAGAGCTGAGTAAAGTTCCTGTCCATCAGTAGACGCTGCCTGAAGCTCTAAGGAAGAGCCTAGAAGTCCTTCAAGGCCCTGCCCGGCATGGCGGGTGGGAGGTCGTTTCTAAAGGGGGCAGCAAAACGAAGTTGTTGAAACTTTGTAAAGGTGGAGAATATTTTGAAAACACATGTTCTTATTCACAAGATAGTGTGTGGGGATGAAAGTTACGAATGTTGTCTCTGACTCCCTGTTTTCATTCACTGAACAAATATTTATTGTGCACCTGCTCTGTGCCAGGCACCAGTCTAAGTACTGAGGACAAGCTGTGAAAAGACAAGGGCTGTGCTCTCAGGGAGCTCCTACGCTATGCAGGGGAGGTGGGACAGAAGGTTAGACAACTAAGTTGTCAAGATAGGCTAGGATGTAAGCACTGGGTTGAGCCGGGAGTGAGATGAAACATCCGGAGCCGGAGCAACCCCAGCCGAGGGGAGAGTCAGTGCAAAGGTCCTGGGGTAGACCCTGCAGTTTGTGTGAGGAGCAGAAGAGGCCAGCCAGCATGGCCGAGGCAGAGGAAGGAGGGGGCTGTGGTCTAGGCAGAGGCAGGGCCAGGTAAGGAATCTGCATTTTATGAAAAGTGTGCAGGGGAGCTGCTGGGAAGCTTTAGAACTGGATCGTGACAAGATGCTCTGCTTGGTGTTGTGAAAAATCACCCTGGCTTCTGGGGAAGGATGAATTTGGGAGACAGGAATGGCAGGAGGGAGACGGGTTGGAAGGTTATTGAGAAGGACCTGCAGGAAATGGCGGGCCCTGGTTTCGGGGGAGAAGTGGCTGGGTGATGGCCTTTGGAGGCCACAGGACTCCTGCTGGTTGGATGGGGATGGGGGTGGTGAGTGGTGGTGTGTTTAGGGAAAGGGAAGAATGAAAGATCATCGCTACAGCTTGACCTCACCAAGACTCGACACCTTGTCTCTTCCCCCAGTTTTCTGCTTTATCCAGAGGGAAAGGTGGGAAAGTGGGAGAAATTCATAAGCAAATACTCCAACACTCATTCAGACATTCTGTCATCTCTTGGAGTGGGGATGTCTGCCTTTTCACACAGGAGGGAGGGGTCTCAGGGCTCCTCGGGGTGGAGTGTCCCTGTGGAGGAAGGCTCAGGAGAGGTCTCACAGGCTCCGGACCATGTGTGGTCCCCGCGCACAGTGGGGTGGAGTCTGTGCTCCCTGGAGAGTTGTAGCCCCTGCCCTTCTTCCGCAGAGCGACACGCGGCTGGGTCTTGTCTTTGCGGAGCCCCTGCCCCTCCTGTTCTAAATGGTCTTAGGCTGGAGGTTGCCGTCATCCTTCCTCATCCTCAGACCTCGGTTCCCCTGAAACAAGCAGCTAAATGCAACCGTGAGGGGCTCGGTGAGGAAAGGCAACCGAGGTGACATCTCATAAATAAGAGCTTCCGTCCCAGTTAAGCAGTCAGCGAGAGTCATCTTTGTGTAACATCAGGTCCGAGAGCTGACCTTCTCAGGAGTTGTGCCCGGCCGGGGCTAGCTTGCAAGGGGGCCCCGGGGCCCAGGCCGTGTGCTGGAAACCAGGTGAAGTCTGAGGAGCTCTAAAATGACACCACTGAGGGGGGCAGGCTTTGTCCTGAGTTCCTCCCGCCTCTCCCCACCCGCCATCCACCGGCCTTCCTTCCCAGAGCCGGTGGCCGGCAGGAGGCACCAGGGAGAGGCCCTGCTGAGGCTTCTGCTTCTCAGAATCAAGGCTCCTTTGTGCGGACATGAAAACCCCCAGGGCCTGGCTCTGCCTTTCAAGCCTCATTTTTGCCATTCTCTGTCTCAAAATTCTTACTGTAATAATAGAAAATTTTATGCAGTCCTGCACACGTGCACGTACACACGCCAAATCTCTCCCTTGGGCTGTTTTCACGCAGCTCTGCCTGCTTAGATGCAGTGTCCCTTATCACCCTACTAGTTCATGGCTATTCATGCCCGGACACGTGAAGCATCACTACTCCTCCCACGAAGGCTTTTCTCTGGTCCTGACCCAGACTGGGCTGGACATGCTTCCTCGGTGTCACCGCAGCCGCCAGACCCACCTGGGACAAGGCTTTCTGCACACTCATCTGAACTGCTGCGCCCTCTCCTTCCTCGGTGTCACCGCAGCTGCCAGGCCCACCTGGGACAAGGCTTTCTGCACACTCATCTGAACTGCTGCACTCTCTCTCCTAACGTGTCTGTGCCTCGCCTTCTTGGCAGTAGCCTCCCCAGAATAGAGGGGTTAGAGCAGTTAGTGAGCATCAGTGGAGTCCATGCTGAGACAGTGTGGACACCGGGAAGGGACCACAGAGGCTGCATCTCTCAGATCTGGTCCAGGGTGGTGAGGTGCGGAAGGCTGGCTTCCATTCCACGCCTTCTCTTACACGATTTTCATAGTTTTATAGAAAAAAAGTGATTTAATGGCTAAAACCAGAGAGATGTCAGGCATCTGAGATGGTAAGGAAATGAGTCAGTGTGGAAATGTGAGTTCCCCCAGAAAGCCGAACATTTTTAAAGCCTTGACCATTTTGTATAGAAATCCTTTAACATTAACGATACAACTTTCTTTCTTCTTAAGAGCAAACATCGTACATTGTGATGTAGTACAGTGCTATTTTCAGGGTTCTGCAGGGAGGTTTTCTGCTATTTTGAACAACCTTAAGCTGCTGTATCTCTTGAGTTTTCAAGTTGGTTCCTCAGGTTTCTCAATGTTGCATCTTTTTTTTTTTCCCCTGTCAACTGTCACTTCTTATTTCTTCCACTATTGGTACATTTCCTTATAATAATAGCAGTGGTTCTCCATGTGCACATTTTTCTTCTAATCTGGAGAGAACTAGGGATATGAATAAGGGAGCTGGTTAAAGATAGACTTTTATATATTTATGTATATAAATATATGGAACAAGCTGGATTCCAGTGAGGACTCAGAGCTGTCTGGAGAGAACTAAAGACAGGGCATTTATAACAGAGCTTTGCAACTTCTCAATTAATCGATGCAAAGAGGTTTTGTCTGCTTCTTTTGTGGCCATCCGTTGGCCATTGTACTAATAGGTGAGATCACTCAAAGTCTAACTTCCAACTCTTGGAAGTATTTCAGCTGCGACATGAATATTCCACTCTGTAACATGGTGTAGAATGTCCAGATTCAATTTAATGGTTCAAATACTTGATTGATCTGCTAACAGGCATTAAGCCCCTCGATGGGCTTAATGACAGTGTGTGGGTCACCAAAGGGAACCCAGGAAGGGCAGGGGGTTCACGGCCCCCCATCTTAGACAAAGCCTTGTTTCCCTTGACAGAGAATCCATCCAGGCTTTTTGCTGGAACTTTGCTGGATAGTTCAACACTTTCTGCAAAAGCAGACTACTTTCTGTTTTCCTAAGTTCAATTTAAATATATGACGTAAGGCACTCTCTGAAGAGGCCGATCAGTTGCTGACCTATTTGTATGATATTTTAGGTATAAAATATCCAGGGTCATCCACGCAAACAGCAGAGTGTGAGCAAGATGCTCTTCGACACCCTGTAGCTAGAAGATTTTTTTGTTGTTTTTTGGCATAACATAACATTTATAAAATGAATGTTTGGATGCCCTTGAACCTCTCAACGCTTTACTGAGTTTAAGACTCTGCAGCCCTCAGTGTGTGAATTAGGTGTGTGGACTCTTCCTGTGACAGGAGACGAAGGTGAGGGCTCCTGTCACCTTGGACCTGAGCATAGAAAAGTAGTCCCTGGGAAGCTCACTCTCACCAGCTCAGAGATGACAAACTCAAGTAGCCACGCAGGCGAGGCCACCAGCACAAAGGGGTGAAGTGGGCCAGGTACGGTTGCAGCAGGGAGCACCTGCCCCACCTGAGGTCAACTGGTCTAGAGTTGCAGGGAAGCCAGAGATCGGACCTGAACTTGGAGACTCCTGGCTTTTAGAGCCCCATGTACCTAACCATGTCCGTGGGTGGGAGGTGGCTGGAGGGTCCCAAATTTATCACATCTGCTTGGTACCATCGACAGAGCAGAGAACTCTCCCACTGGGAGACCCAGTCCCCAAATTCAGACCCAGAACTGTTTTCTGAGGTTGGCTTAGTGTTTAGAAATAAATAAATACAATCAGTTTGGATGAAAGTGTCTTTGAGAGGTGTTTCATCTCCAGTTTTCCTCAGGCCTCACCACTCCCTGCTGTCTTACAGCAGCTCCCATGTGCACATTTGTGCTTCCTCTCTGCCCCTTACAGGCATCTGCATTTTTAGCTGTGTATACAAATAGATGCACGTTTTAATCCCTTGTCTGTTCAGGCTTGACAACCTCACTGCAGATCTAGGGCAGAACCAAAAAATGTTATAAATGATGTCCTGTGGGCCGGAAGAGTGCGGCCTTGGCTGGGGGTGTGGGCTGGCTTCCCTGCCACTGGAACTTTCTAATTCTGGTCTGTAACCAGTTAATTGTGACATTAGAAACAAAATACCCCGAGCATCGATTACAGCGCCTGCTGGATACATAATAATAACTCAATATATGGAAACTAATTATTGTTGCCATGAGTATTTTATGATGAATATTTTTATTAGAGTAACCTATATCCGTGGATCCAAATACATAAATAGCTTTGGAATCACCCAACACAGAATGCTTATATTCATAAACTTACACAGCCCCTCTGCAGAGTGTTTCTTATAGACAAACACAATAGAGGTGGAATTCTAAAGCCCCAATTAAGTGGAAAAGGTCGCTTTTGTGGTAACAATAGGGCAGAGCTAAGCAACAAAAAAAAAGCTACTTAGTTTGGCAACCTTTGTTCCGAAGAATCTTCTGAAAAAGCCCCCCTCTGAACCTCCTGAATGGGGCCTGATCCCATCTTCCTAATCCCCTGGCCGTCTCACATAGGGTTAATTGAATGCTGGGGAGGGGTGGGTCCCCTTTTGTGGCAGGAGCTGGTCACAAAACAAAAATCAATTGCTAGGTTCCAAAAGGTTTCTCCCTCACACTCTGTGCTAAAGTAAGAGCTGCAATTCCTCTTCCTTCTTGGCCGGGAGGGGCGCAGAGAAAGTTAAATCTTTCGAACACGCAGAATTTTCTGGAAAAGGTGAAAGTTCCGTTTCAAGTTCCAAATTGAATGCAGCCTCCCAGCCCGATGCTTTGACCCGTCTTTGTCCCGGTGCCGCAGACGCACCGCTGGCTGCGGCAGCAGCGTGGGCCGGGAGGGCCCGGGCTCCCACGCCGGCCCCTCCCCCAAACACCAGGCTGCACATGGTAATTAAACCTCTGGGGCCTGGAGATGTTGGACTCCGGTTTGGAGAAATACTACACAGAAGAGCCGACCGGCAGCCCCTCCTTCTCGCCTGTGGGAATTTTCTTTAGTTACACATGGCTTCCCAGGTAAACAAGCTTGAAAAAAAAAAAGAAAAAGTCACTGGCGGGAATTAAATTAGCACCTTAGTGTTGCTTGTAATGAACCGGTCTGCTTAATGAGATGATCATGAAATCATGTTGAAAAACATAAAATCCTAGCAAAAAATGGGGGGTTTGCCTTGCCTTCCTAGGTCCTTTGTGGAACGCCTTTATTGAATATGATGTTTTCTTAAACATCCAATGTGCTTTTTTTCCAAGAGACAAATTGGAATTGTGAAAGATCGGGTGTTTATTACCTAACAATTGTGCTACAGGGCTGCCCCATGTCCTCGTTTCTCTGAGCTTCCTTTCTGTAAACTCTGCACAATTTTACCCATCTGGGAGTTTAGTCTGGGGATGATGTGAAGTCATTGTAAGGCCGAGTGTTGAACATTTAGGAGGCGGGTGGCACTGCACTAGTTCACCTGGTCTGGAACATGGTCTTCTGCACATATAGGCAGTGAAACGTCGGCACGTGGGGTGGAGTAACTCATCCAAGACCACGGACGGCACGTGATGGGGCCCGGGCTCAAGGGGAGCTCTGCTGACTCCAAAGCTCGGGCTTTTAGCAAGACCCGACACCCCCGGACTCTGTGCACACGTTGTGCAGGAAATGTCCATGGGGTCCCCTGTGTCAATGCCCTCCTCTCCTTCCCTCAGGAGGAAAGGGAACGTCTTGCCCGGCCTGTGGTTTGAGGTCTACCAGGGATCAGTGGACCGTTGCCCCAGGAATCCCGGAGTCTACAATTCACAAACAGGAACTATATGTCTGGAATAATCACGGGGCATGGCTGCTGGTCTGGGAAAGAAGGAAAGGCCGATGTGTCACGAGGACATATTCAAACACGCGCCTGGGCTGCCCACGCCGGCTGCTCTTGGGAGCCCTGTGTGTGTCCGGGGACCCCACCCCCTTGGTCTTTGACGGGGGATCCAGCGATCCCCGGTATTCCTTTGAAGGGTGGGCATGCGCACGCTGGCCTGACATCTGCCCTTCCAGGCACCAGGGACACAGAGGGGAGAAGGTGGGTGTCCCTAGCATTTCCCTTCGCCTGGATCCCCACTGTTCCTCCAACAAGGAGAGCATTACCTGCAGGCGGTGAGGGCAGCAGGGCAGGAGACCTGACTCCTGTCTGGCTCTTCCCGACAACGTGACCAAAGCAGGCTGCTGAGCTGGGCTTCAGTTCCTCAGTCCCCTCGAAGTCCATCTCCGGTTTGACAAACCCAACAGATATCTGTCCAAACGATCATGATAAGATTAATAAATAAACGCAGAGCTGGGAAGATCCAACAGGAGGACCGTGCAGCTGAGAAGTTTGCTGCTGACCTGAGTCCCCAGGTAGTCGGAGGACATTCACCATTGTTAGGCTGCAGTGACTGGTCCCCTTGGTTGTCTGGCCGTCACCAACACCCTCATCCTGTCCTCAGTGTCCTGAGGATGGAAGTGGGGAGGGAGACAGGGCCGTTCCATGGGGAGGGCTTCTTGGTGAGAAAGAGGATGATTCAGGGGAGGCGGGGGGACTTGATCTTCCTTTCCCTCCGCGCTCAAAGCACTTCTGGGCAGACTGCACATCAGGGGATGAAGGGAGCTGTTCGGAGAGAGAGGCGGGGTTGGAGAAGAGCAGCCAGCTCGACGCCAGGTTCTTGGCCTTTGGTACCAGGAGTCCCAGTAACGGTGGTGGTGTTGGTAGTGGTTAGAATAGTAGGAATAGATGTGGCAGCTAATGGTCTGGAATGCTTACTGTACTTCCCAGATGCTCTTTATTTATGAGGATTTTCTAATTTTCACAAGAACCTTAGAGGTTCTTAGAGGTCGTTCATTTTCCCTATTAACACATGAGGGGTGTGACATTTACGGGGATGAGAAACTTAGCCCAGGCACAACAGCCCGGCCAGCAGTCTTGACACAATGGTTTCCTTCCTCTGTGCTTACTTTCTAGGAAGCAGAGGTCTTGGGGAAGAAGCAAACTGGGTGCCTGTGTGTGAGGCCGAGAGTGCTGTGAATTCTAGTGAGTTTTTTGTGATTGCTTCCCAGACCCTCTAGAAAGATTGCTTTCATCCCTGGTTTGGAGGCCACGCGCTAGGCGCTGACGGCCTTTCAACTCAAACCCAGGTCCAGCGAAGGCCCCCCAGTTCCATCTGAAATGAGCGCGTAGCCGGGGCAGGGAACTTGGCGGGCGCTCCCCCTAGTGGCGGTAAGCAGAACCGCCCTGCTCCCCCTCCGCTCTCGACTTCTTGACTTGACCTCTCCATAGACTGAAAGCTTCTTGAAGGCAAGGCGTCTCCACCCACTTACCATTCACAGAATTCTGCTAGAAGATGGGGGCACATGGCATTGAACAAGGCACAGTGACTTTCTGTCAGCATTTTTCATCAAGGGGACAGAGAACATGCACCCAGGACTGAAACACAGACATCTGAGAACTGTTACGGGAGCAGAGAAAGGAAGGACTCACTCTGCCCAGGAGAATTGGTCAGGAAAGGCTCCAAAGCGGGAGCAGCATTGGGTCTTGACCTAACAACGGAGCCGACTTCAGCATGCAGGTTCCTGGGCCGCTGGAGTGGTGAAGCCACCCAGAGCTAAAGAAACCCCAGGGGGGTGGAGTTGGCCTCAGGCAGTGGCAGAGGGGACGGTAAGAAGCAGGCAAGTGACTTTTCCATCTGATGCGTGCCCTTTAGCACCTCCAGTTTTGAAAATTGTCTCTAAGATACTAAGCAATGCCTGGATACTTAACAGAAGTCAAGAGTTTTAAAGTGTTCAAAGAAAAAACAAGAAAACACAAACAAAAAATGAAACGGGAGTAAGACCCACAGAGATGAACACTAACGTTTTTTTCTGAAAGCTCCAACCCATCATTTGCCTTGTTAATGATCCCTAATGAAGACAGCGGCCAATAGTCAAATAACTGAGTCGTAAAACTGAAAACCAAAGGCCAACACAGGTGTAGTTCACTGACTAAGGTGATCACGTAAGAGATTCACGCCAAGTACACGTTCCTCAGCGTGCACGCAGTAAGCTTTTCTTATTCAGATCGTGTGTACAGGCTCCCTGCAGAGCTGGGCACAGAGAGTCAGCACGGTTACGACAGGCTGAGCTTACAACACTGCAAAAGGGATGCCCATTCACGCCTATGGAACCTGAATACTCCTGTTGCGTTTACTGTGTGGCTTTTGTGTGAAACCCCTTATCTTTTCACTTGGACGCCTCCTGGAAGGTGTGCACCTCAACCAGTGTGGCCCGGCTCCGGCAGCAAGAGCTGTGGACCACCGCCCGCCGCCTGGACGGATCCTCTGCTGGTGAGCATGTGAGATCCTCACGGAGTGCCTTTTGTGCCCCGAAGGTGTCACAAGGCAAAGTGGCAGGGGCTGGGGCAGACCCGGAGCTGTGGACAGCTCCTGAACCCCAGCCTCAGGCCTTGCACTCGTGAAACCTCAGCTCAGAAGCTGGGGTGGCGTTCCATGTGATCTTGCCCCTAGTGCCCCAGGTGGGTCCATATGGTGATCCCCCCAGGCCCCCATGGCCGTCAGCCCCCTCCCGCTTCCCTTCCCTGCGGACAGGCAGGAATTCGTCAACAGCTTTGCCATGACAGTGAACTTCACTAGGAGTTCCAGGACCAATTTTTGTCCTTATTTGGGAACTTGGTTGTCCTGCCATCTTGGGTACTGAGGATTTTGCCCCCTGAATGGTCCGGCTCACAGGAAAGCCTGCTGCCACGAAAAGACACTTGCACAAGAAAGCTGTATCCCTTCCACTGGCAGGGCAGGGTGCTGAAACCATCCCTCCCATGGGCCAGCTCTGCTGTACACCGTCTGCAGGGCCAATGGCCCCTGAGTAGAACCCTGGAGAGTACCCACCGCTTGATTGCTGTGAGACTGCTCCTTTCCTTTTGCGAGAAAAGCCTGCTCCCCAGCGTGGGGCAAGGCAAGCTGGCTCCCCAGCCCTAACTGGAGGGCTGGCACTGATGCAGGCTACTGGTCTGCATGGTCTTCAGCCAGGCGGGAGCCGCAGGGTGTCCTCGAGAGAGCTGTGCACACAGCCAGGGACATCCCAGCCATCTCCTGCAGCGCCAACAGGCTTGAGAAAAGGAGGAGGCTAAGTAAGCTTCCTCTGGTCGGTATGCAGGGAAGACGGTCTACCCAAATCTTAGCCAAGTCAGAGCTCAAGAGAGCATGTCTCCCCCCGCTAACCACATCCTCCCAGGCTTCTGTATGGCATGGCCCGGTTCCAGGCCTGCGGTCCAATACTGGTAATTTCATAGCATGGTTGCTAGTTGGCCAGCCTCCTCTTCAAGGAGCAAAGAGACCCTTCAGGGAGAGCTCGTGTCCTTTCTTATTTGCGTGCACTCCAAGATGACTGGATGAATTCAAGGACGCCTGTGCTCAAAGGAACATACTTTTCCAATCCTGTACCAATTCCCCTTATTTATTCTCTACCCCTTCTGGCTTGAGGTAACCTCTTCTCACCCAGCCCTACCACGATTGAAAACAACAACAATGACATCAAAGTCCCTGGATATCAGACTTTTACTCCTTAGTGTAAATTAGTTTGAGATGCCCTGTTCTGTCTGAGAGAACTTACAATTTCCTGCTAATTTCTGATTGTTTATATACAATCAGGTGCTCTCCTGCTCAGAACCTCTGCACTTGGTATTTCTTCTATGGGAAATGCTCTTCCCCCTAGATTTCTACCTGGTCTCTCCCTCACCTCCTCTGGGCCTCCTGGGCACCTTGTTTAAAACACTAACCCATGCCTTCCTCAATACACACTCCACCCCAGTTCCCCCTTAGTTTTTACCTGCAGCCCTTGCCTGATTTACAATATACTTTGCTCTTTATTTGGTTATAGTCTGTTTCCCCTTTTAGACTGTAAGCTCCCTGAGGGCAGGCACGCTTGTTTGTTTTACCTGCTGCTAAATCCCCAGTGCCTAGATGTATGTGGTGTCCTAAGTAGCAAGTTAACTGTCTATTGAATGAATCAATGAGTAAACCACGGATCAAACGCTTCAGCAGGGAATTTATCTTACTGATGACACGAGGACTGTAGTCACAGAGCCCTGTGCAGGGCACAATTGCTGCCTGGCCCCAGGGGTGGGCAAACTGGTTCCTGGAAGACCATCTCTTCCTGGGCCTCAGGAGTGGGTGTGAGGTAGCACCCACGTGGTGCACAGACTGGCTCTCCGGGCCCTGCTGGAGGCACAGGATGCCAGGAGGATGGTGTGGTCTGGAGGTGGGATGAACACGGCTTCCCCTCCCACATCTGGTGGATGGGTTTCATCTGGCAAGTGTCTTAGCTTGTTTTTTTTTTCTTAGCTTTTTGAAGTTTGGATTTTCCCTTCTGAAAAATTCAAACAGGGAACCCTATCTTGCTGGGTTTCGGTAGATACTCAGTAAATGGTCATGGTGTGGCTGGTAGGAAATTAGAACCATGTATGCCCCTCCTGGCACAGAGTAGGCACCTCTGACCGGCAGGCGCTATGGTGTGCAGGGGAGCAGAGTCCTGGCCTCCAACAGACACAACCACCAGGCTTGGAATTGCCCAGGGGGCTGCCACCGGTGCTGCCTCCCCCTGCTGTTCCCCAGGCCGCAGGACGGAAGGCAGCACACTCCGTGCACAGGGCAATCTCGCCGCTGACGGGCACCTTGTGCTCGACCTCCTCACCTCCGCTTCCCCACCAGGAAGATGAAGGCATTGTCAGGACCTGGAGGGGAAGTGTTCTGATGATTAATCGGGACTCCTGCAAGTTGCCTTTGGGGTCACAGATCCTGAGCACTGTTCCGGAGTCTCAGTGGACACTGGTTTTAAGGCAGTCGGAGCCCCAGCTTGTGTTTCGCCTCCGTCTGTCAGAGACCTGACGCAGCTCTCACCATCTCCCCCTCCCCTCTCTCGGGCCATCACCACATGCTGTTATGGCTCCCGTCCAGGGACCACACACCAGGGATGGGAGGACCACCACCCATTGGCCGAGGAAGTCCCTTTAGGTGTGAGGTAAATATTCAGTTACTTAAGGCTCATACGTGATGAGATGAACTTAACTTCATGTCATCTCTTCGAGATATTACTTTTTTTTTAAGAAAAGGAGAAAGCACTGCTTTGATCTTAAATTAGACAAATGTCCTTTGGATGAGCCCACCATGGGGTTGATCAGGAACAGGGACCACTGGGGACTTGGCAGGGCTCTGGCCTCTGGGGCGGGCACACACCAGGCCAGGTGGCCCCTCCTGCTGGGGCAGTTCCCTCTGTCACCAGGCTGGGAAGGGGTGGTGTGAGCAGACACTGGGGACCTCACAGGGGGAGGCTTCACTCTGATTTGTTCACGGCTTCCGGGGAGGGGCTTCATTTCAGCTGACCCTGCGCCCACCGCCCCTCCCCCCGGGCCCCCCATTTGAGTGGTCTGGGATCAGATGTGTACAGTTAGGGAAATACAGTGGAGCCAGAGCCTTTCCACTGTAAATCCCGCCCATATGCTCCAGGGCTGCCTGCAGGATATGCAGAGCCTCTTCTCAAATGTCCAAATTCCCTCTGTCGGGTTCCACAGAACAGATGTTACCCCGGCTCCTATGACATTCATTTATGAACTTCACATATGCTGAGTTATGGACCCCGCGCTGTTGCATGTGCTTTGCTGTACGTTCCAAAAGCACATTTGTGTGGTTTTGCAGAAACTTTGCACTGCTCTGGCTCTCTACGAAATTTTGAGGTCTGTTCTCATCAGCATTCTAGCCTTGCCCTAGAACATCGCAGGTGGAAGAGGAACCCTAGCCACCCCCCATCCGTCCTGCTAGAGGTGGTGAGAGGCTTACAGAGAGGAGGTGTCTCCCCAAGTTTGCCAGGTTCAGGGACCAGCTCAGGACTCAAGCCTCTGCTCCTGACTTCTCAGCAGTCTGGGCTCTTTATGTCTCAAAATCTACCTTCATAACGCCAGAGCTTTCACAATGTATTTCAAAACAAATGGTTCGGTAATTTTAATTCTTTTTTGTTTTATTTAAAAAGACCCTATTATTTTAGAGGAGTTTTAGGTTCACAGCAAAATTGAGGGGAAGGCACAGAGAGTTCCCGTAGACCCCCTGCCCTCACACACACACAGCCTCCCCCCAATCAGCATCCCTCACCTGAGTGGGGGCTTCGCTACAACTGATAACCCTACACTAACATGCCATCATCACCTAACGTCCACAGTTTACATCAGGGTTCACCCCTGGAAACGTACATCCCATGGGATGGACAAGTGTATGATGACATGAATCCGCGATTATAGTGTCATACAGAGTGGTTTCACTGCCCTAGAAATCCCCTGTGCCCTGTCTATTTATTCTGAACCCCCAGTTTCTGGTAAGCACTCATCTCTTCACTGTGCCCATAGTTTTTCCTTATTTGATGTTTTTTAAGGTTCCAGTGTTAGCCCAAGAGGTTATATGAGTAAAGAGTTTAACCATTGCAGCCTCAGGGTCAGACCTGGCCAGGTGTCCACCTTCAGGACAGAAGCATTTCAGAAAAGTCCTGACACCAGCTTCCCTGCAAGTCTCAGAGGCTGCCTGTTTCCATGGTGACGTGACTCTGCCCCTGCTCTGAGGACCACTGCCCTTCTGGATGTTGTGGCGTGTCCTCTCTGACACCCACTCCCTTCGCCCCGACCCCAGGCACCAGTATCCCAGGTTGGTGTCTAGCTTTCTGGGCTCTTCCAACACTGTCTGGATCCACCTCCTCTGAGGGGGACCTGGTTGTCTCGCTGACTGCTGTTCCCAGCACAGGGCATACTGGCTGGGTTACAGTGAGTACTTCATGGATAAATCTTCAAGGAACGAACAGATGCCGTACTCAAATCGATCTTTCTGATGTGTTACACTTTCTGTCCCAGAGCTTTGAGGTCTTATCTCAGAGTTTCTAGGACTTTGGGTACAGAGCCTTCACCTGCTGAGCCAGACTTGCTGGCTTCACCCCCAGGGCCCTGAGTCAGTGTGTCCAGGAGGCCCAGGAGTCTGAATCCAACACGGCGGGGGCAGTGGGGTCTGCTCTGGGGGCACTGCCTCCTGGAAGACGCTGTCAGGTCAAGTGCTTAGGGACAGGGGTGTTGTCCCTCGTCTGCACTTGGTGACTCCGGGCGTGTCTGGGCTGCGTGGGGATGTGCTCGCTGTTTTGTGGGATGACAGCTCACAGAAGTGGTCCTCAGACTTGAGTCCCAGTTGCTGCTCTGCCCTCCATGGACTGGGTGAACTCGAGCATGTTGCCTTGCTGCTCGGAGCCTGTCTCTTCATCCTGGACGGAGGGCATTCGAATACATGAAGGTCCTTTTCGGTCCTTAATAGCGCAGGAGATTAGGGGTCCGGGCGATGTCTGCGCTGGCAGCTGCGGCTCTGTGGTCCCCACCCCCAGGCAGTCAGGACACAGTGAACAAGGCTGCGGTCCTGCCCGCACTCTGCTGGCGGCTGTCCTGAGGGACCCTGCCCCACCTCCCAGCCACTGCCACACACCCCACTTCTGGTGGGCGGTCCCCTTCCATCACTGAGGAGCAGAGCCCTGGCCTCGCCTTGGTACCCTTCGCTCCCACCCGGGGAATTGCCTGCTGTTCTCTGGTTCAGCTCAGCAGGGTTGATGGACACCGCTCGAGACCAGGAGTCAGAAAATGCTCAGAGAGTAGTCCGGCCCTGCCGCCGTGAGCGGGGACTGGGGGTCCACGTTCTCTGACTTTGGCTTCCCGTGCGCACAGTGAGGGATTTGTGTGAATTCTCGGTTCTCAACCCGGAGCCCGGTCGGGTTTCTTTGTGCCAAATACTGTAACTAGGTTCTAACCTCAGAGAGTCTGACTCAGGAAGTCTGGAGCAAGGTCCAGACAAAAGAAATCTGGGGCAAAAACAGCTGTGGAGGGGATGCTGAAGGGCTCCGCTGGGTCTCGGTGACAGTGTTTCCCTAAATAATCCTCACCCCTGACAGCCAGCTAGCAGCCCATTCCAGTCAGGGCAACACTCCCACACTTTGATGTTGTGTCGGGAGATGCAGCCTGCAATCATAGGTCTTTTCCTGCTGTGCAGGCTGCAAATGCACGTGGAACACCATTCGTAAGTGATATTGAATCCATCCTAAAAGTGCCGTTGGTGGCAGCACAGAGGCAGCCCACGTACAGCAACACTTGCAAAGCCATGACCAGGTAGGTCTTCAGGGCTGGGCCCTAAGTCACCAAGGACTCTCCTTGAACTTAGAAGGACAGCCCTGGAGTTGGATGGTCCTGGAGCTGAGTGCATCTAAGCAATGCTCCCAGCATCTCAAGAGAAGCTCGGAGTGATGTTAGCGTCCATGCTTTCTTGTCATACAAATGGCATGTGGGAAAGTCACCAAGTATTATGATGATCCTTCGATATGTATTATTATGACATTTTCAGAATATTCTATTTGTTATTAATATTATTTTATAACAATATTAATATTAATGGATACAATCTTCTCTGTATTTTCTCTTTTGCCAAGTACTCTTATAAATGCTTCCCATGCATAACCTCAGAAGCACATGCTGAAGTAATTCTTATTACCTTCACTTCACATACAAGGGTGCAAGGGCATCTGAATGTCTTGGCCCAGGTGGTGGAGCTGAGACACTGTGATCAGGGGGTGGCCTGGCTGGAAGAATCCGCCCTAATCACTATGTCACATGGCCCCCCAGGACTCAGGATGGCCTTAGAAGGGGAGGCACTATGGCAGGGCCTGACCACTGCTTTTGTGCAAACACGGTGAGCATGTTTTCTGTGTTACAGTGGTTGAAGTGACACCTGTGAAGTGCGTTTTGGGGCAGGCGTTATTTTGGCCTCTTTTGGCCTCTGTGGCAGGGGTGAGGGTGGGATGAGGCATCAGCCCATGGGAATTCAAAACGGGAACAACACACACAAAGTTAAAGAAGTGATGGTTACCTGGGTCACCTCACCTCTATGTTTGGCTGAGAGGACTTCCTGCTTTTCTTAACCTAGTTCTGGAATAGGGACTCACGTGGCAAAGCCCCTTTGCACCAGAGGCTCAAAGCATGCATTGTCTCACACAGCCTCCTCTACGACAGGGCACCAGCATGCCCCCTGTGTGGGTGGGGCACAGGTGCTAGAGCTTTCCCAAGGCCCCTAGGGAGCCCGGTCGGTGGTCACCAAACACGCACAGGTGAGCTGGTGAAGAGGATTTTCAAAAGCTTGAACAAGTTCTGCTCCATCAGGTGGGGAAGGACTGAGACCCCCAATGGGAAGGGGAGGGGCTGTGTGGTCAGACTCCGTCTCCAATTCTGCACCTCCTGCCCTCTGCTCCCTGAAGTGACGGCCCACTTAGGGGCTCAGCCTGCTCGGTTTCAGGCCAGGAAACAAACATCCCAGCCTCTGCCTCGCAAGGCGGGTGCTGAACCAGCATTTATCTCGCCCTTTCTGATGCCAGGGCTGTGCTTGGTGTTCCTGAAACTACTTCCCGTAAACCTTCCCACTCCTGCCGGGAGAAATTCTCGTGTTCCTGGTGCAGCTTAGGAGACTGAAGCCCATGAGAATAAGGGTCCATGGTCACACAGCAAGGGACAAAACAGGGCCTCAGAGCAGAGTTTCAGCCGCCAATGCCAGAGCTCTTTTCACGTTATTCTCTTTGCTTTGAAGGCTACTGGGGGTCCGCTGTGCTTTTAGTACCAGGAATCACGTGATTTAAATTGGATTCTCACTGGCACTGCAGCCAGCACTGTCCTTTCTCTCGAGGGTCTAGGACCCCTGTTGTAAAGTGGGGATGAATTCGTGTGAAGAAGATGGGTGGGCAGTGTACAACCTCCTCTCTCACATCCATAGATCTGTGTTCCAGACACAAAGGAATGCTGAATCATCTTGAAAATGCCATAGGTGTACTTAAAAAGCATGAAAAAGGTATATTTTCAGGTGCCAGAGAAGAAGGGAAGATTAAAGAGAGAGAGCATAAGCAGGGCTTGAAACCTAGCATCTTATGAAGCTATTGGGACCAGAAAGACATCTTAGGGGATGGGACAGCTGCCTGAGGGTGTCCAGGGAGCTTGCAGGTACTGTGTGCAGGGAGAATCAGGGGTAGCAGGTTTGCAAAGCCAGGAATAGGGATGGAGCTACCATGTCTGCATAGAAACTAGCAGTGTTTGGCCTTCCATATCCCAGAAAGCAGAGTGATAGCTGATGTTGGCTCTGGACCCCAGGCACGCCTGGTATGGGGGGCCGCAATTCACACTGTCTGCACTATTTGGAAATTTTGAACAGGAATTTCATGTAAAAGCTGATCTGGAGCTGACTGCAACCCAAAAAGCCCAGCCCCGGAGGAAGGATCATTGCCCCAGGAGAGGCTCCTGCACGAGTCAGGGCATCTCTGGGACTCCAGGGATGGACAATTTCGAAGGGAGATGAGCTCACAGCACCTGTGGAAACTCACCACCTTGAGGCTGAACAGAGTCAATAAAAGGAGGATTCACATCCGAGGACCTACAGATAAAGGGAGCATCAAAATGCACCTTTGACCATTCGAAACACAACATAAAGGGGGAAATAAAGGAACATAGCCCGCATTCCAACAATAGGACTTAAAAAGAAGATAATCACAAAATGAAAAATAGAGTCATTGAAAGAAAGTGAGTGGATTGGATAGAACGTCTCCTGGTCTCCGTTGTGTTCGTTCCCGTTCCCGCACTGTAATATCCTAGGAGCAGGGACCGGTCTCATTGACATTGAATCTTATGCCTCCCGTAGGCCCCTGGACTGGGTGGACACACAAGGCACATGCACCTGCTGGAAGGGTGGACCGTCCATGTTAAGTGTCCATGGTGAGCTGCTACTTCCAGAATCTTCAGATGTGGATGGTGGTGGCCGCCAGATGGCTTCTGTTCCAGCCAGGTGTGGCGGGCCTCAGCTTAGGGTGTGAGGAGATGGCGTGCACAGCTGGAAAGGAGGCCGGCAAGCGGGGAAGAGTGGACGGCTCCCCCGTCTCATGCTCTGCACAGGGAGGGCGCAGCCTGGCCTGTGGATCTCATGTCGGCACCGGTTTCCTCGCCAGGCCAGTGGACCCGCATGAGCCCCACTGGACAGCTTCCCTTTCTGCCGTGTCCCCTCTTCCTCCATTTATTGTGTTGTTTCGTCTTGTGCTAACAAGGATCTTTGAAAAATGACTGGTGTGGTAATAATCTATGGAACTTACTGTAGATAGCAATTAAATATGGTTAACGGCTGGGTTGCACTGACACATTAAAAGGCCCACGGGCTGCAGTTTATGAAGACAGCCCTGCTGTCTCATTTGTATCTGATGCATGTCTCTGGTGTCCGCTCAGGAGGTGCAGTCTCAGAAGGGCACACCTTCCAGGCCTCCCCCAGAATCACTTCAGTCACCAGGCCACCCAAAACCATGTTAGCACGACTTGATCATCCTTACTGCAGCCCATAATGTCCTCAGAGGGCCTGCTGGCCTTTATCCTTGTAAAAAAAAGCATGTGCTATCCAAAGGAAATTTTAGTTATAATATTGGGGATGATTCTCACACATGATGGAAAGTGAGTTGATGACAAGAATTGATATTAAAGACTGGGATCTCACTGTCCCCAACGTTGCTGATGTCTGGATATAACAGGCACTCAGACCCAGTGTGAGGTTGGTCCATCTCCCTAGGGGCCAGCAAGCCCTGCAGAGTCACGCCTCATTCATCCAGCAGCCTTACCCCTGCAAGACTCCAGAAGGAAGAGAAAACTCTGAGAAGCCAGAACAAGAACGAAGATTATGCAACCTACTCACACATGAACAACTAGACAAGAGATGACCAACTGGTCCCAGGTGTCCCCCATCCCCCCACTGGCCAAGTCTACACACTGAGATCACACTTGCTGATGCATGTACTTCCATCAGCAGTCAGGGCTGGAGAGAAAAGGTGTGTCTGCTGCTTCTGTCCTGGATTTTCACCTACAGACTAAATATAGAAACAATGCTAATAATGTAATTTTTCAGGACAAGTTACTGAGGTTTCCTTCGTATTTTTTCCCCTTTTGTGGATACATTTTCTTCCTGAGAAAACAGCCAAGACTGTGTGCTCTCTTGCCTCTGGGATTGCTAATGGTTTCGTGCCACAGGGCCCAAAGCGGAAGCATCTAGGCAGCTGGATGGTGATTCAAGGCCTTGTTTTGGAAAGTCTAGGCTTACTGAGAGAAATTATGCTGGACAGGCCAGTGGAGGAAACCACAGAGTCGTGGGGTGTCCAGCAATGAGAGACGAGAATTACCAGACCAGGTGAGGGTGGAGGATGTCTTGGGGTGAAGAGTGCGATGACTTCCTGTTGACATCATTGTGGCTGCTGTCCAGTGAGTCCCAGGGACCCTGCTCACATCAGAGATGCTGGGGGATGTGAGGATACTGAATACAGAGAAATGGCCTTGGAGAAAATGACAAAGAATCCCTGTGTCCAAACAGTTCAGACACAGCCCACCTCAAAGAGAGCATGGGGGTGAACAGAGAGTTTATCTGTGGGACACTCAGGGCTGAAGAATTGAGAAGGCTTCCTTGAATGTTTGGGCCATCTAGAACCTTCTGGAATTTTGTTCAAGTCTAGGAGGGATGATTCATTTGCAGTGAGCCAGCTGAAGAGACGTTTGGACCAGATTTTATTTAATTTGGAGAAACAATGTCATATGATAGCTCTGCTGGGGCTTAAAGTCTGCTGGCGAAATGAATTTCCTGAAAGAGCTAAGGCTGTGGAAGGTGATGCTATGGCCTGTCTCCAAGTGTTAACTTCTAGGAAAATGAAAGCTGTCTTCTGGAGTAGGAATGACATGGGGTCTACACTGTCAGAGTGCTGGGGGCAAGGACAAAGGACAGGGGCCAAAGTGCATTCAGGTTGTGATCCCATTAGCAGTACAGAAATGACTGGTTCACCTAAATCAGTCCTTTTTTTTTGCAGCTTTATGGAGGTATAACTGACAAGTAAAAATTGTGTATATTTAAGGTGTACAACTTGATGTTTTGATTTACACATACATGGTGAAATAATCACCACAACTGAGCTAATTAACATCTCTGTCACTTCACATAGTTACATTTTTCATGCATGTGGGGTGAGAACACTTCATATCCAACCTCTTAGCATGTTTCGAGTATATAATACAGTATTGTTAACCACGGTCACCAGCTGTACATATGATCCCCAGAACCTATTCATCTCATAACTGAAAGCTTGTACCTTTGACCTACGTCTTTTTATTTCCACCACCCCCCAGCTGTTGCCAACCGACCTTCTACTCTCTGTTTCTATGAGTCTGACTATTTTCGATCCCGCA
This sequence comes from Tursiops truncatus, assembly GCF_011762595.2. Lineage (NCBI taxonomy): Eukaryota > Metazoa > Chordata > Mammalia > Artiodactyla > Delphinidae > Tursiops > Tursiops truncatus. The sequence continues at coordinate 84,774,236 of NC_047047.1, read as the reverse complement.
TACAAGTGAGATCACGCGGTATTTGTCTTTCTGAATCTGGTTTATTTCACTAAGCATAATGTTCTCCAGGTTCATCCAGGTTGTTTCATGACAGCATTTCCTTCTTTTTAAAGGTTGAATATTTAATATAATCACTCTATTACCCATTCATTCCTCGAAGGACACTTAGGTTGTTTCCATATCTTGGGTATTGTGAATAATGTTGCAATGAACGCAGGAGTGCAGGTATCTCTTTGACATCCAGATTTCAGTTTGCTTGTGTAAATATCAAGAAGAGAGATTGCTGGATCATATAGTAGTTCTATTTTTAATTTTTTCAGGAACCTCCACACTGTTTTCCACAGTGGCTGCACCAGTTTACATTCCCAACAACAAGGTACCAGGGTTCCTTTTCCTCCACACTCTCACCAACTTTTATCTTTTGCCTTTTTGATAATTGCCACCCTACCAGGTGTGAGGTGTTACCCCACTGTGGTTTTGATCTGCCTTTCTCTGATGATTAGTGACATTGAGCTTCTTTTCATATATCTGTTGGCCATTTATACCTCTTCTTTTGAGAAACGTCTATTCGTGTCCTTTGCCAATTTTTAACTGGGTTATTTGTGTGAATTTATTTTTGCTATTGATTTGTAGCAATTCCTTATATACTTTCAGATATGAACCCTTATCAGATGGTTTGCAAGTATTTTTTTTTTCCCATTCCATAGACTGCCTCTTCATTCTGTTGATTGTTTCCTTTGCTGAGCAGAAGCCCCATGATGTCTTCTAATGCTGAGACTCCTGGGCTAACAATGGAGGTGTTTGAGCTTTAACTGGCATCCCCCCGAGAAGTTGAATCAATGGTCAGTCTCTGAGGCCTAGAGAAGCATCAGCTGATGGGGGTATCATAGGGCTCTGGTGTTTGCATACCAGGTGTTGGTGGACCCAAGGAGACTTCATCTTCAATGACGGTGAGGCAAAGAATGCCTGAATAATTTAAAGCAGCCTTCGGGCATGTTGACAATCAGAGAAACAGAGCAGGTCACCTATCTAAATACCCACGGGGTGGTGGCTCTGTGGGCAGAAGCATGACATCAAGGCTCTGGGCAGGGAGGCGCAATGTCAGGAGGGATGGCTTAGGCCTCCAGAGATCGGGTATGGTTACAGCCAAGCTGGGGGTGCCCTCCACCTGACGAACAGCACAACTGGGTTCAAAACTCTGTCAATATCCTCAACCAGTGGAGATATCAAAGGGAGGGGAGGAGGAGGAAATGAAGCAAGACTGGAGGTCTTGACTCAGGTCACTAGCTGTGGAAGGGAGGGGCCAATCCCAGACAAACAAGTGCGGGCATCCATGGGCGGGTCTCTGAGCACCAGCTACAGCAGAGAGATCATGTGCTACTCTAGGTTGCTTTGCACACCTGTACTCTGCATCCACGGTGTGGGTCAAGGCACACCCTGGAGGGGTGTTTTGGGAGAGGAAGCTTAAAGCTAAAGCAAATACAGAAATAAATACACTTGCCTGGATACTGAGTGGGGAAAGCAACTCAGAGACAAACTCTAAGGACTTTGGAAAGTGCACCCTTCAGCACCACACATTTTATAGGGGGCTGGTAGTAGGTAGTTTGGAGGGATGGACTGGGGAAGCAGAGCTGGGTCTTTTATGACAGAATGACCCAACAAAGAGGATTTGTAAGTACTAATCTGAAAGCTAAGGGATTCTTGGGTGATGGCAAGAAACTATCGAAGTATTAGAGAGTGGAGCCCCGTGGGATTTGTAAGAGATTAGGTTTGCCCATCTGGCCCGAAGACCCAGGAAGTGATTTACCATGAGGCCCAAATGCTCCCTTGGAAACCACATCTGGTGATGGCAGGGCCCTGAGTCAGGGCTAGTATGTTCCAGGATGGGGACCACCAGCGTTGCAGTGTAGACATGTTTTAAATAGCATAGAGCTACCCTGGAATTTCAGAGGAAAGGGAAAGGTCTTATTGGCATGCCCCTTCTGACAAAAGTCACACACATCACTTCTGCTCTCATCCTGCTGTCCAGAACTTTGTTGAGCGGCTGTACCTAGCATCAAGGGAGACTGGGGGATGCAGTCTTATTCTGATAGGCTGCGTGTCCAGCTAAATATTGGAGGTTCTATTATTATAAGAATAAACAAGAAGTGCAAATACTGGGAATCATCTACCAGTCCATACCATAGGTACTTTTACAGTCCAGAAGAGGGATCAAGTTAAAAGTTAGAATAAATAAAATATGAAGGTAGGAAACCCACTGAGAACAGGGTTGCTTGAGTGGGACTTTCAATGATGCATCGGTTAATTTTTATGGGAGCTGCCAAATAACAGTGTTCAGATTGTCTGCTTTCTTTAAGTTAATACTTTTCTGATTATAGAAGATTCAGATTGTCTGCTTTCTTTAAGTTAATACTTTTCTGATTATAGAAGATTCAGATTGTCTGCTTTCTTTAAGTTAATACTTTTCTGATTATAGAAGCAACACAACTTCCCTGTCCTTTGTTTAGAAAAATATTGAAAAGTGTGGAAAATCAAATAGAATTCATTCATTAATGATCACACCGCCAAGAGGTAACCATCTCTTTTATGTTGGTGTCCATTCTTCTTGTATTTTCTGAGACGTCTGTCTCACAGGTGTATATTTTTGTTTATAAGAGCATCATAGTATATGCATTATCTTTGACAGACTTTTATATTTTACTAGTTTTACCAGTGTCTTTATTGTCAGCTGTCTACGCCCTCAGAATCCTTTCTTTCTCTGATGGATCCTAATCAAGGAAACAGGGAGAAGCAGGCAGTTTACTGGGGGTGCTCTCCCTGAGCGCCTCTGGTGGAGAAGATGCTCTGAAGAAGGAAAGTGTGGACACCCCTCCACATGCCAGTAAGGGTGGACCTACTTGCGGGTCCCACTGCCCACATGACCTCCACTCGTCAGCCCCGCTGGGCTTTTCCACCAGGCACTGGAGACACTCACTGCTCCCTCTGGCCCCCCTGAACCCCCTTATCCGGCACGCCTGCCTTCTGGATCCTTAACAAAGAATAGAGCACATTTCACCTCCCCGGTGGTCTGTGTTCAGAGATACAGCCGTGGGTGAAAAGAAAACCACAGCGCAGTTGTCGTGATAAAAGCCCACAGAGACTGCCGTGCACACCCCAGGCCAGCTGAACCGACGTCGTCCTGGCCACCCCAGGTCTCGCAAGCTGCTGTTCTTAGAGCATCTTATCCAAGTCCAAGGGCAGTGAGGTGAGTGTCTGTGACAGTCTAAGGCCTGAAGGACATTCTGAGAGGACTGTGGAAGGGACATGGCATAGCCTACTGGCTTGAACTTCAATTTGAATTGGAAATTACACTTCTCAAGGTCAGCTTTTCCTTGGGTTATAGGTTAGTTTTAGTACTAGGTGTGTGCCTGTGTACACGTGTGTGTGTGAGTGTGTGTGTGTGACAAGGGAATGAGGGAGGGAAAGGGGAGGGCAGACCCAGCTACATAAGCATTTTATCGATTCCCAAGTCGGTCCTAGTTAGGAATAAACACTTTATGGCTGGGAAATGTTCCCTAGGACTTCAGTGTGAATTAACATATTTTTTTTAAATTAAGAGTTTTAGAATTTTTATTTTATATTGGAGTATAGTTGATTTACAACATTTACAATGTTGTGTTAATTTCAGGGGTACAGCACAGTGATTCAGTATAAGACGATATATATATGTGTGTATGTATATATATTCTTTTTCTGATTCTTTCCCATTATAGGTTATTACAAGATATTAAGCAGAGTTCCCTGTGCTCTACAGTAGGTCCCTGTTGTTTATCTATTTTATATATAGGATTGTATATATATCAATCCCTCCCCACCCCCTTTACCCTTTGGTAACCATAAGTTTGCTTTCAAAGTCTGTGACTCTGTTTCTGTTTTGTAAATAAGTTCATTTGTATCATTTTTTTCAGATTCCACATATAAGTGATTAAGTGATAAAGAACTAATATTCTTTAGGCACACATGCGTGCATGCACGCGCACGTGCACCCCATGCCCCTGCTTCCTCCTCCTTTCTGACATGACTGAGAGCAGGCTCAACCGCTGCCTGGAAGGTCAGAACACGTGGAGGAATCAGTCTGGGGCTGTTCTCTTGCCGAGCTCCCAGGAGAGCAGGGCCTGCACCCTGGCTCAGCGTCGCCCAGGCTTTTCCCAGCTCGCAGCCTCCCCATCCAGTCAGAAGGCAATCCTTTTCGTTAAGGATCCAGGGGAAGGCGTGCCAGATAAGGGGGCTTCAGAGGAGAGGGGAGGGCTCAGCTCCCCACCCTCCACTCGCACAGCAGGCTGCCAGTAGGGCCCTGTGCTCCCCAGACTCTGCCATAGATTTTTCATGAGAGTCATAGATCTGGAGAGAGAGAGGGAGAAAAGGCAGCTAGCTTGGGAATTCATCAGCCCCACATGGATAGCATATACAATAAAAAATAAAAATTAAAAAAAAAACCTTCTAGATAGCAAAGAGCTCATTAAAGGCCCACATTGTGATGCTCTGAATAGGAACTTCCTTCCCCTGCAATATCCCGGCTCTGTTTGTCCAGCAGGCTTTGTTGTCATGTGTGCTTTCCCGCATCCTCCTGTACATCTCCTCCTGACTCAGCTGAAGGAGGGTGAAGAATTATCTTTCCAGGAGGGAGACAGGGGCTAAGGGCGGGCCCAGCCAGTGTGCAGGGGCCCAGGTTTCCTTCCCTGCTGCCCCCGTCTTGTCCACAGAGATGGACCTGAAACAGGGAAGCCACGTCCCAGGTACCTCGACAGGGCAAGATGCTGTCTGGGTAAGAACCCGTCCTAACCCGTGAGTCCCCTTCCAGCACGTGTCACCTTGCGTGGCGATGTCTCCAGTGTCTGTGGTGCTGACGCAAAGTGCTTTTATTTCAAATAAAGTCCGCTGCACAGCCTCACCCTGAACATCTCAGGAAAAACCCTTTCTGGCTGCTTTTTGGAAGGAATCATGTTGCCTTTGACTCTTGACTCGGCTAGATGTAAACGTGGTGGCCTTGTTCTCTCCACTTCAAAAATATAAAGAAACATGTGGAAATGTTCTATTTTTCAGATCGAAAACCATGTGCACCACATTTTCCCAGACCTGATCTTAATGTAGATAAAAGTGAGAAACCCAGAGGGGAGCCTGCTGTTGAAGCCCTGCATTGTATGCTCTAATTTAATCATCGTGTGCCGCAGGATTTCTTTGCATAAATTACAACCACAATGATAGCATCACTTTCACAAAAGGTGGTCTCCGGTCGATTCAACTCTCCAAGTCATGGCCGGGTTGTTCAAAGCAGAGAAAGGGAGCCTGCGGTCTTACAGAGCTGGAGAATGCACCTGGGGCTCGTGGTGGAGGCCAATCGGGCGACACCTCCCTGCTCTTTGCCTATTCAGCTCATTTTCCTTTTCATCTCGACATCTGCTAACTGCTTGGTTTTTATTTTCCGGGAATAAAGGGTTATTGGCAATGGGCACCACCCTGGTGTATGAAGGAGGGGGTTTCTAGGAAGACCCCCAGAGTGGAGAAGTGATGGAGGGAACCATCCTCCTATGATGCCTCCCCTGGCCTCCTTTTTCTCCTCCTTTCCATCCCCCCATCCGTTGGTCAAACACAATTTTTAAATTATCTGCATTTTCAATGCTCTTGGGTCTTCATCTGGAAAAGCACTGTCCCTGTGCTGCTCTGAACAGTCCTGCACCCATGGCCTCCCTTTTCCCAGGCTTAAAATTGTCTCCCTCAGAACCTTGGAAGCATGTTTTGTAAGCCCCTCTACAGAAGGCAGGCGGCTAGCCAGCTGTGCTTGTCTGCATCGTGGTGGTCCCAGAGAGCTCTGGACAATTCTTTGAAAGAACAGGGGTGGGAAGATTCTCAGGACACAGGCATCTCATGTCTGTCCTTGGAGATTTATGTCACAAAGGACATCTAAAATAAAGGTAAAATTGAATCTGTGGAAACTGCTGCTGTTTCCCAATGGATTGAGTCTAGAGGAAATGGGATTTTTTTGCACAGTTTTCCCAACAGAGTGATTCTTTTAGTGCCAAAACCCTCGAAAGAGAATGAAGCTCACATATCACACCTATGTGTGCAACAGCAGGAAAGTGCAATGGAAAATCCAACAATAAAGGTTAAACAATAAATGAAAACTTCAGTATTGTCATTGCTGCTCAAAAAAGGGGTGGTCATCAACATATGCAAATGTGCACTGCCTTTTAAAACCACAGCAATGCAAAGTCTCATCTCCTGTCAAATCACCATGGGAATTGTTGATTCCTGGGGGCGACATAGGAGACCAGCCAGCCTCTGGGTGTGTGTATGTGTACTGTACTGTGCAAACACACAGTTAAGCCCACCTGGGCAGCCCTGTTCTGCCTTGTGTCTTTTCCGTGGGGGGAAGGGTCATGAGTCAAAATGTTTCCATGGAATGATGGAGGGAATTTCGAATAATACAGCCTTAGATATAAGGTTTCCTCTAACCTGATTTACATGTATAAATAGGAATCACCGAATGGAAGAGAACAGTGAAAACAGAGACAGTTATGAAATGCAGGAAGTACATCTACAACAGATGCCTGTTGCTTTCTGCAGATCAGATTGTTCTGTGGCCCACCCTTTAGTGCTCCTAAAAGGTCAGGCTCACTGGATGGCTGGACTAGTAGCCTAATAAATCCCTGGTGTAAGAGTGTGTGTGTGTGCCAGTGTGTGTGTGTGTGCCAGTGTGTGTGTGTGTATGCGAGAGGGTCCCCTTCCGTGTGCTGCAACTGGAATCAGTCTGACCACCGTGGCTGTGCACACTTACCTCCTCTTCCGTTTTTTTTTTGGTATGCGGGCCTCTCACTGTTGTGGCCTCTCCTGTTGCGGAGCACAGGCTCCGGACGCACAGGCTCAGCGGCCATGGCTCACGGGCCCAGCCACTCCGCGGCACATGGGATCTTCCCTGACCGGGGCACAAACCCGTGTCCCCTACATGGGCAGGCGGACTCTCAACCACTGCGCCACCAGGGAAGCCCCTCCTCTTCCATTTCAATACGACCTGCAGACATGGGAACCCAGCTGCAGGATTTGTGTCGGGGCTAAAAGCAAAGCTCAGCCTAATAACACTCCCCAGCTTTGTTTGTACATTTCCAGCGTTTCACACTTTTCCTTGCCTTTCCTTAGATTAAAGAAAGAAAAATATATTGAGATGATTCTGTGGGTTTTCTCTTCTGTTGAAAATACACCTCATCACTCAGAGAGACCTTGGATAATTGGAAGTTATTAGCATTGGCTTTGGAGTGAGGCAGATTTGGTGCCCATCCTGGTTTCCATGTCTGCTTGGGTGTGATCTTTGCCACCTACTCTGCTACTATAGTCTTCTTCCTGAGAATGTTCTTACCTGCAGAACAGAGGCAATAATTCCCACCTTGCTGGGTTGTAGTATTGAATGCAGTTTATGTAGGAAACATATGCAGTGCACAGAAGTTTAATACATAAATAGGAATTATTACTTGTTTTGTGGGTGTGTATCAAAGTATATAATGTGCTTAATATTTATTTAAAGCAAAAACATTCTGGATTAAAGACAGAAAAGTTGCAAAATGTCAGAAATGTGCTTTCATGAAATATTTGCAAAACTCTCAATAAGGAGATGATATAATAGTGTCTTAGTCCTGCCATCAGCTAGTTAGTTATGCAGGCTTAGACAAACCATGTCACCTCCCTGGATTTCAGCTCTAAACCAAGAGGTGCGTCATAGATCGGCCTTCGGGAGGGGCCTCTGGGGGCACTCCCTGGAGGAAAGTGTGGGTCTGTACCCTCCACCTCTGCAAGTGGCCCCCTGCAGACCCGCTCTTCTCTGGAAACAGAAGCCCTTCTTTTCATGTGTCACTTCCTGGAGGCTTGCGCGGGCAGGTATCGTCCTGGCCCTGAGGTGCGGGCCGGGCCTCCACCTCTCCCTCGGCTGCTCTGGCGTCAGGCCGCCTCCGGCAGGTGCATCCCTGTCCTTCCCACTCCCCCGGCTCTGCTCTTCTGTTCAGGAGGTCGGGGAGGGCCCACCTCTCCGGAGCCTCAGGGCCCCTCTCCCGCTTCCTGCGCTGGGAATCAGCAGGCCTCAGCTCACGTTCTGGCTGGGCCTCGTATTCACTCACCTCCTGGACCCTCACCTTCCGTACCCCTAACAGGTGAGGGCAGACCCCAGGGTCCCCCAGCACAGCATCCTCGATTTCCCATGAGAACGCACGAGGAGGCCCAGGCTGGCAGGAGCCTGTCATCCAGGTGGTGCGCCCTGCAGCAGACCCACAGAAGCAGAAGGACCGCCTCCTCCATCTGTAGGGACACAGCATTAGGATCGCGAGTGAAACAAAAGCAAGTCCCATCAGCGCGAGCCGGGTGGGAAAGCAGTCGGTGTGGATGGTGGGAACGGAAGGCGACCAGAAGGCTGAATCCCTGGTGACAATTAGAGACAGGCCGGCAGGCAGCAGCTGAGGCCCCTCCCCGAGAGCCATTTCCATCGCAGAGTCGCCACAGAAGGGTCTGTCGGCCCCAAAGCCACATCTCTGCCAGGCCATTGGTCCACAAGGGGCATAATAGCCCCGGCCTCATTGCTCTGGGCGGCGGCAAGGACAATGACCCGCCGTGAAAAGAGTTAAAAAGATTCCGAGGAGGGGAGAAGCAAGCGCGCACGGTGGCAATTCAAGATCTTTTGGACGCCGTTCGCAGGCTCTTTAATTAAGCCCCTCTTCTTCAGCTCATCCGGCAGAAATGCACCTGCCCCCCATCTGCGGGCCAAAACAGCAAACGAGAGCGTGACTTCACACAAGCCCTTCCCCAGTTCTGCCTTTGCTGATTGTTCACGGGAGGCGGCCACAGACTCGCTCACTCTTTCTCTTTTTTCCTTGCTCTGAAAGAGTCTATGAAAACCATATTAAAAAGTGTGTGAGCCAAGGGATTCCATCTATCAAAGGAAGAAGGCCATAAATAGCATTCATTCTGAGAATATCAAACGTACTAGCAGATTTCTAGGCAAGGTGTGAAGGCCAGAGTTCCCTTAATTGACCTAATCTCCGTTTCACCCCCAAACTTCATCTGTGCCTGAAAGCTGGGACACAAAATATTTCCCTCTCCCAGAAGAATTGTCTTTTCTGCGGCAGCATGTAATAAACAATCAGGGCCCAGGACACGAGGGTTTACGTCATTCTCTGAACAACCCCGTTCTGCTTGGTGTCACTGCAGTGGTTGCTTTTTTCAGGTGGTTTAGTGCTGACTCCTTTCTGCAAATCGGTTCCGTTCACATGGGTCTGCGGTGGGCAGGAACCCGCGTCCTGCCAGAAGGCAACAGGATACGCCTGTCTGCCCTCCTGGAAATCTTGCTGTTGCCAGAACTGTTAGTGCATCGCCCCGTGCCCCTCCCCTCCTCTCCTCACAGATGTTACTGCATCTTCAGGAGAGGCCCTGCGTGGGCTGGTTCCCTCTCCATATGTGCCTGCTGTCTCCAGAACCATGGGAAGCTGGTGCAAACCCAGCCCAGCCGTGGTCCCACCGCTGCCCGCGGCAGCTCAAACTGCCCCGCTGCCCTTTACACCGCCTGGGAGAACTGCTGTCCCACGGCTATGGAAGCTAAAGTCCTCCTTGATTTCTGCAGGATACAAAGAAAGTGCAAGTCGGAGCTCCATGTCTGGGCTGCCTGTCTTGAAAGATGCCTGTGTCCTAGAAGCTGTAAGCGGAGCAGTGCGAGGTGGTCCTCCTGGAGCTGGGAGACTACCCGGGGGCTCATCCATCAGACACCTGCTCCGGCGCGCCAGTTCTCTGCGCTCACGCACTCCCCCCGAGCTGCCCCGCCCCCTCTCACGTGCTCTCTGGACACGCCCCCCTCTGGCTGCCTCCTGACATGTCTTGACGTCACCTTTCACTGTGCCCTCGCCCTGCAGGCTCAGGACCTCCGTGGACGCCCTTGTTCCTGCATTGTTCCGGTCTTCCGTGATCAGCCCAGAGCTCACTGGGTCCCCGGAGCTGGACATTGATGGGGCATTTTTTTCATATGCTTTTAATTATTCAGATAAAAGATTCCTAGGCTCAGATTTCTCTCCACTGCCTAAAGAAAAATGGAGAATTAAATGCAAAACCACTTTGAAAAATCCAGCCTTAAAAACAAAATGATGATTCAATGGAAGGTATTCAGGAAAATGTGCAGATTGAATAAACTTGATGATTTTCATCATTTCCAATAGATTGCGATTATCATCATTTGTTAACTATTTTGGAGACTGTGAGGTGATGGTCATTATCTCTCTTTTACAGACAAGCAAATGTGTCCACTGTCTCCTAGAGTGGCTGGGGGAAAAAAGAGAGAGAAAAACCTGTCCCCCCTCACAAAAACAAATATATCTGGCTTCTCAAATGGCACATAATTTCTTGCGAAATTGAGGAAAGGAATAGACAGAGAGGAATCTACCATTAGGGTGGGGTCTCTTTCCAGCCAAGGGTCTGGGCAATTCCAGGATGGAAAAAGGTTTGAAATCAGGAATTCAGTTTCACAGTTTCCACAGGCTAACGCAGACACACACTTCCAGGTCAGAAGGATCCGAACAGAATGTTCTCCAGGGGAGAAGGCTGCATCTTGCTCCCACGTGGCTCTCTCAGCATCGTGCAAGTGGGCGGGGCCTCCGTAGGAGCTTGAGTGTGCCCGACCCCCGCCCATCCCTTCCTCACTCCCACGCCAGGTGGGGAGAATGTGGCTCCGGGGTATCCTCCGTCCCCTGTGGGTGTCCCTTCCTGAAACAGCTCTTCAATCCTGCTCAGTCTGTTCCTTCCTAAGACTCACCATTCTTCACAGTGCATTCTATTGCCACCCATCTAATGCTGTACCTTTTCCCTCGATATTTCCGTTGACATTTAAGACCTTAGCTTCCAGTTTATGCTCATGATTCCGAAGCCTTTCTATTCCTCTCACATGTCTGTTGAATCTTGGACAGACAGGTTCAAAGCCCGCTGGGCACCTCAGCCCCCAAATGTCTTTGCTCTCTCTGCCCCTGACCTCATCCTTCACAGCCTGCATCTTCTCTGTAGAGTCCATCTCAAACCAGTGGCATTCCTGTAATTAGCCCAGACTGGAGATCCCGTCCCTTCCTCCACACACACGTCCCTTTAGTTGATTTACTGAATCCTGTCTTCTCTGCTGTAGAAAGATCTCTGGACCCCCTTTCCTCTCATGACCCCCACAACGGCCCGAGTTCAGGCTCCCCTCATTCTCGCCCACAAGGCTGCAAAAGCACCTGATGGGCTTCCTGTCTCCAGGTCACTCCTCACCCTCCAGTCTGCCTTCCACCTGCCTGTAGACTTATTTTCACCTAGAAAACTTTTGTTTTCCAGCACTTAGAGAATAAACTCCTTAACCTGACACTTGAGCCTCTTCGGCAGAGCTCCCAACTGCACTATGCACCTGGGCAGGCTCCTGCCTGCTCTGACCCCTCGACATCTGCACCCTGTTCCCAAAAGGCTGTGCCCAGGGCCTGGCAGCTCTGTGTGTGCTCCTCACCAGGGATGCCTTTCCTCCCTTTGCTTGGTAAATTACATTTTAAGGCCTCTTTAAATGCTATCTGTGCTATATAGCATATGGTATTTGCTCTCTGGTGTATGCCATGTGGTATATACCATGTGGTATATGTTATCTGACATACATCTTAGAGTATATGCTATACAGTATATGCTATGTGGTATATGCCATGAGGTGTATGCCATGTGTCATATGAAATATGCCGTCAGACCTTGTGAATCAAAGTAAAAGTTTCATCTCGAGCTCGCCCATCTGCCTCCCACACTGGGGGCTCTGCCCGTTCTCATGTTCAGCCTCCTGTCTGCGACGGGTAACACGGGCGGGTGCTGACACTGTGATGGTTCTGGGAGCCTCTGTGCTCTCTCAGGGCCTGGGGTGAAGCCCCAGTCTAGCTTATTCATCACAGGCTGAGCCGAGCATATGCCTGGGAGCTGGCACCCTTGCACTCATCAGTAGCAGGCTGTGTGCTTATTACCTGTAATGACACACTTAGACCTTTACTTTGTTCTTTTCAAAGCACTTTCCCATTTATTTTCTATTCAGGACAGTGGATTGTATCCCCACCATACAAATGAGGGGATAAAGAGTCAGAGAGAGTAGGTCATTTTTCAAGGCCGTGGTTAAACCCCAGCTTCTCCTGACTTGGGCCTCCTTGTGGGAGACCTGCCTCCCTTCCTCTGTCTCTCTCCTTCCCCCAGCCCTCTTCCCTCTCATATTCTTCCCTCCATCTCATTCTCTGACTACTCAGAGCTCTCTCCCTTTGCCTCACCCTCAGAGGATAACGTGGGTTTCCTCCAAAGTGCTCCAGGGGCCCAGATAATGTAAACTTCCTCAGAAGTCTGAGGAAGTGACAGGTATGGAAGCAATGTTTTGCTGGAGGTGGATAGAGGTGGGTGGACCACCAGAAGGGAGCCCCCTCCCAAGAATCCTCTTGGTAGGCTCTCAACTTTTATGCCTGCTGGTAGGACCAGCTTCACCTGACTCAACATGTCTTTTACATAATGTTGACTTTACATTGGTTTTCGGCATCTTGACCAAAATAATGTATGATAGTCAGAGTTGATATTACCGAGTTTTTGACCACACTCATTTAAAATCACTCATTAAGAGGGCTGATTTGAGTCACGAGCATCAATGCAGCATGATATTGTGCACATTTCGTCAAACTTTTTTTTGATTTTTCATTTATATTGGGGTACATTTAATTAACAATGTTGTCTTAGTTTCAGATGTACAGCAAAGTGATTCAGTTACACATATACATGTAACTACTCTTTTTCAATTTCTTTTCCTATTTAGGTTGTTAAATAATATTGAGCAGAGTTCCCCGTGCTATGCAGTAGGACCTTGTTGGTTATCCATCTCAAATAAAGCCGTGTGTAGGTGTCAATCCCAAACTCCCTAACTATTCCTCCCCCAATCCTTCCCCGCCGGTAACCATAAGTTTGTTTTCTAAGTCTGTGAGTCTGTTTCTGTTTTGTAAATAAGTTCACTTGTATCCTTTTTTTCTTTTCAGATTCCCCAAATAAATGACATCACACTATACTTCTCTTTCTCTGCCTGACTTACTTTACTCAGTACGATAATCTCTCGGTGCATCCATGTTGCTATAAATGGCATTATTTCATTCTTTTTTTATGGCTGATTAATAGTTTGTTTTATATATGTATATACTGTATCTTTATCCATTCCTCTGTCGATGGACATTTAAAGTTCATCAAACTTTAGTGGGAAAGGAACCTGGGAGGTTTTTGAAAACTGTAGTTGGCCTCATCCCCAGAGATTGTGACTGAATCACAGGATTCCTGGCATGTCAGATGATTCTTTACCTTTTCAAGGTTTACTGAGATGTAATTAACTATTAAACATTGTATATATCTAAGATGCACAACTTAATGATGTGAACAGTCAACAGGAACCTCACTCTGACTGTCTCTGGTAGGAGCACTGACTTTACATTTACATAGACTTGAGTTCAGGTCTGATCTTTGCCATTCAGCAACTTTCTAATTTTGGAAGAATTGCTCTTTTTTTTTTTTTTTACACTTAGAAAATAAAGAAAAATACCTATGTCAAGGTGTTGGCATCAGGATTAAATGAAAGCAATTAAATCAATGAATTGATTAAATCATTCATGGAAGTAGCTCTCATATGTTGGTGTTCATAAAAATGGAAGATTTTTTTATGTGATAGGGTGAATATTTTATAAAAGGAAAATGATATGTAAATGAGAATATTATAATCCATTGTGGAATTTCTTAGTTGGTTTATTTAGTTTGAGAAATACATACTATTAATGAATCTCTATCAGTGGAAAGTTGGCAGAATTACTATAGAAAATAATTATAATAATTTTTAAAATTTCAACTTCCACAATGTGTTAGACCAAATACCTAAAAACTGTAACTTTAAAACCTGCTAGCGATTCTGTATACACAATTACAAATATTGTTCAAATGTATGGCTGAGTTTACAAAAAAGGAAGGAACATCAGGAACAGACAAAAGAGAGAACAATGTGTTCATGCACTCAGGCTGGCACAGGAGTGCAGGTGACAGGGAGGTTCCTCCACTTTGTATATCAAGGGGCTTGTGTGTAATGACCAGAGAAGACACAAGGTGAAGCCCTGAATCAGAACTCACTGGCCCCTCCTGCCCCACCTATGGGATAAAACCACGTACTAGGAGGGTTACAGCTTAGTGAAAAGCACACTGGACAAATTCTGCTCACCAGCTCAGTGAGTTGACAAGTTTTCCAGGCTACCCTTACCGGGGATTGAGGTTTAAATAAAAGGAGAGGAGGGGCACAAACTTCCCTGAATATGTGTAGCTGTTAGCCTACCTTGTAAGGAACGGGGAATCAAATAGAAGAAATCAAGATCATGAAGCCTGAACACACCTGGCAAAAGCAAATGCAAAACCACTTTAGAAAACTCAACTCCACCAAAGAGGGGCCCAACACCCCCAAATGCAAACTTCCTGTGGAATGAGAATGCTGGAAATGTTTAAAGACATCAAAGGAGGAAGTGAAATCATTAGAAAAGATAATGACTACAAAATACCAGATAGATTTTGGAAACAACAACAAAAAAAGAAACTCCTGAAAATAAAAAATGTAATCATTGAAATGAAGTCAATTAGACACACAAGTAAAGAGAATTTATGGACAGGAAGATAGATTTGAATCATGTAGAACAAAAGAGATAAACAGATGTAACCTGCGAGGGTACATCTACTTATGTTTGAGATAACTTACCTCTAATAGGAGAACCAAAGGAAGAGAATAGAAAACAACAGAGGAGAGACAATCTTGGTAGAAATAGTGAAAGTGCATGTTTTACAGCTTAGGAATCTCAGTGGATCCTACGAAGGCTAAATTCAAATAAATCCATACCTGAACTCATCACATGCTACCAAAGACAAAGACACCATCTCAGAATAAACCAAAGAGACATGACAGATCATACTCAAAGGAAAAAAAAACACACAAGTCTTTTTTTTGGGGAGGGGGGCGGTTATTTTATTTTTTATTATTTTATTTTTAAACATCTTTATTGGAGTATAATTGCTTTACAATGGTGTGTTACTTTCTGCTGTGTAACAAAGTGACTCAGCTATACATATACATACATCCCCATATCTCCTCCCTCTTGTGTCTCCCTCCCACCCTCCCTATCCCACCCCTCTAGGTGGTCACAAAGCACAGTGCTGATCTCCCTGTGCTATGCGGCTGCTTCCCACTAGCTATCTATTTTACATTTGGTAGTGTATATATGTCCATGCCACTCTCTCACTTCATCCCAGCTTACCCGCTCCCCTCCCTGTGTCCTCAAGTCCATCCTCTACATCGGTGTCTTTATGCCTGTCCTGCCTCCGGGGTTCTTCATAAGGAAAAAATACAGAAGTCTAATAGTAGACCTTCCAGCTGCACTCAGGAGCAGAGATTGGTAGGAGAAGACCCAAGCAGGTCACTTTGTCAACCTGAGTGAAAGGTCCTGTTGGGGCATCCCAAAGGGCCAAGCAGCCCTTGCTCTTTTGCAGAGTGCAGAAGTTAGTGTGGTTTGGAGTGGACTGACCCCACTCTACTCTGAATGCTTTGGACCCTGAGGCAAGCATGGCGAGTGTCTGCAAGAAGCCTTTCCTGACTTCCTGTGCATGCTCATTCAACAAAGGGACCACAGCAACCCCTGTGTTTACTCTGTCTGCAGATAGCAGTGTCTTCCTGTGGGAGATGGAGATATGCATAAGAGTCAATCAGGGAACACATATGAAAAAAAAAAAAAAGTTAAACCTGACTCCCGTGGATGTGCTTTTCCTCCCCTCTGTAGAGGAGAACGAAAGACACCTTGAAAGTCAAAGATGAGGGTATGCGTACTGGCGGAATTCTCAGTATAAAGAATGTAGAATCATAGGAAAATGTATGAGGATATTAAATTGATGTGTTCTCATTTCCCCCTGAAATTATTTTCCTTTGTGGCTATTACTTCCAAGGCTGAGCCATGAAGCTTGTGGCCCCAGAGCAGGAAAGATCAGACACTGGTGTGAGAACCGAGAAGTCTTGAACCTCATGTTTAAATGTTATTTTCTTCATCTCTTTAGTCAGACTTAGTTTTGAAAGTTATGCTCTGGAGAGACAGAAAAGATTTTTTTAATTTTAAGTTCTCCCTCTGCATATCAAGATTTAGATTCAATCACAATATTTTCCACAGATAAGTCCATGAGAGGAGAGAGAGAGAGAAACAGCAGGAGAGAGAAGGAGATTGAGAGGGAGGTATGTCAGGGCTGTCCACTTGCCCTGAAAAAGCTGAAACCCTGGAAGGGG
Source organism: Tursiops truncatus (assembly GCF_011762595.2). Taxonomy (NCBI): domain Eukaryota; kingdom Metazoa; phylum Chordata; class Mammalia; order Artiodactyla; family Delphinidae; genus Tursiops; species Tursiops truncatus. The sequence goes on along the minus strand of NC_047047.1, from coordinate 84,757,870 downwards.
AGGAGGGGGGAGGGGTGTGCTGGGCAGAGTGGGTGGGGATGTGGGTGGAGAACTGTTGGCAAACAAATATCACATCACTCCAATCTTTTCTCAGCTATTAGTGTGGCTTGCTTGCTTGTACCTTTTCTCTAATATCACTTCCTCAGAGAAAACTTCCCTGATCTTCTTACATACAATAACACCCCTTTCTTCCTTCACCGTTATCTACTAGAGCCTGGACATGGTGCACCCTCATGTTTACGCAGTCAGTGAATGAGGGAAAGCTAAAATGTGAAAGTGTTTTGCTCTGCTCGCCTCCAGGACCATGGCAGGAAAATGCCTTACAGGGTGCTTCATGCACCAAGGTAGGGAAACCACATCACAGTCAGAAAAGCTTTGTTGGTCAGAAGAAGGGCTACCTTACATGGACCTCCCTGAAGGAAGCCAGACTCCGTGAGTATCTTTGAAGTGAGGTGATGACATGAAGGTCATCAAGTATAAGAAGATCAGAGAGTAAATCTGTGTGGATCGGGTTGAACAAGGATTATCTGTGCACTCTCAAGGCCATGGGAACCTGGGCCAGAATTCAGGGAGCTTCGATTTTTCTGTTACACCGTGAGAACTATCATAATGAGAAACATAATTATGTGGAAAGGAACCCCCAGTGATTTCTAAACATCCTTCTCAGCCTTTAACAAATAAAGACATAAGCATTTTGTGTTAATGTTAAGGAATAAATAATAAATTATAAACATAATAGAAATTATAATACAGTGGTGTGGTGTCTGTAGATTTTTATGGTCCCTGGAGTATGCTCCTGTAGCAATGTACACTCTTTTCCTATTTAAAGATGTTCACAATTCTTTATTAATCTGGTTCACCATAGCCATATAGGAACATTGGAATGGAAAATGTATTTAGAATTCTATGGGCTCCACTCTTCCATTGCATTTCAATTAGAGAGACCATTTGTCTTGTGCCTTTTATCTCTTGGAACATTCTCCCATGTGCTGTTGGAAGATAACACCATTTTCAGGTCTTTGAAGTTGCTGGGTTTTACTTTATGTCCCTTAACACCCTATAGGTGGAAGTAATCTCACTGTAACAGAGTGTTGTCATGTCTTGTTGACTAATTAAGCTCCTTCACTCCACATCTCAGCAGCTGAAAGTTCAAGTGTTAAATGGTGGGATGGTGAATCCAAAAGGGAGTCAACGTGGAGATGATCAGACCCAAGCCGGGTTTGATTTCTCCTCCTTTCTTTGCTCTATTTTCCATCTGTCCTGCCAGGGCCTGCCTGGTTAGAGATGCTACTGGGCTCAACCCAGAGCCAGAGATATTATCCAAATGTGAGATCAGGAACCAGATCATATGTGATGAGAGACAGCAAATTCTTATAGCTTGGTATTCCAGCGGGAGAGTGTAACTTGTTATCATCAACTTATTTGTTTATTCACATGGAAAACATTGAGTGTCTACTGTGTGCCAGACACTGGAGAAAATACTGGAGCTCCAAGGATCCATAAGACAAGATTCTTGCCCTCAAAGTACATGATCTGGTGGGAAAGAAAGACAAGTGGACAATTACAGGACAATGTTGGGAGGACAGAGAGAGAGGCTTGCTTAGGAGTCCTGAGGGCTGTGAGGAGAGAAGGAGACCTTTGTCTTTGTCTAAAGAGGGGTCTAATCAGGGAAGGTGACTTTGAACAGTGTGAAAATCAGTTCAGAGAAGGATGACAATTGAAGTAGGAGAGGAAGCAGGGTCTAGACCATCATAAACAGCCACACATTTCACAGTACAAGCTTTTGGTGAAGGACTTGAGGGGCTATTGAAAACATTCCAACTGGGAAATTCCAAGGGAAACCTTGAGGTTGAAACCATACCTTGACAGCTGTGTTCAAGGATGGACCTAATGGGGAAGAAAATGGGATCAGACAAATTGGGGGAACTCTTTCAAGGTAAAGGAGACAACAAGGCTCTGGGCTGAGGCAGTGACAGTGATTCGAGAGTTACTGAAAGAGCTTATTGATGGGCTCAGCACACAGCTGGAGTGAGGATGGCTGGAGCCCAGTTTGGCTACGCTGAGTGGAGATGATGCTGTAACAGGGAAGAACAAAATCTGACTCCATGTTGGATCTGTTTCTTTTACTTTGACCTTTGCTTTCCATTGCTTTTGTTCTGTCTAGAGCTATAGGCATACATAATGGTCTGCCTTGGGGAACCCTGTCCCTTTGTCTCAATGTTAAACTAAAGAGCCTTTGTTTAGCCACAGGGAAACACTCTGAACCTGCCCACCTGTGAATGGCTGAAGAAAAGGAAAAAATAATACATCCCCTCCCCAAGGATGGCCAAAACCAGGAGATATTTTGCAAGTCTTATGGCCTTTTTACTTTACTTTCTCACCTCCTTCCTCTCTCTGTTCTATAAAAGAAACTAGCATCCAGACCCCAAGAAGATGGTACTTTTGGACGTTAGCCCACCATCTTCTCAGACACCTGGATTTCCAAACAATGTTCCTATTCCTTGCCTCAACACCTCATCTCCCAATTTATTGGCCTGTTGTGCAGCGAGCAGAGCAAGCTTGGACTCAGTAGCAATGCTACTCTTTAAAGCAGGGAATGCAAAGAAAAAACATCATGATTTCAGTGCTGGTCAGACTGGACCCATATGAGGGATTGGAGGAAATATGCTTAGAAAGATGGCAGCCTGCTCTTGTGAAGGGTCTTGAATTTCAGTCAAGGCATCTTCAGTTTATTACTATCATCAGTTTCAATGTGGAACTACTGAAGATTCTTGAGCTGAATGGTGTCATGTTCACAAGAACACTTTAAGAAGAAGATCCATCTAATATAAATGAGCATTTAGTTTATTATTATCATCAGTTTATTACTATCATCAGTTTATTACTATCATCAGTTTATTACTTCAGTTTATTACTATCATCAGTTTATTACTATCATCAGTTTCAATGTGGAACTACTGAAGATTCTTGAGCTGAATGGTGTCATGTTCACAAGAACACTTTAAGAAGAAGATCCATCTAATATAAATGAGCATGAGGCTGCAGGGAGATAAAGAATGGTAAGGTAGGAAGTAGAGATTGGAGACAATCACAAACTCAAGTGATGAGGGCTGAGCATACAGGATTGAAGAGAATTGGATAGAGAATAGTGAGGACCATGTCAATGCATGAACAGAGGGGAAAAATGAAATAGAGACAAAGGCTAATAGTAAGGTTTTCTCACTTCTTATTTTGAAGGAAGAGAGATTCATTGGTAGAAATAGGAAAATCTGGAAGAAGTATTGCTTTTTGGAATATAAAATGCATTTATTTATTTATTTATTTATTTTTATTTTTTGGCCATGCCACCTGGCTTGTAGGATCTTAGTTCCCCTACCAGAGATTCAACCTGGGCCCTCAGTAAAAAAAAAAAAAAAAACAAAAAAAAACCATGAGTCGTAACCACTGGACTGCCAGGGAATTCCAAAAAATGCCTTATTTTTTAATGGTGATTCTGATATTCCAGAGAAAAATCAGTCTAGATTGTACCAGAAGGAGACGAAACACGTCACCTAATACACATCTTTAAATGTGTATGTGTTCACTTACCAGTGAACACTGAGAAACCTTCATTTTATCCCTGGGTGAATTCTCACTGACTTTCACACTGCTGTTTCTCCCAATCCAGCCATTGGAATGCAAGCCCCTCGGTGGTCTCGCCTCACCTGTCAGGAGCGATTGAGTAACAGAGAACAGCAGTGAGGTCTCATGTTACTAATATTCCATTACTTTTACAAAAGAGACAAGAGTACATTCATTAGTACACTATGAAATATTATCCTAAATAAGTAAAATTAAATTATGCTTGTCAAAATAAATGAACACTGCACATGCCACAATTCTGTGTCCCTAATTCTTTTAATTATGTTTTTTTTTTCTTACTTGCTAATTTGTGAAATTTGCTAACTCACAATGGGCTCCCTGTCATTAGTGAGAATGAGTCGGCTTCTGCCGTAGCAGTTTGCACACCCTGCTTCCTGTGGCTTCTGGCATGTACTACCTGGGGCACCATGCAGACTAACTGATTGGTTCTTTTTCTCTCTTCAAGCTTGTTGCAAGCTACATATTAATTTTCACCTTTTGAAATAGGTGGTTAGGAGATGAACATTCTCTCGGCAGATGGAAGGACACCATTTTGCTCTGAAATAGAAAATTCCAGCCCAGTCTACACAGTGACAATACTTGCCTTCTTTTAAGTGTTGTGTGTGTGTGTGTTTTATCAATGCAGGGAAACAATTGTGCTAATTTTCAGTGTGTTGCTCTGCTGAGCCTTCTCTACTGATCCATCTCCTGGAGGGATGCAAAAGTCACTTTGGCCCAGGTGTTCCTTGGAAGAGCTTCAAGGAGGGACAGTGTTCCCTGAGTGACTTCTGGTGGTGTGGTGCATTCCACAAGAGTTTTGCAAATATTATCTGATTCATCCTCACAATATTTCTGTGAGTTAGGCATTTTGAATTCCCTTTAATGAGTCTGCAGGTCAAAGCAGTTAGGGGGACTTCCCAAGTTCACGTACCCAGTGAGTGACAGGATGAGGACACATGTCTTTCTATTACATGTTTTTACCTACTCCTAATGAATCATGGGCTCTCATCAAACTGCCCTGAGACTGTATATTATTAAGAAACAAATGTGTTTAGACGATAAAGAAATAGGACCTGTGAAGAGAGAGATTAGGGAGATGGTGGAGGGGAGGCTTTAGAGGTAGGCATTGAAGAAAAGCTTACGTAGTGGTCTCATTCCTAGTTTTAACTATTTTTTGAAAAAGTATGTTTATTGAAGAAGATTGAGAAAAGTACAGTGACAGAATAAATGCCTATCTTTCAATATTTTCTTTCAGGTGCCAGTGGTTTTAGAACTTGTTTATAGCCCCTGAAACAGCTCTCATCAAGGTGGGGTTTCATGCCCTCTCCTTGACCATGCGCTGGCTTTCAGGACTCACTTCTCAGGAAGTGAGGACACAGGACAGGAACACAGGATGCCCTCTGACTTTCTCCCAGGCTAAGCCATGCAGGGCTTCTTCTCAGTTCCTGCTCTTCCTTGGGGTTGTGACCCAGGAAACCCTGAACGGTTGTGCAGTGTGTTTGTTCACTCTGATGCCGCCAGGCTGGAGACACCAATTAGATGCTGAAAAACCCAAGGAGCTCACTGTGGTCCCAGCACCCATGGGTGAGTGAGCACACCTCCCAGCCATGAGCCACCTAAGCTTCCCCAGGTGAAGTCGAGATGCTGTCCTCATGGAGACCCAACTCAGAGGCCGACTTGTGAGGAAAAGAAATAAATGTTGATCCCGTTTTAAGCCACTAAGTTTGGGGTGGTTTGTCACATGGCCACAGTCCCTGGAACACAGGCCTATCTTTTCTTACACGCCTGTGGTGGTATTTTATCAGATCTTAATTCAATGTATAAAGAAAGGCTTGTTCAGGTACATTTCTTGGGTTTAATTATGAGAATGTTCACATAATAAGGGGAAACACTTTATGCTGAAACTATTTACTTTTAAACGTCTAATATAATCATGGACCAAATCCATTGGGTAGAGGTTTTACTGTGGCCAATTCGATAAGATGGGTTTTGCTGAGATGATTTTTAATTGTCCTATGAAAACATTTGTGGTATTGGGTCTTGGTTAGCGAGAGGGTAATCAACAGACCAAATACGATCAAATAATAATAACATAAAATATTGCCTTATATTCCCATAATACTCAAGAATTAATTTTGATTTTTTTCCCAGTTGGCCATCATCATCCCAGGTAACACTGTCATATTCCCCAAAGATACAAGGCTGATATTTTCAAAGCATTTCTATATCTGATGGCAATATAAGTCAGCTTGGTTGAGCACAATTTCTGAAAGTCAAGTTTAATCGACTAGATCCCCAGAGCTGTGTACAGGGCCCTTTACTGCTTCCTGCTGATGGGGAGTCTGAGACTAGCCTTCCTTTTGTGTCTTTGCAGGTAAGCCCTGTCCACAACCCCCACACTGAGTGGATAAATAGATGTTTATAAGATGTTGCTTCCTTCTTCTCTTTTTTAAAGAGTTTTTTTTTTTGTTTTTTGTTCTTTATGATGTGGACCATTTTTAAAGTCTTTATTGATTTTGTTACAATATTGCTTCTGTTTTATGTTTTGGTTTTTTGGTCCTGAGGCATGTGGGATCTTAGCTTCTTGACCAGGGATTGAACCCACATCCCCTGCATTGGAAGGTGAAGTCTTAAACACTGGACCACCAGGGAAGTCCTGCTTTATTCTTCTAATTTAAAGACTGACAGAATCAGTCTGGGTTTGGATCTACTAAGCATTTGGGGGGCTCACCTTATGTACTCAGGTATTTCTAAAATCATGGATGTCCCAAATGGTACGGCATTTCTCACTGTTCACTTTATTCCCAGCCTGGGAACTCTGTATGTCTTTTGCCCTTTGTGGGAACATTGCTCTCATTAGTTTATCTTCCTGTGGCTTATTCTCTGTCTCAGCATTCAGGACTTGGATCCTCCTAGGATATATAGATCCTGATCACGTGATCTAAAGAGAGTTTCTCAACTTCGCCATTTCATATTTTTAAAAATCATGTATCATTATCTGAAAATACCCTATCTCCCCGCTGGTTTGCTTGTTCCTGGCCGCTCTCCTACTTTCTCTGGAGCTGAAATTGCAGGAGAGCAGGACCTTTTTGGGTTATTCACTGAGTTATTCCCCACAGCCTGACACATGCCTGGAAAGTAGCAATTGCACCATAAATATTTGTCAAGTGAATGCAAGAAGAAAGGAGTGGATGAGAGCTTGATTTCCTTAACAGAAACTCCTAAAACATTTTTTGGATGTGCTAACCACATCCATCCCCATCTTCTTGTCATTTTGGCTCCTGGTTCTCCCCCCAACCCCCGATTCCAGATTCTGCACATGGCTCCCTTTGCAGACATGGCAAACGGTGCTGTGTTCAGATATTCCGTTACATGTTAGCAGTTCCCCTACAATCCTTCTGCATCCATTTCTTTTATTTACCTTGGGTGTAGCATAAAATCCCTCTCTACACACAACTGGGAGTTGTGGGGTGTAACTGGCTATATAAAGAGAAGTATTTGGTTGGGGGAACATGACACTGACAGACTCATGGAGCAGCACCTAGGAAGTCAGGCGGCAGCCTGAATGTTCCAGTTTGGAATTTCCCTATTATGGAGAAAATTGGGAGAGGAAGAGGATTCTTTTCATCTATTTTCAGACAGGCTTGGCACAAGGGCATGAAAAATATTATCCGTTTCGTTCCACTGGCCTTGTAGTTATTGTAAATGTAACTTAAATTCCTGAATGCATCTTAAATTGCATTCTATCTCTCCGTGGTGTAATCAGAGGCTTTGATTTCTGAGGCTACTAGCCAGACATAAGTTTTAACAAAAGCTGGTGCCCATTTGTCTTTATTGGAAAATTGTTTTATGTATATATTTTACAGATCAGTGTTGGGAAAATAGTCACAGAGGAGAATTTGTTTTTATTCAGTCTTCAAACTGATACTATTCCTTAATTGAGGAGTAATTTACAGAGGGTAGCAGGAGATGCTTTGAAAACTCTGGGATTTGGCTCTGAGATCCGAAGGCGGCCTTAGCAGAAAGAGCTTCAAGGCCATCAAATCTATATATCCATTGGTGGAATAAAGGTTTCAGTCTCATTGTATTTGAATCAGAACTTATTACTTTCAATACAGATTAACTGTGGGTTACTCTCTCTGTCCTATTTTTAAAGGTATCCCTGGAAACTAAGCTTGATGCTTTGCTAAAGAGTGGGACTTTGTCCTTGGCCTTGACATAAATGCTCTTCCTCCAACTAGCTGAAAGGCTTTAGCTACTTATTCTCCAGAAGAGCCAAGAATTCTACTCTTATGTGTAGGCGTAAGGAGAGGGGAGGGGAGATGTGGGAATAATTCAAGAACTTTACTGCAGGGTAAAGAAGAGTGACAGTGCCTGGGAGTCAGTACGTGTGAGAAATTAGACAAGATACGCATGTGTGGAACCTCTTCCTTCATTCATGCAGTGATCAGCACATGGACATTCAAGGTAGACTCTGCACTGTTTACTTCTGTCTTTTTAGATGAAATTTTACTTGTATTTGTAATGCTTTGAAGTTACTTAATTTTTCATTAAATCGCTGAGATATGTTTTTAAAAATGATGTTTGCTGAGGCTGTTAATCAGAATGAAGAAGAGGAAAGCCCTAAGATCTAAGACATTGCTTTTAGAATTGGTGCCTGCCCAGTATCTCAGCCTGAATTTACTTAGAATACAGAAAGGGGTTATGTATGCATGAAGGCTTGAGGATTGCTTATGCCTAGGTAGGTGCAGTCTGGAAGCTGATTCATATATGCAACCACTTATTTACATTATTTTAAGATATGTATACACACATATATATGTGTATATATGTATGTGTATATATATATATTTATATTACATAATGTTAGGCTCAGATCTATTTGTAGGTATTGGAAAATTATCTGGAAGAGAGACTGTCACCTTAAATGAGGTTGATAAATAATTACAATTATGATTAATACCACAGATTAGTAGTGAATGCTGATCTGGAATGTGACAGGAAGATGTACCCATTCTGAGTGATGCAGATTACTGTGTTGAGCACCTGAACTGGATGTGGTCCCTAAGCTACTACCTGCCCCTTTGGTGCAACAGGGAAAGGCAGTAATATCTGAACAGTGGAGTTTAGCTGGTGTCAGCCTTTTGTTTTGTCCTTGATAAGATGGTCACTCTTTAAGATGACTCCTTCAGGTATCCAGAAGTTTCCACAATCTAGCTTCATTTGAGAAAAAGATACATGAGTGTCTTGGAATATAAGCACAGAGTTGCAAAATTCAACATTGACTCACAACTTGGAGTGTTTTTCTTGAACTCTGAGAATAAAGAGGTTAACTTATGGTGAATTTCATGTGACAAAGGAGAGCAAAGGTATAAAAGAAAGATAGTTGTACCTGCTTGATTTTATGTTTATTTATAACCAAATGCACTAATGCATGTATTTTTTATTGGCCTTCATGTGATGTAGGGGTAGAGGCACTGGCCTGACTGTCAGAAGATTCAAGCTGTTAGTCTTGGGTTTGGTACTTTATGTGTGGACATGGCAAAGATTTTAAGAATATTTCACAAGATTCATTATTTATTCATTCATTCAGCAAGTTTGTTCTGGGCTAATAATCACTTTGGAGGAAAAGAAGTAGTAATTTTATCCATAATGTTTGTAAAACTTAGATGTAAAATTTTACTGATTAAAAAAATGTGTGTAGTGAGAAGACACTAAGGTTGATAAAATACAAAGACTTGATCTCTGGGGGAGATAAACACAAGCCAAGCCCTGCTATGGACTGTGTTTTCAGTGGGAGAGTGAATTCTGTAGAAATACACGTGATGAACAGAGGGTGTGGTCTATTCTACATGTAGGGCTCAGGACAAGCTTTGTAAAGACAGTGCAACTGAGACAGTCTTTAAAGAAAAGTTCATGTTTTCACAGCAAATAAGGATCCGGGAAGAACATGTGGAAAAGTCTGAGAAACAATACAGCTTGACATGTTCTAGGAACAGAAGTAGTTTGGAATGACTAGAACACACAGAAAGTTAAGATTTTTGCAGCAGGAGATAATTATGGCTTACATTTCTTGAGCAGTTTTGTGTTAAATTAAACATCAGCTTGTATTAAACATCTCTGGGTGTTGTTTAAATGTAAACTCACTTACCCCACCCTTCAAACCTAGAAGGAGTTACTCTCACTGCTGGACTTTATCATGATGGAACCAAGGCCCACAGGTGAGGTAGGGAGCCAAGGTCCCAAGCTAGCAGGTGTAGGGAGCAGTGTTGTCAGACAGTCTGCCTCTTAACCACTAAATATTCTGGAGAGATGAGACCCCAGCAGTCTCATATGTAGGCTAAAGATATTGAACTTTATTTGATCTATTTAGAAAACCCTGAACATGCCTTCAAAATTTGCATTGGGAGGAAGTAGGAGCTTGACTTCCAGGACACCATTTAGGAAACAAATGCACTGATCAAGACAAGAAATGGTGACAGTCTCCCAAAGGCAGTAGTGAAGGAAGTACAGGCAGTACAGGCAGGAATGAAGGAAGGTCAGGGAACAGATTTGATAGCATGGTAGATTTTATGAGCTTTGGAAGCTGCTTAGATATGGCCGAGGAGGGGACAGCCCAGGAAGACTCGTAGAATTCCAGAGCAAATATACATAAATGCAACTGGGTCAGGATCCTACAAGCAAATTGGTAAAATTAGGATTAAAAATTACACTTTAGTCTTTCTGGCTCTGTTGACACTCACACTATGAAAACAGCAGCTCTTTGGATTTCCCGACCTCTACTTTCCCATTCCATGAACATAGCTATCACATCCTTGAAGCAGCCTCCTTTGTTGCAATGGAGCCACTATCACTTTCTTCTGGTCCTATTTTGTCAATTAAACGAATGTCCCTATTCCCATCTGTATTAGTTTTCTCAGGCTGCTGTAACAAAACATCATAGGTTGGGTAGCTTAAACAAAGACAATAAAGAGAGAAATGTATTATTTCACAGTTCTGGAGGCCAGAAGTCCAAGATCAAGGTGTCGGCACAGTTGATTTTTCTGAGGGCTGTGTGGGAGAGTCTGATCGCGGCCCCTCTCCCAGCTTCTGGTGGTTTACTGGCATCTTTGACCTCCCTTGGCTTATAGATGAATCACCCCAATCTGCACCTCATCTTCACCTGGCGTTCTACTTGTATGCAAGTCTGGGTCCAGATTTCTCCTTCTCATAAAAATTGGATGAGGGCCCACCCTACTCCAGCATGAGCTCATTTTAACTAATCACACCTACAACAGTCCTGTCTCCAGATAAGTTCACACACTCAGGTGCTGGGCTTTAGGACTTCGACATACGAATTTCCAAGGGACACATTTCAACCCATAACACCGCCCAATGCCAAAAGCAGCAGGTATGCTCACCATGACAGGGAAGGCACTGACACCAATGTCCCATGCTGGAAGCACCATCATTACTGTTGATGAAGCCCACTGATGTCCACACTAAAACTTCCATGTCGGGTATTTTCTCCAAGGGTAGTGTTACCTGTGGATCCTCCCACTGGCATGATGTTGCTCAGATCTTGGATGTTCAACCCTCCCAGGAGATCATAGTGAAGCATCGAGGCATCTTCAACTTGTGTTTATACTTTAATGCATCCCTCTTGCTGGGGAGTTGAGCATGGCCCACAGATCTGGACTATGGAACAATTGAGGAAGAGACCCTTGTTTTGCCTTAATGATCCACATGCCTGATTTTCATGGAGAGTGAGCAGGTGACAAAAACACTGATGCTGAAACCACTGTTCATCACATCACTTCACTTCACAAGGTCACAACAATGACATTCTCAAAACCACAGTCTTTTTGTTGTCTGTCCTAGATTTGCAAAGCTGGCTGTGTTTTATAAAACCTGAATGAAGTTAGGAGGGGATAACATTGAATAATGGGTCTCATTCGTATTTCAAGAAAAAGTACCAAATGAGTTTTTCAATTCTATGTAAAGCAGCTGAGGACATCTTAGAACCCACTGCATATATAGTAGTGGATTTGGGTCTGGACATTGTACATTAAGAAGATGTGGTCAAGATTGAAGTTATTCAGTGGAGGATGACATAGATATTGAGTTAACAGTAGTGAGTTCCCTGTCAATGAATGTGGTTAAGTCCAGGCTAAACAACGGTAAGGACAAATAGCTGGGTAGAGAGCCATGTAATGACGAACTCATCATGGGGATTCAATATTTGTTGGATGGATGAATGAATGAATGAATGGATGTATAGAGCCTCAAAGGAGTCACCCAAACTCATTGACTTTAAAGTGTCTCATAACCCTGAGAATCTATGAGTCTATAATTACCTTGTCCTTTATCAACCTGTATAAAAACAGCATTATTCTTCCTAAAATGTGTGTGCAATGTAAAATATCTTATTGCTAGCTAAGCCATAGATTCATATTTTGGCATTCTAAGAGAGGAAATTCTCTCTGAATGCTCAATGCTGATATGTGTATTGGCTGTCTGGCACACCATCATTCATGCCATCTGTTCGGGTGGCATTATGCCTAATTGCAAGGTGGCCTGACAATTTTAAGGGGTTTTGCATGCCAATCACATTGAGCTTAGCTAGCTAACCTGCAGAACCCAGAACATAACAAGCTGAAAAAGTTACCCTGCTGGTAAATCACAACTTCAAATGAAAAGATCATGCCTCATTAAAAACGGCCATATTTTTTGACTGTGGTAGGTATCTTTCAAAGAGCCTCTATAGATTTACCTTCCCCTCAATGATGACTGCTGCAGCGATCTCATGCCATGGAGAAGAGATAATGGACAAGACCATGTCTTGTCCAGCCTGAATCACTGATGCCTTAGAAATGTTCAGAATTCCTAAAACTCTCATGCTTGGAAACAAATGCACCAACCTGCCAGAATTTCACAGCATTGTCTTCCTATAATAAGCAAACATCTGTTACACTAAAATTCAGTTTATCTTTTGGAAAAGATGCAGTAGGAGGCTGGATATGAGTGCGTTTGCTTACCTGCTGGAATTGTCATGGAAAAGACCCAACATAAGCATTAAAATATGTAGATTACAAAACAGGAAATTAAACTGCTTTCTTGACATTGAAAATCTGGGAATGTACATTGAGATTTAGAGCTGTTGGTTACAGATGATGTTAAAAGACTTACTCAAGATCAAATAGGTAGCTCATGCAGAGCTGGAATTATGTCACCCAACATATACTCCTTTCTCCCAACACAACTGGAATAATTATAATTGTTATTCTAGTGAAAATGGTATTCATGGCTCTAAAGAAGTCTGGATTGACCATGACATATTTTTACTTTCCTGTCTTTTAATAACTTTTTTTCTCATTATCAACCCAACTGGCCATGCACTTAAACATATGTCTTCAGTGTATGAATGTATAAAATACTTTGAAGATTTGATGTTCTTCATCTTATAAATAAACTTTTGGAGACATTTAATATGGTAAGTTTAACCCTTATTTTTATGAAGTAATCTCTATTTTGAGCGAAGCTCTCATTGAATCTGCTGCAGACAGATGCTTTTGTGTTCCTGTATATTCCACAATATAGTATTGAGTACATAGCAGGAGCTCAATACTATTCTGTACTGAATAGAGATTAGTGAAATGGATAAGAGGAGAGAAGGTGTGAATGGAAGGCAAAGAGAAGAAATACTGCCAATGATTGTGTATATGAATAATGGTGGCTTTTTAAACAAAGTCCAAACTTCTGAAGGCAATACTCCTCACACAATATTTCCATTGCAGCATTCTCCATTTAAATATATTTGCATGCATGCGTGACTGTCAGTGGCATATTGCATGGGCTGAACGTGACAGAGGCAAGTTAAGACACAGTGTATTTTTCTCTCTGCACTCTTTGAACCCACTTTATTGGTCTTCTTTTCTCCATTCCCGAGTGGGTAGCTTTCATCCCCTTTTTTCGTCATATTCATGCATTAGAATAAACTCATTTTCAGTCATTAAAACTCGAAGCTGGTCTAAATCAGCCTTTGTATCTCACTTCTATATCTACATCGATCCTTATCCCAGGATTCAGGTCTGAATAAGGCTCTGCAGCCTTTAGTTCATTTAACGGGTGTCATCTGCTCTTATTTTTCATCTCATGTTATACCTTACAGTTTCTTACCTGTGCTTCCTCTAAAGGAGGAAGCAAGGGCAAGACCCTATGTGATTAAGGACCTCTGTGCAGATTCCAAAATGTTGATTAGTCATGTTGGGGCATATACTGTGGGTTTAACCGAGGTACAATCGGCTCTCTGTCCTCCTTCTGTTCTCCCCTCAGATGTCAGATAATATACATTGTTTCTGGTATGGATGATGTTCCAGCTGACTTCGTGTAAGTCTTATCTTGTCAATAAGAAATACCTGGCATTCCTACTCTCCAAAATCTGGATATGTACACACCTCCCAGTGGCAATACAGCCCTCTCCCAAGGGAAATGAAGAAACCTACCAACAGAGATAGGGTTGCCTAGAATGAAAATGCAGATACTTCCAGTGTTAGTTCATCCCCCTTCAGTGGAAATGTAGACACATCCCTATAGCAATACAGACCCTCCCAGCAGAAGTGGAGACATCTGCCAATGGAGTTACAACCACTTTCAAAGGTGATGCAGCATCCTCTCACCCCCACGTAAAATCCAGGCACCTCCTGAGACCTCCTCCTGTTCCCATTAGGAGAGACAGGTGGCCCCATGAGTTTGTTCCTGACTCTGTGAGCAGCTTGGTTATTTCCAAACTGTGATGGGGAAACTTGTTAGCTTTTGGTCTTTTCTTTTGGAAGACATCCCCTGTCTTCCTATGGTCCCTCACTTGCATTGACCTTGTGGTAATCCTTGGGCGTTCTCCACCCTGCCTTCCCTTTTCTCCTTCCAGCTGTGATTCTTTTCTAGTGTCCTCTTACTTAGAGTTCAAAGAATGATGATAGATTAATTATCTTAGAACAAGCTTTGACTATTTCTTAGTAATTCCTGAAAAGGATGAGTCTAGCTACCATTTTTAGAAAGTGAGAGACTTGTCCATCTTGGTGCTCAGTTTAATGGCCTTAGCTAAGACTCTACAAATGAGAAAAAATGAATATCCAGTTACATTTATTTATATCAAATTTTGATCTGAAAAGACTCTGAGGAAGTTCTTTAGAAAAAAATGTCCAATTACTAGCATGGTACATAGTTGAATAATTTTTCTAGGAATTTACTCAATCCACATACTTAGTACTCTATATTATAAAATGACCCAATGCACCTTTAGTTCTAAATGACTTCTCTGGACAAAGGATGTGTAATAGTACAATGTTCTAAAGTGTCTCTGAAAAAATGCAGCATTATCTTATCAAAGTTTATGGGAAAGCAGTGAGTCATTTTCTCAAAGGGCAGTAAAGACCTAAGTGCCACAGACAGTCCAAGTGAAGTCAGTGCAAATTAAAGTCCTGGGATTCACTCAACTCTCAGCACCCATAAGTAGCAATGCCATTTTGATAGCTTCCGTATCCTGATCTATAAAGGAATGGGAATTAAATGTACCTCAAAATATTATTTTAGGGTTTGCATGATGACTTTATTTTCATAAAGTCCCCTAACTGGCACATAGGAATATTTCTTTTAATCTGTGAAAAAATTATTAAAATCAGACTCTTATCTAAGTAAACACACATTTTGAACAATGTACATCTCTCAACATGTGGCTCATAAAATCTCAGATAAATATTATCTCCCTATATAGATAGATAGGAAAACTGAACCCAAAGGCATTTTTGCTAAATAGGTAAGAACCTTCCTTGAAAGACAAATCATAGCATCATAATTTTTATCTTATATCATGACTGGTGAGTAAAATCACATTGCAAAGTGAAAGTGTTCTGCGCTTGCTGTCTGGGTCAATTATCATCATTTGGCCGGTCTTTCTACATCTTGCATGGAGGCCATGTCAATAAGCCAAGCCCTCCAAGGCTTCTTATGGCTGCAATTAAGTTCCACCTCTCCCCTGGGATTTTCAGAATCTGGGCATATTGTGGATAAATCCACACCATGTAAAAAGGTGGAGGGTAGAGAGAAATAAACAGGGCAGGAGATTGCCAGCATTCCACAAAACATGCTTGCTTTTCGGCAGCCTTCTTCACTTCAGTGATGACTTTTATTATGTTCTATTGATTTTCATGTTATTTCCCATTTTTGAGAAGAATGGCTTGAAGCAATAGCAGCAATAAAGCAGTGTTTCTGTCAGTCATCTCTGTCTTTCTCACCCACACACAAGCTCTCTCCATCACGTACACACTCATACACATAATTCTTGTGAGTGTTGAGTTTCCAAATATAGGAAATAAGACAGAGATTTCTAGAACGATAATAAGACCATCCCTAGAAGCTTTTAGAATTCATAACTATTCTTAGAAGTCATCTGAAAAGGGATGTCAACACATTGAATACCAGACCCTCCGACATTGAGAGCTGACAGTATAGACACATTACCTTTGGCATTTAAGCTGAATGTATTTTTTTTCAGTTTCTGCTCTGTGTTAGGCCATGTGATGGTATTCAAGAGTATCCATAGAATAATCCTGAAGATGACAACAGGGCAGGGTCAGCATAAAGCCATGGGAATTTCTAGCCATGGGACCGTGGTAGACAAAATTATAAAATGCCCACCTAGAATATAACCTCATGGTATACACTCCTGGTATAATCCCTGGGACTGAATAGAATGGAAATCACTCCCATCATGAGGTTAAGTTACAAAGCACAGCTGGCTCTGAGAAAGATTGTCCTGGGGAACCACTGACCTAATCATATGAGCACTACAGGAGACAAGCCTCACCCTGAATAAAGATAAGCAAATTAAATAAATAAATAAGAACAAGTGTGAGCAGTGAGATTTTACACAAGGAAGATTCTTTATTTCTGGCTTTAAAATGGAGAGGACCACCTGTCAGGGAATGTGTAAGGCCTCTTGAAATTAGAGTGGCCCTCAGCTGACAGCAAGCAGAGCATAGGGATCTAGCCCTATTTCTTTGCAGGGAACTGAATTTTGCAAAGAATAAGTTTGAATGAGGACCCCAAGCTCAGAAGAGAGCACAGCCACCAAAACCTTGATTTGTGTCTTGTGACACTCTAGCAGAGAACACAGATATGTCAGGTCTGGACTTACAGAATGATGGGCTAAAAAATGGGTGTTTTTTATACCAACTTTATTGAGATATAAATTATATACCACAAAATTCATTCACAATGTCTCCTTTTCTTAAATGATGATCACAGAGCTGTCCACTGTCTAATTTCAGAACATCTTTATCACCCCCCAGAGAAATCCCATGCCCATCAATAGTTGCTTTCCATTTCTCCCTTCACAATCCCCTGGAAACCACAATATGGTTTCTGTTTTTATGTATTTGGCTATTCTTGACATTTTGTGTAAACTGAATTATATACCATATGACTATCTGATTCCTTTCATCGAGCATAATATTTTTGAGATTCACCTGTAGCATGTATAAATACTTCATTCCTTTGCATAGCTGAATAGATTTCCATTGTATGGATATACCACATTTTATTTATTCATTCATCAGTTGATGGACATTTGGGTTTGCTTCTCCTTTTTGACTGTTAGGAATGGTGTTGCTATGAATATTTGTGTATAGAATTTTGAATGAACATATATTTTCAGTTCTCATGAGTGTATACCTAGGAGTGAAACATTGAGTAGTATAGTAATTCTATGTTTAACATTTTGAGAATCTGCCAACTTCTTTTACAAAATGATCATATCATTTTGCTTCCCACTAGCAATGTATAAGCGTTCCAGTCTCTCTACAACCTTGTCAACGTTTGTTATTGTCTATCTTGTCATGGAATTATTGAACATTTTTATGTCTTCTTTGGAAACATGTCTATTGAAATCCTTCTCCCATTTAAAAAAAATTGGATTGCATTCTTATTGTTGAGTTGTAAGCATATTTTATATATTCCAGATATGTCTCATATCACATAAGAGATTTGAAAATATTTCCTCCCATTCTATGGATAGTCTTTTCACTTTTTGATGGTGTAGTTTGAAGCACAAATATTTTTAATTTTGATAAAGTCAAATTTATTTATATATTATTTTGTCACTTGAGTTTTTGGTGTCATAGTTAAGAAACCATAACCTAAACAAAGACCACAAAGTTTCACTTTTACATTTATATAAAATATGAAGTGTTATAATTTTAGCTCTTGTGGTTAAATATATAATAAATGTTGAGTTAATTTTTTTATATTATGTGAAATAGGGGTCCATCATCATCGTTTACCTGTGAGTATTCAGTTTTCCAGCATCAGCATCATTGGTTGAAAAGACTATTCTTTCCCCCATTGAGTTTTTCTGAAACCTCGTCAAATGCAAGGGTTTACTTCTGGATTGACCATAAATGCAAGTTCTTACTTCTGGATTCTCATCTTCTTCTGTTGATCTCTAGATCTATCCTTATGCCAATACCACATTGTCTTAAGCTTTTGAAAAGTGTGAGTCTTTCAACTTTGTTTTTCTTTTTAAAGGTTATTTGGCTGTTCTGGCTATCCAGCATCTCCCTATGAATCGTAGGGCTGGTTTGCATTTGTTTTTCTTAAGCTTAGCTTTTCTACATACAGTCTTTCTGGGTACAGGTGGGATGTGAAGATCCACCACCATTTATGGAAAATCAAGAAGGTGTTGACACTGGAAAGTTCAAACTTGTGTCTGATTTCTCAATCACTTTACGTTTATCATCTCATTTCCTTTCTTAGGAAGGCAGTGGGCTGGTTGAAAATAACTGGAAGCACCCAAACAGTAGCTGAGAAGGAAAGAACCACCTGAAAGCTAAGGGTGTGGAAAAGATGGAAGCTACAGGCCTGAGTGAAGCCACAGCTGAAAGGGTAAGTGATGGGCTCAACATGCCGGGCACATACCACACACTTCACAGACATTTACTGAGTTAATTAACAGATCAAGTTTCAAGAATCTGCGGGATGCTGTGTGATTCATAGGGAGGCTCTCTGAGCAGTGTGGAGGGCCAGAGGCCCATTTTCATGTGGGTGTAGCTGCAGCCTAGGTCCTTGAACAGCTGAGTCATGAAATTATACAGTCAGGATGTATCCTTCTACTGTCTTCTTATTTCCCCTTCTGTCTAAATCTGATTCTCTTCAGCCTAAACGTGGATGCATTGTTATGGCATTTGATTACTGGCTATTCAACCAAAAGGTAAAATAAACTGTTTTCATCTGCTGTATGCTTAGTGCCCATCAGATGCTGGTCAACCCAAGTGGTGTCTCAATGGAAAAGCATGGCCTGGAGAGATTGGCTTAGGTCTGTATGCTGGTGTCTTTGTTCCAGATGCTGTAAGAAAATTCCACAGACTGGGTGGATTATAAACAACAGAAATTGATTTCTCACAGTTGTGTTGGCATGAAGTCTAAGATCAAGGCACCTGCATAGTATCCTTCTGGTGAGGGTCTTCTTCTTGGTTCACAGTTCACACCTTCTTTCTGTGTCTTCACATGGAGGAAGGGCTGAGGGAGTTCTGTGTATCCCTCAGATACACAGGGGTGCTAATTTATAGGGGTGCTAATCCCATTCTTGAGGGCTCCACCCTCATGACCTAATCACCTCTCAAAGGCTCCACTTTCTAATACCATCACATTGGGGGTTAAGGCTTCAATACATGAATTTTGGGAGGACACAAACATTCAGTTCAGAGTACACATCAAGTGACATAATCTTTATATAACTCAACCTCTTTGTCATTAAAAAATGTGAATAATCATCATACCTACCTCACAGTTTTGTTTTGAGGATTAAATGAGTTCATATATGGAGAATACTTAGAATAACATCTGGCATAGATACTTAAATAGTATTAATATAAATAAATATGAATGTATTTCATTATTCTGAGGAGTATATTAAAAATTATACTTCTCACTTCTTTAAGGTTTTAAAAAATACTTAGGTAGATATAATGCAGACTTGAAATAACCAGAGCATAATTAAGTGATAAATATTGTTTAATTGCCTGTTCCTGCAATGGGCATTCCAAGATAGGAGAGAGAATCTGGAGCTGATACAACCAGAGAAGTTTCCTAAAGAGGACAAGAATGAGCCCTCCCCAAAACACTAGGTGCCAGTGACAGCTGAGGGCTCTCTCTTAGGTCTTTTTCTTGTGGTAGCACCAGCTGACAAAATAGAATTCAAACTCCAGTTCAACACACACACTCATGTTAATGCCAGTAAGCCACCACCCCTTGGTCCAGAATGGGGTACTGGTCCCAAAATATCTGAGAGGTGCTACAGTGTCAGTTGTAGGTGGAGTCAGTGCACACTGGCAGAGGAAAGTAGCTGGAGTGGGCAGAGAAGCTTGGGTCTGCTCTTCTGATGGGAAGGGGGCAGGGCTTTTGGTGAAGTGTCCCAGCTGGTTTAGCAGTGACAGTCTGTTTGGAGTCTGTGTCCCTAACGCATGGTGCTGGCCCAGAGAAGCCTCGTGTGTTGCAAGAGCTTTTTCCTTTTCTCCCTATCTCCACTCTTACCACCATACAGCACCTTTATTTAATTGAAGCCTAAATTATTACTTATAAACATGAATCAAATATCATGTCTACCTTGTGCAAAACCCTCATTATATTCCCATTACACTTGGTATAGATAAGTGAGACTTCTCACCTCTCCAGGGCCATCCCCTCCACTCCTACCTGGGCCAGGCTGCCTTCTGGCCTTGACTTTTATCCTTCTTCCTCGTCCTGATGGTGTTAGATCCCCAACAAACTGAGTTTGCTGTTGTTTCTTGGGCACCTTAAGATACCTTTGCTCTTACTGTTTCTATACATCTCTTAGCCTTTCATTTGGGGTCCATTTACATACCATCTCTTTGACCATTGGTCTAATCTCGCTACTCTTGTCACTCTTCCACCCTTATTGCTGCTTCATTTTTCATCCTAGGATGTATTGCTTCCTGCTGTTGGGCAAAGGGGTCCGTCTATGTTGTGAACCACATCAACTCCATTGAAGATAAAATTGTCCGGTATATTTTAGGACCTCAAAAACATTTCTTGAATGAATCAATGCATATATGAATGAGTAAATGGAAAGTTAGAATCTGACATGAGTCAATGGGGAGCCGTTATCAGGGCAGTGACTCCATGGACCTGGTGTTTTGGGGCATAAAATTAGATGGTGCTGTGCATTATGCTTGGTAAGAAGTTGAGGTCAGGGACAGTCACCTGAGAGAATAGTGCACTCATTAGCTGGAGTTTGGAGAAATGGAAGTCTGAACCCTGTTAAGTATACTGGGCATATAAATAAAGGGTCAAAAGAAGAAACGGCAACACTTGTTGGCATTCTGGATAAGGGGAACAAGGGCAGACATTGGTCCAAGTGGACCCCAAGTCCTCTCATGACAGACTGTCGAAATTTAAGGGAGTTGGGGCATCTGGAAGGAGAACTCAGGGAAATGACATGGCCAAATCTGGACACACTGAGTTTGAACTGTCAACGGAGTGTCCAGTCAGCAAGGGCTATTTGCCAGTTGACCTTTGGGCACAAGGATTCCAATCATCAGACAGGAAGGAGGTAGGTGGGTATCATAGGTATGACTCTCCCAGAAGCAGACCCTGGAAGAAGGATTAGATGAAAGTGATTTAGTAAGGAAGTATATATATATATATATATATATATATATATATATATATATATATATATATATATATATAATACATATATACACATTATAGTATGTAGATACGAGAATCTTAGCTCCAGCAGTTTACTGAGTCTGTTCTAACAAATGTTAGTAAAATATCTTCGTTGTTTATATTAGAATTTTAACTTTGCTACCCCTCCTAATTATTATGATGTATTTCTATCTCCTCACTTCCAAGTCCCCCAAATGAAGTGTCTACATCTTCTTACAATCACCCATTGTTTTTAACTTAATCACTCAGACCTGGATCCACCTCAGTGTTTAGAATGTACCAGGATTGCTTGCTACAAGTTCACAGACATCTCCCTATTGACCTGGTCAAAAGTTTCTTTACTGAGCTACATAAGTGATGAGTTTTACTGAATTCAACATTATCCATTCTCTTCAGCAGTTGATGATGTTTCTGACCTCTTGGTTTCCAGGTCATCCACATTTCCAGGTCCCTATTTAGGTCTCCTTCTCCCAAAACTTTCCTAATGGTGGGTTTGGGCCAGGGCCCTTGATCTTCTGTTTCACGTTTGCTGCACTTTTTCTCCTCACATTCAATCCTTTTGTCAAGAGCAGCTATTGCTTTAACTTTAACTACCCTCCAATTATGCAAAGCATCACCATTTTTACATCTTCATCATGATCATTTGTGCAGTTATGTGAGGAATGGAATGTGTATTCCAGAAGTGGTCCTATCGTATATATTACTCAGCATCAAAATAGCATTTCTGAGTAGGTTTTAGTTTCTTTGGTTAATCTTCTTCTCCTTTTTAAATAATCTTTTAAAATAATCTATTAGGGACATTTAGGGCTTAGCAGAGCCTAAGCTCTACCTCCCTATTCTGGAAACCCGAATTCCTCTCTGTGACCACTACTGTACATTGTTCACTGTCCTCAGAATGGCAAGTGCCAAACACTGTCAGGAAGTTTCACTCCAGCCTCTGCTGTGGGTGGTGCCCTTCTGGACCTCATCAGAATCTTCATCGGTTTGCTGTGTCTCATTCCCTGCTGGTCCTGCTTCCAGGACATACCAATTTTTCTGGAGAGGACCTCTGACTTAGGATGGTACAAACTTATTTTTTTTGACCTTGTGATGTTGTGAAAGTAATATACATTTAGTAGAAAATGTACATCAAATTTGAATTTTGATCTTTTCCCAGGCTAATGCTATGCTGTAAGATACTCTCTTCTGACGCTGGGCAGTGGCAGTCACAGCCCCCCATCAGCCAGGTGATCAATCACAAGGGAAAAACACCTAGACACTTACAACTATTCTGTACCCAGACAACCATTCTGTTTCACAGTTTCAGTACCATATTCAATCAATTACATGAGAGAGCCAACACTTTATTATAAAATTGGCTTTGTGTTAGATGATTTTACCCAACTGTGAGCTAATTTAAGTGTTCTGAGCATGTTTGAGACAGGCTAGGCTAAGCTATGATGTTAACTGCCAGTTCCCAAATCTACCTGAAACCCATTGAAGTCACCCCAGGATGTCCCAGGGGAGTCCTGTAAACACTGGGATAAGTGGGAAGGGTTGGTTCCATTGACCTTGGTTCTTGGAGTTTGTTAATCATGATATGATCTGATACAGACATCTTTGCTCATTGTTCTTTCCAGCAAACTACCTACAAAGATATCCACCTGACTGTTATACCTCACATCTGAGCCTTAGCCATTAGACAAGAACCAAAGCAAACCGGGATGTATGCAACTTGTTATAGATTGAATTGATCTATGTTCCCCCAGAAAGATTTGTGAAAGTCCCAACTCCCAGTATCTCTGAATGCAACTTATTTGAAAAGAGGGTCATTACAGATGTAATTAGTTAAGAGGAGGTCATGATGGAGTACAGTGGGCCCTTAATCCAATATGACTGGGGTCCTTATTAAAAGAGGAGAAAGACACAAAGAGGAGAACCCTATGTGAAGACAGACACATGGAAAGAATATGGGCATGCAAACCAAGGGAGGCCAAGGATTGGTGCAAACACTAGAGCTGAAAGAGGCGAGGAAGGACTCTCCCTACAGGTTTCAGAGGGAGGATGGTCCTGCTGACACCATGATTTTAGAATTCTCCTCTCCAAAACTGTAAAACAATATATGTCTGTTGTTTGAAGTCTCCCAGTCTGTGGTGTTTTGTTACTACAGCCAAGCCCACCACCAGCAGCCAGTAGAACCCTTTGGGTTACACTGACCCTAGATTTGCTTAAGGCACCATCCTATGCTAAGCATGTGTTTGACATGAGGTTGGAAAATGGCGGTGCTTCACCTTAGGCATCAACTGCAAACAAAGAAGAATATTTTTCGGTACTCTAGATAATGTGTCCTATGTGAAAATGCCTATTTCTAGTATTAGTTTAAGAGCTCAGATTAGCTAACTGCCTTTTCCTGCTAAAAGGAAGACCTATGGCATGATTTAATTAGTCGATCTCTTGTAAATGGATGGTTTAGAAGAGAATGACTTTAGGCAAGATATCCCTGTAGCATTTTTATCTCTCATTGATTCTGCTCTGGTAAGCGCATGCAATTCAACATCAAGAAGAAGAAGAATATGCGGAAGGCACATCGTTTTATAGTGCTGGAAAGCAGATGTATAGAGATTCTTGTAGACTTTGAATGCCAACCCAATTTTTTAAAGTGCTAACATTCTTCCAAGTTATTTGCTATTCTAGGAAACTTGGTCCATACAACAGTGAATACTTTATCATGTAAGTTAATATGATGTTAGAAAAATGAAATGTATTGATTATCCTCTGATCAAATACTGCATCTTATAGCAGTAGAAACCTTTATTCAGACATTCCAGCTTGACCGGATGGGTTATTAGGCAAGGAATAAACGGGCTGGTCCCATGAAAGCATTTATAGTGAGGGCAGTGCAGTTGTAAAATAAAGGGTGCCATAAATTTTGTGCCCGGTAGCTCTTCAAACAGGCACTCACGTTCTACACAGATGGCAGTGCATTTCAATTTCATAAGCAGCCCCTTATCACCATCTCTTTCTTTTGTGTACATTACCGTGGCAAGCAAAGCCCAAGGCTATTGGCAGAGCTGATATTTTTTTTTTTTAACATGATTGCCACTGCTTTGGGATTAGGTAAACGGCGAGGAACCAGAAGCAGGACTTTCCAGCTTGAGAGCTTGTGCATTTGCCAAATGAGTGGTTTTGAAAATTGGCCTTCCTTTGCTGAAACATGTTTTTCTACACCCTAAGAAACTTCCGGCATGAAAGAGAAATGTTGTGTCAGGACACAGGAGGCAAATTGAACATTGTGCCTCCTATTTTTTCTTTATTTTTATTTTCTTCTGTGGAATGAAGACTGGCCAAATACTAACTACATTTATATTTCACCACTCTTTTTGGTGGCTCCACGATAGGGGTCCCAGGAGACAATCTGGAGATGGTTGACTGAGTGAACCAGAGCTGTGGACACTTTTTGCAGGAGTATCAACTCAGCCTAAGAGAAGGGTAGGGATGACAGGTTGACCAGAAGTCCAGGTGAGCAGGGGAGCCTCTGGAGGTATTTGAGACAGAGGTGTCCAGTGAACTCAAGGCAGAACAGACTTTAACAAAGGCACAGGCGATTGTTGCTCAAATGCCGTCCTTATAATCTCGGGTTTCTTGGCAGAAGATACTGTCAACTAAGAGTCAGGTTGATATGTGGGAGCCAGAAAATAATAATCACAAAATCCCAGAGGTTTAAGTTGGGAGACACTCCTCCCCACCTTGCTGCCAGAGTCAAAAACTGATTGGAGTTGCAAGACTGGATGCAGAGAGAGGGCCGGTATGAGGGAGGTTGCTACAGAACGGGCATCCAGAGCCCACAAGTGGTAAAGGAGAGGGGGGCACACACTTCACCATCCTAAGGGTCTATGAAGTGGCCCAGAGCCCGTCCTCAGACCAGGATGCTTTGAACTAAAGTCTAGAGCTTCCTCCACGACACCAACTTGTCTTCTCTTTTGTTTTCATCCGTGATAATAGAGACCAGAGATCTGAAATGTTTCATCTCTACAGGCTCTGAAATCGTTATCAACTTGTGTTCAGCCTGAGGGCTGGGGGTGTTAGGGGACGATAAGATCATGCTGTCTTGGCTCAGCGTCCAGATCCCAGAAGTTTGAATGAGTTATGGGATTTTATTTGGGAGCCAGGAGATTGCATATGGTTATTTATGAGTCATCCTACCGTGTGTGTTGCATGTCCATCAGCTGTTCTTGGCCCAGAGGAGCAGAATCAACATGTCGCTGTAGATGCAGATGGGGCCGTCCCTGGAAGTGGTGAGTCTGGCATGGGAGCAACATGAGGATGAACACAGTACAGCTAGGTATGGCCGCCCTGGGGAAGATCCACCTGGTTGCCTTGTCTGTGTTGGCACCTGCTATTTAACGAGACTTGAGAAGGGAAAACCTGGATCATTTTCTTACTATCTGATCATAGAGTCTTGTATGGAGACAATTTAGAGGGGAAAAAATGAAAATTCAGTTACTGAAATATCACCTAGTCTTAAAGGCAGAAGAGCACTGAGCTATTGGCTCACATGCCTGGGAAGGCCTATCAGCCTGGAGCTGCCCTCTCCTGCCTGTGGCCATGAGCCCAAGATGGCATCGCACTATGTGTACATGGACTTTTACACCTGCCCTGGTCCAGGTGCCCCATGGGGTCCATGACTCCAATATCCCCCATCTTCCCTTCAAGAGGTGGATCTTAATACCCTTCCCCTTGAGTGTGGGCTAGACTGGTTTCTAACACGTAGGATAAGGAGGAAGTGATGGTGTCTGACTTTGAGACTAGGTCATACAAGCCACAGCAGTTTCTTGAGTGCCCTTCTCTCCTCTCTGTCTCTCTCTGTCTCTGTCTCTGCCTCATCACTTGATTTGAGGGAATCTAGTTGCTTTGTGGAGAGGCTCACATGCCCAGGAACTGATGTCTCCAGACTCCAGACATGTGAGGAAGCATCTTGGAAGCTCACAGTCAAGCCTTCAGAGGGTAGTTAATCCAAGCTGATGGCTGGACTACAACCTTGTGGGATACCATGAGCCAGAAGCACCCTGCTAAGCTGAACCCTCATTCCTGACCCTCAAACACGGGGTGTTGTGCTAAGCTGCCGGATATTAGGGTTATTTGTCACGAGGCCATATATAACTGATTAAGCTTGGACCCATCCTTTCACACCACTTCTCTAGCCCTCTGGCAGGACTGCTTTTGCCTGGGTCATTAATGGGCCCAACCTGGCCCATGAATCCCTAAACCAGTATACAGGCCCCTGAACCAGAATCCAGTGTTCTCATTGGTATCTAAGGGATCACCTCAGAAAACTTGACTGGACCTTGCTATATTTGTTGCACTTCCTGGAAAGAGCTTCATCCCAGTTTTTGTTTAGGGGAAGTACAGGAGCTGCATGGGGTTTTGTGAGAAGGTGAATGGCACTGAA
The DNA here is from genome assembly GCF_011762595.2 of Tursiops truncatus. NCBI lineage: Eukaryota > Metazoa > Chordata > Mammalia > Artiodactyla > Delphinidae > Tursiops > Tursiops truncatus. The sequence goes on along the minus strand of NC_047047.1, from coordinate 84,731,094 downwards.
GCTGAGTGCTGAGTTGCTGTTTCATTTGATGGCTGCACAATCTACAGCCCATTTGATCTTCCCATCTTCCTGCCATGCTTACTGTCAATCCCACAGTAAACCAGGTCTAGTCAATTCTGCCTTCATTTTGTTCCCACACGTTTCTCTCCATTTTAGCATTGGGACATCTTTAGTTTGTCTCAAGTCTCCCGACCAAGAAAGTTTTCATAGCATTTACCCACCATGTCTCTTCTCTTCTGTTCCTCATGTACAGAGCTGATACTCACCTCCTGAAAATAATACCACCGATCATGTCACTTTCATGTACAAATATCTTAAATTTATCCCAAATTGCCTACAGATAAGGTCTAATATTTTATCTGAACTGAAGATTTGCTCTCCACATACACTCCAAGCTTCTCCATCTGTCTTGCCCTTCCACATGAAATTCCTCATTTCTCCCATCTTGTCATGTCCAAATCTTCTCTTCAGACCAAATATACCTTGTTTTAAGATGCTAAATTTTGTGATAACTTGTTACATGGCTAGTAAGATAAATAAGACATGTGTACTTGTCTTCTGACACAGTTTCACTGTCCCTCTTTAAGTTTATATTAATGCAATTTCTGCATTATATATCACATATAATTATATATATATATATATATATATATATATATATATATATATATATATATATATATATAACACCAAATTGTTCTTGAGAAGTAATGAGCAACATAATTCTTTGTCATCATGACCATACAAATTTATTAAATCTCAGTTTTCCCATTTGCAAAATCACGTTTTTGGATTGCGATTACTGATATCCTTGGTCCTTTCTAATTCTCACATATTAATTCTTTGTGCTTCTATTAGTGCCAAGTGCAAAGAAAACCAATAAAATATGTCAAGTTTTTGAAATCTAATGAGTCAATTAGTGAGCGTTTATTGAGTGACTACTATGCACTCAGAATTTCACCAGGAGCAATGAATTTCAAAACTCCCGTATGTGTCATAGATCATTTTGTTAAAACAACTGATTTTTTAAATTCCCCCATATGTCTTTCATTTCTATAGCTATTTTCATACTGATAATATTTAAATAAAGGATTTACAGAAAAAAGAAAGCATTCATCCAAACCCAGCACATCTGTGTTACTTGTTAGTTGTTAGTGGTCATTAAAGGATGGCTGGATATGGGAAATTTGAATAAGGTTATTAGGCAGAGCTGACTTAAGGACATGGGGCCTGTGAGTCTCAGTTTAATGATCTGCTCTTGCTGATCTTGAAACTGTTAGTACTTTCTGAAGAAGAGACGCTACATAATGTGGGCTCCACATACCATACAGCCCCTCCTGTCCTCGAGGGATTCTGATATACTCCTCCATCACTTTCCCGTTGACAGACAATTAGTACAGAGGTGGTTCTAAGTTGACTTCCCAGAAGCAGACCCTAAGGTAAGGGCTTGTGTGCAAGTGATTTATTAAGCAAGGCTTCCAAGGAGAAACAGGTAAAGGATTTGGGGAACCAGCACAGGAAAGGGGAAGAAGCCAAGACAGAGTGTGATTTCAGGGAAGCCCCCGAGGGTGGCTGCAGGTTGGGAGGTGTGGGAGATAAGCTGTGCTCACAGTTTCTGGACCTGAGTGAGGCTGTTGAGCTTCCAGCTTTCAACCCCACACTCTTTGGGGCAAGAGCTGGCAGTGGGGAGGACCTCCCAAGAATTTCCAGCTCTCTGCACACAAAATCAAGGAGACTCCAGTGGCTGAGGGCTGTCCTCAATGAACAGCTACAGGTGCAGACCTTTGGAGACAGAAGCACCTTGAAGCTGGGAAAGGCAAATTGAAACAGTAGAAGGAGCCCCAGGGGATCTGAGTGGAACACTGACAGCATTCACTATAATGAAAGCTCTGAAACCAATAAGCTATCCTTGCTACTCCTGAGAACACTTAACTAAGATCTCAAGTGTAACATTCCGCCAAAGCTTCAAAAGTGAGCAAACATCCTGTGTTCATTAACTTTATACTATTTGCCAGTCGCTGTGCTTTACACCGTGAAAAATACATGGAAAGACAAGGCATGGATCAAGTTGTATTCAAAGGTGAAAAGTTAAAGTTGTGGTAGAGACATTCTTTTTTGTTTTTTATGAGACATTTACTGTGAACCACACACCAGCTCTAAGCACTGAGATTACCAGGGTGGTGCCATTTGGTCCTTGCTCTCAGAAATTGATAGTGTTGGATGAGGGCATCTGATTGATATGTGAACAAGTCAGCATGATAAGATCTTTCAAGGCACACACGGGGCCCATTCTAATCAAAGAAGAGGATCCAAGTCTTCAGATGCATTTTGGTGTTAGACTAAACTTCTAAGAATAAATACAATGAAGAGGAGAAGGGAATTCTAGCCTAGGCAATGTATCAGCCAAAATATAAAGGCTTCTGTTCATTCTTCCACAAACCTTATTGAGTAAGATTCTGGGGAAAAAATGGTGAATAAAGGAGAAAAAATGTTTACCCTCATGGAACTTACATTCTAATGATGGGAAGCAGACATGCGTGCAAAGAAACTTCAAAATATGAAATTCAGAAACAGAAATGTTTTCAAGGAGGGAGGCATGAAATAACACCATACATTCACATATCTGCAAGTAGCTTAATGTGGCTATGAAGCTGGAGAGATAGGATTGTGAGAGAGTACATTATGAATCATGGCAAGGAGCTTTATGAAGTTCTCCTGTGAGTGATGTGGCACTGACAGAGAGTTTTAAATACAAGAGTGAGGTGGCCATGTTTATATTTTAGAAACATTATTCTTGACCTTAATTGCTCTGGGCTTATTTTAATATGTGGTTGCCCAGTTAGTCTCATTGGTTTCTTGCATCTCTGTTATTTTAAGAGTCTCAGTCATCTAATTCAAGGGAGCTTAGCCAGAAGAATCTCTCTGTTAGTCATCTGAAACCGGGGAGATCGCTCCTCTCCCAGTGGAGATTTGGTGAAGTCTGAAGACAGTTTTGATTGTCAGGGTCTGGAGATTGTTACTGGTACCTAGTGGGTGGAGGCCAGGGATGCTGTTACACACATTCCACAGTGCCCAGGTCAGCCCAGACAACCAAGAATTACCTGATCCAAAATGTCAGTAGTGCCCAAGTTGAGAACACCTGTTATAGATTGATTAAAGAGGGATTAAAATAATTTTATCAAGACAAGAGAGTGTCTGGTGCCTGGAAAGGAGTCGAGGAGGTTTGGGGCAATCTCTGAGGGAAATTCATGAGCATTGTTGGATGGCAACAGTTGTTAGTTACAGAATTGCTAAACCAAGGGTGCCAAAATTTGAGGTGTGTTTAAGCACTTTATTACTAAAAACAAAATACTAGGTTTGCAGATTAAATACTCTCTTTTATAATATTCTCATTGATTTGGATTCAGCTATGTTGTTCTTTAGTGGGAAGGAAGGAGTGGAGTTAACTTTAATGGGACAGTCATTGGGCATCAGAGTGTAGCAACCATGTGGTATCATTTATTTTGTGACAACCATTGTTTTATGACATTAAATCACAGTCTGATTTCCCATCCCAATTAGAAAGGTGTTTCTTCTCTATTATTCAAAATCAAATTTAACCAACAAATATTGAGTAATTACATGCACGAACTCTGGGATTATAAGTATGAATAAAACATTGAAATTCGAATCTATAAGGGAGACAGACATCTCTAAATCCCTGAGTAACTGAGATAAGAGCTATTATAGATGTATGAAGGATATGGTAATTGGAGTGCTTTATGGGAGAGAGATTGCATGGAGATGAGAAGATTTTATGGAAGAAGGGAGAACAGAGTTGAAATATGAAACATATTTAGACTTCAAACAGGGTAGAAGCGGGGAAGAAAATATTCTAGGTGAAGGAAACACCCTAATCAGAGGCTTGAGGATGAAGGAATATAATCTTAATGCAGACTGAATTATCTGAGTTATCTAGGAGATAAACCTGGAAGAATCCACACGTGTCGGAATATGCATAGGCGTCCGGCTCTTTCTTTAGTTTTAAAATTTATTCCTGTTAAATATCACAACTTTGTTAATGCTGTCATCATGGTATTCTATAGCTTTCCACGTTCTTTGTAACTTGCAAAACATTTGAGTTTCATTAGCTCATTGAACTTTACCACAAATGAATCAAATTTAGTGAAAGGTTACCATTTCTTCCAGTGGCAGCAAGAGTGGAGTACAAACTCAGAAACACAGAAGGGACTCACAAGACATTAATCATCATGTTTCTTGGCACTAGTGCTTATCACACCAAGAAGTATTGGCAAAAGCCCAGGAGACAATGAATATGCAACATTTAACTTCTTTCGTTCAAATTACATGTAATCCTTTAGATGTGTCATCTGACACTCAGTATAGCAGACATCCCAGAAATCATGACTCTCTCTCTCTTTCTCTCTCTCTCTCTTTCTCTCTCTCTGCAGTCCCCAAATTTGAAGTCAAGTGGATCTGTTTACAGTTCTGTAAAAGTGTTCATATCTGATATTCTGGATATATTCAAAAATTCCAAAATAGTTTTTTATTTAAACAGTGCAGCTCTTTTCCTGTCCTGGATAATTTTCTTGCTGTTTTATGACTTTGGCTTTCTTATTTGTATTTTCTGGATTTGGTTGAAATTTGATGTTAATTGTTTTAAATGAATAATCTTAATGGGATATAGAATTTCTCTTCATTAATTACTAAACTACTAACTTTGTATTTGGATAATCATTGATACTAACAGCAATTAGAAGTTGAAAAGGCTAAATAAATCCTTTGAGAAGTCCACACCTGAGCCACAGTAATTCAAATTCAGGGGATCTCCATGATTATATTTTGAAATAAACATAGAATATGTTACTTTTTGGTCATGACATGTCATAAAAAACCAATGAGAACATCACAGGGGGAGAAAATAACAAGAAACATTTAGTATAAAAATAAACCAGGAGGGCAAAAGATGTTTCATATTTCAAAACTTTCTTATTAAAGGAACTCTTTGTCTAAAAATAATATTTGTAGAGTGTTTTAGAGTTTAAAAAGGACATTCATTTCCTTTTATCATGTGGTTCTTTCAATGTCCTCTGAGCCATCATCAGTCTTATTTTTCTGCTGGAGAAACTTGGGATCATAGAAGTTAAATAATTTATTTTGTTGAATTACATTTTTCCTTAACATCTTTGAAACAAGGATTCATCTTGCAATTAATGCATTAGCAATCATTTCTTAGTGTACTGGCAGTATTTTCTTTCATATCAGCGCTACATATATCAATACATCTTATAATTAATGACATCTTCAAGTCAATAAAATATGGTGAATTCTCAAGTTCATGTGGCTTTAAAATCAACTCTGACTCCAAATTATATACTCTTTCTATGAAACGGTTATCTCACTCATGGTCATCTGTGAAAAATAAATCAACCAACAGAAAAAGGTTTGAACATTGTAGATTTTAAGCTGCAATTATAATGCCTATATTCAAAATATACAAATATTATGTGCTTCACTTGTTTTTTAATAATAAAATATATTGATGCATTCCTATCAATTTTCTTTATCTATATATTTTTAATTCAGTTTAATTACATAAACACTTACCAAGAGCATATTTTGTGCAGAACGCATTGCTCTTCATTACAGGGTCTATGTAACTGCTTAAAATTCAAATTATGCCCTGATAGGTCATAATTTTTCCTACTATGTATGAGATTTGTGTTCAGAACTGTTGCACACTTTACCTCATTTAATCTTCTTTTTGTAGATGAGTAGACTGAGGCTTATAAAATTATGCTTCTCCCATGATATCAGAAGTAAAAATTGTTGAACTGAACTTAAAACCAAATCGTCTAGCTCTCCAAACCTATTTTCTTCCATTATTTCATGTAAATAGGTAGCTCTTATATAAGGTATGAAAAGAGATGATGCACAATTACTTTGGTGTTTTGTAAGGAGTGAGTTTTGTATTCTATTGAGAAAGCTAGTATAAATAATCTCTCCTCTAATCAAACAGGCATTCCTTTATTTTGTGAGAATGCAAGCCTCCTGCTGGGGATGTTTCTCATGAGGTCTTCTCATCTCACAAATGGAGTTTGAAATCAATAAAATGTTCAGAGTGTTGATAAAGGCGAAGAGAGAAGATCCAGCAATTTTATTTGTTAATAATAACACTAGATAACTAGAAACTTTAAATTTGCTTGTGTGTTCTCTTCATTTCATAAAAATACTTCTATCCAAAGAGAAGGAAAAAAGAGATATTTCTTCAGCTCTAACCTGAGCTGGGCACCATATATTTTGCATCACCTTTAATTCCCACGATGACACTGCTAGTTATTATAACCCTTATTTTGTAAGTGTAAATATCCACAGATATGTTGCAATGTTAAATATCTTGCCCAGCGTCACATAACTGTGTTTCATTCCAGAACACATGACCTTTTGCCTACATCATATTGACAGGAAGGATTATTTCTGGGGTTGGGGAGCCCACTGTATACATATATTGACCAATAAATGAACAATTGGAGTCTAAAGACTGCCATCCTACTGCCTGGGTTACTGACACAGTTACACCATTGGAGCCTCTGTCTGAGTTCTGATAGAGTGGAACTAAATGGATTTGTATTAATACCAATCATACATTTAATTGATCATTCTTAATCTTAGAACCTGTTTACCACTCTCATTTGGCTTCATAATACTCCATTGTTAATTACCATGGTTGTTGCAATTGGTCTTACATCATATAATACTGTTTTTCAGATGAGAGAGAGGAAACATGTAGAATCGACATGAACTATTCAAGGTTACACGGATATTAAGGGATACATTGAACATGTTTAGATCTCAAATTTTGAGCTCTTTCTCAACATCACTTTGAATGTCAAAATTTGAAATGTATTTTTGGGGGGCCCAGGCACGGACAGGTGATGGACTTACTTCCTTGGTATATGTAAAAGGTTGAAGATAATTCAGTCAGAAATGTTGGCATTTTGAAAGCAAAAGAGTGATGGCTACATCTATGTTTTCTATACAGAGTGTACAAGCCAAGACCTGGGGGGTGATGTTGGAGAAAGAGTTAGTGTAAGTGAAACGGATGTTGGTAAAATTCTCAAAGATGGAGATGCTGTTGTCGGAGAGAAGGAGACTGTCTTGACATCACAAAGCTAGTCCTTCACAGAAGGAGTGAGGTACAGTGGTTGGCCATCTCTGTGCCCTTGGCCTCCTTGTAAACAAAGGAGGGACTGTGGGTCATTAAGAACTTAAGCACTAACCATTCTTGAGTCATGGCACCCCCATTTAATAGCTCTGTGACCTCAGATAGTTAACCTCTCTTCTCTGTGCTTCAGTTTCCTCTCTCAGTAAGTCATGGAGATCATACTTTCACCTGTCTCAGATTTGTCATGAGAACATATAAAGTACTTGGAACCGTCCCAGTCACAGACTCAAGCAGGAAGTGTTATGGACTATTATTCCACCTGCCATAGCCTCGAAGTTCCTATCTGTAGAATGGGAATCGATGTGACATTTTGACAAGGCCTTAGTAAGAATCACCTGAGAAATAATGTGTAAGATATCACAGGCCCTTGATAACGTCTCTTGCCTGTAAGATCTCTACAGATTTATACAAGTGATAAAAAAGAGAAAAGAGCCAGTGGGAGAATCCTCTCAATGAACAAGTACCAGGTGCCTTTCACACATCAGGAACTGTTTTGTACAAGAGACATTAAGACAAATAAGACACGGATTGTGTTCCTCAGGGGCTTACAAGAGAGTAAGGAATGCAGATGTACAAAGAAACACTTCTCAAATGGTGGCATTATTTTTCTGGAGGCCTGAAGAGAAGAGAGGACATGTACTGGAAACCTGCGGGCTTCCATTTGCATGATGGACTCCTTTTAACACAAGGGGGGATTAGCATCCACTTACTGAGTTTTACACCAGGGTGATATGATGGAGAGGGGGCATTGCACTGGAGACAGGGTGGCCTCGCCTTACCTTTGGCTTCTGTGTAACTCGGGGATGTTGCTCATTTCTTTACATTTCAAACTACTCATCTATCTATGGCTGAGTGCTCACTGGCTGCAACCACCTCCAGCGCTGCAGGCATTCAGAAAACAGAGGGAGGGATTTGGGGAGTTGGCTATTTTGCTGGCGAGAACAGACTTACACACGAGAACCCATTCATGGACAGGATCAAGCAACACATCATCTGCTATTGGACAGCATGGGTCAGTGTCACTTTCCGGAGGAGGATAGAGTCAGGAGTCCAAGTCTGTAACAGAATTATTCCAGGTTTCCAGGAAGGTGGTTCTAAGGAATTCTGCACTAGGGACTAACCTGAACCTTGAGCTTCTGATTCAAAGATTAAAAATAATCTCCCCTCCTCTCAACAATTAATAGATTTGATCTATCCCACCAGCCAGGGTTTTGACACTTCTTAAAGTAAATTCGAATTATAGGAGTAGGAATTTTTAAATATGAATTTTTAAATTCTCTTAGTAGCCTGAGCATTCTTTAAAGACAGAGTAGGTTCTGATTATATCTGTTGCTCCAGCACATAGTAAGTTAATGCAAACTCATGGCATGTGCTTCTTAATGGTTGTAACAAATGTATGAAATACAGCAGAAATGGAGTGATCCGTGAGGGCAAGGCAAGCTCCGGAATGTCCCTCAGCAGGAGTTCTAATTGACAGGTATAAAATCTGATGGCCAAAGCCATGAATAAATGACTCTGGGTTTCAGCCAAGTGACCCATACCCAACTAGGTGAACAGGGTGATGCCCATGCCAGGGACCCCAGGAGGGAGGTGAGCTCCCAGCCTCGCCTTCCTCCACCCGCCCTGTTTACAGGTTTTCCTCTGGATTTAGCTCCACTCTGCTTGACCCTGGAAATGAAGATGCCTTCTCTGTCATCATTGTGGGTCATCTGTATCCCTCTAAGTGAGTCGGAGAGGGGGAAGCAGACACTAGCAGGAAGCAGGTGGCAGAAAGGAGAAGCAGGGCTACGGGCGGGAAGTGAGAATGGATCCTACGCCCTGGATTCCTCCCCATCCCTCCAGGACCACTCCCTCTCCACTTCTCCTCCTCTGCCGGCAAGACTCCCGTACCCTCTGGACTCCAGGAGGGCTTCCCTCGCTGGAGCATGAAGGAAGAGAAGGGGGTCTTGGCTCTATCCTTGCAGGGTCGCCATTCCCAAGTGAAGGTAGCCATAGATGCTTTCTTTTCTCCTTGCTGCATGTAACCCCATCATCTTTGTCTCCTGGCAGCTCTGGTACCTCTTCCTTCCCCTCACCCTGGTCCTTAGAGGAGGGGCTGAGTAATAGCTCAGCTGATAGCAGCCTCCAAAGTCCTATACCCCACCCAAAGACCTGTCATCGGTGCTTTTGTTAATAAAACTTCCTAAATTCTCCTATTTGTGGTATGTTTCCCTTTGGACCCCTAACTGATATGGATCCACAGATCAGAACTTAATTTCCCAGCACTACTTCCTCCTCCCCTTCTTCTCTATAAGCTCCAAGGTATTTTCTTTACGCTGTGACCTTGACAAGATATTTAGTCTGCATAAAGCTTCAGTTTCCTCTTCTCCAAAGTTCAATTAATAACTTGGTCTGTTCTAGGCATCAGACGAGATAATGCATGGAAGATGCAGTTATGGGGCCTGGAAAATAGTAGATATTGTATATATTTCAGCTTGAAGAAGGTGCAATCTTAAAGCACCTCATTCTTGCACTCTAGTAGTAAATGAAAATACCCATCCTTTTGTGCCCTGAGTGGGGTTTTGTAGCAAAACAGTAAAAGTCGAAGATCAGGGGAAGTTGGTTTTCTAAAAAAAAATTTTAAAACAAACCACTTAAGAATCACTCCATGTGAGTAATACGAGCCTCCCAAACATCACTCCCCCCTCCCCTTCTAACCCCACAGATCCTGGAAACAACAGATGAATAGTTCTGTTTGAAGTTTCCTCTCAACTGAACCATTCAGGGAGGTTTTATGGAGATCATATAGCTGTAGAAAGAACTTGATCAAATATGACAACAGGCCCACAGATAACATCATTGTCAGTTTACTGAATTGAGCTATCTGAAAAATATGGGATTTAATTAGAATATTTTCTGTTCTCTATATAAATGTGAGTAGAGAAGGGTGCATGTGAGCCGACCCAGAACAAAGAGGCCGTGCTCTGAGCAGAGCCGCCTGCCTCTCAGCCTTCTGAAGGCCAAGTAATTAGAAATTGTTAGGACGGTCACAGCTGAGGCAGAGAAGAAAAAGGCAGGAGAGTCTCAAAGATGTGAATTATTTTCTTACCTGAAAAGAACACAGAAATCCCACCTGTGTTTCTCTGAAAGGCAGGACTGTGCTGTAAGATTACCCCAAAACTATTCAGAATGAAGTGAAAGACAATTGTGGTTTTGAAAACATGAGGCCTAGTAGGCATCTGCGTGAGCAATGAAGTATAGAGGACGTTCGTTTGGAAAGAACACTATTTATAGGAAAGTCCTCTTCTCCTTTCTGCCTTCGGTCTTTGTGACTGGAGGGCAGAGGATGGACTTGATGCACATTTCTAGTACTTAGCCCACAGCCAGTGATGTAGCAGGGGGCCTGTCGATTTTAACGAAAAATGAGTGAAAACTCTTCTCATTTGTTTTTTTAAATTTATTCTGAACTAGAGTCAGAATGGTTAATTTTCTTTATTTCTCCAAAAGTTTACTGCCGGGGTTGGTCCGTGGGGTAGGACCTGAATATTTTGATGTAATACTGAAATTAGGCTCTTAGAGCCTTCAATCAATAGCTATTCCATTTTTTTTTTTCTGGCGGATTTAAAATCCTTGTTCTTGCTAAGGAGATAAAATAATAGTATCTTGTGGTGGGTGGCAACAGGGAGTGTGAAAGCATTCAAAAGCGTGACTTTTTATGTGTAAACTTCCCCAGGACCCAAGGAGGCACCATCATCTTCTCATGCTTTGTCCCTTCATCTGCTTTTCGGATCTGTCTGGGACAAACTCTTAGGACACCAGTAGTTCTCATCCCCTTTCCATTCATAGCAGCATCTGCCATGGAGGTGTGGGGTTTTCCTAGATGAGCATCTTTTTCCTAGATAAGCACATTTTGATGGCATAAACTGGCATTAGACCCGAGAAAGGCCATTCTATTCATTAATTAGCAAGAGGGCCTTTGGGTTTTAATTACAGGTCTGGTTTTCTTTATATTCCACACTATTTGGTAGGTATTTGGTCTTTCCCTTCTTGTTAAGCTAAGGGCTTTCTACCTCTCACATTCACCTAGCTGATCATCAGACACTTCTTCTTCTAAACAAATCAAAAAGCCATTATTCCTGAAAAGGTTCTTGAAAGCAAGGCACTGGCATCCCTGTGGCAGGTATGCAAGTTACAGCGTCCTACCTGAGGGGGGAGAAGCAAATGGTTTGTGCAGGAGTGTCATGCTTTTTCATGCCCATCATCCTGCTTTTCTGACAGTTTTTGCTTCTACTTTGCAGTTGCTTTTCCAGACCTTGATGGGAAGAAGCCACCATGAGAGGAACGTGAAGCTGGGCACCAAGAGGCTGAAGAGCTGGAACCTTCTGTGCTGTTGGCGGCTATTGCTCCCAGTGTGTGGTTTAATGTATTCATGACAAAGGTGATTGTTCCACGGTTATCTGTAAACAATCCCTTTCTCTTACATGAAAAAATCCCAAGAACGGATTCCATTTCTTAAAGCATCAGTTAGATTTTTTGCAAAGGAAAGGGGTGTGGATGCTCTGAGCGAGTGAGGGTTGCAGGGGGCAGTGTGTTAGGTGTTCCATGGCACGTGGTGAGAGTCACAGCCGACTGCGGCCAGTGTGTCCACCCGGTGGGGAAACTGGGGACCACTGTGGGACACACACCCTACCGGCTACTGGATTCAAGCTTCAGCTTCCCTTTAAGATCACCTGTTCTCCTTCAGATTCCTATGCCCGCAGGGAATCACCTGTGTACTTAACTAAGGTTGTGTAGCTGTTATTTGTGAAAGGGTGTTTTTTTTTTTTTTTTTTCAGTAGCTGCACTTTTCCACACTGGTACTAGAAACCACAAAACTAGATATTGAAAAGAGCAAACAAATAACTGAAACTAATAAAACCCTTTCCAAAATAATTAAAGACATAGATGACATTCACCAGAGCTGCTGTCCTTAGTTACTTATGTCTCTGAGTACAAACATCTCCACGTGGTCAGGCTTCCTCTTTTTCAAGACTCCTCAGTGATGCCAGGTGAGGCAGTGTACTTCTCAGGTCTAAACGTGTGGACACCAGTGGACCTGCCGCTCAGAGCTTCCACCAGGCAGGCATTCTTTGCTTCCACATCTAAGGTTGCAAACATCACATAGCAGAAGGTGGTCACCCACACTTCCATGAGTCAAGCCACATTGGAGAAAGGGAAGAGAAATGAGGATTTCAGAGGATTTCATGTGCAAAGGGGAGAGATTCTACTGCCTTGTGAAGAGGAGTGTCTTTCAGTGAAGTGGCTGGGGGTACACGGCTGAACTCCCAGCTCCGTCGAGAAGCTTCTTGGGACTGTGGATATACTGTGTACTGTATCCAGCTCATGCTTTCTTTTATGTGAAATAAATAATGTTCTGAAACTCTCCAGAAGCATTTGGAAAAGCTTCAAATCTACAGAAATGTTGCAAGAATAAAAAATGAATATAAAGAGCACCTACATACTCTTTACCTAGATTTATTTATTTTGAATACCACATTTGTGCTCTCTCTCTCTCTCTCTCTCTCTATATATATATATATATACATATATATACATACGTATATACACACACATATAAACATCTACACACATATGATTGTTTTCTGAGATTGTTTTCTATGGTGTGTATTTCATACATATGTATGGTACAGTTATAAGCTGTAGTAAAATTAATATTGATATAACACTTTCATCTAACCTATCATTTTATTGCAGTTTTTGTCAACTGACCTAATTTTATATATATATATATATATTTTTTTTTTTTGACAGTACAGCATCCAGTCTAGAATCTCATATTACGTTTGCTTGTTTTGTCTCTTTAATCTCTTTTAGTCTGGATCCTTTTACAGTCTTTCCTTGTCTTTTATGACATGGACATTTTGGAGAATAGAGCACCTTTCCATTTTAGTGCTGCATTTCTGAGTTGGGTTTTGCCTGGTGTTGCTCCATGACTACATCCGGCTTATCTTCTGGCCACAACACAATATAGGTGATGCTGAGTCCTCCTCAGCGTACTCAGTCTGGAAGCCCACCATATCCACATCCGTGATCTCCAGGTCAAGGGATTTTCCAATTTCTCTGGCAGTGTAGTTTAGAATTTTATTTTGCAGCCAATAAACCATGCAAATAAATACTGCTCTGTTCTTCATCAGAATGTCCCCCTTGATTTAGAATCAATTGATAATTGTTTTCATGAATCAGTATTTACTGTGATGTTTGAGAAATGATGGATTTTCCAACTACTGCATTCTTTTCGCACTTACTAGCTGACACTGAAAGTTCTACCAGAAGCAGTTGCCCGCTCTCAGCCCCCAGTTTCTTATGTATTATTGGTATGAACTCTAGACTCATGACTATTAGTGTTTAATTATTTTGATGCCCCCAAGCTGGCTCCAGCTTCTCTTTGACATCTTGCCTTTGTTTTGAGCACTTCACTACTTTCTGGTATAAAACGATATTCCAGGCTCAGAATGTACCTATTCTACACTTACCCTGTAATCACCATGACATGAAAATTTTTTTGAAAGCATCAGCTCCATTGTTTTTCCTGGAACTCTGTTAGCAAAACAGTCTGCATTATGTGAGACTGAAGCTCTTTAGATATAAGACCATGTTTGTAGGGTTTGGCTCATTTCTAGCTTTAGGAAAATTCAATTATATAACGTTTTGATGACTATGTTTTTTTAAAAATCCATTAAGAACAGGATAAAGTGCTTTAAATTTCCAATGTTCCTATCTGTGACATTGAATAAATTATAAGGAAATAACAAAAAAAGACTCTATTCCCAAGATTTGAATTCTACAATACTTAAAAATTAGATACAATTACTTAAAGTTAAATTCAAGCAAACACTTTGTCTCTGCAAGTCTGAGGGTGGGCAGACACAGGCTGGAGGAGAGGACCTCCCTGGACAGGACAGAGCATCCGGACAGTGGGCAGCTTCATGCGTGTTTGACACTGGTCTTGCACTTACCTGAGTGTAGAATTCAAAGGCATCTGGAAAACCACTAGAGCTTAGATGCCTGCTCTTCATAATCTTGAGGCTTCTCTCTTGGTAAAACCAACAGATGTTTTACGTAGACTTTACCGCAAAGGAAAGGGAAATGCCATGTGCCGTGGGGCTGTTTCTCCACTCATGGTTTCACAAGGAGAGTAGGTGAGGGGGCGTGAAGGACCATTGCCCACAAATTAAATCCTGAATTTCATAATTCCTCAAATGTGCGCAGAGCAGGATTCCAGCACATGCCAGTCACTGAATTAATTTAAACTTTCTCTGCACAAAAGATTATACTTTCTTTGCAGTTAGTTATTTTAACCCACACTTTAGATATATTACGGATATGATGTAGCCAAATATGTGTTGGTTGATAAAATAAAGACACAGTTATTTTCCAAACCATATATAGAAGAAAATCATCATAAACAAGTTTAATTAGAAATTTTAAAGGGTGAATATAAAATTAAAACTTTTTGAAAAAAAGCAAAAAATAAAAACCTCTACCTTGAGAACTTAAGCAAATCGTTCTATATTTTGTTAATGATATTATTTTTTTCTTTTTGCAATTATATCATTAATCAATTTCTAATTGACCTTTAAAATCTAACCTAAAGTAGTGACGTAAACTACTTTTGTTCATAGTCAACTGCACCAGTAATATTTATTAAAAAGCCATATTTTCACTAGAAATCTGAAAAAAATGAAATTTTTAAAAGGTTTATTTTTTCAGAGCATAACTTTATTTTCAAATTTGAAATATCTGTTTCTTTCCTTTGACAAGTTTCCACATGCCCACTTATACCCAAGTCACAGGATTCTCTATATTGACCAGTAAAAATCAAAGGCATATTTCCACACCCCTGATGTAGCCGCCAAACAAGATTCTAGGTGTAGTGTTATAGGAAGAATTTTGCTTTACTCCACATAGAATGAGTACTTCCACAAGAAAGTGTGGCCTTAATATACTGCTGGTTTTCACTGTGCAAGGGCAATAATATAATATAGAGGTTCTCTGAGAGTCTTGATTTTTTGTCTCGGGTTTTTTTTTTTTTTTTTTTTTCGATACGCGGGCCTCTCACTGTTGTGGCCTCTCCCGTTGTTGAGCACAGGATCCGGATGCGCAGGCTCAGCGGCCATGGCTCACGGGCCCAGCCGCTCCATGGCATGTGGGACCTTCATGGACTGGGGCATGAACCCGTGTCCCCTGCATCAGCAGGCGGACTCTCGACCACTGCGCCACCAGGGAAGCCCAACGTCTTGGGTATTTTTAATGCACTTGTGTAACCAGGCACTGATGATAACCTACCTCAGCCTTGGTCTGAAAATGCCCAGACCTGGGCTTTAAACCCCTGCCTTTTTCTCAGGAAAAATGGATCCCACGGGCCTGATTACACCTCTTTCCTCTTTCTTCTCTTCCAGAGATAATCCCAAAACAAACTATTCAACCCACTCCATGGTTTTCTTTTGCCATCTCCTCCTTTTTTCTTTAATATTTCATCTCTGAGACTGAACTGCCAAGAACCATGGTCAAGGAACAGTGTGGTTTTGATGAAGCGGACCTTCAGGGTCTGACTCACTTGAAAGGCCAGCCTTGGTGGAAGCCGTGAAGATGGAGCGATGTAGCCTCCAAGATGGAGAAGGAGGGCAGACCTGAGACCAGGAGGCCTCCCTACCGTGTGTATTCGTCTGCCTTTGGCTCCCGGGTTTGTGAGTTTTGTTTTCATCCATTTTATTTTATTTTGTTTAAAGAAGATGTTGGGGGTAGGAGTTTATTAATCAATTTATTTATTTTGGGCTGTGTTGGGTCTTCGTTTCTGTGTGAGGGCTTTCTCTAGTTGCGGCAAGCGGGGGCCACTCTTCATCGTGGTGCGTGGGCCTCTCACTATCGCGGCCTCTCTTGTTGCAGAGCACAGGCTCCAGACACACGGGCTCAGTAGTTGTGGCTCACGGGTCCAGTTGCTCCGCGGCATGTGGGATCCTCCCAGACCAGGGCTCGAACCCGTGTCCCCTGCATTGGCAGGCAGATTCTCAACCACTGTGCCACCAGGGAAGCCCTCGTCCATTTTTTTTTTAAACAACCATGTTTTAAAATGCGTGTACGGTGGGGTAGGGGGCACTGGTAAATGAATGAGATGCTAACTCTTAATTCTCCTGACCCCCTCCCCATCCCCTTGTTTCCATAATAGCTCCCCACATAATAGGGCCACACTTTACACCTCGCCACTGCCTGGCAGGCAGCGATTGGGTCACTGTTTGAAGAGCGAGGAAGGTGAGCATCTTGCAAATAATGTGAGAAGAGGCTCCGTTGTGACTCGTGCTCTGAAGCGGTGCAGTGGTTGGAGATGCCGGCATCTTTGAAGCTCAGCCCATGGAGGCTGCAGAGATTTTCCCATTATTAAGGCACGTGTTTGCACACCACTGGGACACCACCATCTGATTTGTGCCTCTTGTTCCAGGAGCAGCTCTTTGCACTGCTTTTGTAGGGCTCTGCGTGTTGCGGCATTAGTCAGAGGACACAGGCCTGTATAAATTATGCATGGATGAGCTTCTGCTAACGTGAGGGCCGGAGGCTCCTAGATGCATGGCTGTGTGCCTTTCAGGGGGAGCGGAAGGGAAGGGGGAGGGGATGGACAGGAGGTTGGAATCTAGAGGTTTCTGTGGATGGTAATACCTAAAATGAGGATAAATATGGAAGCAGAGGAGCTCGGGGGAAAAGTAACTATCTTACAAGACTAGGAGTCTGACCTAAGTCTTTTATTTTGTTTGTTTGCCTTTTCTCTCCATCCTCTCTCTGTTCCCGACCCCCAACCTCTCCCCTCCCCCAGAAGCCCCTCCCCGTGGGGAATTGCATCTACGTGGGGAGAGAGAAGATGGCGATGGCAGGCTATTGATCTCCTTTCCTAAGCCATGTATTTCACAGGGTGCTCGCCAGTTTTATTCAGGAAGCTAGGATGCTAGGGAAGAGAGAAGTCAGACAGTAAACCGGCTGCTGCAGAGGTCAGTCCATGACGGATCCCCTTACATATGAATTACGTGCTGACTTTCTCTCCAGAGACAGAACTGGGGTTTAAAATCCAGCGTGGGAGGGAGGCAATAAGTAATATGTATAATAATATGAGTTCAAAAAAATCTCTGAGGGATGAGGAGACAGAAGATAATGGTTGACTACAACTTCGACATCCAGATATCTATAAAAGCAGTCCAAAATGTGTATAATAACCAAATGTACTACAGCTACTTCCCAGACTTGATGGGATGGGTCTCCTGATGGAGATGAGACAGGGGAATGTACACATTATTTAAGATGACTCATCCTTCTAGAAGGTGAAATCTGCAGGTGGACTCTCAACTACTGCGCCACCAGGGAAGCCCCCAGGTCCGTTTTTATACGTCTTGGTTTTTGACAGCTCCATCACATCCAAGTTTACACACACACACACACACACACATTTTTACAGACAAATCCATCTGTCCAGGTTATAAGAGGCAAAATCATGCAGTAGCTAAATCCACACATTTTAGAGCCAGAATTTTGATATTTGAATCCCTCTTCTCATCCCCTTGCCAGTTGTATATTCTTTGAGCAAAAAGCTATTTAACATTTCCCTGCCTCAGTTTCATCATCTGTAAAATGGGGATGGCAGTGATATAATTCTCATGGCTTTGTTACTGAGTTTACATTGATTGAGTTCATTGATGCACTTAGAACATTAACTAGCACATCATGAACACTGAATACACATCAACTTTTAGATTTACAATTCTATCCTCAACATGTCCGTGAAAAGAGAATAAACTTAGTAATTACTAGGGCTACAAATACTTTGCTAATCTTAGTTGAGTATTGACTATGTTTCAGGTACTTTGCTAAGCACTTGGTATGCATTAAATTCTACAAGTTTAATGTACCTCTGTCATCAGGAAAGTTAGGAAGCTTTTTTGAACAATTTTCTCATCTACAAAATGGGCAAAAAAAGTCTTTCTGAAATTGTTATAACAATTTAAGTGAGGTTAGGTAAAGTGTAGGCTAAAGTATTTACGATGTGGTGACTGCAGTTATGGTTGTACTGGTTGTTAGTATTGTCCTTGTTATTATTAATCACAGAAACTTATTTTTTTTAACGACTGAAAAGAGATTGTGCTAATCCACAGACTCCACCTGCCAGCGGAAGCATGATAAGATGTATATGCGGTTCTTCTCCTGACCTCGAGGTCTGGGGGAACGTTTGTTCCTTCCCTCCTGACTAAAAGCACATTTAGTCAGCCTATGGGTGAAACAATAACAAAGATAAGAGGACTTAGCCTTTCTTTTAAAACGACACCGTTATTTCAATATGTGGGATGTTTTATTTTTCCAAACCTGGATAGTCTTACATTTTTTGATTACATTAATTGAAGAAATTAAGTTCCTTTTTTTCCTCCCTCCCATTAATAATAGGGAGGGAGAAAAAAGAAAAAAAAAAGTATAAAATAATGTCCTGCAAACCTAGCTAGTCCCGGATGTTTTAAAATTGCTTCTCCACTGAGGCAGCTGTGACACAGATGAGTGTTTCCTCAGCTCTAGGGAACCTTTTTCTATAAACGACTCCATTTTAAGAGTAGCCCCTGGTTCTTTTGTTGTTGTTTTTGTTACTTATTTATTTATTTCTTCCAGGAACAATATAAGAGTCTCCAATTAGTTGCAGGTGCAAATATTATGCGTGCAATTAATTGTCCTCAAATGGTTAATTATGGGCCGAATTGGCTAATTCAGGGTGCAATTAACTACTTGCCACTTATTCGGAGAATGCCCGTAGACAATTGTGTCTGCAATTAATTTACAAGAGCCATTACAGTGAAAACCTTGAGCTATAAATCCAAGAATAGAGTGGGAGAATTTTTTTCGAAGCAGGACTTCACTCTGGGTTAATTGCATTGACTCTTTCCTTTGGCTTTTCTATGCCGGTTGACTGTAAATGGGGTTTTCTACGAGTTGCTGCCGTGATTGGAGCAGAGATGCCCCAGAGGATAACGCTGAAAGGAACAGAGAGCCAGGGTGCCCTCACGGAAGCCGCAGGACTCTAGAGCTGCCAGACCTCAGATATCCTTTCTGGGAGCCCTGCTGTCCATGGTTCCTGCTTATCTGTTTTATCTATTTGTTTATTTGTCTCTGTACCTTTTCTGACACTGCAATGCCAGAGCATTTGCAGAGATGGGCATCCTCACATCTTCCCCAATATGTCAATGTCTTCACTCAACAACCGATTTTTACAGCTACTTATTTATATGTTTATCAACAGAGATCAACAGTTCCTATCAGCAATCATTTAAGTATAGTTTTTAAATTTGTTGTGTTCTTTCTGTAGGCCAAGCTTTGAGCTAAATACTACGATTACGTTATCATATTTAATCCTCACAATAATCCTATGTATTAGGCATTCTTATTTTCCCTATTTTGCTTATAAACTCAAAAGAGGTTTGACGACTTGGAGGTAAATGGTGGAGCTAAGGTTAAACCATGCCTGTGCGACTCCAAGCCCTGGATCTTGGCAGCTCTGTGACGTTGGGGATTTCAGACCCCAAAGGGTGCTTAGATGCCACCCTCTCCAACTTCTTGCCCGTACAGACGGGGGAACCAAGGTCACACAGCTAGTTGTATACAAGCCAAGCTTAGAAACCAAGTTTCCAGCCACCCAGACCAATGTTGTTCTAACTACAGCAGGTTGCCAAGTGCAAATTCCATGGAGACACCTCTGTCCATCCTCTGTTCCTTCTGTATAAAGGTTGGTTTTCTTGTGGAGTCTGAAGTGTTTACGTGTCTGCATGTCAACTGTTGATAGGAAATGACATTCCACTGACAGTGCCTCTCGGGACTGCCATGGATCCCCAGCAGGGGAGGGTTCAGGTTCAAGTTGCAGTGACTCTACAGGTTGGAGGAAATGTGCTGGTTGGCCCTTCTTCACATCTTGTTTCTTTAGCACTGGGATAGGGAGAGTAATCAAAGGTGACATGCTTCCTCTGCCCCTCGGGTCCCTCTCCCCGTGCAAGGTAGCCCACAAGCACATGGATCCACAGCGGGAGCTGCTGAGAGTCCTACTATACAGAGACCCTGGGCCACGTGGGCCTCTGTCATGTTATTGGAAGGAAGGAAGGAACGTGTGTGTCACTAGCAGAGAATGAAGACAGAAAGTTCTCTCTGCCAACATGAGATTAAATCACCTTGAGTACGTGTAACTGTGATTTAGGTTCCATCTCTTGATCCTCTGATACGGGGAAGGGCAGAGCAAGCTCATCCCATGGTTGCTGGCCAGTTTGGGTGTTCTGGTTCCCTGCCGTCGGCAGAGGCTCTGAGAAGCTGAAGGTGTTCAAGTACAAGCGGCAATAACCTAAGTTCTGTGTTGTAAAGGAGGGCAGCACAGAAATGACAAATGCCCTTCTCTTCATTTCTGGTGGATTCTAAGCTACGTTTTAGAGTAGAAGTCAACAAAGGGAAAGAGGGAGAGAAAGAAATGTCTCCAAATGTTTGCATCTGCTATGTGTCATGCTCTTCTCACACCTTATTATCTTTAAACCTTTCCATCTGCCTTGCATGGGAGATGTTTATCACCATTTAAATAAGGGGTAAATGAATTTGGGAGAGATGAAGCAGCTTGCCAAAGTCATGTGCCCCATCGTGCGGAAAGAGCCGGAAAGGCGGTGCCGTGACGTTGACAATAACGATCATCAAGGCTTTTTGTATCCTTTTGTCATGTTTCCCAAGACTTCCTGTAACACAGCTTTGAGAAAGCTTGGGTTCTCACCATCTTTTAGGATGATGGATAAATCTAAGCTCTTTTTCCCTGTAAATGTGATTTTGTCTTGCTCCCGCGCAGGTGTGGCTTGGGGAAACATCTTCCATTTATGTCAGGTAGTGTGTGATCATTTAATGGGCATGCAGGGATGATGATGTCGGTGGTAAAATTCATGGAGACCCTTGTGTCTGATCTCCTATTCTCCATTTGATATCTGGTTTCTTCTTTATATCTTAGGTGTTGGATTTAGGATTTCTGATTTGCACCTAAACAGAGATTAGGGTGTTCAGTACTACATTTGCCTCTCACTGTCTTCAAAATCTCAGACCCAGCATGACAGCTCACAGTGAGCTCTTGTTTTGAACATAGACCCTCCCCTGTCCATTAACTCCTTCTCTGCCAAGCCTTCCCACCCCCTGGCGTGACAAATACCAGGTGTCTCTCCTGATCAAAGTGTGAATTCAAGAGCATGCACCGTAGTAAAATTAACATCAGTCATTCCTTGTCATAGAAGATACAAAAGGTGCCAGAAGGCTAAGAAATTGGTTTTTAAAAAGAAACAAACAAAAAAATTGATTTCTGAAAGAAAAGACGTGTCAAGGCAATTTCTTGCAAGAGCAAACCCTTCATTAGAAATCAAGTTAGATCTAATTTTGAAGGAGTGGATAGATGTCTCCTGGTATTTCCTATTGTCATTTTGTATATGACACATATAGATGAGAGTGATTGTTTCAATCCCACTTATATTAAAAGAGGACTAACCAAATGAGTAAAGTCAAATGTAATTAGTTTTACCTAAATTGTAGGTTTTCAGAGCAATTAATAAAACTAAAAGTTGAAAGCTGCTTGTTAAGCAAATCAAAGATCAAGGAATATATTTTCTTTATTGAATGTCATTCCTATGTAAAGCAACCTACACAAGTCATTTTCAAGTTTGAAATGTAGCAAGTGAATAATTGGAGTATTCAGCTGCAGCAGTAACCTAAGAACTGTAGGCATTGCCCTGATTCCTGACAACAGCATAAAATCTCCCCTCCAAACTTCAGTTCTCATCCCCGAAGGAACAGGAGGCATAGCAGCAAAATACAATGATGCTGGAATCAGGAAAGACCCGGATTTGAGTCTAAACTTGGTTCTCCACTGGCTCTGGGAACAGAAACACTTCTTTTACCACGGAAGCCCCACATTCCCCATCAGTAAAGCTGGTCTACTCAAGTAGTGTAGGGGGAATTCTTCAGATATCGTATGCAAAGTATTTAGCAAACTGCTTTTCACACGACTTAAGCCCAATAAATGCTATTTAATACGGTTCTTCTTATTTTACTCACTGCTGCAGCTTAAATATGACTTCCAAATTATGTGTAAAATAATTTTTTTGAGGCTACTATGGTCTCATTATCTTTTCTAGAACTTATATGTCCATTCCACTGTGCCATGACTGTGTGTCTATCTTTACAATGAGCCCTGGGTATCAGGAAGGCAGGAAACTATAAATTGCTTCCCTGGCTTGAGCCTTGGTTTCATTTGTAAAATGGACACTCCCTTCAGCCTTTTCTGATGAGAATAGGAAGCTCTTTGGAAAAGAGGTCCTTATAGCAAAACCTTTCTGTGCACAAGAGCTATATCCTTGGGTGCCCTTAAAACAGTTTTGTGAAAATATTTCTCCCTCTGAAAATTCACACAAGTTAGAACCCCAAGGTGACTTTTCAGAGAGGCCTCATTATAGAACCACAAGCCCAGGGGATGCTACGAATTCCAAGGAAGCAGCCACAACTCCATTCCCATGTGCATCATTCTATCAACCATCCAAGCAGTTGGCATTTGTTCTGCTTGAGTTGATCTCACACTTTGCAAAAAAGAAAAAAAAAGCCACATGTGATGTGGTGATTTATAAATTATATTTATATATATCTATAAATCATATTTATAAATATGTATTTTGGTCTTTGTCTCTGTTTCTGGCACAGAGCTCCTAAATCCCTTGTGATTTCCTGAGCAAAGAAAGTGATAAAGGTGTCTTTTTTTATGTTAATGCGGTAACTTTTGGAAAGCACCTAGGGATGGGGGCTGATTGCCTAGAGAACCAACCACATGATTAAAAGGTTGGGACTTTTAGTGCCATTCTCTTGACCACTGGAAAGGGGAGAGGAGTCGGAGGTTGGATCAATGACCAATGGCCAATGATTTAATCGATCATGCCTATGTAATGAAGTCTCCATAAAGACCTCAAAGGAGGGGGTTTGGAGAGCTTCTGGGTTAGTGAATGAGGGGAGATCTAGGGAGAGCTCAGAGAGCATGGGAGCTCCACACTCTTTCCCCATACCTTGCCTTATGCATCTTTTCCATCTGGCTCTTCCTGAGTTATATCCTTTGATAATAGATGGGTAATCAATAAGGGAAATGTTTCTCTGAGTTCTGTGAGCAATTAATGGAACCCAAGGAGGGAGTTGTTGGAATCTCCCATCTAAAGTCAGTTGGTCAGAAGTGCAGGTGACAATTTGGACTTGCAACTGGCATCTGATGTGGAGGGGTAGAGGAAGCTGACTTGTAGGAAGGAGCCCTTAACGTGTGGGATTTGATATCATCTCCAGGTAAGTAGTGTCAGAATTGAGTTGAATTGTAGGACACCCAGTTAGTGTCCAAGAATTCCTTGGTGGTGTGGAAACACCCTCCACAAACTGGGATTGGTGACTAGAATCCTTAGCATGTATCGTTATGCCCATTAAGCAGATAAAGACACTGAGACAAGGGAAAAGAGAACCTGTCACATCACGAGCGTGGGATAAAGTGTAAAGCTTGCTGTCTCATCATTTCTACAACAATTGCTGTAGAGACCTCTTACTTTAGCATTTCTTTAGTATCATTCCTGCTTTTAGGTTTTTGTTGTTGTTGTTTGGTTGGTTGGTTGTTTTTTGAACAGGTGGCAGAAAAATTGCAAGAAAGGTAAGGACCTAATTTGTATGCCTGGTTTTCTGAAGTTCCAAGGGGGTCCCCAGGTGTCCACTGATGCATTGAACCAGGTATTAAATGTTGGGTGGTCCTTCGCTGAGAAACTGAGAGTCTCTTGGAAGAAAGAACAAAGGAGATGCTGGAACCGACTTTCCAAAAAGGGTATTGAAAAACTTAGCTCTCCAGAAAGAAGCAAAGATTTTCCCTGGAATCTTCCCAAAGAGAAAATGTAGCACATTTTATTTGGAATGTAAACAAACATACATTCATAAAACACTTGCCTTACTTCCAAATTAGATACGGTACCAGGTAGTGGGGTAAACGGGAAGTGTGCGGGTATGGGCAGGTGGAGTGGTCTAGATCGTGAGTCCTCCGATGAATGGCCTTACGCCTCAGGTATGCTCACTTCTGTGGGTCCACCTGATAAATGAGGGTGGTGACCTCTTCACAGGGTCTCTGGGAGAACCAAATGAGATACAGTACATCACCTACTCCATTGAGCTTAGCATCCTGAGTCCAGCATCACATTAAGTGATGTTCAAATCCATTAATACATCACTAGTTTCCATCATGTCTAAGTAAGGTTTTATTTTTGGAAACAAACAAAAATGGTACACAAACCTTAATATGAAACACCCTCCCCAAATAAGCATACGGACCTTAATATAAACCTAAAGAAAAAGATATCGAATAGCAAACAGAACAACATATAGATGAATTAAGAGACCAGAAATCAGGACCATATGGATGAGAATTTGCTTAAAATACACATGGGGCTCAGGGAAAAGAGAAAGAGAAGATTGTTGGCAAAAAAAAAAAAAGTGTGCTTTGGGGTGATGCCAAATTTGAAAATGTATGAATAAATAATTTAAGCTTAGGAGAAATATAGAAAGATTTCTCTCATCATCCTGGATAAATGAGAGAGGAGAAATGTAGCATGTAGATCAATAAAAATCACAGTGAACGCTCAGGTGTTTCGGCAGGGCCTAGTCAAGGGGCACTGACGTTTTGTGATGGCTTCGCGTGCTTTAGAAACAAGACCCTCACATTGCTGCTTAGTGCACAACACTCCACTGAATGCGTTCACGACGGAGGCACCTTGTCCTTTAGTTTCAGCTTAAGCTTCACCAGGAGTCAAGTGAGGAGTGTGCATGGCATGTAGGACATATCATACCTGTGGGATAAGAGCCTGCATCCATCTGTTCTGCAAAAAACTTGGACTTGGAGATCCTTCTAGAATGTGGGCTCATGGTCACATTCTTTTTGTTCAGTTCACTGTCTTGCTTTTCATTTTCATATACTCTGCTGTTATGCCTGAATGTAGGAATGGGCCTCACTTTCACTTGTTTTAACCAGGACAATGGCTTTGTTTAAATGAACGTAATTCTCCAAATATTTTGGTCCTGTGGTCAATAATCTATTTCAAATAAAATATGTACAGGAATATATCATTTTGTGTTAAATATGAACTGACTTTCAGATCAGAATTCATGTTCATCCATTCTTTGGCAGTGTGCTGTCAATGATAAGCACCATTTTTGGTTGAAAGAAGTCAATTATATTCTCACTCTCCAGGGAGAGCTAATTCTTCATTTCATCAACCGTACTGTCCTCAGAGCACTGATCTGAGATTTCCAAGTCTGAACTCCCATTTCTGAAATCAGAGGAAGTCTGTCTCTGTGCCTAGCACTCTGATCCTGCTCCAGCTTCCGTAATTCTCCATTAATAGCTCTGCCCTGAGCACCTAGTTTATAGCCTGGCACACACCATGGCAGGTCTCAGTTTACAAACATGTGGGATGTGACTCGGCTCAGCACATAGCCCATGGCTGCTCACTGGCATCAAGCCAAATAGAAAGTACAATAAAAGGGAAAGCTAAGGAACCGACATTCAGCATGCTCCCCTACATTTGCTTTTCTTATGCACCATTCTGTAAGGCACATGGCCTGTCTCCTTGAGAAAAGTAATTTGCTTTTATCAGTGCAAGTTGTAATGCTTCTTCCAGGGAGCTCTATTTCCAAAAGATTCTAATGACTCACCAGTCTTTGGTGAATAAACTCTGTGACCTGGTGGTTTGGGCCTTCACAATCTGTGGTTAAGTGTTCTCTGCATTTCTTTTATGATTCAGCCAAATTGATGGAGTCCATACACTCCATGTACGCTGTGCTTTTCCAATCCTGCATCTTTGTTCATTTCTTTTTTCCTCACACAGAATGTTCTCTTTCTTCCTCTTTGTCTTTACCCCTCCTGAGCCACTCAGTTCTTGAAGTGCAGAATAGTCAAATCGAGAAGACTCTTTCTTCATCTGCACCCCTGGACCAGCTAATAGACATGTAGTGAGATGCTGAAGCCAGGAAGTCCTCCTGGCTGTGGATCCCAGATCCCCCAATTTTATTGATAACTTTGGGTGAATTATTTTCTCTCCCTGATCCTCAGTTTTCTTCACCTGTAAAATGGGAAGAGTGATGCTTACTTCTGAGAGTTACTGGAGGTGAGGTTAAATAAGATACCACTAAAATGTCTACATACACTCAATGCTACTCTAACTCTTTCCCTCCCATCTATATTGGCTTATTTTTGTATTTTTTAACTCAACTCAGTAAGTAGGTCCTTGTGATCCAAGACTCTACCCTTCTTTTATACCACAGTGATTTTAAAATGATTCTTTAAAAGGCAATGTAAATGTAGTACATATGCCATTATTAGTATTGTTTTTAAGTGGCTTTAGGGCATTTAAAATAATACCTATATGATCAGAACAGTTCAACATTTTGCCTTTTAAAAAAAATCTACAAAACACAATTTTAGTTTATTTGTTGATTTTTCAACTGCTCAGAAGTATCCTTGTGCCATATTCTACACATGTTAAAATTTTGTTTTTCAGGGCTTCCCTTGTGGTGCAGTGGTTGAGCGTCCGCCTGCCGATGCAGGGGACACGGGTTCATGCCCCAGTATGGGAAGATCCCACATGCCGCAGAGCCACTGAGCCTGTGCATCCGGAGCCTGTGCTCCACAACGGGAGAGGCCACAACAGTGAGAGGCCCGTGTACCACAAAAAAAAACAACCAACCAAACAAACAAAAAAAAACATTTGTTTTTCAGATGTTATAGAAAAAATGTTTCCATATGAGAAGAATGTATTAGTCTTCTAGAGCTGTCATAACAAAACACCAGAGACTGGGGATCTAAAACAACAGAAATTTATTTTCTCAGAGTTCTGGAGGCTGGAAGTCCAAGATCAAGGTCAAGCAGGGAGGGATTCTGCCTTTCAGATGGCTGCTGTCTGGCTGTGTGTTTGCATGGCCTTCTTCCTGTGCAGGTGTAGAGAGAGAGAGACAGAGCGAGCCCTCAGGTGTCTCCTCTTATAAGGGCACTAATCCCATTGGATCAGGGCCCCACCCTATGGCCACATTTAATCTTCATTACTTTCTTAGAGGTCCCATCTCCAAGTACAGCCCCACCGGAGGTTGGACTTTGACATCTGAATGGGGTGGGACACAGAATCATTCTGTTGGTAACAAAGGGTAATGGTTATTATCTGAAAATAGCCTCATAGACCCCAAATGTGGATGGGGCTTCAAGCAACCCCTTCACCACTTCTTGTGTTGATGCATAAAAGGAGCACCCACAGGATCTCAGTCTCCATTCAGCACTCTTTCCAAGCTTCCGTCTTTTTTGTTTGTTTGTTAAAGTAAAGCCCTCAAACTGTGGTTTTCACCATGACTCTCGATGCAAAGATTTCTCCAAAACTAAGGAAGATTTTTAAGTAGAGCTGATGTCGATGTGTTGAGTGTAAAACTGCTTATGTGCCCATATCTCCAGAGTCAGCAGAATGGCTGTATTTTGTATGACTTGTTCATATTTAATTAAAAAAAGATGAACTCATAGGCCCTGAAAATAAATCTATAAGCAACTGAAAAAAAATAATTGAGTCATGACAAAGCAGTGCAAATTTTTACTCCAAAGCTAAATATTCTTTATTTCACCTCCTTATGTCTCTCTTTCTGTATCTATATCTAAACACACACACATCTCCAGGATCTGTGGAAATATGTCAAAATAAGTATACAATCTTTTTACTTGATTCACAACACGTACACAAACCCAACCAATGATTGTGATTCAACTCTAGAACACTGGATTCCACAGAAATAAGCATGGAGGTAGAAATTGTATCAGCACTGCTGTGTGATAACATTCTAGTTCTGCAGGGCTGCTTTCCACACACCCCTCCCCCACCCACCCTCAGCCCCCACTGTCTATAATCTTTTATCTTTAATATTTCCACATATTTTACACTAGTGGATCTTGATGAATTTAAGCTTGGGCATTGCACAGATTCCAGATTTCAAATGAATAACTCTTTCATTTAGTTAATAGCTGCAGCAGAGCCATAAAAATGTAATAGTTTATGACTTTCAGGATATAACCTGCAACCACAGACAATATAAATTATATTACATTGTACTTTACGGCCATATGAAGTATAGCCAGGATCTCACCACTGGTGTGAAGTCTGGGGAGTAGGGGGTAGGTGGGGGAAATGAACTGTTTATTTTTTTTACTTGTTGGCTAAAAAACGCCTTCCTCCTATGCCCCAGTGAGCCATAATTCTTATAGGAGGCATCGGCACCACTGTGCGGAAGGCAATTGTGACCACAAAAGAAAGCTATTCATAAAGAATGGAGGTGGGTATTTTCATTCCATCCTCAACTTACATGGCTACTTCCAGCACAAATGGAAAAGCAAACTCTATTTCTGCTATAGGCATCGATAATTATTTTCAAGGAGACCTGTGTCATTAGAAATGTGAGGTATGGGAGAATGTATAGAAACGCTCTGTGTCTAGACTTGCCAGGGCTTTTGTTTTGTTCTCTTATCTGTTAAGAGGAGCCTGGGCGATGGTATCTTCCCCTTAGTTGTTCGTGTGGCTTCTAAATCCTGCTTCGTGTCTGGGCTTAAGTTTAGGCCTCTGAACCGAGAGCTGAGGATGGACCCTGATTCTGTAAATGGACCGTCTAAATAAAAAATGAAGATAATAGAGCTTCAGAAATTGTTAAGGGCCAGAGGGAGAGAGTGAAGCGGCCCAGCTTTTGAAATGAGGGAAGGCCACTCACTTCTTCCCTGCACCTGCTGCCTGAGAAGTGCTCTGTTTTTGAAGAGGCCTGTGGTCCGATCTGCATATCAAATAGCTGATTTGTAGATGAGGTCATTCCTTTTGCAGTCTGTCTGTTTGCTGGGCTGAGGATGGGCTGTTGCCTAGCAGTGGACCATGGGGTCCCTGCAGCCCCGTGAGTCAGCAGCCCCCTCCCCGCCCCCCCCCCCCCCCCCCGCCTTGTCCATTCTGAACTCAAATCCAGGATGGCCTTTCATGAATAAGTCCCTGAAATATCTAAGGGAATGGTAAGTTCAAAGCATGGGTGACATATGACCAGCAAAGCTTTTCTTTAATGGCCTTTGTTCATCAGCTTAGGTATTGTTTAAGGAAAAGAGCCATCTCCTTAAATTTCTCTTTCCTGCTCACTATCACAGGGATGGGTGACACTTCAGCACAGAAACATGGTACCCTGCTTTGGCTGTGCTTAGGAATAGCTTATTGCTTGATCACATGGTGAAAAGAGAAATTAAAATGCACTGCCCTCTCTGTGGAAATAGGTAAATATGGTAGAATCTGTTGTAGATAATTGATTTCAACTTCCAAGGAAGTTTCCTTGTTCTAGAATTCTGTTAATCTGCTGGCTCTTATTGTGTGTGTGTGTATGTGTATGTGTGTGTATGCACGTGCACATACACACTTGCTTATTTATGTACACACACACACACACACACACACACATTTTGACTGCAGGCTCTTTCTAACAGAAGTCTGCAAAAGAATAAAATCATGAATAAAAGTCAGCCAATGACTTTGTGACTGAGTCTTTGTATGCTTTTCAAAAGAGAACGGTCATTTTACCTGGCCTAACTCTTTAAACTGTATTTTTCCATGGCTTCGTGGCTTTGATTAGTGGAAAATTGTTCCGCAGCAGAATTCTCTCCTAAAAATTAGGAATTGGAACCAGGAAAAAAAATTAATTTAAATACACTTAAGATGAAGCTCATGTGTTTGAGGTGCGCATCTTATTACAGATCCTTTCCTGGGATAAATATCTTCCTTTGTTATGGTTCTCTGGTTCATTATAGCTTTTCAGTCTCCAACTGCTGCTTCTGGCTGAAGGAATTGTTTTTCAGATTAGGAATATCCTATAAAGTTAAAAAAAACTGGTCAACATAACCTTGAACAACTATAAGGACAATGGAAAGAGGAAAAAAAAAGCTGGGGTTCCTGGGTCAGCTGGTGAAATATAAAATGCATGCCTGGACCATAAGGCATCACTCCCTGAATTATCTTAGTTACCTTCCTTGGACAAGGAAAATCAAACAACACATAGAACACAAGCATTGACAAATTATTTCAGTGAAGTGTGGTCAATAAGGGATGCTTCTCCAATTGCGGGAAGGCCATTTAGGGGTAAGCAGCCAGAAGTAAACTTGTCAGCAATGAAAACAACTAAATACTGCTTTTTGTGCTTTTTTAAGATAGGCAATTCTATTGAATAATATTGGGATATAAATTTTTTTAATGTCTTGCAAAGCTGACAAAAAAGTATCAAAATAATAACCTACATTTGCAGAAAAGTTTGAAGCTCATAATCATTTTCAAATACTTCACTTCAATGGAGCTGCCTCTTCTTCATATGCAGAAACTAAGGCTCCAGAAGCTGTGACTTACTCAAGGTCATTTAGCAAACGTAGAACTAGGAAAAAAAATGTGGTCTTATCACTCTTGGAGTGATGCTCTACAATGCCATGCCCCAACAGGTAGCTCTGAACAGGTATCTACTGAGAACTGCAGGCTGGGTACATAAAGAAATACTATTATACGGTAATCTTATATATATAATATTATATATATATGAATGTATAGTTAGAAAGCAAATCATATTTTTTTTCAAAGTGGCATTTTTTTAATAAAAACCTACACAAAAAAGCAGTATTGGATTTCTTAAATCCAATTCTGGAATTCTGGAAATACGATCTGGTCCTATATGTCGTGGAAGTCAGCAGACATCAATTTCTTCAATAAGACTGGGGAGTAAAGAGTTATCTAATCCTGACCATTGTTAACTAAAGATGCTTTTTTTTTTTTTTTTTTTTTTTTGCGGTACGCGGGCCTCTCACTGTTGTGGCCTCTCCCGTTGCGGAGCACAGGCTCCGGACGCGCAGGCTCAGTGGCCATGGCTCACGGGCCTAGCCGCTCCGTGGCATGTGGGATCCTCCCGGACCGGGGCACGAACCCGTGTGCCCTGTATCGGCAGGCGGACTCTCAACCACTGCGCCACCAGGGAAGACCCTAAAGATGCATTCTTGTACATGCAACACTGTGTAATAAAAACTTAGTAAGACAAGGTACCCGAAAAGCCCAGGAGGAGTCGAATTTACATCTAGATATAGCCTGATCTTTGACCTTTTTTACAGACCAAAAGCCTTTTGAAACTGAAGCTCTTGGCCACAGATTAATGAGCCGCAGGTGGGCCATGGGCCCCGGGATGATGCTCAGAGAATGTTTTCAATTCATACAGCAGTGAAGAGGTTAAGTTCAGTCATCTCCTAGGGAACCAGCGGTGACAGTTCACCATAGAGTGCTGGGGCGATGACAGATCTGCTGTTTAATAAAGTAAATGTTGACTGCTATGGATGACTTTTCAAGTCCATTTTTTGTTACTGTATTCAAGTCGATGCCAACTAGCATGTTACAAACACAGAGATATTCTTCATGATGGAGAAAACTGGGGATTTAAAGACAACACCAACTACAGCAATATTTGTAAAAATGCTCTGACAGTGTGTATTTTTACAGTGGCTTATTTTAAATATTTTTGATGTGCAATTACAAGGAAAATAACATAAGGCGTTCCCACCTTGTGAAACCATTTATGAAGCTGCAACATCTTTTTCTTCGCTAATAAGGGAAGGTTAATTTCTGCAAATTACATGTGACTCAATTTTAAGCTATTGGATATTTTGTGCTATATTTGCCAGTTTTTTTTTAAAAGCTGGAAACTTGATTTTGAAAATAAAGCAGAATTGCATACATGTCCCATTCACAGACACACACAAAAAAGATTCATTCAAAGTTCCTCATGCCTTTCCCCCTCTCTTTCAAAAACAGCTTTTCTGTGTGTTGTGTTGACAAGAGGTAATAGGAAAACAAGTGTAGCTGAGCTTAATGAGCAACTCACCTGCACTCTGAGATGTAGGGAGGGGAAAATACATCCACCCCAGGGCTGTTCACATGGGAGAGGGAACATTTCTTATTTATCATGCTGCATAATACAGAACCAGTCTCCTTGTCCATAAACTCACAGCCCTCAACGTGACAGCTATTTTGCATTCTTCTGCCCCAACAGTGACTTTCCCCAGGATGCAGTTTTGCTTCTCCACCCAAGACACCTCCGTTACCCAGCTTGACATGGCTTTTGTTTGCTTCTTGGCTATCTGATTACTGTCCCCAAATACACTGGATGATAATTTAAATACACACACACACACACAAAGATAATGGCTTCATTGATAACTTGCAGAGCATATGCAGGTGTGGATATAAAATTCAGGGACTATGGCACCATAAATGAGGCCACCAGTTCACAACAGCAGAGGCAGGACTCTGGTCCGTAGCGGCCACTGGGAGGACAGTCCTGTGCGGAGCTTTCGAAACACGTGGCCAGTGCTTGGGTATGCACCAGGAGCCCAGGAGGCTGCTGTCTCACAAAAGAGCTTTGTTAAACCAAATCTTTAATTCTGAGAGGAGTGCCTAATTTACACCCTGCTGCAGGCTGGCTATTTTGCATCTGCTATTTTTACAACATTTCTGAGGTATCCCTTTGTTATTGTAGTTACCAATAGAAAATCAAAGGCTGGTTTTTCCCCCTCCCCCTAGTAATCTCCCAGTATTTTGTCATCCTCACTCTGCTCAAGATTAGAAAAATCAACAACATGATTCCCAAACCTAATGAATAGACAACTCTAAGGAATGTGTGTGATTTTTTTTTTTGTACCAAGTATATATTCTAGTAGTAAATTCTGCGATGTTCCCTACATCAATGGTGCGTAACCCTGTGCTATTCTAATAGGATTTATGCCTGTCGGCTTTCTCTATGCCCTGCCATGCTGGATAAAGGCAGGCAGAGTTCCCCTGGTAACCATGGCCACTCCACTCCCAACTCTTGGCAAATTCCTCCTCAGCATAAAATAGGCAGTGCTGGGGAGACAATGTCCGCTGATACATAAACATGACAGACTCATCTCTGGAAACCTAAGGTATCCAGCCTCAGACTGCGTTTCGATTTTTCTGATTGTTGGGCCAGATACTTCTATTCAATCTTCCCTTTCAAACATCTGCAACTGGCAAACAAGAAAATCTTAATTCTTTCCAGATTCAAATCTATTCCTAGTCAAATGTCACCCAGGCTCCACCGAGGACGGAGGAAGCAAAACTCTTCATGCATCTGCTCAAATTGAAAAGGTTATTTCACTGTCTTCAGGATGACTCTTGAGCCGCTGGTGGAGGTAGAGGCCGCGCCCTGAATGCAGGGGTTGCTAGGAGACGAGTCCAGCTTGCAGAGCGCATTGGTTGGCGTTATCTCTAATTGACAGCTCCTCACCCTCAGGGTCTAATTCTAACCTTGAGACCAAGACCATAATGAGAGGGCAGCTTGCCGTCACCCCTGTTTCGGGCTAAGGCAAGGAGATTACTGGCGGCCTGTTTTTCTGGGGTTTTGTTAGGCTTCTTTAGGATGGAGACACAGAGGGAGAGAGAGAGAGACTGCGGCTGCTGTCTGCAGCCCCCCATCGCATCACTGGGGGCTTGTTTGATTCCTGCCACCTGAATAAACTTTCCCTTTCACTTAAGATGATCTCCCTTTGAAATCAGAACGGTATGCCAGAGAGGAGAAGCCTTCACTGAGCTTTGAAAGGATTTGGAATTTGACCAGGGAAGGTGGATTTCTTAAAAAAAAAAAAAAAAAGGAAGGAGGGGGAGGGGCAGAGAAAGGAAAGAAAAAGGAAAAAAAACACAAAAAAACCCACTAGATCTCCAGGTTCAAATGCTCACTCCATCCCCCCCTCCCCCGCTGTCATTAATAGTGTTCACTGAGGCCTGTGTTGCTTATAAGATATGATTTAGGACTTAAAGACAAACAATAAAGCAAGAAGCAGCAGAAGCAAGAGACCGGCAGGACTGGAAAAGGAGATCTTTCCCTGTGGCCGGTCCGATGAGGGTGTTGATTCATTTTTCTGAACAAAATAACATAGATCATGAGATATATATAAAGCCTGAAACTGACACACCAAATGGGCTGAGAGATCCTTCGCATCGGTGAGGAATCTATGAAGCAACTCAGATTCCTGTGAGCAGAAGGGTGAAGTCAATAAGGAAAGCACATCTGATCCGACGAAGGATTATCCCCACTTCAGGTTTCAGCTATTTCTTCTCTTCCAGGATCTCGCCCCACCCTAAATGCCAATGACCAATTTAAAAAAATGATACTAATTTTGCATTTTGAACCCGAGTGTTGTCACTTCACAGATAGTGAACCCTGATCCCAGCATTTCCTGCAAGAGGAAAATTGTTATGTCGGGGTTATTTCCTGCTTAATAAATATTGCGAACATGCAACATACAATTTTATTAGAGGTTGTAATAATTGGAACAAAGTTATATTTCTTTTTCACAAGGGGAGGATGGCTAAAGGTTCATTTAATTGTGAGTGGGTTTCTGGAATACTTAAAATAGGAAAATACCTGAATAGTCAAGACACCAGAGATTACAGACTCTGTTTATCCTTTGTGATTATGAAGAGCCTAGACACCAAAGTCATGTGTTTTCAACCCAACAGAGGGAGAGTGAGATGGATGCAAAAGAACAAAATCAAAGCATATTCTTGAACAAAAGATTATGCTAGTTTTCCTCTATTTTCTAAATATTTTTATTGAAATTCCTGCAAAGCAAGGCAGTTTCTAAAAGGAATATTATTTTTAAATGCAAGCTTTGAAGGAGTTAAAAAAAAACCCTACAAAAACAGCATCTTTACAGCTTTAATTATATTTGTATTCAATTTATAAATGTGATTTAAAAAGAAAGGGCATGTCCTGGAAAAAATGAAAAATGGTAATGATAAAAACAGTCAATAAATAACAAGACTTTCTTCTTATATTCTTTCCTTAAAAAAACTTTGGATATAATTTCAATATACGGCAGAGTTACAAGAACAGTTCAGAAATGTTGTACCCTTTACCTATATTCATCAGTTATCTACATTTTGCCCACTGCATTCTCAACTTTTCTCTCTGTGTGTATATGTGTGTATTTATAGATTTTTTTTTGTCTGAACCACTTGTAACAGGTTGAAGACAACATGTCTCTACCTCTAAATGCTTCAGTGTGTTTTTCTTAAGAACAAGAATGGTCTCTTACATAATCACTGTACAATTATTGAAATCACAAAATTTAACGACATTGCAAATCTACTATCTAATTCACAATCTATAATCAAATGTTGTCATTTGTCCCGATAATGTCCTTTATTGCAATGTTTTCCCAGTTTCAGATAAATTCCAGATCTCAAGTTACATTTAATTATCTAGAGATTTGTCATCATTTCACCAAGAAGGGTTTAGAAAGTTTATGACAGAATACTGTAAGGCACTGTCAATCTATGGTTGTTTTTAATATTCTACATTGGGAGAAAGGAGGTCTCCCAAGGTGAGTCTGGTACTGATTCTGTTACTCGTAAGATAAATCTTGACCCCTCTAAGGAGAAATGGGTCCCTATTCTCACATATTGCCTATAACAAAAGCCAGTCACCGTGATTTTAAATAAATACTCTGTAAAAAATATTGATCTTATACAGAATGAGAAATGTCACTAATTACAAAATAACTGTAGAAACCAGCATGCATATTTCTAAAAGATTCTTACACATAAGCTGTTACTAGTGTAGGAACTTTTCCATCACAGGTTGAGAGAAGGGGAATTAGAGAGAGATAGTGAGAGAGAGAGGGAAGAAAGGATAAAATAATTAAATAATCAGTTCAGGATGCAAAGAAATAAAACTAGTGAAAAGCAAGGAAAAAATCCTTTAAAAATTCAATTTGTGTATCATCTTATTACCATGAATACTATTTCATAAAAAAGAATCCTCTTTCTGTTGTAGATATTGTCTTGCTCTCAGGTCCTGCAGACCCACTTAGGGTCCAGGAGGCCTGTTGCCCCTCTTATGCCCCCATCAGCCAGAGCAGGGAGAGTCGTTCTTCTCCGTGTGGTACTGGCTCTTGAGCACACACGTGGCTGAGCTCTGAGGTTGAACACTCTTCCCAGACAGCTGTGCACGTGGTCCCCACTTACTGCATTGCTAGCCTTCTCCTAACTCCACACAAATGAGTACAACCTAAAGAGTCATAACAGATGGATGTAAAAATCACCAGAATGTCCCTCTCAGTGTTTCTCACCAACACAGGACCGGAGCCCTGAGAGTCTCCTGACAGCGTGAAGCTTGACATGTGTGCACACGTGCAACCGCCTTTGTACAACCTCAGAACTGACTCTTCTGTGGTCGCCAGGACCACTCCTTTCCCTTGGTGTGTGTTTGCCAGGTCACAGGGCTTTCAAACAACATCCATTATATTTCTCAAGGATGAAGATTCTTTTACAAGCCTGTTTTGAATTCATTTTTCAAAACTTTGCATTTTTCTTTCAAAGTCAACCACCGTCCCTAGGCCCCAGCCTATCAGAAGAGGCAGTGGGCTTCTATCAGAAGGTGGCCTTTTCTGGAACAGAAGCTCCTCAGGGTGAAAGGAGGCAGATCCTGATTGCAGGCAGCTGTGTAGCAGGTAAGGGTTTGTTTGACTGAACTGAACAGTGCTTCTAGAAGTGGCTGCTGACTCCTGATCCCTCCTCAAGAAGAGGTTGATGGAATTAGGGACAGTCAGTGTTCTCTTTTCTCCAGCGATGATAACAGGACAAGACAGAAGACACTTTTTAATAATCAAAATATGTTTGGATCCTTCACAGTAAAGACAGTTACCAAATGTGGCTCTGACCTCTCCCTGTGTTTGTCCACTCACGCCAACCAATAGATTTCACCCTGACATTCCAACAGACTCACGACTTTTTTCTCCTCCTAGAGAAGGGAACATGTCCTTAGCTTGGAGGAAAAGTAGACTCATACGGTTAGACCCTGATGATGAAAGCATGAGAAAGAAATACATTTCAAATATGCATCTGAATGTCAGGAGCTCCTAAGTAAGGAACCACAGTGTGAAAAAGCTTGCAGAGCAAACTCATGTCATCCAGTAGACAAATGGCTTTAAGATAACAGCAGACCAAGAGGTTTTCCAAAAAACACTGAGGTCAACTGTATCTTATCTTTAAATGTGGTCATTCTTCAGCCACACTGTCTTCTTCAACCTACCTATGATCCTGCTGTGGTTCTTGTGGCCACATGTGTAAATCGTCATTCACAAACACCCACACATGCCACCAGCACGCCCTGCCCTGTCCTCTGCTGGGAGGGAAATGGGCTTCACCCTAGAACCGCCTCTGGACCACTGACAAAGAGGACCTCGGGATATTTCAAGGTGCAAAGGACAAAAGTGCTCTATAAATACTTATTATTGTGTTGGCCAAAAAGTTCATTCCGGTTTTCTGTACGAACTTTAAGGCCAACCCATTATTTCTAATCCATGTTGGTGTCCTCCTTGATTTTTTTTTACTGTGCTTTGTATCCTTGGAATAGTCAGGGTGACCTAACGTGGGCATAAGTGCATTCCTGAGTTTAACCAGGGCTGAATTCAGGGCATGCTTTGAGGTTACTTTTCCTTTATTGTTATTATTTTTTTAAGGCAGCTCATCCCTCATCCAGAATGCCCCTAGTCTTAACCTCAGAGTTTTGCTTTGAGGTTAAAGCGTTCAGTCCCCCACTCAAAGCCGAATGTGTTATTTAATCTATTAGCACTTTAGCTCAAAATAAATAGCACTCAAAAGCGAATGTGGCTCAAGAGCCATTTTTGAAATCTTAAGCCCCAAAAAGACTGATCTGGAATTTCCTGTTTAGTCCCCAAATAGTAGAGCAGTTATGGTGAGGGCAGAGCTAGGTGGAGGAACAGAGGTGGGCCTTTCATTCTATCAAATGCTGAAAGTGGAGAGTTGGCCTGCTGTGAAGAACTCACATACCAGAAGCTGAATGGGCTTCTTGCTGAATTTCTGGGTGGAAACTTTCATTAGAGAAAACAAAAAAAAGAAGAGAAAAGAAGTGACCATTTACCATATTTTGTGTGGAGTTGGAGGTAAGCAATAACCCTGACCTTAAGGACTCAGAAGACAACTTGCTATTATACAGTGTGTTGTGTGCCACACGCTACACTATAATTATGTATAAACTGTTAGGGGATTACAGATAAGAAAAATTAATTCTCCCTTGTGGAGGGAGGGATGACTTCACAGAGGAAGTGACATTTGCACTGTGACTTGAAAAGTGAGTGTGTCTTTGCCAAGCAGTTAAATGAGAAATACCACTCCAGGCAGCGGAATAACTTAAAACTCAGGGGTGGTATGACATTTCATGGCAGGTTCCCAGAAGGATGGTAAGCCTGCGTCGATAGGGCTCAGAGTGCAGAGAAGAAGGGTGAAAGTTGGCCTGGGTGGTGATGCCTGGGCAGGGTGAATGATGGATAGGGTACCTGCTGTGAACGATGCCTCCTTCCAGGTACTCTGGACACAGCCCTCAGCCACACAGGATGCTCCCCAACATGTAATGAATAAATAGAGAAGTTCAGATGAGGAGGGGAGCTATAAAAAGATGAAATATGTTACCTTCAAAGATAATATCTGTGCAGTGAGAAAGAAGTCATCTACCTTTGACAGGGTTGTCCAGGAGTGCTGCTCTGGGGACCTGAGGTTTGAGCTACAGCTGTCCAGCTGTGCCCCAGCCATGTGCTCACAGTCAAAGGAAGTCAAGACTGAGTTCTCATTGCCAGTAACGGGACATCGCCAGCATGAGCCTCCCAGAGTCTGTACCAGGAAGAACTCAGCATCACCTCTGTTGTACTCCTGCCCCAAACTGAATATTCTGAACCATCACAAGGAAACATTAGACAAAGCCACATTGGGAGCCATTCTATAAAATACTGGCCTATGCTCTCCAGTTGGTAAAATCTGAGTAAGTTCTGTTGATTACATTATGGAAGTATATCATTAATTGCATGATATAGACCATTGCACCGTGCTTGTGAGAAATAATTCTTTATTTTTGAAAACTCACACTGCAGTATTAGGGGTACAGAAACATCCTGTCTGCAACTTATCTTGAAATCATTCAGAAAGAAAAATATGTAACTGAGTATGTATGTGTGTGTGTGAGGGAGAGAGAAAGAGAGAGAAGGTTAAAGCAAAAAGCAAATGTGTTAAAATATTAAAATTTGGGTAATCTAGGGCCTCCCTGGTTGCGCAGTGGTTGAGGGTCCGCCTGCCGATGCAGGGGACACAGTTTGTGCCCCGGTCCGGGAGGATCCCACATGCCGCGGAGCGGCTGGGCCCGTGAGCCATGGCCGCTGTAGCGCGTCTGTAGCCTGTGCTCCGCAACGGGAGAAGCCACAACAGTGAGAGGCCCGCGTACCGAAAAAAAAAATTGGGTAATCTAAGCAAACAGTATCCAGGATTTTTTTTGTTCTATTCTTGCAACTTTTTTTTTTTTTTTTGTCTGAAGTATGTCCCATTAAAATACAAAAGAAAAAAAAGAAAAGAAAAAATGAAAGAAATTGCAGATGTGAGAGACACTGATAACAGCTGGAGAACGGGAGTTAATCAGAAAATTCAGGGAAAAGGAATGGAAAGAAGAAAGGAGAGCCTGTATTCACGGGGAGAGGCAGTTGAGCAGCAGAAGAGAGAGCACTCGAGGGAGTGAAGGAAAGCATCCGGTGCGACAGGACCTGCTCTGCAGCTCAGCCTCCAGAATCTGCAGGTGAGTTTTTCATTCCAGAGGCTCTTCAGGTTCCTTCAGGAGACTCCTGTTTGTCAGGGGCTGTGGGGAGGGAGCAAAGAGACTTCTCATTCTGCCTGCCTGGACTCCAGAGAGGAAGCAGTTTCACTGCAGCTCCCTGAGCCCCAAGCAAGCAGACTGTTCTTCCACTCAGTGAGGGTCCCGGCTAGGCTGGTCATCGGGCAGCCACACCTCCCAGGAGTCAGCCCTCACATTCTGCATCCCTCTGCCCTCTGACCCCTTTGCTGTCAGATGTGACCAGTTCCATTTCCTCTACAGAAGCTGCTTCTGTCCCCTGTGCTGTCGATGTGCCTCTAATGCTAGATCCAAAGTGTGCAGTTCAATTGCCTGGCTGCCCTCCAGGATCTCAGAGCTAGGAATCTGCTTTGCCAACCCGCTCAGAAACTGCTCTGAGGAAATGAACGGGTGCAGACAAGCGATAGGTTGGCTAGTCCTGGACCCACAAACCACTCTGTGGAATTTTATGGTTCTCTGGAGAATGGAGTCACATCAGTATCAACTTAGTCTGTCCGACTCTCAAGGGTTTGCTGACGATCTATATTTTTGGGTCTAGCAGTGCCTCACTTCACAGTGCAAGTTCAAGACAGGAAGTTCTGGCAACAGCTTGGAGTTCCATCTGGCTAATGGAGACTCACTCTCCGGGTACATGTTGGTGCCTCACCCCAGTCTTCTCGAGGATGACAGCTGGGCCGGGATGCTGTGCTCAGCCTGCAGAACACTCTGATCTGCGCTCTCTGGACCCCCGAGAAAGCTGAGCTCCCTTCAGAGTGCCTGTGAAGCACCCCTTTGTGAAGGCAGCTACCCTCCTACCAGCAATAAATGGTCACCAATTCGGGACCATTTAAACGGAGAGTCAAAGGTCCTCTGGATCTTTCCTATCAAAGATTAAATCCCTCAGTCCAGGAAAAAAGAAAGTAAAACTCCTTTTATTAACTCCTCCTTTATAACTCCTTTTATTAGTATCAGGAAACTATAGGTGGAACCCTAAACCAATGACACTGATGATCTTTTCCAATTAGGCTTATGTAACTTTTGGTAGGAAACACTTAGCTGATGGCTTAAATAGTTTTCTTTCCCCTCGATTATATAGAGAAGCACTCTATTGGTGCTGACTCAAAGTCTGATTGCTTTGGCCAGGTCAGTTTATCATTTCCCTGGATTAAGAACCTCCAATTTCCTAATGCTTCTGACATCCAATCCAATTTTTTCTCAGTCTGGAGCAATAGACGTCTGCTCAACAGACCCCGTTCTTCCTACGGAATCTTATTTTCTAAACTGCTCAAAGTCAGCCATTATTACATTTTCTCTCCTTACTAATTAAAAGAAAAATTGGTCTTCTAGCCTCCCCAGATATGAAGTTCTATTTCTCAATCCAATGGCTATTTAGTCAGTGCATTGAAAATTGTCATCAAATAAAAAAATAGACAAATCCCCATACTGTTCCTTACTAGCTAAATACTGATAGAAAATTTATTTAAACATCTCTGACTCTTAGTTTTACTACCTGTAAAAATGGGATATTCATTTTATAAGATAATTATAATATGATTAAATGTACAATTCACTAATGTACACAAATTGTCTAGCATAATACCTGGCACAAAGTAGGAGCATAACAAAAGTTAGTACCATTTCTCCCCTCTTTCATGAATCCTTTTGATGACCCCCTGCCTAGAGAAGCCTTTTCCATTCTCTAGCTATCAAAAGCATTTATCTGTGCCAAACAACTCAGAAACTCAACTATGTGTTTTATTATATTTTCACCAGTTGTTTCATGGAAATTCACAGTATAGGCCATTTAGACAGAATAGTTTCTTGTTCTTTCATATTCTGTTCC
This sequence comes from Tursiops truncatus, assembly GCF_011762595.2. NCBI lineage: Eukaryota > Metazoa > Chordata > Mammalia > Artiodactyla > Delphinidae > Tursiops > Tursiops truncatus. The sequence continues at coordinate 84,689,197 of NC_047047.1, read as the reverse complement.
AACGTAGAATATTTATTTAATAAATTCAAACTGACTTCCCATAGTCAGGATTTGAAGTGGTGGCTCCATGAGACCGTCCGTGAATTAAATAATTTGTCTTATTAATAGAAAAGGGTACGATACTCTCAATTCTGATAAATATGTAAATGAGCCAATTTATAGTCGCTAATAGAGTGTTCCCCACACAGCAGGCCTTCAATAAGTGTTCCTGACTTACTGACAGACAGGGAAGGATCACAGAATTCTTGCATTTCAACCCAAGTGACAAATAGAAATAATTCCCATGTTCTATTAGTCTCCTATCTTGTTTCTGTTATAGTCAACCAGCAATGCATAGAGTTTCAGTGGGAAGAAAAGCCACTGTTTCTGTAACCCAACTCTCAATGTCCTATACCACCGAGCTCATAGTTGTTGTCCTGAAAATATGGAAACCAAAGCCTCAAAAATTAATTTCTATTTATTGAAGCTCATATCTCCTTCTCTATCCTTTTCCTTGCCTCGTTTTCATAAATGGTATCTTCTCTCAGGCACATTCATTCATCCAACTGAGTCTGCACAAATATTAGAGACTTACCTGTGTCTTTAAAATTATTCCTGATTATGTAATTCTATTATTTGAATACTTATTCTTACTGATTAATCTATTCCTCATACATTGAGCACTTTCCCTGGATACAAAAATGAATCGGTATATAAGATGACAGCAACCGGGGAATACAGAATGGAAAACAAAAATGCAATAAAGGTCAATGCCAGGGGTATGGGCAGGGCTAAGTGGGAACCCCAATAAGGAGAGAGCGTAGTGGTAAAATTTTCTGAATTTCCCTATTAGAGATTTACAAGAAATAGGAGTCATGCTCGACCTTTTCAATACATAAGGAAATATTTTGTGAAACTCTACATAACAGTAACTATCATTTTCCTCTTTTCCAATAAACTTTATGAAGGTATAATTTACCTACAACAAAATACACAATTTTTATATGAAAAAATTGATGAATTTTGACAAAGGTAAATCTTTGCCTACATTAAAATTGTGAAGACTTCTTCTTACATTTTTTTCTAGAAGTTTATATCTTAATTTTTCACATTTAGAACCATAAACCATTTGGGTTTGAAGTAATAGTAGAGATTATTTTTTATACCTGTTTCTACCTGTTATATGTTGACAAAATTAGCTTTTTCCCCATTGATTCACTTTGGTAATGGCTCAAGAACTTTAATATCAGATAAGTAAATGCATACTTTCAAAACACTGCTATTTGAATATGATACATTTTAAAAAGATTTTAAGTCACATTTAGTTTTTTTCATTCACACTGAAATATATTGGAAGTGTAGTTATTTTGCATATAAGTGTGAAGCATTAATCAATCTGCAATGTTTGATGTTTGTTGATTAAATTATTCTTTGCTCTGATGCACAGGTTGGGAGCTAATAGAATAGGATGCTCTTCATTTGGCTTATTCAAAATACTGACAAATGTCTCAGTTTTGTTTCCACTCAGAACAGGGCCTCATGAAAAGATTTGGGACAGGTAGTTATGAGACAGAGAAGGGGAAGAGCCGATCCCACACCTCAGTGAAGGGGCAGGGGTTCCATCCCCCTGAGAAACTCTGTGGAACGTGCTCTGGAATTGTCCTGCTGGATGCCCACTGCCTGTTACTGGGGACTTGACATCTTCCCAAAGCCTGCTGTCCAGAAAGCTCCAGTGTCTCTGAGGAAGCCTTCAGCTAGAGGAGCTGAGCGGGTAAGCTGTCTGAGGTAGGAGAGTGTCAACGTGCTGGAGACTGCAGACGCACACAGAGGTAACCCAGGGCTACTGCTATAGCACAGCAGGGTCCACTCCATAGACCCCAGAACACAGGGTGAGTTGTGCCATCTGATTGCTGTGCATTTACTTGTTTGTATGTGAGGGGAATGGAGTCAAATGGAATTATGAAGTACAAGGGACCTAACACGTCATTTCCTGTCTGATCTCCTTGCCTTCTAGATGGGGCAAACAGGAAAGGACTCATCTCAGTTCCTCAGCCCAGAAGGCCAGGTTTCTCATACATTGTTCCAGGAATGGGTCTGGAAGGAAAATACTAGTCTCTTAGGTAGGAGAAGGCACTGGGACATAACATATAAGCCCACATGTATCCTGATAAATATAGGAAATGTGTACAAAATAAATGGGGTCAGAATCCTGCAAAGATGTGCTGTTATGAGATGTTTTCCCCACTGATCTCTCCAGGACACTTGCAAATCCATCATTAGAGTTTCATTCCTTTGGCTAAAGCACTGTTGTTCAGTGGGGTAGTAGAGGAAGAGTACTAAGCCACAATGTTATCATTGCAACTTTACTATAAATTAATTGACCTACTCTGTGACAGAATTTCCAATCCGAGAACCCCTTACATAGGTTCAGCATCCTGAACCAACACTGTTGCCATTTTGAATGAAGAGAGTTACAGGAAAAGAATCTGTAAGTGGTTGCAAGGAAAGGGGAGGAGCACAGGTGGTGGGGAGGGAAAAGAGCTACATGTACAATCTCTGCTCGGGCATCCCAAGTTTCACTCATCGAAAAAATTCCTATTTTAAGTTCTGCTACTACTATCAGGGATGCCCCATCCTTGTCCAGGCTTTGAGACTGACCCTGATAGATTCCCCACTGTTAAGACATTCATGCACAAGTAGGGCAGTTGAGGGAATTGGATGAAGCCATTTGGAACAGTGCACGAGGTGGGTTGAGGAGTTACAGTCATAGCACCTGGAGAGTCAGACACAGCACTGGTCCAGGAGTCAGAATGAGGCCGTCTTGGGGGTGGGGGGAGTGATAAATTAGGAGTTTGGGACTGACAGATACACACTACTATAAATACGAAAGATAATCAGCAAGGACCTACTGTATAGCACAGGGAAATATACTCAATATTTTGTAATCACCTATAAGGGAAAAGAATCTGAAAAAGAATATATATATATATGCATTTTCTTATTTGATATTAAAGTTCTTGAGCCATTGCCAAAGTGAATTGGTGGGAAAATGGATACTTTTGTTAACATATAATTCTGGAAAAGGTAGAGAAAATAATCTCTACCATTACTTCAACTCCAAATGTTTTATGCTTCTAACTGTAAAACTGAAGGTATAAAGCTCTAGAAGAAAATGTAAGAGAAAGTCTTTATAATCTTAACATAGGCAAAGATTTACCTTTTTCAAAATTCATCAAATTGTACATATAAATATTGTGTATTTTGTTGTAGGTAAATTTTATATATATATATATATATATATATATAAACTGAATCACTTTGCTGTACACTTTAAACTAACACAACATTGTAAATCAGCTATCCTTCAATTTAAAAATAAAAGAATGAGGCAGTTTGGGGAGGTGACAGAATGAAGTGAAGTTGGTACAAGACATAGTTTAACTGATGGTATAAGGATTGAGACATAAAGCTAGGTAAAGTTGTGCTGAATATTTTGTGTGCACTGCTCAATCTAAAACCCTTACATGGCATCTGACTCAAAGTGGGCGCTCAGTAAGCATTTCTGAATGGACCAGCGAGTCATGGATAGAACTAGGTAATTCTAGGCTGTGGTTCTCATGGAGCATACATGGCCAAGACTTGGTGCCCACGGTGGTGATGGCACAAAAGCTTCAAAGAGGAGCATCAGGTTAAACTAATGGGTAAAAAAGATAATTATTTTTCTTTGTTCTCTTAAGCATAGTTGCTGCCCACTGCCATTTTCCAAAATAATACATATTAAGAGATTTAGAATAAAACCAGATCACCAAAGCAGAAGGCAGCTTGTCCCCTACATGCCTCCCTGTTCTCCACTAGGCTTTATCTAGCTGGTCACCAAGCCCTAGGTCTCTGCCTCTCTGACAGCTCTCCCAGCTCATCCACTGCTCTCTCCCGATGGGTGTACATCCTCCAATCCTCTGTCCATGTTGCTGACAGAAATCCTCAATCTTAAATTCAAACATGAATGTGCCCCCCCTCTGCTTCAACCTCCTCAGAGTGGAGTAACTTTTTCTCTATGTGTTTTTCTCTAGAAATAGAAGAAAGGCAAATCGACACTGGGAATAAAGACATTTCCTTGACTCCCTTGCAGCTGGGTATGTTCAATTGAGCACATTTTTGCAACTAAGATAAAAGAAAAGCGCTGAAGACAGCTTCTGAAACACCCCCAACACCGCAGAGAATTTCTGTGGACCCCTGGCCCTTTTCTTCCTTATACCTTCCTCTTTCTTTCTGGCTGGTGGAGAGATCTCAGGATTTGGAGCCAGGAATTTAACTACCCTTATTGTTCTCCTATTTCAAGATTTTCTTCATGAAGCACAAAGACATAATGAGCCCAGACCAGGTACCACAAGAGGGTTGATGTGGCCACAATGCAATCTGTCTTGTGTGTGTTTGAGAGGGCTTGGGGAGTGTGGGGCCTGGAAATGGTGCAGCCAATCAAAGCAAAGCTAGAGTCCTTTATTGAAGAGACAGTAGGAAGTTTGCATTTTTAATACATTGGTATTAGAAAATAATCTAAACATCTAAAAATCTAGATAACACCAATAATTGTGTTATTATAACGCATCATAAACAGACTGTGTTGGAAAAGACAAAGACCACTTCTACATAATTCACAACTCGTAAACTAACGTCTCTTTTGCTATTAGATCAAATTCTTAGAGAGGGCACTTGGGACAATGGGGTATAAAGCAGTGTATTTTTCCTGATTCCTAACATGGCTTTTTGGACTGTGTCATGAAAAGAACCATGGGTTAAGATTCACAAAATCAGGATCTACTTGCAGTACATCCTAATCAGCTATAATTTGGGAGGAGTCACTGGACACTTCTGCACCTCTGTAAGTCTGGGAAAAGAACATGGTGGAGCCTCCTTCCCCAGATTGCCACAGGAGACCGAAGGTGTCATGCACGAGTGAAATCTGAGCGTACCCATGCACTATAATGTTTGTCTTTATTATTTTAGAGACAAAAACAAACGGCTAAGATATTCAAAGATTTTCTAGTTAAATAAGAAAAAAATGTCATTTCAGATATCCGTTAAAAAACATTCATAATGTACATATCAGTCCCAGGAAATACACTGAATGAGTTCCCTGCATGCATGCATTGTTTGAAGGCTCTCTGTCTGATCACAAGTTACAGGTGTAATTCAGCAAATCTTTTCTGCTTTCTTCTAAGAAATCTAATAAAACCAGTTCTAGGAAAAGCCTATATGGTTAGAACCTACCAGAGAAGAATATATATTCAGAATACTACCTCCAGGTCCAAATAAATAGATTTTCTTATTATCACTACAATCTGATCTTCAATGTATAAAATGTGGATAAAATAATAAAAGTAAGTGAAAAAGAGTAGAAAAAAGTAGAGCTAAAACAAAATTTCTCAAATAAATAATCCAGATGGTCTGAAATACCTTGGTGAAGTTTTTTCGAATAGTAATGAAAAAAGGGTTTAGATGTTTACACAGTTCAGCCTCTTGCTCTGCTTCCCCAGGGGATGAAACCCCCTCTCCTCTGGGTTGTCCTTAGCCTCCTGCATATGTATTGACATGAAATTGCCTACAGAGGGGTCTCAGCTTGTGGGAAAATTTGCAAAGGACTAAGGTGAATAAGAATTGCTCAGTGCTAAACTAGATTTCCTCCCCGGTGAAGTTCACATTTAAATTGTGTTCTGACCAGCTGCGCGAGTAAAATGAAAGCTCAAGCCAAACTAAAACAACACTCTTGGTTTCCATCTCTTCTACCATCTCTCATTCAGCAATATTCATTGAGTGCCTGCTGTGTACAAGGACTGATTTGGAAATGAACAGGACTGAGAGCTTCACTTCCCCTTTTTTTTGTATCTGAAAGTCAAGAGGTATATTTCAATTAATATAAGATGTAAACAGTGAGGTTCCTTAAATGCATTGCCCCATTCATGAGAGAGATTAAGCTCAAATATATTTTTAGGGAGTGGATGACAGGGAATCTGAAAAGGCAATGAAGAAAGGCAGCTGTTAAGTTGTATCAGGACTAAAATGTATGATTTGAACTTCGGAGGTTTGGGAATTAGTAAATAAAATGGCTTCACTAAAGGCAGAAAAAAGAAGGGTGTGTGTATGTTGGGATATCAGTAAAGTGAGGTTACATGAGGAGTATATGGGACATATGTAAAGGGACATAGAAACAGTTGGAAACCTCAGCTGGACCAATGATTTTATCCATATTCTGTGGGTGATATAAAACCAAGGAATGTTTGTAAATAGAGAAGTGACATTAAAAGGACAAAAGAAGGGGTTGGACATGCATATTGATTGGGGACCTGCTGTTTCAGCCACTCTTATAGGCACTTAGTCTTACTGCAGATAACCGTGCAATAAATAACCCACCTCAGAGATGGTGAGTCACATTTTCAAAGTCATTTGGTTGACTCCTGTCATTGGCAGAGTTGGGATTGGAACTGATTTCTTTCTGGCACCAATGCTCTCTCCCTCTCTCTCTTCGTCTCTCTTCCTCTCTCTTTCTCTCTCTCTCTCTCTCAATACCATGTCATGAATTATATATAATAATCTGATAATACTTTAAAATATGAACAGAAAATATGATCCTTAACATGCTTGCAAGAGAAGCATAACTTAAAAGCAGAAGGTCTGGCAGTAAGATTTTAATAAGTCTTATTCATATGAAATGATGACAAAATAATAACTGATATGTATTGAGCAGTGAATACAAGCCAGTGACTTACATGCATCCCTTCTTTAAGAGTTATGTAAAGGTTGCTACTGGTGGGGAAAAAGTTATGCCAAAAGAAGACGCAGTCTAGGCAGAGGCATGGTGACGTGAAGATAAGGCAGACGCAGTTTAGGAACTATTGCCCCACTGATATTGTGGAAGTGTAATTTGAGAGCAAAGCTTCCAGAGTAGCTGGGCTAATGGTGACGGCTTTTCATGGTGCTGAGCAGCCTTGTCTTAAACGGAGGCCCTGGTAACGCTCGGTCGAGCTGAACAGAAGCTTGCTGACGATCAGTAGTTATATTCGGTAACATATTTCAAGAAGGAAGTCTCAAGACTAATTAAAAAATTAATCAGCACTCTGACCAACACAAAGGGCCAAAGCACTGCTAAGCTCAGCTATAAGCCACTTTATGGTTTTATTCCTAAGGGACTAATTAATACCTTGTGAAGAAAGGAACAGAGAAATGACCATGTGTCTCTTTGGAATAGGTAGTAGATCAAGTTCTCTGCCTAGAGCAAAGCTCCTATGTTGTGACATCCTTTTGTTGACCAAAATTATAGATATTTGTGCTGTGTAAAGGCATATGCCAGAGAGTCTAGAAATATTTCCCATTAATCAGGGTAAGTAATGACAGCTGCTGTGACAAACTGACCTTCAAATTTCAGTGACTTTACAAAACAACCTGCATATTGACGCATCCAGCTCACCAGGCAGCATCAGAGTCCAACAGAGTCAGTGCAGGGGTCCAAGGTTAGGGCGCCCTGCTGGTCATTTCTTGCTCTGTGCTATGGACACAGCCCTTACATGGTCCCAGCTGCCATTGCGGTCACTCTGCTATGTGCCCATTGCCTGTTCTGGGGTAGAAGATGATGAAGTCTGGCTAATGTCCTCTGGCCAAGGTGCTTTGTTGACCTGGCTGTTCAGTGCCTCTTCTGCTGGGGATCCATGTGAGACTCAGAACTCTCTAGGATTCTCACCAGCCTTACTGTCCATCACCAGTCTTCACCCCTTGTGATCTCCTGGTCTCCCATCCATACTCTGATCTTTAACAAAGGGACGGATTACTGTAACTTAGTTGTTTCTGAGACTGAGTGCTTTTATCTCAAAGTAATTTTAAAATATCATTTAATATTTTGGGGGTTTATAAATCATTGGATTTTCCAAACTGAAAGGCTTTTATTTCTGTACTTTCTTTATTCCCTTTCATTCCTGACTGTGAACTGGTTGTTTCTCTCGTAAGCTTATCTGTTTCTTGCTGCACTTTGCTAAATTCAGCCAATGGTCAAGAATGAAATCAAGATGTTGATTCCTTTCAAAAACTTTTTCTAGAGGCTTAAGGTCTAAAAAGTGAAGTTACAAAAGGGAGGAAGATATTTTCAATACACACAAAAAAATTAACATAGAGTCATACAAATATTCCTGCAAACCATAAAGAAAAACATAAAATTCAAGAGAACAATGGGAAGATATGAACAGGTATTCTACAGAAGAGGAAACACAAATAGCAAATAGACACAGAGAGAGATGACCAGAACTCTTATAGGTCAAAAATATACAATTTAACACCACCATGAACAATAATTTTACATCTGTTCTACTGAAAAAAAATTAGAAAATAAAAATATTTGAACAAGAATATTTAAAACAAGACTCCATGACTGCAAAAATGGAAACAATACAGAAGTGTATCAAAAGAAAATAGATAAATGAACTATAACATATGTTACAGCACTCAAAACAAGTGAATAGCAATGACATACAATGATATGATGAACCTTAGCGATATCATTTTAAGTGAGCAAAGTTCATCCTAAAAGATTATATGCAGCATAAAATAAAACATATTTTGTAAAGTTAAAACAACTAAGATAGACATATATAATAAAGCTCTATGTAAGACGGCACACAAAATGATGAGGGATGTGGATGCCTTGAGGGTTGCCTCCCATGTGTTACCAAGGTGATGGGATGGAGAAAACTAAATGGCAAAATGTAAGTTATATTCAAGGTCCTGGCTGTTCTCTTTAATGGTAGGTTCATGAGTACTTATCAAAAGATCCTAAATGGGTAATTTGCTAAATAAATGATTGTGAACCATATGTGGACTAATGTGTTTTTCATGAACCTAGAGGATTAATCCGTAATCCAGTTATGTGCACTTGACATTCAGAAACTGAGAGGAAGGAAGGAGGGAAGGGGAGGGGAAAGGAAGGAGAAAAGCAAGGGAGGAAGGAAGAAAGAAAGCAAGGGAAGAAGGGAGGTAGGAAGGAAGGACACTTTTTTGGTAAACCAAGCAGAAAAATTAAGCTTCCTAAAAGTGATGAAATTAGCCTTGTTTCATGCTTTTCAGCACCGATAGTCAATGCCAGAAATCTGGCAGTAGAGGAATATCTACTAATTTCTTAGGGAAAAGAAAGTGTGAGCCAAGAATATTGCATGCCCAGTTATTTTTTTTTTTTAACTGTAAAAAAGGAAACAGGAAGACATCTTTAAACAGAAGAAAAAAAAAAAAAGAAATGTAACCCCATATGTTCTTTTGGAAAAAAGGTTTACTTAATGAAATAACTAATACCTCAATTGATGTACAGAGAAGAAATGATAAAAAGAAACTGTGCTGTACTCAGTGCAGGAAAACAATAGAACTCTTTGTATGAAATTCTGAGGGGAAGAGCACATGACCCAGCACTTCTATTCCTGCCTAAGATGTCATTCAGGTACAAAGGCACCATGTGGATTAGAGAATCATTTGCTCTTAATGACAATGAAACCCAATCAAACAAGAAATCAACAAAGAAATTGTTGGAATGAAGATATTTTAGGAAAAAAAAAGAGTCAATTTGATTATGAATCGATTAAATGAAGAACTTTAGCTACACAACAATTTTGGGTATAGAATTGAATATATTTCTAATAAAATGCAAGTGAAAAATAATTTTAGGAACCAGGAAGTGAGGAAAGAGAAATGTAAGAGCACTATTTTCTTCATTTAGTGTATTGTACAGTAAACCAACATTGTGTAAAAATGAAACAAATATTTAAATTGAAGTGTAAATGTGGCAACAGCTGATTGTTTTACAGAATCACATTAGTACCTTTAGAATCTTTTTCAGGAATCAAATGTAGTTGTATATTTTTAAGATTTTATTTTTAGAGAAGTTTTAGGTTTACAAGAAAATTGACAGGGAGGTACAGAGATTTCCCATATACCCCCTGTCGCAACACACACATAGTCCCTCCAACCAAAGTCACTTATCAGAATGGTACATTTTTTACCAAGGATGAACCTCCATTAGCACACTATAATCACCCTAAAACCATAGTTTACATTAATGTTCACTCCTGATACTCTACGGGGTTGGAGAAACATATAGCCATATAACCCATCATTATACTATCATACGAAGTATTTTTTATTGTCCTAAAACCTCTCTGTGCTCTGCCTATTCATCTTCCCCACTCTCACTCCTGGCAACTACTGATCCTTTTATTGTCTTCATGCTTTTGCCTTTTCCAGAATATCATATGGTTGGAACCTTACAGGTTGGCTTCTTTCACTCAGTTACATGCATCTAAGTTTCCTCTATGTCTTTTCATGGCTCGATAGCTCATTTCTTTTTAGCTCTGAATAATATTCTGTTGTCTGCATCTACTACAGTTTATCTATTTGTTCACCTACTGAGGAAATCTTGGTTGCTTTCAAGTTTTGGCAATTATGAATAAAGCTAATATAAACATCCTTGCACAGGTTTTTGTGTGGACGTAAATTTTCAGCTGCTTTGGGTAAATACCAAGAAGTTTGATTACTGGATTGTATTGTAAGAATATATTTAGTTCTGTAAAAAAAAAATACCAAACTGTCTATCAAAGTGTCTGTACCACTTTGCACTCCCACCAGCAATGAATGAGAGTTCCTGTTGCTCCACATCCTCACCAGCTTTTGGTGGTGTCAGTGTTCTGGATTCTGACCATTCTAATATGTGTGTAATGGTAGCTAACGTTTTTGGTTTTGTTTTTGTTTTTAAATTTGCATTTCCCTAATGACATATAACATGGAGCATCTTTTCATATGCATATTTCCCATTTGCATATCTTCTTTGGTGAGGTGTCCATTAAGGTCTTTGGCCAAATTTGTAATCAAATAATTTGTTTTAATATTTTTGAATTTCAAGTGTTCTTTATATATTTTGGATAACATTCCTCTCTCAGATGTGTTTTTACAAATATTTTTTTCCCAGTCTGTGTCTTGTCTTCTAATTCTCTTGATATTGTCTTTCTCAGAGCACAGCATTTAATTTTAATGAAGTTCAGCTTATCAATTATTTCTTTTATGAGTTGTGCCTTTGGTATTACAGCTAAAAAGTCATAGCCATACCCAAGGTCATCTGGGTTTTCTCCTGTGTTATCTTCTAGTTTTACAGTGTTTTTAAAATTTATATTTAGGTCTATGATCATTTTGAGGTAATTTTTTTATGAAATTAAATTTTTTATCCTGTTAAAGTAAAACTAATTTTCAAAAATTTCATAAAATAACACAACGTGATCTCATTTTTATTAAATGGTTTGTCCCTATATTTTTGCTTATCCATCTCCCTGTTTGTTGATCTAACCTCATATATATATATAAATTTACATAAATGAGCAGCAGTTGTAAACTCACTGTCCAAATTTACCTACAGATATATACTGTTTGGTTCACACAGGGTTCTGCTGTCATTTTAACTCAAATCTCAATTCATTTAGCCAGGGTCTGCCATTTCTGTTTCTTTTCAGCCACCTCATCCCTACTTGCCTTTCACCTAGTTAATGCAGTATTTATTTCACCTTACTGGCCCTTGAAGTAATATGATTCTCTAACCACTGCATGGACAGTGTACAAAGAATGTTCTTATAATCTGAATAAAGAGATATGTTATATTTCTATGGTCTTTTATTCTTTTTAAAGTTTTTATGTCTGTAGTGTTGGAAATTTGTATAATGTATTGGTACAATTTATCTTAAAACTATAAAGTCAATGTAAATATATTCAATGCATGCAATCAGTTAGAGACAAATGCTTATAATGCTTTTATTTTACATGGTGACTTACATGCAAAATGACTGATAATAGTGTGTAGATTGATGACAGTTTTGATGCCATGTTATCTTAAGCAGATTCTGTAACCAATATGTCAGATGTCAATATTTATAAAGTAAGCACAGTGATATGTGTACCTAATTATATCTTAAAAAACATTAGGAAAAAGGCAGTGATGTACATGAGGTGCTTTGAATAACTTGGAAGAAAAAAATGATATATAAACTCAAGACGGCATTTGAAAGGATGATAATTCACTATGGGATTTTTTTCACCAATGGATCTCAGCCCCACTTAAATACACTGTCTGGAAATCATTCAATAAATTCCCAGAAATGTGTAGATCCATCTAGATCAGCATACTTGAGCAGATTCTACAAATCAAAGCAAACCTTTGTCATGAGACTTAATCTCAAAACGAAATGACTATTGTTAAGAATTCTCTAACCTTCCTTTAGCCATCACCTGCATGCTAACATTCAAGCTTGAGAGTGGTCTTTCACAGTTGATCTGCAGCACAGATTTTACCTTCTTTTTCTGCATCCCCAAGCTCCTCCTACCCAGCCTCCAGAAACCTTTGTTGGAGGCACAGAAAACTACTCTCTCCTGAGGGAACCATGAACCTCCACATCCTGATTCTGTGCATGCTATTCTCTCTGCTAGAATAAATTGACCTCTTCCCTGTTTTTCCTACACCTGCAATTTCATGCTCAGCCTTCGATGCCCGACTCTTGTGCCATCTCTGCCAAGAATCCTTTCTGTACACTCAGAGATGACTAAACACACACTTCTGTGTTTCAACAGTGGATTGTTCAGACCCCTCCTGGTGTTCATATCACTGTGAAACTACGGGCTGGGCTTAGGTATTCTCTCTGCTTCCTGTCAAATCTATTAACTCTTGATACCATTGACAGTGAACATGGATCTTATGCACATGCTGGGTTGAGAGGAATTGGATTACAGTGAAATAAAAGACAAGTTTATAATTTCATGTAATAAACTTTAGGTAGGTGGTCCAAGAATTACAGTCCCAATTATCCTAGTAGTGAGGTATCAGTACCCAGGCAAGCACATCTACTGGAGAGTTGGCTGAGGTTTGATTTCATCCTTCGATTCTATTTTTCAGATGGGATATTGCTTTATTGGGTCATTCCTGTGTAAGGAGTGATTTAGTTAAAATAATATATTTTAAGAGATCAGCTCTATGTTTTACTTTGTATTCGCTTTATGTTTGAACTGCATTGTAAAAGCCTCAACGCCTCTAGAACATAAGCTTTGCATAACAGAAATTGTCTTTTGATCATTATAATGGTCTTACATTATATAAAAGCAAGTGCTAGCATTTTTCTTCTCTGGTGCTCTTTTGGAGCTGTTAATATTCTCAGTATCCAAAACATGTGTCCTGAGCCCTGTTGCCTGCATGCTAATATTTTTATTGTAAAACTGTAAAGTAGACAGGACAGGTATTGTCTGTTTTATAAGTAGGTAAAGTATAGGAAGAGTTAACTGATTTTTGAAAGCCTGACATATTTCTATGACACCATAAAAAAGACCTGTTGACTAGAATCAGGATTCTGTGATTCAGCATGTAGATTTACGCTAAACATGGAGTCTGATTTGGGGCTGTTAGAGGAGGCTTTTTGCATTCTTAACCCTCAACTACCTCATCAGCAAAATAAGAAAAAAAAATATATGTATATATAAATACTGCTTTCTAATACTATCTTCTTATCACTCTGGTTCTTTGACTACAGAGAACTGCCCTGGGGCAGGAAGAGTCTTCAATAATTATTTCAGCATGGAGTACAGTACTGACTCCAGAGCTCCTTTCCTGGGTTGGGATTGTGTCACTTCTTAGTTCTGAGAACAAGGTAAGTTGTGTGTTAATTACTTTGCAAGAAAAGTCACTTCTGTGTCAAAATCACTCTGTCTCCATTCAACCAAAAAGCATAGAAATGCTTGTTGGAGATGAGATGTGAAATTCTGCTCATTGATGAAGTGAAAAATGGACAGCCTGAGTGGACAGAGGGTCGATGGGTAGTATTTCTGGGTAAGTAAAATTTTTGTGAATCTCTCCATAAAAGAATTTTTAAGGTCCATATGGGCCATGAAAACCTGGTATGCTATAAAATTATTTTTCTTGAATAATGACTGTACTGATGTGGTCTTATGAAAGATATGTTTGTGAGGTTAGAGGTGAGCTTCTGCTGGTCCAGATAGAATGTCCCATCCCCAGGTATCTGGGGCCCTGAGAGTCTGAGGATCAGGGCAAAGCAATATCTGAAAGTAAAATCTAGTATTAGAGCTCTGGGGAAGTGCCACACACACAAAGGGGACCGAGGAAAACTCAGGTCATCTTTTCAGAAGCACGAGTAAGGAGCTGAGAAGATAAAGTGAGTCCGAAATAGGTGAGAGTTGAAGCAGGGTCTTACTTGCCTACAGCATCTCTTGCCCCGACACTGCCTGGTTCCATCTTGTGGGCTACTCCAAGGGCTAGAAGAAGGGTAGCCACTGCTGAGGACAGTTTCATCCCAAGCCATGGATCTCACAGGTAGTCCATTCTGAACCTGCATTGCTCAGAGAGTTTCACATTTGCCACTAATGCAATACAAAGGGAAAGTTGAAAACTAAACAGTATTATCAATAGTGACAGAAAGCTTTTAGCCTGACTCCCTTATGCAATGATGGATATTGTTTACCATATTTTACTTGTTGCTTTTAAACTTTCCTTGTCAGAATGAATCATGGTTAAGGGGAAGGGGACTAGATTATAGACAACATGATTTGTCTAATTGAGATTGCCCCTCATCAAGAGGCAGGAGCAAAAGTAAGCAGAAGGAACAGACAAGCTTGTCCGGGGATGAAAATCATTCTCTCTGCCAGAATCTGTCATGGGTGCACCTGGACCTATAAGAAAGAACGCAATTTGTCATGTGGACGATTTTCTTCCTGCACTAAGGGAGTGGTGTTTCAGTTTGACTCTTGCTATCTGGTGGCTCGATAATGAAGATTGATTTACTTATCTCTTAGCTACATAAATTAGTGTACAGGAAAAAAAAATATCTTGCAGCTGCCCAGAACCTGTCTTTAAAGATGCCTTATTTAGTCTCCTGTTACGGGCAATGAAGTGTGTGGAAATGCATAGAAGGGTGATTGCCACGTGCCTGCTGTTGCCTCTCATCCTGACTCCCAAAGAATTCTAGTGCACTGGACATTCAGTAGACACATGTGAACTTTTCACAGTGATTTGTATGTTCATGTTATTTCTTCCTCGTTTTGGTTCTGGCTAGATCTGATTTGCTTAATATTCTTGGGAGGAACAAAATAATTCAAGAAACCTTAAGTAACAACAATCAACATTTTGATAAATACAGAACTTACTAATTATTAAGCTGAAATCAAGACTCATTCTTTAAAACAAAGCAATACAAAACATAGACATTTAGCTCTTCAAAATGAACAGAATTAATGATGTATCCATAAGAGGGTGAGAGGTTATTAAAGATAATTATTAAAAGTGTTAGTGGCAAATGTGAAATGGTCCAGGTGCTGGGACTTCTCTGTGAAACAGACTTAAAACTTCATAGACCATACTGCTGTGTTATTTACAGTATTCTGTTGCATGGCTCTGATATCAAAGCATATCCCAAAGACCCAAGAACCAGGAAACCTGGGTTCTAACGCATCATTAACAAAGGCTGTGTAACCACAGTCCTGACAGGTAATACTCCCAAAGTTCATCCAAATAATGTCCCTCATCAGTACCAAGAGGAAATGGACCAGAAGTCCTCCAAGACCATGACTGCCTGATTATCACTGCCCAGTCAGGCTCACATCTCTATGACTTGGGCTAGTTAACATCGTTAATCTTCACTTAACTCAACATAGACCTAAAAGTACACCCTTAAATCATAGGGTGTTGTGGAAAGTAAATTGAACAATAACACAGATAAAATATTTAGTGTTGTGCTTGGTTCATTGTGACTATTGATAATGTGAGCTATCATGACTGCTCTTTTTATTCATGAGTAATCGTGATGTAAGATGGATTGTAAGTACATTTTACTGAGAAGCAAAAGAACACAAGAGGCAAAAAGATACTTTTCGAATCCAAGCTATGGGAAGGAATTAGGAAAGAACTGTGATTACATACAGAAATGAAGAATGACTAAGAAAATAGGAAGTGGGACGGCATTCATGTGGGTCAAAAAATGAGTAGAAAATGGAAGGAAGGGAATAAGTGCCATGTGCAGAAAACTGAGTCTGTTTAGTTGTCCTGTAGGGCATGAGAATGGCAGAAGGAGAACTGGCTGTAAGGGTAGAGTTGGGTCTAGATGTGGGTGTAAAGACAGGTCATGATCGTTGCTAATTCCATTATTTCTGGCTTGAGTGACAGGAAGGATGATGAGGTTCATTGGGTGAAATTCTTAATTTCTTGCTCCACACATTTCCAGGAAGAGGGATGCCCACCAAAGTGAACTTCCTGGCCTCTTTGCTACTCATTACTCATTCTTCCCTGTAGAGAAAAGTGAGTTAATCTGAACTGGTTGGTTGTGACAGGTTTGGATCCACTTTTCTTAATTGGATAACGTCACTCTATTAAAAAATTTATTGCTGTGGAGTTTGGACTCTTTTCTTCCATTTCCTTCTGAAATAGTGAGAAACAGTCTCCCTCCATATGTGTGTCTTCTCAGACCCAAGTCTTCCCACTGAGTTTGTTCAGCTGGCAATTCCGAGATCTGGATTTGACGCCATGGAGGGGTGTCAGGCAGGGAATGCTGGCAAGTCCATTTGGTCATATGTTAACCAAATCTTTCCACCTCTAGATTTTATCTGTAATAAATCCCCCAACTGTCTGATTCCTGGGTCTATCCTTCATTTGGTTCCAAACTAGGCTGTGCATTGCAGATGCTAAACCCTAATGATGCCATATAGAATCTGGGAAAGATTGAGGATAATGGGGGCAGTGTCACTTGTGTATCCTGAACTACCCAGTAGACTTCCAATTGATCAGCTCCTTTTACTCTCACACCTATTACCCATGGAAAAACCTGAGACTCTGAGTTGAAGTCAGTCACAGACTTTGTAGGCAGTAGCACAAAATTTGAGTCTAGAGATTTCTGAGCTAAACGAAGCACATTCTTTTCTGCTATGTCTCACTGCTGATTTTCAATTAAACATATTAAGGTTAATATTTCTTTAGTTTTCTTCTAATTGTGTGTGTGTGTGTGTGTGTGTGTGTGTGTGTGTGTGTATCTCACATTCCTGGTTGGATTTAAACCTACTCAACATGACAAAAAGGAACAATAATACCTACTCCTTTCCTTGAAAAGCATATAGTTGTTCATATTGTTGAAACTTTACAAATATGTTGTCTGGATTATATTTACAGATTGTAAGTGATTACATATCTTTTAGGGATTTCATGAAATCATGCTTCAAGGGCCCCAGCATTAGAAAGTGTCAGAAATGAAAGTGAAGGCCAAACTAGAAATTCCAGAATTGAATTTGTGCCAGGAACGTGAAAGGTCTTACTTAGATCACTCAGCTTCTTTGCAACCTCAACTTCCTAAAAGCCACCCATCATGGGAAGATGTCTAGGAGATCAAAACTCTGTCAGATGCAGTAAATGTTGAGGAAAAAGAACCAGCATTAACGTTTAACAACAATGTTGATTCCTTAAGAGTCTAACTTGTTTTGAAAATTCCTTTTATTGCAAGTTAGAATTTTTCTTTCTTCGGATGATCTCCAAACCCATATTGGAGATAAGTATAATAAGTATGAATCATGAGTACCTTTATTAGTTACTGTGATGGATGGGTGAGATTTACTGACTAATTATATATTAAGTCAAACAGTTCTATTCCTCCTTGAGATCATCTTCCCAGGGTTTGCAGACTGTTTTTCTGTGTGTTTCCTAGACAAAGTCCAGTAGCCCAGCTCTACATTTTAAGTTTATGTTAAGCTTATACAATGTATTCTCTAGTTTGCTGTTCATGCACTAGCTTGAGCCCCATTCCATTTCTTGCTGGGATCTGTACAGGTGCATAAATTTTGCTATGTCAGTGCCCTCAAAATACAATTCCAGGTACCATCTCAGTAGCTCTAAATTCTATTTGTTCATCACACTGTCTGAATGTATATTAGCATATTTTGTTCCCTCCTTTTTATTAGCAAGTGTAAATGCTCCTATTACATGTGTTTACCACCACTGTTTATTACTATTATTTGGTTATCCTGAAAGCTTCCAATTTACTTCCTGTTTCTTACATTATTGTATATCACAGTATCACAGTAAGGAATGCAGGGTTCGTTATATATTTCATTGAATTCTCCCAGTAACCATGCTCAGGCTTGGAAACTTATCTTTGTGAGCAGGGCTACTGATCTGATGGTGCCTTTTCCCAGCAGACAGGCTCATCTTAAGTTTAGCTGACAAGAAACCATGGGTACACATCAGAGTGTCATACTCCCTGGTTGGGTTATATGCAACTACTATCACAAAAGCAGTAACAAAACAGTACTACCTTCCAACAAAGGGTGAATGCTAAAATGCAGAAAATAATTTTAAGTACAGAGAATGTACTTTGCTTCCAGCCCAGGTCACTTCTGTTCCAACATTTCTTTTTCCACTGAGGTGAAGCCATGCACCAGGGAAAGGCCATGTGAGGTGCTAACCAGAAGGCAGCTGCCTGCAAGCCAGGGAAAGAGTCCTCACCAGAACCTGAACCAGCAGAAGCCTTGATCTTGGACTTCTAGCCTGAAGAACGGTGAGAAAATAATTTTCTGTTGTTTAAGTCACCCAGTCTATGGTACTTTGTCTAGGCAGCCTTAGCAGGATAATACTATGGGAGTTCTTGTCCAAGTGGAGGTTCTACAGCATGTGATTGGCAAGGCAGGGAGTAAGGATCAAAGAGCAGGATGCTTACAACAAACAGTTTGTAGGTGGTATAGTTATTATTTGTGAAACTATAACATGGAATTAAGTGGATGAGTTGGGGCAGGAAGAAAATATTCTATTATAGTGAGGCATTTAAGGAACTAGGATATCAAAACGTGGAGACATCACTTGTGCAGACGATGAAGAGAATCAGGTTATGCCAGGATTGTGTAGGAAATGGCATACTTAATGGTCACTTTCCACTTTCCTTGTATGGAGAATGACCTGGAGATCAGGAAATAGTTATGAAAAAAAGTCAAGGGTTGGTGTACAGTATGCCCAAGTCTTTTTTTTTTTTAACATTTTTTTTTAAATTGAAGTGTAGTTGGTTTACAATGCTGTGCCAATTTTTGCTGTATGGCAAAGTGCCTCATTTATGCACATATATGTATTCTTTTTTACTATTCTTTTCCATTATGGCTTATCACAGGATTCATGAATATTTCTTTTTAAAAGCAAGAGAGTAACTCAGTACAATGTGAGAAAGGGAGATTTGCTTCTGATAAATGCTTGATGTTAGAAAACCAACACCAGGGCAAGACTTCACAGAAAGTGGGCTTCTTAAAGGACAGACAGGGATCAGTTGGCGTAAAGAAGTGAAGAAAGCTCTCCATGAATAGTGTAATGATGCAGGGGGATTTTCTGGTTTTCAGTTAGATGCTGTAGTTTCCAAAGACTTACTAGCAAGCAAAGGCAGTGTGGCTTGACCTAAGGCAGGGAACAACAGAAAAATAATGAAAGGATGGAAGGATGGTGTGATGGGGAATGAAAGCAGAGATGGCTGTCATTTAACCTCAATGGATTTAACCTCCAGTCATTTTAAGTATTTTTATATAATCAAGGTCTGTTAACTACTGTATCACATTTAGTACCAAAACCTCAGTGGTTTCATACAACTAAGGTCTAGTTTTCATTTCAGTACAGTCTAATGATGAGTATATTTTGGTGTTTGTCATCCACCTGTGACCTACCTGGTTATTTCAACACAAGCTTTAGCTGTGTTGAAGAAGGGGGAGCAGCAGGGCTAAAATTGGGGAGATGGTGAAGGAGATTGAAATGTGTTCTCAGTGCTCTCTCTGAAAACCAATATTTGGAAAAAAAAATAGAACAATTCATATGTATCATTAGAAGATCAAGATAATGAAAATAAGTCTTAGGACTGGGGAATGGCTTGAATCAGTGGACGACAGAGTGAGCTGAAGTTGGGAGGACACTAGCCTTTTTCATTTGCATCATTAAGTTCATGATCAACCCCTATGCTGATACCATGATTTTTATGAAAAGGATGAGTATTAAGGGGCTATAAATTTATTCAATTGCTGGTGTCTTAAGTTTGATGTGTCTGTGTGATGTCCAAGTAGAGCTTTTTGGGGGGTAGCTGGAGATTTATTAAACAGGGAAATTATCTGTCCTAGAGTCAGTATTGAAGGCACTTTAACATATAGACTGTCATCAAAGTAATGGTGTGGATGTAATTATTCAGAAAAAATGAAAAAAAAAGAAAAGAAAAGAAAAGACGAAACCTAGAACAGTAAGATACAAAATACATGGCTACTTTTCCAAAAAAGATATGCAGATGGCTAAGAGGTACCTGGAAAGACACTCAACATCACTCATCACTAGGGAGATGCAAATGAAAACTACAGTGAACTATCACCTCAGGCCTGTTCTAATGGCTTTCAAAAAGACAAGAAAAAAAGTGTGGTGACAAGGATGTAGAGAAAAAAAGAATTCTTATGCCCTCTTGGTAGGAAGGTAAATTTGTACAACCATTATAGAAAGCAGTATGGAGATTACTCGAAAAATAAAAAATTAAACCACCATATGATTCATCAATACCACTCCTGGATATATATCCAAAGGAAATAAAGTCACTATATTGAAGAGATATCTACACTTCCATGTGCATTGCAGCATTATTTACAATAGCCAAGACATGGAAACAACCTAAGTGTCCATCAACAGATGAATGAATAAAGAAAATGTTTACACACACACACACACAAGGATATTATTCATTCACAAAAAGGAAAGAAATCCTGTCTTGTGATAACATGAATAGACTTTGTGGACATTATGATAAATAAAATAAGTCAGACATAGAAAGACAAATACAATATATTTTCACATGCAGCCAAGAGGAGCCTAAGAAGACGTGTTGTTTAAATGTAATATAATAACCTGCTTAGGAATTTGGATCAGAGGAAAAAAAATAAGATATTAGTAACTAAAGAATCTGAGTAAGTATGGACTTTGGTTAATAATATTGGTTCAATATTGGTTCATTAATTGTAACAATAGTACCACACTAATGTAGGATGTTGATAACAGGAGAAACTGGGTGTGGGGTATATGAGAACTCTCTGAGTTATTTTTGCCATTTTTTGTGAATGTAAAATTATTTTAAAAAATAAGTTTTACTTTAAAATTATTATAAAAGAAAAGAACTGTTGAGTATAATTGAGATAGGAAATTTACACAGATGTTACCTTGGTCACTGATTAAAATGCTCTCCTCACCTAAAAAAAAATAAAGAACTTTTTCCCATGGAATATTCATAATAGTAATCAGCATCTTCCCTGAGAACTCCAGCAGATGTGTCTTACTGGGAAGCATCTGAGGCCTTCTGAAGCCTGCAGAAATTCTCATATGTATTGATGGCAAAGAGAATTAAAATGAACAGAGTATAAAGTAACAGACATGTCAGGATGGATTTGACCAGACTCCAACTTCTGGAAGACATTCCAACTGACAGCCTGCTGTACTGTACAAGGTTTTCCACAATTTCTCCTTCTTCTGAAAAGTGATAGGACAGCAGCAAGCATAAACAAAAGCGATCTGACCTGCTACTGCATAGGAGTCCTCATTCCATTTCTTTACCACACTTGTGTCTTAGGTCGAAGAGCCTTCCTGACCTTCTTCCTCTCTCTCTCTCTCCTTAATGTTACTGAGCCCTGCACCACACAAAAGCAGGTAGCATGGGTCAGGTGATTGTTATCCACTGAGACCAAGAATGCCAGAAACCACACAACTAGACTACAGAATTACAGATGCAAGTCTAAAGTTAGGTATCCCTAACGATCTCACTTTTCCTCTCCAGTGTAAGACTGCCCAGAATGGTCTGGCAAACACAAACCTCCACTGGTCTGACTAATACTTTCCAAGGATAACTCTCCATTTCCAGGAAAATCATTTAATAAAGATTAGTCTTAAAATCCTGAAAAGTCCCAATATGGTACGGACAGAACAAATTTTCAAAACAGTTTTGAAATTGAATTTCTGTTACTAAATTAACCTGCATATTGAACATTTGTGTGTTATCCAACTTCACACTCAAATTCACAGCATTTTCATATATCAATGCATGGGATCCTCACCACTGGGCCAAGAAGATATGACCAGGCTTTGCATGGTCCTCCCTACATCACGTCCTGGGTACCAGAGATCCTGGAATTTCTTGCCTGTCTGGCTCTGAGTCTCCATAGGCCCTGGATGTGTGCAGGATTCTCTTTTCTGGCTTCACAGACACATTGTGCTGTCATTTTGCAGGTCTGGGTCTGGGGAGTAGTTAAGGGGGAGGAGGTGTGCATCGCACAGACCTGAGCACTGATGCATCCTCACCAAGGTGCTGAACGGCTCAGCATAAGGGAGGGACCCAGGGCTGGGAAGAGAAGACCTGCAGCCTCTATTTGTACTCTCAGGGGAAGTCATATTTTCATCCAAGATCCAATTTTCAATTTGAGTAAAATATAAAGGAAAATCCCACATAGAGGTTGATGATTTGGATTTAGCTGATGATCGGGCACATGTTCCAGAAGGCCAAGGCCGTTGCTGAGGCCATTGATGAAGTCAGGTCCTGTGACATACAGAATGCATGTGGGCGGCTCTAGGAGTCCAGACTATCTGGACGTCTCACATGGATCATGGTAACTGATGAAATGGGTGAGACATGACTGCAGGAGTCCAAACTCTATTCCCTGTTGGCATCCTGCTTTTTACAGTTGGTTTTGCTCTTGGTTGAAAAAAGCAATGTGGTATAAACAGATTAATATGAACTTTAACGTCAAATGAGTTTATATCTGTACTCTGACACTTTATCAGCTGAGTGACTTTAAACAAGAAATGTATCCTTTAGGTGTCTCAACTCTCTCACTGTCTTATAGGAATATTACAGAGTCACACAAAGATGGTAGATGTCAGAAAAGGAATACCAGCAATTTACATGGAAGCAACGTAAACGTCCATTGACAGATGAATGGATAAAGAAGATGTGGTATATGTATATATATATTCCACTGTGTAGACATATATATATATATATGCACACAATGGAATACACACACACACACACACACACACACACACACACAATGGAATGTTACTCCGCCATAAAAAAGAATTAAATAATGCCATTTGCAGCAACATAGATAAACCTAGAGATGATCATACTAAGTGATGTAAGGCAGACAGAGAAAGACAAATATATCACTTATATGTGGAATCTAAAAAAATGATACAACTGAACTTATTTACAAAATAGAAACAGACTCACAGACATAGAAAACAAAATTATGGTTACCAAAGGGGAAAGAGGGGAGGGATAAATTAGGAGTTTGTGATTAACATATACACACTACTATATATAAAACAATAAACAATAAGGACCAGCTATATAACACAGGGAACTATATTCAATACATTATAATAACCTATAATGGAAAAGAATCCGAAAAAGAATAAATATATATGTATGTACAACTGAATCACTTTGTTGTACTCCTGAAACTAACACAACATTGTAAATCAACTATACTTCAACTAAAAAAAAATTCATCTATGAGAAAAAAAGAAATACATGCAATCTAGTCTGGGTTCTATCAAAAGCTTTGTGATTTTGGAAAGTTACTTAACCTCTGTGAGTCTCAGTTTCCATGGTTATGAAACAGAATGCTAATAGTAATATTACCCATCTCATAGCATCACTGTAAGAGTTAAATACGTGTGTTCAACAAAGGCCTCTCAAAATGATTAGCCTATGGCAGACATTCAATAAACATTATTGACCCAACCCTGACTCTCCATCATGGATCTTAGACTACATCTGTCTCTTTCTTTTTATACACTTAACACAGATCCAATCTTCCTTTTCTTTCTGGTTTTGCCCAATTTATGCCATCCCCCAAATAAAACATTTCCCCTTCCCTATGGTTTCTACTAAATTTTATTTGTACTGTTATGCATCTTTCCTTTTGGGTACTAAATTCTTTACATGATTGTAATGGGTTTACTTAATCTGAAATGAACAAATATATCAATTTAACAGCCAACAGTTAAACTGTATTTTTTATTATTTTAGTATTTTCTGTGAGCCGTATCACTTTTTCTTCAAAAAAAAAAAAAAAAGAAGAAAAGAATTGATGGCCTTTCCCCTGTACTTTTACTTAAAAAAATGTTCTTACTTCATCATAATAGTTAAAAGAAAAAGCTTCTTAATATCACTGTGAATTATTTAACTGAAGAATTACCATCAGAGGCACAGTAGGAAAAATTGTCCATAAACCTCACAAAGACGTGAGTCCACCTACCATTCAACTCACGTGGTCATTGATTTTAATGAGGTCAGAGAGTGAACGGAGGGGGAGTAAGAACATTTCCACGATTCCCACCATCAGGGAAGGCAGGGGATTTTTACTCACGTCCCTAATCCATACCAGAGGCTCAGTCAATATCAGAGGACCCTTCATCCTCATTAACTGAGTCAAAGAAAAGTCTCTCTGCTTCCAGTTTGCACAACAAAACAGTGAGGGCTACCAAGTGGAGTGGATTTTCCAATGCTTAACTTCTTGGATTAGGGACACTGAGAAGTGCAATTAAGAACAGCTGGCCTTGGAAGCTGCCCTCTCCCTTAAGAGCATTGCCCTGCAGATGACCACCCTGATTGGTTGGGGTCTAGTTTATGGCTTTAGAATCGATGGATTACAGTAGGGCTGCTAGGCACTTAGGCTGTATACAGGGCAAGGGGGCAGTGGGGGGCAGGGAAGGGTCTCTGGGAAGCAGCGAGGAGAACTTGACTTTCATCCCTGCTCTAATATGAGGAGATATCCCCACTGTCACAAGCACGTCACATAGCCAGTGCATCTGTTTCTTTATTTGTAAAATTTAAGGTCACAACTCCTATCCTACTCATCCTACGGAATTGTTGTGAGAATAAATAAACAGGAAACAAACAAATGCTTTTCAAACTGTAAAGTGCTGTGCAGTAAGGGGAAGTAGGATGATTTACAGAGGACTGAGGGTGACAGAGATGATCCCAGGTCAGGAGCCCAACAACGCAGCAGGTAACAGCATCCTCCATCTTGGCCTCAGGTCTGTGGGTTCCTCCATCCAGGAGTATTCTCTCACCTACCGCATCTGCAGGAAGAAACCAGGCTCTGTGTAGGGAGGAGAAAACCTAACATCTGTAGGTTGTCCAAGGGGGGCTAGACAATCTCACATAGTGATTTAATTCCCACAACTACTTTTGGCATTGCTCTTATCATCATCCCCATCATCATCATCATCATCATCAATTCATATTTAGGGCTGAAAATATAAAAAGCTACAAAAGGTCAAGTACCTTGACACCAGATGACCAATTCATGGAGGAGCCATGATTCAAAACTAGATTCACAACTAGATCCATCTAAATACAATTCATGCTCTTTTTGTTGTCCCACCATCAATGGAGTGTGAGATCTGACAACAAATAAAGCCCTGAAATTATAAGAACTAAGTCAATTTTTTCATTAGCAGAATTAGCATCAATGCAATGTTACTCAGATAAGCTATGCTTCAGTTGACTAGATATTTTATTCAGTGGGATAGATAAAGCACCAGAACACTATTCAGAGAGGGTCCTATTTCTGGAGTACATCTTCCTAAGAAAGTTAGCTAACCTCTCTGGACCTCAGTCTCCTGATCTGTGAAAAAGACAAAAAAACAAAATCAAACAAACAAAAAACCAACCAACAAACGAAAAAAACCTGTAAACATTCTTGGAGGCTTACCATGTAGCAGAAACATAGAACTCTTCTGGGCACTTTCTATATACAGCCTGTCTAATCCTCCCAAGGATGTCATATGTAACCATGTTACATAGACAACAGGAGGGTACAGAAGGTGCAATAATCTTTCCAGGGTCACAAATTAGTATATGGTGATGATGTAGCTTTCAAATCAAATGATATATAAGGTCTCTGTAGCTCTAAAGTTATACATTTCTAATTTTTGTCCAGAAGAAAATTAAAAGTTAAAAAATTATAAGTTTATGATACACATCTAGAAATGTTTCCTTCCTTCCAGCGATTTCTAGAAAATTGGTGGAAGCATAAAGTATCATTTACTCATATATATAGCTTCAAATGACTTTTCTCAAGAATTCACATTTGAGCAAATGTGTGTGTATGGTGAAGATAGCATCCTGCTAGTAGAAAGATAAATTGAAAAAAAAGTTTACTAGGAATTGTTCACAATATAATGTTATGTGTAAAAAGCACAGCACAAAAGTTGTATGTTCAGCATGATCTAAATCATAATGAAATCTATATAAATATGAGTAGAGGAGGGGAAAAGAAAGGACTAGAGGTAATTATACCAAAGTGTTCACAGTAGTTTTTCTTCTGAAAACTGAGATTATAGAATTAAAAATTTTCTGTGTATATTTTTTAGCCTCCAAACTTTCTGTTGCATATTTTTACAATAAGAAAACAAGCTTATTTTCAAATAAGAGTAAAGTATGTCTACTAATAATATAATTATTTTAATATTTATTAGACTAGGAAGAGCTCAGGAATCTTAACAGCATTTTAAGTACTTTAACAGTGTTTTGTATTTGTGTCTTTAATAGACCGAAGGCTCAGCCCTGACAGTACCCACTGCAGGGGAAGCTACCAGCAGTGTCAGAAGTTCAGGGAACATGATTAATATCTGTGTCAATAAATGTGGCCATTAGGTGGCTTCCTTTATTTTATTACTTTCTGCTCCAATTCTGGCTTTTTTCCCACTGGGGATTACCCTGGATAAAAGACCTTGATTCTTGTTTTCCAAGTATTTGTGTGAACATTCTGTGAACTTGACCTGTCTGGCCACCCTGAGCTTGCCATGGGAACCCGGGCAGAAAGGCTCCGTGGGGATCTGCCTGGCTCAGGGCTGGGCTTGGGAAGGACAAGGACAGAGGGAAGGACAGACAGCCCAGGGCAGTGAATCAGGGAGGGAACCTCAGTCCCTGACCCGCTGACCCATTCCCAGGGGGAAGGAAGTTGTTGATGGGCGTTGCCTTGGCAAGGAATCTCTTTCAACATCTTTGTGTTTTTGACCCCATGCGTCACAAACACCACCCTGCTTGTTTTGAATAGTCATAGAAATGGCCAACAGCTTCATTTTCCACCATTTGTTACTTTTATATACACACACACACATATCCATCTCAACAACTTAGATGCTATTTCAAGAAAAACAGCCACAGTATCTTAAGATGTAGACACACGGCTCCTGTGTACACACGGCTCTGTGTCTGGAACATGACCAATTTAAATAAATAACATTTCTTTGAGGCTAGTGACAGAGAAAGAGGAAAAATGCAAACCCAAAGACATTCAGAGAATTCTTACCATAGCCTTATGGTTTCTTTGTAGTAGTAAAAATCCAAGGATAAAAAGAGGATAAAGCATTCTGTCTGGCTGAAGGATTCTGTCTCATTTTCAATATGCTTAATGGACCATTCAGGTAATAGCCTGAAAGATGTCACTGCAACTGAGCATGTGATGAGAGAAAGGGCCTTGGCCTTTCCCCGCCATTGCTGTTAGAGCCGAAATCTACCACTGCTGGGCATGATTACTGGCCTTCTCAACCATGGAGCGGCCTGATCCAGTGCGACTCAGAAGTCCCATTAAATACACATAGCATAAACCCTCTGCCCTCTGTAATAAGGGAATTCCTGAAAAAGAAGTAGTATTAGGAGTCCCTCTAATATGGAAAGTTATTAGTATAATGTATGCAGCAGGGAGAAAAAACATTAAATTTGAGTATGTCAAAAATAGCAAAGCAGGGCTTCCCTGGTGGCGCAGTGGTTGAGAGTCCGCCTGCCGATGCAGGGGACACGGGTTTGTGCCCCGGCCTGGGAAGATCCCACATGCCGCGGAGTGGCTGGGCCCGTGAGCCATGGCCACTGAGCCTGCGCATCCGGAGCCTGTGCTCCGTAACAGGAGAGGCCACAACAGTGAGAGGCCCGCGTACCAAAAAGAAAAAAGCAAAGCATAAGTAGAACGAATTCTATATTCAGGATCTGGTAACAGATTATCCAATTTGTGTGTGCGTGTGCGTGTGTGCATGTGTGTGCATGTGTATGTGTGTGTGTTAGTTAATTTTTATTGGCTGATTCATTTTGTTGTGCAGTGGAGGCTAACACAACCTTGTAAAGCAGCCATACTCTAGATTATCCAGTTTTGTATGAACACTGACCACATTCTTCTGCAGAAGTCCCTTTTGTGTTTGTGTTTCTGTGTTGCATTTGAAAATACTAAGACCTATGGATAATGTATGTCAGCTTCATATCTGTATTGATTTTTTATTCTTTCTGAATTGAATGTGAATATAAATAAAACCTTGACCTTCATATTAAGAGCTCTACCAAAAGCTTCCTTTGTTTGCCAAGGATATCACTAGTTTCCCTCATATGAAGCTCCAGCATGAGTGGAACATAAAAAAAAAACCACCACTTTCTGTTAGAAATTCAGAAAACCCTTTCCTTTTTCTTTCTTTAAATATAAACTCTATCTAACTTCTGTCAAAAGCAAAGAAAAGCCCAGTAGGTACCTGAGCTATGGCAGTATTTCCCCAGCTGAAAAATGAATGTACATTCATAAGCATTATGCCCGGTGACAGGATGGGGAGGGGGAGGGGAAGGGGGAGTGGCTGGATGAAAAATCAGAACCTCATTCTGATCACATCAATAGCAAGACCAGAATCCTGACACTGACCTTTTGTATTTTATTATTGATTTGTGTTTTTTGCATAAGAGCATCAAATTGGATACAACTAGGTAATAAAATCAGCTTGATAGGCTGAAAGAAAGAGAGAGAGAAGAAAAAGGAGAGAAAGGGAAGAAGAGGCTGAAAAGTCAGGTTCTGAAAGCAGAGAACTGTGAAAATGGTTACGGGGGTATTTTATAGACTCTCACTAGTACAAACACACAAACTGTACACTCCGTTGACCAGGCTTAAAGAGAATTAGAGCTGGATGTTAAAACTATCTTCATTGTTTTAGGGGAAAAAAACTTTCAGTTTTTAAGTTTTCAGGAAAGTCTATATTACATTCAAAATTTAAAACAAAGCCTGAGAAGTCCTATAATCTAGGGCTGATGAAAATGTTATCTGAAGCCAGGCAGCTCTGTTAAATCCTGGATTTGTACTTTTAGCTGAGCAAATATTTGTAAGACTCTTAATGGTGCCTCAGGTTTCTCATCAGAAAATGGACTAATAGTTCTGCTTAAATGACTCAGTACAGGGGATGCATTGAGAATAGTGTCTGACTCAAAGTTGGTACTCAGTAAATATTAGCTGTTACTACCTAGTTATCAAGAAAAATTCAGAAGTTCAGTGAAACCTCACTGGATCACTGAGAAAATGGAAGACATTATGGATAAGTGGGAATTCTAATTTATATCAGACTATGATTATATATATATATATATATTTTTAAATGTTCATGTACACTTCATAACCTAGATTGACAAATAGTGTTTTACCAAATGAAGCTAATTTAAGGAATATTTAAAAACAGTGGATTTACATCCATTGAAATTTCTAAAAATTCTTCAAAATGATTTTTCAAGTAATTATTTCTTAGCTTTCAACTCAGTGTTAAAGTTGCTTGAGATGCATTGAGAATAGTTTAAACAGCTAGTGTAAACATGGTCTCCAGTTCCAAATGACTGGATACTTCATAAATTCACATTTTTTCCAACTTAGTTTCTGGTTAAATGATGTGAAATTCTAGCTGAGGGCTATAGGCAGTAGGTAAGAGCTGATAGCTGGAAAAGGAGAGCAGTCTCAGGAGACAGGAAATTGTGCTCAGGTTCATACTAACGGCTTAAGAAGACAATCTGGAGTTTAGATATTTGATTTCCAAAGCAGATTTTTTCCTTCCCCTCCTTCTTTCCTGCCCTCTCTTTCTCCTTCTCTCCTTGTCTCTCTCCACTCTCTCTAAAATATAAATTAGCTGTATGTGCTTTGGAGTAACTAGGGAAAGGAGAAAAGGCTTCACGGTAGTGGAGGCGGTCTCTGACCTGGGCTTATAATATAGCACGATTATTTTCCTAATTTAAGAGAAATCCTATTATAAGGGGCACTGTTTTGGAGGGCCACTAAGGAATAAAACTTCACTCCAGCTAAATTCTAATGTATTATCAACTTTAAAACATTCCAAATTTGGAACTTTTAGAATATAAACATTGAATGCTGAAACAAAGAGAAAAATTTAAGAAAGATCTTAAAATTTTTGCCTTTGGACTTGCACTTTTGGCCAAGATGGAACACCAGGAATCAGAGTTACTCTCTCTTACAAAATAAACAACCTCAGTGTTTTCTCATCAGTAATATGGAAGAATTGGATAATTTTAGGTGAAGCTTAAGGCTCACCTGTGGCTTAACACAGAATTCACTTTGAGTTGATACCAGATCTCAGGTTTAATCATTGCTCAGCATTTCCTGGTTCTTCAGTGGCAGACTCTGGATTCCAATTGCAGTGTTAAATATTTGATTTAAGTAGTCATGTTTTTTTTAATACAAATTTGTTTAAGTATAATTATACTTAAGGCATTCAAACTGATGGGTTTTGCTATTTGAATACACTGAAAATATCTCAAAAATATCTCAATCAAGATACTGAATACTTCCATCATACCCAAAATATTTATTTTGCCTCTTTGCAACCCAAATCTTCATCTAACCCCACCTTCAGGGAACCACTGTATCTATTCTCTGTCACTGTGGATTAGCTTGCATTTTCCTAGAATATCAAATAAGTGGTATCACTTTTTTCTGGCTTGGGTTAATTTCATGCAGCATAATGATTTTAAGATTTATCCTTGTTCATAGATGTATCATTAGTTCATTTTTTTCCTGAATAGTTTTATATATATATATATATATATATATATATATATAGTCTAAACAAAGCTGCTTTGCACATCTGTGTAGAGTCTTTGTGGAGACATATGTTCTCAATTATTTTGGGGAGTGGCTAGAATATACTAAGCATTATGTTTAACTCTTTAAGAAACTTTTAAACTCTTTTCTTAACTGGTTATAGAAGTTTTCAGGTCATATTTTTTGTTCTCAAGAGTTTAGTTTTCAGTATAACTGAAATATAATGCATGAATTCAATGCAAAGTAATTTCTATGCAGATAATCTATATTTCAATCCAGCTTATTTTAATAACTTCTTTTGACTCAGATGTCCTACAATATCACTATAATTTATGTAGATGTGTATTTTATTTGGTTCTTTTGGAGTATGGTGGGTTTCTTAACTCTGAGGATTGGTGTCTTTCATCATTCTTAAAATAATCAGCTATTCTCTCAATAATTATTTGCTTTCTTTTATTCTTCTCTCTAGTACTCTGACTAGATCTAATTTAGGTTTTCCTATACTCATATTAATGTCATTTGATCTGATTTTTTTTTTTTTTGCTTTGATTCCCAATTCAGCATTTTCCATAATTTCTTTTGATCTGTAATTTCTTTAAATCTATTTTCCCATTTACTAATTCTCTTTTCTGCTGGATCTAATTTATGTTTAAACTTTCCATTGCATATCTAATGCCCATTATTACATAGTATATTTTCAGATTCTATTTGATTTTTTTTTGAAATCTTTTGAGTAATTCTTGATAATTTCTTATTCTTTTATTAATTTTTCAAACATTATTTTATGTTGTCAACCAAATTATATATACTTATTTTATATAATAATATGATTCTGTTATCTATTTTTGTAGCCCTAATTGTGTTATTTTCTTTACTTCTGTTCCTCTCTTTCTGCATATATTTAGAGATTCTTGATTAAGAGTTCATGTGTGAAATTTTATCTGTGAGAAGTCTTTGAACTGTCTTGTGTGTGTTTTCTGGGAGAGGGCTTTTGTTTGCTTTGTAAGGTGACTAGGGGCTCCACATCTCACTTTTTTTTTTACATTTCCTATTAGTGTCCATCAAAAACTATAGCAGTAGGTCATCTGAGAAGGTCAGAAATCTCTGGGGCAAATGTCAGATCCAGGACTGGCTAACTATCCGGATTAAAGTTTTCTTGGCATTTCTGCATCCCCCTCCCAATTACTTGACTTTCCAGCCAACATGACCATGTGTAAAATATAAATATAAATTATTTTCTGGCAGCGCTTCTATGACCACATAATCAATTATGTTGCTAAGGGAAGAAAATCCTTATTTATTATGTCAAAAAATATTGAATATCAGTTTATGGGTCACTCTAGACTACAGTAAGGTATGAATATGAGCATTCTAGTGTTTTGGGCCTCTTGGTAACACCTTCTAGCCAAGGTAAGAGAGATCATCTGGCCACTGGAAACTAAAGTAAGGGAATACATACTTATGCACATATACTATGGCTTATCCTAAGTTATTTCTCTTCAGTAGAGCCATTTAAGAGAGAGAGTATGAAAGAGATTACAGGTAGTCATATTGTAAACAGGTTGTTAAATATGAGTGAATGTTCATGTCCCCCAAAATTCATTGGTTGAAGCCCTAACCCCCACTGTGTGATGGTATTTGGAGGTGTAGCCTTGGGAGGTACTTGGGGTTAGATAAAGTCATGGAAGAGAGGCCCTCAGGAGGGGATTATTGGCCTTATAAGAAGAGGAAGAGACACCAGAGCTTCCTCTCTGTCCTCCATGTGAGGACACAGAGAGAAGGTGGCCATCAGAAGGGCAGGAGGAAGGTCCTCAGACTAGAACCCAATCATGCTAGCACTTCCAATTGCAGTCTGTTAAGACAGTGCAGCATAAATGGGACATATCTGGGACATCTTTAATTATAGGGCCATAATCATGTAGAGGTAGTGATCAACTGGAATGTAAAATCGGCACACAATTAGGCCATAAATATTGTGGCCACTGACTGTCCAACTGTAAGTATTTTATTTCACTTTTACTAAGTCACTGCAGTTATCATTTATTTTATCAGGTTGCTGGGGAGCTTATATTCAGTTCAAACTTACTAGTATTCCTATAGCATTTCAGAACTGTTTGCTCTTAGATGATTATTGTCTCATTTTCACAGAGCAGAAAGATAAGTGTCGTTGAAAATAAACATGCAAAAAAAAAAATAAGTCATGGATTTGTAGTCAGACTTACCTAGTTTTGAAACCCTATTTTAATCACCAGGTGAGTGATCTAGAAAAATATTTTTTACCTTCTATAACTTTGTTCAATTTTATAATGAGCATAATAATATTGATATTTTCAGTTAATGTTAGTGTAAATGCCAAACACAGCACCAAACACAATCTGAGATACTGACAAGAATGAGATACTGACAAGAATTAGCTCCTATGTTAGTTAATCTTTGCTGCAATAATTTATGATAACAAACAAGCACTAAACCTAGTGGGTTGACACAGTACACATTTGTTTAGCTTAGGAGTCTTTGGATCAGAGATGTAGTCTGGGCTAAGCTGGGAGGTTTCCCTGGTCTTGGCTAGGCTCAACCATGTGTCTGGAAGTCAGCTGAGTGTTGGCTAAACTAGGATAGCTTTGGCCAGGAGATTCTGTTCCAGAAGTCTCTCATCTCCAGCTGGTAAACCCAAGCTTGTTCCACAAGAACAAACTCGTAGAAAGGCAAAGACCTAAAGGCCCAAATGTCAAGCTGGCACAGTCACTTCCACTGTGTTCTCTTGGCCAAAGGCTCATCACACAACCACCAAGAATCAAGGGGTTGGAAAAGAGGCCCACCTCTTTAGGGAGAAGAATCACAAAGCCCAGAGTAAGGAAAAAGGGAAGGCTGACAGATTGAGGCCATCAGTGCAATGGATCTACCTCCCTTCCCCTTTCTCTGGGCTTCCTGTGACTTAGACTTGAAAATACCTTTCCCCTTAATTATTCAGATATATCAGCCATTTTGATTTGTCCATTGAATCAGCTTTCTACAAATATGCATGTACTGTAGGAAAATAGTTTATTTTAAAATAACATTCTTAGAATTAAAGCTTTCCAATGATCTGTATATGGTAGAGAGCAGAGAAGAAAATGCAAGCACCAGAATTTACAAAGCCTCTAAATTGTATATTCTTATTTATTTATTTATTACTTAAGACATTCCAGATATTTTCTTCAGTCTTTGATATTCTACTGACTTCTTCTGATGCTCCTTTATCAGCAAGATGTGTCATGACTCCCAGGCATAGTGTAATGATGGTGACTACAAATGCCTATGCAATCAAGCTGGGTTTTGTCTGTCATTGTCTCTCTGCTTATCCCTCTTTAGGCCCTTCCCTGGTCTAATGGAAGCTCCCACACCCCAGACTGAAGCAGGGTCTTTATAAGCCTCATTTCAAAGTAATCTTCTTTAAAAATATATGATATTATTTTCTTGCCTTCTTTAGCTCATAAACATTCCCCAGACCTAAGTTCACAAGTCCCAATTCGACTTTCATCTCCTCCCCATTGGTATGACCTCTGCATTTTTTTCCCACTCACCCAACCCTGCTCTCTACCCAGACAGACTATCTTCAGTTAGAACTTAGTGTATGTGAGGGTTTGTACTGCATAGATCATGGTATTTTCCTCTTTCCTTTGTCTACACCCTCACCTACTTTTACTCGCCCACAAGTTTATATATATTCATTCCTGGACTCAATCTTTTTCCTTCTTTCCTATTTGCCATCAACTTACTTCATCTCTAGGACATTTGCCTTGAAGAACAGTAGAAAACAGAGTGAAGGTGTTTTGGGTGACCTTGAATGACAGATTCTGGTCTCATAGTCTTTCTATTCCTAGAGATGTTTGTTTATTCTTAGATAGTAGGGCCATAGCAAATCTTCAATCAACAAAGAAATAAAATCCATTCTTATTCCTGCTCCATTGAAGAAAGTGATTTACTAGCTCTTTCTTTTCCTCCTTAACTGCCATAATGATATTGTCATATTCTTTACTAACCTAACATCCTGGCCATGTTTTATGGACACATGATTGATCATTTGCCTCTATTTTTTTTTTTTTTTTTTTTTACACTGGAGGAGCACCTAAATTAGTTAAGGATGGTCTGGTATAGCTTTACTGAGATATAATTAATATACCATACAATTTACCCATTTAAAGTGTACAATTTGTTTTTAGTATATTAACAGATATGTGCAACCATCACCAGTCAATTTTAAGACATCTTCATCACCTCAAAACTAAACCCTATATCTTTTTTTTTAATCACTTCCCTATCCTCCCATCCACTCAACTCAGCTTGAAGAAAAACACTCATCTAGTTATTCTCTCCATAGATTTCAAAGGGAGTTAGCATCGAAGACCATTTACAAGGGAAAAATACTGTATAAAATATCTTGGAAATTCCCTAGAATTTTCCCATAAATATAGTACAAATAGCCATATTTATATGCCAAGTTGGAGAACAGCATAGCATTTCTCAATAAATCCAACATAGCCAGATTTGTCTCCGGGATTGGAAAAGACAGCTGTTTCTTCAAATCACCATTAAAGGAACTAGTTGGCTTGTATTTAAGGATCATGGTCTTAAAAATAAATGATGTGATATGGTAGAAACTCAACTTGGAAAGATACTTATTTGCTGAGGGGCACATAGACATTGAGATTAACTGGGAAGAAGAGATTCAGGTCTCCTGCTGCATGCTCCCTTCAGGGTATCATATGCTCCTCTCTCTCTCTCTCCCCCTTTCTCTCCTCTTCTCTGTTTCTTCCTCTTTTCTTCTCCCCCCTCACCCAACAGGAGAAAAACAGCTTAGCTTAATTGCATATACA
Organism: Tursiops truncatus; assembly: GCF_011762595.2. Taxonomy (NCBI): domain Eukaryota; kingdom Metazoa; phylum Chordata; class Mammalia; order Artiodactyla; family Delphinidae; genus Tursiops; species Tursiops truncatus. The sequence goes on along the minus strand of NC_047047.1, from coordinate 84,653,408 downwards.
ATATGGTTCCATAAAAACGGATTCCTCTAAGAACAGTCTTGAATCCAAGCCAAGCAAACCAGACCCTTTCCCACGACCTTTCTAAATTGAAGAAAGTGGGATGAGAGAAGCAGCTTCTCACTGGCAACAAAGCTTTCAGATGTGAGGTTTGTGATCTGTGAACATTCATCTTCCCAACCAGGTGATAAAGCTATTCCACAGAACAAGCGTAACTTGGAAAGAGAAATAGAGATGAGAGATGGGGAAAAGGATCCTGGTGACATTGGAGCTCTAATGTCATTTAGCCCTGAGCCTACTCCGTGCATTACTCTTCCCTCTGTTGGGTTATGTGAGCCAATATAGTCCTTCTGTTTTCCTGGATCTCAAGTTGGGTTTCTGAACCTTATAACTCACCCCAAAGTCTTTACTAATAAAACTGTGATTTATATATTGTTAATACCTCCTTGCTAAGCAGATGGAAAACATTGTCAAGGTATAATGAGATTTTTCTCAAGGTCTGGGATTCAATGTCACAATTCAAGGTCACATCTTAAAGACAAATCCAACATTAGTTCAATTGCAATGGATTGTTTCATGCTAAAAACATTTCTTAATATTCTATAGAGTGGGCTAAATATATATGTTATGTTTGGGGTTTTAATCCAGAGAGAAAGGTACTATGGGCATAAAAATGAATATGACCTAATTTTTGCCCTCAAAGAGCTTAGAGTTAAGTAGGAATAATATACATGCAAACATAATTTATAAAGCAACATGAATGAAATATTTCACATAACAAAAAATACATCTGCTACTAGCAGATAATATTTTTTTTCAAAATTTATTTCCTTTACCTTGTACTGAAAAACAAGGTTTTTTTTTGTCTTCTAGATATGTAATTATATTATAATTTCAAATATAATTTTACAAACTACATCTCTTTCCCCCTACTCTGTCTCTTACTAGGATTCCTGTGTTCTCCAAGGTCAATGTATTTCTTGTGCCTTGGCTAGCTGAGGAATCTCTTCTCGTTAATACCCACATTTGATAGACCAGTGTTTAACTTCTGCTTTTCCCATTTACTAGCACAATGTCCTTGGACAAGATAGTTCCTCTTGGAATCTTATTTTTTAAAAAAAAAAATAAGAAAACAGGGATACTGAGATAATATTACTCAGCACATGGAATTGTTGAGGACTAACTGTGATACTGTATGGGCATCCCAAATCTTCTAGAGTTTCAGAGTTCTAGAGCATCCCAAATCTTCTAGAGTTTCAGAGTTACTCTCATAGTTAATAATTGAAACATAGTGGCCTGAGAGCCTAATCCATGAATCACAAAAATCAAGTAATTTATTTAGCATTGTCTTATTTCTTCACCTTCTGTATGTGCTCTGTTACTTGACTTTTCTTCCCTCAGTAGGCCCTCGGGTACATTTGTAGACACGAAGTGCACTGCTAGTAGGCTTCCCTCTCCCATCTTTGTGTGGGAGAAGCATAGCAATTCATCCTTCCCCAGAGGATGACAGTGTACTCAGGTCCACCAACCCGATACTGCTTCCAACCCCTGCCCCTGCCTACATCTGCCACAGACACACAACAAAGAGAAAAGATGCTCTGTTGGCTTGAAATAACAGTTTTCTTCCTCTGCTCCATTCTCTCTGTGGTAAACCACCTATAATAGTCTCCTAGAGAAGAACTTCCACATTATCTCCTGGGGTTGGGGGGTGAAAAGACAAAGCACTTTTACTTGGGAGTTTCAGAAAATTTGTCAGCCTGTGTTCAAGAAGCAGTGATTCACGCAAGGTATTATTGTCAACCGTGATCCTTGGGTCATTGACTTCCATTCTTCCCATTAAGACAGAAACCTTCCTTACAGTAGAATACACATTATTTTTTTTTACTGTAATTCTTTTTTTTTCCCTGACAAATGAATTAGATAGCCATACAAAAATGTAGTGGAAGTCTGACCTTAGTTATACTTCAGTTAAAGTGTTTGTGTTTCCAAGTAAGCCTGGAATGTTTTAATTGCCAAAAATATTGCAAACCCCCACATGCAGCTAGGAAAATGCATATTCTACTGTGTCAAGGAACTGTGGGAATATCAGCTGACATATGTTCTATCAAGGAAATGCAAAAGGGAGAAGAAATCAAAATTAATATAATTTTTAATTTACAAACTTGTAAAAGAAGACCTCATAAACAAAAAAGGATATAACTCTGAAACCACAGGTTTCCCATGACCTATGGCTGAGGGAAAATCAGAAAGAGGAAATGTGAAAGGTATGACATACAGAGAATGGGCCTTATATAGGGCTGGGTATTACTAATACCAGAAAGTGTCTTTTCCTTAGAGAGGGAACTGGTTATATCTATAAATTGTAGAAACAAGTCTAGTGCAATCTAATTTAAGCTACATACGCTGTTTAATTATGAAAACTGAATAGAAAGAGATATTTTCTTGAAAGTTCCTCCTACAGCAGCATTCTATCTCCTAACTTTCCTTTCTTCTTTCCACATGTGTACCTACTATGAGGGTCCCTTCCCTGAAAAAAATTCACAGTCCAGGGAAGGGTGGCAGACTGAAAAATTAAGTATCTATGTGGTATAAATATTACCGAAAATTACCCTGGATTATTGAAAATCCACTTGGTGTGAGGGTGGAGATGAGAAAAATCCTCTTAAAGAGGTAATGATATTTGAGCTAGTATCAAGTGTGTAAGAGTTAGGTAGACTAGAGCTCATAGAAGTTGTCCAAAAAGAGAGAGGGTGTTTGTAAAGTGTCAATAGGTGAGAAAGCATGTACTGGGGATCCTGTGTTTATCAATGCTGCTGAAAAGAAAGTGTCATGGGGAGATGGTGAGAACTGAGACAGCAGAAGGAGGCAAGGCTGCATCATGAAGACTTGTCAGTTCTATGCATCTCATTTAAAGTTCTGCAGTTAACAGCAGGAGGAGCCAAGTCTTGGCAATTCATGGAAAAATCAAATTGTTGGGAAGGATAGGTGTGGGGTAAACTAAGAACTGAATGAAAAAGTGAATAGCAGAGAAGTTTGTGATTCCAGGAATCCAGATGGAAGGAATTGATAGAAAATAACCATTTTCTATTCAAGGTCTGGCTGAGAAGTTCTCACTGGCTAGTTGGTTCTCATGCCCTGTTCTGAACCCAGCACAGTGTATATTGGGGAAAGATTGATCTACACTGTGGAAAAGATCATCAATGACCCCTCTGTGCTCTCACTGTCAGGGCCCCGGCTTTGACCTCGGGTCAGGGAACTAAGATCCCACAAGCTGCATGGTGCAGACTTAAAAAAAAAAAAATTCAACTATGAGGTCCTCAGTGTCCAATGTGGGGTGCTGCTTTCAGAAGATCCACAAGTTAGCACATTGGGGCTCCAGAGGAAGACTTTGGAATGGCTATTTCCATTTCTTTATTTTCAAATAAAGAAGACAGTATGCTTTACAGATAATGACGGTGTGAATTGATTTGGTATCCTTACTCCATTTCATGTCAGATGACCATACATCATGCGCTACAGGGGAGTACCTGGACAGAGGTGTGATGATACCTGCTGTGGGCTATAGGCATTAGAGTAGCTCTTGCACTTAGCTGTTCAACATCAGCACATTTGGATTCACTGACTTCTGTTTATTTGTTTATGGATTTACAGATGATATTGTCCAATTTCATCTGAACTTTCTTACAAAAAGGACAATTATTGTAGAAAATCACTGGAGAGAAATAGTAGATTTAGGATTACAGTAATGATGCAAGCACAAGTGAATGGCAAGAAAATGGCAGAGCTGTGACCTTTGCTTTCACTGGGAACCCTTCATGAGCCCTGTTACAAAGGATACCAATGACTGCCAGCTACATGTTGCCAGTAGATACCCTCGTGAAAGCAAATATACTCTCTTCCTTCAAACTAAGATGACATTTTAATGATGAATGCAGGAGTAGCTGGCTTTTTTAAAAAGAGTTCACTGCTATTTGCTAAGAACATTATATAAACAGGTGTTCAGAAATACTTCCATCATTATGTGATTCCATTGCCAAAAAAAAAAAAAAGTAATTCACCTGTTTAAACAAGAAAAAAACCTCATTCATGCATTTTTAAAAACCTTGGAAATGTAAGTTTTACTTTTTATAAAAAATTAAAGAGTTTCAGTGGGATTTTAACCCATCTGTTAATAATATTTAAAAAAATGCAATACCTTCCGATTAGTTAGGAGAACAACTGATTGACATTATAAAGTCATAAAAATTGCGGGACAAATTTTAACTTCATTGGAATATGGGCTTTAACGTTAAGTATCATAATTTAATAAGCGCAAAAATGGATCTTCCTGCATATCACTGTGAAGTGTCTTTTTCAGCCATGATTGTCATTAAAAAGCAGTGGAATAAATTGATCTTAGATCCACACACTCAAATTGTTGGCACACTAAGTGTTGAACCAAGTTTTCAAATTTAATAGACCATATTTAATTACATTTCTCACATGAAGGGGTTGTACTATTAAGTAATTAATTTTGATTGCTATTTATTTTATTTTTACCTCAACTTTTTAATTCCTATTTAGCATATTTTTAGTATATATGTGGCTATCAGTAAATTAGTACTAAAAATAAAAGTACCTATATTATTTATCAGTGCTCAAAACTATTTTGTAGGAAGGGATGTGGCAAAAAACAACGTCTGAAGACCCTTACCTAGAACATGGTTTACCAGGTGTTGTCAGCAAGTAACTGTCAAAGCTCCAATACTGCATGACTGTTTTAAGTATTGTCTGTGGCTGCTTTTTTTTTGTTTTTTAATTTTTATTGCAGTATAGTTGATTTACAATGTTGTGTTAGTTTCAGGTGTGCAGCAAAGTGAGACAGTTTTATATATATATATATATATATATATATATATATATATATATATACATACACACACACACACACTCTTTTTTAGATTCTCTTCCCATACAGGCTATTACAGAGTATTGAGTACTCTGTGCTATATAGTAGGTCCTTGTTAGTTAACTACTTTATATATATTAGTATATAGCATATATAGTATATAGCATATTAGTGTGTATATGCTTTCAAAGGCATACTTGCCTAGTTGGGACAAAGACCTTATGTCTTGAGAAGTTGAAATTATTCACTATTTGGACCTTTATGTAATGTTTCCTATCCACAGATTCAAACAGTTGATAATAAACATAGTCAATGTATTTGTTTTCCTGATGTACCTGTATAAGGGTCTTGGGGGAAAATAGTTTTATTTCTAGAGTAACAGTTCAGGAGTATGCCCCCATGTTTTCAAGGGACAGAAACATATATTTAAGAAACAAAAGGCAGTTCTGTGTTTTCTCTCCTCGAATTTCCTTTCCCCATATAATTTTCAGCCCAATATAATATCCCTGTACGAGACTGCATATGGCTGTCCTTTATTACACAGGGCTAACATTTCTAGTGTTTACTTGAGCAGAGCTTATGCAATGAACTATTTTTTGAAAAGATTAATTTCACCAAGTATGCAAATCTCCTTCAACTACTACAAAACCCAAGCATCTCCAGGGAACTGACCACTGGTGTTGAGCTGATCCACTCTGTTATTTAAACAGCAACACTGCTGCCCAGAAGTAAAGAAGGTCCATGAGAAACGGGTATCTTAACGGACAACCTGACAGAATGAAAAACAACAAGAAGGTTCATGGACATTTGGAAACATCGAATTACTGAGTGATTATATTTATTTGGAGATTTTTAGGTGGACAGATGTGGATTTCCTGGTGGAACCTGTACAAAGATCAAGAAAAATGGATTAAGAAACATTCTTGCTAATCCAGTTCAGATTGTGTGGGTAAATTTCTGACTTCTGTACATTTCATGTCCACTCTTTAATCATCACATAAGTTCTGTCCTCTTCAGGTCAGTTAGTTCGTTATTTCCTCACACTTGACTCAGGTGAGTGACCACAATCAAGGGTCTCCTACTGACTGGTGCTAAAACCCAGCCATCTAGACTCTGTCCATCCATCCCTGCATCCATGGGTCTGATGTTCACACATCTCAAGCCTATTCCCAAGGAAGAAATAATCACTCACCACAGAGCCATCGTTACAAATGTACATCTTTTCTTTTACTGTGACCCTACCAAATACCTCGATATATTAAGATCCAATACTAATGTCACTGTTTTGTTTTCTATTAATTAGCTTATGTTTCATAAACAATTGTCTTTCTCAATAAGGTCAGAAGACTCTACTTTAGGTTCAAATTGAAAGTATGAAAAGAAAAGAGAAAACCAGTATTTCTGAGTCTATTTTCTGCACCTGTTGTTACACTCTTTTCATGAATGTGCATTTGACATTCATAAGCTCATTTAGCCTTTACACTGCATTGTGAAGAAAGAAGGCAGGGCTTTCTCCACTTTACTCAAGACCAGAGCAAGACACAGAGAGGGAAAGTGTTTACCTGAAATCACCAACTAAAAATGACAAAGGTGGGATTCAAACCCAACCTGTGTATTTCCAAAACCATCCTCTTAACTAGCTTCCTTTCTACGTTCTAACATGTGTTTCAACACATTAAGATTTCGGTTTTTAGTTTCATCCAATTACCAGTTAATCTGAAGATTTATCTTTCCCCAATATTTCAGCAAGGGTTTTTCCAGAACCTACCATCTTATTTGTTCCTCATGTCTTTCTCCCTTCCACTCCCCTCCCTTCTTTTTCTAAAAAGAAATTTTAAAAAGAATATAGATATACATAGATATACATATATATGTATGTATAACCAAATCACTTTGCTGTATATCAAATCAACTATACTTCAATTGTAAAAAAAAAAAAAAAAAAAGACAGGATACTGTGGTTGGAAGCATAAAAAATAAAAATGCAATTAACATTATACAAAAAGGAAATCTCAGTTCATTTGTTAATTCAGGTATTTTTGGTGTGTCTACTCTGTACCTCTGGATTCATCCACTCCCTATACCTTGTGGATATGAACTCTTACACCTCCATGGGCTTCACTAACTCCCACTCCCAGCTGTTGTTACATCATCCCCTTGGGATCTCCTAGTGAGAAGGGGGTTTAACTCTACCAGAGCTATAAACACAACAGTTAGCCCTCTTGCTGAGTCTGTTTGGAACCAAGTGCTCATGTCTGGATTTTGGTTTTCTGGCCCACATCCTGATAGCTGCCCTGTCCTCCCAAGACTCTTCATGCCTGTGGTCTGTGCAGTGGACTGCAGGGTCTTCTACCTCCTTGCAACCCCCTCCCTCGTGCTCAGAGTTGGCCTCTCCCACTGTAGCTTGGGTCTTCCCACCTGCCTTTTCTCTTAGCTGTCCGATAGTCTGGTTCATCTTCCTGCAGGATGGCCAGGATGCTGAACAAGTATTGGAACTGTATCATAATCTTTGCATGATGTTCTTCACTTTAACAGTAGATTTTGTTACATTAGCTATAGTTGAGTTTAACGCACACCCATCAACTCACAAGTAACTCTGCCCCACTATAGGGACCATTCATGTCTAATGCTAAGTGCCAGCTTCTAAGGTAAAGTGGTTTTGCTCAATCGACCTCCATGTACCTGGCTTTTTCCAAGATTCAGCACTGTAGGAACACATACAATAATGAGACAAAGTTCTTCACCCCTTGGCCTTTTGAATTTGAGAAGTTTTATGGATTGAATTGTGTCCCTCCTAAAATTCGTATGTTGAAGTCTTAGCCCCCCATGCGTCACAAGGTGACCTTATTTGGAAATAAGATCATTATAGATATTACTAGTTAAGATAATGTCATCAGGGTGGGCCTAGTCCAATATGACTGTGTCCTTACAAAAAAGGTGAATTTGGACACAGACACACACACACACAAGAATGCCATGTGAACATGGAGGCAGAGATTGAGGTGATGCTTCTGAAAGCCAAGGAACACCAAAGATTGCCAGTAATTCACCAGAAGCTAGGAGAGAGGCTCGGAGTAGAGTCTCCCTCACAGCCACAGAAGGAGCCAATTGTGATGGCACTTTGATCTTGGACTCTGAGGCTCCAGAACTTTGAGACAATCAATTTCAGTTGTTCTAAGACACCCAGTTTGTGGTACTTTATCACAGCAGCACTAGCCAACCAACATAGCAGGTGAGATGTTCACCCACATTACAGGTGTAAGACCAGGGAACATTGTGGGCAAATGCAAGCAGTGGTCGAGCATAAAAAATGCATCTAGATTGAATATGAGTCATCCGCTTAATAGTCACTTGCTCTTCAGGAAATCATGTATCTTTTCTGAACTTCAGCTTTTCCAGCAGAAACAAAGTTGGTATTAAGTACTTTTCTCATGGGTTGTTGTGAAAGGAGTGCACACAACATACAGGTAAGTATTCATTATCCACTAAATTAAAGTTTTTAAATATCAAGTAAAGTAATGACAAAATTAAATGCGGTCAGAGAAAGCGGGAATTTCTGTATGATAGAAAGTGCACTTCTGAAAATATTGCATGATTATGATTTGTATTTAAAAAGAGATTTCTAATGGTGTGGAGTTTTAATTTTTTTTGAAAGGAGAACGTTAATAAAGTAACACATCCTTGTGTAGCTCTTCTGTTTTTCTAAATTATCACTTATTTTTGGTATGAGTGTCACAATTACTTTATTTTAAATATCTGCTCTTCAACCACATTAATCCCAACTATCTTTCCATTGAGTCTTCTGTGATTTGGAGGAGATAAGTAAGAAGCAATATCTGAGATAAGTGTATGCAAAAAATAAGTTTAACACCAATTTATCTGAATAATCTAGCCCAGATCTATCATTTGATACTTTAAACTAAGTTTTATTCCCTGGGTTTACCAGAACCTTCAGCAAAAGAGTTATGGGTTATTGGCAAATCTTACCTTTATTCTGCATCTCTGTCTCATTCACAATCCATCAGAAGCCAGCCCCTCTGCATACTGTCCCCACCCTTCTCTCCAGCCTCAAGACCACATGTATTCTCCACGGTCTTCTAATCAACTTGCATTGACTGAAAAAGCAGATGGGTTAACTAATGCCTTTGTCTTTAGCTGTATTTTTTCCCCTCAGTCTGGAATCTGTCCCTCCGTGTCTTATCGGTCTGGTAAATTCTTACTTATACTTCAAAGCCAACATCTATTGTTACATCCCTTATGAAAATTTTCTTCTTTCATTCATTCTCTCTTATTTGTTCTTCCTCAGAGTTACATTCTCATAATGTGATCATTTTCCATCCTGAATATGGACCAACTGGGAAGTGCTATGTCTTGTCAGACTGCAAGCAACTGGAGGTTTGGGGCCCGAGGTCACCCATGCATCTCCAGGTTCTAGAGCAATATCTGATGCTCTGGAAGATGCTAAAACTTATCTTCAGGACAAAGGAAAGAAAAGCAGAAAACCTATTAACCAGAATGTTTGAAAATCTACTAATATCTTGCAAGAAGAATTGACAGTTTTATTGGTGTTCTGTGGACCAAGCGCTGCTCCAATTACTTTATGAGGATGAACACCTTGAGCTCACAGTCACCAGATGCAGTAGGCGATATTTCTAGCATCCTCAGCTTGCAGACAGGGAAGCTGAGACACAAAGAGGTTAAAGAGTTTGCTCAAGGTCACCCATCCAGGAAGTGGGAGGGGCAGGATTTAATCCAAAGGCTCTGTTTCTAGCCTTGGTGAGCTTAACCACTGAGCCGTGGAGCCTCTCAAAGGTGAGGGGTCTGAGTCGAGAAACAGGGCATACGCTGATGACAAGCGAAGCTAACGAGGTTCCCCTGCCTCACCTCCCCTCTCTGCGTGCCCCAGTCCTGCTACCAGCAGCCCCAGCACCCCTCCTCTGAGAAGTCCGCTGTGGTTTCATCTGTCAGAATGAGTTAGTATCCTTTTCTCCACGAGCACAGGACCTAACTGTCCATGTCTACTTCAGCTTTTACCTGGTATCACAGTGCTTTGTTTATATGGACAATTTCTTCGGGATACTGTTCAATTTCCTGATGACAGAACTTACTTGCTGTAAGTTTGATTAATATAAACTATAGCTAGCAGTTCGTCTTGCCCCTGGTGCCTGTTTGACAAATATTTGTTGAAAAGATGGGTGAATGATCCCACTGTAACAAGAAGGCATTTAAAATACTTTAGGGTAAAAACAATTGCAGTGATTCAGAGTGTTTAGCAAATAAATGCAGTGGAAAGCCATTATAACATGGAATAATAAAACACAGGTTAGCTTACTAAAGGGCAAATTATGCTCCCAAAAGGTAACCACATAAAACAAATCCACAAGGCAATGGAGTAAGTCTAATACCTCTTCCAAATACCAGAATCAGAAAGGTCAGGCTGCACATTAGCAATGAATCCAATCCGTTATGCTGTCAAACAGGCTATAAGGCAAAAAGAAATTTACTATTCACTTTGAAATTTCCCCCATAAATAAAGCATATGACTCTAGTCTTATTGTTGGGATGTGTGATTTACTTGTGTGTGTATGTAGGTTTTTAAAAATGAGGACACTACATATGGGTACGTGTGTATACACACACTACATGTACATATGAATTATGTATGTACTGTAAAAGGAGACTTAAACGAGAGTGCCAGTGTGATGGTCTAACTCTAAAACTATAAATTTCTAAGTCTGACTTTCTATCCCTCTTTTCAAGGAGGTTGCCGTGGGAGCTGACCCTTCCTCCGTGCACACGGAGTCAGATGAACCATTTATTTCTGCAGATGCTCAGAGCAGCACTGCTTCACAAATCGGCCCATGTTTAACTTCTTTCCTTCTTCAGAGAATGTGAAAAAACAGTGACTGTGTCCATTTTTGTTAATTACTTCCTTTTCTCACATAATATCATACATGACCAACATCATGTCCCAAATGGTAAGAGAAGGTGTGATTCTCTAAGAGACATACTGATTCTCCTTATTAAACTGTGATTCCGCAATGTTTTCCTCTGGTTATAGCATTGGTGCCTCCTTTCAAATGCCATCATCACACACTCTGGGGTGATCTGCCAGTAAAGTATGGATTTTAAAAGCCTCAAGATTTTAAAAAGTTTTTCAGGCAACTTTGAGTGCAGGCAGAAAACTCATTTTTAGACTTCAGTCAGAGGACATCGGTACTCTGAAAGTCAGAAACCTTCTTTTATGCCAGGGTTTCTTCCTGTGATTAAAAACATGACAACCTAGATAGGTCGATTTGTGTCATACTGTAGAGCACAGGGAGCTATATTAGGTACCCTGTGATAAACCATAATGGAAAAGAGTCTGAAAAAGAATGTATATATGTATAACTGAATCACTTTGCTGTACAGAAGAAATTAACACAACATCGTAAATCAACTCGACTTCAATAAACTTTTAAAAAAGAGGACAAAAAAAACCATGACGACCTAGTAGAAGTTAACAATGACTGACTCCCCCAGGGCAAGACCTCAGGCTCTGGCTCTTTTGCCCATAAAAAAGCACATGGTAAACACTTAAAAATGGCATGGAGAGGTTAAAGTTATGTTATTTACCTGAAATTTAGAAAACATGGTTTCGAATGAAAAATAACAAATATAAACCCAAAATGAAATGCTTGAAAGGTTATTTCTTCATTAAAAAACCTTTGGTTGGCTGCTGTGCTCACTCTTCACGCAGGGCCAGACATCTCCAGTGATTTCACGTTTGCAAACAAAGATGCAGTCTGTGGAACATCCTGAGTGACATCCACAGACCTGGGAGCATCTCCTTCCAGCATCACATGTCTTTCCTCCCTCTGGGGCCCCCAGAAGTCCTGTCTTCTATGGGACACCCTGCTCCTTTCTCATCACACCCTTGTTTCCTGTCTGGGGAAATCCCATCGGCACTGAATTTCATCAGCCACTGACCCTGAGGTGTGAAAGTAAGTCGCCTTGGCACTTGTCTTGTGAAGGTATTATTCTAGCGACACGTTTTTCTTTTACTGGAGCCAAGCCAGGCCTGGAGGAGAGACTGCAGATTAGAGGAGAGAAGCTATCACACGTACGGCTGAGTGTACCTGGTAGCTGAGACGCAGAGGAAGATCCACAGCCAGAATAGTCAGCTGTTTACTGGCTTCGGGAGATGGCTGTGTGAAGACGGTCCTGCGTGGCTCTCCATATCTTGTGAAGTAGCCTGAGGTGGTCTGCCAGGACAGGAGCAGGCAGGAAAGCCTGGAGCTTGAGGGGCTGAGGGGCCAGGTCACATTGGAACCTCAACCATACACAAGCAGAGAGAGAAAGAGAGATGACAGCTCGGAAGAGGGGCTCTAAGGGGAACCACACAACCTGCTGAGCTCAGCGATGGCACATTCGTAGAGGAGCCAGAGGCTCTGGCCAGGAATTTGAATGCAAAACAGAAAATAAGTCAACTGGCAACCAGAGCAAGAGGTTTTGCTTTCCTCCTCATGATGACTTCAGACATAGTGACCTTTCTTCCAAACCATCTATCTTGTGGAAAATTGGATGCCGATAACTGAATTGATACAGGCTCTTTGAATAAGGAGGTCATCCATCTCTCCAGTCTGGGGGCTCTGCCATCTGCAGACACACGTGCGTGGTGAAACGTAGCATGACATTTTCTCCCTGGCATTCTTTCTCATTTTTTTAATATTTTGCTTCATCCATTCATTCAACAAATACCTAATTGATACCTATTGCTAATGTATTGGTAAGGGGCTCAGGAATTCCACTTTGGGTGCTGAACTCTTTTGTCTATGCCATTTTTTAAGAATGTAATCCCTTAGTCTCAGATATTAACATACATTTTCAAAACCTGAGAATTAAATTAAAATGCAGATTCTGGTTTCCAGAATGGTCCAACATGACCCCTGAGACTATGTATTTCTAATAAGCTTCTAGGAGATGTCTAAGTTATTCACTTCTGTACCTCACTTAAGTAGCAAAGTTGAAAAGTTGATAGCTGGTGCTTCTCATACTTGGGCCAAGTAACAATTACTCAGAGAGATTTTTTTTAAATGCTGGGGCCCCCGCAGGGCCCAGCTCCACACATTCTGTTTCAGTTGGTAAGAAAAGAGACTAGGTATTTGTATTTTTTAAAAAGTCTCCCAGGTGATTCACATGGGACCCAAGTTTAAAAAGCCCTGCTCAGGACTGTCCCCCTAAATTTGTCAACTCCAGTAGTGTTCAGATTAAAAAAGGGCTGATGTGCCTGCTTACATGAAGCCATTTGACCCCAGACAGAGAAGAGGCAGTTACAACGTAGAAGCAGGGACTTTTAGTGGCCTAACTTTAAAGAACTCCTAAGTTATCTATTCCTGCAGGATGCCAGCCTCTGAACTCTCGGCCAGTGGAGCTAAGAGCCATGGTCATAGATGGTTCAGCCCCGAGGAAAGAGCCCTGCCACTCTTTCTCCTGGATATCTTGAGGTTATAGTATGCTCTCTTGTCCACTTAATTCCTGTTGGTCTGTTAAGATCTGACAACAGAACTGCTGTTTCTCTGGATGTGAAAAACCCAGATTCTCAGAAATAATGCCTCCCCTCTCTCGCTCTGCTAAAATCTGCAGTAAATCTTATCAGAAAGGGGAAGAATTTACTACTGTTTCCCTCTTTGAGCTAGAGTTCTTCCATTTTCTTCTCATATTAAGTCAGATGAGGACCAAAAAGATGTATTAAAAACAGTGATTTTGGGCTTCCCTGGTGGTGCAGTGGTTGAGAGTCCGCCTGCCGATGCAGGGAACACGGGTTTGTGCCCCAGTCCGGGAAGATCCCACATGCCATGGAGTGGCTGGGCCCGTGAGCCATGGCCACTGAGCCTGCGTGTCCGGAGCCTGTGCTCTGCAATGGAAGAGGCCACAACAGTGAGAGATCCGCGTACCACACACACATACAAAAAATAACAGTCTAAATAAAGAGACTAAAGAGTCAAGATTGAATTAAAACAAAGTAATACTTAAAAAAAAAAACAAACCACGGTGCTTTTGTTTTATTCATACCTGGTGAGTATATTCATATCTCCGAGTTAAAAACCCATACGTTTAGAGAAATGGGCACACATAATTGTTTCTACATTTTGAGCTAGAATACCAGTCTTCAAGTACCCAAGGACACTAGAAATAAGACAAGAGAGACAAGCACTCTGCCTCATGGAACTCATGGTCTAATATTTATTTGTGGGTCAAAAAGCACAAAATGTCAATTCATTCATTTATTCAATAAGTATTTACTAAGTTTTCCTGAGGGCAAGAACTACAGTTTCCACAGGTTTTATATCAGCAAATGGGGCTTTGCATAAAATAGGCATAGACATGCAGTTGTAGTTCATCCAATATTTGTTGTTATTTCTTGAAAAGGTGTATGTGGATGTTAACATTGTCCCAGAGTCCTAACTTCTATGATAACTGTCTATGATAAGACTTTTCAGATCTTTCTCCAGTGACTTCATGGAGTAAGGCTGCCTTTGTGTCCACACATTCCTAAGTGTTCCCCACGATGTCCGGCACAGAGCAGGGTCTACAGTAGGTGTTCTCAAAGGTTATGAATTAATTTCACATCTTAAAGACACAAGCACAACACGGACAGGCCCCCTAAATACCATCATACTGACCAGCCCGCCAGTATAATGGATCCCAGTAGGAAAAACAAATTAAGCATCTCAAGGCTTCGGTTTTCCTCCTCCCTCTTTTCTTTGGATTTCTCTCTCTCTCTCTCTCTGTTATCCTTTCTCATCCCATGTCCAATGTCTCTCTTTTTCCCCTTCTATTTCTCTCTGGGCTATTGATCTCCATTTCAAACAACTTTGATCTAATCTTGAATAGAAAGGCTTTTAACCTCATAGGTCACCTTAAGAGAAAATCCTGACATTGTTATGTAAATATGTTTTTTTTTTCTGTCATCTTATACTATTTTAAGCATTTGCTTTAGCAAGTGGTTATAGTATATATTAGCATCTCAGGAGTCTAGGCTTGTCTTTACTTGTCTCCTCCATAAAATACAGAGAGCCTGCTTGCCTGCATAAAAAAACTCAAGAACAAGAGGAAGAAAAGGAAGCTAACATTGATAGAAAGCTCACTTCTCACTTCTATACCCTGTTGGGCAGATTCACTGAAGAATTACAGATCTGAGGGGTAGAGGAGATTTTTCACCTGGCAGCATTGTGCTGATTGTCATTCTACTTTTTAGTGCATGTTTCTCTCTGTGGAAAGAGAGATTCTCCATTGTTCCATTAGAGAGATTGAAAGTCAAACTTACCACTCTTAAAGACATGCTGAGCATTCAAAAGATGAGATAAAACTAAACCCACATACATATTGTAAAACTAACACAAAAGTAAACATGGAACTCTCCTTTTATTATTACTATTGTGATTAAAAGATGGATGGTAACAGAATTCTTGAAATAGGAGTTATATAATATAAAATAATTATTTCACATTGTTCTATTAAGAGCAATAATTAAAAACTAAGCATGGAAGAAAAAAATGATGGGAAGAGTAATTATTCTCTTGACAATACACTAATAGAATGTAACTTTTACAGCTTTCAGTTGGTTTTCCTTTAACAAAGCAAAATCTGTGATATACTTTTGAGAAAATCTATATCTTTCTAGAATGTTTTGATTTTTCCCAAACTTTGGCTTTTCCCCAAGGCTTACCACACTTAATTCAATATATGTTTTTTAGACAATTGTGCTTAGTATTCTAATGCTAAATTCATAGTTCAACACTCAACAATTCAACACTCAACAACAAGCAAGCTCCAGTGCAGGACACCCCAGGTCAAACAACTAGCAAGACAGGAACACAACCACACCCATTAGCAGAGAGGCTACCTAAAATCATAATAACATCACAGATACCCCAAAACACACCACCAGATGTGGTCCTGCCCACCAGAAAGACAAGATCCAGCCTCATCCACCAGAAGACAGGCACCAGTCCCCTCCACCAGGAAGCCTACACAACCCACTAAACCAACATTACCCACTGGGGGCAGACACCAAAAACAACAGAAACTATGAACCTGCAGCCTGAGAAAAGGAGATCCCAAACACAGTAAGTTAAGCAAAATGAGAAGACAGAGAAATACATAGCAGATGAGGGGGAAAGGTAAAAACCAACCAGAACAAACAAATGAAGAGGAAATAGGCAGTCTACCTGAAAAAGAATTCAGAGTAATGATAGTAAAGTTGATCCAAAATCTTGGAAATAGAATGGAGAAAATACAAGAAACGTTTAACAAGGACCTATAAGAACTAAAGAGCAAATAAACAATGATTAACAGCACAGTAAATGAAATTAAAAATTCTCTACAAGGAATCAATAGCACAATAACTGAGGCAGAAGAACTGATAAGTGACCTAGAAGACAAAATAATGGAAATAACTACCACAGAGCAGAATAAAGAAAAAAGAATGAAAAGAATTGAGGACAGTCTCAGAGACTTCTGGGACAACATTAAACACAACAACATCTGAATTATAGGGGTCCCAGAAGAAGAGATAAAGAAAGTGACTGAGAAAATATTTGAAGAGATTATAGTTGAAAACTTCCCTAATGTGGGAAAGGAAATAGTCAGTCAAGTCCAGGAAATGCAGAGAGTCCCATACAGGATAAATCCAAGAAGAAACAAAACTATCAAAAATTAAATACAAAGAAAAAATATTAAAAGTAGCAAGGGAAAAGCAACAAATAACATACAAGGGAATCCCCATAATGTTAACAGCTGATCTTTCAGCAGGAACTCTACAAGCCCGAAGGGAGAGGCAGGACATATTTAAAGTGATGAAAGTGAAAAACCTACAACCAAGATTACTCTACCCAGCAAGGATCTCATTCAGATTCGACAGAGAAATTAAAATCTTTACAGACAAGCAGAAGCTAAGAGAATTCAGCACCACCAAACCAGCTTTACAACAAATGCTAAAGGAACTTTTCTCTAGGCAGGAAACACAAAAGAAGGAAAAGATCTACAATAGCAAATGCAAAGCAATTAAGAAAATGGTAATAGGAACATACATATCAAAAATACCATAAATGTAAATGGATTAAATGCTCTGACCAAAAGACATAGACTGGCTGAATGGATAAAAAAACAAGACCCGTATATATGCTGTCTACAAGAGACCCACTTCAGACCTAGAGATACAGACTGAAAGTGAGGGGATGGAAAAAGATATTCCATGCAAATGGAAATCAAAAGAAAGCTGGAGTAGCAATACTCATATCAGACAAACTAGACTTTAAAATAAAGACTAATACAAGAGACAAATAGGACACTATGTAATGATCAAGGGATTAATCCAAGAAGAATACATAACAATTGTAAATATTTATGCACACAACATAGGAGCATAAATAAGGCAATATACAAGGCAAATGCTAACAGCCATAAAAGAGGAAATCAACAGTAACAAAATAATACTAGGGGACTTTAACACCCCAGTTTCACCAATGGACAGATCATCCAAAATGAAATAAATAAGGAAACACAAGCTTTAAATGATACATTAAACAAGAAGAACTTAATTGATATTTATAGGACATTCCATCCAAAAACAACAGAATACTCTTTCTTCTCAAGTGCTCATGGAACATTCTCTAGGACAGATCATATCTTGGGTAACAAATCAAGCCTTGGCAAATTTAAGAAAATTGAAATCGTATCAAGTAAATTTTCTGACCACGACACTATGAGACTAGATATCAATTACAGGAAAAATACTGTAAAAAATACAAACACTTGGAGTCTAAACAATACACTACTAAATAACCAAGAGATCACTGAAGAAATCAAAGAGGAAATTAAAAAAAAAAAAACCTAGAAACAAATGACAATGAAAACACAATGGCCCAAAACCTATGAGATGCAACAAAAGTAGTTCTAACAGGGAAGTTCACAGCAATCCTACCTTAAGAAACAAGAAAAATCTCAAATAAACATACTAAACTTACACCTAAAGCAATTAGAGAAAGAACAACAACAACAACAGAAAAAAAACAAAGTTAGCAGTAGGAAAGAAATCGTAAAAATCAGATCAGATATAAATGAAAAAGAAATGAAGGACACAATGGAAAAGATCAATAAAACTAAAAGCTGGTTCTTTGAGAAGATAAACAAAATCAATAAAGCATTAACCAGACTCATCAATGAAAAAATGAAGAAGATTTAAATCAACAGAATTAGAAATGAAAAGGAACAGTAACAACTTACACTGCAGAAATACAAAGGATCATGAGAGATTACTAAAAGCAACTATATGTCAATAAAATGGACAACCTGGAAGAAATGGACAAATTCTTAGAAAAGCACAACCTTCCAAGAATGAATCAGGAAGAAATAGAAAATATAAGCAGACCAATCAGAGCAATCAGAAGCACTGAAATTGAGAATGTAATTAAAAATCTTCCAACAAACAAAAGAACAAGACCAGATAACTTCACAGGTGAATTCAATCAAACATTTAGAGAAGAGCAAATACCTATCCTTCTCTAACTCTTCCAAAATATAGCAGAGGGAGACACACCCCCAAACTCATTCTATGAGGCTGCCATCACCCTGATACCAAAATCAGACAAAGATGTCACAAAAAAAAAGAATACTACAGACCAATATCAAGGGTGCACATAGATGCAAAAATCCTCAAAAAATACTAGCAAACAGAATCCAGCAGCACATTAAAAGGATCATACACCATTATCAAGAGGGGTTTATCTCAGGAATGCAAGGATTCTTCAATATATGCAGTTCAATCAATGTGATAAACCATATTAACAAACTGAAGGATAAAATCCATATGATCATCTCAATAGATGCAGAGAAAGCTTTCGACAAAATTCAACACCCATTTATGATTAAAAAAAATCCAGAAAGTAGGCATAGGGAGAACTTACCTCAACATAATAAAGGCCATATATGACAAACCCACAGACAACATCTTTCTCAATGGTGAAAGACTGAAACCATTTCCTCTAAGATTAGGAAAAAGAAAAAGTTGCTCACTCTCACAACTTTTACTCAACATAGTTTTAGCCACAGCAATCAGAGACAAAAAAGAAATAAAAGGAATCCAAATTAGAAAAGAAGTAAAACTGTCACTGTTTGCAGATGACATGATACTATACATAGAGAATCCTAACAATGCTACCAGAAAGCTACTAATCAGTGAATTTATTAAAGTAGTGGGATACAAAATTAATGCACAGAAATAAATCTCTTGCATTCCTATACACTAATGATGAAAAATCTGAAAGAGAAATTAAGGAAACACTCCCATTTACCATTGCAACAAAAAGGATAAAATAGCTAGGAATAAACTCACCTAAGGAGACAAAATACTTGTATGCAGAAAACTATAAGACACTGATGAAAGAGATTAAAGATGACACAAAAGATGGAGAGATACACCATGTTCTTGGATTGGAAGAATCAACATTGTGAAAATGACTATACTACCCAAAGCAATCTATAGATTCAGTGCAATCCTTATCAAACTACTACTGGCATTTTTCACAGAATTAGAAAAAAAAAATCACAGTTTGTATGGAAACACAAAAGACCCCAAATAGCCAAAGCAATCTTGAGAAAGAGAAACAGAGCTGGAGGAATCAGGCTCCTTGACTTCAGACTATACTACAAAGCTACATTAATCAAAACAGTATGGTACTGGCACAAAAACAGAAATATAGATCCATGGAACAGGATAGAAAGCCCAGAGATAAACCCATGCACATATGTTGACTTTATTTTTGATAAAGGAGGCAAGAATATACAATGGAGAAAAGACAGCCTCTTCAATAAGTGATGCTGGGAAAACTGGACAGCTACATGTAAAAGAATGAAATTAGAACACTCCCTAACACCATACACAAAAATAAACTCAAAATGGATTAAATACCTAAATGTAAGGCCAGACACTATAAAACTCTTAGAGGAAAACATAAGTAGAACACTCTATGACATAAATCACAGCAAGATCCTTTTTGACCTACCTCCTAGCGAAACAGAAATAAAAACAAAAATAAACAAATAGGATCTAATGGAACTTAAAAGCTTTTGCACAGAAAAGGAAACCATAAGCAAGATGAAAAGACAACCCTCCAAATGGGAGAAAATATTTGCAAATGAAGCAACTGACAAAAGATTAA
The DNA here is from genome assembly GCF_011762595.2 of Tursiops truncatus. Taxonomy (NCBI): domain Eukaryota; kingdom Metazoa; phylum Chordata; class Mammalia; order Artiodactyla; family Delphinidae; genus Tursiops; species Tursiops truncatus. The sequence goes on along the minus strand of NC_047047.1, from coordinate 84,633,320 downwards.
TCTTCAAAATACAAGCAGCTCATGAAGCTCATGGGCAGAAGACTAAATAGACATTTCTCCAAAGAAGATATACAGATTGCCAACAAACACATGAAAGTATGCTCAACATCAGTAATTATTAGAGAAATGCAAATCAAAACTACAATGAGGTATCACCTCACAACTGTCAGAATGGCCATCATCAAAAAATCTACAAGCAATAAATTTTGGAGAGGGTGTTGAGAAAAGGGAACCCTCTTGTACTCTTGGTGGGAATGTAAACTGATACAGCCACTATGGAGAACAGTATGGAGGTTCCTTAAGAAACTTAAAATAGAACTACCATATTACCCAGCATTCCCACTACTGAGCATACACCCTGAGAAAACCATAATTCAAAAAGAGTCATGTACCTCAACGTTCATTGCAGCACTATTTGCTATAGCCAGGACATGGAAGAAACCTAGGTGTCCATTGACAGATGAATGGGTAAAGAAGATGTGGCACGCATATACAATGGAGTATTAGCCATAAAATGAAACAAAATTGAATTACTTGTAGTGAGGTGGATGGACCTAGGGTCTGTCATACAGAGTGAAGTAAGTCAGAAAGAGAAAAACAAATACCATATGTTAACACATATATATTCAATCTGAGAAAAAAAAATGGCTCTGAAGAACCTAGGGGCAGGAGAGGAACAAAGATGCAGATGTAGAGAATGGACTTGAGGACACGGGGTGGGGAAAGGGTAAGCTGGGAAGAAGTGAGAGAGTGGCATGGACATATATACGCTACCAAATGTAAAATCGATAGCTAGTGGGAAGCAGCCACATAGCACAGGGAGATCAGCTTGGTGCTTTGTGTTCACCTAGAGTGGTGGGATAGGGAGGGTGGGAGGGAGATGCAAGAGGGAGGGGATATGGGGATATATGTATACGTATAGCTGATTCACTTTGTTATACAGCAGAAACTAACACAACAATGTAAAGCAATTATACTCCAATACAGATGTTAAAAAAATATGCAAACAAGAATTGAGCTGGGAGATGGGCCCACTTGAATTCTAGTCTCTACACGGACAATATTTCACTGTAGCCTTGATTCACTTCTCATAGTGTAAAACGATTTCTAAAGTCTGTTATGGCAAAGGTAGACACGATTAGGGTTGCCTTTAACCTATGTATATACAAAAGTGTGTCAATTATTTTCAGGTCCATTAAGTGAGGAATATCTGGTTTTGAGAATGGTTATTCCTCACAGCAAAAGCACAGAGCCTGGCATACCAAACTTTTGATAAGAGAAGTTGGATAACAATTTGGTTGAACTGAAAGGCTGCAGGGAGCTGCTCTCTCCATGTTTGGCCTGAAAGCAGTTAGCAAACTGGAAGGATGCTGACTTCATCTCACTTCCTTTCTTCTGCCACCTAACCTTCTCTAAGCAGACAATTTAAAATACCATAAAACACTCTTGCAAACTCCATCTCACCATGTTAAACTTGTTTCCAGAATCCAAGGTGACTTCTGGAGGTTCCCACATCTGCACCTTCTCCTGCAGACCCAGAGCCATTCCTTCAAACAACCTCCTCAAATGATTCTGGGTGTGCAACGAGGACAGAGTGGATACATGATTCTTATGACATCTCAGAGTCCAGGATGAAAGCTAACATGCAGCAAATATGAATTCGCCCTACACTTCCAGGTATATGCAAATGCATTCATTATTCTTTAACTTATGGTAGGTTCTATTTTGAGCCCCTGGTCAGAGGTGGAGGCAGACACAGAGTGCAGCCCTGCCGGGAGTTCACAGTTCACATGCAAGCCCTGCGGGGTCCCTGGGGGAGACCTCCCAGCCCCGTGTCTTCTCTCCTTGAAGGCATCTGCTGAGATGTCCAGCCTCCAGGGCTCCTCACATCCCACCGGAAGCTGCACTGAGACGTCCCAAATTCCAGTCCGCCCGCCATGTCAAATCCAAGGCTCCCTTCACCCTGTGGCAAGCTGGAGGCTCAGAATTCACTCTGCTGCTTTCAAGTCACTCTAGGGCATGCGGATCTTTTCAAGGATCTCCTATTGCCTCTGCCTACCTCAAATGTCTGGGGAGGGTCTCTGGCATGAATATTTTATAAAAGTTCCTCCCCACCATAACTGCCCTGGTGAATCTAATGGCAAACAGGGTTAAGAGCCACTGCCCAGGACTTGAGTGTACCCACTGCCTCTGTGGGTGATGACATCCCAAGGACACAAGTCCCTTCTCATCTACAAAACTTTTGAGTTCAGCTGAAGCCCATTCTCCTTCTCACTGTCTGAGAGTCAATCTACCCTCTGCTAAATCTCCACCTCCAAACGCCCACCTTCACACAGCCAGGTGTGGCCAAGTTCTCTGGTACATTTATATAACCTCACTGACTCTCAGTTTCTTCATCTATGACATGGGGACAAGAATCAGAACCCAGAATGTTTATATAGGTGTGAAATAAAAAGAAGAAAGTTTCTGTCTCATAACTGACTATTGATAAATGGTAAATATTTGTCAAGTACCTCCGGTGTGCTAAGCGTTGTTCTAGGCATTGGAGATAAAGGAAAGCAAAGTCTTTGTTCTCACAAGTTTACCTTTTAATGATGGAAGGTAGACAAGTGAATACATATGTAAAATATTTAAGTCTTAGGGAATAATTTGTGCTAGGAAGAGAAGCTCAGCTTGGCACATCCACGTCATGGGGCAGGCAAACAATTCATTTGGCTCTACTTTGGGCTCCTTGAATCACAGTAGTAACTCATGGACACTCTTCTCATCAAAATCCTCCAAAATGATTCGTATCTCAGAATTTAATCCAAAATCCTTACTGGCAACACAATGCTCTTTTCAACTCACCAGAGGCTCTTTCTGTCATTCTCCAAGTGGACATACTCTCTGTCTCTAAATCCATGTAGTTGTTTATCCACACCTCATCAGTGTCACTTTCATTGTGCGCCTTTGTAATATTATAAAAGACTCCTATAGTTTCTCTCCTTCTATAGAACTAGGTAACTTTGAGATTTTTCTGTTTCATAAGAGAATATTACGTTTTTGACATTATTTTGTTTTATTTGGCATCCTAGAAACTGCGTTAACACATGCTTTTTTAAATAACAGGTGCTCAATTAAAGCATGTTCTGCATAAATGAAACATTAACAAAAGCCAGATATAGATACACATTTCAAAGATGTGTTTGTTGTTACCTGGAATTTTTGCATCACAGGAGCGTTTTTGTAACATTTTTCAGCTTTAGCAATTGCTCTTCAAGCCTTTGGAACTGATGACATGTAGAGAAGCTGAATTATGCTGCTTGGCTTCTCTAACAGAAAAAAATATTAAGAGAACTACTGGGATTTGCCGCACTTGAGCTATTATGATTCCAGCTAAGGTAATGAGAGAAGAGGATGTGGCAGGAGCAGAAATGTGTTTTGATATTTATTTAATTTCAGCCTAGCATATTTACACTAATTAGAGCTGTGCTTTGCAGACAGATGTTCAAATCAGCTGGGAACACAGGAGGCAAATAAAAGATTCCTAGAATTCCCTGTGGTTTTAGCTGGAGTGACAGAGTCCTTGGCACGGACAGGTTTTATGTGCAGGTATGGAAGGCCCCTTTGCCATCACTCTTGAATTTCAGGATGGAATCTGAGCTACTTGTCCTAGCACTCTTTGGATTCCAGATTTCTCACTGTTGTTTTCATTTTGTTTAGTCTCATTCCAAAGCTGGCCCTGCTCCCTATCTCTACCCTGAACCCAGTCTGTATTACTGCTCAGCCCAAGATTCTCCTCTCCTTTGACCCACTGGATGCTCGGTCCTCGTGAAAATGGACACCAGCGTCAATGTGATATGGAGTCCAGGCCATGTGGAAATCTTGGTTCTCTTACTTTCGAAGTTGGGAACTTAGTGTAATTATTTTATAATTTTCCTAGCCTCAGTTAACTTATCTGTATAATGGGAATAGTTGATCTTATTACAGGTGTGTGTGCAGATTGAATGAAACAATGTACATAAAGTGTCTAGCACAGAATAAGTGATCAAGTGTGTGACTCCTGGTTCTTAGCCATAACCATCCCAGTTAACACACCGCAGCTGGAAACTACTAGTAATCCAATGTCTGCTGGAAACTACTAGTAATCCAATGTCTGTTCCATCGCCCTCAGTAACCTTTTGCTTTCTGTTAAGACACTAGGACATACACAGATGTTGCTGTGTACTCTAATCTTTCTGCATATTTATCATCTATCTAGCTATGTTATCATTTAATTTATTTAAGGAAATTTCAGGACTTCCCTGGTGGTCCAGTGGTTAGGACTTCACACTTCCACTGCAGGGGGCACAGGTTTGATCCCTGGTCAGGAAACTAAGATCCTGCATGCCGCGTGGCAGGGTCAAGTATACACACACACACACACACACACACACACAAATAAAGCCACTTCTTTCCTGGCTCAATATATATTCTCTTTCCATAAACTGTGTACCTCTCCCACCAGGTTTAAAGCCCCTGCGGTTTAGTGATGAATGGTCACCTACATGACAGATTTCTTGCTGAGGCCACCTGGATGGTCATGAAACTCCACCTCCAGACTAAAGCAAGGGTCCCCATTCCTGGCTGACACCAGCAGGGGTGCCCATTATGGTTCATAACTGGAGCCAGAGGCAAAGCTGAGCCTCAGTTCCGGGTGTGAGGAGTCCAGCTGTTGTTTCCAGTCCACATGAGGTGGTCTTTTGTGAGTTTTCACATCTTCTGTATTCCTTTGTTTTTGGATTTCATCGTTTGTTTTTTCTTTCCTTTTAACACTTCTTTGTTTGAAGCATTTTCTTTGGCTATTTTTTTCGGATCTGTTTCCTGTCTAAGAAGTTGATGTTTCATTGTCTTTGGAGGATCTTCTTCTCTAGGAAGTTGAATAAACACTAGTGTAAGGATCACAGGAAAAATCTCCTCATTAAGCCAACAAAATCGTCACAGTTAAGACACGGCCCAGCTTCAGGCTCCAAGGCCAGGCCTCCACAAAATGTTATTTCATTATATTTACAATTAACACATTACTTATTTACACAACTGATTTTTCTCTCTGCTTTCTGATTCCAGTTACCTCCTTTTTAGCATCATATATTGTAGGTTTATTCTTAATGTCTAGTAAAATATAAACTTTTATTGATTCAGTCAAAGGAGAAAGAAAATAAATATCTGTTGGCTACTTAATGTATTTCAGGCAATGAGATTAATGCTGTATTTATCTCTATAAAGTCTTCTAGTAGAAGTATTATGCTCATTTTTATACTAAGGAAACCAAATTTTAGAAAGTCTAAACAATTTCTCCAGAATCCAGTAGAAACACTGAGATTCAAACTCAATTTTCATTTATTTTTTAATTTAATTTTACTCATTTTACTGAAGTATAGGTTTTTTTTTGGTCTTTTTTTTTGGTTTTTTTTTTGGCAGTATGCAGGCCTCTCACTGTTGTGGTCTCTCCCGTTGTGGAACACAGGCTCCAGACACGCAGGCTCAGTGGCCATGGCTCACGGGCCTAGCTGTTCTGCGTCATGTGGGATCTTCCCAGACCGAGGCATGAACCCGTGTTCCCTGCATCGGCAGGCGGACTCTCAACAACTGCGCCACCAGGGAAGCCCTGAAGTATAGTTGATTTACAGTGTTGTGTTAGTTTCAGCAAAGTGCTTCAGTTTACATGTATAAGACTTAACTTTCTTGATTAAAATACATGTTCTTGATTCATCACTTCTTGTAGTTTTAACGTTTTTATTATATTTGGAACTTTTTATGACAGTGTAATTAGATTCCAATTTCAAGATTTAATTTCTTTAACATATTTGTTTTTTATGGAAAGAGTAGTAGAAATTAAGGTACATTTTTAAAAAATAAAACATTCTTAAATAATGATGTGCAAATTTTTCCAAGGCAAATTTTTTGTAATAATCATGAGATTCTAAAGATGATGCTAAATATGTTTTTGTGTCAGATAGATATAAGTTTAATTCTTGGCTATATTATACTATCTTTGAGGCCTTGGGCAAATTATTTAATTTTTTAAGCCCTCAAGTTCCTCATTTGCATATGGGGTAATAATAGATATTGTCTTGCCTGGGCTTTCCTGGAAAGCAGAACTGAGACAAGGCTGATCTAGATGGTGAATTCTGAGGAGCGATTTCAGGGAAAAGGAATGAAGCAGTGAGAAGAGTGAAAGCATTTCTTGGTGGTTCCTGCCCCCATTGCTCAATGGTCTATGTGCTGTTAACTCCCTCACATTTCCCGGCTGTGCATGCATGGGTACGGGCATCTCAGGAGCTCAGGGAGCTAGGAAAGCAAGAGGCAGTGCAGCTGAGACTAAGGGTTGTCATGTCACACCTGCGCAAAAGTGGTTACTGCAACATCAGCTAGGTGAAAAGTGGAGCTGAGAGACCTGGATGGGTCAACAACGATATACTAGTTCTACTCCTTTGCTCCTGCCTTCCATTAAGTCCAGTCTGACAGAGAGCCTTCAAAGTGGTGGACAACTTGAGAGGGTTAATATAACAAGACACAGTCTGTGTTCTTGTTCCTACAATTGACCTGTCATCTCTGATAAGGATGAATCACTTCCTCTGTAGGATGAATGAAGTCTGATGAAATTAACCTCCCACCAAGTGTTTTCCTGGTCTTCATGAAGTGTCATGTTGAGGCTTCAGAGTTGGTCACTGCAGTGGGCAGTTTGGGCTTTCAGCACTGACAATAGTTAGATTAGCCTTGGTGAGAAGAAGTTTGTGTTACTGGGTCAACACAAAGCTTCCATCTTTGCCACCATGACCACTCCATTTACAGACCCTTTGGAGAAGCACTAGGTGGGCCAAGGTAAGAAGCAATGTGTTGTAAATACTGCTTGTGACTTCTCTGTAGACACTCTGCAGACACTATTAATGTAATAATTACTACACTTTTAATATCAAAATGTAAAGCACAAATAGTTTGCACACATTGTACACATTCCCATAGATCCACCCACCTCCTTCAATCTCCTTGTCTTCCTTTGCTCAACCATCCAAGCCATTCTTGCTTGGTCAGGAGTCCATTTGGACCACATGATTTTCTTCTCCTATATGACAAAGCAATATACTGTTCAGAGTGCTGCCTATAAAGATTTCCTTTTACTACCGCTTTCAAGTCCAACACAAATGGGGTTATTTTGTGGCAGCAGTCCATTTTCAGATGATTCATTTGTAAACTGGACCCAATTTTTCTTTATCAGCAGGTAGGTTAAGGAAGAGGCATCTGTTCAGAAAGGTGACTGGAGAGGTGTAATAGAAGTAGTTAGGCATCCTGTCCATGTAATTATCTCATGTCCTCTAGATTTGCTCAGACCCAATCCCGTATGTACCACTTCCATTGTATGATGAATTAACATTCTGCTGGCCTAGCAGATCCAATAATAACCTTCTCATGTAGAACAGCTGTGGTCAAGTTAGCGTGAGTCATCACTATAGTATAATATAGCCCACCATCTGGACAGTTTTCCCCTGGATCGTCTCTTAACTGGTTGTTTCTTATGATTTAGGTCTCAGTCTAAATATCATCTACTTGGAGAGGCATTCTCCACCTGCTTTAGAAGTAGACAGTCTTCACCATTCGTCTTTTGGTCCCTCTCTTGCCTTACGCTGATTTACTCTCCTCATCTTCACTCTCTGAAATAATTAAGTTTACTTGTTTGTCTCCTGTCTATCTTTTGCACCTAAATTTACGCTTTATAACATCACGGGCCTTACTTCTTTTGTTTATATCATACATGCTGCATCTAGAGCTGTGTCTCAGCAGTTGGTAGATGCTCAAAATATTTTAATTCATAAATATATATTTTTAAACACCTAATATTTTACGACACTGTGCTTCTTAGTGTGACGTGTGTGCGTGTGTGTGTAACCGTGCCCCAGTTTGGTGATCCTCAGCAAAGCTGCAGAAGAGACCATCCACCACCAGGAATCAGATCCTCACCACTGTTGTTGAATCTCCTTAAAGATGAGGTTTGGTTCTGCAAAGGTCTGATTTTTAATTGAGGCATTGATCAGGAAAACATCATCCTGGGTGTTTTGATTCATAGGTTGACTCAAAATAATATAAGCATAGCATATTAATTGTAGAAAAATCCATTTCATTCTTATCAACAAAGAATTGAACACATATCTTCTTAAAAAGATACTGTTGTCAAAAAATGAGGGATTATCCAAGGTCAGCAAATATTAATTGGATTAATGTAAATTTATAATTTCACTATAAAATGATTTTAGAATGAATCCATTACAGCTATACATACTAATATAGATGACTCAAAATATTCACATTGAGAGAAGAATGTATGTTGATGAAGATCACATACAGTCTGATTTTATCTCTAAAATTTGATCAGGGATTGTTTCATTTATATGCATTCACAGTAGGGATCTACACATACAATGTGGAAATACTAGAGAAATCATAAAATACAGATTCTTAGTTACTTCTGATAAGAAGGAAGATACAATTGGAAAGGGGTGTACTGGAGGCTTCAGAGGTAAACGTAATATTTTAAATACAATAAATTTAAGGTTTGGATACAGATAATTGGCTTTATTATTATTTTAAAGCCATTTATCAACGTGCACATATATAAGCAAATGGTATATATGTGTATATATGTTTATATACAGTTACTCTTTTACGTATGATACATTCATGGTAAAATTAAAATTACTAATGAAGATGCCAATGAATTCCATTCATAGGTCAATGTCGACTTTACCCCCAAGGCCAAGATTTATTCTCAGCAGTGACAGAGTATAGCCAGCACTGGATGCTCTTGGCATCTTCAGTTTTGCATTTGGGAGGGAAGTGCAAGTGTACCTGGGCAATCTCCCCAGAAAGACTAGAACTTATACAGATGTGAAAGAGTTGAGTCTTGTACAGAAACTGCATAACATCATGGGCCTTACTTCAAATGAACACTGTTCTCAACCAGTTTTCAACCATCAAATGAAAACTGTCCTCAACCAGTTTTCCATAAGTCATAATCTTTTCTTATAGATATTTTCATATTCAACCAGATTCAACTGCATGCCAAGACAACACTCAGCTTGTATGGGTGTAATTTCCTACACATACTCAAAATACAAAACCAACAAGTGAAAAATACATCCCTACATACATATATGATGTCTTTAATGTTTGGGCCCCAGCTAGGCTCTCTCATTCTAGAAATGGGAGAGGTGGTGACCATGGATGAAACAGAGGTGTATGTTATAAGTGCCATGGTGGTTTGACAGAGGCCATGGCAGGGCTGTGAAGAGTCTTAACAAACAGGTGTGAACAAAGCTCTATGGGGATCTTTAAGGACCCACTTGACTCTAGTAGAGGACTGGGGTAGGGGAATTGAACGTTGCCCCTGATGATTTGGCAGGAAAGGCGAGAAGATGTGAGACGGAGAAAACCACCTTAGTACAGACTCTAAAGTGCTGCCTGATTTGGCTGGGAAACAGCAGTGGTAGCACATTTCTCCATGTCCTGCAAGGAGAGGTGCCCTTTCCACTCTAGTTTCCTTCTGACCCTCAGAACCATCTGGCTTTCTGACGTGCTGCTGAGTGGAGAGGAAAACCTGGTTGCCAGGTCCAGCATGCAGGAATGGATTTGGCCTCCTCTTTCCTCAATAAATGGCATGCCAGGCAGTCATCTAATTTCCTTCTTTTAGCATTCCATTTATACAACATCTTTCAAAGCAATTACAAATAAATCTCTGCTAAAAAGAGGTTTCCTCTTCTTTTAACATCAATCCGACCCAAACCAAGAATGATTTTTAGAGACCTCGCTGTTGTTTATGAGATTGTTGGAGAAAGGCCTAAAACAACCACAGTGCTTGGCTGTGTCCAAACCAAGAGTTCTCCATCACCCTTCTCCAGCCGTTACCAGGGCTGTGGTCACTCCTTTCAGTGCCAGAAATGCACACTCAGCATGATGTCTAGAAATTACAATGTAGCCTCTCCCCCCTTATTCATTCCAGAAGCATTAGTATTAATTTTTATTGATTTTCAAAAATACATAGCAAAGCAAAAAGCCATTTCAAAGAACTTTAACTGTGGGAAAGCTTTTACTAGGTCATAACCTCGTTAATTTATGTTCAATTCTAATTCTTCCTTACTTAACACAGCCTTACACTGGTGACCCAAGATTTTTGGCCTGTCTTTATGGTCTGCTTGTGAGTTACTCCCCATGAGTAAGCCGATACACTAGGAAGGAAGGCACTGGTTAACCCTTCAGTCTACTGAAGACTTAAGCCATTGTCTCATACAAGACCTTACAAAGTGAAGGGTGTGAGTGCCAACAGGTCTCCATTCCCTTGTATCCCAGTGTCAGTGTCCCAGAGCTGTCCACATGAATGTCAATTTTCAGAAGAAAATCACTGAGCCTCCAACCAGCCAATGGACCACAGCAGTGAACACCTGATTTTTAGATAGGGTGCAGCTTATTGTCTTTCCCAACTTAATTTCTCTCTGTGTTTTTTTGCTTTCTAATCTAAAAGGACTACTTAGACATCCAAATTGCAAATATTTATGGGGTATATTTCTCATTAAAAAGTTTATAGGGCTTCCCTGGTGGCACAGTGGTTGAGAGTCCGCCTGCCGATGCAGGGGACATGGGTTCGTGCCCCGGTCCGGGAAGACCCCACGTGCTGCGGAGCGGCTGGGCCCGTGAGCCATGGCCGCTGAGCCTGCGTGTCCAGAGCCTGTGCTCCGCAACAGGAGAGGCCACAACAGTGAGAGGCCCGCGTACCGCAAAAAAAAAAAAAAAAAAAAAAAAAATTTATAAATAAACGCTGGAGAGGGTGTAGAGAAAAAGGAACCCTCCTACACCGCTGAAGGGAATATAAATTGGTACAGCTACTGTGGAGAACACTATGGAGGTTCCTTAAAAAATTAAACACCGAACTACCATATGATCCTTCAATCCCACTCCTACACATATACCTGGAGAAAACTCTAATTCAAAAATGTACATGCACCCCAGTGTTCATCGCAGCACTATTTAAAATAGCCACAACATGGAAGCAACCTAAATGCCCATCAATAGAGGAATGGATAAAGTTGTGGTGTATATATACAATAGAATATTACAGTCATAAAAAGAATAAAATAATGCCATTTGAAGCAACATGGATGGAACTAGAGATTATCATGTTAGCTGATGTAAGTCAGACAGAGAAAGACATATATCAAATGATATCAGTTATATGTGGAACCTAAAAAATGATACAAGTAAACTTATTTACAAAATAGAAACAGACTCACAGGCACACAAAACAAACATGGTTACCAAAGAGGATAGCAGGGGCGAGGAGAGAGATAAATTAGGAATTTGGGATTAGCCTATACACTCTACTATATATAAAATAGATAAACAAGGACCTGCTGTATAGCACATGGAACTATATTCAATATCTGTAATAACCTATAATGGAAAAGATACTGAAAAAGAATATATATATACACACACACATACATATAACTGAATCACTTTGCTGTACACCTGAAATTAACACAACACTGTAAATTTACTATTCTTCAATAAAAAAACAAAGGTTACAAAAGCATCTTAAAGGACTCCTTAGACTTCCAAATTACAAACAGTCATGGGGTACCTACTCAGGGCTCAGGACCAAGGATGTCAGACAGCTTATACGTTGCTTGCCCTTGGGTAGCTCACAACACTCTTGGGGCCGGTAAGTAAATGATGTGACTCATTGTAAAAAGGATGTGATGAAGTATTAGGGAGCTTAGGAGAAGGACCTGGAAGACTTCCTGAAAGAGGAGGCACAAGCTGAGTCTTGAATTATAAGTAAAAGTTTGGCCAGTTAAAGAGGGTGGGATAGAGCATCCAGTCAAAGTGAACACTTTGTCCAAAGCAGCTACAAGATATATATGGTTGGTGAAAGAGGTAGTGTGTGTGTGTGTGTGTGTGTGTGTGTGTGTGTGTATGTGTGTGTGTCTGTGGAGAGGGGTGGGAAGGAAGCTAAAGACGTGGGCAAGAGCTAGTTGGTGAGGGACTAAACCAAGGAGGTACGGAGGGACCCTAAGCCGGAGAGTGGCCGGTCTGACAAAGCTCCTTCTAGTCCACTTCTTAGCACACATTTTCTTCTGAGGCTCAAGGCTTGATCTGCATTTGTAAGACTGCATTTCAATTCAGGCATAGAGACTTTCTAAGGCCAATAGATACAATAACCCCCTAATCAATGAATTTGCTCCTTTCTCTGTGATTATTTTTTCTGCCTTATCTCCACTCAGGTACAGAAGAAAAGTCAGTGCTATAACACCAACATTTAAAAGCATACAACAGAACTTCTAAAAGTATTAAAGTATTTATTTAGGAGATATTTAAGTCTGCCAGCTAAGTAACAACATTTATGTGGAAATTCCAAGTGTGTCCTAAGACACTGGAAAGAGTTTCAAGAAATCAGTCTTGAATAAAGGACATATCTCTGCTTCTTTACCAGTATTTTGTTCTTTCAAAGTCCAAAAGAAGAAGGCACCCTAATGAAATAACTAACATTAACATATTAAGTTCCAAATGCAAAATTGCAAAGGCACAAATAAAAATTGAATAAGATGTTAATATTTGGCTTTTTTGTTTGTTTTCTTTGTTTTATGAGACAACAGTCTGACAGTCTTGTCTCTTCCAGAAATTTTCTTTCCGCTACCTGCTTAATTGTAAGTGTGATTTGCAACATACACATACATACTCAAGAGAATTTTAGAGACAGAAGAGACATACATTAAAACTTATCTCTCTAAGGAATGAGTCCTGGGGATGTAATACATAGCATGGAAACTATAGTTGACAATACTGTACTGTATTCTTGAAAGTCGCTAAGATAGTAGATTTTAAACTTTCTTACCACAGACACACACAGACACACACACACAATGGTAACTATGTGAGTTGACAGATGTGTTAATTATCCTTACTGTGGTAATCATTCCATGATATATATTTATATTAAATACTCATGTTGAACACCTTAAACTTAAATAATGCTATATACCAATTCCTTCTCAGTAGAGGTGGGGGAAATGTATCTACTCCAATTCTTCTCTTTATGCTGACAAAGAAATTGAGATCCAGGGAGAAAAGGGATTATTTCAGGTTCACCAGTAAATGAGAGAAAGATCAAGGTAAGAGTGAAGTTTCTTATTCCACGATGGTGCCCTTGTGTCTTCATCCACCTTCACATGCCCTCCCTCCTCTCTCTCCCCTATCCCTCCCCCTTTCCTCCCCTCCCTCCCTCCTTCCGTCCTTCCAACCGTTCTTTCTTGTCCAGAGCTAACAATTTATCATGAACCTTTCTCTGGACATACTTTACTTTGTGAGAAGCTCCTCTCACATCCTCACATATATTTTTATGAGGCTCCATCTACCTTTACTTACCTTCTAAGAAATTCTCCGAAAGGGAAAACTAACGTTTCCTTATCAGGTTTGTCTGGATATTTTAGCAAAGTTTCCAGCTGTTTTGTGAGGCATTAAGATAGAAATTTGCCAAGTGCGATGCTTTAATCATCATATCATTAAGCAAAATAAACATAATGTGACTTTATAACATCTGTACCTCGGGATCTTTGGAAGGAAAACAAGCCCAGCCATCTGCTTCTTCTATTTTCTTCTCTAAAAAGTCCATCTCAGCCCTCCCCCTGTAAATGTCCATCACTCCCCCCTCCTAACCTGCTCCAGCAAGCCCCCCTTCCCCGGGGCAAGGGACGCTCTGGGGAGCACCTTGAGATGCTGATTTGAGGCGAGACTTTTGGAAAAGCTTTCCATTTGCCTCTCATTTGGACTTAGGCCATGGGATTAACCTCAAAGTGCTTCCCTCAGGCAGATTCAAAATAAGCTTTAGACTATGTGAAGTCGGTCTTTGAACTTTTGAGAAGAGGCCTCTGAATTCCGGAGGGTTGGCAGGCAGACAAGCAGGGTGGACGGCTTACAGCTCCTGGGCCTTTCAGCCGGTTAGATAAAAATCAGGTCGGCCAAGGTCCTGAATATGTTTTTTCAGGAAGGGAATAAAAAAATGCTTTTGCCAAAAGTCTCCTTTTGTGACCAGTGTGATTTTAATTACATTTTTTTGGGGGGTGGCATTGTCAGAAGCCCTGAACCAGAAAATGCATTTAATTAGAAACAAAAACAAACAAACAATTCCTCAAAAAAATGAGTTTAATGCTATGGAGAAGGTTAACAGCATGAGACATAAAAGTTTCTAAAGTTATTTCACGGAAAATATTTTCTTTCTTTTAGGAAAAAAAAGATGGTAAAGAAGTCATTAAACGTTAAGAGAAATTATTTCACGGAAACTATTTTCTTTCTTTTAGGAAAAAAAAGATGGTAAAGAAGTCATTAAGCATTAAAAGAGATTTTGTTAGGTTAAATGGACAACAAAAATGTAAAAAGGGAAGATCAAGACAAAGTTAGAAGAAATGTTTCGACTGATTCTATTCTTAGTTTTCTGGTCACTGTGTTAATCAGTGTTTGTAAAGTGTGGTTAAATTTATTTTGAATACATGGGGACACATCATCTATCAGCAAATATGTCTCTATATAGTCACAAATGGTACATGTGACAGTGTGCAGTTACTTGAGGTCATTATAATGCACAGTGTAGACAGTTCATAGCAGTTTAGTTATGTATATAGAGCACACATCTTTATGTATTTGGACATCACTTTCTATGGTATGGTGGTGTCCATACCGTGTTACAATGTTAAAGCCGCATCACTCCTATCACTTATATGTGGAACCTAAAATATGATTCCAAGTAGGTAGGGGGATGAGGGAGGGTTGGATTGGGAGTTTGGACCTTAGCAGATACCAACCATTATATATTGAATGGATAAACAACAAGGTCCTACTGTATAGCACAGGAAACTACATTCAATATCCTGCGATAAACCATCATGGAAAAGAATATGAAAGAGAATATACATATGTGTAAAACTGAGTCACTTTGCTGTACACCAGAAACTAACACAACATTGTAGATGAGCTATACGTCAATACAATAAGTAAATAAATAAGTAAAATGCATCTCTCCTTAATGCCTATCCGATGAAGTCCAGCCTCCCAACCGGGCACACTGCCCTTGGAGGATGGCTCATTTCCAACACCCCATCTACCCCTGGCCCAGAAGCTCACTATGCTTAGGCAACACCAATTTCAATTCTGCTAGAATTGCTTTGTATCTCTGAGATGCTCCACATGTGGGCTCCTCTGCTTGGAATGGTTTTCTCCACTCTTGCCCTCCACGGGGTCCCCTTTACCCAGCCTCTGGAGCAAGGCTCTCCTGTGCTCACTCTTGCAGGTCCTCCCACAGGCCTCTCACCATTTAGGATTTTGTAATTGTTGATGTTTTTTTTCCAACTCAGTAACATGGACTAGCCCAATTTTTTAGTGCAACAGCTGTGCTCTTCCCTTCGTATCCCTAACTACAGGACTGCATCCGACATGAACTCAGTGTGCAGTAAGAATTTATTGATGGATCATTAAAAAAGGAAGGAAGGAAAGAAAGGAGGGAGGGAGGGAGGGAGGAAGGAGAATAAAAGGAATTGAGGAAGAAAGGAAAAAAGAGGTTTAATTATTTTGGAGCTTTTGCCATTATAGCTTTTAGCAGCAATAAGTGAAAAGACTTGGGAGAAGAACCAGGAGGTTGATTTCAAACAGAGAAGTAGATTGAGGGCACCAAAGGAGAACCTGTAAGACCTCTGCAGGCGCCATGAGCAAATGCAGATGTGATGCCAACAGCAGAATACCAGTCCTCTATCTCTTTTATTCCTTTTCTTTTCTTTTTTTTAAAGACCAGTTGTTTTGATCAGATCTTTAGGAATCTGATTATTTAGTACTTCTACATTTTACCAGATTTTTAGTAGGCTAACTTCTCTTGTAGGAGGCCTCTTTTAAGAAATATATGTTGTTAAAAATAAAGGGGGGAAATTTAAGTTTAAAACATTTTGAGAGGTTAAAAATTACATTAGAACAAACGAGACCCCTTCATGGAGTAAGTAACCAAATCTGAGAAGTATGTGCTATCTCCATGGAGAAAATTTGAGCTTAAGTGAAACCAGAGGAGGCGGGTCATTCTGTGCTGACCCCAAATGCCTTGTACTCAGGTCTGACTCCAATTCAGAATCCGTCGGCAGTGCTGGAGCTCTGCACAGAAGGGCTTTGTGGCCATCTGGGGGTGTTTATTTCAAGTTAATTTTTCATCTAAGTTAGAGGAAACTTGCAAAACCCAATGAGATAAACTGCAGAAAGGAAGCAAAGCTCCAATAGGAAGGTGTGCCTGGAGAGACTGCTCATTTGTAAAACTCTGACTACTGGAGAAAATAAAGAATTCTTCAGAAGAAATGGCTGGAGAAGCTTCTCTCACAGTAGAAACAGGAGGTGGTGCAAACTTGGATTAAAGTGTCCGACACCTCGGATACCAATTTTTGATTGTGAGCATTCAATTCTTAACACCATATGCAATAGCAATATCATCTTATGAGAAAATCTGTCTTTAGATGATTAAACAAATTGGTCTGTAAGCTCACTTCAAGTCTCTCAACTGGTTTTGAGGATGCGAGAATATTCTTTCTTAAAACTACAAGGTTGTTTATTTGTATCAATATAAATGTCTTAACAATTTAGATTTTCTTAAAAGGGTATTCTGAAGATGACTAGCTCCTAAGATATTAGTAACTATTGTGTACATTTGGGAAATTTGAGCTAAACAAATTTCAGTGAGTCAAAGACTTCTTAAAGCCTCACGTTTGAGGATGCAAGGTCAGTTTTCCAAAGATAAGGACTCTGTTCCCAATCTGTCCTTCTGCTTCTCAACCTTGATTATAAAAGCATTCTTAGTAGAAGCAAACTTTGAGAAATACTGATTTAATATCATAGAATATGAAAGCTGAATCAGACTTCTGAGGGAAATCTTACTGCTTATTTGAATTTTGTGAGATCTGAAAGAGAGAAAATCCTGGTATCATTTTCAAAGTAGTTATTTGGAAGATCTAGGATAGGACACAGAAATCTGAAGTTTTAAAACATTCTCTGGCAATTCAGAACAAGATGGCATTGCCTGGAAACCACAAATTAAGCCATTACCTTTTATTTTACATAAAAGGAAAATGAATTCTAACTATGAAACTCAATTACTGGCCCTTCATATTTAATGAATTTCAACTCTATTACAGCCTGCTTCAAAAAGTCTACCCTGGCTTCCATTTTCTTGTGATTCACATCCCATCAGACCTGAGAGATGTCTGATTGACAAGGCACTGTAAGAAAGTCTGATCTAGTAAACACACAAAGTGCTTATTTTGAAAGCCATACAGACTGGGTTCTGGTCTCAGTCCTGTCTTTAATTAGTAAGTTGATTCAGAAAAATTCTTTTTCATCTTCCAAATGAAAAGTTTGAAGGTAGCTCCTAAGAGCAATTCTGTTCTGATTAAGTAGAAAGATGCTACAGGACATTATTGTTATATCATAAATTTCAGTTCAACTACGTATGTATTCCTGACAAAGGCTGCCCAAGCTACATACTTGAGGGCAAAGTGGACTGGCTAAGTAGTTCCTAAAGCCAGCAGGGAAAAAAGCCTTCCAGACGTCTGACCACACTCCAGGAGTGATCCCACCAGAAAGTGACTCATGCATACCATTTGCTTCAATTCACTGGTCTGAGTGATCACAGGAGATCAAAAGTCAGACTCATAACAGGAAGTGCTTCTAAAATTATAGCCCCCTCCCTGAACCTGACCTTCCTGCTATCTGTTCTTTGTGATGGGGCATAATTGAGCCAGCTCTGGTTACAGGGACAGAGGGTTGGGAGAGCCAAACGGTCAAAATGAGGTGCCTCTGTCTCAGCATCAATCACAGAAGAGGGTTTCTTTGTGCTTTGAGTGACAGGGGCCAGGTTCAGTTCCCAGGTTTATAACTGTGGATCATTTTCAGCTTCAGTGCTTAGTGAGGACACAAGTTTTCTCCAGATGGCTTTTCTGTGAAAAGGTGAGTGCTTTACCATTCATCTGGTCCTTCTCCTTGAGATTTTTAAACTTTCTCTGGAGAAAAACTCTAAAGAATTCTGGTGAGCTTACCTTTGGGTCTTCAGCAACCTCAGGGGCTGAGCAGGGCAATGAGCTTGCAGGGTGAAGGGGCTGATGAAGCTGTTTTCCAATCTTCAGATACTCCCAACAGTGCAGTGTCTTTGTAGCTGAAAAGGCCTCACAGATAACTGTGTGTATGATTTTTATTAAGTTTAAATAGATTTCAAAAAATAAATATGTAATGGATTGGAAAAGAACTCTATCTTAAAACTTTATATATAAAAATATATGTATCATAAATATATGCATTATAGATATAATTTTAATTATAAATGTATATATAATCTATATATACATCTATCTATCTACATATAATAATCTATCTATATATAACAAATATACATTTATAGCACAGGGAGATCAGCTTGGTGTTTTGTGTCCACCTAGAGGGGTGGGATAGGGAGGGTGGGAGAGAGGGAGTTGCAAGAGGGAGGAGATATGGGGATATATGTATATGTATAGCTGATTAACTTTTTTATAAAGCAGAAACTAACACACCATTGTAAAGCAGTTATACTCCAATAAAGATGTTAAAAAAAATTAACACATCTAAATTTAAAATAAATAAATAAATAAATATGCATTTAAAGCAAAACAAATGATCAGAAGAAGATATAAACTGGTAAAACTTTTTTTTTAAGTGTGAGGTCATTGACCAATCTCACCTTCTGCCGTTTTCTTCTAGAACTTTAGGCCCCAGCTGTGCACCAGAGACACGGGGGTCTGTGGAGAAACCATGTGCACAGCTTACCTCCTTTTCTGTTCCCTGGAAAAGCATCTCCTCCTCTGTCTTCTCGGGCTGCTGGACTTCCATTCTCCTCTACATCTTAGTTGAATCTTTGCTCTAGTCCTCCCAGGAAGAGTTATTTCCTTTTTCCCAGAGCAGACACCATGCAGTATTCAGTTTATTCACAACTCTTGTCTAGATTGAGCTCCTCGAAGGTTAGGGCCACGTGTTTTCATGTGCTTCCCCAACTCCGAATACAGGCCTGAGCTAAACTAAATAGACTATGTGATACGACGATGAACAGGGGTAGTGGAGTGTATAAAAGTGGAAGATTACTGTACTGCAAACCCCCTTGGCAAAGTCCAGGTATGACCATGACAGTGGGTAGCTGAGCTGAGTATGGGAAGAATGATCATTGGAGAGGAAGTTGTAAAATTCTAGAGGACTGAATGGATCATTTATGCTAATATTCAAGTGGAAAGATACCAGGAGAAGTGATGGAGAGTAAAACAGAGCTAATGGCTCATCAAGAATAAGTGGGCATTTGGTTGATGACAGCAACAAGAGAGCATGAAGGTTGGTGGTTTGTGTTCAAAGAAGATTTGGTCTTTTAAAAGGAGAATTAAAAGAAATATTTTATTTTAAAATATTAGATTTTTTAGGACAAGATCCACCGATATTTGCTAGTGTGGAAAACAGTGACAGCAACAACCCTTGTCCCATCCTACTTGCTTTTGTGTCTTGAAAAGAGGTTGATAGAGGATGCTAAGGTTTTTCTCCACTTCAAAGAGTTCTCCAGGTGAGTCCAAATGCTAAGAGTCTTTCCAGGAGCCAAAGTCTCTCAAATCTTCCATCGTTATGCTCTCCTTGTAAGCGCATAGGACATTATATAGTCATGTATTTACGTCTTCAACAATTATTCAGTACTGTGTCTCTTGCAGTGGAAAAAAAAAAGAAGATTTTCGTCCATCTGACTTTCAAGAAGAATGTATACAGGTGTGAAAAATGCCATAAGTGAGGTAATTTAACAGTACGCTAAGAGTATAAAACAAAGTGAATCACTAGCTGTACTTGGAACTCTTTAAGAGGACTCAAATGTCATTTGTGTTTATCTTGAGGGGAAAAACATACACTTTCAAGGTGGAGAAGAGAAGGAAGGGCATTCAAGGCAAAGAGAACAGCATATATGAATGTAGGAAGATGTGAGTGAGAATATTATGACAGTTGATGACACACGTTTTGTGCGACTGGGGCCAGGCTTGCTTATGTGTGGGGTGTGGGTAGGGTTAAGTTGAGGCAGAGGAGGAATTTATTAACATAGCTGTACTGACTGAATTCTTGCCCTGGGAACATTGTGTGTCTAATCAAGTTGCTTCCACTCACACTCTCCAGTTCCTTGGAACTTTGCTGTCTGTGTGTGAGCAGTGGCAATCAACTAAAACTTACGTGGTGACATTACAACTCATGTTCTCGGGTGCTATACATGGATAATGGGGTAAATATTCACGTATCTTGTCTGTTTCATAAATGATGGAGGCACGTGTGTTTCTTCTATAGGTAAAACCAGACAGAGGCACGCTAACAGGAATAATAATAACGTCCCCTCCTTCACCCCTGACTCCTGGATCCGCTCTGATTGAAGAGCCAAGAATGGTATCCCCAAATCCCTACAATTGTTTTGGAATTGGCTGTTACGCCCTCAATCGAGCTCCATGCTGAGGGCATTATCAAATTTGTTCTAAGTTCTGTATTATGGCAATGTTACCAAAGATAACAACATCAACAGTATTTCAGTTCTTGTAAAGCACTTCACACACATCACCATATTCAGTTTGAGGAGGATGTATAAATGTTATTAACTCCAATTTAAGAATGGACTCAGGCTCAGAGAGGTCACACGGCTACAAAATGTCCAAAAATGTGGCTCCAAATTTTTATCTTAGTAATCTTGAGTTCCTATTTAAATCAAGACTTAAAACAAAACCTCACAAAAACACTTAACAGTGCGTTTTGCGTATAGTCAGACTGTAAGAGCTTCACTCAGAAAAGATAGTCCTTTCTCTGGAAAGCTATGATTTTTTTTTTCAAAAGTAATAATGATCAACTCATTAACAGTAGTTGCCTTAAAGCATTTTGATAAGATTCATATACAGATTACTATTATTTAATGGATATTTATTTGAAATAGCTAGTCACTTGTGTATTCAGACTGAAATAACCCCTCTGCTCAATCTTCCTTAAATGTATATTATATTATTTTCAATTGAATTCAAGCTGTAAAGTAACAGAAAGGTAATTCCATGGATTCACAAAGCAAAGTCGAATGTTAAAAGCCAAATCTTTTATGTAATGATATAAGATACAGTGACTCTAAAGTTTAGAACCTCAACCAAACTGGGTTTCCAAAGCTGTAAGGTAAGCACTTGGTTGTGCTATGAAAAAATTAAAATACGTAAAAATACAGCATCTCATATATCCATAAGAAGCTGGTCATGCTTGCTTCCCAGATTTTTTATAATGGAATTTCTTCATCAAGCAGAACCATTTGGTCCCTAGAATGCAAATGTGGCAGGATTCCATTTCCTGGACTAACTGTCCCCTTGGGTTAAAAGAGCTAAGCTGAGCGAGAACTTAATGAGTGTCTACTATAATCCCAGCCATGAGAACGTTTTCCAGAGCTAAAATAATACATGGCATGCTTTCAAGGATCAGGGCTAGTGAGGGGGCTGAAGTCATCCGAGGCTCCAATGTAGTGGACACAGGCTGTGATGGAGGGAGAATGAGCCAATGTGGGATGAAGAAGGAGGCATTTACTAGGATCCAGGGCACAGGGAAGACAAGCAGCCAGGTCCTCACTGCGGACTGAACAGTGTGAACACAGAGAGGTCGAAGGGGAAAGGTGAGCAGGGCCTGGCTGCCGACCAGATGGAGAGGAGTCTGGAAAGTTGGCAGGCCTGTGTTGGCGTCCCTCCACGTCTGATAATTAGGCTGCTGTCTCCACCTGAGTCCTTGTCTTTGCGACCAACTCAGTGCTCAACCTGTCCCCTCTCAGTTCAGCTGTTCCTTCCCCTGGAGACACCTGCCCCAGACCTCCACCCATGTGGCTCCCCCAGAAGCTGACTTGGCCTGTGGGCATTGGCAAGCAGTCTTCAACCATGTTCCGTCTGTCTTCCCACCTTCCCTATTAACCCTGGTTGATTTTCTACACAACATCCATTTTCCATTTGTTTTCTATTAACAGGCCCCTAAAGAAGTTTTTAGGTGCCTATAACCATCTTTAAAGGAAAAAAAAATGGCCCTTCACTTGAATCAATGCAATAAATCCCCACTCGTCGAAACCAATCCTAATAATTCCGTTCTTCTTGCCAGTACTTGGTTTATGTCGTGGGTTGTGTGGTATAGTTCTGACCGGAGGGATGTAAGGGCAGGTCGACTGAAAAACTGGAAAACCTTAATTAAAACAAAACAAGAGAAAACAGACACACAGGAAGCAGTGGTCCCTTGTGTTGCTGGATGTGGACGAGCGTGAATATGTGGTCCAGCATCACAGCCTCTATCCTGAAGCCAGGAGGTGGGCTCACCTGAGAAGAGGTGAGCAGAGAGGTAGATGCCCAAGACACAGATAAGCATTTTATCCTGGAGCCACCCTACTTCAGGTGAGATAATAAAAATCTTCCTTTTCTTCAGTAGCAGGTGAGTCGAGGTATTAGCTCCTCACATCCGAGAGCATCTGGAGTCTTTCAGCCTCCAGCTGCAAACTTGTGTACAGGATTCCAAATAGCCAGACACATTTCCTCCAGGCTTGGTGTTCTGCCTCCCAGGACTGTAGGAATACATATTTAAAAAAAAAAAAAACAATTCAATTTATGGCGGTGTTTTGTTACCACATCTTAGAAAAACAATTGGGGGGATCATCTCCGGATTTGAAGGTATACCTGGAGTGATCTTAAGTAAAATGCGAACACTGTGACATTTACTAAATTTACTTGGGGAAAACCCTGGGGTGGAGGAGGAAAGACACAGGAGAGATGCACACTCCCTCAGAGGGACTAAAGGTGAAATAACTTGAGATGTCTTTCAGATGGCTAAGATGCTAGGGCAAAAAAACACAAACATGGGTTCAAACATAAGCTATAAAACAAAAATCAAGTGGACTGATGCGCAAGTATAGAGGACTTTCAGTCAAGCAGGATTTTACAGGAAAACTCTAAAAATACTCCAGGGTTACTTGTAGCAAGATATTATTGACTTAAGAGTGGTTTAAAGGTAATACCAAGGAATGGTATTACTTAGTATTACTGCCAGTGTACTAAGTAACTATAGAACATTATAAGTACCCAGCAACCAAGACTAGCGATTCCTAGGCAATTGCCCAGAATAGCTTTGAAATTAGTGCTCAATTTCATATTTGCCAAAAGCTTATTTGAGAATAACACTGTTTAGGGGGAATCACAAGAAAGATGCATCGGATCCCTTAATTTACACACTCTCTTCATTCATCCAATTGTTTTTGCAACAGACATTTATTTTGTGTGCCATATGTTAGGCACCATTCTAGAATTTTGGGACCTAGCAGTAAAAAGATAGGCTACATTTCTATGTTTAAGAAATATATATTCTCATTGGAAAAGAAACATTAAATAGGTAAAAGAATATAGTGATTTCAAATATTAATCAATGTTATGAAGAAAACTAAAAGTAATGGAGGTAGAGTGGGAAAATGACAAAGGGGGTATTATCTGGGAAGGGTTTTGAACGGATGGTCTTTATGCTGAGATCTGAATCTTTGGAAGGAAGCCTAAGAGTAAGTATCTGAAAAAAAGAACAATCTGAGTTCGAGTTTCGCATCCCACGGGTTCAACCAACTGCAGATGCAGAACCTGTGCATGTGGAGGGCTCATTGTACCAGGCCATTTTATATAAGGGACTTGCACATCTGTGAATTTTGGTATGGGGGGCGGGGCTGGAACCAATCCCCCACGGATATCAAGGGGCAACTGTATCGCAAACAGAGGCACAGCAAGTGCAAAGGCAGCAAAGAAGAATGGCTTAGAGCCAAGTGTTTTCTCAGTGCGACCAAAGCTTGGGACAGAGGGGACAATACCAAGAAAAGATGTTAACAAGGTGGGCAGGGATGGATCTTGCAGGGTCTGGAAGTCTCTGTGCTGAGAGTTGGGAGTCACATTCTTTCTGCTGTGAGTAAATAGCTGTGCTGGGGCAAGAGATTAGCAGTGAGACAGGTAAACGGCTACTGCTGGAGACCAGGAGGAGACCAAGTGTCCCATAAGATAGCATTTTGGAGTCACTTTCTTAGAATTGTAACAAGTAAGACTTTGTTGTGAATCCACTGGTTTTCACTGAGATTCTTAAATAAACACCTCTATGAACATCATTAATGTATTAATGTATTTATTTCAAACAGACAAAGATAAGACTTCTGCGTGGTGTGCATTATTGAACATATTGTTTGGTGCTCTCCTCAGAAGAACTTGGAAAAAAGCAACTGAAACAACTGATATTTCGTTGCCTCCTAATTTCTGAATAAATGCACTTTATCGAGTATCTCCTTTAATATTTTTCAATTTCTTCTCAACTTGAATCCTTTTTATTGACTTAAAAACATGTTGAGGTAGTATATGCATAGAGAAAGTTTCACATAATAGAGGTATACAACTGGTGAACATTCACAACCTGCGCACCTGTGTAATCAGTACTCAGACCAAGAAACAGAATATTTCCAAAACCCTGAAAGCCTCCTTTGTACTTGTTCCAACTGACCCAAGTTTATCTTAATGTGAATTATACATCTAATAATATTTCCTTTCATATGTTGCTGGGTAGAAAATCCAGAACCATATTTTGGGTCCATTATTAGCAAATGTCAGAACCTCACAGCAGGTTTTTATGTAGTAATCTCCCACTCATGGTTTTATTTATATCTTCCTCACAACCTTTATTGTTCACCTGGTATTTGGTCTTCAATTTCTCTCAAAATCATTGAATATAACTTTGTAAGCCACAGAAAACTTTTCAGGGACACAGAGATAAAACCTGTAAATATTGTGTCAGCCAATTAGTGAGGTTTATTTCAATTCATCTGAGTTCTAGTCCAGGAGCTAGAATGCAGTTAAGAGTGAAGCAAGAAGACAAAATTGACTCTGGTTATACAAATACTTAGGCATAAGTAAAACACGCAGGCCAGAACACTTGCCTAAAATCCCACCCTGATGACCTCTGACAGGTGCTATGGACCCCTGTGTCATTTCACACAGGAGATATCACACCCACCTACCCTATACCTTTCCTGCTCCAGTGTCCAGAGGCTTGGTTATTATGGGAGATCCAAGGCATACCCTCTGCTTTTCAGAGCCCAGGAAGAGAGATGTGAGAGGAAACCTAACATCTGTGGCCACCTGGTTAGTAGGGTCCTTGGCTAAGAGAGTGATCAGGGTGTAGCGCCACCTGCAGGCACTTAAAGCCCTAGGTTCTCTTCTCTGTCCCTACAATATAATCTCTACCTGGTTCTTCCTGTAAATCTGATTGTACCATTTAAAAAATGCAGTGATCCTGAGTTTAAAAATGTATTTAATTACTTAATCTATTAGGCATTTCAAATTCTTTATTGATTTTTAAAATAAAATTTTACTTTAGGACAGCTATAGATTTTTGAAAAAAATATGCAAAGGTAGTACAGAGTTCCCAGGCCTCTCACACACAGTTTCCCCTATTTTTGACAGCTCACTTTAGTATGGAACATTTGTTACAGTCAGTGAACCCATCTTGATATATTATAATTAATGAAGGCTCTGTATTATTCAGATTCCTTTAGTTTTTACCAAATGTCCTTTTTCTATTCCAAGATACCACCTTATAGCTTCATGTCGTGACACTTCTAGATCCTCTGTGACATTTTCTCAGACCCCTTGTTTTTATGACCTTGCCAGTTTTGAAGACCATTGGTCAGATATCTTGTAGGTGCCCCTCGATTTGGATTATCTGATGTTTTTCTCAGCCTTGGAGAAAACCTCAGAGGTGAAGTGCCATTCTCATCTTCCTACGTAAAGGACAGACTATGGGTATGACTTATCCTTGTTGGCGCTGACTGTGACCACCTGTCTGAGGTGTCTGTCAGGTTTCTCTGCTGTAAAGTTACTCTCCCCCTGCCACCCCCTGTTTTCTACACAATAATATTTGGAAGCAAATCACTCTGAAGCCCACATTTAAGTTGTGTTGAATTATTCTTCATCTTCCCGAGAGCAGAGTATCTAAATTATTGGGGAATTTTCTGTATGGACTATTTGTTCTCTTCCATGTATTTATTTAGTCATTTATTCACACCAGTATGGACTCGTAGGTATTTTATGATTTGGGTTACAGTTCAATACTACTTTGTTTTTTTGCTCAATTTTTTCCAGCTTTGGCCATCAGAAGCTTTTTCAGTTGACTCCTGTGTCCCATCATTGTGTGTATGTGTGTGTGTGTTTTCACTATTATATCTTCTGGTGCTCCAAGATGCTCCAGGATCATCTTGTAAAATTTCTGCTCTTGTCTTAGAATAAGGAAACTCTCCAAGGAGTTTGGGTCCACTATACTGGAGAATGGTATTAGAAACCAAGAAATGAGGATTAAGTGTGCTCATTACTACAGGGGTGTCATTATTTCTAGTCCCTCTTGGCTGACAGAATAAGAAGAGATATGTGTGTGTACATGTGTGTATGCTAACCTGTGTGTAAACATGCATCTATAAATATGTCTGTATGTAACCTTCTGTGTCTATATGAAGCTAATTATGAGTTTTTTAATGTTTTTAACTCTAATCCATCAGCAGATGAATCCTTCTAGCCTTCTTTCCTTGCTTATCTGTAACTTCCTACTCAAACAGTGATTAACTGGACTCTGATAATTTGCTGTTTACTTAATATATTTAATTGTTCAACTCCAGTATACATATATAGTGGTAACAGAATTGTTAACATGTACCATCATGAGAAACAACTTTATCAAGTAGATTACAGACCTTATATTAGTTTCTTTCATTTTTAGTCTTAAAAACTCCACTCATTTCCAAAATTATGTTTATTAATTTTTAAAAAGAATGATTACACCATAAAATATTTTATTCATACAAGTATCAAATATAGGCATATATAAATATCTCTTTTGTTTTTTAAACAATTTTTAAGTAAACCTTTGTGACTGGTTCACTTACCAATCTAAATAGTCAAGCAACACCATCACTCATGGTTAATCGTCATGAGTAGTATTGTATAATATGATAGTAGAAAATGAAAGTCACAGAGTTAAGCTGAGCTAACAGAAGATGCATGGACATTGGAGTCAGTTTATTATTTTCTAGGAATATGACTTTGGGTGCATAGCTTAATCTATCTGAGCCACAATTTCCTCATCTATAAAGAGGGTTTGAGAAGATTAAATAAATATCCGTGTAACATCCTTAGCATAGAAACTAGTTTGAAGTAGACATTCAATAAATGTTATTTTTAACTTCGTTTTTAATTATTTCTTTTGCTGTCTCTAGTTCTTTACTTGAGATCAACTTATTGCCATGACAAAGTGCTCAACCAATGATTGTCGGGTTGTAGTGACATCCTTCTCTGAATAACCTTGGATCAGGTTCTTTCATTAGAACCCTCCCCAAGTGCTAGCAACTATTTTCCACAAAAGAAAGTTTTGATTTTCATCTGGCACAGGAATCCAACCTGAAATCCTCAGAGCACACATGAGGGAGATTGCCTACAGAGAGCTCATGCTTTAAATCAGTGTACTGCAAACTAACACCCCATTTAGCAAAAGGAGCAGAAAAGCTGCTCGACCTGCAGAGCCAGTGGCTGCCTGCATAGAAACTGCCTAGCTGGAGCCTTCCCAGGTAAATACCTTGAGTTAAACAGACATCACAAATATCAACTCCCTATATTTCCGCCAATAGAGTTTCTTATCAAAGTCATCCACCACTCAAAGACTTAATTTATTTTTCTAACTTAGTAAAACAATGGCTCTTTTATACAGTATCTGAATAATGTAAACCTAATAAAGGCAAGGGAAATCCTATCATCGAATGTGACAGAGAACACGGGCTTTAAGTGTTTGAGTAGAAATGATCTCTTTCACATCAGAGGACGGTAGATAGAAAGATGAATGTCAGTACTGCACCTGGAATAGAGTTCAGTAATCCTAGCCTCTAGCATGGAGGGAATAGCATGAAAAAAAAAAAAAAAGATTTCTCAGTCATTGCTGTACTAGAATTCCTAACAACCTCAGGAGATTGTTCACTCAATAGACACTGTGGGTGCAAGAGCTCCATTCTTGTCTGAGCACCCAAACAGGAGACCCAAGCCCGATTTTCTTGATATATGGAAGCCAACTTTCCAACAATGTCTGGTATTGTCTTTTTAACATGTGATATCCCTCTCTTGGGTATGAACAGGCCAAACGTGATACATGTTTTATGTCTAATGGGACCAGGCTTCCGATGACACTTATAGCCCTATGAATATCAGGCCCGCAGGATGTGATTTTATAAAAGATACACACATCAGAAGAAGTGAGTGCAGCCAGTGCTCGGGCCATTTTGGGGGAAGGCAGCTTGGACCTGTAGAAAGTTCTCGCATGTGCAATCTCCCTCCCTGGTTCTCTCTCATGGCTGGTTGTCACTGCCCCACAGCTCGGTCTTGAACCCTGAATTCTGGACAGTCCTCAGGTTGTGATCACCTACTCAACATTCATCTTACTGCTCTGACTTGCTTTCCTTACATGCTCTGTCCTCTGGCATTATTCTAGCAACTCTCCATAGGCCATCAAGTTCCTTCTCTTTATGGGATCCAGAGATCTGTTTGAGTTTTGTCTTCTTTTGTGGGTGGTATGTCCTTCCCCAGACTCATGCTGCTTGTTCTGGTCTGATTTACAGCCTTTTTTCAGTGACCTGTAATCTTGCAAGGCTTAAACAGGACCAGTGTAAATTTTATAACTTCACTGATCAGAAATGTTAACAGTATCCTATTAAACCACTAAAACATTGCAAAGAGGTAAATCTTACCATTCTTATTCTGTGGCTGTAAAAAGGGTTTGGGGCCATCAGACAGTTGAATGACTTGCCCAAGGTCACAGAGCTAAGAAGTGACAGGATCCAACCAGGTCTCTCAACCACAAGTTCCTCCCCATTTCAACAAAACTCTGCATTTTCACCAAAAGCCGCTCTAAAAGTGGAAAAAAATCCCCTATTCTAAGATGTTATGAATTCTTTACTGATCTGTTTTTTGTTTTTAACCTGAAGGTTAACCTATAACCACCTGGTTATGGATAATTGCATTTTATTCTTTTAAAATAAATAAACGTAATCGACTGATGATAACAGATACCTAAAGACCTTATAAGAAATGTCTACATAAGTTGTCTCAGTTTCTGTTGGGAATATTAATTTTTCATTTAATATAGTATAAATAAGAGCTGCCATTTAAGAAGCATCCACTGTATGCATGCCCTGTGTTGGCATTTTACAGATTTTGTCTCAAACTTAGAACAACTTGCCGTCGTAGGGACTGTGATCTCCTGGAGAGGAAAGTGAGGGTCAGAGGAGGTAGAGACTATTTTCAAAGTCATGCAGTGGCAGAGCCAAAAACTGAACGAAGATCTGACTCTCTCCCAAATTCATGTTCCTAAGATACCATCCAGTCTTATTAGCACTCAGCATGAATGACGTAATTTTAATAATTTAAAAGCATCTCCCGTGGACTTCATAACAGAGAAAACTCAACAGTGGTCATATTAATCAGTTAATGGTAGGTAAGCTGATTCTCTAAGAAGTCAGAGGCATTACATTTAGTTTTGAACATTTTTTTGGAACAGCCCACAGGTAAAACCAAAACAAAACAACAAAAAAACCCTCCTCTATCTGTATCTTCATCTTGAAGTCTCACTCTTCTTTGACGTGTCCTCCTTAATTAACTTGCTACTGAAGCTTTTCTTATACCTTCTGAGACCCACATCAGAAAACCCCTCACTGCAGTAATGCATTGCACTCACGCGTCATCAGCTGGGCGACAGCTCAGTGCTGCTGCCACCGTAAATAAAGCTATTAATTTTGTTACTGTCAGGAGTTCACATGGAGGCATGCCTACTTACAGGAAATACTTCCAGCATTAAAGCCATCATTTCTAATAGACTTCCGAAACCAAACTCCCTCTCCTCTTAGGAAGGAGGATCTTTAAGGCACAGAATCTCTGAGAAGAATTCAGAATGTGGAGATGCGAATGACTAGGACAACAGGTCCTGCCCAAATTTGCAGTAGAGGTGACCAGCTTGTTTTATAGGAGGAGCTTTCAAGGAAGTGCACCAAAGGTCGTCAAGCCTGAGGGATGGCCAAGGTGAAGCCATGAGCCCCTTCCGGTCCCAGCATCTCAGAGGGTCACGTGGCACACAGAGCATCAGCACTCCAGAGGCCAGGTTCTGCTGAGGGGCTCATTGCTCTCTCAGCCTGAAGTAGTTCAAATCTCAGGCCAATGCTATTTCCATTCCCAATTCTCTAAAAGGTTTTTTTTGCTACCCCGTTGATTTTCCTAGCGCTTCCTACACATCGCCCCTGGATCACTCAGCACATTTCGGTGAGATGAATGGATTGCATGTCTCCAGCCCTCACCAGACAGAAAGACTGGAATCTGTTGTCTATACTTTTGCCTTCCTGGAGCTCAGCACAGTGCCTGACACCATGTACAAGATCAGTAAATGGAGTTGAATAAATTACTTTTCTCCACTGAGAAATAAATCAATAGGAAAGGTATTAAGTACCTGTAGAACTACAGCCAGACCCACCAAACATTAAAGTGTGAAGCAGAGATACTGATTGGTAAGATTCTGTAAGAGGACAAAATTACAGGGCTGCCACGAAAGGTCTAATCATCTAATGTGTGCAGCCGTTGATCAAGGCTATCAAGACAGAGCAGGATGCTTATTGGGGTCACTTTCTCCACTTGCAATAAAGCTTCGCATTCTGGACTCATGTGTATCCATTTCTATTCCATATACTCAGTAAGCTACTATTAATAATCATTGAAAGTGAACTTATGATGATGAAAAGCAGACTGTATTCAGCACATCTTTTTCTGCCGAGTGCAAAAGCTTCATTAAAATAAAACATATGAGCAGTTTACACGAGCATATGAGCAAGTTCTACTTGCTCCCAGATGTTTGTAATGATGCAGCACCTGTGGCTCCACCCACCTGGGTCCCGAATCAAGTGATTCCCCTCACCCATTACATCAATCCTCCCTGAGAGGGGGTCCTAGATTCCCAGGGAGAGACAGGGAAATTCATATTTATTTAAGCATCCTGTGTGATAGGTAATGTGCTAATACTATAAATATAGTTTATATTTAAAACACTGTACAGTACTTCAAATATAGTTTCTGATTTACAGTCACAAGAATTTTGCTATATAGTTATGATCTCTGTTTCATATGAAGCAAATGTCAAAACCAATAAACAGCTCATCCATGCTATTATGTTTTCAAGGATTTTAACAAAAGTCTGACTGACTTCAAAATCCATGTGGTAGAAAGTACCACAGCAACTGCCTTCCAAATTGTGTAATGGGGAGGATTTTGTTCCAGAGGGAAGTCATGACTTGTTCAGTGTTGTTTATTTTTACCCATTGGTGAGTATGGGTCAAACATCTACCATGTGCCAGCCACTATTCTAGGTGCTGAGAATCCCACAGTAAAAATAATAGATAATGTTCTTGCATTCAGAGTGCAAAGAGCTGAGTAGCAGTCTTAATTATTTTCTCTCCTATCCACTGCATATAATAATTACACAGTTATATGCATTACTACATCCCCAGATGCTTTGGAATCATTCAGCTAAAAAACCCGCAACCCTGCCCCCTGCACATACACAAGCTCCTGTGCAGACAATTTTGAAGTAACCTGTCAGTCATGTTCTTTCTCTGATGAAAACCTCCAGTGTTGATTATAAGAAGTTTGCTTTATTAACAGTCATCCATCCTTTGCAAATATCATGACCATATAGAAATAGATAACATAAAAACAATTCAATTTTTTCAATAAAATGGTTTCTAAATTTAATTTTCAAAATGGTAAACATGGTACTCTCTAAAAATGGTAACAAAAGCAAAGACAAGAGAGAGTGACACAGATTCCATCCAGAGAAGCTAAGAGATGTGTAAATCCACATGGACACACTTATTGAGGATCCCCGTGGCCCCTGATTTCAGGTCAAGAAGGCCCCAAAAAGATTGTGGTACCCAGGCTGGAAGCCAGCTCTTCCCTGGGACCTACTTTGGCACCAAGGAGAGTCAAGGAAGGGGGAGCTCAACCAAGGACCACGCAGATGCCGTGATGTACAGTGAGTCAGAGACTGGGTGGTCAAGAACCCCCTGAGCTTCAATTTCTGTCTGATGTGAAAAAGTAGAAGCTAATGAACTTGTTCATACAATCAAGTCTGTGTCATAGGTACACACAAATACCAGCTTTCACCTGGTTAAAAGACTTTTGCCGCATGTTAGATTTTGTTTAAAAAATGTACATCATTTTATTTCAACTTTAAAATACCTAGATATAATTTTTAAATATTGTCTTCTTTTCCCAATCAAACATAAATAAATATAAATCTTATTTAGTGTACTCGTAGCCAGGGAAGTTTAAGTAAACTGGCTCTCCAGGGGAGCAGAAGAAACTTTGATTTGTAGCCTTCTCCGATTTCTGCATTGTAAATACTCCCACCAAGGCCAATTTCAAGTTACCAACAGATGAATACCCGGCTCACAAAATTCCTAAATATTTGACTGTGTTTGACTTTGGCCCTCATGAGCAGGTGAGAGCCGACAGCAGCAGTCTACAGCACCCCTTTATTGACCTAATAACAAACTTTTGTGAGGTGCCCTGAAATAATGCAGATTATCTTTTCTTTTTATACTCACAATAACTCCCTAAGGTAGTGAATCAGGATGTTTTCCTCTATTTTACAGTTGAGGAATAAACATTTTCAGAAAACCTGAAGAAGACTGCAAAAAAATAAAGATAACATGAAACATAAAAAGAATTCAATAAACGTCTGGTGATTTGAATTGTTGATGGCCGGCATGGAGAAAACACATAACACATAGGACTTGGGTGTCTGATACCTACAGATGCTCCTCAGAGAGAAGCAGTACCTGTCTCTTTCTTCCCGGAGCCTGGGCTTACCCTCCTGATGGCGCATGGAGCAGAAGACCCCACTGCATCGGAGGTACCGAAGCTTCACTCTCAGCTGGAGGCTTCAAGCTCAAGTCCAAGAACAGGGGGCTCAGTTCCAGCTAGCCATGCCTGCCTCTCAGGATGCGCATAACCAGCCTCCAAGAGCTACTTACTGGTGATGCCTCCCCTCGCCTTAGACCATCCCTTCTATAGTTCAAGAACTTGTTCTTCAACCTGCTGCAAAGTTAGACTTTCATGAAGTCACCCTCAGCTGTTCTTTCTCTAGGCTAAAAAATCCATTACCCGAAAGTCTCCCTGGAGTCCTATTTCCCCACCCCTTCATCACCTTGTGATTCCTATTTGAGTTCTGTTTGAGAGAAATGAGAATGAGCTTCTGGGGGACAGTCTCGCCCCGACCCTGAACTGGAAAGCAAAGGAAACTTTGAGTACTGAGAAAAGGATGGTCACACGGCCATTTCTTGCAGGAAAATCTCCCTCCTGGGCCTCCTTCTGGATTCCTCAGCAACCCTGAAACCTCAGCACATAAGGGCTGCTCTGCTCTCAGAGACCCGGCCTCTCTGCCCCAAGAGAGACTTGGATATCAGAACAGAAGATCTGGTGGACTTCCCTGGTGGCGCAGTGGTTGAGAGTCCGCCTGCCGATGCAGGGGACATGGGTTTGTGCCCCGGTCCGGGAGGATCCCACATGCCACGGAGCGGCTGGGCCCGTGAGCCATGGCCGCTGAGCCTGCGCGTCCGGAGCCTGTGCTCCGCAACGGGAGAGACCACAACAGTGAGAGGCCCGTCGTACCGCAAAAAATCTGGAGTGAAATGAAACTATTTAAGGATATAAAATTTCAAGAAAACATATAAAATAAAATAAGTCTTTTCAAAATTAAAGACCCTATAGGGTTTTATGTTTTTTTCAAATCAGAAAGAAATGAAAAGACATTTAATACCTTTACTAAATTACTTGGATTCAGTTCAAATAAGCGAGAGCAGGCTGAGGTGTCCCTGACAGGCAAATTGCTAACCTGTGGCATGCTTCTCCCTCCGACAAAAACAGAGAAGCTTTGAAAGAATGCATGTTGTCAGATGGGGTTATGTTTACTGGACATGATTCTAAATTTTAGAAATTAAAAGGCTTTAAATTTTGATCTTCACATGTCAAAAGGAGGTTAAACTATTTTGGAGCAAAACAACATGCTTTAGATATAGCCTGGGGGCCATGTACGAACATGAATTCTTGAGTATTTTGAGTTTCATACCTAATGAAAAATGAAAATGAAAAAAACAGAGAGTAATGGCTTTTCACTTTATGGGCGTTTCTTTCAATACATCTCTTCTTCGACCTGGAATTAAAAAAAAAAAGATTGATGTATAAACACTGCTGTGTATCATATTAGTTTTATTGCCTGCAATGTATCTGAAAAACAGGAAAACTATAAATTAATACAAGTTCTCTCTTACTTTGGCATTGATCTATTCATTCATTCACTGAACAAACATCTCTTTAACAAGCTTGTTGTGTGAAGTAGTAGGGAACGTTCTAAAATTAGGGTAGATTATGAAGAAAGAATTCATGATATCTCTCTTTCAGTCTTTATAGTCTAGTAAGGTAAATAAAGGTAGGTCAATAGATTTGAAAAATTTGTTAATGATTGATTGATAAAGATATAAATCACTAAATTTCAAGTAGAACGTAAAAAGAAATCAGAAAAAAATTGAAAACAAAATATAAAGCAGAGAGCTTGGAAGTTTGGCTCATGGGGGTTAGTGTTTCAAATGGTGAGATTTTTTTTTTAGAGAAGTTAACTTCTTGACTAAGTAAAAATGTATTTGTAATTGTTCGCTTAGTTCAGTTATGAAGCAGTACCGAAAGGTCTCCTTTTCTGCTGAAACATAGGACTGTGTGAATTACTTGAAATGGGAAGAAGGAGAAACTATTGGAAATGACTTTTGGGCACACCATCTATAACAAAAGCTCATTTTTCCTTTCTTTGCAATTTGTTGGAATATCTGTAAAGTATAAACATGATTTTGTACCTGAATCACACATTTTGAAAGAAGACTTAATGAGCAAGGTCCATGTATTCATTCACTACTTAGACAAATATTAAATACCAACTTTGTAAGAGAAGCCCCTGAGCTGGAGGAACTTATGGCTGGTGAAAAATGCTGACATACATACACGCATCTAATAACAAAAGCACTTCAATCTACATGATCTCATTTGTTCTGCAACAGCCTTGTGATTATTAAAATCCCATTTTGTACTTTAGAAAAATGAGATTTTTCTAAAGTACAAACTACATCTCACAAACTACATCTCTTGGTCAGGCCTCTCCACTGAGATGCTCAGCATCTATTCTTAGGATTTCAAAAGCAGCTCCAGAAAAGTGACCCCTTGATCTTTTCTTCTGAGACTTGTTCTGCTCTGCTTTTCCTTCTCTGGGTGAAAGACAGCACCAATCGCTCAGTCGTAGAAGCCAGGAACCCTTCAGATCACTCTTAACCCCGGGGTCCCCCTCCTAGACCTCACAGTGAAAACTCCTGATACAAAACCCCTTACCTACTATGGGCCAGAGGACAATTCTTGGACATTTAATTTGCCTCATCTTATTTAATCTTCATGTTGTAGAATCCCCACATTTTTCTCAATGCAAAGAGAACATATCATTTATATGTAGTTTATTTTCTATTTAGTAATAAAATAATAATAATAATATATTTCTTGGTGCCTGGCTCTAATTTCTTGACCTTCCTCACAGCCTGCTTAGGAGGGACATCTACCAAAAGTGAATATTAGTCCAATTCAGTAAACTTAGTATGACCATCACTGGTTTGCACTGCAGGTGGCCTGTCTGGCCTTTTGGCTTTTAAGGATTCAC
Organism: Tursiops truncatus; assembly: GCF_011762595.2. Classification (NCBI taxonomy): domain Eukaryota; kingdom Metazoa; phylum Chordata; class Mammalia; order Artiodactyla; family Delphinidae; genus Tursiops; species Tursiops truncatus. The sequence goes on along the minus strand of NC_047047.1, from coordinate 84,597,365 downwards.
TGCTGGAGCACGTGTACCTGGCATTTTGCCTCCAGTTTTGACATCTCAAGCTATTTAGCCTCTTCATCTTGACCCCAGGCTCCGATGCTTTGCAAGTGCCCTGGGAGGCCTGTGTCCCCTGACCTGGGAGTACAGGAAGGTCCATCACACGTGGACCACAAAAAGCAGGAAGAACGGCCTCCGCCTCACATCTCCAGATGCTGCCGCAGGTGCTGGGCCATTCACCATGCAGGTGGTGAGTGGCCATATGAAGAGTTTCCTAGACTCTTTTGAGCTGTCCCTCAGCACACCTGGCATTACTCCATGGTCCCTCCCATTCTCAAGTTCCTCTGTGCCCATCTGCACGTTGCTCAGGCCACCTTCCCCCATCGTGCCGGGCTATAGGAGAAACACGGAGTCTTCTCTCTTCCCCTGCATCCTTTCTCTACCCATCAAACCACCCTGGAAGAAGTGGTACCTGGGACTGTGAATTCTCCCTGACAACTGCTTGTCCTCCACTAAACCTCGTGGCCAAGAGATAGAAATATCAGAGGCAGAAATAAGGGAATGTGCCACACTATGTATAAACTTCTACCATCTGGCTTTTTCACATTTGATTCTTGACATAGTAAAGAAAACATTTTTAAAGGATCTCTTACTCTCTCTTTCTCTTCTTTTTAGAGCTTGCTTCAAGCTCTAAAAACACTATTTTTGTCAGTCGATGCTGAGAAGTATCTCATACTAGCTGGTGGCTGCCCTTTCTTGAAACTGAAACCCACAAATGCAGTGGGTTAGATAAAACCTCTGCATAAGAAAACATATCTGGAATAAACATTAGCCTAATGCAGTCACAATACTTCAAGACAAATTTTGTCATGCTGGTTCGCACATGAAGTTCAGAGAGAAAAACAGACATTGTCAAAGTCCAACAGCTAATAGACCTAACTCCTTTTAAGAAGTTTGCCTGCAAATCTCTGTGGCCTTGGGAGTGACCACCACCTCCTGGGCACACATGTCACAGCTGTGTATAGACAGGGTGGCTGAATTGTGGGAATAACCTTGTGACCCTTTATTCACCTTTCCCAATATCTTCTCCTTCTCCCAAGACAGTGTGTGGCAGCAGGATTGATGTTGAGTGTAAATTTTGGTCAGGGATGTAGACTTTTCAGAGAACTCGCAGTGACAGGAGGTAGGTCACAGGAGGTTCACTGAACAGAGCTTCCTAGAAAATCTGTTCAACTTGACCCAAGCATCACCTGGGAGAGTCACTGGGGGATGGAGAAGGGCACAGGTCTGCATGCTCCCTGCATCCCCAGGGTCTAGTTCGACAACAGAATTCAAGCTCTCCTACTCAGATATGGGTCTACTGGTGGATGTGCTGAAAATCCTCTCATCAGTACAGTGGGTGACAATGAGATGTAACAAATAACTCAGACCTATAAGGCTGTCCACCGGGAGATAAACTGTAAATCAACACATAATGGATCAAGCAGGGCCATGCAAAGTCACCTAGAGATAAAGGTCAAAACTTATTTGCAACAAGACTGAAGTATTTGCTTATATAAAGGAGATCTACGGCATCTATGGTTACTATGAAAGGAGCTGGGTCTAATAAGAAGCTTAGAAAATACGGTCAAATTCAGCAGCCATGGCTCACGGGCCCAGCCGCTCCGCGGCATGTGGGATCTTCCCGGACTGGGGCACGAACCCGTGTCCCCTGCATCAGCAGGTGGACTCTCTACCACTGCACCACCAGGGAAGCCCCTGGCTGACTTCTTATAATCGGTCCCTGAACCTGGAGCTCTAGTCTCTGAGACAAAATGACTCTATCCTGCAGAGACACATGATATAATATCAGGTTCTTAGGGACTGAGCTACAAAACGTTTGGACTGTTCATCTAAGCCCCTTGGTCCTAATTATTATCTGTCTTCCCTTGTCAGTGGACCTACCCAAAGAGGACCAGCTGAGACAGCTGATGCAAATATTCTGATTTCTAGAATAATTATGTTTTAGGGATGGTAGTAATCAGATTAAGTAAGCCATAGAGTGTTGAGTGCTTATGTGTGCAAAGAGGAATGCTGGGTTCTGTGAAGTTTGGGGTGTAGCCAGACTGGTGCAATGCAAACACCATGGAAAGAAGAAAGTTGGGTTGTTTTGGAGAGAACACTGCTATGGTCATTTCTCAGAGTCGTGAGGCTGTTTCTGCCGGTTCCTTCTCTCAGTCTAAGGGCCCTGGTCTTCACCCCTTTGCTGCCACTTGCCAGTTTTCCTTAAGTTTTGGATCCTTCCCTGAAGGACACTTCAGACCTAGTGGAACCCCTTAACTGTCCCACTCTCTCTGGGAGTGGTTGAGATTGGCCAGGTCTGGATTCCAAACTTCTCTCCAGTGCAGAGCCCCAGGCACAACTGGTTAAAAAAATAATCTAAAAAAAGAAGGGTGATAATTAATAAATATGATTTCCCAAGAGTCAGAAAACAGTCTCCATCTCCTCTGAAGCATGAACACAGTGAAGCCCAGCCCACGCACAATTAGATGCCAAAGTTATTGTCAGATTCTTTGAAGAAAATAGCAGGGCATTTTTTGAGATTTGTGGGGAGGATATGATAGACTTACAAGGACTGAATATGTTCAGGGCGGAAAATAAGGTTTTCAACAGACTCTTTGCTACCTTAGAATTAGACAGCCATGTTAATGGTTGTCCCACTGCTTAGACTTGTCATACATTTATTATGAGATCTTTTCATTTCAAATCTCTCTACATATGATTATTATTTTGTCAAAAGAACTATTGATTATTTTAAATAATGCAGTATCATTACCCTGTGAAAAAATCTCAATACAAAAGGAGCTTTCTGAAAAGCAGCTTAAATACCTTATCTCTGCCATTAATCCAAGGAAGCATGATTTTGATTTTCAGTTCTTTGAAATTCCTCCCTACTGTTGCCTGTCATCAAGAGGCCCATCTTTTTCTGACCCCATGGTACTAGAGAACTATGCCATCCAAGCATATTCTTTCTGAGGAGGGGAGAGCATGAGCTTGTGCATTTTCTGGGGATTTATCTGATGTCCAAGAAAATAGAAGGTAACCCTTACACCCTGTCCTTGTCTTCTGCCAATGTGTCACAAGAGTCTCTGATTTTGCTTTCACACAAATAAGAAACAAGCCCATTTCAAGAATTAGTTTAGTCTAAAGAGTGATGAAGTAAAATACAAATTAAGAGCAAAAGAAAAGCATGCCGAATTTTATACCTGTTACTGTGTTAAGTCATTTTAGAATAATGTGCCCAGGGCTTAGCTATTGTGCTGGAATGGACACACCTGTCCACGGCCATGGCCTTGACATTGGGCACAATTAGGGAAGTAGCAAGGTAACAAAAACAAAACACACACATTGGAAGATGCTCACAGAGTGATTATAAACAATATATTTTTAAAATCTTTATAGAAATATAGTTGATTTATAATGTGTTAGTTTCAGGTGTACAGCAAAGTGACTCAGTTATACACATATATATAAATATATATACATATTTTATATTCTCTTCCATTAGAGGTTATTACAAGATATTGAATACAGTCCCCTGTGCTATACAGTAGGTCCTTGTTGGTTATCTACTTTATATATAGTAATATGTATATTTTAATCCTGAACTCCTAATTTTTCCCCTCTCCTTTTCCCTTTGGTAACCATACTTTTTTCTTCTATACCTGTGAGTCTGTTTCTTTGTATATTAGTTCATATGTATAATTTTTTTACATCCCACATATAATTGATATCATATGATACTTGTCTTTCTATGTCTGGCTTACTTCACTTAGTATGATAATTTCTAGGTCCATCTATCCATGTTGCTGCAAATGGCATTATTTCATTTTTTTCTGGCTGAGTAGTATTCCATTGTGTATATGTACCACATCTTCTTTATTCAATCATCTGTTGATGGACACTTAAGTTGCTTTCAACAATACTTCCTAATGGAAATTGCTTTGAGGCGCAAACACAAGAGAGCAACTAAATATATCCCATCCAATAACATTTTGGTGAAAAAAAAGCATCATTATAAATTATACACACATTCATTGTAAGTAAGAATGGATGAGAGAAAAGGGAAGACTATCAGTGAAAAACACCTATTATTGAGAATTTATGTCCATTGACATGATTTATTATAATTTTATAGATTAAAAAAAAGTGCTTAAGAAGCTAGCAGTAGGTTCCATAATTAGAGGTTGAGTGGAGATTTCATGCCAGGCTAGAGTGTCTCTAAAACCAGGTTCATCTGCTATTCTTCAGAGCTCTTTTTCAATTTTTCAGCAGATATTACATTATGTTGGTACATATGTGGTTGATATTTTTAAAAAGTCCCTTATATATTACTTTTCTATTACAGGAAAAGCAAGAAAGCAAAAGAGAGAGAAAGTGTGAGTGAATGACAGTTGAAAAAAATGTTTGTCCCCTTGTGTGGTAATAACTTCGTTAGGATCGTCAATGATCTCTCCAGGAAGGACAGCTTGTCCATAAGGAAAGTGCTTATGAACATGGGGCCACGGACAGAACAGAGTGAAAACGTCCATGTGTTCATACGCTGCTTCTCTTTTCTGACAGTATCATGACTGTTATCTCAGTTTATTTTTAAAACAGGAGACATTTTTAAAAGCTGGAGGGGATTATAAGGAGATTGTCCAAAGACTTCTAGTTTATTGATAGGAAAAAACAGAGAAAAGTTGGAAAGTGACTACTCAAGTCCGGTAACCAATGCCAGAGTTCAAATTGCTTCGCCCCAGCCTGTGCCTGTCTTACTGGAGCACACAGCCTGCCTTTCTCAGGCCTGTGCACAGTTCACTGCTTCTAGGAAGGTCTGACTCGCTCTTCTGCATTTCTATTTGAGCCCATCTCCCAAGAGGGGGTCACAGTGAAAGAAGGTCTGTCCCCGGCCAGCTGGTCTACCCTCCCTCTGCTGTTGTTCAGCAAGCTAACAGCTGAGGGGCCACCTCCCTGAGGGAAGGAAGGCTGCAATCTCATCTCCCCTTTCTCCTGAGGCCATAGGCAGAAGGGAAGGCGGGAACATGGCTTATTAGTAGCAGCTGCCCCATATATCAGGCTCTTATTTCCAGAACTCACTGAGTGCTGCCTAGCGATATTTATATCTCCTGGACACACTGAAATACTTAAGCAATGGGCTTTAGCCATACAAATTATCTGCACATTGAAAGTGTCTTTGTTTCCAGTAGTTACAGAACTGAATTACTACATTTCTTTAAAATGCCATGTTAGCTATTTTGAGGATAGTCCCTAGAAATGTATTATGGATGCAAAGTTAAAGAGGTAAGAAACACATTATGAATCCAGAATCTTAACTGTACCATCATCACCACATGTTTCCTCCCATCCACTCCCAGTGGCTCTCCATGACCAAAGAACACAATAAAAGAAAATCTGTCTGATGGTAGGTCTTCTACAAATATTCTTTGAGCGTACCTTCTAAATAAAGGAGAAGCAGTGATATTTGATTGCCTAATTATATTCCAGACACTTTGTACATTTAATTCTATTAAAACAACATTTTTCATACAAAAAAGAAAAATATATCATTCAATGCCTGCTTATATTGCTTATTTTCCAGGCACTCTACAAATTTACTTGCATTCTCTCATCTTTTCACTTGCTCTACCTTCTGCTTGAAATGCTGATCCACAGTGTATTGCTCAGGCTCATGCGTTCATGCTGTTTAGGTCTCTGCTCCAACACTGTCCCAGGATTCACACCTGGAAGACCTTTCACAGCCAGTCTAATGAACATCTCCATCCTGCACCCACTGCCCCTGCCTCTGGATTACTCCTTGTTCCCTTGCTCTGCATGTCTTTTCTTCACAGCCTTCATTACTATTTGGCACACACACACACACACACACACACACACACACACACACACACGTATATATTCTTCCTTGTTTTTCCCCCACTAAAATGTGAGCTCTATCAGGACGGGCATTAATTGTATTTATTTGTGTTTTGTTTACCTCTGTATCTCTAGCTCTTATAATAAATGCTGGCACAGAGCTGAAACATTGTATAAGGAGAAATCATAATCTTGTATCTACTTTACAGAGGAGGACACTTAGGCTCAGTGACACTAATCAGGTTGCCCAGTATGATTTCTTCAAGACCCAGGGATCAGGCCCTTTGACTCCTCACAACCTTGACAGTCGAGCTACTCTTTAAAACATTCACATTCTAATCCCTACTCAGTTTATACTTCCATGGAACATGGTCTCTTTTCTCATTACATGAATATTTATTAGATAATATGATGTGATAAGTACTGCTGTACTCCACGAGGACACAAAATTAGAAAGGGTCTCTGCCCTCAAAAATGTTTAATTGAACAGCAGAACACACATATACAGAAAGAAGTAACTGAAGTACAATGAGGAAACAAGATCCAGTCCAACTAGAAAACAGCATTGCCAACAAAGGGAGGCGTGAAAGAGCAGAAGAAGTTTGGAGATTTTTAAGCAATGATGTTAGACAAAGCATGTAATTCTAGCATATAGAAAACTCCCAAGTATAACTGTATTGTTAAGTAGCTCTTTATGGTAAAATATAGAACAATGTGTGGGAAGTTAGTAAATTAAGGCTGAACACACTGACAAGGACTAGATTCTAAAATGACCTTCTATAGTCATTAAATTACAAGTTAATTCTGAGAGATTCAGGCAACATATACTGAAAACATATAAATACGAAAAATAATATCAGGTTTTACAATTGACGAGAATATTTTCTTATGAAAAGTGGTTCTTGTAAAGCAAGAACATTCCCTGGCGGTCCAGTGGTTAGGACTACACGCTTCCACTGTAGGGGGCACGGGTTCAATCCCTGGTCAGGGAACTAAGATCCCACAAGCCACGTGGTGCAGCCAAAAACAAACAAACAAACAAATACATAAGTAAATTGACATGTGGAAACAGTATAATATAATTAGCTGTGCAAGGCACTCAGGGTATCTGATGAAAAAACAAGTTTCCTCTTCTTTCAGAGCTCGTAAGTTACCAGGGAGACAGTCCACCAAAATGTGAAAATAACCTCATTGGGGAGATATAAAAGGTGTCATAGTAAAACAAAAGAAGAAGCACTTAAATCTTTCTGGGTGACTTTCTGGGAAAGCTTCATAGGTGAGTGTGGAAAACACAATCATGGCCCCCAGTATGTCAACATCCTAATAACTGGAACCTGAGAAAGGGAATTAAGATTGATCATTAGCTGACCTAAAACTAGATTGTCCTGGATTACTCAGGTGGGCCCAACATACTGAGAAGTGTCCTTAGAAGTGGAAGGGTCAGGGTCAAAGAAAGAGATGTGAAGGCCAGGGCAAGGTCAGAGAGGTGCAATGTGAGAAGGATACAACCTACTGATGGTGACCTTGAAAGGGAGGAAGGGACCAGGAACCAAGGAGGTCCACAGTCTCTGGAAGCAGAGACACAAGGACACACATTCTCCCCTGGAGCCTCCAGAAAGAACCTGGTGCTGCTGACACACTGATTTTAGCCCAGTGAAGCCCATTTTGGAGTTCTGACCTCTAGAACTGCAAGGTAATACATTTTTATGGTTTATGCCACTAGATTATCATAAATGGTTACAGCACCAACGGGAAACTAATACAATGAGGTTGAGCCAATTCTTGAAAGAATGGCAAGAATTCTGGGTTAGGGATTTTCTTAACTGTTTAGTCAAATTCGAAGAATAAATTTGAGATATAGGGTTTTAGATTTGCCAAATCCCTAATTTTCATCATGCTGAACAAATTCTAAAAGATCCCTTTGCCAATATAGCAAAATGTGTAGAAAAAAACCCACTACTTTCAGGTTTAATTTTAAAATAATATCAAACAAATAAAATTTGCAAGAAGATGCAGATTCATGAATTTTTAATATTTTGATTGATGGTTTGCGTCACTCGTTTCTTTTTCTCTCAAATTGTTAGAGACTAGGTTGAATACATCATGCACCTTCACCACGAATTTAACTTTTGCCTGTGTTCAGTATTGCAATCTCCACTTTCTTCTTGCCTCATTTTGGTATATTTTTGTCCAAAATTTTATTATAAGCCTTTAAATTCACTACATTTTATGTGTCTTTTACAAATATGCAACAATGCAGTAGAGTGTTGCTTTGTGTTTTTGTTTTTTTAGGCTTCCAAGAAGTGAATGGTATTTATTGCAAAACTTTAAAATAATAAAATTATTATGATTAAATTGAACATTGAAGCATTTTCAGAATTTTTTGATTTAATGTTTAAATATGTTTCTTCTATTAGGTGAGTTAAGTTTATTCACTTTTATTAATATGACTGGTAAGTTTGCTCTCTACTTTGTCACATTATTTTATAAAAACTGTGTATACTATGGTATATTTATTGTACTTCTCTAGTTTGTGTGTTTCCTTTGGTATTTAAAAAATATTTTTGTATTTCTGTCTTAGTAGTTATCTTTGCACTCATAAATTTGAAAGTACCTTTAATCACCTTTTTTCTTATATAACAATTTTCTCACTTGGTCCATATTAAATGTTGTCCTTTGACTTGTCAAGTATTCACCATCAGTGCTATTCTACATTTGCTACATTACATTTCCTCCTATCTTTTTAGTTGCATCATTTCTACTTTGTTGAGATATACAACTTTTATGTGCTATTCTTCTAGCTATGGCTTCATAAGGTTACTATTAGCTCTAAAATTATCTGTGTATGTTGTCATCATGAACAATTTTACTGATTTTTCCAAATTGTTGCTTGGTTTAATGAAGCTCTTCCTTCAGTAGATTCTTAAGAAAGCTCATGTGTTTACAATTTCCTTGAGTTGTTGTTTTATCAGAACTCTTTACCTATAACCTTGATACTTCAAGTACAGCTTGGTTGGTATTTTATGTTTTAAGTTTCTCAAAATTATGCTCCATTATTACCTTTCTATATTGCCTTTGAGAATTCTCATACCTGTCTAACTTCTTAACCTTGTAAATTATTTTTTTCCCTTTGGATGGGGGTTCTGAGAGTTGAAATGATGGAGAGAGGCTTCACGAGAAAACAAACCTGTCAGTACCTTGATCTTGGATTTCCAGTCTCCAAAACTATGAGAAAAATAAAAATCCACCCAGTCTATGTATTTTGTTATGGCAGTCCTAGCAAACTAATAGGTGGTAAATTGGGGAGTGCATCTGTGCATTTCTACATCACAGCATGATCTGGTGACCTGTAAACAAAAGGAAAATTTACCTACCTCCCTCATCATTCACCGACCCATAACCACTGTCGATGGTGGAGCTGCTGCAGGACAACCACAGTGACCCCTCTCCATTTACAAAGTGGAAAAATGGGAAACATAGCAGCCATGGTCTCTAGAAATTCATCACCCTCCTGGGGAGGCATTGTGAAGAAACCCTCATTCTAGCAGTAGGGGAAATTTCTCAGTAGGTCCTCAATCTACTTTCTTGCAGTGAGTTCCTAGTCCATTTTTCTCTGTGCTCATATATGCACCTTCTAGGAGGTTATCTTCCACGGCCATATCCAAGGTGAGCAGAGAGGCATATGGCCTTATGTCTGCACAGCCTTCACAGGCATCTTCATGCTGGTGGCATTTGGGAGGGTCAAAGAGTGATCTTACAGTCAATAAATGATCTTTAAGCTAGGATAATGGTTTGTTTGGGAACACAGTTTTCTCAGAAATGGTGGACTTCTGGTCTACCTGGCTCTAGCTAGTCCCATGTGTCAGTATTCAGACTCACAGTTCATGATAGGGTTCCCGAACCTGCTTTAGCTTTTCCTCTTTTTCCCTGAGTCCCTTTCTTCCACACTGATGACAGCTGCCTTGAGACTCTTGGAAAAATCATCTTGGACAGGAAGACAATTTTCTTAACCTAACCTCTTCTTATTTATTGAGTCTCTCTGCTGAACTAAGATTTTTAAGTTTTGGAATTTTTTTTTTACTTTTATTATGCAAGACCATTTTGAATTGTTGCCCTTCCTTTATAGAGTCCAGAAATTCTTGTCTTTCCTAATCCTTCAAAGCTCCATATTTTGACTGTCTAGTTGTTTCTGTTTCTTCTCTAAATAGCTGATTCTTGTCCAAAGTCTCCTGTTATTACAATATTTTGCTAATCTCAGCAAATAGAAGCTAATTCACAGTAACATTCTTCTCTTTCCCAGACACTCTCCTTGGAGAAGCATGAATTTGTGCTTTTCTACCACAGACACTTAAAGCCAAGACTGAAGAATCACTGTACTCAGGGCTCCTCTGCAAATGTAGACTTTTCTGTGGTTCATGCTTCAACTCATTCCAGTATCAAGGCCAGACAAGGGGAAGAATCACTAGGTGTGCCTGTCCTTCCAGAAGGGAAATGTGGCTCATATGGAGTCACATGATGGCAGAGTCCTTGTCTCTAGTGACCTCTGTGAGAGGGAATTATCAAAAGGAGTCAGGACCCTGAAGGCAGGATAAGCCCTCCAGTTCAGATGGCTATAGCATGCAAATCTCGGGCCTCACTTAATCGGCTAATCTCATTTTAATTTAAAGCACAGCAAGTTCTCTACCTTGGTGCTTGTCTCATGGAAGCAAAGGAAACACTAAGGAAGGTTTGGGAGGAGAGGTGAAGAGGTTAAGTTGGGAGACCACCAGATGAGCTTCCTGCCAGGGGCTCTTCCAGCTCGTGATCCCAAAATCAGTTTGGTCCTGAATGGAGCAGAGCAGCAAAACTGGTCCTAGAATGACCCAAACTCTAGTGCAAGGACAGCTTGCTGAGCTATTTTGGAGTGAAAGGGAAAACCAGCACCTTCTTCCAGTGATATCTAAGCTAGAAATTCTTGAAGAGGCAGTTCAGGCTAGGGAGCAAATACATTGTGTTTCTGTTGTACTACTCCTTGAACCAAGAAGTGTTACCCTGAGTCAGGACTTATTGGGACAAATTCCAGCTCATGGAGGCCTGCTGGTGCAGGTGCAGTCACAGAGCTCATGTCCATCCCATTCAAGCGTGTTTCTTCCTCTCAAAGTCTTTTGTAGCCTGGGTAGTGGGCCAGAGACTCTTCAGAACAGTTTACACTTTCTTCCGCTGGTCACCCCAGGGTAAAAGCAGCTTGGGACCAACTTTTAAGTTAATTTATCAGCTTCCTGATTCCCTGACTACCTGCACACTATGAACTCTAACCCAAAGCTCAGTGCTTTGAAAGCTGGAATTTTGATTTCTCAGGAAATTGATTTTGCTTTTTGTTTCATTGTTCCCCAGTGCCTGGGATATGACAAACTTTCTTGTCATCGTACTGTACTCATGAGTGGATTTTTTTTTTTTTTTCTAGTCCATCTCTTCCCTGGGAATAAAGTCATTCAGAAGTTCTGGAGTTTTGCACGTCTCTGCATCACAGAGGCCAAGGATTTCAACCAACTGACTCACAGCCACACCCTTAGGCTACTCACTCCGTAGCCCTACCTTGCCTGCCGATCATTCTGTTCCCTTAGGGTTTTGGTTTTCTGCACCTCATGCATGTCTGACACATGGAAAATTGTCTTTCTTACAAGCTAAGAGTGCCTTTTAAAGAATGTTCCTTCCATCTGAGATTTCAAGGAATTTATAGTAGGAGGCTGTTCAGACTCTACTGACTTGATTTATTGGCCATATTGTCTTCTCTGAGCTCAGTTTCCTTCTTGCAAAATGGTGATGATCATATCTACTTTGCATATTTTTAAAAATAAAAATTAAGATATGTGTGTGTATTTTGATGCTAAACATTATTGGAGAAAATATACATTTGTGTATAGGTGTGCACACTTAAATATACATATATATTTAAAATATGTACATGATATATATATATATAGAGAGAGAGAGAGAGAGAGAGAGAGAGAGAGAGACAGAGAGAGAGAGACAAAAGTATTTTTTCAGTGATACTGTTGAATAGCTAGTAACAGGGAACAGAATATTCAAGAACTGGGAACAAAGAGTATGCCCAAAGGGTGTGGGGCATTCAAGCTTCTCATTGCAGGGCTGCCCTGTCCTCTTTCTTCACCAAGTGTTGGGCTGGGGGCCACCTGACAAGCAGAGCAAGCACAACATGAACCTTCCACAGACGCAGGCTTCCCGGGGAGACTTCCTCCAGGTCTATCAACAGGGAAGAGAAAATCACTCCAAAAACCTTCAGTGTTGAATTTAGAAAGCTTCATCCCTCCTGGAAAGGCTTTCAAACACAGACAACAGACTTGGTTTTGAGTAACAGTCTGCTGTTTCACTCTCTGAAGGCTCCGCCTAACTCAATTTTGTGGAGCATCGACTCTGATTGCTCCCATACTCAGGTGCCTGGAAGCCAGTGTTTCATGAAAGGATGCCCCTGTCAGGAGCAGGCATATCATCTGGCCCTGAGCCGTCAAAGAACAGATTGTGGAATTACCATTAGAATACAGGAGTTTGGAGCTGCAGGCAGCAAGTGCGGAGCCGGCAAGCATATGTCCCCAGCATGATATTTTAGCTTCATATGAAGCCGTAAAGTGGAAATAAGCCAGCGGTACCTCAGCAACTGCTAACTGCTCTGTCTACCCATGTTGCCACATTGTGCCATATGTCCGGGAGATTCTCAGGAAAGGGGGCATTGCTTTCCTTCAGCCAACTGACAACATTTCCCAAAAGGGTGCAGAATAATGGTGTGAGACTGGTCACAAAGGCCACACCTACTTTTATTTTCCAGCTTACCTCATGGAGCTTTTGCAAATCTGGTAGAACATTGGAAGGTCTCTCAGCGTTGATTAATTATGGTGAAGATGCAAAAGCTTTCATAAAGTGAAACACATGATCTTAGGGCTCTGAATGTCTAACTCTAGACAGCTAATATTTGTTTCAAGTGTTGAATAGTACTTCAAAACGGAAAAAAAAAAACAATGGGTCTTTATATTATCCTTAGAGTGTTATCAATTTTCAAAAATATATTGAAATGATTCACTTTTACTAGGCTGATTAGCTTCCCAAATGTGAACCCTGAAGTATGGTGAAAGAGACAAATGCCTCCTACAACTGACCCATACTGGGAGTCATATTGTACAGCAGGAAGAACACAGACTTGAGAACATATGGACATGGGTTCAGACCTCAATTCATCCAGATGTGACCTTCAGCAATACCTCAAACTCCTGGAGTCTCTGTTTCCTCAAGTGGGAATGGCAGATTATATGCACAGGGGTATTGTGAGCATTATCCATGGGAGCCTGTGAGAAGTGCCCATCACGATGGACCAGTTATGTCCTGATCAGCTCTTTATGAGGTCATAGTATGTAATCCCCACTGTAAAGAATAAGGTAGATATGATTACTTCAATTTGTAAGTGAATGATGAACTGGATTTCAAAGGGATCAATTAAATTTCCCAATATCATAGTGGAAAAGCTAGGATTTAAATGCAGAACTCTAAAACTCCAAATCCCCTGCTAATTCCAGTACACCACGATGCCTTAAGAAAATAATATTGTTGTCTGTATGCCATTCTTACATGAACTAACTTTCTGGGTATTGAAAACACCATTAATTCTTAATTCCATGCATTTTGAACCTATGTTTATTAATGACAATATGGAAAATGCATAAGTAGAGCATGTGATTTCTATAATTTTACCAATTACTTATTAGTCCCAAATCATTATGGCTAAAGGTGTCTATAAATTAGACAAATGAGTGTGATATTCATATGGATTTTCTTGGAATTGTAAGATATTAGGAATGAATGGCTAGATGAAATGTTAGTGTTGATTTGGACCAACTCCTTTCTTTAACAGAAGTAGACTATATACTAACCTACTGATCTTTCTGTGCATAAAAACATCTTTCAATAGGCACGAACTTAGCAATGAAAACATCTTGTGAAATAATCTCATATCAAATCATATGATTACTGTCTTTCAGAATTATCTAAATATCTTTCATGAAAAAATGCATTACGCACCTTTCTGAATCTGTTTTCTATCTGTTAGAATACAGGTAAAACTGCCTACTGTAGGGGGGTTCTTTTTCATTTACCAAGTATCCGGGTGCTCCCTCACCCCCCCCTACCCATAAGGTACTTAGTCCACAAGTCTAGATCTAGTTAATGAGCTGTGATTGGAAGCAAAGGGCGGTAGGAACTAATGATCATAATAACAACAACAATAAGAACAATGGTTTCCTAACCCTAATCCTAACCCTAAACCTAAGCCTAACCCTAATTTCATAACTAGGCCATGATTTTTCTTGCACCTGATTGGTTTGAAGAGATTTTTGCCACTGCATTCTGTTTAGATCTCTTACCTTACAGTATGTCTTCATCTTCCCTTATGCTTTTTGGAAAAAAAAAAAATTACCTAAAAGCATCTTTGATTTTGTAGTTAAGTCACAATATGACTTCAAGCTAACTCCCCAGAATCATGGGTTTCCTTAGCTCTCAACCCCATTAACTAATATTCACCCTTACTCTTTCACCTGTTATATACATCAGCCAGATTGAATTCCTCACATTTTCTGAATGACGGTGCATTTTTCACAATGTTGTACCTCTGCAGATTCTGCTCCCTTCACTGACGTGTCCTTGAAGTAGTTCTCACAGTCACTAGGTCTGACATACACTGACTCTGAAGGCTTTGGGGGTTTGGGACTAGTTCTGCTAAAGGATGGTAACCATAGGACCCCTTCCGAGACCAAGGCCAGAGGTACATCTGCCCAGAGTATGTACACTAAGTTACAGCAAAAGAAAACACTATTGAAGCAGTTCAAGAGGGGACCCAATTGAATTACACAAACAGTTAAGTGCCGTGACTATCTATTCAATAATCTTGCCTCTGTGCAGATGAGATAAAAGAATAAAGCAGGAATTGTTGGGAAGGGAGAAAAATAAGCTTACACCACAAACCCTGGGAGAAATTTTTCAGGCAGAGAAGCATAAATGCATGAAATGGCCTCTCAACAAGGCATAGGAGAGAAATAAAAGTCAAATGAGTTGGCGCTGGGCCAGGATGGGCAAGAAGCATATCAGGGAAGAAGCGGAGCCCTGGTGCTTCCCTCCTTTCTCTCGCCTCCGCGCGGCACATGGGGGCTGTGTCTGCATTTCCTTCAAGTTGCGCATTTATTTTGAGACTAAGGAAGGCGATACTTCTTCATTCTGTCCTTGCCTTTCACATTCAGCTCTTCCACTCATAGCCCTTTGGATGGATGTTATGGGGTAGCGTAAAAGTACAGAATCTTCCAGCCAGGCCAGCCTCCTTTCCGATCTTTCCCTGCACCTTCTAGCTTGTGATCATCAAAGAATTACATTGTCTTTCAATTCTCTGCAGCTTGGGGGTTGGAATCCTTAGCACGAAATACTGCCTATTCATGTTTTCAATGATTCACTCATTCAAATACTTGAATCAAATGCTTGATTTTCCGATAAGCTCCAGGGTAGTGGGAAGGTTTGAGACAGTGGGCAAAATAGTCAAGGTCCTTCTCAGATGGATCTTGTCATCTAAGGGAATGATACGTAAAATCATGTACAAGAAAACCCTGCCACAGTGCCTGGAATATACTAAGTGCTTAGGAAATGGTACCTGGACTCCTGTCCTCTTTCTCTCTTATCTTTCCTACACACAACTTAGTGCCTCTGTCCTCTATGTGCCCCAGGGAATCTCACAACAAAGGTTTCTAATTTCTTTCCCAGCTTAGGGTAAGGAGACAAGATTTGGATGAGTAGCCAAATGGAGAATTTCTCTTGGGAAACTTCAAGGACTCGATGCAGCTGCTGAGAAAAGGCCTCTTTTTACATGATCCTGATGAAGTCAAATGCACTACATCAGCCGTGATTCAGAGCCTGACTGCACATCGTGACAGGACAAAGGAAAAGCAAGAATTCTGGAAAAAACAAATGGAAAATAAACCCCGACAAAATTCCAACCAACAAACAAAAAATAAACTAAACCAAAACCCCTCTCTTCCATTAACAAAGAAACTTAGGGATATTGAGGCCCTTCCATATAACGATTTCTGATCCCTACCAGAAAAATGTTACCAGTATCGTCCCCACTTCACAAGATGCGGCTCAAAGGATGAGGATGAATCCAAGGGTATCGTTCTGGGTATCATTCAGGAGGGTTTTTAATTTCCCATCAATAGAAGTTGACTGAGGCTTATTTAAGCAGAATACAAGTTTATTAAAAGAATCTCAGTAGGTCACAGGATGGCCAGGTGGCTGAAAGCAGCAGTCTGAGGGCTGTGCAGTTGAGAAGCATACCCGACACTGCATCCTTGACCAGATGTGCAGAGGGAGGGGTGCCCAGCACTGCTCCACAGTTTGCACCTCTGGGGCACATGTATCAGGACAGGGGTCTTAAGGCAATCACCACCTGAACATCACTGCTTCTTATCTTGCTTGGAACCCACCTGCAGTTATGGCTGATGTGGACGCTTGTGACCATTGGAGTCCAGTGACAACTTGTGTCAAGGGCTCAGAGCAGGCTAGACAGGGAGAGACCTGTGAAATACTTCTTCTTTAATAAGAGGTGACTCTGAATCCCTATGAGACCCATGCCAAAAGGAATCCCCTGAACATAAGGAAGAGGACCCAATGCTGGACACCAAGCACAGCAAATATCCATTAAACCAAGTTCGCACAGAAAATGGGCAGAGCTTGGACTGCAAATGTGGTTCCAATGTCTGAACTGTTCCTTTTCCACCAGACCACACTATGCAATAAGCAATGGGTGCTGGGATATGATCTGCTGTATTTCTCAGTATTGTCGTCTCATAAAACAAAAACCTAATACCTTTACTTAGTCTTTTTTCATTTACAAAGAAATTCCTTTCCATATGATTGTCAACAACAACCTTGGAAGTTAAGAGGGCAAGTAAATGTACCTTTTATTTTCAGATAAGAAAAAGTCTGATGATGCACCTGGTACTTGCAAATATTAAAGCACTTGCCATCCTAAATTTTAAACTTCCTCAGACATGCCTGATCACTCTACTGGTTTGGGAACTTTGTTCAGTTTGGTATCACCAGTCCCTTGTATAGACAGGGATATTTGTTTGATTTGGTTTTGCTTTGCTTACCAATACATCTCTAGTGCCAAGAAGAGTGCCTGGCATAGAGGGAGCACTCAAAAATTTTTTTTTTAAATAATGATATGAATAAATTAACTGATAGACACTGGTTGTTACTTTTAGGAACACATGGATTTAGAGCTCACACCTGCATATTTTTAGTCCAAATATATGTTCATGTATGATATTGGTCATCATAATTGCTGTTCATGAGCAGACAAAGAGTAAACAACCACCCTCTCTTCATACTCTGCCACACCACAGGCCTCACCTCCTTAGCCTATAATCAGAAGCCCTATCCTGACTATGGGATCCCCTTTAACTTCCAACTAACCTCCCTCTCCAGGCCCTCCACAAATGAATGCCCCAGCATACCTCTGGAATCTTCTTGCCACAGCATCGAAGTCTTCTGTATTCCTCCATCCACTGGGCTATTTCCAGTCTTCACCTTAGAGTATCTCTTTGCAGTATTTGTTACCATTACAACATTCTTTCTTCTTGATTTTCTTCATTCCCTTAGTTACTATGACTCTGTTCTTTATTCTTTTTTGCTTTGTAGTTTTAACTATTTATTCTCTTTTTGGGCTCCTCTTTTTGGGTCCTGTGTCAAATCTCTCCTTTGAGTGTTGGCTTTCCTCAAGGTCCAGACTATTTTTCTGGACTTCTTTTCCTAATAGTATCTGATAATACCTAGTAGTCACCGTGTGCCAGCCATCTTTCTGAGCACTTTACACATCTAATGCATTTAATACATTCTAAGAGGTAAGCGTTGTCAGTATCTCTATTTTTCAGGGGAAGAAACTGAAACACAGATAATTATCTTGCCCAGTGTCATGGAACTAGTAACTGGAGGTACAAGGAGAAGGGTCTAAGTCAGTGTTTTTAAGCTCTAGTTTTGGATTTCCCTTCTTTCTCAAGTGAGTGGGTGGGGCTGCCAAGAACTGGCTTAAACTTGTGACTTGGGGAGGCCCTGGAGCCCAAACTAAATATCATTGCATTACCCTGGGTTCTCCATAGAGAAAGAACCAGTCGGAGATATATATGTATAATATAGAATTGGCTCACATGCCTATGGAGGCTGAGAAGTCCAAATCCAACAGATTTGCTGTCTGCAAACTGGGGACCCAAGACAGGCAATGATGAAAATTCCAGTCCAAGTGCAGGAAAACCTATGTCCCAGCTGGAAAACAGGCAGAGGGAGGAAATTCTCCCTGACCTCATCTTTTGTTCTATTCAGTAGCCTCCAGCAAATTGGAAGAGGCCCACCACACAATGGAGAGGGCAATGTTTTGTTTAGTCTACAAATTCAAGTGTTAATCTCGTTGAGAAACAACTTCACAGACACACCCAAAATAATATTTAACCAAATATCTGGGCACCACATTGCTCAGTCAAGCTGACACATAAAATTAACTGTCACAGTCGTTCTTCCTAAGAAGAGACCAGTGAAAACAGGCTTGATGCCCTCAGTGATAGGAATTTACAGATAACACAAAATGGGACACAGAGAAACTGGTTAAAAAAAAAAAAGATGCGCTGAATGTGGATGTGAAAACTGGAGCTCAGAGACAACTCATCAATAGTGACGCACATGGAAGACTTCCTTTATGCTTATTGTATATATAGCTGGTATTTATTTTTTAGTATATTACATTATGATAAATTAGATAAATAGTTGCCCCTGCCACTATTCTATAAACTCTGTGAGGGTCAGTAATATGCTCATAAAATCTGAAATCCCAAATTCTAACAGTACTGGGAACGCTGGCAAGGGTGAATCTATTTAATCGGGCTACAGGTTATTGAATTTCTCTGGGTACCATATATTCTAGGGAAACAAAATTATATTTTAAATTTACTAAGAAACACAGCACCCACATAACGCTACCAAGGGGCAAAACACAAACAAATAATTGTAATGTACACATCACAGAATGGAGACCAGGATTCTACCTGGGGACCTTACAGCATGAGCTGGGGAGCATCAGAATAAATACTTGTACCCAAACATCTCTCACTGGCCTGTTGGTGTCCACTCTCTGGGTCATGAGAAAGCACCTTTAATGGCTGGGAACACTCTAGTGATGGGCCCTTTGTACAGATGATCCCCTTTCCCAGAGCATGGCCTGTGGGATGAAGGAAGAGTACTAATGACTTAGAGACCAGTCAGAGCTCTAAGGAATGTGTGAGCTCAAGATGCACTATGACCTCACTTCACAGACAGGGGGACCGATTCTCTGTAAAGTTACATCACATTTACAAGTTCAGGCTCTGAAGGCTGGGCCTTCTGGCTTAACGTCAACTCCCCTCCCACTAAATGTCTGACCATGGAGAAGGCAATGGAAGGGACAATGGAGACATCTTTGCTATCTTAGTGTCTACTCTTTTTGAAGAGACAATAAGGAAAAGAATAGCTGGAGTCCTGACAGCATCCACTGTAACATCTGAGGGCTCCAGAGTATGAATACAAGGATATAGGTTGGAAACAA
The DNA here is from genome assembly GCF_011762595.2 of Tursiops truncatus. Lineage (NCBI taxonomy): Eukaryota > Metazoa > Chordata > Mammalia > Artiodactyla > Delphinidae > Tursiops > Tursiops truncatus. Next base: position 84,577,828 of record NC_047047.1, on the reverse strand, counting down.
ATAGATGCAGTTTAGTTACAAATTTTGTGACCTCAGATGAGTCATTTAACTTCCCTGAGCCTTAGTTTCTTCATCTATTAAATAAAGTTAGGAAATCATATTACAGGATAGTTAGAAATATATATATAGGATGAGCTACAACCATCTGTATTTGGTTTTCTATAAATGCGAGCCATTATCATTTTACAACAAATATGACATTTAGTCACTCAAGGAGAAACACCTAACTCACCTCCGTATGCTGACCCTTATCCATTTCCTTGCTATGCTGGAGAAGAGTTTGGGTTATAAAACTCTGCACTGAGATTATGATTTCTCCTTGAGGTTGATTTAAATACTCTGATTATTTCCCAGAAACACAAATCAGCATGCTCTCTCCAGGAAATCTTGGTAACTCCTTGAAATTCAGCCCCAAATTTTCCAAGAAATGAGAGGTTTATTTGAATAATTTGTTTTGCTGTATAGACTATATCACATACTAGGGACAACATGTCACAATTTCATGAACATTTGAGATCTGTTGTAACAAGGTAGGAAGGATTTTAGAACATCTGTGCCAAAAGTGAAAGGCAAATAAAATGATGGCTGCGTATAGTTTCTAAACTTCCAAAGATCATGCTTCATGGTTACAAATGGATGGTTACACATTCTTTACCTGCAGTCTGATCAAAAATGGTAAGAAGAACCATAAGGAGTAAATTCCGTGCTAGTTGTTAGCTTCTGCTAAAGGACAATGAGTTCTTCAAGCACAGAAACAACTTCATTCATTGTTTCACCTCTACAGAATGCTTGGCCCACATGGTAGGCAACAAGTTTAAGCAAATAAAGCTTTACTTTGACGGATTCTCTTCATTCTCAATTTTTCAGCAAAAACCCAAATTATATGGTATTACTACAAATACCCCCTACCTGTTCTGTTTTATTTTTGAAGTTTTAATGTGTTTGAGGTTGCATAAATACTGAACAGGTATATTGGCCTTAGGAATAATAATCACCCTATTTCCCACTTTCTCATTTACTTAATGATTAAAGTCATTTCATTTTCCCATGTGTATTAGTCAGGGTTGTCCAGAGAAACAGAATCATTAGGGTATATATATATAGATATGGATATAGATATAGATATAGAGGATGTCGATACAATAAGGTATTGACTCATGCAGTTACGGGGGCTAAGAAAGCCCATGATCTGCCCCCTGCAGTTGGATACCCAAGGAGGCTGATGCTGTAGTTCAGGGACCTGAGAGCAGGAGGGCTGATGGTATAGATTTAAGTTCACATCTGAAGGCCTGAGACACAGGACTACAAGGCAGGAGAACGTGTCTCTCAGCTGAGCAGTCAGGCAGAGAAAGAATTCAAACTTCCTCAGCCCTTTTTGTTCTTTTCAGAGCCTCAAGGGATTGGATGACATCTACCCGCACAGGGGAGTGTGACAACTTTACCCAGTTCACCAATTCAGGTGCTCATCTCTTCTGGAAACATCCTCACAGACACACTCAGAAATAATGCTTAAACAGGTATCTGGGCACACCACGATCCAGTCAAGTTGACACATAAAAATAAATGTCACACCATGCGTAGAAGAGATTTAGAATAAAAGTGTTTCATGCTCGCTCACACTAACATGTAGATGACTGATGTAAGCTCTTAACTTGATACAAAGGCGAAATAAGAGAGAAATGAAAGGTATAGGAAAGCAAAAGAACCATGTGTAATATAAAGAAAAACACACACAAGAAGAGCTGAGGGCTGCCGAGACAAACATAAATCACTTAATGTTTTTCTTTGAGACAATCTTGGGCATGTTGTTTCAGAAAAGACAAAAATCCTAAAGGAAAAGCAAGATGTGACAGCTGACATACTTTTCCCTCCAATACACCCTTAACAGTTATTTTTTCTACAACCGCTTTGAAATTTTCATCCTCATTTACCAAAAAAAAAAAAAAAAAAAAATTACTTGTTTAAATTTCAAGTCTTCAAATATATAATTTACTCTGTGATAATATAATAATAAGAATATGGCACAGACATGATAAAGTGAAAAAAATAAAATGTAAAAGTAGAAAAACTTTTAAAGGAATATCAATACTATCCAATAGAACATTCTATTATGATGGGAATATCCTTGGCTACATTGTCCAATACAGCATCCTCCAGACACATAAAACTATTGTTCACTTGAAAAATGGATAGTTAAATAGAAGAACTGAATTTTTAATTTTAATTAATATACAATTAAATTTAAATAGCCATATGTAGGGAACCCTCTTGCGCTGTTGGTGGGAATGTAAACTGATAGAGCCACTATGGAGAACAATATGGAAGTTCCTTAGGTTCCTTAAAAAAACTAAAAATAGAATTACCATGTGACCCAGCAATCCCACTACTGGGCATATACCTAGAGAAAACCATAATTCAAAAAGACACATGCACTCCAGTGTTCATTGCAGCACTATTTACAATAGCCAGGACAGAGAAGCAACCTAAATGCCCATCAACAGACGAATGGATAAAGAAGATGTGGTACATATATACAACGGAATATTGCTCGGCCATAAAAAGGAACAAAATTGGGTCATTTGTAGAGACGTGGATGGATCTAGAGACTGTCATGCAGAGTGAAGTAAGTCAGAAAGAGAAAAACAAATATCGTATATTAACACATATCTGTGGAATCTAGAAAAATGTTACAGATGAACCCATTGCAAGGCAGAAATAGACACAGATGTAGAGAGCAAACGTATGGACACCAAGGGGGTAAAGCGGGGAGGTGGGGGTGGGGGACTGGTGGTGGTGGGATGAATTGGGAGATTGAGATTGATGTGTATACACTAATATGTATAAAATAGATAACTAATAAGAACCTGCTGTATAAAAAAATAAAATAAAATTCAAAATAAATAAATAAATAGCCATATGTGGCTTGTTGCTACTGTATCTAGGGGTTACATGATTTGAGAGAAAACAGAAATTTTAGAAGACAAGGTATGCACAGTGATAGCCTCTGAAGCAGGAAGGTGTTAATGAAACAACTTTTTGAAATTAAAAACAAAAAAAAGACTAAGTGTTTTTTATTGAGAAGACACATTGTATCTTCAAGAACCTTGAAACAAACTAAGCTGAAATGTAAGCTAGTAAAGTTACTAGAAACCAAAATTAAGGTTCCTTCAAGTATTCTGGAAAAATAGCAAATCACTTATAAAATAAAGCTAACATCAAACTGTTTTCTCTGCTACAACTCTAAATACTAAAAGGTAGTGAAGAAATAAGAAAAAAAATAATAATTTAAGGAAATAATATGTTATCCAAGAAATTTTTCTCAGTTATATTCTCATTCAATTAAAAGGTGACAAAATACCTTACACGTAAGAACTCAGAGTTATTGCTCCTACCACTAGAGAAAAACTTCAACTAATAAAGAGTTAATTAGGAAAAAATAAACTAGCTCTGACTGTTAAATATGTAACTATAGGAATAAGAATAAAACAAATTGTAGAAATTATGGTTATATAACAGAGAGAATATTTTACATTCCTTGACAATGTTAAAGCTGAGAAAAAATTCATCGAATTTTTAAAGACAGTATGAAATAATATTGTGACAGAATTAAAACCATTTGTATCAGCTGCAGCAATAAATATATAGGTATTAAGAAGCTAAGCTAACATTAAAATCAAACACGCAAAAAACAACAACTTCAAATTGGATCACTAAGCAAAACTCAACTGTAGTCTGTATTTGTTAAACACTACTAAAGCAATTAATTATGCACATTTGAAAATATAGAAATTATATAAGGAAAAATCCAAATAAAAAATAAATATTTTTATGTTAATAGCACATGACTTTAAATAAAAAATCATATATAAATCATATGATATGAGTAAATATTTTCTTTATTAAAGTTATAGCACTAACAAATTTAACATTAATATTCATTCTGTAAAATACAGATGATTAAAAAGGGAAATAGAAGCACAATAGAAAATGGAGACTTTCATTCATTTCTTTTTTTTTTTTTTTTGTGGTACGTGGGCCTCTCACTGCTGTGACCTCTCCCGTTGCGGAGCACAGGCTCCGGACGTGCAGGCTCAGCGGCCATGGCTCACGGGTCCAGCTGCTCTGCGGCACGTGGGATCTTCCCCGACCAGGGCACGAACCCGTGTCCACTGCATCAGCAGGTGGACTCTCAACCACTGCACCACCAGGGAAGCCCGATTTCTTTTTTGTCAAACAAAAAAAGATAAAAAATATGGAAGGTCTAAATAAAACATAAATCTAACAGATATATCAAAATCTATAGTATAAAAGGGAAGAGATATTTATATCAAGTAACATAGAACATTCACAAAAATTGACACTAGTACATCACACACACACAGACTCACTCATACTTTTCAAAGAGTTGAAATATATTTTAGCCTTGAATACTCTAATTACCATGTGATAAGGCCAGTAATTGATTACAGAGCCAAAACTCAACAATGTGCTTAACTCTTGATATGGGAAAATAATTCTAAGCTGGAAAGAAAATCCATCTGAATTTGTAAAATATCTGGAATATAACAATATTAAACACCATGTATTTCAATATCTCTGGGCCACAGATAAAGCAATGTCCAGTTGAAAATATGTAATCTTAAGGCAAACATCCACAAAAATTATAGGAAAAATAAATCAATTAATTACCTTTCCAATTCAAGAAGAAAGATATTAATATTCCTCCCCTCTCATAAAATAAGGGATGCAACAGAAAGAGATTATAAAAACACATGAAAAGATGTTCAACATCACTAATTATCAGAGAAATGCAAATCAAAACTACAATGAGGTTTCACCTCACAACGGTCAGAATGTCCATCATTAAAAATTCTACAAACAATAAATGCTGGAGATGGTGTAGAGAAAAGGGAACCCTCCTACTGTTGGTGGGAATGTAAATTGGTGCAACCACTATGGAGAACAGTGTGGAGATTCCTTAAAAAAATAAAAATAGAGCTACCATATGATCCAGCAATCCCATTCCTGGGCATATAACAGAGAAAGTCATAATCCAAAAAGATGCATGCACCTCAATGTTCACTGCAGCACTATTTACGATAGCCAGGACATGGAAGCAACCTAAATGCCCATCAACAGAGGAATGGATAAAGAAGACGTGGTATATTACTCAGCCATACAAAAGAATGAAACAATACCTTTTGCAGCAACATGGATGACCTAGAAACTATCATACTAAGTGAAGTAAGTCAGACCGAGAAAGACAAATACCACATGATATCACTCATATGTGGAATCTAATTTTAAACAAAGGAACTTATTTACAAAACAGAAACAGATTTACAGATGTTGAAAAGCTTATGGTTGTCAAAGGGGAAACTTGGGGGGTGCGGTGGGAGATTTGGGAGCTGATTAGGTTTATCTGAAGTCTTGAGAAGTAGCCCTCTTGATGGGATTAGTGCCTTTACAAGATGAGGAAGACACCAGAGCTCGCTCCCATCATGTGGAGATACAGCAATAAGGCTGCTGTCTCTGAACCAGGAAGGTTCCTCATCAGAAATCAAGTTGGCCACCGTCTCTATCTTGGACTTCCAACCTCTAGAACTGTAAGAAATATCTGTTGTTTAAAACGCCAGTCTAAGGTATTTTATTACAGTAGCCAAGTAAACAAAGACATAGTCCTCTCAGATATCAAAACATGCCATAAAATTATGTTAAGTTATACATTATTTTAGTGGCACTTGAGTTGGAAAAATCAATATAAAAGAGTAGAAATTTCAGAAATAAATCCAAACAAATAAAGGGATTTAGTATATGACAAAGATGTCATATCAAATTATTGGGGAAAGATAAATACTTTAAAACATTCTATTTTTTTAACGATATATTATTTAAGAAAGAACATAAACTGTTTTAAATCAGTAAGATAGTAATCTAGGAAAAAATAAAATTAACTGGATTTCTACTCCACAACTTACAACAGAATTAAACTACAAAATGATCTAAGATTTAAACACAAAAATTCAAACTATACATCTACTTAGAATAAACCATTGCAGAATTCTTTCATAATACTTAGTACAATGAGACCTTATACATGTGAAACAAAACCCAGAAGTTATAAAAGACTAATTGTTGCATAAAACTTAAACTTTCTAAATGGAAAAATATAAGCAAAATTTTAAAATACAGGAAAATAATGAAAAGAATAGTACAATAAAAGATTAATGTCCCTAATACATACAGAACTTCTAAGAAAAATGCCAACAAATCAATAGAAATATGGCAAAAAAAAAATTACCAGATAGCTCAAAAGAAAGGAAAAAAACAAATTGATTTAAACATATAAAGGGATGTTTCAATTATCATATTAAAAGAAATCCAATTAAAATGACTCAAATGTCAAGTTCATCTCCTAGATTGGCAAAGAACATAAATTGAATGCAGTGCATTTCCTAGGGTGCGGGGAAATGCTGCAATCTCACAGTTGCTCAGTGGGAAGGCAGTTGGCCTAACATTTATAGGGAGTGATTTGATGATTTCTATAATATTAAAATATAATTTATCTGAGCAGCTCCTCTTTTGGAAATTTATTCCTCTGCATGTATATAAAATGACACATGTGAGAGGTTATTTGCTACATCATTTTTCTAATAGCAAAATATTGTAAATAAGTTAAATACCAACAATATGTACTTGTAAAATAGATTATGGTAAATCTACAAAATGGAAAAATATGAAGCCATCAAAAAGGACCAAAGAAACTATTTCTGTTTTCATTTGAATGAACTCCAAGGTCTATTACTAAGTGAACTAAGCATAGCCCCAAATAATATGTCTATTATTCTATTGTTTGTATAAAACTGGGCAAAATATATGTGTTTGTTTGTCCATATATACATATCATAGCTCAAGGGACACACAGGACTTGGTGAAGTAGGTGGTTTGCAGGAAGGGGCACTGGGTGACTGCAAAGGGATAGGGAGCAGAGACAGAAAATCTTAATTACTGACAATTTTGTATTTTTGGAATTTTAAACCACGTAAACCTGTAATGCATTTTATAAATAAATACATAGGTTAATTAACATTACAAGGTTGAAAAGGATGCATTGGACATTTATGCTTGTAAAACTAAGTTTTCACCCCTAAAATAAGTCAACCCTTCCATCTATGTAGCCAATAACAATAGCAAAGAAATAACAATTTTCAAGTATAAATTCGAGTCTGTTGCAGAAATCCAGTGCAACAGAAAACATGAACAATTATAAAGCAGAAAAGCCTGGGTTTAGTTTCAGTCCCACTACTGATTACCATACTATTTGATCTTTCACAAACGGTTTAGTCTTCCTTCAGGATAGTCCAGCGGTTCTGAGTTCAGAGTTCTGAGTTCAAATCCAGGGCTGCCACTTACCATCTGTTTACCGAGCCATTTCCTCATCAGGAAGTTGGACTGGATGTGATAAAAATAGTACCTGGTACATGGTTCTGTTATGATAAATAGGGGAGCTAACCACATCATCCTGTCCTCATCACAGAGTCAGGAATAAAGTTTCTCTTAATTTGCCCTCTCTCCCCTCAGCTTCACATGATGAGTCGGGGTAGGATCTCACCTGTCTCATCAGGTGTCCTCCAACCTGAACCCTCTCCAGGCTCCAAAAACAGTCCCCTGTTCTTCAGAAGCACTCACACAATTGTGGACCTAAAATGAAATTAAACATTATTGGATTAAAAAAAAAAAAAAACATTATTGGATAAAAAACTGTTACAAAGCAGATTACAACAAGGGAGATCTCCAGAAAGCTACAGGCAAATTCTTGATCTGCCAAACAGGAGGCTTCCACAAGACACCTGCCTTCCCACCTCTTTCTATGGAGATGTGTGCTTGTGTTGAATGGCCCTGCCAAATGGCAGAATTCACTCCTCTTGATGAAAATGACATTCTCTATTAGCGACTGTACCGCACACATAGGTGGAGGGCAGGCAGGATTCAGAGTGGCCTAAATGCACACTACAAGGAAACTAAAATTGGAGCAATTTGCTGTAATTTAGAAAGAAGAATGAGTGAATGAATGCATGCTCTGTGGAAAATTATATTTTATTTGAAGGTAAGATTGCACATCTCTAATCAAGGCTTAAAATCTGAATTAGGATAAATTGTGCCGTAATTATTTTCTTAGAAGAGAACAAAGAAGATTTTAAAGCACCTAATATCCCCCCTTTGAAGCTTTCAAAATGAAGATGCTCACTGTGTGGCAAATGCATGGCTTTATTTGCTTCGGTCCCGTAAAGACCTCAAGTTCATTTAGCCAGATTCTGAGCCTTTGACATAAAAAGCACTGTCGAGCATTTAGTTTTCCCGGCACATTTTGTTGCATTTGTGTTTGGTCCTCCTGACTTTCAAGCCTTTAATTAAGAAAAAAATTAGCTTACTGGTGATAATGACTTGCTTGAATCTAAGAGTTCTTCATTATTGTGTATGTTTGAGGCTCACATGCGCTCGTGTGTGTGTGTGTGTGTGTGTGTGTGTGTGTGAGAGAGAGAGAGAGAGAGAGAGAGAGAGAGTTGGGGCGGAGGTGGAGGTGGGCACAGAAAAACTAAAGATAGTGCAGTTTTCTTGTTTTCTGCTTTGATTTTCAAGATTTTCTTTTGACCATTTTGATCTTTATTCTCAGGAAAATAATTGATTTTTATACCTGTGGATAACTATTCAAATTTCTTCCTCCACTTTAGTAGAAAATATTACTCTCTCCCTGCCCTTTATTCAAAATCTTTCCAAAATTTTATATCCAACCTCGTCAATGTATTGTGCTGTTGCACTCGAGGACTGCAGTCCCGCTTCTATAAAACATATGGTATCAAAGCAATGCTGTCCTGTCTTACAGCTCCTCCCACCGGGCAGGAGCTTAGGTTTTTCGGACTCTCTTGTCTTAAAAGAGTCAGAGGCTGGCATTCACCTCTTACTTTAAAAAAAAACATCAAAGAAAAACTTAATGATCTGTAGCATCCTGTTACAGCAAACAGCCTTCTCTTCTAGTAGAGAGTTCTATCTAATTCTCCCTCATGACCCAATTTCACTCTCTTCTTTTATCCTGTCCTTAGGAAGCAGAAGAACAGTTAGTGTCCATCTTCTTCACACCCGAGCATCACTGAGCACAGAGTGATGGAAGGAGCATGGGCTCCATGAGGTCAGCGCTCAAATCCTGACACCAGTCCATACAAGCTGAGTGGAGTTCAGCATAACCCCCTGACTCAGTTACTGCACAGTAGTGGTAATTAGGGCTGACGTTTGCATGAAGCCATGTGCGATGCAACCTTGCTAACTGCGCATCGGCTCCTGGGATCCTCACAGCCCACTGGGGCATGATTCTGACCCGCACGTCACAGATGGAGACGCCAGGAACCTTGGGAACTTGCTCACAATCTCACTGCTGCCAAGTGGTGGAGTCCAGGTGTTTACATATTACACTGCCCTGAGACCATCATTATAAAATGTTATACTACCACACATAGCAGGAAAAACAAGATCAAACACAAAGTACCAAGAACATTTATGATGGAGAAAAGTTTGAACCTGTAAAGTTCCCTTTGCCATCCTGTTCTCCAGACTGGGTTAGTACACTGGGCTGGATCCTTAGCCCTTTCACGCTCAGCTCCATGTGGCTGTGTGTACTTCCCAGAGCAGACTGGGCTCTTATGACTCTTTCCCTCTACACTGCTGCCCTTCCTCCAGGAATGCTTTTCCCACCTTGGGAACTCTTATTTAGCTCAATATTTAATTTATCCTATTTTCCTTGGGACAACCTTCTTAACTAGTTCACCTAACAATCATCTTTTTTCCTTTTTTATTTTATTTTAATTTAATTTAATTTTATTTGTGTGTTGCTCTCTTCACTGTGCCCACAGGCCATGAGGCATACATATTTACATTCCTCTATCTCCTACTAGACTCTTAACTTCCCAAGTAGCAGGGGTCGTGGCTTAATCTGTGATTCTCTAGAAGCTAAAATGTAAACTATAAGAAGGTGTTCAGTGAATGTCTGTGGAATGAGTGAATAAATATCACACACACACACAGGCACCAGGATATGTTTAGGGATTTATGGTGAATACTTAATTAATCAAAACTGGGCTACTGAAATTTCTGGCTGAAAAAGGGCAAATTTCAGGCTTCCCTTGGTTTCACTTTTTTCTCATAGATTCTCATTTTTCTTTTTACCATAGCTTTACTTTCTTACTGGTTACTATTTTATTCATCATAAGGCAAATTACTACCTTAATGAAGATATACTATTTATTGATATTAATATTAAAAAATAATAGTAAACATCTTAAAGGTTATTAACCAAGTGATAACTTGGTTATTACTCCAGTTTCAATATAAACATAAAATAAAAATTGTAAAATATTCCGAAATGATAAATCTAACTTTATTTTTTCAACTTCCCTTTCCCCAAGTTACAGATGCTGAACCGACACTGGATGGAGCCAGTCAGGTGATCCTCAGGGAGTAGCCCCACAAACAAGAAACATCACCTGGCCTCTTCCTTTGTTAATAACACTATTTGCAATGAGTGTCTTTCAGGAATGAATTGGGGCCAGATCAGGTGGCCCGTCTCTGATTTAATACATATTCCAAATCCAAATTTATTCCATGCCTTTTTGTAAGAGTCAGAGTTTAAACTATTACACCAAGTTTATGAGATAATCAAATTTTGATTGTGAAGAATAATATATGTAGGTGAACATATAAACATAACACATGCACAAACAGGTGTGTGTGTGTGCTTCAGCTTCCCAAGAGTTACCCTTTCTTAAATAAAGTTAGTGCTTTAAAACAACAAATTTGAAAAAAAAAATTACAAAAATAAAATAAAACAACAACAAATGTGATTTCTCTTACAATATAAAATGTTTACTTATATGATATTTTCATCTCTCTATCTGAGAGCTTCATAGGAAACGGACTCATCTCTGTGCCACCAATGGTAGCAGAGAGCTTAGAAATAATGGTCCCAAAGTAAATACTTTTTGAGTTAAAATACTTTAATTTATTTTACTATATAATTACATTTACTTATTTAAATTCAGATACAATAAAGTACTAACTCCAAGAACCAGACATAAACACTGCTAATATTTTGCTATACTTCTTTTCCATCATTTTCTTCTGCCATCTCATTACTCATCACCAGCAAACAATTTTGATTTCTAACTTCTTAAAATGTAATACTTTATGCTTATTCACACCTCTGTATTAGTAAAAATTTCATGTAATAGATTTTAATGTTCCAAATAAATAGATCATGATTTATGGAACCATTTCAAATATTTTACCATGATAAATAAGCCTGTGATGAAGCTATGTTTGTGGTGTCTAATTAAGAGTATAAAATAAATGAGCTCAAAGGATGGAGCATCAGTAGTCAGGTTTTGTTTTTTTTTGTTTGTTTGTTTTTTGTGGTACGCGGGCCTCTCACTGCTGTGGCCTCTCCTGTTGCGGAACACAGGCTCCGGACGCGCAGGCTCAGCGGCCATGGCTCACGGGCCCAGCCGCTCCGCGGCATGTGGAATCCTCCCAGACCGGGACACGAACCCGTGTCCCCTGCATCAGCAGGTGGACTCTCAACCACTGAGCCACCAGGGAAGCCCTGGTGGTCAGGTTTGAATGGTGGTTTATTTCGGGGATGACAAGATTCATGGTGTGATGAGGACTGAGCACAAATAAAGTGGACTCACTGGAGAAGAGGAGCTTGAAGGCACTGGAATGTTGACAGGGTCGTCCCTGTGGCTTAGGAAGCCACCCAGAAATATGGCAGAAAGGGGATGGAGAGTCATACCACTGGAGGTGCTGTGGTCTCCAGCAAGCAAGGGAGAGATGGAGAGAACAGGGAACAGACACAAAAGCACGGAGCACAGGCTTCAAAAAGAGATGGTTTTTGAAGAAGAAAGGAAAAGTTATTGCAAAGTGTAATGGAAGCAAGCAGGAGTTTTATGTCACTTCTAGGCATTAAGGAACATGGGATGCGAGAGAAAAATTAGCCTCCACTTTAGAGAAAACTGCAGGAAAAGCCATAAAAGACTAAACACATACCAGGAGCTCAGTGCAGGAATCCTCTCTCATAGGCCCCCAGAGCCAATTCCAGTTCTATCATATCCGTTACTCAGCACTTATGCCATGAATTTGTCTTCATGTCAACATGCCTCATTCATTAGAGCCCTTGGTTCATTAATTTTTCACTGTTGTCTCTTAAAGGTGAAACCACTCCCTAGCTGAGAGTTATGGCTTCCTAAACATTCACCATCTTTCCTGTAGGGCATTTTTTTTTAAGCTTTAGACTCATGAGTTGATCCTATCTTTTTTTGCACAACAATTTCTCCTGACTTTTCCAGACAAGATGATATAAGAGCATACACAGATCGCATGCTCAAAAGTGGCTTCCATAAAAATACACTTGGTAATTGCAGCTGCACTTTATGAGGCTATGATGAAAAAGACATAAAATGTAGCTGTGAAAAACTATGTTCACAAACCTGAGAAAATTTGACTGTGAATAGCTACTCTGTTAATTACAGTGACAGATTATGACATAAACTACAACACTGGAATTGGAAACATCCTTGGATATTAAAAAAGAAATACACACACAGACACACACAGAGACACACATACAAACACACACATACCACTTGGTGAGAAATATCCCGAGGATGAAGAATCCTTAGACCATCATTAATTTGATTCTATTTGCTTTTCACTGTCAGTTGAAACATTTGTCTGTTTGTAATAATCTTTCCTATCTTGTTTTTAAAAATGAGATTTAATTTTGGCCACCCCAAACTTCACATCCACCCAGAATCTCAGAATGTGACCTCATTTGAAAGTAGGGTCCTTGTGGAGGTAATTAGTTAGGGTGGACCTTAAATGACTGAGAAGGCCATGTAGAGACACAGACACACAGAGGGGAGAAGCCATGTGATGTCAGAAAGTGGAGTGATAAGTCTACAAACCAAGGAGTTAAAAACAAAGCACCAAGGAGTTAAAAACAAAGCACCAAGGGTTGCCCACAACCACTGGAAGTTAGGAAGAGCCAAGGAATGATTTTTTTTCCTAGAGTCTTTGGTGAAGGCAAGTCCTTCCTGATACCATGACTTCAGACTGCCAGCTTCCAGAACTGTGAGGGAATACATTTCCGTTCTTCTAAGCCACACGGTTTGTGATGATTTGTTATGGCAGCCCTAGTAACTACAATACAAATAATTTAATGCTTATGAATTACAAAAAATTATAATTCCCTAGTACAGGGTAAGTATGTTTGATTTTCATGTATTTTGTTTTTAACTCCAAGAAGCCAAGCTAAATCAAAATTTTCATGTGACAATGCCTCAGTTTATAGACCTAAGAATCATTAGGAATTGCATTTAACACTGGAGAAGCCTCCAGTTTTCCATTTAAACTATCCTTCACAAGGAAAGCAGAGCCAGTCTTCTCAAACATAAACCGTAGTTGCTTCCCTTTTCAGATTATGGCCGTTTGCTCTGTCTCAAAACGAGAGTCATAATTTTGGCATTAAAATAAGTCAAGTCAGTGGCCCTGATCTGTCAATTCAGCCTCGTTTGTCACCATGATGCTCAGCTGTAAGTGCACACATAGATACGTTCACACTCTCTCACACACACACCTGTAGGCTGCGGCCCTTAGAATTACATGAACTCCGGGAATAGGCTGTTTGTGCACGCGCTCCACACCTCCCTCCGGAGACCACGCAGCCTAGGCCTGCCCTCCTTTCCACAGGGCCACTCCCCTGTGTCCTCAGGATTCAGGTCAACAGTCACTTTTGTAGGAAGCTGTCCCCAACCCATGTGGCCCCTCCCCACTCCCTGTTGGGAGGTCTCTGTGTAAATAAACTCACATCAAAGACACGTCAGAATACCTGCTCAGAGCAGAGGCTGTGATGATTAAAAGCTAGTTTCATCATTGACTAGCTTAAAACAACAACAACAACAACAAAACTCTCCAATCAGTTTTTCTATCGGCAAGTGGGAAGTACAGTAACTCAACAATACTGGGATTACAAGTATTCATTCAAAAAATTCATTAATCCAGATACATTAAGTGAATGTTCACTATACTGTTTATATTATATTAATTATAATGCAGAGGCAATGAGTTGGGAGCACGGTTGATACTTTTCAGGACCTGCGGGAAGTCACTGTGAAGTAGAACAAATTGACAGAAGAGGATGGTGCAAGGGAATGGAGGACTCGTGCATCAGTGGCACAAGTAATGGGGACTTGCAGGCATTTCGGTTTTACTCTGAACGCAAATTTACAGGGAGTGAAGCCAGGGCAGAGAAGAGAGAGACCAATTAAGAATTAAATCCAGAACTGAGATGGACCCAAGCATGGGTGGTGGACACAGGGAGATGGTGAGAAGGTTGGAGGTAGACAAGTATTTGCTGATAGATTGGATGTAGGTGTACAGACATAAATGAGCCCAATACTTTTAGTCGGAGCAACTGTAAGGCAGTGTTGACACTTACTGAGATGTGGATGAATATGGGAGAAACGATATTTTTGTTTTGTTTTTGTTTGGGGAATGGGAGGGGGGGATATTGCTGCGGCTGTTGGTTAGTGCAAAGCGAATTGAGATGCTCAAAACTAAACTCTGAAATTTCTACTATATACTAGACATTAAGTAGAATGCTAAGAAGGCAGTCAGATGAATGAGTCTGGACTTCAGGGGCTACAGATATAAACACATGTTTTGTCAACTTATAGATAATATTTTAAGAGACAAATTGAGATCTCCTTGACATTCAGTGCAGATAAAAAGGAGGTCAGAACATGAGCCTTGCCATATTCCAACATTTTGAGGCTAGAGGCATGAGACACACCACAAAACAAAGGGGGAAGGAACAGTCAGGAAGTTAAAAGAAAAATGAAAATATACAATTGTATGTGTCAATTACTTTTTTGAATTTTCCAGATTGAAAAAAATCTGGAAAAAAATTAAAATAAAAGAAAACAAAGTTAAGGTAGTCTTAGACAAAGGGAAAAATAATTTTAAGGAAGATGTACTCAAACCATGTCAAAATACATTTAAGATGAGGACTGAGAATTGATTCTTTGGTTTAGTGCCGATGTCATTGGGAGTCTTGAAGAGGGAAGACTGTTTTGATGGAATAATTGAGATGAAGCCCTAATTTGAATAGGTCCAAGCAAAGAAGAGAAGAGGGCAGAAGATTATACATAGACAACTCCATCTTGGAATGTTTCTGAAAAGGGGAAAGAGTGCAGAAGAGGCTGCTTTTGTTGTTCTGTTTTATTTAGGTGTGAACTCTAAATGCATGTCTGTAGGCTTTGGAAAGAGAAGTTGATGATACAGGAAAGAGAGGGGAGAGTTGCTGAAATGACCATATTGAGGAGGAGAGAGAAATGGGATGAAACATGCAGAGCCAAGAGCTGGACTTAGGAGCACAGACACACACAGCACCGGGCGAGAAGGAAAGAGTATGAACGTTGATGCAGTGGGAATGTTGTGCTGGGATGAGGGGAGCATGTGGGATTTTGATCCTGCTGACTTGTACTTTCTCACTGTTAAAGGAAATAAAGTCATCAGCTGAACATGACAATGACGACAAAGTTTTAAAGGTTTGTGAAGGGACAGGCTGGAACTAGACATTTAGGAGAGTGGAAAAGAGGGTGGGTCAGGGAAATGCAGTAACAGTCAGTGGTGGCCCTAGGAGTTCACTTAAACTAGGGGCAGCTAAAGTGAGATCAGTCTCCTCTTTTGTCCTTCTCTCCATCACTCAGCTGTACAGTGCAAGCTGGGGGTACTTGTGGGGGGGACTAAGCCACGGTTTGAGCTTTGCCAGGAAAATTAGAACGAAAGAAGAGGTGTGCAAGGAAGAGATTTTAATGGTGGACTCTAGAATCTAAGCTGGGTAACCAAAAAATAAAGAGCAGAAGAAGGTGAGAGAGTGTGAAAACAGGGCAACATGGCAGGCTCAATGGTTGGTCAGGTCCAGGTATGTTGAAAAATTGTTTGATTGTGGGTCATTGGGAAGAAGATAGTGGTTTGAGAGTAAAATGCTTTATTAAATACAACAGGTAGATACTGAACATTTTAGGTAGATTGAGCTATTTGGGGTATTTTAAACTTCAGTCTATGTGCCTCTACATAAAAATTCTCATTTTCTCAATGTCATTTCCACAACAGTCACAGAATGAGAGAAGACAAGATAGCATTGCTACTACAAGCTGATAACAGAAATAATCAAATGCCTATCCTCTGTGAGGTATCATTCAACAGCTGCTCATTTCTGGGGAATGTTATTGTTTTTGTCAATGTTTTGTGTTCAATCACAGAATCAAATAATGTATAAAATGGCATTAAACACATTTGAGAATGAAACTACCTTTCATGAAGTATTCAAATATAGTAAACACTCTGGAGGATTTTACAGACAATTTGTAAAGGTCTTTTGGCTTGAAAAAAATTTGTATCTCAGCTGTGCTTAGCTGGCAAGTTTACCACTTAGGAGAAATACGTATTGTGCATTGATAGCTCATTAATGTTTTGTGATATTCCACATTATGAGGTTATTAATTTTAAATCAGTTTATGAATAGAATCCCAACTGGAAACACTACAGAGGATATTGTTTCACTTTTCAGTCTCCAAATCCTAAATATTAAAAATCAGAAGAGACCTTTAAAGGTCAATTCTGAAGAAATTTGGTTTATAAACTTTTTCCTATTCTACTTCCATGCCTTCTTTGAAGCTTTAAAAGATGTTTAAAATAAGGTCTAAAAAAACTGTGGAGATATATGCAATGGGAAAAGACAAATCCTCTCACCCCCTTGGAAGAGGGCTAGGAAGATGTCCTGGACCAAAGCCATGACAAGTCTCCTGTAGCTTATCTTTTGAAAAGATATCATGAAAATTCATTCAGAGCCTGTATAACCCTGCTCTACTGTCTTCTAGCATTTTCCCTTTCCTAATTTCTGGAGACATGACTAAAACTGATCCGGTTCTATAACTTTTTTTTTCCTTTAGCAATGTATATAGTTTTATTTTTGTGTTCAGGGAAAGCAAATGTCTCAAGGACATAACTTGATTAAGTCAGTTTTCATATATTTTATTGTGCATATGATGGACTCTCCAATCAAGAAGCACTTTTCATTCTAGTAAACTGTCTTTTATTATTTCTTTGATTATTTCAGTGATGGCTTCCTCTCCTATATTTACTTTCTTCTCTCTTTCAAGAATTCTGTCTGGCTTCCCTGGTGGCGCAGTGGTTGAGAGTCTGCCTGCCGATGCAGGGGACATGGGTTCATGCCCGGTCCGGGAATATCCCACATGCCGCGGAGCGGCTGGGCCCGTGAGCCATGGCCGCTGAGCCTGCACATCCGGAGCCTGTGTTCCACAACAGGAGAGGCCACAACAGTGAGAGGCCTGTGTACTGCAAAAAAAAAAAAAAAGAAAAGAATTCTGTCATTTGGATGTTAAACTTCCTGGCTTTGACCTCTCAATTTTTTATCCTTTTTCTCTTGTTTTTCATCATTTTGTCTTTCTCATTCTGAGAGAGTTCTTTAACTTTATAATTTAACCTTTCTTTTGAGACTTTTACATTTTTTACATTTTTGCAAGAATAAGAAGCATTAACAATGCATTGAAGGCTGGATTTATTTATTTACAAGACAAATATGTTATTTGTTTGTGCCCATTGGTGAGAGGTTACTTTCATTCAAAGACCATTACCCATGTGATTATATAAACCAGAAAAAATAAGAATAAAAATTTGGGTTTTCTATGTTCAAATTCTTATTAAAGTTTCTAATAAGGTTAAATTTTACTATCCCTTTGTTTCTAACTTCTATGAATTATTTGTAAAATGACTTACGATATTGTTTCTAAAGCCCGTTGGAGCAGAGGATTCTTCTTCCTAGTGTATTGAGTGATAAGCACCTGCTAGGTTAAAGATGTGAGTTGCAAAAACTAACATGCGATTTTTAAAATATTTCTGTTTATCAGAAGTCACAGAGTAGAATGTGAGGTATGAATAAGGTTGATAGTCCATGAGGCCCCATCAGATCTGTGTATTTGAAATAGTTGGTGCACAGATCTCCATACTGGGAACTGGTCTTTTTGTTTTGATCTCTGTTATTAATTTGCTTTTTGAGTAGGAAATCACTTAATCTCTCTAGGCCCTTTTGCTTTTTAACCTATAAATCGAGGATTTATACTAGAATCTGTGACTACCAACGGGCAGCTGGCAGGCAGAGTTTTTTCTAAGCTGCAAAGTTTTTATTTGGGCAACAAATACATAAAAAAGAGAAAAAAACCCTCTCCCATTTACCACAGTCCACTCTATTATTTACATCTGATCAACTTTATTTATTTACATTATCCACATGGCCTTTTAAGGCAGCTCAATTTTATTTTTCAGTCTCTCTTACTGCTAATATTTTATGCCTCAGTATATAATTTGTCTTCTACCTTTAAAGAGTTTATAATTTGGTTTGAACCATAACCCATTGGCTCTTGAAAATAAATAATTAAAAGTACAGGTGAATAATTGGAAGAAATAAATGATGGTTAGGAACACAAAACAACAGAATTATTAATAATTTCTCATCAGTGTAATTCCAGTCAAACCAATTAAAAAAATATGTACAGTCCCCATTCTCAAGGACTCACCCAGGAAGAAAAACA
Organism: Tursiops truncatus; assembly: GCF_011762595.2. Taxonomy (NCBI): domain Eukaryota; kingdom Metazoa; phylum Chordata; class Mammalia; order Artiodactyla; family Delphinidae; genus Tursiops; species Tursiops truncatus. Next base: position 84,559,109 of record NC_047047.1, on the reverse strand, counting down.
TAAATAAACCATTTTTTTTAAGTTTACCTATGGAATAAATAAAATTTTGCATAAGAAAAGACACATGAAGCTCATATCTCCTTACATGGAAAAATAACTAAGTATTGATACAATATTAAGATAAAGCTGCTGTAGATGCAGTAAGATTAAAACATTAAATAAAAATAAAAACTAATCTCCAGTGAGTCAAACACCTTTCATAAGGAATCTCAGGTGAATTTTCTTATTGATAGACATGTCTCATTCCACCAATTAGAAATATTCTTGAAAAACCTGAATGTAAATTGGCTTTTCATAATTTGTTTGTGTTTTCCTCTACCTCCCATCATAGAATAGACCATGGGTTACCAATATGGCACTGAACATTAATAAAGAAATATGACACAGGCCCTATTCTTAATTTCCAAATGTCTAGACCCCATATGGACTAATGTGGGAGATAAAAAGAATGCTCTAATTTTCTCTTGTGCTCACCATGCTGGTTTGGATCTAGCTTGCTGATTCTAAGAAAGGCCAGTTGGAGTAAAGAAAGGTCAGGGCCTGAGAAACACAATTCAAAAGTCTAGGGGAGTCATAGGAGGGCAGAATAAGAGGAATGGACACCTCTGTTTACAAATACCAAGGTGGAGGAAGAATAGAGGATAAAATTTAAAATATTAGTGCTTCCCTGGTGCCGCAGTGGTTGAGAGTCCCCCTGCCAATGCAGGGGACACGGGTTCGTGCCCCGGTCCGGGAAGATCCCACATGCCGTGGAGCGGCTGGGCCCGTGAGCCATGGCCGCTGAGCCTGCGCGTCCGGAGCCTGTGCTCCACAGCGGGAGAGGCCGCGGCGGTGAGAGGTCCACGTACCGCAAAAAAAAAAAAAAAATAATTATAAAAACTGTATAGAAGGAAAACATTGAATTATTCACTAATGCCCCCAAAATAGACCCCCCAAATTTCTTTGATTTGTAAAAGCTGAAGGAAATCCCCAGATTCTTAACTGCACCCCCACAAATCTCCCCAATATCCTAAAGTCAGCCTTGCTGTCCAGCTCTGACCCTTCTGACCGCTTCCGTAAAGTTTTCCCATTTACCCTTCTTGTCCATGACTTACAACACCTAACACAAACCCCCTTGTTTCCTATGTTCCCTCAGCCCTTCATCCATACCACCTACACAGTGCTACATGTCAAGAGCTTCATCTTCTTACTTAAAACTCTGTGTCTTATTGGATAAACTCCTGGAAGGAAGGGACTCCTATTCTCCCCTAACCTCTTCATCCACAGCACATAACCTGAAAAGCAGTCTCATTTTCACAAATATTAATAAAGTACTTGACTGTTTTCCTTTCAAATATTGCCAAAATGACAACTATAAACTGCCGTCATATGGTTTAAATAAATTCAGGATGACTGACTCAAAATGGCTTAGCAGAACCGGCAGATGGTTGATGTTAGCTAGTGGTTCTAAGACTGAGGTTCACTTTATGATCTTACTTGGTATAGTAAACTCTGTTACTGTTGACCAATATCTGGTTTCTCCACGCTTTTGAACCTAGCTGTAGCCATGTGACTTGTGCTTGAAAATTGTGGATTAATGATTTTTTCATGTCAGCAATTTTAAGAGTTAGGTTTTCTCAGCTTTAAAACTATCCTTCTATATCCTATTGTGGTACAGGGGCTGGAACTCTGCAAACTATTTCACTTCTCCAGTGTGCTTTGCTTTGGGTAATGCCATGATGGAACATTAGAGAGACCAGAGGGCATGAAACAGGACAAGAGGTTTGCTTCTCTCTCTTTGCTTATCCTTCCTGTAAACACAGTCTACACAAAAGTTCCTTACCCACAAAGCAGCAACTGTTCCAACAGCAGTTGGTTCCAGTCTCCAGAATTTTCACACACTTGCGGAAACTACTGGATAGCACCCACTCGCAAAAGTCTGAATCTCAGCTCCGTCGGGCACTGCCCCGAGGGTCTAGGTTCTGAGGACCTCCAGCCCTGACTGCCAGAGTTGCTTCCTGCAGTTTCTCTCATTGTTACTATCTCACTGATTTCAACCTGACACTGATGGAAAAAGAGCCAGCACCTTGGCCCTAAGCTCTTTCTAATATCATCAACCACTTTCAAAATAGGTGTTGACCCATCCTTCAGGTCCCAGAGAAGGATGACAACATCCCAATGAGATGACATTGGAAGGTGACTTCTGGGCACCAAATGGTAAGGGGGGAGGGGTAAGAGCAAGCAATGACAGCAACTGCTGCATCATTTTACACAAGGTGATTATCTCCATTTCATTTTAGCTCATTTTCTCTGATTTCAGGTCTTAGCAGCACCTATGTCATCCTTTGGTACTCTTATAAATCTGTATAATAGGTACAGTTGATCTGTTTATCAATTTACCCAGTAAGTGGTTATTTATAAGAATCATTAGCTCACTTCCCAACATGGAATATAATTTCCTCGTCATAGTTTTCCCTAAGTGTAAATAATGTACTGCATAAAGAATCAAAAGCTATATTTTTGAGTGATAGTGACATTTTTAACCATATTTTGAGTCACTTCATAAAATATTATTTATATGGAATAGGTATGTTTTCAAGATAAAGCATAGATTTGGGGGTTGGACAGGAAGACAGGTTACATTCATTCCACGCTCTTCTGTTTTCCTTTGATATGAACATTTGATTGTTTTTTACATACACAGCTCCAGTCACCATCAGAGCAATGAGCCACTCAGCACCACTGTCCACTCTCCAGCCTAGAAACCCACAGAATAACCACATGAGATCCCTTTGAAGTCAGCTTGAAGACCGCATGAGAGGAGGGTATCAAAGCATGAGTAATGCGCGACCTCTTGTCTTGCATGCAATTCTAGACGAGTGAGTACTTTATTTGTTAAACGATCATATTCAGGCCATTTCTACATTAGCACAGTGGATACTACATTAGTCATTCATGCAGCCTCTCTATCAAAATATAGAGTAACACAGGGAAGACAGGTTTGGCCACTGTTTCTTAATGAGCCCACAATGGCAGTCAGCCAAAGGGGGAGTTGGCATAACTGAAACAGCCATGGAGGGAGTGTGTGTGTGTGTGTGTGTGTGTGTGTGTGTGCATGCATGTGTGCGCACGGGTGGAGGGAGAGGTTCAGAAAGGAAAGATTTCCGAATGGCCAATGGCCAATGTTTGCCTGAGAAGGATTCCACCCTATTCATGAAACTTCCCCAAGCATCTCTCTCAAGAAACATGTATCCCAAGGAGCAGGGCCACTAGGAGATGATTTCTCCCAGGTGGGTGGTACCAGACGCTGGCAGCAAGGCCCAGAGTGGATTCTACCTTGAAATGTTGAAACTTCAAAGGCAGAATGAAATGTTCCATTAAAAGTCAGTTGAAAGAAGAATAAGTTTAGAGGGTAGAAGGGAAAAAAAACAATCCCTAAAACAATGGTATCATTTTTTTTTTTAATTAAAATCCAAGCCTGTTCCATTTCATTTACCTTCCAGATTGATAAGGGAATAATCACTTTGGGAATTTGTGCTTTGGGAATAATCACCACAAAGTCACCAAGCTAAGCTTCCTACCACCACCCACCATTGAGAAAAAGAGCATGTCTATGGCAACTATGTGAAAACAGTCAGGCTTAGAGTACACAGCTGTGGTTCTCCTCCTAGAAAGACTGCCTCACACTCCCAGATTCAACAGTGAGTCCAATGCATGCATTTCATGGGACTTTTTCTTTTTTCCCAGCATTGAATGACGAAGAAGAAAACGTGTAGAATAAATAGCCATACACTCACCATCTACGTTCTACAGTCAATCTTTTACTATATTTCCTTTATCTTAAGCCTAACTTCTATCTCTTCCCTAAACATCTCATAATCCAGTTCATTTATTTATTTATGTATTCATTCATTCATTTATTTATTTGGCTGCATTTTAAAGTAAGTTTGGATGAGAACATTTGCTAGTTCAGGCGGCCAGTTGTTTTAATTGTACTTAATGTAATGAAAGCAAAATGAACAAATGGCCATGGTATCTGTAATGAGCGGTGTTCATATGTGTTTCCATAGTTTTATGTCTTGTTCTCATGAGGATTGTTTTTCTATGGAGAACTGAAAACAACAAAACATTTTTCTGTATCATATTCTTAAAATGCTCTATATTTTAGTGTAGGAGGTATATCCAACAATTGCTATGGCCTATTAGCAATTGGGTGGGATCTGAATTGGATGTTTGTTCCTTGGTCTGTCACCTCTGACATGATTTTCATGTTCTAGGTACTGCATAGCTCAATCCAGTAATATATGTGTAGAATTCTTACGATTAGATTTGATAATAACTGATGTGTGCTGAGTAGTAAGACTAGCTAATATTTTTGTAGAACATATGCTTCATATTTGGTGTTAGAAATTTTTCGTGGATTATCTCATTTAATCCACAAACAGCTCTATTGCCATTATAGCATCGAGATTTAAAGAGGTTAAATAAACCTACCCAAGGGTTTACAATAAGTACGTGTTCAGCAGAGCAGGGATTCACACTTACGTTCATCGCTACAATGCAAGCTCTTAACTACCACACAACACATTATTACTTTATCATGAACTTCATGTCCTCTTTGCTTGCATAGCAAACTTCTGAAAATATCTGTAGGGTTCTTAAAGTGATGTTAATATACAGACAATGCATTAATTATATACAAATAGAAAATATAGATAAGCATAAAGAGATATGAACATTTTTTAACATCTTGGTCTACTTCCTTAGGCTCTTTTCTCACTTGAAAGCATTTTGAAAATAAAATTTACTCTAACAATATTATTTATTGAGACTATGTGATAATAGTAAAGTAGTTAATTAATCATATTTTTGAACACATGATGGTTAATTTTATATGTCAACTTGACTGGGCTAAAAGATGCCAGAGAGCTGGAAAAAAATATGATTTCTGGATTTGTCTGTGAAGGTGTTTCAGAAAGATAATAGCATTTGAATCCGTAGACTAAGTAAAGAATGTCACCCTCACAGTACAGATGGGCGTCAGCCGATCTATAATGACCTGAGTAAAATTAAAAGGCACAGAAAGGGCAAATTTGTTCTTTGCTTGAGTCCAGACATTCATCGTCTCCTGCCCTGAGATATCAGCGATCCTGGTTCTTGAGCCTTCTGACTAAGACTTGCCTCTGTTTCTCCAGCTTGCAGACAGCAGATGGTGGGACTTCTTGACATATTCTTCTACTAAATCTGTCTCTCTCTCTCTCCTATTGGTTCTGTTTTTCTGGGGAACCTTGACTAATACACACATGATGTAGCAGAGTCTAATCTAAGTGTTTTACACTCAAGAGTGTTGACATATTTAATCCTCATGGGAATCCTCTGAAGCAGGTGATAGTATTTCCTCATCGTACAGATGAGGGCCCCAAAGAAGGGAAATATTAGGTAACTTATCCAGCATCACCCAAAGAGTATTGTGTGGACCCAGGATCTTCTCAAACTCTAGAGCTGTTAATTCCAATATGATACAGGATTATAATAAAGTAATCTGGAGTACACAAACTTTGTATTTCTATAATTTAGTTAATTGTTCTTTATTTTTGGCTAGGTTGGCTGTTTCCAGTTTTCAGTATTACAAACATTTGTATACACACATCTCTGTTTTCTTGCCTGACGATTTTCTTTGGTAAATTTATAAGAAGTTGAGTTGGTTGAGTAAATGAATATCTTTCTGGTTGTCCATATCTGATCCCATACTGACCTTCAGAGAAGCCAGTAGGATTTACCTTCCCACAAGCAAGGTTAAAGAGTGTCCATTTTCTGTTAAGCTTCTCTAACATTGGTTATCATAATTTATTTTTGTCAAATTTGCAAATGACACATGAGCCTTAATTTGTATTATATTTTAATGTACATTTTCTTGGGAACTAATAAACTTTTGTCACAATTTGATGGGTACTTTAGAGCTTGTGTTATTTGTACTCCATCACATCGTCTGTGCTTTTTCTTGGTATTCATATTACTTGGTATTTATTCGTGAAATCTCATTATTTTAAGATTATTGCCGGTTGTGTATGGTGGTGATGGTGGAGGGGCAGGTTGTGTATTCTTTGCCCTTTAACCTTTGAATGATACATTGTGAGAAGCTGATTACCTATAAGCGAAATGTAAACATCTAAGGATCATAAGCTGTGGGTCAGGTTCTAGCTTTGATGCTTTCTGTGTAACTTTGGAGAAGTCACAGCAACGCCCGCCCTGGGTTTCCTCACCAGGAGAAAGGAGTAGCTGATTTCTGCCATCCAGACAGTGCCTTTCAGCTGTGACTCCAGCACACAGAGATTTGAGGCTTTGTGTGGAAGAGTGGCAGCCCTTCAGAGCTGGGCATTTCACACTCACCAAATGCTTCCCAAGCCACATCTCCCTCCTTTGTCTGATTCCTTCCCTGGATTATAGTTTCTAAGGGGAAGAAATCATGTCTTGATCACTCCTATCACATTTCCCACTCCCCGCTTTAAGCTCTTAACAGGTAGATCTGAATAAGAACCTGAACCTGTTTCCTTGAATAATACTCAGGTAGCTTCTTCTGCTTAAATAAATGCTCAAAAGAAAACACTTTAAGAAATTGTTTTAACAAATGGATTGATTTTCTCCCTCCCACTTTCTTCATTATTATTAAATTTCGATTTCTGCAATCTGCATCCTTTTTCTCTGGGGTGTTTTAATTAGATAGTAGAATTTAAAAATAGGGTCTCCCATATATTAAGAAAGTTACAGTGGTGTTTATGTGGGACAGATGGTAGACTTCTGATTTGAGAGGATTTTTTTTTTTATTCTGTCATCTGAACTTTGCTTTGGTAATGCTGCAAATTAGCAGCTATTCATTCTTTAATGAACAAGGGTTCATGTAAATTCCAGCTATGAATAGGCAATCAGGATTTCTTTGGGTATAATGGGTTATTTACCAGGCTTCCATTTCAATTTTGAACACTTTGCTTCTTTAAACAGCATCCTATATAATTTTGCAGCCATCTAATTACTTATGTATATATTTACCATATAGATACTGCCTTTGTACCTATATATGCTCCAAATTGTTTCATTAAAATAATCGCAAAATCTCACTCTACCTGAAGTGGATATACAATGATGAGTTCAATGAAGATCAGTTCTGCAAAGCCTTGATGGAATTGCAGGAGATCCTGGGAGCAGATATTTGGAATGGTTTTTAAAGGAAGCCTGGTGCCATGGCTGCAATGAAAAATGGTGGAGCTCAGACACTTGCCCTTTTAGACATTTCATTTTTTTCCCATTTTCCAAAAGCTTTACTTCGAGAACCATCTTCAGCTGCGGAAAAGATGATCTATTGTATCTCTGGGTTTTTTCTTGTCCATTTTCTGATATGTTTTAGACCCCCAGATTCTGAGGCTTATGAAGACCAAACGCTACTGGCCTAGGTTTTGATTCAGAGTCTGCATGGTAGACAGGAGGCCTGAACAATTTAGGATTAAGAACGAGTGTAATGATTTTCTCGCCTCTACCCTTCTCTCTCTCCATCTGACCTTATTTCCTCTGAAGTCAGCAAGGAGGAAACATGACAAAGTCTGCATATGTTCCCCCAGTGATTATGCCCACTGGTACCTCGGGGATGACCCACTGGTTACCCTCTCACTACACTTGCCTAGTAAGCACTCAGCAAGTCACATCACCTGTCTGGATGTTACCTGTCTCCTCTTGAGAATAAATGGGGTTTCAGAAAAGCTTATTTGTCTTTTAGGGACATTAAAGATCTAACCTTTAATGACATCTCTCCTCAGTCTAACCTGAAATAATCTACTTCCAGCACAATCACTCCATTTATGCATTTTCAACGTGTTTATAAATATTATATACAGTTTGATAGATACGATTTGGAAACCATTCATCATTCTCAAAGCTGAAATTTGCATCTTGTGTCATAACTGTGACTCAGCATGTTCACCTGTGAAACTGCACAGAGTCCATGAGAGCCCAGCTGAGTGCCAGCTCCTCCTGTGACGTCCCCAGCTGCCAACGGGACACTCAGGACACCAGAAAATGCACAGTGAAAGCTCTCATACAAAAGCCATGGTCCTGAAATTCTCCCAAGGCAAAGGTCACTGACTTTGCACCCTCTGGCCTCATAATGTAATTTCCAGGGTGACACAAAGCATCCAAAAGCCTTCTATTTTTAACAGGATTGACAGCATGGCAGCAACCTTAGCTCCTTTACATAAATCTATATATTTGCTGTAAAATATTACAAAATGACCGGCCGGCTTAACCATTGCTTATGCCAATCCACTCTCCGCTCCCTCCACTCAAGGCTCTCTTTGGATCTGCAAAATTATCAGAGATTTCCGTGGCCACTGAGAAGAAGGGGCTCAATGCCCTCCTTCCTCCCTGACGGCAGCCCCATCACAACCCTGCTGCTGCCCGTCCTCACGGGGCACGGCGGGGTCAAAACAGGAAGGTCTAACGTTGGCTCATTTCGCACATTCCAGGTGAGTGGAGAAGGCTTCCTTTTTTTTACATCACCCTGATTTTGTTCTCCTATTGGTGTTTTGAGGCATGGGCACCCAGATGACTCAGCCATCTCTGTGTCTGTCAAGGAACATCCAGGGCATCTCTGAGTGCTGCACAGTGACCCAGCCTCCTCCACCTACCCACCTTCCCCTCCCAGCGGTGCTCGCAGAAGGGCCCTGGTCTTCAGCTGTACTGGAAAAGCAACAGGCTGCTCAACCCTCTGGGGCAGAGGCTGTGTAACCTGCGTCCCACTGCTGCTTGTGTTCCTGAAGTGCAAATCTAAACACATCGTCTTCTTACTGGAAAGGTAACAGCCTTCCTACCAGACCCTGGAAAGACCCCTGGACTCTGAGGCTCATTACTCAAAGCCTTAGGAGAGATCCAGGTCTGTGCCACCAGGCCGCACTGCCCTCCCTGCTGGCATCCAGGCCCTGGCAGCGCTGCCCTGCTGCCCCTTGCACGATGGATGGCGCGTCTCCTCTGCTCTGCATCACCCTTCCCTGAGCTAATGTTTTCTTCTTTCTGGAAGCATCGAAACCTTACTTTTCCCCCAAGTGCTGTCTAGGTCTCCAGACTTCCCTCCTCCTCTGTGCTCAGTCGGTGCCCAGCTAGCCCCTGCAGTGGCCTGCAGATGGGAATTAGCTGGCACTGACCAGATGACCCCACTGGACTGATAGCAGCCTTGTGGTGAGCCCTGAGCTTTTGGTGCATTTCTTACAAGTCACGGGTATGCATCAGTGCTAGTTTTCCATGATCCATTTGTGGGGTGGGGCTAGAAGCTTTTTAAGGGGCCCCTGGCACCTCCAGTCCTTGCAGCAACACAGATCCTCCAGCCTGTGCCCACCAGTGCATTGAAGCCACCCACAGCTGGGCCTGATGCCCGATCCAGGCTCAGTTCCTCAGCCTCTCTGATGTCATGTCTCACCACTCAGGGCCCCTGCTGACCTGACAGCCCAGCCAGGGAGAAAGGAAGGGCGGGGGCGGTGACCTGAGGCCGACTCCCCATAGAAGCCAGCCAGGGGGCCTAGAGGTCTCTGAGGCTCCAGGGGGCCCTCCCCACTAGCTTGGATTAGTCAACTAGGTAAATATTACTCCTAGGTCTGTCTGGGAAGAAATAACACACAACATGTTCTGCAAATGGAAAAGCTGGTCCCGCCAGTGACGGAGGATCCAGGTGGGTCCCTGCCCTGCACTCCATCAGGGTAGGTCATTAAGATGCTAAAGACACTGCAGCCAATCAGCTCCCATGGCGACAGCTCTGCAGCCTTCATGAATAATCCATGTAGCACCTGGAGGCATGAAATTTTCATAGGCAGCCTCAGTCTGGAGCTGTGAGTGGTGAGGAAGCGAGAGTCCCAGGCACGCCTGGTCTGGGAGGGGCCCATGACAATGGGGAGGAGGCCCTCACACAGGCCCTGGGCAGCACAGGCCACATCCCGGAGGCCAACATGGACTTCTGACACTCGGCAGAGGACCAGGAGCTACTATGACTGGAGCACTTCAGTCTCTGTGTTATAAGTAAGAAGCAAAAAATGGAATTCATTTTCTAAGAACAGATCTGAGTCTGGTTCTCTAACAGGGAGAGAGGCCCCTCCCCTGCCGCCCCTAAGCACCGGTGGCCCCTCACTCACAGCCACCAGGATTCTGAACCTGCTCCTCTTAGGTGTTAGAAGAGCTTGGGCAGCAACACCAAAACCCACTCCCTGACTGAGCTGCTTCTTTGCCCTTTCCTTGTTTAACTTCTCTGAACCTCTCTTTTGCCTTTTATAAAGTAGATAGCAGCTACCTACCCACTAAGATGTGAGAATTAAATGGAATCTAATAAAATTACTGAAATGGCACATTTTTTAAACATTAGGTCTCCTTTATCTCCCCCATTTGTGACTCACAAAGTCGGCCCTGCTCACCAGTGAAGCTCACCTCTGTCCTCCAAGAGGAAATTCTTTTCTTAAACAGAATTTTACTCCAGACCCAGACTGTTTATTGAGCAATCAGGTGTGAAAGGCTTTTAGGTGATTTAAAAGTAGGAGGTGGTTGTTTCCAAGAGAGTTAACATACAAGCCTCTCATAAGTTGGAGTCTATTTATCACATTAATGAGCATTGTTATTTAAGTGCTTTGAGCTTTTATCTTCAGGTGTTGATTTAAATCACTGCTAGTCTCTCTAATTTACTCCATTATTCCAATAATCCTCCTTTGCTTTAAAGATTCGTTTGTTTTCTTCTTTGTTCCATTTGACTTGTATTTTGATATTTCGTGACTCACATCCTTTGTTTACCTACTTCAGATTTTATAAACACAAGTCATTCAGTAGACAGGAGGCGTCAATTCATTTCCAAAGGAACTTTGGTTCTTTCTAGGAGACCTCCCTTGACCCTTTTCTCTTTTAATGACTAGGGTGCTATTTCAGAAATATTAAACTGAGGCACAAAATTATTTACAACATGTTAGTTTCATAAGAAATACTACCGTTTAAAATACCAAGTACAGGAATTGTACCAAGTACAATTATTAACAGGAAGACTGCCTGCATGTGGGTAGGGGCCTGGGGTAGCAGTGGGCACCCAAATGGAGGCATTCTGGCTTGAAGAGACCCAAGGCTGCATTCTTGGTTCATTGCTACCTACAGCACTTTCCCTCTTTCTTCAGGAACTCCTTCCCAGATTTAGGAAGATAACGATTGTCTTGTAAGAGCTCACTAGGCTGCTTCTCCCACCCCTGCAGGTAGGACTGCCCTTGGCTTTGCACCTTGCTAAGTCAGCCTCCTGGATAGCCCCCCAACTTCAGCAGGCCTAACTGCTTCAGGGCCCCCAGTGAGCAGTTTATTCAAGGCAGGGCTTCCTGCCCTGTCCTTCTCCAACCTCCCCTGAGGTCAGCACATGAGGCCAGGAGCTGATCTGGTTTTAGGCAGGATGCTCACCTGTGTTCTCTAGGGTCCACTGCGGCTGTCAGGGTCTTGACAATCTGAGGTGACACAGTTGGGTCTCTAGAGCATGGGGGAATCTGCTGATGGCCGTGATGCTCTGTGCTGTATCCTTTCAGGAGCTACAGGGCCAGGTGGACCAACATTGACAGGGAACCTTAGATCAGGCCTGTGTCCCCATGGACTTTTATGGGAGATGGGGCTGTGGGTAGTCATAGTCACATTCTTAATTATGAAGAATCTATGGGCTTAATTCAAGGAAAAGCAAACTACCCACAGAGTTTCTGCAGTCCAGGAAGAAAGATAATGTATTTTTTTTAGGTAAAAAAATAAGTTTTTTTTTTTAATTGAAAACATATTTGGTATCCAAATGAGTTGAAAACTTACATGCAAAAACCTGGATGTGAAGGTTTATAGCAGCTTCATTTATAATGCTCAAAACTTGGAAGCAACCAAGATGTCCTTTAATAGATTAACAAATAAATAAACAATGGTCCATCCAGGCAATGGAATATTATTCAGCAATAAAAAATAAGTGAGCTATTAAGTCGAAACAAGATGTAGATAAACGTAGAAGTGTATTGTCAAGGGAGAGAAGCCAGTCTGAAAAAGGCTGGCTGACATTCTGAAAAAGGCAAAACTATGGAGACAGTAAAAACGTCAGTGGTTTCCAGGAGTTTAGGCATGGGGGAGGAGAAGAGAGGAATGAAGAAAGGGAACACGGGATTTTTAGAGAAATGAAACACTTTTATATGATACTGTAATGGTGGATACATGACATTATGTATTTGGCAAAACCTATAAATTGCACAACACAAAGAATGAACCCTAATGTAAACTATGAACTTTAGTTAATAATAATTGGTTTATCAGTTGTAAAAAATGTATCATACCAATGGAAGATGATAGTTGGGGAAACTATGTAAGTGTGGTTGGTGGGGGAGTGAAGAGAGAGTATATGGGAACTCCCTGCCTAATTTTTCTATAAAACTAAAGCTACTCTAAGAAATAAGGTCTATTAATTTAAATTAAAAATACATATTTGGACACCTTGAGTAAACCTCAGTGCAAACCAGAGAACAAATTATTAGAAACACATAAAACATCCATAAGGAGTTAGAAATCTTCAACTCTTTACTTGGTTTTAGCATAGACAACTTTCAAATGGACAAAACCAAGATAAATCTCAACATTTTGAACAAGCTGAGTTGATGACTGACTTTACAGACAGTTTCAGTCTTTATAAGATGCATCAGAACACATTGAATTTCAAGTAGCTTCCATAGAATTATTCCTCAAAATCCATCAGACCAACGAAGGACAATGGCAGCCAGCACTAAAAGAAGCTTTAGAAGATGATTGCTGTGCTCTGGAAAGTCTGAACCTGGTTTCACAAGAAGCTGAAGGGTTGGAAAGAGGAGTGAATGTTGTTACCATACTGAAAAATAATGAATCTAAAGAGAGACTGAGTCCTTGGATGGATACCTGCAAAAGAAAGTGCGAGTTTGGGCTGCTGTTCTTGGAAAAGACAACATGCATAGTGGGAACTTGGAAGTAGCTATAATCAATGGTCCTGAAAATGGAGACATCCTAGAAGATGAATCAAAGTAATTTCAAAGAAACTGATTGATGCAGCTGAATTAAATATCTATTTTAAAACTTTTGAAGAAGAAAGAAACCAAATGTATGCTAAGTTAACTGAAGAAGATGAAATAAACAATGCACTTAAAGATCCCATGAAAAGTCTCCAAATTGAGAAAGCTTCATTGTAGTTAAAAAACCCAGAAAAGTAGAGGCAACCACTCCACTGGAAACTTCAAATCTTCACAGAAGTGCATCAAGAAGAAAAAATGAATTTTCACCAAATATCCAATTTAGGAAGAATTTATGCTGTAAAGATAAAGGAGTTTTCCAGAGCAGATGGAATAGCAGTGTATGCAAAGATCTGGATATCCACAAAATATATGCCAAAATTCACTCAGAAATACTTGAAAACATCAGTGGCTATTGTCAAAGGCAGCTTACGTCCCAGGAAAGAAAAATTTATGATAATAGGTTGGGAGTTCTACTGACTGAGAGACATCTGGTATCTTACGGTAGCTAAAGAAATGCATCAAACAAGGTAACATTGAAGGAGAATTAAAAAGTTTTAAGTAGTATCCATATACTTGATATTATAAATCAGGTGTTTGGCAGAAACCTGAGAGACCACCCAGGAATCCTCAGGTTGACCAGATTCCAGAGAAGGAGAAGCCTCACTCTCTGTGATAGGTCCAGACCCAGTGTCCTGCTCCCAGGGTGGACCTGCTCCCAGTGTGGACGAGACACCACCCCCCAACAACTTCCATCAGGTCAACCCCATCCTGATGCATCAACTCCTCCACAAGATCAAAAGAGAGCTTGTTCTGGTGCTCCTGGTGATAGATGGGGTTGCGTCCTTCTTTCAGTTAAGCCTGCCCTCCTGAACAGGGTGCTGTTGCCCCAGGCTCTGGTCCCCCACCTTATCCCCTAGTCAGATGTGCCAGAGGGCTCCAGGGAGCAGCCCCTGACAGAATAACCCCAGCCCAGTTCTGCCAGCCCTGCCCCAGCATGAATGGCCCCCAGTGACCATTCGACAGCATCTGATTCCTGCCCTGTTCAGAGAGGCTTAAGAGTCGGGCACTCACTCCTTCCTCACCCTGTTCATCCGTCTGTCAGTATCCAGTGGGGTGGCAATGCTTCCAGCTTGAGTCCTTTGGAAAAAGATGGAAAATGGTCTTCACCTGAGAAGCTATTAAATGTCCATTAAAGCTCTAGCTGTACTAAATGAAAAATAAAAAAATCCACCCCCCCTATTCCAGAAAGCAGAGCGAGGGCTAACGCCTCTGGGTATGCCTCTACTGAGGAACTGCCTTGTCTCAGCACACCTTCCCTTGGTCAGATGAAATGTCTCCAAACCCTGAAAATAGGTGAGTCACCTTCAATTTGATCCCATGTTCCAAAGAACCTACTTTTGAAGATTAAAATCCAAGGTGAAGAACTTTTTTCCTCTATTAAATAAATTTGATTTTTTTTCTTTCAGTTTTTTTGCTATTAAGTGATTATACAATGGCACAAATGGAAACTTGACAGGATTATAGTTTTAGTGTTTTTTAACTACAGATTATTTAAATGTGACTCATAAGTTTTTTTTTCATTTATTTAGTCTATTTTCAGGTAGCATAATTATAGTATTTGTATTGTTGTTAACAGTCCACAGGATAATCTGGAAACATAACAAATTTTTATTTTACTTTTCTTATAAAATAATTTTGATTTTTTTTCTGTTTAATTTTATCGCTGTTATTTAAATGATTATACAATACCTCAAACAGACTTGATAAGATTGTAATTTGAGTTGTGTTTTTATAAATGCTCATTTTGTAAATGTATTAGTAAAATGAAGTTTCATCTCATTTTATCTCCAGAGACTGTACATGTACCATTGTTGTAATTGCTATTTAACAATATCTCTATTGATCTAGAAAATAGCAATATTTTTCTTCTCTTAAAGTAGTTTAAAATTTTCTCTCATTTGATTTCACTGTAGACAAGCAATTACATAATTACTCAGATGAAAACTCGATAGAATTATAATTCTTATGATAGTGTTTTATATTTTTTCTTGTTTAAGCATGAAGTTTGTGAGTAAATTATTTTCTTTTTCCAATCTCATGCTAGCGTGGAGATAGCATTTCAGTTGTTGCTGTTTACAATCCTCCGAACATTGGCAGTAGTAAAAATATGACATGAGTGTTTCACAATTATAGAGATTTGAAACTTAAAGATTATTTCTTCATACCAAGGTCTACATCTTCTCTGGTTATAAGGATAGTACACTTAACCTCATAAATTTATGTTTTAAAAAATAATTTGGGAAACACTTTATATGTCTAAATATCTTTTACTTCAATATTCATCATGTACTTTAGCTTTTACAGATTTTGGGAAGCTGACTGCTTTGCCTATGTAATCCAACTCTGGGAAAGAATTAGCCACTTGCAGTGGAAGTTTTCCCGGAGAGGTAACCTAGTGTCCCAAACTTGTTTTCCTACAGCACTTTTCTCTGTCCCTATAACATTGATCCACATCTCCCAGGACCAGCGTTTCACTGAGCACACTTAAGGAAAAGCGTTGTAGGTATGATGGAGTCATTGGGGTGTTTAACAGGGAATCTGAACTTGATTTAACTTTGAAGCCACAAATGGCCCCACTCTCCTTGAGCTAATCTCCATGGGGTTTTCTGCTGAGGGGGAACATTAACCTTCACTGAAAAAGTCTCTAATTGGACCCTGAACTCACTCAGGTGTGTTAATTGACTCACTTCAGTGAGGCCACCACCCTTCAGTAAGGCCAGCTCAAGTATTTTAAAACTTTCCTCTTTTAAGCTTTGTATTAGATATACCCCTACCACTAGAAGGTTAGAATATTCTGAATATAAGTACATATTTACCTTTACCAATGAGTTTGATATTTTTGTGTTTTCATGTTACTAATTAGCATCCTTTTGTTTTAGTTTGAAAAACTGCTGTTAACATTTCTTGTAAGGCCTGTCCAGTGGTGATGAACTTAAGCTTTTGTCTATCTGGAAAACACTATCTCTCCTTTAATTCTGGAGGACAACTTTGCTGGGTATAGTATTCTTGTTTGGCGGGTTTTTATTTTCCCTTTCTTTCAGCACTTTTAATAAATCATTCTACTCTCTTCTGGCCTGCAAAGTTTTTGCTGAAAAATCCACTGAGTCTTATGTTTTCTTGTTGTTGTTGTTTGGTTGGTTTGTTTTGTTTTTAACATAAGTTTATTCTCTCTTGCTTCTTTTAAGCTTCTCTCCTTGTCTTTAACTTTAATGACAATTTAATCATAATCACCTCAGTGTAGGTCTCTTTAGATTTATCTTTTTTGGTACTTTTTAGGCTTCCTGGATCTTGATGTCTGTCTCTTTCCCCATGTTAGAAAAGTTTTCATCCATTATTTCTCTGAATTAACGTTCTGCCCCTTTCATGCTATTATAAAATTCCACTTTCTGATTGGTTGTTGCTGGTGTATAGAAACACAGTTGATATATTTTTTTTAATATTAACCTTGTATAATATGAGCTTTCAAAACTTGATCATTAGTTCTATAGATTTTTGCAGATTCCATAGCTTTTTCTATCTAAACAATCACATTGTCTGTGAGTAAATAGAGTTTACCCTCCTTCTATCTAACTTTATATTATTGATATATTGTTCTTACCTTTTGAAGCTGACCAGGACCTCTTGTATAATGGTGTGTGGAATGTATGGAAGAGAAAATACTTGCATTGTTCCAGGCATAAAGGAATCGTTTCAATAATTACATAAAGTATGATGTTAGCTATAGGTTTTTTGCAAAACTCCTTTATCACACTGAGGAATTTCCTCTCTATTCTTTGTTTTCTAAGACTTCTTTTTTAATAATGAATGAATGTTGAATTACATATTTTTATCTAACTGTTGAGATAATCATATTTTTTCCTTTATGGAGAATTGCATTGATTTACAAATATGAAACCAACATTGATTCCTATAATAAATAATTTTGTCTAAGATGTATTATCTTTTTACTCTATTACTGGATTTTATTTGCTCTTTTTAAAGGATTTTTTTGTGTATTTTCATAAAAAAACATTGAGCTCTAGTTTTCCTTTAAAGCTTTTTGACAGATTTTGGTTCTGAGTTATAATGTTTTCTTAAAACACATAAAAGGTGCTGCATCTTTTGTATCAGAATTTATTCTTATTTCTTCCTTAACTGTTTGAAAGAATTTACTATAGAAACCATCTATGTATTGAGTTTTTGAGTGCCTTGAATTGTTCTAATTTTGAGTTATATTTCTGTAATGGATACAAGAGTATTCATATTTTTAGTTACTTCTTTTGTAAGTTTTAATAAATCATGCTTTTTAAGAAATTTGTTTTCCTACCTTTTTAGATTAATGTTATATATTTGTTTATAATATTCCCTTGTTATCCTTTAAATCCTGTAGAATCTTTAGTGCTATCTTCTACTTATTTTTCTGAGGTTAATTTATGTTTTCTCTCTTTCTTTTAAATCTTGATTGAACTCTACTATTTTATTAATCCTTTCATGAAACAAACTCATGACTCTCTGCAGCCTAGTCATTTGCTTCCTTTACACCAAGAAACCCATAAAGACTTCTGTCCCAACCTAAAAGTGTCTCTTCCTCTCCAATTTCCTTCTCATCACATTCTAGCCCCAGACTCTGCCTTGTAAGTTCATTAAAGACATTCTGCTCTGCTTGGGCTCCTCCTCCTTATGCCGTGATCAGATGCGTACTTCCAGGCAAAAGGCCAGTGTACATTTAGGGCTCACCTTAAAGATCACATCCCTGTGCTGCTTGTTACCGAAAATCTAAAAACAGTTGCCTCATATATATTTTTCCCAGTTTTATAGTTGTTCACCGTGGGTGTAAGAGTTACTTCATGGTGGCTGGAGATAGAAGTGCCTTTTTCATAACTCTGGGTAGTTTGTTTGCAGTTATGGCTGTCTTTTATTATTTGTAGACATTCCATACATAAATATTTTATATTCTCTATGTTATGATTTCAACACCTGTAATCTCTGTGATCTAAAACTACTATGTGCGTATTATCAATTATTGTTTCTAGTTCCTTTGTGTGTTTGGGGATCTCTGATTATAACTTCATGATGGAGTGGAATCTCCAGAAATCCAAAGAGCTTAAGTTGAAAATATCTTCTTCCAAAAATAAATGTTTGTACCAGAATGTACTGCTCACCTGGTTCACTTTAACCTACTTCTAGGGTCCCAGACTCAATGTAAGAATCACAAATGTGGCATGTCTATCTACTGGCTCAGTATTCTGGTAAAAACCTAAGTTCTGATACTGGTATTTGTCTTCAGCATACCTTGTTCCCCATTTTGCTCCATGCTTCTCCTTAGAGAGGGTCTAAATTTACCCTAGGTTCATTTTTTTCCCAGGGGGATGGGAAACCATTGGAATTATTCCTTTTTTCCTTCAAGCCCAATAATCTATTTAAAAGCATGTTTGATAAAAGGTTCAGTTGTTTTATAGTTGGAGGACACATCATAGCTCATCCACCATAATACGGCCAGAGACAAAAAAAAAGTCTTTGCAGGCTAGTCCTCAGCCAATGCAAGAACAATTATTATGAGACACAAACTTTGGGTAACTTGCTCATATTCATATTGCTAGAAAGTACTGTGGTTTGATTAAGATAATCTGATTCCAGATCCTATGATTTAATGACTACATTGGGAGGCTCTGTGTAGACATCATGTTCTGTTAATATCTATTGAGTTAACAAACAAAATGATGGATGAATGGATGCATGTTTGCATATATACATATATGTCATCACTGAAATAACCATGAGTGCACATAGAAAGAGATCAGTTCTTTTTAATAAACTCCTCCACAAGTCACAGGATTAGCAAAGTTGGCAAAATACCATTTTCCATTTCACCTGGAAGCATGCTTAATTTTGTGACTACTGGATACAGTTCTAGATCAGGAAAGTTATAATAAAATAAGTATGCCCTTGACACTGAACAGACCCTAAAGTCAAGCTGTGGTGCTGATGCAGGGGTATGCTGTCATTGCATAGTTTATAGTTATGAACACATGCCCAATTACTCTTCCATTATATTTTCTACTCAATTTACTTTCCTTACATTCTCCCCACCCCCTTTTATAAGTGCCCCTCTGTGTCTCCTCATTACCTCTGCATACATGAAACACTCCCTTCTTTGGTATGTGGTTTCCATTTTGTGGTATCTTCCGACTCTGGTGAGAGTCAAGGCAAAGATAGCAGGGTGACAAGTGTATAAAATCACCGCCGAGAGTTTAATAGTTTAAGGTGTCCTGTCAGCAAATGTGGCAGAAGTAAAAGGAAAGAGTGTCCATGGAAAGTGCAGTATGACAGCCTCCATGGCACTCAGTAGGGCACATGGGAAAGAGGCAATAGGGAGGGGTGGTGGCCTAGAGCAGGGGGGACTTGGATACTTGCCCCTCTCAGGTGTCAACCACATGTGTGTAATTGGGTAAGCAGCATCTCTCTCTTTAGGAACTCGGTTTAAAAATTAGAAGAGTAGGAGCCCTATGGTTCTATAAACATTAATCATTTCTTCTCCGCACAGAAATCATTTTTGAAATAATTTTTTTCTACAAAACAAATACCATTATTAAGTAAATTATTCTGTGCTATTTTTTTGTCTTTTCAAGTGTTAGTGTTGCTACAGTAAATTAATATAATTATGTCAAAACTGCTTAAATTCTCATGTCATTTTTGCATCAGTGCTAAGAGCTCAATAACCCAAATAGGAACTGTGTAAATTCCAGTTTTAAATACTCTTTTTTTTTTTTTTTTTTTTTTTTTTTTTTGCGGTATGCGGGCCTCTCACTGCTGTGGCCTCCCCCGTTGCGGAGCACAGGCTCCGGACGCGCAGGCTCAGCGGCCATGGCTCACGGGCCCAGCTGCTCTGCGGCATGTGGGATCCTCCCAGACCAGGGCACGAACCCGTGTCCCCAGAATTGGCAGGTGGACTCTCAACCACTGCGCCACCAGGGAAGCCCTAAATACTCCATTTTTATGACTAAGTATAACCCAGCATCCTCAGCAGCTGTTGCATCTCTATCCATTGTACAGTTTTCAAAGTGCTTTCATGAGCATTCACTAAAGTTTTTGTGTTTTTCTTTGTTTTTTTTTTTTAATAATCCCTTTCTAATTTAAGTGAAGTCCATATTATTGCCATGGTTCAAGTCTTTTTAATAAAGTGCCTTACTGAAAGTATCATTCTTAGCTAAGTGACAAACCTAAAACTAGAAACCAGATGTCTCATTGAGAATTAGGAAGAAACAATGTTTCTAAATCACTACTTATTGAATCTCTACTAAGTACCAGGCTCTGTACTAAGGGTTTTCAGGCTTTACTCAATTTATTACTAAAAATAGCAAGGTAAGTGATATTATTGCAATATTATAGGTGAAGAAATTGAAGTTTAGAAAGGTTAACTAGCTGGTCCAATGGCAGAGCAAGAATTTGAAGCCAAATGGTTTTGACTATAAAACCCATTCTCCTTCCATTTTGTCAAGCTGTCTCTAATCCAACAGTACTTCCATTGATTAAATACCTTCTCTTGTGTCAGGTTTTATCTTCTTCTTTGCCAGGCACTTTAACATGCAAATAGGAATCTCATTTAACCCCAGGGAAATACTGTGCAAATTGCTTTTTTGTAATAATTTACAGATAGGAAAATTGCAGCTCCATGAGGAAGGGACAGTTTCCCAAAAATCACATGACTGTTATGTAGCAAAATTCAGATACTACAACTGAGTAATGAACCTATAAGGCTGCATCACACATTTTCTGGTTTTGTCTATTCATTAATGTGATCCGCTTATTCTATTGTCAGAGTCCTTAGCATGAGGATAATTTCATACAGCATAGTGGTGAATTCATCATAGATGTTCAGTAAGATGTTCAGTCTAATGATTGAAAATGCATGGGACCGAGAAATCCCTTTCCAAAAATATTCAAGAAAAGGATAGTGTGCAAGATATCTCCTGCCTTACAGACACTTGCTGTGCAACCCCAGGAGGCTGACCACATGGACACCATAAATCAGCCCTCTTGCAGCCCCTGGCTTTGCTTTGTTCAGCCCAGGCCCAACCTGCTCTTTCCTTTTGCAACTGCCATGAGCATGAATTTTGAGTTAGACACACCTCATTCTCTTGCCTAAGATCAATGTTTATGGGCCAACCATGTGCTAGGCAGCATGCTGGTTCCATTGCTGTGAAATCAGTAAATCATAGTCCCTGCTCTCCATAAGTGTGAGATCAAGCCCAGCACTGTCCAATGGAACTGGAAAGCAAGCCATACATACAATTTTAAATGTACATACTAGTACCTACAATAAAAATTAAAAAGCATGTCCAATAATCTTAACAGTGCATTTTATGAAACCCAACAGATCCCAAATATCCCTTCAATGTGATATCAATATGAAAGTTATCAGAGATATTTTGGCTCATTTTTTCATACAAAGTCTTTACCATGTGATGTGTATTTTACACTTACAGCACATCTCCATTTGAATCATCCACACTGAAGTGCTCCATGTGGTTTATGGCCACCATATGGGAGAGCCCAGGTGTAGTAGGAGAGGAAAAATGTATAAGCAAATAAGTATAATAATGTCACCTTGTGCTGAGATAATGTGTGTCTCTGTGCTGTGCACCAGCTCTTATTCAGCGGGCAAAGAAGAGTACAGTATCAGCATAAAGGGGAACTTCCTTTGACCGTATACAATTAATATTTGTAGTGAGGCAGGGGGTGGGGGACAAACTTACAATTAGAGGGAAAGCGTTAGCAATATAAGAAGACTGAGAAACATGCTCAAAATTCTCTAGAACTGTCTTCATTTGGAACAAGCAGCATGTGGTTGGCTGGCTTCAAACCCTGCTCTACTTTCCATGTTGTTAAGCTCTCTAGTAAAGCCATAAACACATTCTACAAATTGTTTAAAAAAGATCATTGATGGAGAAGACTACTCGCAGAGTCAGAGGTTAATTTTGCTGAAATTGGGCTGTGTTAGGAATGAACATCTTTAAGGACTTACATCTCAAGAGAAATCAGAATTGAATATGGCCCATTGACCATACGACACAGTGAAAATCCCAGTGGAGACGTAATTGTGTGTGTGTCTTTACTAAGATTGCTGGAGTTGCTTCTTAACATTATTTATCTATTTATTCGTTTATTTTTAGCACTTTGGTGTGAAGTTTCATGGGTGCTGAGTGACGGTACACCAGCAGCAACATAAACCCTGTTATTTTTACTGTATAGTTTCACATAACAAGAACATTTTCAGTAAAGCCAACTGTACTAGAGCAGAAACACCTGCATTTCAAGCATAATGGTAGAAAATGCACTCAGTTTTACGTGTAGGTCCAAAACATGTTTCAGACAGGAGGACGTGTAGGTCCAAAACATGTTTCAGACATGTCCCCTCTGTCTTGTACCCCTTCCTGCAGAGGCTGTGTCCCCCCCAGGACAGCACACAGATCTAGTCCTGGGCTCACCACATGGCTCCACCCATTTTGTGGCTCTCTGGCTTTACAGTTTGGGGTAGGTGGGTTGCTTATCGCCTAAGCCTTAGTTCTTTCATAGATGGAAAGGGACAACCGTAAGGTCTGTCCCATACGTCTGTGGGGCATGGGGAACCTCCCTGGGGGTGCCCAGGCGAGCCCTCAGGGAGGCTGTACTCCAGCACAGGGGCTTCTAGATTCAGCACATGCCTGCACCTTGACCTGTTGAAGCAGGAGGGACACCTGCCTTCAAGACACCATTCAAGCCAAGACCGTGAGGACATCAGCAGTGATCTTAAAGAATGAGAGAGGAAGTCTGTTGACAATCTGGGAGCGTGCAACCTAGCTAGATTCTTATGGGGCTTGTAAGAGAGAGGAGCTCCCCTACCAAAATGGAGACTGACTGCCCCAACTGCCACGTGGGTTGTGGGTACATAGTCAGGTTCGATTTAATTTAAAAGAAACATAGCAGTGCATCCTTTCCTTTAGAATTATGTTTTGCAATAAGAATCATGCAGCAGACACAGGGGGTTATGAATAATATGAACAGGTTTGAAGACTGAAAGGAAAGAGCCATGGGGTGGGGATGGGGGGAGGGAAAAAGACCAAAGGAGGCTGAAAGAGACAGAGAGAGTATATTATTTCACTAAGGCTGCCATAATGAAGTATGACAGACTGGGTGGCTTAACCAATAGAAGTTTATTTTCTGACAGTACTGGGGGCTGGAAGTCTGAGATCAAGTTGTTGGCAGGGTTGATTTCTCCTGAGGCCTCTATCCTTGGCATGTGGATGGCTGTCTCCCTGTGTCCTCACATCTTTTGTGCATGTCTGTGTCCTAACCTCCTCCTCTTATAAGGACACAGTCAGGTTGGATTGGAACAAACTCTGATGACCTCATTTTAACGTAATTACCTCTTTAAAGACCTTATTTCCAAATCAGGTCAAATTCTGAGGTACTGGGGGTCAGACCTACAACATAGGAATATTGTGGGAACACTATGAAATCCATAACAGGAAGAGTGAGAGAGGTTTACTGCCCCAAGAGGTGCTTGTCTGTGTGCCTTGGGGGTGAGGGTGAATGATTGATGGGGTCTCAGGAAAGGCAGGGAGATGGGGACTCCAAACACAGGGTTACAGATTAGTCATACACAGGGTTGAACTCTACAAGCTTTAAGATTTTTACCCTGGAATTCTAATTCTGTGACATTTATTAGTCTCTACTTGGGCCTCAACAGAGTCTCACACAGGTTTTCAAAATGAGGGCATCAGAGACAGAAAAGGCTGGAAAAAGTTCAGTCATCGTCCTGCCAGACCTCTGACGGTCCCTTTCAAGATCTGGGTGGACACTTCAGGGTGAAGCTCGGAAGGGAGGACCCCGTGAGAATCCACTGAAACTTGCTCTGAAAACACTGTGTTTCCTGCTTCAGACTCTGTCTGGGTTCCTGTGGTGCCCCATCCCCATCCACTTCCTCATTCCATCCCATAAATTCTGCAGAGACAACTCTTGCTAGGACTTCAGCTCCCTCAAGCCCTGGCTCCATCATCCCTGGGGTGTTCTGCTCAGCCCAGGGAAGAGGAGAGATGCACACTGTCTGTCGAGCACCGTGCTTTGGTGTTTCTTCTTCCTAAGTCCTTACAATATCCCTTCCAGGTAAGCATACTTACCATCTCAATTTAGAGATGGGAAACCAGCTCCCAGCATAACATAGAATAAGGACAGAGGTGAGGTTCCGATAGCCTGCATCTGACACCAAAGCACAGACCAAAGCTCCTCTGTGCTTGGCCAAGACCAGGGAAGGGCTGCGTAGGTGGGATTCCTGCAGTGATTTCCCTCCATGCACTGATTTCAAAGCTTGATTAAGGACTCACTCTCTAATTATACACAGTTTAAGTCTTTTCTCCTCAGTGAGATAATGAATTGAAGCAGGTACCCCCATGATTGCGTATTTTTCTTGAATTCTATCCTTGCCCTTGTTGCTGGCCACAGTATGGTACTCAATAGATGATTATTCATTAGGTGGTCACTCAGGATTCGAAATGGCTTTCTTTGGGATGTGAAAAGTATTTTTGCTAACCTTGAGGCATAAAATGTAAAAAGTCAAGTATGTGTGAAAGAGAAACCAAAAGAACTGTTATTATCTCTGCTTTGCCACATGCACGGCTAAAGCACTGAGTGGTCAGGTGGCTACCACATTGACCCAACAGCCAACAGATGTCGCTTCCTTGTCTGCCTCATCACTATCCGCCATATAGCTAAGTTTATGAGGCTAATTATAACTCAGAGTACTTGAAGAAATTATTTACAAAGTGTTAATTCTCTTGGGAGAATTTACGGAGAACACTGTCATTGATCCATGCCTTTGTCATAGTCAACATTATTTATCCAGAACTATTCCTTCCTCTTCTGTGCTTAACTGCTTAGTAAATGTATCTTTCATCTTTCTCTACCTCAGTTTTCTCATCTGTGAAGTGGGACTCATTATACTTCCATCACAGAGTAATAGCACTTACTTCGCACAGTTGTTGTGAGAATCAGGAAAGAGACAAGCTGGTGGAGTAGAGGGCCTGAGCTCACTCACCCCTTCTCACGAGAGCACCAAAATCACAACTAACTGCTGAACAACCTTTGACAGTTATGAGAATTAAATGAACAACAGTTTGAAAATAATTCAGCACAGTACCCGGAATACTGTAGATGTGGACCAAATGTTTGCCCTAAGTACTCATTCTGTGTTTAACTTAAAGCCCCTTGATAAGCGTTAGCTTAGTAACAATTCATTTTTGAAGGGAAGTTAAGAGTTATTACTTTTTACACCTCTTTACATTCATTTTGATTTTTTTTTTACCATTAGCATCTATACTGTTTTTTTTATAGCCATTTAACAGGAAGAAATGACCTTTTATATCTCATTAAAAGATGAAAATGAACAGAAAGTTAACAATGTCAGGTTGAGATACACATGTTGTGTATCACATAGGTTTCCTCACTAGCTAAAGGAGTGGATTTCAAAATAAAAGGCACATTCCCCCAGCTGTAATGCTGGAAGGAAATAATAGGGTTTCTATACATATTTACTTTCCTCTAACATGTTAAAAAATAAACTGAGTTGTACTGATAGTTCATGTACAGATCAACAAATATAGGTTAAAAAGGAAGAATGAGTAAATTTATATATTAGCAAAGGAGACATGTTCTTTTTTTTTTTTTCCCACTAATTGAAGTGCAGGATTGGAAATGTCTGGAAGCTATAGATTTAAGTGATGGGCACCAGTGTTGTGGCTGGGATTCAAAGTGGCACAGATGCAGCTGAGTATTTAGGCCAGGGCACTGTGGATCCTGAATACTGCCTTCCAGAGGGAGAGAGCTATGTCCCCCAAGGTAGGTGCAAGGTCTGATATATTGCATGAACTCAATAAACGTCAGCTGTTATTTTATTCTGATTAACGAGGCCCTATGCTGAGTGCTCTACAATATCACTTTTAATTAACCCTCATGATAGTCATCCAAAATGATGCCATATTCTCCTATTTCAGGCACAGACACCACGGTCCAGGGACAGTACGTGATTCGCCCAGTCAGGCAGCCTATTCTTTCTTGAATTGAATCTGCAACTTGTGTGTCAGCAACACAGGCCCAGTTCTTCCGGATTTTGTCCTCACCTAAATGGAGCCAGATGGGAAAGTGACTGCTGTCCAGTGAATTGAGGAGTTTGGTGAGAGGGACAAAGGCCTTCTCTCTCACTCAGTGGGCTACCTGGGAAAGTTCCAAATCTCTGACCTTCACAGGGCTGATTTTAGGATTCAACAAAACACCACGTATGATGGGATTTGGTAACTGACCATGATAGCAGTCCTGATGTGGAAGAAAGAAAACACAGGTTTCAGAGCCACGGACCTGGGTTGGGACCCAGCTCTCTGCCCTCTTTATTTGGAAATTTGAGTCTTTCTTGCTTTCGGTGGCACTAAGGAATGATAATATCTAGCCCTTAGGAACTTTAAGATAATCCAAGATAATGTAAGTTCTATATGCACAGATCTATGAAAAAAAAATGAAATGGCTGCTACTCTATTTTATGTTTTTTTTTGAAAGGAAGAAATGTTTGCACCCCAGCTAGAACTGAATCATGGAAAACAAGTCAGTTGTCTTACAAAAGCCAGAAACCATATCCCAGACAGAAAGGACCATAACTCCTATCCCTTGTCCCTTCTTTAATGCCTTCTATTCAAATCATAGACCCAAAGGGGACCTTGGGGACCCAAGCCTTTTCTCATTTCTTAGTTACAGGAAATGAGGTCAGAGGGTTTATATTTCTTGCCCAGAGTCACAAAGCAAGTTCACATCAGTGTCAGGACTCAACCCAGATCTCAGGACTCTTCCTCCAGAAGCCTCTCCTTTCTTCCTCCTCACTCCCTCTCATCTGCCTCCTCCTGACACTGGCTTTACTTACCTGGCATTTTCCCCCATCCACCCCTCCTGAGACTCCAAACATTCAATGAGTCCACGCAAAAAGTGGTCCATATAATGATGCTGTACGGCTTTGTGTCAGTCCTGTGCTCGTGGCTCCTGTGGGCACCTCTGGACCACTGTCTTCATCCTTTCCTCACATCCGTCTCCTCTGTGTCTGCTGGGTTAATTTTTCTGGAGCTCTTGGGGACTGAACTGTATCCCCAAACCATTCCATGCACGGTGTGGTGCCGGCTACTTGGGAGCCTTTCAATACTTGAGTGGTTCCAGATGTGCACAAATGACCCCAAGCACACACGGTTCACACATGCACACATACACATGTGCGCTCACAGATGCACACACACCTACACTCATACAGGTCAAAAACTGCACACACAATAGACAGTGAGCACACAGACAAACTGGCACACATGCACACACACACAGAGCTTACACGGCACACACATACATGCAGGTGCACACACTCAGCTCACAGTGCACACACAGGCACATGTGCATACGCACACACAGTGCTTCCAAGCTGTGTCATCGATTTTGCAGCCTAGCCCTGAGTGAGTGATTGGATGAACCAGAAAGCATGTGGGCTCCGTCTCATCTGAAGACAACCTATGAGACACAATTTCCCTGTGATGGTGAAACCGTCTGGCATCTGCAGACTTCGAAACCACTTACAGATATTATAAAACCAGCTCTGATTGTGTCATGATGATTGCTGACATTTAGTGTCTGTCAGCCCGGGGGAAAAAAAGGATGAGAAAAGAAAAGGAAAAGGCTTTGCCCCCCGCTAGGATCTCTCCAGCTGGTGAAGCTGAGGCCCTGGCGTCAGGAAAGGCTCTCCATCTTGTCAGTCCTGATGCTTCAGTAAATCCTTCCCGAGGACAAGCACCCTTCTGGCCGCTGGGTGCCCATTTCCCCTCCTCGTCCCGGTTCCTGCACACCTCACACTTGATGCTTTTGACTGATGAACTGGAAAGGTACCTGGGAACAAAGGCTGTTACATAAAATCCAAGGCAGCATATTTATATTTCATTAGCATTTCTTTTCTCTCTGAGGCTGACTGGCAGCTCAGTCGAGATAGTGGCAAAGCTGATTTTAATTATTTTTTTTTCAACCTGCATCGCTTCCCTCACTGCCTTTTCCTGCTGTAAATCAGTCAGAATGTTTTCCTTCATTATTACCATAAGCGCTCAGCAGTCTCTAATTACTCTAAAGAATTTATCTTTTATTTCTAAAGCTGAGATTTTCAAGAGAGAAGGAGAAAGAGGGAGAGAGCCATAATTAACCATGCAGCTGTTGGTGGTCCGCCCAACTCTAGAACTGCACGGTCCCCGCCTGTTTGCTGGGCTGTTTGGGGGGACTGAATGCAGCCGTGATATGACAGTCTTCAAAGCAGGGAGAGCAATGTGTACCACTCCCAATACTTTAGAGAGGCTCCTCGGAATCCACTTTTACTTTCAAGATGATTAAAGAGCAGACTGGGAAGGCATGGCACACACGTGCTAAGTGTGAAGCCCTGCATCCTGGGATCCCAGGGAGGGAGTTGTCCCAGGCTGTAGGAGCACGGTCTAGGGCACACCCCCAGGCAGGCACTCTCCATCACCTGGGCTTGCAGCCTGCAGATGCAGCTAAGCACATTTCCTGCCAGGAAAAATCAGGGAACACCCATCATGGATTTCTCTGCTGGGCAGACAGCATGACTGGGTTGCTTCCCGGGAAAAAGTTCTTCCCTCTTCCTGAGAGTACAGAGTAGAGAAGAGGATAGAGACCATTTCAGATGAGTGACAAAAAATATAGAACCTCGCCACCCTGGAGGCATATACCCTTGTCATTAGATATATCTTCTTTCAGGGGATTGCATTAGCTGCCTGGTACTATGACTTACAAGGGAAGGGTAGCAGAACGCAAACTGAGGGTTTTCATGATAATCGGTCTTTTCTATATTTCCCCAGAATTGAATCTGCCTCTGGCTGTCTCTGAGTTTTATTGGGTTGATGAGTCTCAAACTGATTATTCCTTGGAAATAAGGAACTAAACAGAAATGAAGATAGAACACAGAGCGTCTATCTAATAGGAATATTACCTATAGCCAGGATCCAGAGAATGTTTATGCTTATGTTCTCTTTTGGGTGACATTCTCATCTGGGCAGCTGGGGTCTGTGTGTAAATGGAAGAGAGGAGGAAAACTGAAGTTAAGCCATGGGACCATTCCAGACCAGCTGTGCTATAAAGCCGTTCAACATCGATGGCCCTCTTACAGCCTAAGTAGGAGCCTTGCTTCTGATGGGGGAGACCACCTGCACTAATGAGCCCATGATCATTCAGCCCCTTGAATGGCTCACATTGGGCATCCTTTCCGGAGAGCAGCCCTGAGGTTTTATTGAGGACTAAGCTGAGGATTTTTGAGGTGGAAAGCACCTACTGGGGACTAGCAAAAAGCCCGGCAACTCATTCAAATCTTGATGACTAAGAGTTCAAAATGCAGTGTAAAAAGGTGAAATGCCACCCCCATCACTCTGATTTCCTGACAAGCACGTGGAGTGGGAAATCTAACAGCCACGTGCACCCCGTGATGCTACAGGCAAGGGCACCACTGCAGAGTCCTATAAAGTGACAGGAGGTGTCAGCCATGCTCAGGAGCCCTTCTGAATCCTGACTGGGAAGCAGATCAGGGTTTGAGCTGCAGCGTGCTTGGGAAAACCAAAAGCATGGAGGCAGGAAGTGCAGAATGTCTTGCTATGACGCTAAGGAGGCACTTGGCCACGCAGAAAAAAACCCTGACTGTCTTGCTCCTTTGCCCTCTTGTTCATCAAATGAGCAGGATGCTTGCTGTCCTACCTGTCTCACTACGCTCATGAAGAGAATCGATGTAAACACACTGGGACCAGAGTAAAGGCAGCAAAAATAAACCTCTTGTTTTTTGACAAATGGAAAGTTACATATATACTTACATCAATGCAGCATTTGGTTTGACTCTGCACCTGGGTAAAGACAAGCTTGCCCTTGATAAGACTCTTACCCTCTGAGACAACTGTCTTTTGCTATTTAAATAATATGTTGTCATTATCTATTCCCTAGTTCACTAATTTTTATTTAATGAAGAATCTGTGCCTTCACCAGGATGTGGGGTATCATTCCTCCAAAAATTAGTTTTGATTTGATATATGATAGAGGAATATAAATTTCTCACTCCACATTGAATTAAGAACTTCCAGGAACACGCAATTCCATGGTGGTTTAAAGAAATGGCATGACCAGTTTGGGGCTCTCTGGCTCTCTCTCTGTGATTTAAAGCCGGAAGCATTGACCCAGGCATTAACAAGGCGCTGAGTCAGCACAGCCAGGGGGAAAGGCACAGCTCTGGTTTCCCCATCTGTAAAATGAGATTGATAAACTCTTGCCACCATTACTCCTGAAAAGGATGTGTGAGCACGACAGGGATGACATCTACTGAGAGCTTTGCCTACTCGGAGAGCATGCACAGCAATAGCCACTGGGTCCAGCAACTACTAATTAATATTATTTACGTAGAATACTAAGAATGGTAATAAGATTAGTGCTCACCTGCACAACACTGCAGTGGTTTCTAGAGCAGCTATACATGTATTCTCTACATTTGCAGAGAAAGACATTGAGGCGGAGTGGGTCTAAGTCATTCCTAAGGTGATGAAGCTAATAAACACCAGCTCACATCTGGCATCTGGGAAAGTCCATTTCTCCCACTTGCCTTTGCACTTCATCCGGGACCATCTCCTTGCTCAGGCCTGACTCTCTCAACTCAAAATATTTACTTGCCTGCCTGGGAGCTGGAAACTTGGACCAAGAGCCAGGAGACCTAGAATCTACCCCAGGTCTTCCTTGGGAAACCTCTTAACATCTAAGAATGTGGGGCTGTTCACCTATGAAAAGTTGAGGCCTTCTGAAATTCAGTGAGGACTTTCCAGTCCAATAATTGAATGCATGCCACAGCATCAGATAAGGATGTAAAGACAAGGAGAATGAGATGCTTCTAATTGGATCTATTACATATTAAATTTTTACTATATATTATTGTTTATATAAATCATATAATGTGTGATATGTAGTACATTTTAAAATATTGGGTATTTGGAGCAAGATTTATTTCTGAGGAAACTTACTACAAAAACCAAATAACAGAATAAGAAAAAAAAAAAAAAGACCAGATTTATAAAAGTTAGATTTAGACTCTTTCAAGATTACTTTCTTTCTATTACAGGATATGACACTATACTATGGATAAGCAAGGTCCTCAGGATAAAAAAAAAAAAAAGCTATAGGCATTTTTTTTAAGATAAACCAAATTTTAAAAGTTCTGACTTTTACCTTTAAAACCAGATGTTAAGGCACTCTAATCCCAAGTAAGAACAGACAGATTGGTGTAAAAGTGGGCATTAAAGACCTATCTGAAAACACCTTTCTTATTTTCCTAAAATTTGTCTTTTTAATTGTTTTATGTTTGTTTTCTAAAGACCTTTTGTTTCCAAAATTCCTGTAAAAAAAGCAAATCTATAATGTGAGAACGCTATACTCTTTTCATTAGATTTTCCTATCGTCAATCTGTTATACTACCCTAACATTCACTGAGTGAGTTCTGAAGAAAGTAGTCAGAGGGCAAGTGATTAATGAAGAGGAAGTTAGACAGAGAAGGAAACATCCAAGAGGGTAGAACATTCAAGAATACAAGTGTTCCTAATGGGTAGTGGGATAGCTGAGAACACTGCTGTGGGAGAGGGAACTAGCCAAAATTCCTCTCTTCCTTTACCTGGAGGTGAGCCTGAGTTCCAAGGTGGCAAAACACATTTTCAACACTGAAAATCATGAATGAAAAGACTTAACCTAAAACAGCTAATTTTCTGTTGGGAAAACAGATTTTATGGCTCTTATCCAATCCATTAAAAGGAAAATGGTAAATTCAAGTCCAATCAATTCAAGACAGTGTGTGCTGTGCACATGTTCCTGACTAGGGGAAATGACAAGAACCATGGTAGAGAAAAAATACCAAGACGTGGGTATTCCTCACCTCTGGTTTTCAAGCCAGTAGGAAGACTGAAATGTACGCCCCTATCCTCCTGACACAGTATAATCAGTTCTTTACTCTTTAAGTGCTTGTTTATACCCACAAGCGCCTGGAAAGCAAAGAGTATGTCTTAATTTCTGAAGCTCCTACCTGCTGACTCTGATATCCGTTATACTAAAATACAGTTAATCAATATTGGTTACATTAATGTTAGAGGTACTAAAGCAATAGAATTTAAAGTTGTGACAATTAAGTAGGTAAGACAGATATTACTGACCATTTTCTGGGATTAGTAGTCATTGAGGCGTGAGTTCCCTGTTAGCAAAACTACATGGGAGTCGAGTTTCCATGCTTATATAAAACCTCAACAAGAATTTTTATGAATCACTAAGCTTTTGTGTTACTTCTTCTCTCTCCCAGGAAATAAACTTAAATCTGTCTAATCTAGAAGAAACTACTACTCATATACTTCAATAGCCAAGCTACAAAGAATGCTCGCCTGCAGCTCAGGATAGCAAACTCCCCTCCAAATTTATCCTTTCATATCTTCAGTAGTGGTCACCCAGGCACACGAGAGGCTATTGTAGGTGGTAGATATGTTAGTTCTGGTACAGCTGGGCTCTGGTATCTAACAGAGAGAAAAGATGTCAATAATTTGTGAGGCACAGTACCTGGAAGAGGGATCCAGTTGCCCATACTTAAGGTCTCAACAGGAATTAAATGCATGGGGCTTCCCTGGTGGCGCAGTGGTTGAGAGTCCGCCTGCCGATGCAGGGGACACGGGTTCATGCCCCGGTCTGGGAAGATCCTACCTGCCACAGAGCCTGCGCTCCGCAACGGGAGAGGCCACAACAGTGAGAGACCCACGTACCGCAAAAAAAAAAAAAAAAAAAAAAAAAAAAGGAATTAAATACATGAAACAAATATAATAGCACAAATTTCAACTGGTATAAACCCTTTTCAACACTGTATCTCACACGGCTTGAATATTCTCCAGCTTTGAGAGAGAAATAGAAGCATACAGAGTGATTTGAGAAATGGGATGTAAAGCAAGCCAAGCGTTCACAGAGCTGTGAAGCAGTATGGCTGAAAATAATTCTACGGATCAGTGCTTCTCAAAATACGGATTAGAGAACTACATCAGGATCATGAGGTTTTGCACCTCCCCGCAATCAGATTTTCTGGCTCCCTCTAAAAGATTTAAAGGATCTGGGGTGGGTCCCAGAAATCTGCATTTTTAGAAAGCACTTATTTTTTTTCACTGATTGACTTCTCTCATATGGTGGTTGTATGAAAGTCGATGCCCAGTGGGGAAGTCCATTCACAGTGAGGGAAATGGGCCTTGGAAAACTCACTGCATGAAACTGATGAAGGACTAGGGCAGTTGTATTGTACTAAGAGGTTTCCCAAGGAGCCATCAGCGTTCACCTTGGCAGTGAATGGCTCTAATGGGAAAGACTGACAGGATAGTCCTGCTTTCTCAGCATGCAGGATGGGGGTGAGGGCACAGTGTAAACTAGAATACACTTTTCATCATACAGGCAAAATCTGTGCCATAGAGATGGGTGTGAGTGTGAAAGTTAGTACGTGTAAACTTGGGGAAGCAGCTGCTTCTGGAATGCAGGAGGTTAGCCCGATCTTTCTAGTAAGGTGTGGTTGCTAATTTGTAAACAAACAACTAACAAACAAATGGTGATGGTTTTTATCTTTACAATAAAGAAGTCTGTCAAGGGCCAGAGAGTGAATGTTTTAGGCTTTGAAACTATATAGTTGACATAACAGCCCTTCAATTTAGTTTGAAAGCATTGTATTAGACAATATGTAAACTAACAAGGGTGTCTTTGCCTCAATAAAAATTTATTTACACAAACAGACAGTGGTCCAACTGGACCTGTGGGCTCAAGTTTGACAACCCTGAATTTACAGCATTAATGCCTTAAGCTTTCGTGGCCTGTTGTAGTTAGCTGTTTAGCAAAAATCTGTAGTTTTATGGTCTTACATAGGTCCCCCATCTTTTCTTAGAAAGAATGGCAGGCGTGTTAATAAATATTATGAATGAAACCTGCAGTGTCTTGGACCATGCGAACATCTTTTTGAGTGGACTTTGTTCAAAAATAATTAGGATAAGCTTTTTAGTTTAAATCAACTTTAAACATAAAAGTTTGCCCTGTATATGTAATTTTACCAATTTTATTACCATTTTTGTAAACGTTTTATGCAGGAGAACAACAATGTCCACAGCACTCTTGCCTTGGCTTTTCTAGGTGAGGGGGTACCTCTTGTATATGTATCCATTCTACACCTAAATGGCATCTAGCAATCCCGTGCCTCTTCTGCTCTGGTTCATCCATAGGGGGCCATGTGTTGACCACTGCAAATTCTTCTTTATTCCTTTGTTGCAAGTGGACATGACCCAGTCTTGTGGGCATTAGATCAACTTGTGTTGGGAACTGCCACCCCTGGGTTTTTTTTTTTAATTAATTATTTTTGGCTGCATTGGGTCTTCATTGCTGCACGTGGGCTTTCTCTCGTTGCAGTGAGTGGGGTCTATTCTTTGTTGTGGCGCACAGGCTTCTCATTATGGTGGCTTCTCTTGTTGAAGAACATGGGCTCTAGGTGCTCAGGCTTCAGTAGTTGTGGCATGTGGGCTCAGTAGTTGTGGCTTGTAGGCTCTAGAGTGCAGGCTCTGCAGTTGTGGCACATGAGCTTAGTTGCACCACGACATATGGGATCTTCCCAGACCCGGGCTCGAATTTGTGTCCCCTGCATTGGCAGGTGGATTCCCAACCATGGCTCCACTAGGGAAGTCCCTTGGCACCCCTGTTTGATAACTACACTTCACTGAAAATAAGTTTTCCTTTCACTGAGTACCTTCATTGCTAGACTGATTTGGCTGAAGTAGAAGCGCAATAAGGTGGTGTGAAGAAAAGTGAGGATATACCTCTCTTTGTTTTTGTGTCACAGTCTGTCCTAAAGGTGTTCGTAGAGCCTGGAATTGTGTCTAGATATTTTCAACAGTTTTAAAGGAGTGCATTTTACATTTTCATCCAAAGTGCTCCCTCTCTCCTTCTCTCTCTCCCTCTCTCTCTCTGAAACCCAAACCAGGACCAAGACAAAAACTACTCAGAGACTTTGGACAGCCTCTCCTGTTCTAAGTCTCTGCAACTGCGGCTCCAGCTTGCATGCTCTCCAGTTGTTTCTCTAAGGAAGGATCCTCATCTACAAGTCTACTCAGCTCCTCTGCAAACAGGTGAGTAGTGCGATCTCCAAAGGAGGACAGATCCCAAGAGTCAGCTTAAAGATTCATCCTTCCAGAAGCACTTCCTTGTCTAAGTTGTGGCTCCTTGGTCTCAGCCTTTTTTTTTCCTTTGGACCAGTTAATTGTTTTTTTTTTTTTATTTCCCCACTAAGTCTTGGTGTCCCCAAGGCTCAATTCTAGGTCCTCTATACTTTTCACTCCCTATTCTTTGAATGATTGTCTCCTTCCCTAGGACGGCAATGAGCATATATGGTCAGATAACTCCTAAATTAAAATTCCCAACATAAGTTTTTCTCTGTAATTCAAATGAAGATAACCTATAACTTCTTAACATTTTAAACTCAAGTATCTGAAGACACTTCAAGTTTGTCGTGGGTTCTCATTGTTTTCTTTGTCCTGCTTCTGTGTTCCCTGCTATGAATGGTACCACTGTGGGAACCAGAAACCAAAGAATCACCCATGTGCTGCTTTTCTTAATCTCCCTGCCATATCCAATCGTGTACAATGTCCTATATATTTTTCCTTCTAAATTTCTTTCAAATCAAAATGCATCTTTTCTGGATAAAAAAGAAAAGGAAACTTGAAGATATTATTATTTTATTAGAAACATACATATTTTTTACCAAACAGAGAAAGTATATAAAATAATGCAGAAATGATCTCAGCTCCCCCTACAACCACACTGATCCCAGAGTTAACCCCAAGAGTGCTGTTTTTTCATAAAAGTTTATTGTAATGCAAATGTATATTCCCATATACTTATTTATAAATGGTTTCTAGCAACCAATTCAGCTGTAACTACATGATTTACTATATTATTCTAAATATACTTTTAACTGAATGCAGTTCTGCTGGCAAATGTGAGAGAAAGAGCAGTAAGCCCCAACAAAAATGAGGTTCTGTGGTCAAGATGGTCCTTCTAGAATAACTTGAGTTGTGGCTTGAATGGATAAGCAATTTTTAACTGGTTTGTCTTCCAGTCCTGGGATTTAAGCACAAAGTGAAATTAATCTCTGTGCTGAATTGTGAGGTGCTAAGATGTTTAACGTCTCATTTTCAGGGGAAGGTGGAGGAGAAGCCATACTTAGAATGTCCATGTATCACAACGGTAAAATGAACACATGCTTTGTCTCTGTGTGTGATTGGCTCCGATCCAGCCTGGCTATGGTCAGGCTTTTATAGTACTTGTTGTAGCCTTAGCTAAAAGCCATCCACGGCTGCCTCTGCTTCCATCCATCCCTCAAATGATTTTCCAAATGGCTGTGCTTCTCTTTACCACCGTTCAGTGACTTCCCTTGCTTTCAGGATGAAACCCCAATTCCTTAGACAGTACAGCACTGTACTGTCAGCCCCACCTCCTCTCCAGGGCCGTTCTCATCTAGAGCTCCTGGGCTTCATTCAGACCCAAGACGTATGAGGCTCACACCTCTGTGAAATCCCTGATGTCTTCTCAGCCTAAATCACCTTCCTCAACCTCATCTACCTGGGGTCTTGTTACTCATTCTTCAAGATTTAGTTTAAACCTTTCTGTAGGTATTTGAATCCTGTGAGAAGCAATTCCTTCTTAATCTTGACTTCAACCACTCCCAACTATGCTTTTGTGTACTTTCTCTAAACTTCTCAAATCTACGGCATTCTAAGCTCAATCTCTTTTAGCAACTATCATTATTCTGTGATGGTTTCTTAAGAAGTCTATCCTGGTGGTCAGGACATGCACCCATTTTGAGGTTGGTACTCACCTGTCTCCTGTGCCTGAACCCCAGCACCCAGCAAGGTGCCGGGCACAGGGCTCAGTAAACGATGAATGAAAGAACCAATGTATTAGACCAAAAGCTACCAAGAAGCAGGGCCAGCTTATGCAAGCTTGCCTTTTCTTATCATCACCTGGATGGGTGAGCACAGGGAAGTTTCCACCCAGGCAAGAATTTATTACCATCTGCATCCCCAGCACCAACATGCTGGCAGTCTCAGCATGAAAGCTGTCTAGGAAAATCTAAGTAATAGTGGAGTGTGGATAGATCTTATGAATATTCATGAACCAAGGGTCTCAGCAGCCAAGCTAAGCACAGAATTACAGCAATTATCTGAACGATTTAAACACACACAAAGCCAGGCCTAAGCAAAATTGTCGAGGAGGTTGGGAGTCGGCTGTCCCTCCTGCCTGGAGTGCACTGCTGCCTTTCAGTGTGCCCTGCGGGGGCTCATGCGCTCTGCCTGCCTGGGGCGGGGGGGGGTCTCTTGTGCCAGCTCCCTCCAACCACCCTCCTCCCACTTCCTCCCCTAGTGACAGGTCTCACGTGACTTCAGCATTTCCCTCCAAACTCATATGGCTCTATTCCCCCAGAACTTAAGTATGTAACTAGCCAACCCAGCCAACAAATTTGACATTTCAACTCATGTTAAGATATAAACTGGTCTTGTTTTTTTATTTCACTATCTGTTGTTGATATAGAGCCTTATTTAACAGCCTTTTGTTGTAAGCTTCCTTAACTCAATTTCAGGTATGGGAGGCTATAAACGCATCTAGTAAATAATTAAATAGATGTTGAAGGGTGGCAAAAGCTCGATGATGTACTTCAATATCACAGAACGTTAGAGCAGGGAGCAACTTTATACGCCATTTAGTTTGATGTTCCCCGCATTGAGTTTCACATGAGGTTAATAGATCATTGAGCAATGAAGTATTCTGTGGAACACACACACACACCCAAACATATGACAGGTTAAAAGTTATCTATAGAAAGATTATCAGAATCTTTATGGTGAATCACTAATATAGTGTTAATCACTTTCTAACTTTGTATATACAAATTTTTGGTCACAATATAGCTATTTTATTTAAGATATTTTATTCTATAGAATTATAATTGGAAAATGCTATTCTAGTCCAACCCTTTATAATTCAGGTGAGGAAACACCAGAGAAGGGAAGTATTTGCCCAAGATGACACACTTGGGATCAGAGTTCAGATTTGAGCCCAGATTATCCATCAAGTAGAAGCCCCATTGTTCCATCCAGCTTCTTTTCCCTTTAATTTGTTTTATTTGAACAAGGGATTTGAAGGTCTTCATTTAAAGTACATATTTGTGACAGTGGCTGACACTTGTGCCCTGAAATCCATTCTCTCTTACTCACATGGTAGAGTAATTTTTATCTGGGCCCATAGCCACCTTGGTAAAGGCCACATTTCCCAGCTATCTTACTATCAGGCGTATCCTGTGACTAATCAGACTGGTTGTGACCAATCAGATGAGAATGAAAATAAACTGCCTGACATTGGAGTCACTTCCCTAAAGGGAAAAAGTATGTTTTCCCTTTTTCTGCTCCTTCTGAATGCTTCCTGAAATAAGGATCTATTGGTAGAGGCTAAACCAAAATACGGGACATGTGTAGAGAATACAAAGGAATAAAACACAAAAAGCCCGTGTCCCAACAGTTCATGTGTTTTGTATAATTCTGGCTGATTTTGAGCAAAATTGTATAAGAGTAAGAGAAATTCATGTTAAATCTAGCTCATGTCTATGCAGAGATGAAATACAATGAAGAAAATATTTGAAGGTTTTCCGTGCAAAATTTGCTGCTTCAGATGGTCCCAAGAAAATCACCATATAGTTATGAGACAATGGGTGGTTAGAATTCAGAGACCAGTAAGTAAAATCAGGCACTCTTCAGACTTAAGAACTGCCTTTGTATCTATTGATGTGTTTTGATGATGATTACTGACATATGGAAAATACCAGAAGGAAAAAGTCCAGAAGATTCTGGTTATCGGTGTCCCCCTACAAAATTATCATATATTGAAGTCCTGAGCTTCGGTACCTCAGAGTGTGACCTTATTTGGGACTAAGGTCATTGGAGTGATAATTAATCTAAGGTCATGCCGAAGTTGGGTGAACCCTTAATCCAATACTATCCATGTCCTCATAGAAAGGGGAAATTTGGACATAGACATGCATTGGACAGGAGCAAAGTTGCCACAATCCAAGAATCTAGAATAGATCCTTCCCTGGAGTCCTGAGCGAGCATGGTTCTGCAGACAACCTGATCTCTGACTTCTGACATCCAGATATGTGAAATAATAAATTTCTGAGTTTTTAACCAAATTTGTGATATTGTGTTCTGGCAGCTCTAGAAAATGAATAGGCCAACTCAATTTTTTTTTTTAACATCTTTATTGGAGTATAATTGCTTTACAATATAGTGTTAGTTTCTGCTGTATAACAAAGTGAATTAGCTGTATTTGTACACATATCCCTATATCTCCTCCCTCATGTGTCTCCCTCCCACTTTCACTATCCCACCCCTCTAGGTGGTCACAAAGCACTAAGCTGATCTCCCTGTGTTATGCAGCTGCTTCCCACTAGCTATCTATTTTACATTTGGTAGTGTATATATGTCCATGCCACTCTCTCACTTCGTCCCAGCTTACCCTTTCCCCTCCCCATGTCCTCAAGTCCATTCTCTACATCTGCATCTTTATTCCTGCCCTGCTCCAAGGTTCTTCATAACCATTTTTTTTTTTAGATTCCATATATATGTGTTAGCATACGGTATTTGTTTTTCTCTTTCTGACTTAGTTCACTCTGCATGACAGACCCTAGGTCCATCCACCTCACTACAAATAACTCAATTTTGTTTCTTTTCATGGCTGAGTAATATTCCATTGTATATATGTGCCACATCTTCTTTATCCATTCATCTGTCAATGGACACTTAGGTTGCTTCCAATTCCTGGCTATTGTAAACAGAGCTGCAATGAACATTGTGGTACATGACTCTTTTTGAAGTATCGTTTTCTCATGGTATATGCCTAACAGTGGGATTTCTGGGTCGTATGGTAGTTCTATTTCTAGTATTTTAAGGAGCCTCCATACTGTTCTACATAGTTGCTATATCAATTCACATTCCCACCAATAGTGCAAGAGGATTCCCTTTTCTTCACACCATCTCCAGCATTTATTGTTTGTAGATTTTTTGATGATGGCCATTCTGACTGCTGTGAGGTGATACCTCATTGTAGTTTTGATTTGCATTTCTCTAATGATTAGTGATGTTGAGCATCCTTTCATGTGTTTGTTGGCAATCTGTATATCTTCTCTGGAGACATGTCCATTTAGGTCTTCTGCCTATTTTTGGATTAGGTTGTTTTTTTTTTTGATATTGAGCTGCATGAGCTGCTTGTAAATTTGGGACATTAATCCTTTGTCAGTTGCTTCGTTTGAAAATATTTTCTACCATTCTGAGGGTTGTCTTTTGTTCTTGTTTATGGTTTCCTTTGCTGTGCAACAGCTTTTAAGTTTCATTAGGTTCCATTTGTTTATTTTTGTTTTTATTTCCAATTCTCTAGGAGGTGGGTCAAAAAGGATCTTGCTGTGATTTATGTCATAGAGTGTTCTGCCTATGTTTTCCTCTAAGAGTTTGATAGTGTCTGGCCTTACATTTAGGTCTTTAATTCATTTTGAGTTTATTTTTGTGTATGGTGTTAGGGAGTGTTCTAATATCATTCTTTTACATGTAGCTGTCCAGTTTTCCCAGCACCACTTATTGAAGAGGCTGTCTTTTCCCCATTGTATATTCTTGCCTCCTTTATAAAAATTAAAGTCACCATATGTGCATGGGTTTATCTCTGGGCTTTCTATCCTGTTCCATTGATCTATATTTCTGTTTTTGTGTTAGTACCATACTGTCTTGATTACAGTAGCTTTGTAGTATAGTCTGAAGTCCAGAAGCCTGATTCCTCCAGCTCTGTTTTTCTTTCTCAATATTGCTTTGGCTATTTGGGGTCTTTTGTGTTTCCATACAAATTGTGATTTTTTTTTTTTCTAATTCTGTGAAAAATGCCAGTAGTAGTTTGATAAGGATTGCACTGAATCTATAGATTGCTTTGGGTAGTATAGTCATTTTCACAATGTTGATTCTTCCAATCCAAGAACATGGTGTATCTCTCCATCTTTTGTGTCATCTTTAATCTCTTTCATCAGTGTCTTATAGTTTTCTGCATACAAGTATTTTGTCTCCTTAGGTGAGTTTATTCCTAGCTATTTTATCCTTTTTGTTGCAATGGTAAATGGGAGTGTTTCCTTAATTTCTCTTTCAGATTTTTCATCATTAGTGTATAGGAATGCAAGAGATTTCTGTGCATTAATTTTGTATCCTGCTACTTTACCAAATTCATTGATTAGCTCTAGTAGTTTTCTGGTAGCATGTTCAGGATTCTGTATGTATAGTATCATGTCATTTACAAACAATGACTGCTTTACTTCGTTTCCAACTTGGATTCCTTTTATTTCTTTTTCTTCTCTGATTGCTGTGACTAAAACTTCCAAAACTATGTTGAATAATAGTGGTGAGAGTGGACAAGCTTGTCTTGTTCCTGATCTTAGAGGAAATAATTTCGGTTTTTTCACCTTTGAGAATGATCTTGGCTGTGGGTTTGTCATATATGGTCTTTATTATGTTTAAGTAAGTTCCCTCTATGCCTATGTTCTGGAGGGTTTTTATCATAAATGGGTGTTGAGTTTTGTCGACAGCTTTTTCTGCATCTATTGATATGATTATGTGGGTTTTCTCCTTCCGTTTTTTTAATATGGTTTATCACATTGATTGATCTGTGTATATTGAAGAATGTTTGCATTCCTGGGATAAACCCCACTTGATCATGTCGTATGATCCTTTTAATGTACTATTGGATTCTGTTTGCTAGTATTTTGATGAGGATTTTTGCATCTATGTACATCAGTGATATTGGCCTGTAGTTTTCTTTCTTTGTGACATCTTTGTCTGGTTTTGGTATCAGGGTGATGGTGGCCTCATAGAATGAGTTTGGGAGTGTTCCTCCCTCTGTTATATTTTGGAAGAGTTTGAGAATGATAGGTGTTAGCTCTTCTCTAAATGTTTGATAGAATTCACCTGTGAAGCCCCATGGTCCTGGGCTTTTGTTTCTTGGTAGATTTTTAATCACATTCTCAATTTCAGTACTTCTGATTGGTCTGTTTATATTTTCTATTTCTTCCTGGTTCAGTCGCAGAAGGTTGTGAATTTCTAAAAATTTGCCATTTCTTCCAGGCTGTCGATTTTATTGGCATGTAGTTGCTTGTAGGAATCTCTCATGATCCTTTGTATTTCTGCAGTGTCAGTTGTTACTTCTCCTTTTTCATTTCTAATTCTATTGATTTGAATCTTCTCCCTTTTTTTCTTGATGAGTCAGTCTAATGGTTTATCAATTTTGTTTATCTTCTCAAAGAACCAGCTTTTAGTTTTATTGATCTTTGCTATTGTTTCCTTCATTTCTTTTTACATTTATTTCTGATCTGATCTTTATGATTTCTTTGCTTCTGCTAACTTTGGGGATTTTTTTGTTCTCCTTTCTCTAATTGCTTTAGGTGTAAGGTTAGGTTTTTTTTTTTTTTTTTTTTTTTTGAGATGTTTGTTTCTTGAGGTAGGATTGTATTGGTATTAACTGCTTTTGCTGCATCCCATAGGTTTTGGGCCATCGTGTTTTCATTGTCATTTGTTTCTAGGTAATTTTTGATTCCTTCAGTGATCTCTTGTTTATTTAATAGTGTATTGTTTAGACTCTATGTGTTTGTATTCTTACAGTTTTTTTTTTCCTCTGTAATTGATATCTAGTCTCATAGCATTGTGGTCGGAACAGTTACTTGGTATGATTTCAGTTTTCTTAAATTTGCCAATGCTTGATTTGTGACCCAAGATATGATCTATCCTGGAGAATGTTCCATGAACACTGGAGAAGAAAAAGTATTCTGTTGTTTTTGGATGGAATGTCCTATAAATATAAATTAAGTTCTTCTAGTTCAATGTATCACTTAAAGCTTGTGTTTACTTATTTATTTTAATTTTGGATGATCTGTCCATTGGTGAAAGTGGAGTGTTAAAATCCCCTGCTATGATTGTGTTACTGTCAATTTCCCATTTTATGGCTGTTAGCATTTGCCTTATGTATTGAGGTACTCCTATGTTGCATAAATATTTACAATTGTTATATCTTCTTCTTGGATCGATCCTTTGGTCATATGTAGTGTCCTTTGTCTCTTGTAACAGTCTTTATTTTAAAGTCTGTTTTGTCTGATATGAGAGTTGCTACTCCAGCTTTCTTTTGATTTCCATTTGCAATGAATGTCTTTTCCATCTCCTCACTTTCAGTCTGTGTATGTACCTAGGTCTGAAGTGGGTCTCTTGTAGACAGCATATTTACAGGTCTTGTTTTTGTATCCATTCAGCCAGTCTATTTCTTCTGGTTGGAGCATTAAATCCATTTACTTTTAAGGTAGTTATCAATATGTATGTTCCCATTAAGATTTTCTTGATTGTTTTGGGTTTCCTATTGTAGGTCTTTTCCTTCTCTTGTGTTTCCTGCCTAGAGAAGTTCCTTTAGCATTTGTTGTAAAGCTGGTTTGGTGGTGCTGAATTCTTTTAGCTCTTGCTTCTCTGTAAAGGTTTTAATTTTTCTGTCGAATCTGAATGAGATCCTTGCTGGGTAGAGTAATCTTTGTTGTAGGTTTTTCCATTTCATCACTTTAAACACGTCCTGCCACTCCCTTCTGGCTTGCAGAGTTTCTGCTGAAAGATCAGCTGTTAACTTTATGGGGATTCCCTTGTATGTTATTTGTTGTTTTTCCCTTGTTGCTTTTAACATTTGTTCTTTGTATTTAATTTTTGACAGTTTGATTAATATGTGTCTTGGCATGTTTCTCCTTGGATTTATCCTATATGAGACTCTCTGCACTTCCTGGACTTGATTGACTTTTTCCTTTCCCATATTAGGGAATTTTCAACTAAAATCTCTTCAAATATTTTCTCAGTCCCTTTCTTTTTCTCTTTTTCTTCTGGGACCCCTATAATTCGAATGTTGGTACATTTAATGTTGTCCCAGAGGTCTCTGAGACTGTCCTCAATTCTTTTCATTCTTTTT
Source organism: Tursiops truncatus (assembly GCF_011762595.2). NCBI lineage: Eukaryota > Metazoa > Chordata > Mammalia > Artiodactyla > Delphinidae > Tursiops > Tursiops truncatus. Next base: position 84,514,851 of record NC_047047.1, on the reverse strand, counting down.
TCTTTATTCTGCTTTGTGGTAGTTATTTCCACTATTTTATCTTCCAGGTCACTTATTCGTAGTTCTGCCTCAGTCATTCTGTTATTGATTCCTTTCTAGAGAATTTTTAATTTAATTATTGTGTTGTTGATCATTGGTTGTTTGCTCTTTAGTTCTTCTAGGTCCTTGTTAAATGTTTCTTGTATTTTCTCCATTCTATTTCCAAGATTTTGGATCATCTTTACTATCATTACTCTGAATTCTTTTCGAGGTAGACTGCCTAGTTCCTCTTCATTTGTTTGGTCTGGTGCATTTTTACCTTGTTCTTTCATTGGCTGTGTGTTTCTCTGTCTTCTCATTTTGCTTAAATTACTGTGTTTGGGGTCTCCTTTTTGCTGCAGGTTTGTATTTCCCATTGTTTTTAGTGTCTGCGTCCAGTGGCTAAGTTTGGTTCAGTGGGTTGTGTAGGCTTCCTGGTGGAGGGGTCTGGTGCCTGTGTTCTGGTGGATGAGGCTGGATCTTGTCTTTCTGGTGGGCAGGACCACATCCAGTGGTGTGTTTTTGGGTGTCCGTGACCTTATTATGATTTTAGGCAGTCTCTCTGCTAATGGGTGGGATTGTGTTCCTGTCTTGCTAGTTGTTTGGCATAGGGTGTCTAGTACTGTAGCTTTCTGGTTGTTGAGTGTAGCTGGGTCTTAGCATTGAGATGGAGATCTCTGGGAGAGCTTTTGCCATTTGATATTACATGGAGCCGGTTGGTCTCTGGTGGACCAATGTGCTGAACTCAGCTCTCCCACCTCAGAGGCACAGGTCTTACACACAGCTGGAGCACCAAGAGCCTGTCAGCCACACGACTGCTAGTGTTGGAGGGTTCCCCTGTAGTGGTGGGGGGTGGCTGTGGCTCACTGCAAGGACAAGGACACTGGCAGCAGAAATTCTGGGAAGTATTACTTGGCATGAGCCTTCCTGCAGTCCACCATTAGACCCACCACAGGGCCTGTAGCCCCCTACTCAATTTTTGAGAAAATAATATTTCAAAAAAAAAAAAAAGGCTTACCCAACTTTCACAAATCTGAGAATATTTGATGTTGCACTTCTGAGCTGCTGGTGATGTTGATGTGCCAGTCTGCAGGGAACACTGTGCAGCCCCTCAGATGAGCAGAATTTCCAATGAGGTGGTGATGAAAGAGGAGAAGCTCCCTGAGGGGTAAGCTGGGGCAACAGAGAATGATGGATACAGGAGTTCCTTCCAGGGAAGCATTGGCACCTGTCAGATGGGTTTACTAATGCTTCCTTCACTACCAAGTCAGAGAATCACTTTCAAGATGTTCCAACTTAATCCGATTATTGTTAAGGAAAATGACTGCTGTGTGGATTTCTCATTTTTTTCTTTTCTAAACGGCATTTTATATTGTGGCTCTCCCTTTTATAACAGATAATGGAATACTGGGTATAAATGGTAGATAACTTATAGTTTAGTTCACAGCTGGGTGAACTGTTCAAAGCCACGTTCAAACTTGATGTAGGGGACAGTCCATCACCAAGATCCTGGAATTCAATCTAGATGATGTAATGGAGTAGCTGGTTGTTCTTTAGAGAGAGCATGAGTGTGTCCTACGTGGAAGAGGGTGAGCATAGTTATTGGGTGGATGAAGGTGTGGACTGTGGTAGACCCTCCCGATTGTCCCCTAGAATCCTCAATAACAGATGCCAGTGGGGCACAGGCAGAAGAAACATATGCAAGGTTAAGATCATGCCCTCAACATCCCCTTGTACCAGCCCCTTCACTGCAGTGTGGACATGCTGAGAGATGCTAGAGCTGTCAGTCATCTTGGACCATAAGGTAGAAATCACGTGTTGCGGCTGGCAGATCAACACAAAGTGAAAGGAAGTCCAGATAGAAGGATCCTATTCTAAAGCAATATTCCAGAGGAAGGAAGATGAGTTCAGGTGTCTCAGGGAGGTTAAATAAATTGTCCACACCAATCAGGTTAAGTAAATTGTCCACTAGTTCTTTCTCTTATTGATTCTCTTTCTGCTATACAAAGCAGCTACCTCAGAATAAAAGTAAAAAAGAACACCATAATAAAACTAAATTTAAATGTTTATACTAGCTTTTAAGAACGATGGTCTTCGAAAAAAATATAAGAAGTTATATAACCGACCAATGGTACATATCCAAGGAATTTATACACATCGATATGGAAAGTACTAGTTTTCTATTAGGTAAGTAAAAATAGAAATGCTTGAATAAGTAATTAACCAAAGGAGAAATACAAATAAACAATAAACACATGAACTATATAAAAATCTATAAACACAAAAATAAACATTAATTTCATTGCAATTTTATTGGCAAATAAATCCAAAATTATCTAAATGTCACAAAAGTCATGTAATGGTTAAGTCATTTGTGATTCATAGATGAATGCAACAGCATTTACCCATTAAAAATATGGTCATAGGGGCTTCCCTGGTGGCGCAGTGGTTGAGAGTCTGCCTGCCGATGCAGAGGACGCAGGTTCGTGCCCCGATCCGGGAGGGTCCCACATGCCGCGGAGCGGCTGGGCCCGTGAGCCATGGCCGCTGAGCCTGCGCATCCGGAGCCTGTGCTCCGCAACGGGAGAGGCCACAACAGTGAGAGGCCCGCGTACCACAAAAAAAAATACATATATATATGGTCATAAAGACAAAGTAATAATACAGAGATTTGATTATGTTATAGCTTTAAGCGAAGACACTGAAAAATAATGTGTTATGTATGATGTTAAGTCTTTGAAAACGTTGTGGAATAAAAGACCCAAAGGGAAATTCTCCAAGTATTTTATATCTCCTGACCGTGTTCTTAGAAGGGGTTTTTATTTGCTCATGTCTGTGTTTTTTCTCATTTGCTGTAATAGCACATGATCAATTCACAGTCAGAAAAACAATGTTTAAACTCACCAATGCTTCCAAATTCAGAGCAAAGAGAATGTCACCCTGACATGAAGAGCTTTCACAGTGTGTCCCCCACATGTTTCTCCCAGACCTGTAGCAATCTCTTCCAGAACTTTCCCTCCCCTGGCAATTACAGGGTATTTGATCCTCCCTCAGTCTGAACTGTCCATATGCTCTTTCTTACATCACCCATCTTCCTTCCTCCTCTGCTGAGCAAACTCCTTACAGACTAAAGGTTGCCTGGAAGGAAGAGGTAACGTGAACTATGAGAGGCTTGTGCTCTGGTTTACCCAGCAGCACTCATGGCCTGGACCAGGGACCATGTCTGCAGATGCAGGCTCCTCAACATAGCAAGTAAGGAAACAGAAATGACAGATTAATTTGTCTCTTAAATCTAATAATAATGATGGTGAGGATGATGTTAGAGCTTGTGTTTTTCATAGTATTTAAATCTTAATTTTCAATAGATTTTATTTCAATTGTATTTTACCAATAGTATCTGTCCACACAGATTGGAAATTAAAAAAAAAAAAAAAAGTAACAAAAGACTAAAGCAAACCCAGATCTTGTTCCTCACCACAGATACTTTGAGAAGCAGAGTGTTGCGGACCAAATCTCTGCAGCACATGAGGGGTAAAGCCTTCTGATTAGATGGCCCTGAGCCCAGAGGAAGCTGCAAGGAAAACATGGGCAGGAAGGACTGGAGGAGACTGGATGAAGATGGCTTTCTCAGGATTGCCTGCTGGGGAAGGGAGCTGGGAATGGCGATTCCTGTTGAGAAAAGTCCATCCAGAATAAAAATCCACCAGCAACCGAGGGGATCTTTGTTTCCCTGGCTCTTCCAACCCTGTCTTTCTAAAAGCTCTCTTTTGCCCTGTTGTAGGAGTGAAGTGAGTGCCCAGATGTGCAGGGAGATCGGGTTACCCTCCCAGCCCCCAGCACACACCCTCTCCCCTGGAAAAGTGATACTGGATGCAGTTTGGAGGAAAATGCATGAACGATTTCACGTTGATGTCCCCAGGGCACTGGCAGACTAGGTGCTTCCTATTTGTTTTTTAAAAAGAATCTTATGTTTTTATAAAAACAGAACAAAAAAATCCCCTCAGTGCAACGTCCTTGTTTTCCTTGTGCTGCATCCTGGCTCGGCTAAAACAGAGGTAGGATCATGTTGTCAAATTAAACTGGGAAAGTTTGTAAAATTTGATCTTGATGAATAATAGCAGAGAGTTATTCATTTCAATAGAAGTCACCCCAGCCCCTGTGATTGGAGTGATCCCCCTACTTTGTCATGGGATTAGATGTGGGATCATGGTTTTGTTTCTCTGAGAGTCCTGAAGTATCATGGTTCTCATTTTTATTACCTGCTCTTATCAGCTAAGAAGTATTATAATGCTTTCTACATTTTTCCATCATGCTGTCACTTTATTTCAGTGAATTTTGAATATCCCTGAAACTGTCTGGCAAAGGGAATATACTTCAGATTACACACACAAGTTGGGCCCCAGTGTCTCTGACCCCCAGAAATACAAAGAAAAGTGTGCTAACAAAGAGTGCCTTATAGCTGGTCTGTCCCTCTCGCCAGAGGATGAAGTTAATGAGCCCAAGGTCAGGAGATCAATCACCATATGAGCCACTTAAGCAGAGGCTGGAGCAGAGCTCTGTCCGCCAGCCAAAGCTGCACCCTGTCATAGCCATCCTGTAAATGTCAGCCACCAGCCACAAATGGAACTAGAAGAGGAAAAAGCAGGGGTGGTTCTAAACAGTTTCTAACCAACAACTGCAAAATAATCATAAAATAAAACCGGCGTCATCATATTTGCTGTGATAAGATGTCTCCGTTTTTAAAATGTTTGTGTACACATTTCTTCATTCTCCTTTAAATATCATTTATCACATCAGCCCTTTAAGGAGGTAAGTTAGGTGGTGTTGTTTCATTTTAGAGATGAAAAAACAGACAAAAATGTTATTCAAGTGTTAGATCCAGGACCTCAGTAAATATTATCCAAAAATGAATATTTTAGCAACAAAGAAAAGGTACATAAAAGGTGAAACTTCCTTTTTGGTACAGTTTTATTGCAAGGACGGTTGTATATTATCACAGAAGGTAAGAGCAAAATAAGTTTGGGGAAGGTCCTTCGGGCTGCCTGGAGACTGTCCTAGTCGTTTGGGTGGGCAGGCTGTGGATGTGGGCTTGGAGGGAATGTGAACTTGCTGCTCTAGCACAGATAGATAAGGGCACATGGCAACTCTGCCCTGGGTATCACCTCAGGGCCTGATATTTTATGAGTGGGTCTGGAGAAGTTGCTCACACTAGCCACTTGTCCCTGAGAAGTAGCTAGAGTCCTATTTCCAATGTCCTAATAGGAACAACAGGCCTGATGTGGACAAAGAGTCAATATTAGGAGAACGTGATCCCAGGCTGGGATTCTCTGGAGGCCAACTCAGAGTTTGGAGGACAAGGTATTCATCAGGGATTAGTGTCTTGCAAAGAAGAGGCAGGGGCATACACCCTAGCCAAGGAAGAGCATTATCCCGGGAAGGCACGTGGCATCAGCAGCCCTGCAGGGCGTTCTGGACAATGTGGCCCCCATTATGCTGACAGGCCTGGGCCTTTACGGGTGACCACCAGCTGGGTTGCCCTGGGAAGGACCAGGTGAGGAAGCCATCCTCAGCTCTGTGCTGAGGCTCTGTGCTGACCACAGTCACCACAATGGCAGCAGGATGGGGTATAAGTCAGCGTGTCTAAAAGTCTAACAGGACCCATCCCTGGACCCGGTGGGCTGGCACCCAGAGCAGACAACTCATTCAAGCTCTTGTAGGGTTAGCACAGGAATTTGAAAGTAAATCCGCTGAGCAAGATAAAATCTAGACACAGAAATCCAAAGAAGAAGAAAAAAAAAAAAAGCTAGATTTAATGGCCCCAGACAAAAGGCCAGAAAGCAAAGCCTGAAGCTAAGCTGTGGACCAAGGCAGCAGGACAGAGCCTCCACATAAACACTCAGGGCTTATCCTCAATACAAAGACACCAGGACGTTTGTGAAAATAAGCCTAATTTCTAAGCCTGATGGCCATAGGGGCTAAAACTCCTAATCTACTGCCCTGAGACTGGCTAAATAATAGAGGTGGTCAAACTTCATCAAGGAAGACCCAGGTGATGGAACCCAGGAAACAACAGCCAGAAGTGGTGTCTGCTGTTTTCTTAAGACCATGGTGGAAGAGCCTTTATCAAAGTCTTCTTCATAAGCGCAAAGTCTCCTGACCTCCCCATACACATTAATGATATTTCCTTTCTTCCAAGGAATTAACAAGTGATGATTATTCTACTAAACTAAAGTGAATGGCACTAGGATCCTGTGTACATTTACCGGAAGGTTCTTTTCACAGATGCACCAAGTAGAGTATCTACCACTGGCCAAGGTTCTGTGAGAAACGTCTGCCGTACATGTGACAGCTTACGGTTTACTCTCAATTGTCATGAAACAGAGAAGAATCATGGTAGGTGACAAAATGAGGCCATCAAACTGGATTCACCCCCGTCTAATTGGACCTCATCACAGCCCATCATTTTGGTCCTCAAAGAAATCAAAAATGGGTTGGAAACGTCCCCGTCCTCTTCATGAAAATCATTCAGTGCTGAGAAAAGTCCTGTGCTCACTATTCCTCCCCCAACTAAGAAGTGGAGCGTGCAGACTGTCTAGATTTTGAGAGAATTCGTCTTACTCCCAGGAGGGCCGAAGTCACACAATCTGGAAGCTGAAATCCATGTGAGGAAAACCAAACACGGCTCTATGTGGTTTCAAGCAAAGGATCTGTGGTCAGTGAAATGCCCCTTGACAGGTCTCTAGTCTCCTCGAATCCTAGAATTTCAACTCTTTGCCAAGTAAAAACAATAAACTTTAGCCTCAGTCTCTACTAAATGGTCATCCTTGTATTTGTAATCATCTAGGAAACTTAGAGTACATACAAGGAGAAAGCACGCTCCCGCAGAGCGCCAGCGGGTCAGATACCCTTCACAATGCATCAATTCATTTGAGGTGACCTTGAAAAAGGATTTAACTCCAGTTGCTCTAATTCTCTATCGATCAAAGAAGCTTTTCATTCTTGCTTGCGTTTTTAAGCAGTATTTTTCTACTGAGGGTGCATATGCTCAAAGCTTGACATAAACATGCTGCTCATTTGCATTATTCATATTTAGCTAACACAGGCAGAATGCCTTCTAAGGGCGAGGTACCAAGATAGTCGCTTTTACACTCACTAACACCAGGACCCACCTTTTGATACCCCAAAGCCTTCGGGGCTCTGCACCAAAGAAAAGATGATGAAGACTAGTGTGCCTCAAAATCTGAGTGGATTGGGACACATGCTGATTCACACAAGTGATCACACAGGTACATTCAGGTCCAAGTTTTTACAAGTCCCCAAATGCCTTCTCCCCTTGCAGTATTTCACAGCTTCTCCCTTGGGTAGTCCTATCCCTTTGCCATAACAACTCCCATCACATGCAGTTGCCATGGCAAGCAGAGGAGGCATTATTAAGAAAGATAAGAGCTGAGACCTTAACTTCTAATTCAACCTTGGTAGTTTATTTTTTCTCTTGAGTTCTTCGTATTTTATGGCCGACTTCATTTGCCTATGAACTCCAAATGGTTTCCAGATGGATCTGGACTTTTTCAGATGTGTAGGCAGCAAAAGTCCTCCTCATCTTCCCTCTTATTCAGCAGCAATAGATAAAAGTACCAACACCATAGAACCCATGGGCCAATTATGACAGTGTGATGCAAAATTGGTCTAAGACAAAAAAGCAACATATTTAGCACTTCTGACCTTATAAAAGGTTGTAAACGTGTTTAATAATGGAGAAACAAGTAAGAAAATCACAAATGTTAGTCAATGAAGACTTGACTCCTGGTTTAAGTAGGGAATTCCAAATAGCTCTCTCAATTCCAATCAAAAGCACTTTGTGCATTTGAATATGTCAACTTCTTTAATAGGATAAAATAGCAACCGTGTAACAAGGCTGGTACTGTCACATCCACGTTACAGGTAAGAGAGCTGCAATTCAGTCATCAAATTACTTGCTCAGGACTGTTCCAGGTGACAAACAATAGACACAGATTTCTAGACTTTGATTCTGCCACACTTCAAGGCATTTCCCACTGCTTCATCAATACTCTTCTTCATAGATGAATGCTTTGCATTTGCTGTAAGGTGGTCTTTTGCCAGTTTAAATAGCATGAGCAAAACTTACTGTTGTGAAGCCACCCCTGGGGGTGACCCTGCCATGCAGAGCTGTGATATCACACCCCTAATCCAAGCTTCTCTAAGTGCCGCCAGAAAGGACCCTGAGCCTTGCACATTTTACTCCAAGTGAAAAGTGGTTCTCACACTTGCTGCACATTGGAAACACCTGCTAGGGTCTAAAAAAGAGTGACTTATTGATCTCAACCTATTAAATTCACTTTTAATTGGTACAGAGTGTGGGTTGGGCACCAGGCTTTTAAAAGCTCCCCAGATATTTCTTGTATGAAGCAAAGTTACAGAACCACAGCTCTGAAAGTTTCAAGGCAGGTTAGATTCTATAATGGTTTTCTCTAAACCCTGTAGTGCATGAGAAACACCTGGATATCCTGGTAAAATGCACATTCCCAGGTCCATTCTGTGATACTGAGTCAGTGAGTCTGGGATGGAAATCCAATGGTTCTGATGTAGCTAGTTGATAGCTGGTGATCTTTGTCTCCTAAAATGTGGACAGATTAGACACATGGCTTATCTCAGGCTCTTGGAATCAACTGACCCCTCTTAACTATCACGACTTCCACATAGGTTTCCACTGAGTTCTGAAACTCAGTAACTTCCACTGAGTTCTGAAACTCAGTAACAATTCCACATACTCTCCTCATCACAGTTTGGCTGAGCTCTTAGAGAGAAGAACACACTGGTCCTCACCAGCCTATTTGAAGAGGACCGTCCTATGTTGGCAGCTGTCAGGCAGTGATGCCTGGTTCATCCAACCCTGGAGATCTGCACTAACTCCACATCACTGCTTAGAAATTGCTTTCTCTCTGAAATACCTGTTAATTTCATTTTTTTCCCCTCAATCGCTTCTTTAGTCTCATTATTTTGACGGGAGGACTTGAGATATCAGGTTGATGCAAAAATTTTGGCAAAGCTCCTTATCTGCTTACAGAATCTTCCAAAACAAGAATCAGTGACTGGCTTGCTGATAAAATGTCATTGGAAATGTCTGTCATCAGCTTCCGCTCTATTTGTATCATTTGCCTTTAATTTTTGGAACCACCTGTGCCCTCCCCTTTCCTCGCATGCCCCTCCCTTAGGAGGCTGAGGCTAAATTAGCTTACTTCCCTCATCAAATCAAAACCTGTTCTACAGAAAGGGCCTAAAAATCATTAGCTCCTTGATATGAGATCTTGAGAATAACTTAAAATGCTACCTCTCTGGGCTTCCCTGGTAGCGCAGTGGTTGAGGGTCCGCCTGCCGATGCAGGGGACACGGGTTCGTGCCCCGGTCTGGGAGGATCCCGCATGCCGCGGAGCGGCTGGGCCCGTGATCCATGGCCGCTGAAACTGTGCGTCCGGAGCCTGTGCTCTGCAACGGGAGAGGCCACAGCAGTGAGAGGCCCGCGTACCGCAAAAAAAAAAAAAAAAAAAAAAATGCTACCTCTCTTAGTGAAGTTCGTATTTATGCCTGACTACAAAAAGGTGTTAAGAAAGTAGAACCCAAATTGAACGTTTACTGGACACTACCATGTGCTCTGTGAGGAGCAGGGAGAAGAAGAGTGTGACAAAGCCCTGATTTTAAAAAGCTTGCAACTCTGTGGGAGATACAAATGAAGCCAAGGCATGTCCTGTGGTGAACTTGAACAGCAAAAGCTTTAAGAGCCATTGGTTTTGTCAGCCACGCCCCTTGTTTGCTTTCCCCTCTGGGAACTGTTGGGTCCACACTGCCTCTGATCCTTTCCCCCAGATGAACAAGTGTCTTTCTTTCCATCTAGCACTCAGCAGTGGATAAATCAAGCTATGGTTGCCTAAATGCTGCTGAGGGTCTTGGGCCTGTTCTCATTTCAACTTTGCCCCACTTACCCAGATTTTTGGATTCTATTCTCCCACCCAAACTCACCCCTTGATCCTGTGGACTTGATGTCAGCATCTGGTACCGCCTGCTCTTTGCCCCTTGACTCCAATTAATCCCTCATGGACTCTACTGGGAATCCTCCTGTCCCTCCTCCCCTTCCGTCCTCCCCAGTGCTTCCTTCAAGATCTGGTCCCACAGCTTCCTGCAATGGTCAGATCTGACCAGTTCCTATCTGGGGGATTGCTTGAAGGGGCTAGATTGACACTCATTACAGAGACTAATTATAGGTATTCCTCCTTCTAAACTCAACTTATAAGAGAGGATTATGCTGAATGTCCTGGAGGAGGCCATTCAGATCAGGAGGACCTGGGCTCTAAGGCAGATCTAGTGGCCAACAAAGCAACTTATTTCAGATTCAAGTGACATCTGCCAAAAATACACCACAGATTTTCCTTGAAACTCTAGGTGCCTTGTCACCTTAATGCTTTCTTTTCAGGACATTGAGGCTGTATTAGTATATCCTATAGCTTAGGAACATAATGACAATTGTAAAGTATCGATAAATTATAGCTAAAATCAAAATATTTTCTGAGCTATGAAAGTTGCTATGAGCTGAATTGTGCCCCCCCAAAAAAAATCATATGTTATAGTCCTCATCTCAATATGATGGTGTTTGGAGAAGGAGACTTTGGGAAATATTAAGTTCAAATGAGATCATGAGATTGGGGCCTTCATGATGGGATTGGTGTTCTTGTAAAAAGAGACACCAGAGAGCTTGCTCTCTTTATCACCTCCCTCATCTCCATCTGTGTGTGTGTGTGTGTGTGTGTGTGTGTGTGTGTGCATGCGCACACAAACACAGAGGAAAGGCCATGTGAGGACAAAGCGAGAAGGTGGCTGTCTGTAAGCCAGAAAGAGAGCCCTCATCGGGAACTGAATTGGCTAGCACTTTGATTTTGGACTTCCCAGCTTCCAGAACTGTGAGAAATCAATTTCTACTGTGTCAGCCACCCAGCCAATGGTATTTTGTTACTGTAACCTGAGCTAACTAGCCTAAAAGGTGAGACGAGCCCTGTCTTTTATAACAGGTCTGACCCAATTTTCAGTATTCCCACTTACTGGAATTATGTAAAAATAGAACCTTTGGTTGTTCTTTTGCTTTAGAATATTTCTTATTTGGGCACCAATGGACCTCTGCTCAGTCATAGCTTACTGCATTCATTCATCACCTGTCCTTAAAGAAAAAAAATTAAGTTAACTGAATGGTGAGATGGATTAAATTACTCTCTAGGGCTGTGGAGGGTGTTTCATGCTCCCTAGATGGTATATAAATGCCTGAACATTTGTATACAAATTGAGGAAACATGCAAATCAGTAATCTGAGACTAAAAAGATACAGAAATGATCTTGCAAATTGCATTTAAGAAAAAAAAATGGCAGTATCCAGTTGATAGACACAAAAGAACTTTGATGAAAGCAGCTGTTAAATTGTTAATTTAACATAAAGATGGAGCTGATGATTCAAAAATGATCAACTAGGTTGAAGATATTCTGTACTCTGAATAGCATAGACTGTGCAGCATTCAGCCTTATCCACTGCTATAATTGGGGGTTGCATTCTATCTGCATTAGGAGAACTGTTAATAAATCACAGAAGCAAGAAATGAGGAATTGAAAATCTCCAGGTGTTTGATAATGCCCCAAATATCCTCCCCACATGTTCCACAGAAGTCATGTGAGTTCATAAGATGACGTGGTGATCACTCACTCTGGATACTGCCTCACTTCTACAGGATAAATTAAAATACAGGTTAGGATCATTGCAATGATTCCTCTTGCCTAACCCTCAGGACTTTCTTAAATCCTTTGCATACATTAGGTATATTGGCCCCTTGGTCATTCCTTCTCTGACACTTCTTTTTCATTATGAAACACACACACACACACACACACACACACACACACACACACTTGCACAGAGAAGATCTGAGCTGTGACTAGAATGGTGAAGGAACTAGTTATGAGAGATGTGCTTGTGTGATCTCCATGCTTCATGGAGAAGCTATTATTCAAAGGACTATGCTTAGTGTGATGACTGAGAAAGGATGAGCTGAAGGCTGTGATTAGAATGTAAACTCAAGCCTTGGCACTTACTAGTAACTGAGTAATTGAGCATCAGAAGTGAAACAGCTCGTCAGAACCAATCTTACAAAGCACGTATAGTTTTCTGTGAGATAATATGCGAAACAGGGGACCTGAGGACATTTAAGATTCAGGTCTTGAGCTCTTGGGGTCTTTGCCATGGTATATGTTGCCTTTCAATAATCCTAGGAACAAAACATTAAAAGGGCAGAGATGAACTGGTCATCACACACAGGTCGCCTGACCATTAGGACCATGCCCTTTATTCTTGTCCAACATGATGTTGATAGTAAAATCTTCCGTTTCTTTTTCCAATCAACTTCTAAATAGAGGTAATCTAACCCTGATTTGTAAGTGTGTTTTCCAATGGGTTTTATAAAATACTCTGCAAATTATCAGGAAATGGAAAAACCTTGATACTTCTCAAAAACTGTGAAGATACATAAATCAACCCTCTTGACAAGATGGTCTGTATGCAATGCTTTCTACCCAAGAAGGAGCATCATGTGACATTAACACAGGGCTCTTCCTGCCTTTGAACAGACAGGGCAACTGCCAAGTGTTTTGTTTTGAGAAAAGACCAGAGTCCCACCCGTCCACAGCTATTCCCACCAAGATGTAGATCTCGGTTTAGATTCTTCCTCTTAAAAAATTCTAAAAGTTACAATAGATCCAGGAAGGAAGGAGGTTGTTACCAGAAGACCCTCTACATTAAGTAGAGATGAAAGGAGGGGCCCCTCCCTCTTCATGTGGCACAGTTTTGGGGCAGAGCACACGCACACACCTCTGTACACATTCCCAAATATACCTGACTCAACTAGCCATTTTCCTAGTGTCATGATGTTTATGCAACAACAGATGAAAGGCAAACATATTTTGACTCTAAGAGCATCTTATCAGGCAGAGATATGATTGTGAAGAAGTTGTTGGGGGTCCAGGATCCAGAGGCAAACTGCTAGCTTTATCTTCCTAAATTTCATCACCCTCATTTACTCATTTTATAATCAGGACAATAATAGCTTTTGCATTATGAGGATTAGATAGCACATTAAAGTACCTGTTGCAAAATAAGTATCCCCCCCAAAAAATTATTAACTGTTTCTATCTCTCTATCTATCATCTTCTATCAACTTATATTAGAGCAAAAATGTAAAATCCCCTCAAAAATTACAAGAATAAGATGATAGTGACTAAGCTAAGAGAAGCTTGGATTTCTATTAAAAAGAAAATAATTCTTATTTAACTCAAATAGGTGATTTTAAAAGTAGCCAAGTATGTGTGGATAGTATTACTAGCATTTGGGAGAAAAATTATATTAGAGCAATAGCAATGATAGTTCTATTTACTTTAGCTAAACAAATCATCTCAGAGGACTACATCCAATTTTGATTTCTACTTATTAATATATATTTAACAGAGAGGTACAAGAGCATACTCAAAGAAGAGCAGCCAGGAAAATCAAATTTCAAATCAAGATATGAAGAAACAGGTGCTGAGGAGAAGGGTATAAAAAATATTCAGATGCATAATATAATTATCTTCAAGAATTGTTAGACATACTTCAAATAGTTTTATATAGTAAATGATCTGGAGGAAGATAAAAGAAACAGAAATGACCTCAAAATAGGGAGAGCATTTCTAATAGTTGGAAATATTTACATAATGCAGGACTCCTTGTAAGATATAAAAACTGGTCAGTGTCGTTCTATTCAACAAAAACTGTCAGATGCATACTCTTCACAAGGCACCCATTTGCCACTGTAAGGATTCAAGAAATCTACAAGGTATTGTTCCTGTCCTTGGGAAGTTTGTAGTCTTGCAGCCAAAACAAGTACTGAATAATTATATGATTCAGCAGAACGTGTTGCATGATGAAAGCAAGGTAGGAAGACAGTGTTAAAGGAGAGAAAGGGAAAATGTTTCCTCTGTATTCATTAAAATGGTAGGTTTCTCTCCCTGTTCCCCAAAAGAAAAGTCTCTGAAGTTTAGGTGATGAAAAAAATGTTTTATTGGGGATAGAAAAAGATAAATGCTGAAGTCAGATGTAAGAATAAGACTTGACAATTAACAAGGAGAGAAGAAAGATAAGTATGTTTTTATTCTACATTGTTCACAATGCATTCTCAAAGAATGCCTTTTAAAGGATGTAATTAGGGGTAATGAGGTGCAAAATTTCATGTACAAAAATGATCTTGTTAGGGGAATTTTAGGCAGATAGTGCAACTGAAAAAAATTGAATTCTAATTCTCTATTAACTCAATGTCAATATCATATATCCCTGACCCTTCTTTATATCTAATTCCAGTGGAGTCTTAAGAAAATCGGGAATTTAAATAAATCTGCTATGCAAATCTCCCTTTGATCACAGTTATTTGATTGCCATGTTTTTTTTTTTCTCATTTAAGCAGTGGCCAAATGTTATCACAATCTTGAATAATCATAATTTTGAATAATCCAGCGCCTCTTGTTTGATACTTACTGATCAGTCACTTTCTTACCCATATTTATCAAGTTCAAGAGCTTGGATGAAGTAAGTGCTCATCACAGAGATTCTTTTCCCCATCTGCCATCATGGAAGGAGTCAACCTGAGCGCTAACAACCTAACCCTCCATATCAAAGAGCAGAATACTAAGTGGGCTGACACTCAGACGTAGATGGTTCTGGGACTCTGTTTGCAAAACCTGTTTCTCAACTCTAACCTTTTAGTTTCTGCCAGTGGAAAGCTAAATACCCCAACACTCAAAGTCAAATTAGTATGCATGGATTTTTAACCATTATGGGGAAGGCAGGTATCAGAGTAACATATATTATAAACCTAGGAAAGTGGAAAATATTCCAAAATGCCTCTAGAATTATCTTATTAAACTTGGTCTCTATTCGTGACAAATCCAACAAAATTCCAGGTGATTCTTATTTTGACATTATTTTCAATAAGAGTTTTATTGAATGTTTTCTATGTGCCAGGATTTGCCAGGCAATAGAAAAACTCCCACAAATACTTCCAGACTATGTGGGAGAAACATACAAGGACAAGGACATCAATGGCCCCCATACGGCATGGTAAGTTCTGGAATGGAGATAGCATAAGGTGATGGGGTACCCTACCTGATGGGTCTCTAAATCCCATGGGACATGCAAGGCAAAAATTCCTGAAAGAGGTTACACTTATACTAGCTTTGGGGGAGAAAAGAGCAAGATTTAAAAAGAAAAATATATATATATAAAAGGAGGAAGGACAATCCTAGCAGCTCTGTTATTCCATCATAGGCTATAGCAATTTATGACTCAGAATGTACATTTGCAAAAACCACTGTTTACTCAGAGCTATGACCCATCTCTGTCTGTTAGAATGCACAGTTAAGCATGGGAACGACGGGAGAGGGGTCATTCATTCCACAGGTGCAGGCTGACAGTCATTGCAGGCTTTTGTTCATGGGAGAACACATAGAACAACTGAGATGTAAGAAATTTTTTTATACTTAGACTGCTTCTTTATGACCAGAGTCAAATATGTGCAGAAATGACAAGAGAAGAGATTAGGAAGGTAGTAAGAAATGAGACTGTGAAGAGTGTTGTGAACTAAGGATTCAAACTTTATTCCAAAAGCTACGGTGAGCTAACGACTGGAGGTACAAAGATGAATAACATTGTGTTGCTAGTAGAAATAACATCAAACTAATGCAAAACCATGCAGACAGTAGAAAGATCAGTGGTTGCCAGTGGTTGGGGGTGGATGAATAATTAGAGCACAGAGGATTTTTAGGGCAGTGGAAATACTCTCTATGATACCATAGTGGTGGATACATGTCATTATTCCTTTGTCCAAACCGACAGAATGTATGACACTGAGAGTGAGCCCTAAGGCAAACTATAGACTTTGGGTGATCATGATGTGCCAATGTAGGTCCATCAGCTGTAACAAATGGACCACTCAGTTGTGGGATGCTGACGGTGGGGAGGCTGTGCATGTGTGGGGCCTGGGGTCTATGGGAACTTACCGTACCTTCCTCTCAATTTTGCTGTGAACCCAAACCTGCTTTAAAATAATAATATCTAAAAAAATCAGATTGCCTTTCTGAAATTAAGAAAAACAGTAACATCAAACTTATTAGAATGTGTACCCTTATTTTTGGCTCAGAAAGTCTGAAGAACATAGCTGTTCTCCCTGACTCTTCATCACATGATTCCAGCTGTCGTCCTGCTCTCTCCTCTCTTGGGAGACAGGTGCCTACTGAAGGTGGCACCGTCCACCCACTGGTGGGTGCATGACCAGGGTCAGTACAGGTGAGTTCTTTTTCCCTCCACAAAATTCTTTCCCTTCACTAGTTTCAACTGATCACATTCTTCATAAAAATACCTATATATAGTATTTCATTATTTTTGATAGCAACTGAAAACTTGGTAAAAATGTGGTCCTCTCTACTCAAGCAACCTGTAAGCATGGTGTTGGTGGCTTGGGCATGAAGGAGGAGAGATGCAGATGCTGAGGAGGAACTAAGGTAGAAGAAAAGCATCCACTATGTCAGTCCAGTAATAGAGACATCACATCTATCATTCTCTCCCCTTGCTCCCCCTTCAGTGCAACATGGGATGGGGCTGGGGGGGGGGGGGTGGGAGGTGGAAACACGGAGGTGTTAGGAGAGCTCACCTGACAGGGGCATCGGGTTTTCACAAACTGAAGCAATCGTGGAACATACAGGTTTACAGGAAAATATATCTATCCCGGAAAAGAAGGAAGATGACAACCAACCTCCTGGCTGTGCTCACTGCCTGCCGAGCTGTGCCTCGCACGGCTGTGTCCTGAGGACCTAAAGAGCGGAGGATGAATATGAAAAGATAGTGACCTCATATCCCAAGGAGCTAGACTCACATGAGGCGTGGCTCCAGAGAGACAGGAGTCACACACCCAGACTGGAGGCGCTTGGAACCCACCAATACCTGAGATAGGCAGAGGCCTGGAGTGGGGACCTTCTTCAGTGTCTTGTTCTCTTCTCTCATGTAAAGGAGAGCATAGGGAAAGCAGTGTGAGCTTGAGTTACAGATCTGGACTCAAATAAAACTCTGCGTGGCATTTTGCAAATTGTTTAACCTCTCTGAGGCTCAGTCCCCTGATCTGGGAGACAGAGATTAGAAAACTTTGTCCAAAGTGTAGATGTAAAGTAAAATAGAGAACGTAAGGAACTTAACACAGAGTCTAGACTATTCCAGGTGCTCCAAAATTTTAGTTTCTATCCATTTCTCTATCCCTTCCTCTTCCACGAGAACTGGAAACAGAAAAAGTGCAGGTTTTTGCGTTAGAATCTATGCTTTTGTGGCTTTTTTTTTTTTGGTCTGTTCTCAGAGAGATAGATTAAATCTAAAATTTAATTCTACTGTATGCTTCCCTAGAAAATAAAACATAAAAAAAAAAGGTACAGTTTTCTCTTCACAGGCAACCGAGAGAGAAATATCCATCGAGTTCTCATCTCTGGGAAAAATAGGTCGATTCATGAGAGCCCAGAGTGGTCTGAACTGAAGTGGGATCCTTTTCTGATTACCCACTACCCTATTATAAGCCATCATTGATCTTCAGAATGCTGCATCCTGTGAAATAATGACTACGTTTCTGGGGTTTCAAAGAAAAATTCAACAGAAACAGTCCTGGATATATTGCATCATTTTAAAGGAAAACTGCACTTTTTTTTAAGACATTGGTTAAAAAGTACTATTAATTATATTTTTGGTTAATCGATTTACATTAACTTGCATCTATCATATACTTACCTAAATTTGGTCTTGTTACCTGATACCGTCTCTTTGGTTGCCCCTTTTAACTGTATAAACTCTTCAGCTTTAATATTCATTTCCTGTTTTGCATGTATTTAATATTACAAACCTACAAAGTCCTCTTTTGAAAAAGAGTGAACATATGAACACATGTATCATTTATATTTATGACTGGATTTTTGGGGGGGTCACATGCATTATTTTTACTCCCTGCATATCTGGAAGAGGAAAGTGTGACCTATTTCATTCATACACGCAATGTTTTATTCATTACTATAAACAACGTTAAAAATGAGTACCTATTGTTTAAATATCGTTGGTTCAATGAAAAAATGCAGTGAAGTGAAAAGCCAAATATCTATAGAACCCAACAGTGTTATAAAGACAAAGCATGGTAAGTATACAAAGAGTGTAGACCTTCTAAAGTTGCCAAGTTCTTCTAGAAATAGTGCACTGTGTACACCTCTCAAGACCCTAAGTACCACTACTTATTCACCATCCACTTCTTTTATTGTTTCTAACTAGCAAACATCAGAGCTGTCTCAGTAAGAACTCTGGGTAAAGCTAAAGGTATTTCCCATTATATACTCTGCTTTTCTTCTCACGCAAATCTCCAGAAACACAAAAATGCTAGTGTGAACTCTGTGACTTTGAAGTGCTGCGGTCAGTAGCTATAGGTAAAGCTGTATTTAATAGTTAACCTTGAGTTAATAACTTTAGGTCACTAACCCTTGTGTGAACCATGTCGTTCCAACTGTTTCCACTTAATAGTTTTCTCTCAAACAAAGGCACGTCAGACTGATCGGTATTGCGGGTTAGTATAAGATGTACCAATAATAAATTGTTTTTGGCATTCTGGGTCTAGATTCACAGTGGTTTTTAAACTTGGCTACCCATCAGGATTACCAAGGTGATTCAAGTATATAGTCGACTTTGAGGACCATTGATTTAGAGAAAGGAGGATAGAAATAAGCTGGAAAAAAACCTTCTACATAGTGGTCCTGGTCATTCATTGTACCACGTGAATCCCAAACATGAAGACTGAGGTATTTCTTTTAAAGAATTTTCTCTTCTGTATTTTTAGTTTTCCAAAGGTTTCCATTTTTAAACCTAACCATAAGTATCACTTTTTGTCATAAAGCTGAATTTGCATTTTCCAAAGGAATATCATGAAAGCATATGGAAAGTAGTAGGTATAAAATGAGAAATTAGAAAAGCGAGGAAGATTCTCTTGGACAACTCTTCCTCGATAGACCAAAGTCAACCTAGACACTGAGAGACATAGAAAACAAACTGATGGTTACCAAAGGGGAAGGGAGGGGAGGGGGATGGATAAATTAGGAAGTTGGGAGTAACATATACACACAACTATATACAAAATAAACAACCAGGACCTACTGTATAGCACAGATAACAGTCCTCAGTATCCTGTAATAAACTATAAGGGAAAAGAATTTGAGAAAGAATATATATTATATTATATTATATTATATTTTATTATATTATATTATATTATATTATATTATATTATATTATATTATATTATATATGTATGTATAACTGAATCACTTTGCTGTGCACCTGAAACCAACACAACGTTGTAAATCAAGTATACTTCAATTAAAACAAAAGGTCAGAAGATTAGTGGAATCACTGGCCTCACTGAGGACAAATAAGATAAAACAAGTTTAAAAATAAATTAAATTAAGTTGATTAAAATCACATTGAGTCCCTGGTGGCTGTCTCCTGGCCCCAGAATTCCAGGAAGGAGAAATTCCTGCTCCAGCCACAAGGTGGCACATGGGCTTTGCACGGAGTCCTCCCAGAGGTCCCAGGAACACCCCTGGACTGAGAAGCTGGCAGTTCGCTGAAAATTCAAGGAGGCCCCTAGCAAACCCCAGAGTGGGTAAACCGAACAGGGAAACAGAAATCCTACCACTCTGCAAAGCAGGACTGAGAGTTAGAGGACAAGGTCTGAGCATTTTACATTGGGGGTTTGGATGCTTTGACAGAAACAACTTCAGTGGAAAGGTAGGGATGGTGCTGGTGGCCCTGCGATGGGCTCCGTCTCAGGCTCATGGTGTAGTTAAAGGGAGTAAAAAAAAACAAACAAACAAACCAGTTCTAATTTTACTTTTAAAATAATAATATTAAGTAAATCTAAGTTTGTTTTAATTCTTTAAAACTTCATGCAAGAAGAGATTGAAACTTGATTACTTGCCATGTTTTCTCCAAGGATTACATAGTAATCAGCACACAACCAACGTCTGATTAGTATTTGTGCTTGAGTGGAAATAGCACTTGAAATACTACCGAAAAAGAAAGAATGGCAAAGATATAATTTGAGTTGCCTCAGGAGGGCCTGGGATGTAATGAAAGCATAATCTGAATTTTGACCTAAGGTAGATCTGGGTTCATATCCATACTTGGCCACTTACCTTGACCTTGGACAAGCTATACAATGACTCTGAGTGTTTATTGAGCTTTAGAATGAGGGCTGGAATGTGTAATAATGCTTCTATCTCAGGGTGGATGCAAAGATTAAAGAAAAGAAGAAGTAACATACATACCAAGTAGTAAGTGCTCAAGGACCAATAGATACCTCCTTTCCAAAATTTCTATCTGAGAAATTCATTCTATGGTGCTAAACTACGAATTTTGACTTTGAGGCCAGAGCCATGCAAAATTGTTCTGTGACCTGCAAATAAATTTCCAGATGGCGGGAGTCGCTGGAGCATATGCTCTGACCATCTGGCAAGTTCCCATTGTGCCACTGCCAAGTGAGTGCCCCTTTCCTGTGCCTCTGAGAAACCCTGGGACTTGGATTCACATACATTGCAGTGTAAGTGTTCCCTGAACACAGTGGAGCTGGGGCATTCTGTGAAAAGTCATGGTGTCCCAGCAGTTTGCCAAGAGTTAACCTGAATCTATCTCACACCAAGCCTCCTTTAATCTCAAGTCGGAGTGAGATGATTGGACCTGTCAAAAGTATAAATGTTGAGAGTCTGCTATGAATAAAATATACCTTTGATAGTTTCCATCCAATATAATGTTACATTCAAGAATTTAGAGGCTCCTGCATAATTCATCATTTTGCAAGTATAAGTGTTCACTAATAATATTGCATTGTTATTTATTAACATTTATGCCCACCACAATTCTATTATGTAACTAATATAACAGATTGTCCAGTTACATATTTAATACTTTGGGTATTTATTACTAATAACTGAGCATATAGGACTTGATGCTTGGTGAAGAATGAAGATGCATAAAGAACAAGTCCAGTGAATGTTTTACGGATGGAACGTGCATTCGGTATTTCGGGAGACACGTCCAGGCAAGATCAATGCTGGATTTTGTTTTTCCAGAACAGAAGTAAAAGACAAAGCATGGCTTTTTAAAGAGTCATAACTGGCTCTGAAAATACACAAGAGGCACTATTAAGGCAAAATATGGACTTTAGTCCATCGGTGCTACTTAACTGTCATTCATTCATTCATTCAGGAAATGCTTCTTTGTCATGAGCGAGGCACTAAGAATATAATAATAACCAAAACAGATATGGTCACCAGCAAATACTGAACAAAATACTTACACAGTAGCAATGAGGGTAATGAAGAGGGTGCCCAGGGGAGCTGTGGAAGGTCTTTTTAAGGAAGTGACATGTGAGCTGAAATTGGAAGGATGGCTGGAGATTAAGTAATCAAAGACTTGGAGAATGCATGTTCCTGGCCTGGGGTTGGACACCGTGTTCTTCATGTTTATGAGATGGATTCAGACAGACTTGTCCAAGCATTATATCCATCACTTACTGGCTCTGTTAGGTTTTCTAAAGCATGTAGCCTCTTCCAAATCTATAGAACAGGGAATGTGGTCTCAGTCTTAAAGGACATTAGGAGGCTTTATAGAAAATAGAATGTATACATTTGCCAAGTATAGTGCCTGACGCATAGTAGGTCATCAGTGTTGATTTCTTATATATGTTTTACTTCCTAATTTCTACGTATCCTCCCCAAAGCCCCTACTCCACACCATCCTCCTTTACCCTAGCTTCTCCTATATATGACCCATGTGCACATTTTCCAGTGTAGAAGGTACAGATTTTTCTTCTATCTCCATTTTTCTTGGGTTTCAGATTAATCTAAAAAAGACGTGGTAACAAACAAAAATTCCTGGGGTAAAGGAGAGAATTCACTAATGTCAATGACAATACCTTTTGGAAGTTCACCTCCCCCGACATGAATAAACCCTCCACATGATTTGTGAGGAGGTCTGACTGCAGTATTTCATTTTAGAGCAGGGGAGATTCGTGCTCTAAAGCCAGAGGGAATTTTCCCATCAGCTTCCTTCTTCAGGCCATTCATCACCTAAATGGCCCTCACAGGGCTTCCAAGGGGCTGGAAGGCACATCTAACCATGCCAGCCTCCAGTGCTGAGTGTCAGTGCTGAGTGTCAGCGGCCTCCATCTGCCTTTTTGGTCCAGCACTGGGTCATCTGCATGCCGGCTGGAGCAAAGTCATTCTCAGTGATAGAATCTCAGTGATTTAAGACGATCAGATCCACACACACTGTTATCTCAGCGGTAGACAGGGGCACCACCTTCCCCCAGCCCCACTCCCAGGCTCTGAGAGTAACGGTTGGAGGTCCTTCTCCCTTGGACACTTCCCCCACCTCTTCCTTGTTGGCCCCCAGCCAGCTCTGCCACGTCAGGTGAACACCATTAAGCTTGCTGCTCAAGGACCCTCCATCACCCAAGCCGAGGAGGGAGGGGCTTGGCAGATGCTTTGGCAACAAGCCAGGCCCCTACACACTTGAAGCCCCTGAAAGAACCAAGGCTCTGAAAAGGCAAAACACACAATAGGCTGAGCCTGGGTTCTTCCGCATTTGATTTGTTGGAGAAGGACATCTGCTGGTGGAAGTCAGATTCTGTGTTAGAGAGTTCCCTTCTCCAAACCTTGAACACACCAAACCAAAGCTTGCTGCACAGTAGGATAGCCTTTCTCTGGCCCGAAAGGAGAAACTGAGGGGGCTTTGGGTGACCCGGTATTCAGGTTGGTCTCTGCGCCATCCCACTGCGTTGGACAGTGATTTTGATGAAAGGCGTCTCCGTGTGTCCCCGGGGACACTCATCTTGGTGCTGCGTCCCCAGTGCTTTGAGGTTACATGTCGATTCATGACTTTTTAAATTCTCTTTGCTGTGCTTTTCCAGGACCTGATACAGTGCCTTTAAACTTTTTTTAGTGATTTTTTAAATTAAACTATAGTTGATCTACAATATCGTGTTAGTTTCAGGTGTACAGCAAAGTGATTCAGCTATACATATATATATATATATATATATATATATATATATATTCTTTAGATTCTTTTCCATTATAGGTTATTAAAAAATATTAAGTATAGTTCTCTGTGTTATACAGTAGATTCTTGTTGTTTATGTTATATATAGTAGTGTGTATCTCTTAATCCACAAATCCTAATTTATCCCTCCCCTCTTTCACATTTGGTAACCATAAGTTTGTTTCTATGTCTGTGAGTCGCTTTCTGTTTTATAAATAAGTTCATCTGTACCTCTTCTTTTTAGATTCCACAGTGTATTTAAACTTTAAATAACATGGTTGATCCTGCCATCATTTTTCCTTTGTTCAGACTTTGAAGTTATCTCACTGCTGTGTGTGGTCCTTCTCAGATCGGCTCCAACTTATAACGGGGCATAATCGGTGTCACATCCCTGGGCACGTGAACACTGAGCAGGTACCAGGACAACCATTCTTGTCCTGTGCTTTCATTCACCATCTTTCACTTAGGGAAGTGATGAAAACACGTATCATGCCATAAACCCCGTCTGAGGTGGAAATCTGAGAGGCTGCATACAATTTGGCAAACTCGACTGTTTGAGGAGGGGAGCAGGGTCGCGGTTTTCTGACACCTGCCCACGTGTGGCCTCCAACCACTGGGCCTCTCCCATTTCCCACTCAAGCACCCTCTTCCCGTTCACTTCAGCTCTTTCCTCCCAATCCTCACGCACCCACAGTTTCTGTTGAGCCCAGCCGGGCACTTTTGTTATCAGCTCAAACGTGATTTCACTCAGCGATTCCCTCATTCCGTTAGTCACTCTAATCCCCAGTGCCTTTTTTTTTTTTTTTTTTTTTTTTTTTGCCGTACGCGGGCCTCTCACTGTTGCGGCCTCTCCCGTTGCGGAGCACAGGCTCTGGATGCGCAGGCTCAGCGGCCATGGCTCACGGGCCCAGCCGCTCCGCGGCATGTGGGATCCTCCCGGACCGGGGCACAAACCCGTGTCCTCTGCATCGGCAGGCGGACTCTCAACCACTGCGCCACCAGGGAAGCCCCCCCGTGCCTTTAATTCATTTATGAAACTGAATTGTATAATAGCATTGTCTCCTCTTATTATCCTCGGAGATTTACAGATGTCCGTCCTCTTCTTCAGCCCTTACTGGGTCTTCTGCCTCCATCTGCTTTTCTCATCATTTGCCAAAACTCTTGCAAATTCTCACAGACTTTTCCACTGTTTGGGACTTTTGAAAATTCACAAGTTAATGGCCTGACTTGAGAATGGGAAGCAGGACAAGGTTGTTCCAGGGGAAGAAGAGGTCTGTAAAATGCTGACACATGGGCGTGACCGTGAACGGCATAGGGCTGTGCTGTCTAATACAGTAGGCGCTGACCATCATGTGGTTTTCCAAAGTAAATAACTTAAAATTGAATACGATTTAGAATTCAGCTTCCTAGTCACACTGTAGCTAACTATTATAATCTTGGACGGTGCAGATCAAAACATTTCCATCTATAAATGAACTTGTTTTCAAAACAGAAATAGACTCATCGACATGGAAAACAAACTTATGGTTACCAAAGGCGATAGCGGAATGGGGGGGGAGGATAAATTAGGAGTTTTGGATTAACATATGTACACTACTATATATAAATAAATTAGATAAACAACACGGACCTACTGTATAGCGGAGGGAGCTATACTTCATATCTTGTAATAACCTCTAATGGAAAAGAATCTGAAAAAGAATATATACGTATATACATATATATGTGTGTGTGTATAACTGAGTCACTTTGCTACACACTTGAAGCTGACACAACATTGTAAATTAATGGTACTTAAACTAAAAAAATAAAATAAATGTACCACAACTTCTTTATCCATTCCTCTGTCGATGTACATTTAGGTGGCTTCCATGTCTTGGTTACTGTAAATAGTGGAAACAGAGAAATACAGATATCATATGATATCACTTATATGTGGAATCTAATAAAAAATGATACAAATGAACATTTTTACAAAATAAAAACAGACTCACAGATTTCAAAAACAAACTATGGTTATCAAAGGTGAAATGTGGGGAGGGATAAATTAGGAGGCTGGGATTAACATATGCACATTACTATATATAAAATAGATAACTAACAAGGATCTACTGTGTAGTACAGGGAATTCTTCTCAATATTCTGTAATAATCTAATCTATATGGAAAAGAATCTGAAAAAGAACCGATACAGGTATATGTATAACTGAGTCACTTTGCTGTACACCTGAAATTAACACAACATTGTAAATCAACTATAATCCAAAAAAAGTTAATAAAATAAAATAAAATATAAATTAAAAACTAAAGTACATTAAAATAACTTTTCTATCACCACAGAAAGTCCTGTTGGACAGCCCTTGTCTGAAGAAACTGCCCAGGCAATACCACTTCAGGGAGGTAAGGACTCAGCGGCTGGGCAGGAAGTTGGGACGGCAGCTCAAATGCTCAGATCGCATCCCCAGGCTACAGCAGGCCCGGGGATGCTGAAGGGATGAGGGCCGGAGGATGGAGGCCGAGTCTTGAGCCAGTGCGGGAGCCGGAAAGGCAGCTCCGCAGCATACAGGTTTGGTCCCCAAACCACAGCCTCCTTGTGTGTACACGTGCATGTGTAAGGCAGAGGCGCACATGTTGGCAAGGTGTTTCAGAATTCTATCCGGCATATGGTGGGTGCTCAAAAAATGGATATTAAACAGAGAAGTGGATCAAGTAAATGGATTAAATGCTTTTATTTGCACAGAAATCCTGAGACCCTGGGAAATGTTAAAGTGTAAAAATCCATCCTTCCTGACTTTAAGATCCAGGCAGCATAAATGTCTACATGTTGCTTAGTCAGGATTAAAAATGCTCAGCTGGGCCCACCTTACCTTCAGGAATTGCCTTAGGTACTGGGTGTTCCTCCTTTGCCCTTCTCACCCTTGACTTGTTTTAACTATTTGGTTGGTTTATCCGTTCATTCTTATATCCACTCCATAAATAAGGAAGTACTGCATATTTATTTGTATAAGATAAAACACAAGGCATAGGCCTTCTGCTTCCTCTGGGCTCACTGGGTTTCTGTTTTCTGCTCCAAGTCTCTCTCAGAATGTTGCCCACCCCCGTTATGGCATCGGGGTCTGCTCCCCAGCTCCTACTTTGGTGTCATACAGGGCTTCCCTAGAAAGCAGAGTCTGGGGAGAGGAGAGTCTGGGGGAGAGGTAGCACGGTCTTAGGGGAGAAGTGAAAAACGAGGGTGTGCTGTTACCTGGAAGCCACTGCATGTACGCTGGGGCTTGTTGCCGTGGACACTGAAGCAGTAGGTCGTGCATCTTAGGACCACCCATCTGCACAGAAAGAAGGAAGCATTTACCTGCCTGGTGACCCTCACTTCGGAGTTGTACGTCCCTGAGTGCCATGCAGGGATCCCTTGGAAGCCACGCTGTACCAGAAGGAAGGAAGCCACGGGCAGGAGGTGAGAAGTACCATATGTCGGGAAGGCAGGGACTGTTGGGACACCCGCAGGAGCCGGGTGATGGACCTGGAGCAGCCACTGCTGGGGATTCCTCACTCACAACAGAGACCTCAGCACGACAGCGCCCTGTGAGGGTTGCTCCAGCGGTGGGGACAGGATCACCTATGGACCTGGGCAGCTGGTAACTGAAACTGGCCTCCCTCCTTCTCCTCCACTCTGGACTCAATATCAGTGGGCTGTGTCCTCCCTTGAGGTGCTCAGATGAGCATTCCATGCTTTGCTTTGTGGCTTTAGAAAGTTTTCTGTCATGGAATTCATGATATGAGGCCATATATAAACCAAGACACCTGTCATAGTGTTAACTGACTGACCGCCAGGTCAGAGTTGAAGTTAGCTTTGACAGGGACTAAACATACCATGAGAAGGAAAGAGAGCTTACCCGGGTGTTCCTGCCCCTTCTAACCCTGATCTGCCTATAATCCCAAAAGTCAAAGGGCAAATCGTGCTCCTCATTTGCCCCTTTCCTCTATTTGCATTTTTTCAAAATTTGCATTTTTGATGGTTTCTTGCCTAAGGATGATTTGATTTACAGTGTGTGTAAGCAACATAAGAAAAGTACAATCTGTGTCTTTTAAAATAACTTTTTCCCCCGTACTGAGTTACATGAGAATTTAACGAAAGTTCATTCCAAAATATAGTGAACTTCATCATCATTGAAGAAATGGTTAGATCAGTGTCCTTTAGGTGTGACCACACAGTTTTATCATCACACCAAGGCTTGTGACTGCGTGGTGGTTCCATCGCAGCAGCCTGGGATGTCCTGTGTCACTCTGGGTCACCAGACAGAGCACCCCAAGCCACTCAGAGCTGGCTGCATCTCCTCATCTGGGATCAGTGCAGATGGTCCCCCGTCCTGAGGATGCGTACTGGCATGCAGGGGTGAACTGAGAGTGTAGGAAATCACAGTACCCAGAGTGAGACTTGCCAACGGAGAAAGAGAGCTCTTGGCCTCTGGGTATATAAACAGAGAGAAAGTTCACACACACACACACACACACACACACACACACACACAATCAGAAATCTTGCGGATGGCTCACCATATCGTTGACAAGACTTTATTCCCCCAATAAGGTCACAAATTTGTTAGAAATATGTATTACTTTAAGTTTTGTGAAATGTTAGCACTGAGGAGGGAATTGGAGCTTCCAGCTCCCTCATTTCCTAGTCGGGGAAGCTGAGAGTCCTCACAACAAATCCTCCAAGATTCCATTGCAGTTCTTCAATGGATCCTCCAGCATCAGAGTTAGATTTTCTGTCTGATGAATGGGGAACACAGATTATGATAAGTACCCAAGGGGTTGAGTAAATCCTTCTTGTTCAAGTTTTCTAAAAATAGTACTATTAATTGCTTTTTATGTCACAACATATTAAAGTACTATAAATTCATTATAAAAATATTGGAAAATATAGAAAATTATAAAGAAAATATAAATGATCTATAATCTCACCACCATGTAAGTATGCAATTTTTTTCCTTTCATTTAAATGTGTGTGCATAAAATCATGCTATATATACAATTTTATGTCTTGTCTTTTTCACTTAAAAATAATATCATTAGCATTTTCCTATTAGACTAAAAATTGAAGACCTCATTTTAATATCATTATTATATTAAATATTTTACTTAGCTATAAATATGGATCATGAGATTGGTGTATATATACGTATGTGTGTGTATAATTTTTCTACAAGCATATAGTGGTTGGTCAACGACACTGGTCATGATGCCCCTTCTGTTTTTGGAGGAAAGTCTGACTCAAACAAGAAAAGGCAGCAGGACTCCCATTGGTCTGAAATAAGCAGGATGTCTTTTCATCCCAGAGTGAACCTGGACAATCCACCTGAATTTGGGAGTAGCAGCAAGCAGAAGCTGATCCTTGGCAGAGGCAAAGCATGGGAAGAGCAGCGAGAGTGGGTCTTATTCAGCATCGCAGGCCCCGTGGTTCTCCCTGGGGACCCTAAGTCACAGGAGAGCTGGGAGCAGAGCTGGACAGAGGCAGTGGCTGAAGGTGTAGGGTTTCCAGAGCTGGAGTGGGTCAGCAGAGAGGGATGGAGGCTAATCTTCATTCACTTTGACTATAATCAGCTTTGCAAATATAATACTAATAAAAGCAAAGAATTATAGAGTTGTGACAGTGTCCCAGAAACTGTTCTAAGCTGACTTACAGATGCTAACTCATTTCATCCTCATGACACTCCCCTGAGGTAAGGGATGATATTATCCCCAAATTATGGCTGAAGAAACTGAGACACAGAGAAGTGGAAAAATTTGCTGAAAGTCACAAAGCAAGCACATGAGGGAGATGGGAAAGACACACAGACATGACCCCTCCTCTCTCCTGACTCCACCCCCAACCTATGCCTATGATGTGAGGCAGAAGGGGACAGTCTGAGGTCTGGGACCATGAGAACTTGCAGAAAGCAGAGGCAAAAGTGAAGAGATTGTTCTACAGCAGGCAAGGGGGAAAAACAGCTTTCAAAATAAAATCTATAAATATCACTCCTACAATTAGGTTTAAAAATAGTCCCGTTTCAATGCAGGTTTGTGTTAAGTGCCTGTAGGAGAGGGAAAGCGGACACCCTCTTACTATATTCGGAGCATAACACTGAGGAAGGAAGGAAGGAGTCAGGCCCTGTCCAGTGCTGTCCTTCTGGGTCAGCGTGCTCTCTCGGGCAGCCCCAGGCAGCGCTTTCTTATTCTCTGTGCTCACGCAGTGCTGCCTGCTTGCACATCTTCACACTGGGCCTCCAGCCCATGTTGTATCTGTGGAATACCAGCAGGAAGGCAAAGCTCATCTCTTACTCTCCTCAGCTGTGGGAGCCATGAGCACCAGGCTGTACTCGGGCTCCTGGAAGACAGGCAGCTGCAGAAACCACACACAGCTGGCACAGCGACTCAGCCTTGCCTCCAGAGAACGCTCCTTGCCTTCTCATCTGCAGTGGTCCAGGAGGAGAAGGACCCAGGAAAGGATAGAAAAAAAGCAAAGTCTCCCCACACCTCAAGCCCACCTCAACCCTCCCTTGTCTAAGGAATCATTAAAGAACATCCTCCCAAACCCTCCCTCCTAAGGGCACCAGAGATGCCCACATTTCCTGACCTCAGAGCACAGCCACTGTGAAGTGATGGAATAGCTCTGCTCTTTTAGCATGCCAAGGTCATGGCCTGAGTTATAGGTGCTCTTTTGAAATTCTGTCTGGGTCAAAAAAATATTGTCAAAAAATATTGTCACCAGGCTACTCCCAGGAGACAGACAATTCTCAGTGACAGCTAATGGAGAAGCACTTTTCTTCTAGGATTTTCTGCATGGAGCTGTAAGATGATTATACCCCATTCCAATCCCACTCCCCGCCTGCATCTTTGCCAGGTCATGAGACCAGTCTTCTGCTTTGGGAGTTCTTATTTTTATATATTACTAATTACATTGTCAGCACATCGCCAAATGAACAGTTCCTGGAAGCATCCAGAGATTTACGATCAGCTTCCATTTAGCTTTCAAGAACGGAGATTCTTAACCACTGAAGGCTGAGCTTAATCTTCTTCCGAAGTTCATCCCATGAAAAAATATAAGAATACATCAGCAACGTTGCCATCAGCAGCATTTACGTGGCTAAACCCTAATTTCAAGAGAAAATAACAGTACTGGAGAAAATCAGCAAACTAATCCAGGTAGACTTTATTTTTATGGAATTACAGAAGGATACATAAAACACAAATTCACAAAATCCTTCGTAACCACGATGGTGATGATGATGATGATGTGGGTAACAATGATCTTTTTTATGCTCCAGCTGCAGGAAGCTGCCTGGGCTCTCAGGTAAATGTGTCACCCACCTTTGGGACAATAGCATAGGTGAGGAATCGAAGAAGGATATTTAAACCTGGGAGTCTTCAGAACACAGACAGCATAGGCAGCAAAGAGGCTGGATAAGATCACTGAGTAAATCTGCATAAAACAGAATTATTCTCAGATTTTCTTCCCATCTTCATTCTCATTGCTCTTTCAGGGGTTTTATAACATGTATTTATGACACATTCTACAATTTCGTATGTCATTCACTTATTCCCCAAATATGCCTACCAAACCCATGGCATTCACATCTTTAACATTCCCAATTCAGTCTTTACGAATATCTGAAGGTCCATAATGTATAGAAATGTGTCATTTTCCTGAGGCCTAGAAATGAATCATGTATGTAAGTTTCATGTGTACAAGCAAGTCACTTAGCAGCTGAGGACACCTGGTTAATCCGTGCCCTTCTGGACCCACTTTGTCTTTGCATCCTCATATACCTTGGTAACTCTGGTTATATCCGTGTTAGTAAAACTGCCCATTTCTGAACTTCCAAGATGTTTCCTCATGAATGTTAATGTTCTACTCCATTTTGGGGTGGAATGAATGGGAACCATATTTTGGATCTCCACCAGTTAGAAATTAAGTCCTGGACACCAATTCCAAAATTCTTCCCAGTATTATCGTATACAGGGAGCTGGGCTAGGTATTTTGCAAGCTGCAAAGATAAGTCATTTCACTTAATTTATTCTCAACTAATTCACAATCTAGTAGAAATAGGGCAGAAATATGAATATACAAGAGGGAGAGTGAGAAAGGCCATCAGGAAGAGTGCTACTCCTGATGTAGCTGGGTCCTGGGTGCTACCATTGATGCACCATCCAGGACCCTAGATTGGGTGGCTGTACTCTCTCCTCCTCCAGGGAAGACACTTCAGTGAAATGTCCTTCCCAGGAGCTTAGGCAGAGCCCACAGTCAATAGCTGACTGGCCTGAGGGTCTAAAGGCTGACTTTCTACCCCAAGGCTGGAGCAGCTCAGTGATACAGTTCATGCTCCAGAGCTTCCTCTGTGGGCAAGTCAGAGCTGGCCAGAGGTGGAGACCTGGTGAAACCATACCTGTCCTTGACTCCTCTCCGGCGGATCCCATCTCCTTACACCCCCTTCGTCCTGCTGGCTCTCCCTCAAGGAATCGCATGCAGCTGAATTTCTACCCCAGGTTCTTCTTCTAAGGATTCTGACCAAAGATAGGCACAGGTGAAACATAAAGGGAGTTCTTACAAAATATTTCTGCCAGTGAGATGAACCAGGGACAGTGGTGATCATGGCAGACATGGTATTTGGACTTTCTAAGATAGGACAGATTCGGGTATGAAGGACGAACCCAAGAGGCCTACCTCGTGTGTGTCAATAGTCAGAAGTACACTTCAGTCCCTCTAGAAGATGATGACCATGTGCATTTTAGTGCCACTGAAGCCAGGCTCTGCATAGTTCAGACCCAGAGTGGTGCTGAATTCAAAAGAACATATTCTACACTTTGCTGTACACCTGAAACTAACCCAACACGGTAAATCAACTATACTTCAATTAAAAAATAAACTGAATGTTAGTATAAGAATGTAGTTCCCTTACCCTTGATTTCAGATTTTTGTGTTTATCAGAAGGGGTCCTTTTCCCCTCATTGACTGATTTTATGATACATATGTAATGATTTTTAACTTAGAAAATAAATTCATGTTAATAAAAAAAAATACCAAAAGAACATATTCGAGGAACCAAAAACATTTTTACAATAATTTGCCTTTCACTTACTTTTTTGCAAACACCGTGAAGACTCTGAGACCTGAAGCCGTCCTGCTCTTCTCCTCCCGTCCCCCCGTCTAATTACCTCATATATGGCTCTTAATGCCTTCCCTGTACCCCAGTGCCCACAACCTGCTCAGTCCCGGCTCTTCTCCTCTCCCTGTTTCCAGGCCCCTGTATTAAAATCCTTCACTTGGCCATGTCTGGCAAGACAGAGGCCTCTGTCAAGAGCAAGGGAGGGAAACAGACCCCAGAGGTCAAGCCAGAACAGTTGTTACTGGCCAGACTCAGGGAAAAGCGTAAGAACTGTTGGATATGAGTCGTGTTTGCCTTACTGTCATTATTGAGCACCTGCTAGATGCCAGGCACAAAGCTAGGTCATTTATATTTGTTGCATCTGTGCTTCACCCTAACCCTGTCACTACCTCCATTTTGCACACAAGTAAACAGAGCCTCACAAAGATGACTTGACTTTTCTAGGCCTTTCAGCTCACACTGGCTCTTCCCTCTATACCATTCTACTCAATGTTTCTTTCTTGTTCTCAAACATCCCCAGGGAAAGCAATGCCAGTTTCACTTGGCTCAGCAGGGCTCGAGTAGTTTGGGGATGAATTTTTGCTGCAATTGAAAAAGAAAAAAAAAAAAATATATCAACAACAGAAACTATGTTAACATATGCATATTAATATGTATAATTTCCATGTTTTAATATCTCTAAGTTTTTCATCATCACCATTAAGAAGCTTTGACTGTGTGCACATGACAACTTAGTGAGCAGAAAAGTAATTTAACCCTTTCCCTGTGGAATTTAGGCATAACCTAACAGTGCTCATTACCATTAACTACGTAATTCAGTTTTATCCCATGATATCTATGAAAATATGGTCATTAACTATGACATTTTTATAGACCCAACAGATAGAAAGCAAATGTCTCTGTGTGAAATCAGAAAGACATTCAGGTATGATATTTGATATTTTAAATGGTGTATTTGTGTTTATTATTCTGCATTTTGTTGTTTTATTAATGCTTCTATTTATTGATGCCTATACTGTCCCTTTTATTATATATTTCCACAAAATAAATTCATGTTTCACAATATTCATGTTTGCATCATAGAAATAAGACATTAAATTACAAATAAAGTATTTTTTATTTACTTCAAAATTATACTTACCGATATTTTTCAATGTATTTAAATGTATTTTTATAATAAATATTTGTCCAAAATTATTTTAACTTGTTTCAGTTTTGTTTACACTGTAACATACAATTTTTAAAATTATTTGGGGAATTTTTATGTCATCATCAACTAGAATTTTTTAACCTGTTTTGAACAATAAACATGTCATCTGCATACAGAAAAGGCAATGTAAAGGAGAAAACGGGTAATTTGGTTTTTGTTTTATGGAAATCTGAGAAACGGATTGCTAGCTGTATTAGTAAAGAATTAACGAGTTGAGATAGTAAGTTAATAAGTACTGTTTAAGCCATGCCTTTTTATCAAAATATGTCTTGTTCAAATTTAGAAATTATTTTATGATTAACTTACATTTTGTTCAGAGTGAGCCTCTGACAACAGATAATAATGACCTCACCATTTAAGTGAAAAAATAAAAAAAGTCTTGCAAATCTCTCCTGCAGAATATTTTGGGTTAATGAGATTTTTTAAAAAAAATAAAGTTTAAGCCAGCTATAGGACAGGTCTAGAACTGTCATGGGGATATTACTCACATTCGCTTCTAATTAATTTGGATCTAATCGAAGGAATTTCAAATGCTTGAAACACACTTAGAGATCTGAGAAAACAATGCATTTCTAAACTCATCCTGGACAAATTTAATTGTGTTATCATTAGAGCCTTGCCTCGTGACATCATCCCCTTGCCCACACCTCAGGGATGACTTCTTTCTCCTTGGAACCCAGCCTGCCAACCACACGACTCTGTGCCCTGGGTTTCCTGGGTGATGGATCAAGGCAGCAGCATCTATTCAAGGGGTCACTGAAAGACAAGGGTAGACTGGTGTGAGACGGACAGCTGGCATGTAGTAAATGCATTTAGGAAGCTAATAAACCGCTCATTTTGAATGACTCCTGAAATTGATTCCAATACGAGCAGTTGGGAGAGAAATAAGCTTTTAGGAAGGTCATCTGATGTCATAGAGAGTCTTTCTCTATAACCCAGTTAAACTGTTTAGCAATTTACAAAGCAAATCCCAGCCCAATTTTGATCTGGTAATTAATCGGGCCTTCTAGTCAAGCCAAGGCTGTACACAGGAAGTGAACGTAGCCACACTTCTTTAGCCTTAATAATTCAGGACTTGAATTGCCAGAAGGGATTTGACACAAGATAGCTGCTGAAAGAGAAGTTGAAATCATGGTCATGGTCAAGGGCATGATTGAAAAAACATTTATAAGTAAATAACAATGAAAGCTCAGTAAGTGGATAGAAATGGTTCGTTGCATTTTGGAGAAATTAAGTAAAAACAAAAGCACTCCATCAGACCCCAAGCCACCAGTGTCTTACACAATATTCCTGAGGCCCCATTCACTTCAGTCGCACAGAGAGCAGACAGTTCTGTGCAAGCTCAGTGTCCAGCCTGATCAATGCTCCTGCCTCTTGTGGGTCTGTCTGCTTTTCCCTTCTCTGACTGCCTGCAGTGCCTGACAGTGAGGGGGTTACACCCTCCCAGGGCAACTTCAACCAGTGGGAGATAGGGACTGTGGTGATGACTCCTGTCCATAATCCCATGCATACAGTACTGAAAAGCCACCAGAATGACTCATTCTGCAGAAAGAGAACACTCTCTCTCCGGTATGTGTCCAACTTGGGAAATTTATCCTAACTGGACCCAGCACAAGGTTTGCCAACCAAGTGCCAGGAGCTAGTACTTGAGATACAGGATTGGCATCACTCAGCTCCTGAGGACTGGCCTTTGGTCTCAAGTCACTTTTCCACTGGTGAGTTTGAGGGTTGAATGGCAGTTAGGACTTGATGACTATCCAGGTTTTATCTTAGAATGCAGGTAAACTTACACACGATTACATTCATTGAACATTTTGGGGGGTGTATTCTTGTAGATTGGCAGACTTATTAAAACTGTAGGAAACTAAGAGGTGGTGGATAATGTAAGCAAAATATAAATCAAGAAGATCTAAGTGGGTACTCTGTCCCTGTTAATGTCAGAATCATAGCAGGCTCTGTTCTCAAACAAAACTTAGGCGTTTCACAGAACCACAAATCACATCTTCCCCTTTGAGTCCTTTGAAAACAGCTAGTAATAGAATTGCTTTACTGTACACTTTTAGACTGGAATCAGGATTTATAATTTGAACAAAGAAAGTCATCTATGCATCACATAATAAAAAGGAGTATTCTTAAATGTCAAAGCAGGCATCTCACAAATTTCCTTTACATCAAATTGTTTCTGGCCTCATGGAGATTGCTGAATTTGCCATTATTCTAAAAATCAAAGAGAATGGTATATTTCGGGCAAAGTTAATTTGATTTTAAGTGCTTTCTCACTAGCCAGATTCTTTACTGGCAACAGATACAGGGGCATCTTTGAGTTTCCCAGTTTTATAAAGACACACCAAAGCCCTGGTTGTTTTTGCCGAGTGTTAAAGTATGTGAGAGCTGGATGGCCATACCTCACAGCTTTCAGCCGACTTTCCAGCCAAATACTTTAAGAGGGTGAAAGAGAGAACAGCTTCTATGACTCACAGGGCTTTCTGCTGCTGTCTACAGTGGGCCCCAGCTCTCCTCCTTGTCTCCCTGGGAACGCCAGAGCCATCAGGTGTGCTTTGTCTCTTACAGTTCAGCTCAGCCCTAGTCCTTTCAACTCTGTACCCTTTAGACTTTCCCTAAATTGCATATTTATTGTTTTCAAGTTCCCTACTGAAGTACTTGGACATAAAGATGTGTCTCCTGCCCCCATGTTCACCCTCATTAAAGAAGTATTGTTAACAAATCAGCATCCACAGGACAGTTTGTATTCTTCTTGGTTTTGCCTGTGCAGGCTTCTAGACCATAACCTCCTTGTCTCCTAATCTCTTCTTACAAATATCCTCACCCTCACCCCGACCCCTGCCAGGGGCAGGTGCCACATCTTAGCCAAGTCTCCAGTTCTGTCTTTTCCACATCAAGAAGTCTGCACGGCACCCACAAAGCCTGGAGGGTTCTTCTCCAAGGGGATCACTTAAGCTCTTTTGTACATGTTATCAAGCCTGCAGGCTTGTCCACACTCACAGTTTTACGTTACCTCTTTATGCTTTTAAACTGCTCCTTTACCCTTTTCTCATCTATTTTACTTTCTTTTTTTACCTGCACTGACCACAGGTGGCATTCTGTCTAGTTATCATATCCCTGTTGCACTTTTCTTTTTTTTTTTTTGTAAAGAGAGAATCTGAATTAAATCAACAACAATTAAAAAAAAATCTATCTCCCCTTTCACAGCCATGTGTTATCAGGCTTCCCTCCCTCTTGCCTATATATTGAGAGGGTTTTCCTGCTGGCTCAGCTACGTTTCCATGACGTATCTCCTTTCTGGCTTTAGGTCGCTCTTTCCCCTTTACAATGGATTTAATTATTTAAGCCCATTCCTAGGAACGAGGCCTGATTTCTGCCTTTTAGGGATCATTCCCATCTGTCTTTCACATGTCAGGACAATCCAGGGCTCACCCACCCGGCATCCCCTTACACTTCCTGCCCTTCCTCTGTGAAGCCGACTTTGTTTTGGTGCCCACAGATTTGTCTGATTAAAATGCATTCAGCTCCCCTTGTTTCCCAGATTTTCTTCACTGCAGGCCTCCTCACCAATGCCCTATGTATTCTAGCATCTGATTTCTTATACTGTAAACTCAATCCTCCTAAGTTTCCAAATACTTTCCTTCAGGTGTCATGGCCACAGAGCTTTCTTCAACAAAATCTTTCACACCATGAGAACCCATCATTCACCCCTCTGTTCCTCTTCCCTTTATCCAGAAATCAACCATAAAGGATTCCTTCCTCACGTGATTTTCCCAAGAATAAAGGTTACTTTCGGTCTCAATTCTGCATGGTGATGAGTCCCTCTTGCTTGGAATTCTTTTTGCTCTTGATCTCCCCCCACCAAGGTCTTTCTCCTGGGTCTTCTCAACCTCCCCATCCAGGTTTTTTCTCTTTCTCTACCACTGCTGGTTCCTTAAACGTGGGCTTTTATCCTTTTTCTATACTTAGGTAATGTGTTCCCCAGTGGGCCATCTGCCACATGATGGCAAATTCTATCAATTCTCCGCCAGCTTTCTGATCTAAATCTCCAACCTGAGCAAATGTTTTTGACAGTGGGCTGCACAGGTCCACCTCAATATGTCACAGGCCCTCAACTCAACACCCAATTTTACTAGATAGTTAGTTTTAGTATGTAAGTCTTAACTTTTCTAAGGTAGACCTTACAGATTATTTATCCCCCAGTCCTGGTTAGTTTGCCATGTTTAGCTCACCAAAAATGGTTCATATCACTGAATACTTGATATTTTAGCTGTCACAGCCTACCCAATAGACAATCAAACAATAACAAGATGTCCAGAAATCACTCAAAGCCACAAAAGAGGCTTCTTGTTCCTGTATATCTAATACGTTCTCCACCTGACATAAGAAAGTTCTGTAGGACAGCGACTGTGTAGACACTGGAGAAATGCAAATTTGAGTCAGACCCCATCGTTCCATTTCAGAATCTCACACACTTCTAGAAGAGGCAGATTATTATACACCATAGATTTTGCTCTGACATAGTGCACAACTTTAGAGGATGCCTTTGGGTTTTTATGAGGGGAGAAACATGTATGCCAACCGGGCATCTTCATGTCCCCAGTTTTGCAGTTCTCCACGCTGTACCGGCATGCACAGAATAGAGTTTAAGTCTGCCAGCTTCTTAGAAAAGCCTGGAGGTTCAGATGGTTGTCTCAGATACGGTACAAAGCAAGTGATTAATAGGAGCATATGCACATATTAGGTATGCTTGGGACAGATAAATAAAAGAGATGTAGGAAGATGTTAGAAATTCTAGAATGGATTGCCTAGGGAAAGAAGAAAGTTGTTACTAAACCACTGACTAAAATATATGGAACTGGATCACAAAGCTTTGCCTCCAAGAAGATGCTCCCATTCACATCTTTAGGCCCAACTCCTCACTTAGTATCTAATGCCATGTGCTTTTTCACACTAGGAGTTGG
Source organism: Tursiops truncatus (assembly GCF_011762595.2). NCBI lineage: Eukaryota > Metazoa > Chordata > Mammalia > Artiodactyla > Delphinidae > Tursiops > Tursiops truncatus. The sequence goes on along the minus strand of NC_047047.1, from coordinate 84,476,272 downwards.
ACCTTGGATAACCCTGAAAACATATAGTAATAATATTTATTTTTTAAAAATGCAACACTTTCCCTGGAAAATATTTTTATCTTTCCTAAGTTTCTATCCACACAAACAAAACCACCCCTGGAGTCTGTGTCAGGTGTGGAACCCTGGACTTATTTCCCTTTGGCCCATTAAGCATTTCTCAGGTGCATCACTTTTCCTCAAGAAACCATCCTAGATCCTCACAACTAAACTTGAACTCTTTCCCTTTGTTTATTTCTCCCCATGGTTCCTCTTGAACTTAATTTTTTTCTTCTGCCCATGAGTCAGACTCTTTACTGAATAACTTCTGGAAGAAAGGGACCATGTAAAGCTCTCTGGATATGAAGTGGCCCTTGCCTAAAAGAGCATAAAGTCTCTTAGGAAAGATAAGATATGCACATGAAGAAGTATAGAAGAGTACTCTGTTTGAGAAATTCCCCAAGAAGAGTAAAAGCCAAAGTTCCAATTGATAAGATGAAAAGTTTACTCCTCAGCAGGTAAAGCAGATTTCATGGAGAAATGGCATTTTAGTTTGGTTTTGAATCTATTAGAGAAGGCAAAGGAATGGGAGCCATTGGTTAAAGGGAAAGCATAAGCAAAGCATCAGAGGTAGAAGAACTCATGCTGTCATGCTGTGGTAAACATTAGGATAGAGAATCGTGAGTCTATGAAGGATTATATTCATGAGGATAGGAATTAATGGTAGTTGGAGGGACAGCTGGAAAGAGCATTCATTCATTGCTAGGCTAGCATGTTTGAATTACATTTGCATGAGAAGAGAAGTTATACTTTCATTCGGGCAAAAATATGATCTGATAAAGTTATTAAGGCAAAAACTTGCCCTAATCCATTGTTTGTATTTTTTTTTCTAATTAAGTGTTTTGAAGTGAAATTTCAAAAATTTTTGAGGAGGTCTAATTTATCATATTTTTTCTTTTATACTATGCCTTTGGGATAGAATCTAATAAATCCTTGTTGAACCCAACATCTTGAAGATTTTCTCCTATTTTTTTCCAAAAGTCCCGTCATTTTAGCACTTTCATATAATCATGTGGTCAGTTGTGAGTTAATTTGTGTGACTGACATGAAGGTCCACATGAAGGTCCTTGTTTTGCATGTGGAAACCAGTTGCCCCAGCACTAGCTGTTGAATAGACTGTTCTTTCCCTGATAATCGCCTTTGTGTCTTTGTCAACAATCAATTATCAATATATAGATTTATTTTTGGACTCTCAATTCTCTTCCATTGATATCTCAAATTCTGCTCCACTGATCTATACATCCTTGTTTTAGGACCACACTATTCTGATGACTATAGCTTTATAAGTTTTGAAAATGTGAAGTGAATGTGCTCTAACTTCCTTCTTTTTCAAAAATGGTTTAACTACATCAGGAACTTTTTTGAACAGAAATATGTATCTGTGTGCATATACATATGTATAGATTTTTCCCTGAGAGGATTTAAAGAGAAATTATCTATACTTCATTTTAGAAAGTTATTGGAAAAGGGAAATAGAATTAAAGAAACTTTTATTCAAAATATTCTCTGTGTTTTTCAAGAAAAACTAAAAACCTTTCCCAGCTTATGTTTCTGAACCCAGAAGTCAGCAGACATGACTTTCTTCCCTAAACCTTGAACCCTTAGCTCATGTGTGGACCTCAGGAGGACCATCCTCTCTCCTCACAGGTGGTGCTTCAGCACTGACCAGAGGAAAACAGACTCTTGGGAGGAAGTCAAATTAACTAGAAGAAAGAAAACTAAATAAACATTATTAAAACAAATAGACTCATACATACCCTGGAGATAGCTCTCTGTGCCCCTGTAGTTACGGAAAAGTAAGTACACAAAATTTAACCCCAAAATTCAGATCAGTTATGTAATTGGAAGAGCACCCCAACCTCTGAACTCATTCTTCTTGTCAGATCTGGGGCCCATATATTTCTTGATCTAGGATCATCTAGGAGGATGGTCTCTTGTGTGTGTGGCCAGATTAGAGCTTGATTCCCCTGCCCCACCCCCACCCCCCAACATCTGTTTCTTCACATCACCCTCTGTCTTACGATGAGAATGAATGAATTGTTCCACAGGATCCTAAACTATCAAGCTCTAACCATTTCTCCCCGTGATCCTGTCCTCTTTAGAACCAAATGCTTTTTCCCTTAGATGCAGATAACAACTAATACAGAGTATTTTTTTTTTTCTCCAAGATTGAAACTGTCCCTGTGCATCTCTTTTGCTGGAGGAACTATTCCTTTCCTTCTTTCCCAAAGGAAAAGGCAGACCCTAGTCATATGAGGCTACTAGAAGTCTTCCCAGTATCTTTATTCCTAATCCTCCTGTAATTTAGGCGCAAAGAGACTGTCTAAAAAGTCAACTAAGAGCACATTGTGCCAAAGGAAAGACTATTCCTCCTTATTTGCCTCTCTAATCTTGTTCACCCACCAACAGGTACCCAGGTAAAGAGGTGTGTGTGTGTGTATGTGTGTGTGTGTGTGTGTTTGTGTGTGTGGTGTGTGTGTGTGTGTGTTGGTAGGAGGGGGAAGCTTGGGAGGGAAAAGTAATTTGAGTGGAAATTGCCAGTAAACAGTTGGAGATGTGATATTGACACACACCCCAAATTTTTAGGGATAGAGCTGGAGTTTGCCAGGAGGTGATCCTACAGTTAATTGTTGTAAAAAAAAAAAAAAAGGAAAAAAAAAAGCTGAGTAAATAAAGGAAGAAGCATTAGAGAAGTCTGGTGAGCTGTGACCCCTGGTGAGAATGGGAACACAATTCAAAGGAGTAAATCATCAACCAAAACCAAGACAAGTGCTCAAAGGAAGAGTATGGGGGGCACAGATCCAAAGATAGTAAGAACTAAGAAAAGCTATTTGACCTGGCAGTTCATCCATCATTAGTGCCCGGGGAAGGCAGATGCTACCAACTCGTGGGTCTCCCAAAGACTCTTCATGCAAAATGCACACTTGTCCCCCAGAGTCATCAATGAGGTGAGCTGAATGATAGTGGTGGAAATCATATTGCGAGGAATTCATCGTGAAACATGAGCAATTTATGTGTGGGCTATGGTTTGCAGACTTTTGGGGATTCTTTTTTAAAGAAAACTGGCTGGAAGCAAGAAGAAGGCAAAGATGACTCTCAGGGTAGAGAATACAAAATGCTTCTAAGCTGTGTGGAAAGAAATGCAGAGTTAGACGTTAAGTACTTAAGAAGAGAGAAAAAAATGTGTAGAATTTTCAACGTAGGTTCTAATGTAAGGTGGTTATATATATATATATATATGTATGTATGTATATAATATTTTTGATGAATATATATATAGTATATTAATCAAAACTATTTCAACATATACAATGTTCCTTTGAAAAGTCTTGTTTCTAGGTAGGATTTCAGGGTCCTTCACTTTCAGTATTATAAATTCAAGCGGTTGCCAACATCATGGCATAAAGACCCAATGTCTACAAAACAAAATCATGGAGAAAACTATGATGGTGAAGAATTGTCCTTGACCTGAAATGCTATCTTTGGATTCATTTTCTAATTAATAATCAGCATAAAAATCAACTCAGATGTATAGGGCAACTCACCTTTCCAAATAATCAGAAATTCTATAAAAACAAATATATGAGTATCTGGAAGGCCAGTACATTTCTGAGTTTCAAATGAATCACGTCTGAACAGAATGTGGAGGACACATATGCACTTTAACAAGGGCTACATTATTAGATTTTCTGAGTCTTCTTAATTTGATCATGCCTTTATGTCAGTGACTATAAGACACTAGTGCATTGTGTCTTTGATCCCATTGTCAGGGTCTAAAAGGTCTATGTGGTCTTTACTTTTAGAAAAGAGTAAATCTCTTCCTGGGTAAAGGTATCCCTGTAAGCCAGCTGCCTTTCAAGTCAAAACAGAAGGGATTGTTTTCAGGCTGACAGATAACAAGCCTTCATTTTTTCCTTTCTTATGGTGGTATTGCCAGATAGCACTTAAGTGATACGAAGAGTTTCTCCTGGGCTATATTACCTTGGCATGAATAAAACTCAATGCATTATTGTAAATGACAGAGATGTTCTGATTTTGGTAGCATGAGGGCTTCAATGTGGAAGAACAAGAAAGTAATAATGGTAAAATGAGAAGGCTGGCCATAATGAAGGAAGAATCTCGCTGGAGAAACTAGCAAATTATTGTGTGAGAGAAAGACACTTTGGTGAGACAAAAGAATCACATTGGCTGAGTCACCGAGGATCTGGAGAGTAAATCATTACAATCAGGCCTCTCTCAATTTTTAACAGACCCAGGCTGCTTCAAGTCCAGGCAAGCCAGAAAGAATGCTGTCTCTAAAAGCCATTTATTATGGGTTTATATATCCCCGAGTTTCATTTGTTTGGTGCTTGTTGCACAAAATGGATATCTGGCTCCTACTCTTACTAGCCTCAAGTCTTCACTGCTTGCCTTTTTCCGTTGCTTGTCTTTATGGGGGCTGACACACTCACCCATCAATTACTCTCTAGGCAGACTAAAAAGCAAGGCATGCATGTTACAGACAGCAATATTACTCTTGGTTCCATCCTGTCCCGAGCTAGTCTGCGTTTGTCTTCCTGCTGATACTCTTGGCTCTGGGCCCCATCCTCAACCCTGAATTAGCCAGTCACCTTGACTTTTGTATGTTTGTTTGTTTTTCCTTTCAGTTCTATTGAAATATAGTTGACATAAAACACTGTATATGTTTAAGGTGTACAGTATAGTGATTTAACACACATATATTGTTAAATGTTTACTGAAACAAGTCTAGTTAACATCCATCACCTCATTTAGTTAAAATAATAGTTTTTCCTTGTGATGAAAACTTTTAGATCTAGTCTCTTTTAGCAGCTTTTAAATACACCATACACCAGTGTTACCTATTGTCACTAGGCTATGCACTGCATCCTCAGTTCTTACTTATCTTATATGTGGTAGATTGTACCCTTTGACCCCCTTCACCCAATCCCTCCTACCCCTGCCTCTAGAAGCCACCAATCTGCTCTGCATTTCTATGAGGTGTTTTTTTTTTATAGATTCTACATAAAAGTGAGATCATACGGTATTTGTCTTTCTCTGTCTGACTTATTTCACTACTTTGACTCTTCTCTTAGCATCTTGAATCTTAGTGTGGCTTTGTAGTTTTTAGCTTTTTTATCCTTCTGGCCCAATATCCTTTATTTTCCAGGACCCAACTTTTTCTTTTACAATGTCCTCCATAAAGGACAAGAGTGCCAACACTATGGTATTTTACATTTATCCCCAAATAGATGTAAAATTGACCAGAACCTGGGATCCCTAGTTCTTTTTCGTAATTTTCAATAGCAAACTCAATGAATTTGGAGACCATGGAGAAGCATTATTTAGCCTAGCTCTCAAAACTTAGAGACAATTCATGAAAGTCTTGTCAGTTGAGTTTAGAGACCAACTAGCAAAGAGCTATCATCAAAGGAAGTCTGGAAAAGGCAGAGTATTCAAGTCCTGGAATAACATTACCAAGGGAGAATAATGTTTGGTTTAACATTTTTATTTTTATTTTTCCACTCCTATCTTTGCCTTCTGTTTGTGCCTTGAGAAATCTGGGAAGAAATCTGACAGTGTATACTAGGGAAGAAATCTGACAGTGTATACTCAATATCTGTAATGTTCAAATACGCTAGCCTTCAAAGTGAGATGTATTGAATCACTTGATGATGTGGTTACAGAAGATGTGGCTGTGAAGACAAAGAGTGCCCTACGTGTAGGGTAACCATAAATGTCATCCAAATGATGCTTAAATGATTATCCAAACCAGGAGAATATAGAGAAGTGAGAGGCCTTGTTGTTAATAATCATGCCAGGACAATGTGTTTAGGAACAATCCCAGGAAAATCAGGGTATACATTCACTTCCTATTAAAGGAGTTTGTTAAAAAAAAAAAAAAAAAGAGAAAAAAACGGCCCTTTGTCCAGACTATACTTAAATAGCCACATACCTTGGATTTCATAGAAACCATGGAAAACACACTCTAAAACATAGACTACAATAATTTTTGAAACGTCAACCAGTACCAGCTTAAGGCTGAGACAAATGAACTAGCAACCAATACATATCGGAGAACAAGCGCTCAGAGCTTGATATACAAGGGAGAATGGACCCTGTCTTCAGGTGAGGAGTGTCCACATGTAAGTGGTTGTGGGTTTGTCATTTTGCATAAACCACCTATGGAAATGGGCTCAAATTTCATTTGTTCTTGGAAAGTGGGAAAATAGTAAGTTACATAATATATAAATATATGTTATTTAATAAATAAAATAGTAAAATAGTTGTATATACAACACTGATCTGATATGTCTTATATCTATATGTGAGTGTGCAGTGTACCCTTCACTTCAACATGCAGAAGTGTGGTTTACATACTTATGGTACAATTAACTCTGTTTTCTCTAGTGAAGTCCAATATCTTAATGATAATAATAATATAATAACAGTAATAATAGGTACCATTTTCTAACAAGTACTATGTGCCATACGCTTTTCACCTTCCATAATTCTGTAGATGTGAAATCGTGGCACAGAATAATTTAGTGACTTGCCTAAGAGCACAGTATGATTAGGAGTATAACTACTGTATTAGTTTGCTCGGACTGTCCTAACAAAATACCACGAACAACAGGAATTGGTTTTCTTACAGTTGTGGAGGCTGGAAGCCCAAGACCAAGATGTTGGCAGGTTTGGTTTCCCTGGGGCCTCTCTCCTTAGCTGTCAGGTGGCTGCCTTCTCGATCAGTCCTTACGTGGTCTTTTCTATGTGCTCATGGTCCCCTGGTGTCTCTTCCTCTTGTTATAAGGCGACCAGTCATATTGGATTAGGGCCCACCCTAACAGGCTCATTTTAACTTAGTTACTATGTTAGAGGCTCTGTGTCCACACACAGTCACATTCCGAGGTACTGGGGGTTAGGGTTTCAGCATATAAATTTGGGGGTTTGTGGGGAACTTGATTAGCCCATAACAGTGTCCAAGCTGAAATTCAGATTTGGTCTGAGTCTAAAACCCATGTGTTCTCCCCATCAGCTTGGCTCCAGCTACTGGAAGCAAGCCCTCTGCTTTATGCTTTATTAAAAGAAGTAGATCTACAGGGCACTGTCTCTATCCCCTAAAGCTTCCCAATCGGTAGAGAAAAGAAACAAGTCAACCACTTTCCCTAATGCAAAACAAAATAAAATGACAAGTAAATGAGTGCTCAGAAGATGGTGGGAATAGTAGACCAAAGCACTGCCTCTGAAATCAAAGTACTGGAGTTCAGATCTTAGTTCTGCAATTAATGTAGATACAAGAAAATGAGGATCAGAGCATTCATTCAAAACCTGTGTTGAGATCCTCCCATGCACTACGTATCGTTCTAGCCTCTTTGGCTACATTATACTGTTCTAAGTGTATTCAAATATTACTCAGGAAAAAAGTTAGGTGATTTTTACAAAAATGCCTCTTGTTTTTCATTATCATTATGCAAGGTCTTTGTGGATAATCAAAATTAGCTGCTTTGAAGATTTGTTTTTTTTACTAAAGTTAAATGGTTAGGGAATCTGGTGTTAAGTTTAGGGTATTTATTTTTAATAATTCCTTCAAAGAAAGAATAAAATATTCACGATTAAACAAAAATTGGTGGTGATACCCAGCAGGACTCTGTGGGGCTCCTGGGCACAAAAGCCTCTCTGTGTCCCCCATTTCTTGATTACAGGAAACAGGCTTCATTCAGTCTCCATGACCTTCCCTGAGCTCCAAGGAATAGGTTCAAAGAGTTGCTAATTAGGGAAGGAGGGGATGCGAGACATGGGAGGAGCAGTCAAGAGAAAACATAGTGCAGCCTTGAGGCAGGGTCCTGGTTCTCCCTCAAGGGATACACACAACAATATCTTTGAGCTGTTTTGCAGATACTGAAACTCCCTCCAGGTGGGAGAAGTTAACTGTCTGCTGCCCACATAGACCCCAAACCAGTTGAAACCAGAAGATCGGTGATGCCGACTCCCACTTACCATCCCACCAGCCAATCAGAAGAATGTCCATGAGCTGATCACGCCCTCTTTGAACCATTGCTACAAAACTTCTCACTACCCCCTCCAGGGACACACAGCTTTGAGGGCATTTTCCCGCTGTGGCCCCCTTTGCCTGGCAAAACAATAAAGCTATTGTTTTCTACTTCACCCAAAACTCTGTCTTTGAAAATTAATTCGGTGTCAGGGTACAGAGGCTGGATTCGGCTTCAGTGAGACTGACCAAAGCACTGGAGGAAAGATTTTTGGTCAAGTAGCTTTTAAATATATATAAAGACTGACTTAAAATTTGGTTCCAACTGTAGGAGAGACAAGTTTGTATAAAGACTGGCTTAAATCTTAGCTCTCACTATAGAAGAGAAGAATTTGAATGAAAGGAAACAAAGAGATCTTTGAGATAAGTAAAATCTGAAATCCTGATTCTCCATCAGGATCTGCAGCTCTCCCTCGAGGTCCTGGGTCAGTCTCCCCAGGCCTTTCAGCACTAAACGTATTGTCAAGACGTTCTCGAAAGTGAGAGGCTTATGCAGCCTTGACGTCCAACACAGAGAACAAGTGGATGGTTTTCCAGAGCCTTCCATATATATATACCTACATAGGTAGATGTTTATCTGTTTTGAAGCAGACACCAGGATTAAGATAAAAGGGGTGTGTCTCACTGGGTCACACTTTGGAGATCAGAGTAGCCACATTTTTCTACAATTTTAAGGATGTGAGACATCAGACAGCTTCCTAGACTTTCAACTAAGACCACAGAGCCCGGAAGCTCTGCACAGCATTCAGTTCAGCCATCTAATAAAACACTCTTCATAGTTGTCATGACAACACCCTCATTCTCCCCTTGTGAAGTACGCTTCTTTCCTCCAGCTGGAAGTGTTTACTTGAGGTCTATTGGGATGGTGTGATTTTTTTACTGGAATATACCATTAGAAGGGCACTGAATTGGAATTCACCAAGCTTTCTTTGAGATTACAGTATATGAATCCAGGTAACACACAACACCTTCTTGGTGTCCTCTTCTCATAGCAGCCAGAGACTTGTCACATCTCTTTGGAAGCTTTTATTTCTCCTTTTAGGAGAAATTATTTTAAAAGACCTGATTCAAAGCCCTAGAGTCTTTAACATTTTCAACTTTGTTCTTCGTCCTTCCAGGACCAGGTAGCCAGCTCCTGTGAATTAGGCTTCTACAGTTTTATGAAAAATTAGGCTTTATGATGCTGGCAAAGGAGTCCCTAATTTATTTAACAGGAAATGGCAATCTGTTCTTATTTTTTATTATTGAAATTTAGTTGATTTACAATGCCGTGTTAGTTTCAGGTGTACAGCAAAGTGAGTCAGTTACATATATATATATATATATATATATATATATATATATATATATTCAGATTATTTTCCCTTATAGGTTATTACAAACTATAACCTTTGCTATATAGTAGGTCCTTGATGTTTATCTATTTTATATATAGCAGTGTGTATCTGTTAATCCCAACCTCCTGATTTATACCCCACCCCTCCCCTTTGGTACCCATATGTTTGTTTTCTATGTCTGTGAGTCTCTTTCTGTTTTGTATATAATTTCATTTGTATATTATTTTTTTAGACTCCACATAGAAGTGATAACATATGATATTTGTCTTTTCCTGGCTTATGTCACTTAATATAATAATCTCTAGGTCCATCCATGTTGCTACAAATGGCATTATTTCATTATTTTTTATGGCTGAGTAATATTCCACCATATATGTGTGTGTGTGTGTGTGTGTGTGTGTGTGTGTGTGTGTGTATATATACTCCCCACAACTTCTTTAGCCATTCATCTGTTGATGGACATTTAGGTTGCTTCCATGTGTTGGCTATTGTAAATAATGCTGCTATGAACACTGGGATACGTGTATCTTCCCAAATTAGAGTTTTCTCCCAATATATGCCCAGTAGTGGGATTTCTGGGTCATACGGTAGTTCTATTTTTAGTTTTTTAAGGAACCTCCATACTGTTCTCCATAGTGGCTGCACCAATTTACATCCCCACCAACAGTGTAGGAGGGCCCCCTTTTCTCTGCACCCTCTCCAGCATTTATTGTTTGTAGACTTTTTGATGATGCCCATTATTCTGACTCTCTAAACTCCCATCAAGGACTAGATTTCTTCTCCTGACAGAGAGCTGCTCTAGGCTGGTAAACCTAGCTCGTGCTGAAACAGTAGGTGTGATGCCATGGGACTCTGGGGTTCTCCCCAGTTGTCCCTTCTGAATGTTTCCTTATCTTCCCACCCTCCTCCAACACTATGCTCTTAAGAATTGCTCATCCAGGAAAAACAAACTTTATTCAAAGGCAAACAGTAATCAAAGAGGATCTTGCCATGATGTCCTTTTAACTATTGTATGTATACTAAAAGAAATTGGTAAAATGATATAGGAATGAACATCATGAAAACAAAACAAAACAATTAAAAGGTTTCCATGTAGCATAAAAAGATCTCATAGCTTTAAACTCAAATAACCAAACAAAATATCCACCTCCATAAAGTCAGAGCTGAAATCAGATACATCATTGAATATGAGGTTTCCTGCAGGATTTTTATATAAAATAATATTACATTTATGTGTAGTTCTTCCCTTTCTAGTATTCTGATATTTTTTTAATGTTCACTTTTATTAAATACTTTATTCTGTCTCTCTTGAAATCTTTATGTAATTTTTCATCCTTTATTCTACTATATTAATATACTAATGAGATTATCTGATGTCAAAAATGTAAAAATGTGTTATGTTTTTATACACAGTTTTATTGAGTTAACTAATATTTAGTTATTCCATATATAGATAGATAGATATAGATATGCTTTTTTTGGTATAAGTTCTATTTAGACTATTTTTAAATTTTCTAAATTTTCACCCTTGATTCTCTTCCTTTTGATTCAAGTTTGGAGAACTTCTTTCACCTACTTCTTCAAGCTTTCTGTGTCTCCGGGGAGTTTTGATAGAAAATACAAGCATGACTGTACATATATATGTACGCTTACATATACATACATAAATTTTATTAAGGTATGATTACCTGTCACAAGATGAATTCTTTGTAAGTCAATAGTTCAGTGAGTGTTGAAAAATCTATATATACTTGTAACCACAACAACAGCTAAGACACATTTCATCCCCCCAAAAAGTCCTTCATGTACCTTTGCAGTCAAACTCCCTTCCTCTCCAATTCCAGGCAGCCACTTACTTGCTTTCTTTCACTATGGGATTGTTTTTGTCTTTTGTAGAATTTCATTGCAATGAAGTGTATAGTGTTTCACTTTTTACATTTGGCGTCTTTCATTTAGCAAAATGATTTTGGAATACATCCATGTTGTTATGTGTATTGCTGATTTGTTCATTTTCATTGCTGTGTAGTGTTCCAGTGCATGAATGTATCACATTTTGTTTATCAGTTTACACACTGATAGATTGTTTCCAGTTTTTGATTATTATGAATAAGTCTGACATTAACATTCATGTGCAAATTGCCGTGTGGAATGTGGGCATAGTTTTATTTCTCATAGGTAATGACTTTGAAGAGGTTATTTGGTTTATGTGTTCATTTAAATCTATTAAGAAACCAATAGATTATTTTTGTGATATTTCTAGAGCATCACTTAGATAGTTTTTGGCCTTTCTATTCTCTCTCAATTCTGTTCTCAAAAGTAATATCACCTCCTGCATCTAATTTAACTTTTCATTTTTGTATTTTTATTTATTTTTGTTATATTAACTCTTTTTCTTTCTCCGTGCCCTTGAAAACTGTTTTATCTAGTCTGTCCAGCCATCGATTTGTTCTTCAGACATATAGCTTTTTAACATACCCGTCTATGAATATCTTTATTTTAACTACTAGATTTTATATAGTAGTTAAAATAATTGCTTCAAATATAAGATATTCTCCCTAAGAAAGTTTACTGTAATTTCCTGATCTCTCTGCTTTCAAAATTATGCTATATCTGAAATAATATGTTCAGTTAGTTGTCTCAAAATGTTTCATTATTTATCCTTATGAGTTTATAGTCACCTGATATTTTCAGATGTGTGTGACTGGGAGGGAGGGATGCTGACAGGGTATTCCCCTTGTCCTTCCTGGTCTGGACCACAATAAGTGAAGGTCGATGCCTAATGCAGAGAGTCTCTGGAACCGTCACCTGCTCCTCACACGTGCCCTGCTCTGTTCAGTCTTTTCATTTGTAATCAAGCTTCATTTGATGGCTTGAGGCTGTTGGTATTGAAGAGCAAATGCTCAGAGGCTGGCATGATGTTAACTAAATTTTCTCTCTTTTATTTTTTTTTCTTGAAAGAGTGAAAAAGCAGCCAGTAATCTCCCAAGGTAACATGGGAAGAGAAAAATGTTCTCTCGCCCATCTCCACACTGTGACCTTCAGTCAATTCAGCCCCCAATGCACACTGAATCGGGGGCTTTTATAATTCTATTTAGTTTGTTGTATTGTAATTGATCAACAGTCTTTCTTCCCGTGGAATCTTCAGAATTGAATTAGGGAGATGAAGGGGGCACGTCCAATTTGACCTTCTTGTAATATACAAGCAAATTTCTTTAATACTTCCTTCATTGTCAGACTAATATTTATTTTAGATGTTATATTATTCTAAGACAAGTTTCAAATCACTTCCATTTTCCTAAGCAATTTCCTTGCCTTCCTCCTTTCCTTTCTTTCTGTGTTGTCTATAAAACTACCAAAATTGCACGGTTTTTTTATGCTTACTAGTTTATCATTAAGGGTATTATAAAGGATACAGATGAACCACTACATGAATGGGTACATAGGGTGAGGTATGCAAAGGGCCTGAGTGCAGGAGCGTCTGTCCCCATGGAACTGGGATGAACCACTCTCCCAGCTCAGATGTGTTCACCAACCCAGAAACTCCTACACTGGGTTTTTCATCCAAAACCTGGTTTCAAGACCTGCCCCTGTCACTGTACAGCTCTGTGACCCAAGTGTGAAATAATAACTACCTGTGAGTTCCCTTAAGTATCAGATCTCTCCTTTATAACATGGGATTAATAATATTTACCTCATTTAATTGCTTTGATAAAGTAATACAATGCATGGGATGTTGCCAAATGCCATCCAGATCCCAAGATGAAGGCACTGGAGGCTCATTGCTAACTGGTAAACATCTATTCAGGAATTGCCTTTGCTCCTTGCCCAAAAGGCATTGTCTCCCCCAGGTTATAACTGGGCTTAGGCATGTCCAGTGACTGGTCCCTGGGGTACAAATGTCTGGTCCCTTGCTTAGCCTGGGGACAACTGTCTGGGCCATCCCACTTCCAGAGCCCCTTCCCTTATTAGCTGAGTCTCTGTTGCAGTGACACCATAGCTCAACCGTCCTTCTGTTCAAGTGCTTCCCTAACTCTCTTACCGATGATTTTCTGAGTGTGCACCCCCAAAATCTCTTGCACATAAATCTCTTCTCTTTTTTTTTTTTTCTTTGTGTCCACACCACGTGGCATGCAGGATCTTAGTTCCCTGACCAGGGATCGAACCAACACCCCCTTCAGAAGAAGCATGGATTCTTAACCACTGGACCACCAGGGAAGTCCCATAAATCTCTTCTTTTAAAGTCATTTTCAGGGAACCAGATATAAGCCAGAAGTTTGTAAATATCAAACCACCATATATTGCAAAGCTGGTATCTCCTCCTGAATACTGCATGGCAAGCATCAAAACGAGACCTACAGAAATAGAGTACATAACGGGAAACATCACTGTGAAAGGAGGATCACTGTGAGCTCCTGAATCGAGGTAGGGTTAACCAGCAATGTGAAACATGACCTTCGCCTTGAAATAAGGTGAGTGTCTAGAGACATCATGCCAACCAAAAACCCATGTTGCATCTGCCTCTGAAGCTGCAGTTCCGGCTTCTGTAGCGCTTACTCCAGCTGGCTCCTTAAGCAAGACTGAGATCATTTAGTTCATGACTTCAAACTCGAGCACACCCTTCAGTTTACAAGTCACAGGACCTGGACAGGCCCCTGTAATGATACCTTTTGGCAAAGCCTCTGACCTGGACTGAACCATAGATACCGTCGTTTTCATTTTAAATATCCAGGAGTAAACAATGCCTGTCAGCTCCACCAGGGCTCCTCCAAGTGACTGGACATTTACACAAAATGTGCCTGGGTGCAAAATCTGTAGGAGGCAGTGTCCAGCGCAAAGCCTGACCTGTGTGAGCATCGGGGACGATGAGCCATCACAAACACTTGGCTGAGGCAGGACCAATCTGTTTTCTTGAACACTGCGTGTTGACTGTATCAGTACAGATAGGCTAAGATGGGAGACGTTTGCTATGATGCAACCACATGCCTGAATGCTTAGGTCAGAAGGAAGGGTGATCACAAAACAAGGATGGCCATGGTATATGAGATGCAAAATGGAGGCAAGACTCATGAAGGACCGTGATTAAGAAGGACACGTGTGGAAATGCTTGGGCGTTTCCTTTCTTTTCTCTTCCTTTCCTTTCTTTTTTTTCTGCTATTCTTACTTTCTCTCAACATTAAAAAATCCTTACAAAGAACATATACTCTCCTTTAAGGATGTTAGAGTAACATGATTCATTTTTGACATAATTTTATTTTATATAGCCACTTTTTTTTTTTTTTTGTGGTATGTGGGCCTCTCATTGTTGTAGCCTCTCCCGTTGCGGAGCACAGGCTCCGGGTGCGCAGGCTCAGCGGCTCCGCGGCATGTGGGACCCTCCCGGACCGGGACACGAACCCGTGTCCCCTGCATTGGCAGGTGGACTCTCAACCACTGCACCACCAGGGAAGCCCTTATATAGCCACTTTAAATAAATAGTCAAGTCACTTAGTAGGTGACATCCAAACTTGATTCTATGGTGCTAGATAGGCACCATAAAAAATAAGCACTAAAAAGAGTTCAAACAATGCATTCATAACAAATACTATATATATTAATTCAAAGTCCATTCACTCATTCTGAAAGAGCACCTACAAACAAATGACACACAAGAACCACGTTTAGGTGGTTGCAAAAATGGGAGGGTCGAGAATAGATCATGATTATACGAGAAGATGCAAATGAATTTTTTTAAAAAGGACCTTTGCACAAATCGGTGATGAAGGTGAACTGTGAACTGAAGAGAACCATTAACTCAGCTTCTGCACCTGAACAGTAAAGATCCCGAAATGCTGAATGGAGGGCCCTGTGAATCAAGGTCAGGTACACTCTCCTCTAAGGAACTGAAGGCTCTTGTTCTGTGTTAAGTCAATCTATCCCAAGGAGGAAGAGATACTGATACAGATCAAAGGGAAAATGGGCTCCAAGTGAACAAGAAAGCCAGCTGGGGGAGGGGAAGGATCCTCCTGTTGAAGGAACGCAGATACTGAATCAGACAACCAGAAATTCTCTCTTCCTTCTCTCGCTTTTTCCTTGAATGGACGACTGCCTCTTCTACTTCGTCTTCCCTTAGGTCCTTTTGACGGGTAAAGTAGAATTGTGGCCACCTCCTGCTTAGGATGCCCCCAAGCAAGGGCAGGTTTAAGTGCAGATGGAAGAGGGGTGGGCATGAGGAGGCCCCTCGAGCCAGCTTCTCCTGTAGGGCGGCTCATCTGTTACTCCAGTCAGGAAACTGTGCTGTCATTAGGTGCTGGGGAAGGTCCTGACCCTAGGGGAACTCATTTTTTAAAGCTTTACCGTGATATATTTCACATACTATGAAACCCATCAATTTAACGTATACAGTTCAGCGGCTGTTAGTATATTCACAGAGTTGTGCAACTATCTCCACATATAATTTTAGAATATTTTCATCACTCAGAAAGAAAGCCCCTACTCATGACTGGTTCTTCTTTCCTGCTCCCCACCCCCCAGCTGCAGGCATCCATTAATATAATTTCTATATGTCTATAGGTTTTCCTGGGACATTCCATATATGTGGAATAATACAACATAGAATCTTAGGGATTGACTTCTTTCATTTAGCATAGTATTTTCAGGATTAGCTATTATCGTATAAGCTTAGTGAGTAGCCCATTAGAAGGACCAGCATATCAAGCACAGACTGTGTTTCTGTTGTAATTGCTTACCTACTTTGTGCATCGCACTTTGCTCTACCTCTTAAATGATTTTTGTTACTCTTGTCTTTACCCAGTGACCCTGAAAGAAGGAGCATATTTGCACTACCAGCAACCTCACAATCAAATGGCTTACCCTGGCTTGTGTGAGCCCATCAAGTCGGTTAATACCACGGATGTAGCCAGAAGGCAGAGGGGAGAAAGAGGAGAGAAATTTTAAAAAATTTTAAGTCATGTTTTATATACTAGAGACACTCTGATAGTCTCTCCATTCACTAGTAAACGAATGCTTATATTTCCTCTATCCCTTTTTATAGCTTATATACAGAGTATGGAGTTATTTTGTCCATCATTAGAGGAATTTCTCTCCTTTTAATTTGCCTCCTAATATTTCTTAAGACGTTTTGTAAATAGAACCAACAGGAGACTCACACACATGAGTAGATGAGATTCTAGTTATATTAAGATACTTTAAGTTATTTGATGCATGTCTTTGACTTCACCCTTTTTTCACCAAACTCACCCTTCTGGTGTAAATACACACATCCAAAATGACCAAAAATTAGTTGTTTCTTTGTTCATTTGAATTCAAGTGACTGTGACCTATTTGTTGTCCCAGAGCCTAATACTGACATCTATTAAGGCTGGCATGTAGCAGCTTGTTACCAAGTGTGGAATCAAAAAAGGAAAGGGGGGAAGGAAGGAGGGAGGGAGCAAAGGAGGAGCTAAAGAATGATTAAAATAAAGCAATCAAACCAGTCAGCAAACTGAGACTGGGAGATCTCTTAGACTGGCTCATATATCAATGTAAACAAGTCTCGTCTCTCGTTGCTTTTGTTGTATTTATCTAAATGCTCTTAAGAGAGATATGTTTCTCTTTCCAGGAAAATGTAAAGCAAGTTAAATACAGAGTATAAAGCAATTTGGTAAAGTGAATACAGGCAAACTTCAAAAAAGTAATTTTTCTGGGGTTGATTCCTCCATGCCTCCAGCTTTCCCCAGCTGCAAAGGCACTCAGAAATGTCCACATTTCCTAAGGGGACCCTAGATGCTGACGTTGAGTCCCTTGTTTGCTCACACTCCCTTCCACTGAGGAATTCAGATGACTGTAAGCGGACTCATAATTAACACCTTTACATGGAAAATAATTTGTTTCAATACGGAATTGTTGTAAGCACCACACGTTTGGCGTCTGTGCTCATGAATCTGTAGTGCTGTTAGTCTAATTGCTTTCTGTGGATGGAAAGTATCATAAGCTAAGTTTTTAACAGCTAATATATACATCATCAACATTATGCCTATTTTAATAAAAACCTGAAGGACTAACTAAAATGATTAGAAATGCAGCGGTTCATTTCATTTTAGGGTCACCCAACAGCATTCCTATCTGTGTGAGTCATTATTAAGCTATTACCCCAGATAATAAATATATTTGGAGCTCTCATTGATGTGATGGAAACCTCAACTCCAGCATCGCTGTGACCCATTCTGCAGACAAGAAAATGAGCTGTAATTCCAGTTCTTATCTCTTTGCACCGCCTTTATAATTTAGAAGTATCAGCATTTAACCATTTGGTTTCCAAATATGTCAGAGACCTGAAAAGAGGGGAAAAAAAAGTTTTAGAAGAATCACTAAAATGATACTATTTCTAGGCACAATTGTTTTAAAAAAAACTAGTCTTATTTCTATCTTCATCAATTCACAATTATGAAAATTTTCTGATTCACACAATTGACTTAAGTACTTTAAAAAAGCAGTGACTATAGTTAAGAGAAAAAAAGCTTGAAAAATATGTATAACATGCTTCTACTCATTAAAAATAAATTTAAAAGCTGATTAGTAGCCTCTTTATAAAGCTTAAAATAAACATAACTAAAAAAATTGTATTTGGAGTTAGGCATGGTAAAATTATTAAAAAGGAAAACAAGGTAAATAACTATAAAATTCATGAAAGGGATTACCTCTGATGGGAAGACAGTAGTATGGGCTTGGGAGGAACATAAAGATAGTTTCAGCAGATTTTATATATATATATATATATATATATATATATATATATATATATAAAGGAAAAACAAGCACACATATTTTGAAAGACATATAAATAATTGCTAATGGTGATTGACTCAGAAGAAGGAGGTTTGGAGGGTTGGGTAGAAGACTTGATGTTTAGTGTATATTCTTTGTATAGCTTAAATATGTACATATATGTGTGTTTTCAAACTTTAAACAAAGAATAACTCATTAATCAAAGAAACTAAGAAACAACAAACATATTTTAAGCAACTACAAGAAATACAAAGACATGTTAGAGCCCAGGAGATCATAGACATGATAATAATACAATAATAAAATTAAAATAAAAAGAATATCTAACAAATATTGAGAATTTTCTCTGTTCCAGACATTCTTCTAAACACAGATTACAGATGAATGTTTCTTAAATTATCAAAGCTTTATTAGATAAATAACTCTATTTTTTCCATTTTACAAATAAACTAATATTTATGCAATCATATAATTTGCCCAAGACCATACAATTGGTAAATGAAAAAGCTGAGCTGTTGAGCTTTTCTGACACTAACCATCATGCATACTCCCTGCCTACAAGGAACTGAGTTTCTGGAAAGTCACTTCAGTTCTTAAGTGCTCTGACCATGCTATTTTTAATTCTGCTTGGAGAAATGGCAGAAACCATGCCTCTTTACACTGTGCCCAGAGGACGTTCTCTAGAGGTTGAGAATTCAATCATAAAAACAAGATAAAGATGGCAGAAAAATTACCACAACATTGGCAAGCAAGCTTTATCAGAGTAAACTTTGTAAACTCCCAAGAGGAAGCCATCTCCACAGCCTGAAGGGTTGCAAGGAGATGCAGTTGTTTGGTTAAATAAGAAAAAAATGGTGGTCATGGTGGTGGCTTCTATGGGACAAGTTTGGGGAAAAGAGTGTTACCACATGCATAGTGTGTTGTGAGTACAGTGAATAAGTCACCATAGAAATTCACCAGCATAATCTTCACCTTCATAGAATGCATTTGGTGGGGAGATCAAGCCCCATAGAATTTGACCAAACTTCAGAAAGCATCAGAGATGTGTTTAAAAGATGGAAAGTTCTGGAGATTTTACTGTTACTGTCAGCGTTGCTTTAGTTTATTTATTTTTTCAGCTTCATTCTGTTACGAATGAGCAGGACAGGAATAAGCAGCCAGGAGAGGAAAAGACGAAAGGGAAGAAAAGACGTTGAGTTGAGTGACAATGGCTGGCCAAGGTCCATGGTGTTGCCCACTTCCTGCCAGCTCAGCAACTCTGCCAGCTGGTGGCATAATTTGTAGGAAGGACTAGAAGGTAACCCATGTGTCAGGGCAGTTCCCAGGCCAGATGGAAGGAGGGCAAAGAAGAGAAGGGAGTCATGCATGGTTGGCGTGGCAGCCCCTGTTCCATTTGGCAGGGAGCAGACATGGATTGATGGTAGGACCAAAGGGATGGAGAGCCCCATACATCTCAGCAGAGTGCTGGTCCCCTGACGGGCCATCTGGTCAACCATCACGAAAAACCTGCACGCTCTTCTCTGAGAACTGAAATTTGGGGAGTGATTATTCCTCAGTTAGAGCCTTTTCAATTGTTGATATCCTAATTTCTTTCCCAGATACAGAAAATACTATTAACCTGTGCATTCCCTCAATTTTTAAGAAAACTTGTATTTAAACAATTGACTGTAGCGCTATTTTTGTCACATAAAACAGTTAGTTTTGAAAATTTTACACTATTTAACAGTTACCCCTTTATTACTCCCTTGAAGCTGATACAGTCTATTGATTCTAAATTCATATGCAAGAACTCTTTTAAAGAAATGGATCCTTGACACAGTGAGGCTTTGGCATGATGTGTATTTTCAAGTCTCCAGGGCTGATCTGCGTACTGCAATGTCTCACGGCAAACGTTGCTGAGCATTCTTCAATGGCAATTTTCAATTGCTTTAGAAAATGGCCTGGATGAGGGTTGCAGTGATCGACTAAAGAGGGGTCTGAACTCCTAATATCTCCCCACTAATGTGTGTGCTTAGGATGGTGAGGCCTTTTCATGCACTGAATCGTGATAATACTCCACAAAACAGACAATTTGAAAGAGCCATTTTGTGAAGCTGTTCAGTGAAATCCCTCCACAGCATTGAAATACACGATCTTCCCTCACCTCCTGCCCTGTGTTATGTGCTTGTCCAGAAGTCAGCTCCATTTCTCTGGTGCCCCGTTCCAGCTGTGCCCTGAATCCAAGTCAGAGGAGCAAGAAAGTGATGGGAATGTGGTCTTAAGGGTCCCGTACCCGGGGTTCATCTTATGGATTTTGGTCCTGTTTTCCTTTTATGTATTTTTCTATCTTATCTTCAGGAGGAAAAAAATCCAGACAATCAAAGGCTGAGATTATTGAATTTGGGATAAAACGCTTTGGGTACTTCATTCTAAAAGATGTCAATGATCTTATATCTATCAGAACTAATGATTGAGAACAGCCTGATATGCGACACAGAGAAGAAAACTTAGCAAATGTACAGCCCATGGTCATATGTTCAATTTCACTGTGACAAAGAAGTTAGGTATAAGAGGATTATGAGTAGAATTGTTCTCCTGTGTTGGTTTTACTGAGGCTGTATTCCTGTTAAGGAAAGTGGACGGTACTGAATAAATTAAGCAGAATTCCAGTTTCTAAAAGCACTAATGAATCTGTGACTAGATTTTCTTTTTCAACAAAATGTCATTATAGATCTCTGATTCATGATTTTGTCAACAAAATGATAGCAATTTCTGAGTCTTTCATATAATCTGATACATTTGCAGCCAGAGAAATACCCTGCACCAATCGGGATTTGGTATCTGCCTTGTTTTTAATAGTTCAAGATAGGCAGCATCTCTGGATCGCTTCCCTCCCTTCTTTCTTGTTGCTTCCCATTCCTTGGCTCCTTCCTCCTTTCCTATCTCTCATCCTCAGTTCTTCTCTGTTTCCTGCATTGGTTCTATCAGTTTTTCTGACCCCACTTTCCTCCCCACCTTCTTATCCCTGCTTTCCATACTTCTTTTCTTGCTACTCTACTTCCTTGTTCTGTATCCCTTCCCTTTTTTACCCTCTCCTTTATTTTTAGTAACAGCTGCTGTTTCATGAACGTCTGACACTGCTTTCCTGGCGGCTCTGACCTTCAAATGATTCGGGCCACTTTTTCACCTCAATTCATCTGAAATTCCTCTGATCTATTCAAGATGCTCAAATATCCCAAGCCTCTTTGTAGCTGCCTTCTTGAGAAATTCTGTGGAAAGGAAAACTGAAAAAAGGATGGGCCTTGGCAGAAGAAAGCATTTGTGTGGGGGAACTCAAGCCATCAAAACCCCAACCTCCTTTTCTTCTGATACCTCCTTTCTTCCCTGGTCCTTCATTTTCTATGTCTTGACACTTTGTAAGATTTTTAAATGTAACATATATTCTAAATAATTTTGATGGAGGCTGGAATCGGAAACAGGGGAGTATCTCTTCCTGTATCTTGGCTAGATGGTGCAATATTTTAAAAGTAATGTACCATCTATGGAAAGGAAAATATGTTGGCATTTCTGAGGGCAAAAATTTCTGCAGATCCCAAGTTTTTGTTAGTTAGATGCCTGGAGCCAGCCTTGAACTTCTCAGTGAACTCTCAGTTATTCAAGAACATTGGCCTTCCCCTTCCTTGCAAGTTCTTTTACCATTATCCAAATTTCTGTTTAATTGAGTGCTACCATATATGGTGAAATTCGAACTGTTTGTGTTATTTATGGCAATATTGTTATAACATCTGTTCTGGTAAGAGACAGCTATGGATCTGTGACCCCTTCCAGTCCGCACTTCCTTCCAGCATGTTTCTGGCTGCAATTACAGGATTTTCATTAACAGAATTCTATGCATTTTGAGATCCAGTTACCTTCCGAACCTCTTGATCTGCTGCCATGGGCTGGAGATCAACCAGAGGGCACCTATTCCTCTCTACCAAAGTGGTCTTGAGAAATGAGAAAGGAGTAGATGCTTTTAGTTTTTAAAAATCTGTTATATCCTAGAGTTTGAAAATACTCACACTCGTATTATAAATGTGTGTGCTATCTAAACACATCAGTGTCATATGGATACTTAATATGAATAAATGCATACAAGGTTTTAAACTTTGCTTTAATTTAGAAGACATTACTTCTTCTCAAGGCAATTAAAGCCACCTTTAGTTATCTCAGTTTTCATAAGCCAAGATTTGAGGAAAATGTTTTTGCATGGAATCCAAAGAATCTGTTGATTTTTCAGTTGGTAAAAATGTTAGTGACAACACATTTAATAATAGTCATAATATTATAGAATACATACTCATAAAAGTCAAGGAAAGCTACATCTAGAAGAAATACTGGGAGCAAGAAAATTTATTTCAGAGTCAAAACTTTTTATATAATCACCTTGTAATAATAACATGATGCTAACTAAGCAGACAGTTATAACACAATGCACTAAACTCCTTAGCATTTTCATGTACTTTATTTTGAGCTTATATAAGCATTTGAAAACGTAAATGAACAAATATGTGACATATTTCAATTCACAAAAAAAATCTTGATTCAAAAATGCATTCAAAAAGTCATTGCAGGTCTTCCCTGGTGGCGCAGTGCTTGAGGGCCCGCCTGCCGATGCGGGGGACACGGGTTCGCGCCCCGGTCTGGGAGAATCTCACGTGCCGCGGAGCGGCTGGGTCCGTGAGCCATGGCCGCTGAGCCTGCGCGTCCGGAGCCTGTGGTCCGCAACGGGAGAGGCCACAGCAGTGAGAGGCCCGCGTACCGCAAAAAAAGGAAAAAAAAAAAAAAAAAAGTCATTGCAAAAAAAAAAAAAAATGTAATAACTCCATATTCCACTGTGCCCTAAGCCTTTGCCCCCGGATGTAAACACTCCCACCCACAAGATGACCCAGAGCCACGTGTGGCTCCAGTTTGCTCAGAAGAATAGAAGAAGGAGTGGAAGCTGGCCATGGGCAGCAGGGGCTTGGCAGCCACACAGGTACCAGAATCAGCACAGGTGCAACAAGAGGAGACCCACAAAGGGCAGATGCAGGAGCTGCACTGGACTAAAAGCTCCTGGAGTAAAACCGAAGGCCCTAAAAGTAGTCAGTACCTTTTTCAATTCACAATTTCACAGGCATAAAAACAGACCAGTCATAAGAGCCACCATAGCCAAGAAAGCCCAAAGCCTAGTGTCCATCAGGTATTTACAGCTTATTGGTTGTTCCTTCCAGTCCAGACACAAGGTCCAGTCAGCAGCCATGTTATCCTAAGGAGGGTTGCTTAGTAACAAAAGTAACAATCTTACTGTTGCCAGGTTACCAGGGAAACTGAGCCAGACAGCGTAACCAAAGGTCAGCCTGGAACCACGGATCAGGAGCAGATCTTTCTGGGCTGAAGAGGAGGTGAAGCCTCAGCTTTCTTGTCCTGGGATCACCTCGCCAGCTTGTGACAGACAGGAACTTGTTCTGGAACTCTGGACTTCTTATCCTGGACTTATGTTGCTGCACGATATTCATATGATATATTATGTGAAAAAGTACAATGGAAACATCACCTACGTCAGAGCACAGCCCCATGACTGTGATTATATTTTCAAGCTTATTAATGAGCTTGTATTAGGAGGCAGGCGCCAAGGCTTTGTTCACGGGGAGCTAAGTTACATTTCTCACGTCCTTCAGATTTATCAGAGTCGTCACTTGGTCTTATAAAGTTCGATTTGAATTTATTAAACTTATTGCTCATATTAAGACATTCTGAGTGTTAACAGGTATTCACTAGCCTAGCTAGTGACTTTCAATCCATTAATCCAAAGTGACTTTCAATCCATCAATAAATGAAGATTTATTTAGCTATTACTATGAGCAAAACATGATCCCAGGCAGTTTGTAAAGAAAGGCAGATATTAGACTAAGAATCTTGTTTGTACAGAACTTTCAATTTTCAGTTTAGTTGAGAAATTAAAACATATGAAGGAATTAACCAAATGAAAGAGAATATATGCTAAGTACCATCTACAAATACTCTACTACAGGCATATGTCGTTTTATTGTGTTCTGCTTTATTGTGTCCTCTACAAATTGAAAGTCTGAGGAAACCTTGTGTCCTGTGTTGAGCAAGTCTATCAGCATCATTTTTCCAACAGCATTTGTTCACTTCGTGTCTTTGTGTCACATTTTGGTAATTCTCATAATACTTCAAACTTTATTATTATTATTATATTTGTTATGTGATCTGTGATCAGTGATCTTTGATGTTACTATTGCAAAACAATTATGACTCACTTAAGATTCAGATGATAGTTAGCATTTTTAGCAATGAAGTATTTTTAATTAAGGTTTATACACTGTGTAGACGTAATGCTGTTGCACACTCAATAGACGACAGTGTAGTGTAAACATAACTCTTATATGTACTTGGAAACTAAAAAGTCTGCCTGACTCAAGTTTTGTGATAATTGTTTTATTGTGGTGGTCTGGAACCAAACCCACAGTATCTCCTGGGTGTGTCTATATAGGATAGTATACCTACAACAGAGATACAGCTATAGGATAGTACCAACAATAAATGCTATAAAATCCATTAGAGATAGAGATTATTTTGATCAACATGAAGCCATAAAAGTTTCAGGTGTGTTGTGAGAATTGAGGCAATACTTAAATAATGAATTGATTCCATCCTGGAATGATGCATAGGATTTATGTAGATTTTCTATAGACTTAATGGAAATGTTGCTGTATTTCCAGACTCAAAACATAAATGGAAGTGAAGTTTCAGGCTTGGAATCCAGGGTGTTTTCTTTCTTATTTTAGATAATGGGAAATTAATCACCTGTCTCCAGGAAAAGTGGAAATAGTGGGGGACACTAGCCCTTCTTTGTCTAAATACACAATAAGAGGGACTTCCCTGGTGGTCCAGTGGTAAAGAATCCACCTTACAATGCAGGGGATGTGGGTTCGATCCCTGGTCGGGGAACTAAGTTCCCACACGCCACAGGGCAAATAAGCCCGCGTGCCACAACTATTGAGCTTGTGAGCCTCAACTAGAGCCCGTGTGCAGCAAACTACAGAGCCCAGGCACTCTGGAGCCTGCGAGCCACAACTAGAGAAGAGAAAACCCACATGTCACAACTAGAGAGAAACCCGTGAGCCGCAACAAATGATCCTGCATGCCGCAACTAAAACCCGATGCAGCCAAAAAGATATTAAATAAATACATAAATAATAAGTAAATCTTAAAAAAAGAATGAGGAAGTTCTTTGAAAAAAGAATTTTTATAAATAAACACACCATGAGAATGTGAAACCATGTCTTTGCGTCTATTCTGATGTCTCAGGATTCCCAACAATCTTCTGCATCTTACAAAATATCTATTATTTTACTTTCTAAACTATGCAGCATTATACTGATTGAGGCTCTTTATACCCATTACCTATCACAGTGCTTATCATGTATGAGGTACTTAATGTCCAGTGAACAGACCAGGAAAAACAAGATAAAGATTCAATTCATGGCACCTCCCTCAATACCTACCCAAGGGCCAGGTTCTACATCATGGTTAGGGTTTCTCAAAATACCAAGGATACGTTGGCTGAACAAACTTTCTGGTTTTCCAGGGAGAGTTCCAGTTACACCTGTCTCCCTTCCAAAACCAATAATAATCTCCCTTTTCACTCAAAGTTGTCAGAGTTTAGACAATAAAGTATATGGACATCCTAATTATAAGGCTAATTCTAAGATAAAAAGTGTCATACATTGTCACTTATTCTAACATCATGATATAGAGATAACCATTTTAAACAGGTAAATCCTTTCTCCATTAAAAAAAAAGTTTAAAAATCTAAAGTCAGACTTTATGTATAAGCCTTATATTCTCATTTTCTTTGAATGCAAAATACCCTCTTGTTTATGAAAGGAGCAGGTGCTCCAGTGGTGTGCTGAAGATGACCTGCACAAGCTCACGTGATGCAAATAGGGACATATCATCCCAAAGATGCATTCACTGATGTCACATTGGACACTTAAAATAAACCACAATGGGAGAATTTACACCATGGAAATTGGCAAACACTACAGATCAGAGTTTGTTTTAGTTTTTCTTTTTCTTTCTTTCTATTTTTTTTTTGAGAGTCAGCTGTTAAATATCAGCATGATACTGGGTGCTTATATAAGACAATTTTAAAAATTGATCGTTGATAAGTACAAAAAAAAAAAGAAAAAAAATACTCGTAATCTTACCATTTGGGGATCCCTGCCTTGTCAATGTTTCAATGTTTTCCCTCTTATTTTTGTATGCTAACACACATACTCACACATTGAAACACACGGTCATTGTAAAGTAATGGACGCATTTTGAACAGATATCACAAAATATTTCCATGTGAATGGGTATCATCCTTTGAAATAATCATCTGATGAGTCTGAATGTCTCTTCCAAGAATGATTCCATGGCTCTAAATACTTTTGGATCTCCTGTGTTGTGACTGTCACAGAACCAGTTTAAGAGACCCACAATGAAATCACATCTGATTTTCTTAAGGCTAAATTAGAATTCCCAGATTTATCACTTAATTTATACAGGAAACTTGACTCTAAATGAAATGTTTTTTGTTTTTTGTTTTTTCCCCAAATATAGCTGTAAAATGAAGACTGAAGCTATTCAAAACAATGTTTTCCAAACCCCAAAGACAACTTTGAAACACAGAAGTCATGTCATTTTGCAGGTGGTGGTGCTGGGATAACAGGCAGAGTAGGGCAGGGTGCTTGCACTGTGTAAGGGCCTTGCAAGTTGTCTATTCTGAAACAAAAATTCTTTTGGGGGTAAAATTTCTATTATGAATCTTAAACATCTATCACATTATTTTATAGATTCATCTTCTGTATGAGTGTATTTATGTATAAATAGTTGCAGATTTTAATAGATAATTTCAGCCCTGATTTATACATTTAATGCAACTCAAGTTATGTTTTACACATTTTAAGTTTGATAAAAATTCAAATGTATTTTCCTAAGCCCTTTTCTCCACGACTTTTAATCCCACGTGCATTTTAGAGGAAATGAATTCCGTGTGTTTCTTATTCCATACACTTAACTCATCAAACAATGTTTTGTAAGGACTCTTTGATATCCAAGAAGCTCTTTGAGTCTTTTTATGAGACTTTTTAAGCCCTTCTCCTCAGAAACAGGAAGTCGTGTTTGGCCAGGACCAAAAGAACTTGCATACCAAATGGTTTAAGTTCAGTTTGAAAAGGCCACACCACTGAACTTGGATAGGCTCTCAACCTGGCAACACATGTTCTCCAGTCCTAGAGGAAATGGCCATGTAGGGCTTGATCAACTCAGAGACCATGAATTAAAGAGTATATAGATAACATGTTGGAGTTGCTTAGAAATTTTAAGAGATGGCAGGATCATTTTCAAATGAAAAAAAAAAATCTTTCTAAATTCTTGAGGTTTCACTTGCAGAAATTCTATTTACTTATTTATGTGTGTTTTATGAAAAATGACACTGCTGAGTGTGGAGATGCATCCTGTCTATGGCATCTCACTTCCATATGATCACATTCAAGGAAGAGTGCATAATTTGTTATTTCTGATTCTTTTTCTTCCCACACACTGCTTTCAACTTTCTGTTATTCTGCCACAATCACAAACCAACACCCAGTAGGGGTAAATTCTTCAGGGAAATGTTATTTTTTAATCCATGAATTCCTACAGCTCATTTGAACAGAGCTATCCATGTCCAAATTTTAAAGTGCCCTATTAGTTTGTGATTCTGTAAGTATGCTATAAGATGTTGGGAAAATCTTAGAGGTATGTATACATTTGCACATAAATTAAGGAAAGATAATTTCATTGAAGCCTAAACCATGCTGAAAAATAAATTAGATGCTCTTCATGTTCAGCGTCAAAATAACGTAGCTGCCGACATTCTCAGAGGATGAGAGATACATAAATAAACATATGTCCAGTTCAATACTAAATAATAAAACAGGTTTAAAAAAGTACAATTTGTGTAACTTTATCACCAACACTGTATAGCAAAGCAAGAGGAAAAGGACCATATTATATAATAGACAAAAAAAAATAAAAAACCTCATTTGAGGTCAGAAAAAAAATCTGCAAATTTTCTCTATCACACCTATATTGAAAAATATAAGATAAAAGACAAAAGAGGTTTTAATACAGAACCATCACTGTCATTACTGCTGTGTCCATAGGAAAGCATCAGCGAGTCTGTTTTCCCCAGTGTTCCCTCTCTGGTGTCAGTAAAATGACCATCAGGTCATGAATCATATAAGCTTACCTTTGGATATTTTCCAAATGCTTTCAAACCTATTATCTCATTTGACCCTTACAAAAAACCTCTAGGTGTGGATAAAATGGGTATTAGTATTGACATTTGACAAGAAGAAAGCCAGTCACGGGGAAGTTAAGCAACTTCCCTAAAGGTCATAAAGCTAATTAATGGCTAAAGGAAAAAGCTTTATGGATTATCGGTACTATGTGAGGACCTTTCCATGATTCCTTCAGAATGACCCTGCAGGATAGTTGCTATCGATCTGAGAGCAGGAGGCTGGAGTTCTGAGAGTTCCCAGGGTGTGATGGAGTCTGCATGACCAGTGAGCGGGTGGCGCCCTGACTCCAAAGCCCATCACCATGTTTCCTGCTTACATCTGAAACTGGAACTCTGTACATGTTTCTAACGGAGATACCTGTTCTGCCTTACTGGCATCCACCCTTGGGCACCCCTCACATTCCCAACCAGGTCGTGGAAGCCTCCATTTGAACTGCTCAAATGCATGTTTAAAGTAAACCCAAACTAATGGCATGAATTCATTAAGTTAGCTCTAAATGATACCAAAAGTGTTTTTATAGTTTGTGAATGGATACAAAACTATTTAAAAATAGATCATTAGTTGAACAGTTTAGAGGAGAACTAAAGTTATATAAAATCATAAGGAACAAAAGAGGCCCATCAGCTTCAGTGGAGGACATGTAAGGCTGCAGACAGGCCTGAGCTGCAGCCATGCCATCCTGCTGGGAGGCCCTGGATGCCCTTTCTGGCCACAGGATACAGGACAAGTCACCCACCTCAGTAACTCAACTGGAAGACAGGAACTTAAAAAATAGCAATAACACATGATGGGGCTGTTGAGGACGTTAAGTAAGTTAACTGAGTATCTGATACAAAGAATGCAGGTTGAAATGGTTGCAAAGAGGGGTTTTTTTGGTATATATATTTTTTCCTGTAGAACCTGAAATGAATGGGTATTTTAGCATTTACCCTCAAGATAACACTTGAAGAGAACATGAGTGGATCATGCATTGTAAGGGATTTATGCAAATAATAGTCATTTGACTATGATATCATCAACCTTCATCACAAAGTAACCAAGAAATACATCTTTGGGAAGGTCCAAATAGGGTCCAAAAGGTATCTTTCCACTGAGTCTAGGGGACCTACTCTGTCATGAAATGCAAAAGAAAACAACAAAACAGCTACAAAGGTAAGAAAGGATGTCGTGTGGACCTGCCATTTCGGGTCCAGGGAAAATAGGTAACAAGTTTAGCACGCACAGAAAAACAGGATTCCTTATCAAAGTAGAACGCAGAGGTACACGTTCTAAAAAACAAAAAAGAAAAGAAATGAAAACATTTGGAAAGGCCAGTATACATTGGTGACAAGTCTTAAATATGGATTATTCTTTTTAAGGGAAGAAAAAAAAAATGTTGCTTTTAATTCAGGCATTAAGAGTTGCCCAGTGGAAATCTCATGGAATTAAAGAAAAGGGAAGAGTGATCACTTTTTGAAATGAATGTTTCATTCATTCACACTGCAATCATTCATGCCATCAGCATCCCTTAAGTCCCGGTTAGAAGCAGGTCCTATACCCAGGGAAGGGAGGGAAAAATGTTTAACCAATGTTAGTAAGGAACGGGAACCCCATTCAAGGAGCTCACAGTGAAACAGGAGAGACAGACGAGCCAGTAGCTAACTCAAATGCAATGTAATAAGGAGCGTAAGAAAGGTAAATTCAAAGTGCTCTGAGAGTGGGAGGAAGTGACATTTGAGCTGAATCTTAAATAGTGAGCAAGAGTTCTCCTAGTTGAGAAAGAAGGAAAGAGCATTTCAGAAGCAACCGTGTGTGAAAAGATATAGAAATGGGGAAAGACACAGTGTGGCTTATTCACAAAATAAAAATATTTCGGTATTGTTAGAAACAGGGCATTTGATGAGGAACGTGTTAAAGAAAAATTATCTTGACATTTGCTGAGATGGTAAAAAAGAATTTATTCAAGATTATTGTATTCAAGCTCAGTTCCTAATATAGCAAAGACAGATGAGGATCCACAGCCTAGAAGCGGAGGGAGGGGTCAGTAGATGGAAAATTATGGGAGAGGGAGTCTTGTTACACTGGCCAAGGACTTAGATGCTGAAGGTAGGGGATGAAGAACCTGATCAGATATCAAGGGGGAGAGGAAGAGACAGTAGGATTCTTTGCTCATGCTGGGCTATGCAGACCAAAGACAAGGTGAGGGCCAAGGTCCAGGCTGAGCTGAGAAGGTTGACAACAGCCAGACTGAAGTTTGGTCAAGGAGAGAGTCTTTGTCAAATAACAAGATTTGAGCTCTGATGAAGATCTAAGCTCTGGGACAGGCTGCACGTATGATGGGTTGAATTTTATCATCCAGGAAAAGAGAAGCCATTTCAACATTTTGGGTTTTAGAAACATATTTTTAGAGATTCTTTTCATTTTAAATTATTTAAATTAGGAGTTTGGGATTGACAGTTACACACTATTATATATAAAATAGATAAACAACAAGGACCTACTATATAGCACAAGGAACTATATTCAATATCTTGTAATAAACTATAATGGAAAATAATCTGAAAAAAATATATATGTGTGCATATACATATATATAACTATATATATAGTCACTTTGCTATACACCTGAAATTAACACAACATTGTAAATCAACCATACTTCAAAGAAAAATTATTTTCTTCCTCATGGTATTTAGAAAAGAAAAAACTTACTAACCGAAGACCTGTGTCAGTCACACACCTATTTGAAACCATTAATTTCATAAGCAGTAATCAAGCTCTTTTTATATATGAGCTGCAAGCACCAGAAAACTAAGTGGAGGACCTTTTCTTCAAAGAAGTCAAAAGTCCAGGCCACACCCTTCTGAAATCCCAGTGAAGATGAACTACCTGGGGACCACGTGGGAAGGGCTTGTTGGAAGTACAGAATCATTTTGAAAGGTTGTTGAAAGTCAGCCAGGAAGTCCCCACTTGCAGAACCTGAGCTGGTCTGTGGGCTGTGGACCACTAACGACCTGCATCCTGCCCCTCCAGCCACTTCTCTCTTAGAAGACAGAGGGAAAGTCTCCCCTGGTACCCAAGTCCCTTCCCTTCCCCTCCCCTCCGGGTCACCTTGCCACAGTGCTGACTTTGACACCCCAGGCTTCCAGATAGCAGAGAATAAATTCCCCTCAATCTGGTAGGAAACCTGTATTAAAGAACGCAGGTCACTGGACCAACAAAATAGTGTGGCCAACAAAGACATACCTAAATGCATGAAGATGGAGTTTTGATGGTCATGCTGAACCTTACCCAATTGTCAGAAAACCAGAATAGATTGGGCAGCATTAAACAAACAAACAAAAAAAAAAGAAAACAATCATGGACTTTGGTATTTGGACACCTCTTTGGACACCTTTTATGTCAACATCTAGCTCTGCACCAGTCCTAGCTGTATGACTCGAAGGTCCTCAGTAGGTCCAAAATCCATTTTCTTTATCCGTGACATGAAAATGATAACACCTAATTTGTGGTTTGCTGTGACTGAATTAGATGATCCTTCAAAAATTCCTAATACCTTTCTCATGATAGACATTCAGCCAATGTTCATCTCTCAGATGTGGAGCTGGGTCACATTTGCATCTATTCAGTCCCTTTGTCTGTCTCTTTTCTTCCAAGTGATTGCACTAGAAGACTGGAAGCAATCTCCCTACTTTTAACACAGGAGCCCAGTTCTCTTGTGTTCAGAGCCCATGGGACCTTCTCTGAATTCTGGGGCAGAACAAACACTCCGTTGAAAAACAATTCTTTCCTCCCACCTCTCACACTACATGGATCCACCCTAGACAATAAAATAAGAAAAGTCTCAGGAGAACTGAAAATGAATTTTTAGAAAGAATAAGTGAAAAAATAAGAGTTTAAAGAGGGAGTCTGCTCAATTCATAATTGAAGTGTGAAAACTATAACAAGCAAACACAGCATTAAGTGCATGGATATTAAAACTATGGACCAGGGTTTCCCTGGTGGTGCAGTGGTTGAGAGTCCGCCTGCCGATGCAGAGGACACGTGTTCGTGCCCCGGTCCGGGAAGATCCCACATGCCGCGGAGCAGCTGCGCCCATGAGCCATGGCCTCTGAGCCTGCGCATCCGGAGCCTGTGCTCCGCAACGAGAGAGGCCACAACAGTGAGAGGCCCGCGTATCGAAAAAAAAAACAAAACAAAACTATGGACCATGCTTTCCATCCATTGTATTTGTGAGGTCTCCTTGAAATGGTCTATAAAACCTGGGAACCTGGGCAGCTTTCCCTAGGGGATCTAGGGGACCCATAAAGTGTTGCAGCTGATACTGGTAAAAAAAAGGTCATATGGAACCTTAGAAATTACAGCTTGATTTGGCCAGTGCTTATTGCCTGTGTAATGTACAGAAACAGTAAAAGAGAAAAGCACAAGTTTCCATCTGTGCCACATTAGAACGCCATGCATGAGGAGAAGAGACATTTTTCATTGAAAATGGTGGCAGCCCCATAGACCTTCTTCCTTTGATATCCTATGCTACCACACATGATACAGCATAAACAGACTGACAATAAATATGAATCTTTACAGTCCTGAAAGCTGAAACATTCCAACACTCACACCTCCACCAAATATACCTTCCAAAACATGAGTTAAATCAGGTAACCATTATTCTCTCTCTCTCTCTCTCTCTCTCTCTCTATTGTTCTCTCTCTTTCTCTGATTTTCAAGTTGATTCATTGTGTTTTCTTTTCCTCTTTAGGGACAAAAGAAAAAAAAATCCCTCCAAAGAAACCTCTGGTGTGCACAGTTCTCTGTGATACTTAAGGTCGATGGCAAAGCACACTTGGAAACAAGGCAGGAACATAAAAACACAGTTACTGGCCATTGAAGAGTTAAGTCTTCATTTTATATTCTGAAGCTCTGCTGAGTTTCTGAAGTCTCAGATTCCCTTTAAGCCTCAGCCTGAGTGATAGGAAAGGAACCCTATCCTGCCTTATCTACAGCCATTTGGAAGGTGAGAAAGCAGGATAAAGCAGATGGCCATCCATTCTGAACAGGGATTTTAACAGCTTTTTTTGTCCTGGCTGTTTTAGCAAGCCTGGTGGCTAGGCAGAGTTTCGAGAGCTTTGTTATTCCATCAGGGACTTTTCAAGAAGTCAAGTGAAAAGGAGAGTCAAGTTAAAACAAACAAACAAACAAGCCAAAGAAAAGAAAAACCCAATCCATTTTAAGTTTCCAGAAGTGAGAGAGCTAGGAGTGGGGACCACTGTCTCTCTCTCCTTCCACCTAAATATTACAGAAGTGCTTCTTTCCTCTGCAAACACACACTTTGTATTTGAAAAACAAAAATCCTTTGCTGCATTTGAGACCTGAGATTTCCATTTTCGTTTGGTTGAGCTCATGATGGCTCCTAAAGGATGTTATTAGACTTGAGCTGAAAATTTCCTTGGAGATCATCTCTTAAATTAAGTCATAAAGAGGTTAAATATACCCAAGACTATGCAGTTGGGAGTAGCAGAGCTACTATATTTTACAGCAAAAGGGAAAAAAAAAAAGGGAAGAGGCTTTTGGAATCAGTTTAAATCATAGCGCTGGTGCACACAACTTGTGTAATCTGGGGGAAATTATTTAAATTCTCTGAGCTTCAGTTTCCTTACCCATAATAGTGTAAGGTTGCCATGAGAATAAATGTGACCTCTGTATGTGGATGCTCTGTGTTGACTGGTCTGGGGATTGTCTTAAGGCTGCGAACAAGACTTTAAAACATATTTTGTGTAGTTTCAGTCTCCTTAGTTGAAATCCTGTGTTATCAGTGAGACAAACTGTCTCTTTGTTCTGGGAGAAGTGGCTTTGCTGGGTTAGAGCCCAACCACTGTTCTTTGGAGACTCCTTGCCCTTGACCTGGGTTTAGTTGTCTTTCCTGGCATTCCGGCCCCTGTGCAGGCCATCCTCGACAAAAGTGTTGATACAAGACAGCTTGACAAGGAAAATGGAAGCTGGGTTCAGCCTGTGAGCTCTAAATGTAGAGAAATCTAGAAGCAGCTAGATGGACTGTGTCAGGTTTCAGTGAATAAGGTCAACAGTGTATCAGCCAGCTCACGTCCTCAGCTCACATGGGGGCGCTGGTCCCAATTGTGAAGGAAGAGTGGGCAGCCATGGGAGGGGACGGGGTAGAGAAACTCCACCAAGGACACAGGATAGAGATGCCAAGAGCCGACCAGCAGAAGTCAAACAATGTCAGGAAAATGCAGGTGCTCCCTAGGGGTTCCTTAGGGACCTGAGAGGAGAGCACAGTGATCTTACCTGAACATGGGAAGAAATAAGATGTTCTTTCTCTTTTGTCTCCTCATTCCATTCTCTTAAAAGCTGACATTTAAAAAAAAAATTAAAAATAACTTTACACAGGAAATTCACAACCATTACCTGTTCTCCTTCCCTGCTGAAGACACAGCCTACGGTCTGGGAAGAGACAAACATTGTTGCTGCACCTGGATCAGGCGTAATAGACCCAGGTTCTGCTTCCTATAGGAAGAAAGATCCATCACAGGATGATCTCAGAGGACCTCAGTTCTTACCAGGAAGTTTCCCTGGTCTATCTCATCATAGTCCATCCACTTCTTATTTATTAATTGTTTTTCCAAGTAAGTGACCAAGCAGGGCAGGTAGTCTGAGAAATAGCACTGCATCAGACCTGGTCATTTGAAGCAAAATGAAAAGAGGTACTGGTCTTTTTCTAGTTTTATAAAATTATCTATTAAATTATAATGATAGTGAACTTAGGACACACCAGCCAATGATCAAATTTCCAGGGCCAGGTGAAGTATTTCATCCAAGCAAACTGGGAAATACAATCCACAGTCTCAAACTGGTCACTATTTTGACAAGTTTCAGACAAATTGAATATGTTTTCAGTGGTTTTGGTAACCCTCAATTCTTTACTTTGACAGGCAGAGAGCTCTTGAGCTGAGGTAAGTCTCAAATTATTTTTGCTTGTCAAATTCTGGTCACAAGTTTTTACCTAAATTTGTTATTCTTTCTAAAGTGCACCATTTAAGGGTATATATATCAGATATCACCATGGCTTTCACTTCTTTCTTAAAAGTTCTGTGATTAATACTTTGTATTAAACATTCTTATTCATAGTTATATCATTGTCAAATGTTTGAAGAAATGGTTCCATGAGAGAAAACAAAGAAAATGCAATAATTTTGAAATAGATAATATGTGTCAGTTAATTCCATAGGTACTTTGTAGCCATATACCATCTAATGTGCAAAGAGTTTCTGCAAAAAGTTTGTTTTCCTTTTATAGGTTAGAAAATAAAGTTAGGGAGTCTTAGTGAGAGTCTAGTAAATCCCAGAGATCTGATTTGAATCCAGGTTGTTCTGAATCAAAGATTCTTCTCTTTTCCTCTAAACCTCCTGGTCTTTCTATGAAAATCAATGTTTCTTTTTGCAACTAAGTAGAGAGACATTAAGTATGCTTTATTTGGCTTTTTAATAAAAAGGTGCTCTCTTTGATACAGACTTTTGGCAAAAGATTTATTTTTTTTTCTCAACTTTAAATGTTGATAAAGCACTGATCTGCCTCAAAGGAATATTAAAGTGTTTCATTAAAGGTTTTATTATTCCTAAGAATCTTCAAGTGTATACATCATGGTGAAAGTATAAATGCCTCATTACTGTTTTTCTTAAAGAAGCCTAAGAATTTGGTAACTACAGAAGGAATGCATATGTGAATTTTTACTGTGCAACCTCCCAGCGATCCAATTATATTCCAATAGTCACGTATAGATTTGAGCCATTTAAAAATAAGTCATGAGACTAACACTGTAGCAGAAAGATTTATACCATTTGTCTAACTTCAACATGAAAAGTGACTGCCTGCACCCAAGATAGACTAAATAAGTAGTAGGGTCCAATGTAAAGTGAAAATATAAGCCTCTTTTTCAAAAGGAATTAGGAATTTCAAGATAATGAGAGCAGAACGTTAAATCCGACACAGGGTCTTTGACCCTGGGGCTCTGTGTGACTGTGTAGGTCACACACCTTGAAGCTGCCCTGCCTGACCCTATGGAGAGAGGAGCTGCCTCTTGAAGTGAGGTCTAGGACCTGAGTTCAAGTCCAGCATGGCCCTTCCCTCACTCACAGCGTCATCAATTGACTGCTGCTCTCTGAGCCTGTTTCCTCATCTGTATTCTGAGAATAAGTATTTCCCTCTTAAGGTTAGTTTTAGGATTAAGATAAGACAATGAGTACAATGTTTGGTCATCAACACTATGTCACACCCAGCATAACTTTTGTCCTTAATAAATTGTGTATATGTTTCAATTATTTTAAAACTGGCCAGAGGAAATGCCAGAGGGAAAGAAACTAGTGTCTTATTCTCCTTCCCATCCATTATGAGACTTGTTATGGTAGCAGCAATAAGTGGGCATGAGAGAATATTTGCTGATTTTCACATGGTTTTCTATTTGGTATCTCTATTTATTTATTTATTTATTTTGCGGTACGCGGGACTCTCACTGTTGTGGCCTCTCCCGTTGCAGAGCACAGGCTCCGGACGCACAGGCTCAGCGGCCATGGCTTACGGGCCCAGCCAC
Organism: Tursiops truncatus; assembly: GCF_011762595.2. NCBI lineage: Eukaryota > Metazoa > Chordata > Mammalia > Artiodactyla > Delphinidae > Tursiops > Tursiops truncatus. The sequence continues at coordinate 84,439,135 of NC_047047.1, read as the reverse complement.
TCCGTGGCATGTGGGATCTTCCCGGACCGGGGCATGAACCAGCAACCCCTGCATCGGCAGGCAGACTCTCAACCACTGCGCCACCAGGGAAGCCCTGGTATCTTTATTTATATAAAATAAATGTAGACCTAAAAATTGAAATTCTACTTAATTATTTTACTCCATTGCTGATCTTTATAAAGTTGCATTTTCTCTTCTATACTCAGCATGCTTTTGGCTATCTTTGCCAATTCCATTTTCTACCAATAAATACAGTAATTTAAAAAGAAAGAGCAGCAGACATACAAAATCTTTTCGAGCACAAACCAGCTACGCTTCGTTTAAACAAAGGTCTTATTGACAAATACCAACATCTGTAGACACCAGTATCCTCATTTGTAAGAGGCAATTCTTGTTTTTTTCCCCCTAATTATGCTCTAACAAATGCTGAAGATTCATGAAGTCCCCTCACACAGCCTACAGACTAAGAGGAAGGCAATGGAGGCCAAGGTGGCAGCTTTAAGTATTCTCCACTCCAGGTTCAACACATTGTACATGGGTGAAATACTACCCTAAATGTTAACTAGGGTCTTCCAGCCATCCAGCTGTCTCATGCACAATACACTTAACACACCAGGAACACCAGTGTATTAGTCTGGTAGGGCTACCATTACAAAGTACCACAGACTAAGTGGCTTAAACAACAGAAATTTATTATCTCCCAGTTCTGGAGACTGGAAGTCCGAGATCAAGGTGTCAGCAGGGTTGGTTCCTTCTTAGGCTGTGAGGGAGACTCTTCCATACTCTCTCCTTAGCTTGTGAATGATCACCTGTTCCCTTGTGTTTTCATGCCATCTTCCCTCTATGTGTGTATGTCTCCAAATTTCTTCTTCTTATAGGAACACCAGTCATATTGGACTAAGACCCTCTCTAATGATCTTATTTTGACTTACTATGTCTGCAAAGATTTATCTCCAAATAAAGTGATATTCTAAGGTACTAGGGGTGAGGACTTCAGCATGTGAATTTTGAGGGGACACCTTTCAAGCCATAATATGTCACAGCAGAATCTCCAAGACTGAAAGGAGTTAACTTTGGCTTTACATTTTCAAAACCCTAATCCTGACTTGGACGGAGGTGTGAGAGGGAAGGACCTACGTGGATAGGGGGAAAAAAAAAAAAAAAAAAACAAAAAAAAAACCTTTAAAGACATGGTTGGAAGAAAGAGAAAACATTCACAAAGCTGTGATTTAAGGTTCTGGCAGAATTGACAGGAGGTTTGTAGAATCCAGGGAGAGCACTAGGTTGAGACCCACAGAAGTGGCAAGACATCAGCATAAAGATGGTCATGTCAACAGGTCTTTAGGACCCACTGGGAATTCCCCCCAATACACCATGACACAGGGGCAGCCAAGAGTGTCTCAAAAATAAATGTGTTTGTCCCTTTCTCAGTTTTCTCCTCTGTGAAATGAAACAGTTGGTCCCCAAGGCCTTTAAACCTGAAAGTGCTGTGATCCAAATAGTCACTGTGTCCTATGTTGAAAAGCAATGCTATAGATTATTTTCACAATTAGATTTCTCTTCCATTTAAAAAATTATATCCTAGTGAAAGAAGAATCTTCCTGTAAACTCAAGCTCTTTCTAGCATCAGCCAAATGAATTAGAACAACAGGTAGATTAGTAATCTATTAAGGGAAGTGTATAATGAACAGATTTAAGGACTCTGGGAGGATGCAGAGAGAATGGCAGATGGCAGGATGGCGCAGTAACACCTAAAAATAAAACAAGAGAGGGAGAGGGAGAGGGAAAGGGAGAAAGGGAGAGAGAGAGCAAGTGAAAAAGAGCAAAAACGAATAATAAAAAGATTCAATAGAGACAAACTTTTCTGTGAGCTTTGACAAAGACTCTCTTTTGACCAAACTCTAGCCAGTCCCCTCTGAGCCATCTTCAAGACTAAACCTCAATCTGGGCCTATAAGGACCTGAGCAAACATTAACATAGTTTTTAACAACTCAAGTCCACATCCCATGGATGAGCCTGGGCCTCCTTAAAGTGCCTGAAAAATCTCCCTGCTGTCAGAAGAGCTGACTCTCATGCCAGCCTATGTTGACGACAAGGTCCCAAGTCCCAGCTTCTGCCAGAGGGCAGGAGCCCCACTTCAATACATGCCAGATGGGTTTCACATGGGCCAAGCCCCTCTTAGTATTCTGTGTACTTTTCACATCCCTGATGCTCCTGAGCCCCTTCTCCCCTCCCCCACATTCCCCAGTTCTCTCTTTAATACTCTCAGTCACCTCTGTACAAATGCAAGTGGAGTTCAGTTCACGCTGGACTCATTCTCTCACTGCAACAGTATATCACTGATTAAAATCTTTCCTTTCCACTTAAACTAGTGTCCGCCATTGTTTATCTTTGTCTGGGGTCAGAGAAAATCAGAGGGCATCATTCTGCTGGGGAGCCTCAGCCTCAGAGCATCCAGACCCAAGCTGCATTTCTGTTCAGAAATAGCAGGACCCTGGGAAGACCAAAGTCCAGGCTTCTCCTGGCCATGCACATTGAGTGCGCTTCAACCTGGGCACAGCCTACTTACACTGGACCTGTGGCCACAAAGAGGCTTTGCCTTTTATTCTAATAGCTCAAGGTGTTGGTTTTTCTGTGGTTAGAAGACCAAGGATGGAGTTGTATTGCGAAATGATTAATAAGAGTAGGACATAAATATTATGATTTCTGGTTTTTTTTTTTTTTTTCCAACAACTTGATCTAATTGTTTATCTCAGCTCAATAAAGTGAGACATGAAATTGATTCAGGGTCATGTTTACATTGATTTAATGGAAGTAAATTTTCCAGATTTAAGAAGCACAATATATCTGGAGGGAAGATGGAAAAGATCCCTCTTGTAGTTTCCAATGCCTAAGGGAAAAGTAGATTTAACCCACCAAGACACCAGCCTTACCTAATTAGGACACAACCCTGCCTGCTGGAGGCTTGCTATGCTTGGGCAGAGAACAGTCCCAGAGGCTAGGGATCATGCCCACCATGGCCAGCTCCACAGGAAGACTCACACTGGCTGAGTGAGTGCTAGCCCCAGAACACGTGTCTCCAGGCTTCCCTCAGAATACAAACACCCACAAATGCAAGTCATTCTTTCTGTTAAAGAGAGTCTTTTAAAATGTTGCATTGTCCAAAATATTTTGTACAGAAGAGTCATGCTGAGAAACCTGTAGACAAGAGATTCTTTAGTCAGATAGGTGGAAAATCCTCCCCAAGCATGGCAGCCTAAAGAACTGGATACCAAAGACAGACCCATAATCTTTGATGGACAGAGACTCTGGAGAGAACCCAGAGTATGAGAGACTGCTGGGTGTTTTAGATTCCCATCTCCTCCAGGATAAAGATTTCCAAAGTTATCATCACTCAGAACCTGTTCCAGCGACTTAAATTCTCTTAGCCTTATTTTCCACACTTGTGATGTTACCGAAGGAGCAGAGCATCTTTATATCAGTGCATTTATGTGGTGGTTTAAAGTCATTCCTCGTGGGGCTTGTCTGATGATTCTTGCACATCCTACTCTCTCCTGGCACAGAAATATCTGTGAAGAATAACCGTCTGGGTCCTTGTCACTATCATCATTCACATATGATATGATGGGGAGGTGAAAATATATTGGGTTCATAGAGGTACCAGCTCAATGGTCCTGCTGACCATGAACGGTCTCCATCTAACCTCAGTGGACTCTGCAACTGACCCACAATCCATTCTGGTACTTCCAGCACCTTCCTTTAATCCAAGATTTTCAGCAGATCCATTCCTAGCAACCAAGCAGGGAAAATAGGCCAGGGCTATATTCTGGAATGCTTAAGCTATTGACAAAACCAAGTGGTTAGAACAAAAAAGGAAAAAGAGAAAAGCTTCTTGATTAGGATACCACAGATTTATAGAATTCTAGAGTTGTAAAGGCTCTCAAGAGCCACCTCCTCCCCTGCCTTCTAATCCCACCTGAGGCTGGAACCTATCAGACGACAGCTCCCCCATGGAACCACCTGCCTATGTTGCAGTGGATCCTCAGAGGAGGTGGAGCCCTGGTCCCAAAGAAAATAGATGTGGTCAAGGGTTAGTTACTTTCTAATAATGCTCTCTACACTGTCTTTAGAAAGAAACTTCCTGCATTCCAATGGCCCATGGTCTCAGAGAGAGAGGTTTACCTTTTGGTGCTTTGAGGCACCTCAAAATTAAGTTGAACTAAGCTGACTCAGGTACAGAATAATCTAGCCCAGTGGATTTAGTGCACTGATTGGCTGAACACAGAACCAGGATGAATGTCAGAGGCATGCCACAGGCATATATTCAAAGGTTAAACGGTGAGCTCTCCCGACTTGGACGACTGCAAAGGTCATAAAAGTTGCTGCTTTCCCATTTCTCCCTGAGAACCTTCCAAATGGGTAACCAATCTATCCAACTGAAATATTTTTGAAGTGGCACTAAACTGGTATGTTTCAGACTGGAGCTATGTGTTACATTGATTCCTAACTGCGTGGCACTGGGACTACTCTATCAAGCTCAGCATTAATGTGGGCCACAGGGCCACTGAATTGATTATTGTGCTGGCTGCTGGATTATTTCCATTCCCTCTGTGCTCGTTTTACTCTGAATTCTTGGGCTCATCTCCCTCTACCTTAATGGTAAGTGCTACTGTCCACTGCTGGTATACTACCTCCCATCTCTATTTCTCACTCTTACCTGTTATATAGTGGGTTTTAATGCATTATCTTCGAGGACTGGAGACAAACCCCCAACTGGTAAGTAGAGCCATGCATTTATTCTGGTTCCATCTTACTTTGTATTTGTTGTATGTATTTGTTGTATGGTACATGAATCCACAATCTTCAAGTTCCTTTGAGCTTTCCTAACCACGTTTGCTCTATGTTGGTTAATATCTTCTAGGGTCTGATTAACAATCCTGACCTTCTGGACTGCACTCTTTAGTGAAGGGCCCATGACATCACTGGTCACAGAGTGTCATTCATGGTCCAGACTAGAGCACTGCACAGGAGCCACCACATTTGTTGTTCTGACCATTCCCTTTCTCTCCAGTCAATTTGGAGAATTGAGCCCTAATGACCTCCTGCCACACTGGGAAGTTTAAAGGGACAGGGAGCAAATCTTCTAGACTAAATCATGCACAGGAGATGGTGCCCCTGGGAATAGCCTTCCTCTAGTCTTGTCCTATCTCTCATAAGAACTTTCTCCTTCCCTAATAATTCCACCTGAAGGGCTATATAACAGCTCTTCCAGAAGAAAAGAATAATATCACTCATTCATTCATTCAACAAAGATTTGTAAATGCTTCTAAGTTCTTTGATTTTTGTCTGTAATTTTTCATTTGCTTCTAGTTCAATCTTCTTAAATGAGTTTGTCTTGATCTTGACACTAGCTCACCTTGACTTCTTTGTACCCCAGAACAAGCATTGACAACATCACCCTGCAGGATGAGGGATGTTGCCTGTGGTCATGGCATGGCAGGTACCATGTGACAGATGTAGGGATCTCACACTGCTTGCCTCACCACTAAGTCCTCTGTAGGACTGAGCCTAATGTTTTGCCTTAGAATGGTAACTTTGCAATCAAATGTAAAAATTAAGAATGTAATATACAAATCTTAAATAAAATAATATTTTTCTTTTTGGTCATTTCTGTAACAATATCCTACCAAACTAGGCACAATGTCCCGTGAAACTTTCACTCCCTCAAACAAAGGAACAGTTCAGTATCAGCTCTATTTCATTTTCTGGCCTCAAACTCAAGTTATGTACCATATTAACTGCAAACAGCAGGGTCTTAATCATTCTTAGTTGCCAAATAGCCTAGCAAATTACATATTGTATTGGCTCTGGGTACTGAAAGAGGAAATAAATGCCTGTGTTTATGTGGAAAATATGACCATATCACATAATTGGGGGTATTTAATTTTCTTCATGAATATATAATTTCCACAATGAGAATGATGGGTATTGCTTGAGAATTCTTCAGAAAAAAAAAAAAAAAAAAGAATAACAGATTTCCCAAAAGTGTTAGAAACTGATCAGTGATTAGAGGCAATTGCTTTTATTAGCACCAAAATAGAGCAAAATAATCAAGGTATTCATTTGTTTTCAACCATTTTGTTCCCATATGGTATTTCCATTAAAGCAGCCTAAAGTTACTTAACATTCAAATCTGCATTGTGGGGAGAGCCATACTCCTAGGCAAGACCAGCCCAATGGTGAGGCATATGGGAGATTCACTCCTTTTCTCTGAGCAGATGGAGACCAAGCATGTCATAGAAATAATGTGTTTTGTCTATGGAGGGAGGATGCTGGCTGCTTTGTTCTTAGATGACATTGCTTGCCAAGCCTTCTGCTCAGGTTAGAACTTGTACATGTGGGGTTTCCACTGACTTTGTTTCTTTTGAAAAGGGTTTCCACAGTAGAGATCCAGAAACACAAAAATACTTGCTTTGCAAAGTTCCAAAAGTCCAAAGGTCACACGTGACCTTTAAATTCTTCCAAAGAGTGCAGTCTTTTCACACTGCAGGTCAATTTTATCTTACAACTTCCACAGAAGAGCGTGAGGCAGGAAGCAGGAGGCCCTCATACAGATGGAATAGTTGAACTCACCTCTTTTAGTCTATTCCAGCTGCTGGAAAAGAAAAAGAAAGGAAGAAACCACCATAGGTTGGGAATCTAGTAAACAACAGACATGTATTTCTCACAATTCTGGAGGCTGGAAGTACAAAAATCAAGGTATCAGCAGGGTGGTTTCTTCTGAGGCCTCTCTGCTTGGTTTGTAGATGGTTTTCTTCCCTGTGAGTCCTCACATTATCCTCGCTCTGTGTGTCTGTCTCCAGATTTCCCCTTTTCATAAGGACACCAATGAGATAGGATCAGGGTCCATCCTCATGACCTCATTTTAACCTGATTGCCTCTTTAAAGACCCTCTCTCCAAATATAGTCATATTCTGAGGTTCTGGGACTTAGGACTCCAACATAAAAATTTGGTGGGAACAAAATTTAACCTATAAAAAAAAAACTGCTTTTTAAATTAGTTTTTATGTAAATATTCTGTGAGTGGATTAAATGATTCATTTATTAAATATAAAAAATGAAAATTACCGTAATTTTGTATCCTTGCTTTGGACTTAAGAATGTTACTGTGGAAGATTAGGAACCAAGATGGCGGAGTAGAAGGATGTGCTCTCACTCCCTCTTGTGAGAACACCAGAATCACAGCTAGCTGCTGGACAATCATTGACAGGAAGACACTGGAACTCATCAAAAATGTGCCCCACATCCAAAGACAAAGGAGAAGCCACAATGAGAAGGTAGGAGGGGTGTAATCACAGTAAAATCAAACCCCATAACTTCAGGGTGGATGACTCACAGACTGGAGAACACTTATACCACAGAAGTCCACCCACTGGAGTGAAGATTCTAAGCCTCACATCAGGTTCTCAACCTGGGGGTCCAGCAGTGGGAGGAGGAATTCCTAGAGAATCAGACTTTGAAGGCTAGTGGGATTTGATTGCAGGACTTCAACAGGACTGGGAGAAACAGAGACCTCACTCTTGGAAGGCACACACAAAGTAGTGTATGCATCAGGACCCAGGGGAAGGAGCAGTGACCCCAGGGGAAACTGAACCAGACCTACCTGCTAGTGTTGGAGGGTCTCCTGCAGAGGCGGGGGTGGCTGTGGCTCACTGTGGGGACAAAGACACTGGCAGCAGAAGTTCTGGGAAGTAATCCATGGCGTGAGCTCTCCCAGAGTCTGCCATTAGCCCCACAAATGAGCCCAGGTAGGCTCCAGCCCCACCCAACAACAGTCAAGTGGATTAAAGTTTTACTGAGCTCTGCCCACCAGGGCAACAGTCAGCTCTATCCACCACCAGTCCCTCCCATCAGGAAACTTGCACAAGCCTCTTAGGTAGCCTCATCCACCAGAGGGTAGACAGCAGAAGCAAGAAGAACTACAATCCTGCAGCCTCTGGAACAAAAACCACATTCACAGAAAGAAAGACAAGATGAAAAGGCAGAGGGCTATGTACCAGATGAAGGAACAAGATAAAACCCTAGAAAAACAACTAAATGAAGTGGAGATAGGCAACCTTCCAGAAAAAGAATTCAGAATAATGATAGTGAAGATGATTCAGGACTTCAGAAAAAGAATGGAGGCAAAGATCGAGAAGATGCAAGAAATGTTTAACAAAGAACTAGAAGAATTAAAGAAGAAACAAACAGATGAACAATACAATAACTGAAATGAAAACTACACTTGAAGGAATCAATAGCAGAATAATTGAGGCAGAAGAACGGATAAGTGACCTGGAAGACAGAATGGCGGAATTCACTGCTGCGGGACAGAATAAAGAAAAAAGAATGAAAAGAAATGAAGAAAGCTTAAAAGATTGCTGGGACAACATTAAATGCAACAACATTCATATTATAGGGGTCCCAGAAGGAGAAGAGAGAGAAAAAGGACCCGAGAAAATATTTGAAGATATTATAGTTGAAAACTTCCCTAACATGGGGAAGGAAATAGCCACCCAAGTCCAGGAAGCACAGAGAGTCCCATACAGGATAAACCCAAGGAGAGACATGCTGAGACACATAGTAATCAAATTAGCAAAAATTAAAGATGAAGAAAAATTATTGAAAGGAGTGAGGGAAGGATGACAAATAACATACAAGGGAACTCCCATAAGGTTAACAGCTGATTTCTCAGCAGAAACTTTACAAGCCAGAAGGGAGTTGCATGATACACTTAAAGTGATGAAAGGGAAGAACCTACAACCAAGATTACTCTACCTGGCAAGGATCTCATTCAGATTCGATGGAGAAATCAAAAGTTTTACAGACAAGCAAAAGCTAAGAGAATTCAGCACTACCAAACCAGCTTTACAACAAATGCTAAAGGAACTTCTCTAAGTGGGAAACACAAAAGAGGAAAAGGACCTATAAAAACAAACCCAAAACAATTAATAAAATGGTCATAGGAACATACATATTGATAATTACCTTAAATGTAAATGGATTAAATATTCTAACCAAAAGACACGGGCTTGCTGAATGGATACAAAAACAAGACCCATCTATATGCTGTCTACAAGAGACCTACATCAGACCTAGGGCCACATATAGACTGAAAGTGAGGGGATGGAAAAAGATATTCCATGCAAATGGAAATCAAAAGAAAGCTGGAGTAGCAATACTCATATCAGATAAAAATAGACTTTAAAATAAAGAATGTTACAAGAGACAAGGAAGGACATTACATAATGATCAAGGGATCAATCCAAGAAGATATAACAATTATAAATATATATGCACCCAACAGAAGAGCACCTCAATACATAAGGCAAATGCTAACAGCTATAAAAGAGGAAATCAACAGTAACACAATAATGGTGGGGGACATTAACACCTCACTTACACCAATGGACAGATCATCCAAAATGAAAGTAAATAAGGAAACAGAAGCTTTAAATGACACAGTAGGCCAGATAGATTTAATTGATATTTATAGGACATTCCACTCAAAAACAGCAGATTACAATTTCTTCTCAAGTGTGCATGGAACATTCTCCAGGATAGTTCACATCTTGGGTCACAAATCAAGCCTCAGTAAATTTAAGAAAAGTGAAATAATATCAAGCATCTTTTCTGACCACAACGCTATGAGATTAGAAATGAATTACAGGGAAAAAAAACGTTAAAAAAACACAAACACATGGAGGCTAAACAATACATTACTAAATAACAAAGGGGTCACTGAAGAAATCAAAGAGGAAATCAAAAAAATCCCTAGAGACAAATGATAATGAAAACATGACGATCCAAAATCTATGGGATGTAGAAAAAGGCATTCTAAGAGGGAAGTTTATAGCTATACAAGCCTACCTCAAGAAACAAGAAAAATGTCAAATAAACAATCTAACCTTTCACCTAAAGGAACTAGAGAAAGAAGAACAAACAAAACTCAAATTTAGCAGAAGGAAAAAAATCATAAGGATCAGAGCAGAAATAAATGAAACAAAGAAAACAATAGCAAAAATCAATAAAACTAAAAGCTCGTTCTTTGAGAAGATAAACAAACTTGATAAACCATTAGTCAGACTCATCAAGAAAAAGAGGGAGAGGACTCAAATCAATAAAATTAGAAATGAAGAGGAAGTTACAACAGACACCACAGAAATACAAAGCATCCTAAGAGACTACTACAAGCAACTCTATGCCAATAAAATGGACAACCTGGAAGAAATGGACAAATTCTTAGAAAGGTATAACCTTCAAAGACTGAACCAGGAAGAAATAGAAAATATGAACACACAAATCACAAGTAATGAAATTGAAACTGTGATTAAAAATCTTCCAACAAACAAAAGCCCAGGACCAGATGGCTTCACAGGTGAATTCTATCAAACATTTAGAGAAGAGCTAACACCCATCCTTTTCAAAATATTCTTAAAAATTGCAAAGGAAGGAGCATGTCCAAACTCATTCTATGAGGCCACCATCACCCTGATACCCAAACCAGACAAAGATACTACAAAAGAAAAAAAAAAAATTACGGACCAATATCACTGATGAATATAGATGCAAAAATCCTCAACGAAATACTAACAAACAGAATCCAACAACACATTAAAAGGATCATATGCCATGATCAAGTGGGATTTAACCCAGGGATGCAAGGATTCTTCAATATACATAAATAAATCAATGTGATAAATAATATTAACAAACTGAAGAAGAAAAACCATATGATCATCTCAATAGATGCTGAAAAATCTTTTGACAAAATTCAACATCCATTTATGATAAAAAGTCTCCAGAAAGTGGGCATAGAGGGAACCTAGCTCAACATAATAAAGGCCATATATGACAAACCCACAGCAAACATCATTCTCAATGGTGAGAAACTGGAAGCATTTCCTCTAAGATCAGGAACAAGACAAGGATGTCCACTCTCGCCAGCATTATTCAACATAGTTTTGGAAGTCCTAGCCATGGCAATCAGAGAAGAAAAAGAAATAAAAGGAATACAAACTGGAAAAAAAGAAGTAAAACTGTCACTATTTGCAGATGAAATGATACTTTAAATAGAGAATCCTAGGGGCTTCCCTGGTGGTGCAGTGGTTGAGAGTCCGCCTGCCAATGCAGGGGATGCGGGTTCGTGCCCCGGTCTGGGAAGATCCTACATGCCACGGAGCAGCTGGACCTGTGAGCCATGGCCGCTGACCCTGCGCTTCCGGAGCCTGTGCTCCTCAACGGGAGAGGCCACAACAATGAGAGGCCCACGTACTGCAAAACAAACAAACAAACAAACAAACAAACAAAAATAAAAGAGAGAGAGAATTCTAAAGATGCCACCAGGAAACTCCTAGAGCTAATCAATGAATTTGGTAAAGTTGCAGGATACAAAATTAATGCACAGAAATCTCTTGCATTCCTATACACTGATGATGAAAAATCTGAAAGAGAAATTAAGGAAACACTCCCATTTACCATTGCAACAAAAAGAATAAAATACCTAAGAATAAACCTACCTATGGAGACAAATGACCTGTATGCAGAAAACTGTAAGACACTGATGAAAGAAATTAAAGATGATACCAACAGATGGAGAGATATACCATGTTCTTGTATTGGAAGAATCAATATTATGAAAATGACTATACTACCCAAAGCAATCTACAGTTCAATGCAATCTCTATCAAATTACCAATGGCATTTTTTACGGAACTAGAACAAAAAATCTTAAAATTTGTATGGAGAAACAAAAGACCCCAAATATTCAAAGTAGTCTTGAGGAAAAAAAACGGAGTTGGAGGAATCAGACTCCCTGATTTCAGACTATACTACAAAGCTACAGTAATCAAGACAATATGGTACTGGCTACAAAAGAGAAACATACATCAATGGAACAAGATAGAAAGCCCAGAGACAAACCCACGCACCTATGGTCAAGTAATCTATGACAAAGGAGGCAAGGATATACAATGGAGAAAAGACAGTCTCTTCAATAGGTGGTGCTGGGAAAATTGGACAGCTACATGTAAAAGACTGAAATTAGAACACTCTCTAACATCATACACAAAAATAAACTCAAAATGGATTAGAGACCTAAATGTAAGACCAGACACTATAAAACTCTTAGAGGAAAACATAGGAAGAACACTCTGACATAAATCACAGCAAGATCTTTTTTGATCCACCTCCTTGAGTAATGGAAATAAAAACAAAAATAAACAAGTGGGACCTAATGAAACTTCAAAGCTTTTGTGCAGTAAAGGAAACCATAAACAAGACAAAAAGACAACCCTCAGAATGGGAGAAAATATTTGCAAATGAATCAGTTGACAAAGGATTAATCTCCAAAATATATAAATAGCCCATGCAGCTCAATATTAATAAAAACAAACAACCCAATCCAAAAGTGGGTAGAAGACCTAAGTAGACATTTCTACAAAGAAGACATACAGATGGCCAAGAAGCACATGAAAACCTGCTCAACATCACTAATTAGAGAAATGGAAATCAAAACTACAATGAGGTATCACCTCACTGCAGTTAGAATGGGCATCATCAGAAAATCTACAAACAACAAATGCTAGAGAGGGTGTGGAGAAAAGGGAAGCCTCTTGCACTGTTGGTGGGAATGTAAATTGATACAGACACTATGGAGAACTGTATGGAGGTTCCTTAAGAAACTAAAAATAGAATTATCATATGACCCAGCAAACCTACTACCGGGCATATACCCAGAAAATACCATAATTCAAAAAGACACATGCACCCCAATATTCATTGCAGCCCTATTTACAACAGCCAGGTCATGGAAGCAACCTAAATGCCCATCGACAGACAAATGGATAAAGGTGATGTGGTACATATATACAATGGAATATTACTCAGCCATAAAAAGGAATGAAATTGGGTCATTTGTAGATATGTGGATGGATCTAGAGACTGTCATACAGAGTGAAGTAAGTCAGAAAGAGAAAAACAAATATTGTATATTAAGACATATATATGGAACCTAGAAAAGTGGTACAAATGAACCCGTTTGCAGGGCAGAAATCGAGACACAAATGTAGAGAACAAATGTATGGACACCAAGTGGGGAAAGCCACGGGGGGGTGGGGATGGTGATGTGATGAACTAGGCGATTGGGATTGACATATATACACTGATGTGTATAAAATTGATGACTAATAAGAACCTGCTGTATAAAGAAAATAAATTCAAAAACATTTAAAAAATTAAAAAAAAAAGGCACTGTGCTGTTTCTCCAGAGTTCAAAATTCTCATAGGTCCTAGGCTTTGTTAGCACACAAGATGCCTTTAGTTTACATTGGGCACAGGACCACACGTCCTGCATGCCTGAGCATTTGTGACTGGTGAAAATGAAAACGTGCTTGATTTAGTGCATGGCTGTTTTGGCGTGTTCAGGAACCTTCTCATCTTCTGCCCTTGATTGATAAAACCTCCCAGGGAAGCTGCACCGCACAAAGGCAGGGGTGGGGTCCAGACCCAGGTTCACATCTTGTCTTAAAGAAACTACCTCATGGGCTAACTTTGGATCCATGACTTACCCCATGTGGGATGCAGGTTTCTCACTGAGCTCCCTATGATAATTTCAAGAGCTAACCTGTAAAGTTTCTGAGACAGAGCACACATTTGACGAGATCTAATCTCTAGCCTCATGTCTCAGTAAGTGGAATAATAACAGGTACCTTTCATTGGGTCTGCTAGTTCCCCGGGGCTTTATATGCATTATCATATATAATCATTACAATCATCCAGCAAGATATATATTATTACACTGTTATATATGAGGAAACTTAGTCTCAAAGAGATAACATATAATAGTTCTTTTTTACAAATGGAGCTGGAATTTGAACCCTGGTTTATAAGATTCATGGCCTTTCCAAACAGACTACCTTAACCTGGAACCAGTTTTTTTGTTTGCAAATTCCCTTTTTGTTTTTCTCCCACATTATGTATTTCTAAAAATTAGTCAAAATTGGTAAAAATTTAAGGGATTTCTATCTATTACTAGAGATTGTGTAGGTAAATTATACTGCTAGGCATTATAGGATAAGTACCCTTTAAATGCAACACACATGCACACACACACACACACACACACACACTCACACACTCACACACATTTAGACAAGCTTACAGTACAGAGAGTTGATTCCCATATGTGATTAGGACAGCTACTTAGAGAGAAAACGTTTGAGCAGATCCTGGACAATATTTATATAGTAGGAATTTGGAACCACGGGTGGGTATAGAAGTAGATTTCAAACAGAAGAAATGATGTAGATAACAATGTCACTATTTAAATCCACCTCATGGTCTGCAGGTAAGAAGGAGATTTGGGTCAATTTGTGAGACTTTTGAACACAAAACAATAGCACAAATTTGGGGTTTGATGAGCCTCCAGGGGTCCTATATCTGCTCTCACCAATACGTTCACCTTTCAACTCCCTTGTCACCTACTGTACCTGCCCACCTCCCATTACTGTCATAGCACTTAGTATGATAGTGTTCCCACAAGTTAATAGATGAAAACACCCCTTCATTTGAGATATCCAGACCCTCTTCTAAACAGCTATTTTATTCAACTATGTGGACCAGAAAGTGAAGAAGCCTCTGAAGTTACAATTTTATAACTAAAATACAAGTCTCAATCAGCTATACCATGCCAGGAAATGTGCTAGCATTTTCACATAGTGTGTCTTAAATCCTTTCAACAAACCCACAGGTAAATTTTATCATCTTCTATTAGATTGTAAAATCTGCTTAGAGATGTTGTTTAATGATATAAAAGCTTGGCAAAGGTACACACAAATTCTCAACTTTCTTTAAGCAGGGCAGGTGTTGGAAGAATAAACATAAGCATAACATATCCTCATGCCAGACATCCACCTCTGACTTGAGCACTTAGAATTTTGTCAGTAGGTTATAGAAGAATGTAGAAAGAGAAAGCATGTTATATTTTTTAAATATGCTAAAACCGGGGGGCCCAGGATTTCTCCAAAACGCATCCATGTACCCGTTGTTGTTTTTTTTTTTTTTCTTTATCTTTCGTCTATCCATATTTTCCTCCTAGGTGCTTTCATCCATTTCTCATCAATTTCTATGGCTTCAAATAATAGGTACAGACTGTAAACTCCCAAGTTTATAATACTAAATTCTGAACAAAGTCTTCCTGCTTCTGATAAGATGAAAGACAGTCCAGTCAAGAGTGCTGCTTCCTGGTTTTAACTGGTCCTGTGAATACGATGTGAGTGTCGTCAGCGGTGTCTGGGGCAGATGGAAAATGAGGCCATTATGAAGCCTCCTCATTACTCCTTGTCAGTGCTGAGTTCCATTAGGAAAATTAATATATTGACTGTTTCTCTTGAGATAAATCCCAAGAAAATGACCCATGCAAAAGCAGGTTTCAGAATGTCTAATATTTATGATATATCTGATGGTAGTTTTGGAATATCTGGTGTCCAAGAATCCAGGAGTCTCTGTAACCTTGACAACCCAATCCTGATTTGCTGGCATTAATGCCAGCTCTCCTGTTAGAAAGCTCCCTAACAAGCAGGGGTGGAGTTTGTCCACAAGAGAATACTTTATAGTTGCATAACTGCCACCAAAGCCTCATTTATCATTTTAATAAACTTTCCAGGAGAGACGAAGGATTTCCCTAGATCCTCTTTATCTTTGGCATGGAAGCATAATGGGTAATCAAGTATGGATCAGGGTTAGGCCCGTGTTAATCCCTCTTAATCCCCATGTGAATATTTTATTTTTATTAATAATCACACTAAAACCGCTGAGCATTGTTTTTCTTAATGATGTGTTTGTTTAGAGGAGGAAAGCCTAGTCAAATAATAAAAGTTTAAACCCAAAGTGCAGGTCGAATAAACAGAGCAGATCATGAGAAAACCAAAGATACAGACGTCCACATATTCTGAAAAATGTAATCTTAATCTTGTAAGAATCTGAAGGAGGAAAAAGGGATTGAGTCCTTACTGAGTCTCTGTGACAGGTCAGATGCCTTGTACATGTGACTTTATTTCATGCTACAATGTCACAGGGTACATTTTGGCTTCTGAATGGTAAGGTAAAGAAGCTCAGGCTCAGAGCACTACCAAATCGCCATGTCAGATCTGAACGTAGGTGTAATGCTTCAGCCTATGGTCTCTCCATTGTGCTGTACTGCTTTTTCCGGGAAGGGTGAAGAATAATTTTATTTCCCAGTTATGAATATAATTTTCTTTCCATAACTTCTCCTCCCTGCCTCACCTTCCCAAACCTTCTGTCCTGCCTGAAATGAATCATAATCTGTATTCCTATGAAACTATGTCTACCAGGATTCCCAGATCTCCTACTAATATCCAGACCAATGAAAATTGCTTAAATATGTCAGAAAACTGGACTGAAAAATGCAAAGTATGGTTCCTGAAAACTCTGAGCTTCCCTTATTATGGAGCCATGGGAGAAAATCTCTGGTACCCAAAGTAGACTTCTTTGAAAAATTAAGGAGGTGGGTGTCCTGGGAGGGAAACTCACCAGCCTCAGTTTCTCATGATGGCCAATGAGCTGGTTATTCCACCTTCCCTTTTGGCCTCCAATGGCTGGGACCACTCTTTAGGGAGCCCCTAGAGATTTATATTCTCCTTGTTTGCATTGAATACAAAAGTAACAGCCAAATTTAGGAAACTGAGAATCTGTGGCCAGAAGCCAGAAAAACAAAGCAATCAAGCTTAAGAAGAATGAGAAGAATTGGAGAAGAAACAGTGGAGGAGCAACAGGAGGGAATGACATGAATGAAGCAAGTGGTTGCATAAATAGAAGACCCTGGACCACTCTGCAATTGTTGGCTGGAGCTCGTGCAGTGAGTGCCCGACTCCTAGGAGGCCCTCAGTAAAGAGTAGTTGATCAACAGAGGTTCAGACAGTGAGACAGTGAAGCCAAGAGAACAAGAAAGGTGTTATTGCAGAGAGAAAAATGGTGGACCAGAAAAGCTCTTTCGATGATTGAGTCTCTACCCCATGCGGGACATTGACTCCTGTTCCCTGGGAGCCTGGGTCTGGGCTGTGAGGCGCTCTCTGAGACTCAAGTGTTGGCTAGATCTGCATTTCCTTTGTAAATGAAATTCTCACACTGTTTCAATACTGTCAATAACACCAGCACCTTAGCCTCTGACAAATGGGACCAGGTCTACTACACTACAATGAAATCTTGTGTGCTGTGATTTCCCATTTCCCACCCTGCGATTAAGAGAATGTTGGTTCTTTAGCTGTGAACTACTATGTCAGATGGCTCCCTGCCTCGAACGCTATTGCCAGGCATCATGGAGACAAGTGCTCTACCCTCCTCTGGGTTTCCATGGAGCTCTGCGTGCTTGTCTTTGGCATTGAAGGGCCTCCTTTCATACAATATAAGTTTGATTATGTAGTTGGCCACTGCCATTGAGAGCCGCATTTCATGGGGCTAGAAAAATAAATTGACAAAAGGAAGAGTCACATATTTCCTTGCTGGTAATGAATATTGCAAAACCAAGAGAAGAAGAAAGAAAATGACCCTTTGTCCTGCCAACCAAGAAAAAATTGCTAGTTTCTAAGCAACATTTGTCATCATTTAATTAATAAACATTTCTCATTGAACGTACCATCCTTTCCTAGTTATTCTTCATAACAACACCCTGATGTAAGTCACCATCATCATTTACACTCTACAAGTGAGGAAGTTAATTTCTTCGCTGCCTCTTCCTAACAAAAACAGACAAAGGGTTTTCCTCCCAGCCTTGCCGTTCTGTTCCCTGATGCTGCTGAAACCTCATCTCAGCAACTGGGGATGAAGTCTTAGCTGAGAGGCAAGCATGCGAAGACAAAAGAAGGCCAAGGTCATCCTGACATCACTGCTTTCTGAGGAAGCCCAGTGTATACACATGAGAAGAATGTGGCCTAGACATAATCTAGAAAGGCTTTCTGAGACAAATGCTCATCCCAGACGCTATTGTCACTTGTCTGCCTTGAAATGTGTCCTTCATTTTCAGCTCCTGTAAGTCTAAGGAACAAAGGGAAAGGCTCATTCAGCTGGCAGGGGAAGATCCTGCAAACATTAATATTTTCCTGGAATATTTCTTGTTTACTGCCAGAAGAGAACTTTAGTTCAACAGGACTTAGCTAATTCTGAATTTGGGACTTTTTTAGTAGTTAGCCTTTTGTAGTCACTATTTTAATGGAAGTTTGAATGCATATCACAATGTAACACATTGGGGTGTTTAAGTATGCGTTAGCACATTTTAAATATACACATATGCCCATCATAAAAAGCTGTGAGAAAGTCATGTAACAGAAAATGGAATAAGATAAACAGAGAAAAAGAGTCTTTACAGATGTACAAAAAAGTCTTTTCTGTATAGACTTCTTTAGGCAGTTAAAAGCAATTGGCTTTGGATAGGGCTACTCCCCTTGATATTTATCCTTGAGTCTAAGTTGATGATATGCTTACCAGACCAATTCTCCACTTAAATCATGCTGATGTCTGGGCCTGCAAATGTTGACACAGGACTTAGCAAAAACTATAAAACCAATACCTCATGGGTCTATAACCAAAGATGGACTCAAAAACAGAAACAGACCACAGAGGTGAAATACAAGAAGGTGTTTTAAGACATTAAAAGGAGAGTTCTTTCCCTTTTTCTTCTCTTTTCCTGGTTTGTTTTGGTGATTTATGTTTTTTCTCTCCAGGCAGGAGGATTTAGCATTTATAGAGGGAGACAAATTTAATGTTCATGAAAAGTCCTGAATAGGCTAGCACAGACAATGTGTGTCTCTATGGTAAGAAGCATATATATCATCACAAGGGCAGTAACCAGCTTACTCCCCCTGATTTTTTTCTTTAACATCTTTATTGGAGTATAATTGCTTTACAATGGTGTGTTAGTTTCTGCTTAATAACAAAGTGAATCAGCTATACATATACATATATCCCCATATCTCCTTCCTCTTGTGTCTCCCTCCGACCCTCCCTACCCCACCCCTCTAAGGTGGTCACAAAGCACTGAGCTGATCTCCCTGTGCTATGCGGCTGCTTCCCACTAGCTATCTATTTTACATTTAGTAGTATATATAAGTCCATGTCACTCTCTCACTTCATCCCAGCTTACCCTTCCCCCTCCCCATGTCCTCAAGTCCATTCTCTACATCTGCGCCTTTTTTCCTGTCCTGCCACAAGGTTCTTCATAACCACTTTTTTTTCTTTCTTTTTTTTAGATTCCACATATATGTGTTAGCATACAGTATTTGTTTTTCTCTTTCTGACTTACTTCACTCTTTATGATAGACTCCAGGTCCATCCACCTCAATACAAATAGTTCAATTTTGTTTCTTTTTATGGTTGAGTAATATTTCACTGTATATATGTGCCACATCTTCTTTATCCATTCATCTGTCGATGGACACTTGGTTGCTTCCATGTCCTGGCTATTGTAAACAGTGCTGCAATGAACATTGTGGTACATGACTCTTTGAATTATGGTTTTCTCAGGGTATATGCCCAGTAGTGGGATTGCTGGGTCGTATGGTAGTTCTATTTTTAGTTTTTCAAGGAACCTCCGTACTTTTCTCCATAGTGGCTGTATCAATTTACATTCCTAGAAACAGTGCAAGATGGTTCCCTTTTCTCAACACCCTCTCCAGCATTTATTGTTTGTAGATTTTTTGATGATGGCCATTCTAACTGGTTTGAGGAGATACCTCATTGTAGCTCTGATTCGAATTTCTCTAATGATTAGTGATGTTGAGCATTCTTTCATGTGTTTGTTGACAATCAGTATATCTTATATGGAGAAATGTCTATTTAGGTCTTCTGCCCATTTTTAGATTGGGTTGCTTGTTTTTTTGATATTTAGCTTCAAGAGTTGCTTGTAAATTTTGGAAATTAATCCTTTGTCAGATTCAATGCAATCCCTATCAAACTACCAATGGCATTTTTCACAGAACTAGAAGAAAAAATCTCACAATTTGTATGGAAACACAAAAGACCCTGAATAATGAAAGCAACCTTGAGAAATAAAAATGGAGCTGGAGGAATCAGACTCCTGGACTTCAGACTATACTACAAAGCTACAGTAATCAAGACAGTATGGTACTGGCACAAAAACAGACATATAGATCAATGGAACAGGATAGAAAGCCCAGAGATAAACCCATGCACATATGGTCACCTTATGTTTGATAAAGGAAGCAAGAATATACAATGGAGAAAAAATACCCTCTTCAATAAGTGGTGCTGGGGAAACTGGACAGCAACATGTAAAAGAATGAAATTAGAACACTCCCTAACACCATACACAAAAATAAACTCAAAATGGATTAAAGACCTAAAGGTAAGGCCAGAGACTATCAAACTCTTAGATGAAAACATAGGCAGAACACTCTATGACTTAAATCACAGCAAGATCTTTTTTGACCCACCTCCTAGAGAAATGGAAATAAAAACAAGAATAAATAAATGAGACCTAATGAAACTTAAAATCTTGTGCACAGCAAAGGAAATCATAAACAAGATGAAAAGACAACCCTCAGAATGGGAGAAAATATTTGCAAATGAAGCAACTTCCCCTGATCTGTGCAAGGACTTGAATGAGCTGTGAAAGGCCTTCATCTTCCATGAGTATTTCATGTCTCAATCTGGAGAGTTGTGGTGAGATTTTCAGACATGGAAGCTCCACTGACTGTGGAGGTGGGAAGTCAAATCCAGATGCCTTCAGAATATTGGACCACTTTCACCTTTCAGACCAAGATCTGGGCTTGACAGTTAGCTACCAAATTGAGCCTGCACAATTTGCCTTTATTATTAATTCTACCATTTATTTATTTAAAGAAAACAATTGATCAGATCCTTTAATGTTCCTAATTCTGTGCTGAGCAACAATACAAAAAGTGGAACAATGTAAATGTTCTAAAAATGTTTCATGGATAATTAAATGAATGAATTATATAATATGTTATTATTATGGAAGTATGTATTTAGTACTTATTCTATGCAAAATATTAAGTAGATGCTAAAGTAATATTGAGAGACACAGTTTACATGTTCTGACCTTGAATTCCTCACAATTTAGTGTAGGTAGATGACACAGATAAAGCAGAATAAACTCTGTGAATTAATAAAAGTTCAAGAAAAATGTGGTGTGAGTAGTAAGAAAGTTATCATTAATTGCAACCAGGAGGATTGGGCAGAAGAATGTCAGGTTTTAATCACAAGATAACATGTGAAATTGGAGGGCATTCCTTGTGAAAGGAATTGAATGAACAAAGGAGGGAATTAAAAGGTATCAACAGAATTCCCTGCTAATCATTGAACACTTCTAGAATGTCTGGCATTGAACCATGAACTTTACATGTATGATCTCATTTGTAAATAAATAAATAAGGTAAGTTCTTTTATTATCTCTATTTTACAGATGAGGAAACTGGGACTCAAAAGGGTCAATCCTTTGCCCAAGTAATTACTAAACCTGGAAGCAAATCCAAACCTTTCTGAAAGCTAGAAAAGCCCCAGAAGGGAGTAAGAGATTCTCTGGCAGCTGGGTACATTGAAGAGAAGAAAAGAAGGATGTTCTTGTGTTCAAGATACTTCTGGTACAACTGAGGAATGTACACATGATGGATAACTAACTGTACAGGGCAGTAATAATAAGTGGCAAATAAACAAATAGGTAAGTCAGATTATACTTCACCAGTGCACCGAGACAGGAGGCCAAGAACAGTGGCAGGGGTAGGAGACTGGGGGAACTACGAAGTCAGTCTGCATTTGCGTAGTCAGGGAAACTTGAAGCAAGTCACTTGATTCTTTTGGTCTCTCTGCTACTCTCAAATGAGGAAAATTTCTCCAGATCATTTCAATTCGAAATTCTGAGTCTAAAAATATTAATGTGGGTTGGAAAAGAAAAAGAAAGGTACAAGGGAAAATGCAGCATATGATAATATTTGAGGATAGACAAAGGGATAAAGAATAGAATATAAAGCACCAAGAGGGTAGAGTGTGTGCAAAATCTCACACTCTTTTCCTTCTGCCTCCCAAGCACTCTTCCTTAGACTCCTCAGTATAATTTTTTTGAACTACTGATTGTCAGTCTCCCCAACTGGGCTGTCAGTCTGCTTGGGTAAATACTGTGTCTGTTTTTCTTACCTTTGTACTTTCAGTGCCTAGAACAAAAGCTACAAGAAATACCTCAGGCACTTAAAAAATTGTCAATGGAATTTAAAAAAAGCAATAATTATGTTAGTTTTGATTGAATGTAAATTGACAGCTAGAAGATTAGCTATCTGACGATTCAGTCATGCAGGGATATTATAGGGTAAAAATGCAGTTCATTTAATGAGAAGAATTCTGGAAGAGAAGACTTGTAATATCAGTAGGGTTAGGGTTAGGGTTAGGAAACCAGGAAAATAATAAAGTTCTTTACCAGGCAATCAAGAGATTAGTTGGAAGAAGTGTTTTGCAACTTTTTGAAGGGTTGCAGAATTCTGTCTACCCAAACTAGTTAAAGTTGAAAAAAAATTCTGAATTAATTAATGAGGTTGCAATATCAACTCAGAGGTAAAATTAGAAAGAAAAAAAATATAAAAAGAAAGAGAGAGAGAGAAGAAAGGGAAGAGTTCCACTGTGAGTTACTGCTGCTGATTTCTGCCTTCAGTGGAAAGAGGTAGGCAAAGTTGCTCTCAGTGTCACAGGGCAGAGGCAACTGTAACATGGTAAAAGAATTCCCAGTCCCTCCTCTGATCTTTTTACTAAACTCTCCGGTGGGTGCGATGTCTCCACAAGTATACCAGGTAACAGCCTCTTCCTCCTTTTTGTGTTTTTTTAGTTTCTCCAAGGTTAATTTTAGAGAATGGTGTTCTAGCATCTATGCCAATTATCCATCTTTTAGAAACCAAAACTCTGTAGCCAGTTTAACATATGTTTAAATGCAGAGTTACCACATGCTATAACAAAAGGGGGAAAAATTCTGCAAATGATAGAAGAGAGATGTGTATTCTTAAAATAGTAGAAATCCTTTTACTTATTCTTGGAATATACATTACAAACTTAAAGATTTTCATTTTAAAATGTTTCAGTAATTGTCCTGAAAAGTGAAAAATTAAAACTTTCTGGATTTCCATCTGGCTCTCCTTTATATCTTCAACTTTTTTTTTTTCTGAGACTTTTCTATTTCTTATTGAAGTTCTATTTTTTCATGTTTTTCAAGCATGTTTGTAATCGGTCATCAAAGTGTTTTAACGATGGCTACTTTAACATCTTGATAAGATAATTCTAATATTGTCTCTTCCTTTTTTTCCCCCGTGTACTCATTGTCTTTTTCTCATTCAGTTTGAGATCTTTTAGGTACTTCATATGACCTCTGATTTTTAACTGAAGCCTGGACAGTTTAGGCGTTATATTGTGATATTCTGGATCTTATTTAATCCTTCTGTTTTAGCAAAACCTAAAATACATCAGTGACAAATAGGAGCATGTTATACTGGTAAAAAAAAAAAAAAAGAAGTTATAACTGCTAAGAACATATATGCCTCAAGCAATATAGACTTAAACTTTATAAAGTGACAACAGAAATTTATAGAGAAATAAATATATCTATATTTTTATTTAAATATTTTAATATATGCTTCTCAGAAATTGATCAGGAATAAAACTATAAGGAGAGTTTAAATGATTTAAATAATCAAATTTCAAGTCATTAGACCTTTATAAATTAAAAAATATATATATGTCTATTACACAGGCAACGTGCTATGGGCATAATACAATAAAATTAAGAGAACAAGAGCAGAGAATAGTGTTTCAGATACTGTTTCCTGTCCACCAAAATTTGTTTTTCCCTTCTTCCTGTACACATGATTACATTTTATTTTCCAATCTCCTCTGTAGATATATATGGAAAAGATTAAATTTTCAATAAAATTTAAACATATATGATGTATACCACTATGACCCTTGTGACTTACTACTGTAAATTTATATCTCTTTCATATTCTCTCCCTTTTAGTTTTTTCAGTTGAATGCAACCCAGATGTGGGGAACCTGGATATAGAAGCAACCCAGGTTCAATCATGTGAATGAGAGTATTGCCATCCTGGATGCTGGAAGGGAGACTTGGACCACATGCAGGTGACTTCCTGCAACACACAAAATAAAACCCAGCCTCCCAGCCTAAGATGTCCACCTTGCTACTATGTAAGAGAAAAATAAATTCACTGTTCTTAAAACCACTGTATCTTTGAGACATTTTGTTATAAAAATAGCCTCACCCTAATAGATATAACAAAAAATCTAATATATAGTCAGTAATTTAAAACATCAATAATGTATTATGATCTAGTAGAGTTTATTCCAGTAATAATACAAGGTTTGACCAATCTGTGTAATTTACAATCTTAACAGAATATAAAAGAGAAAAATATGATTATAACCATTGATGTAAAAAAAAAATGTTTGACAAAATCCGCACCCTCTTAAGAAACAGGAATAGAAAATTC
Organism: Tursiops truncatus; assembly: GCF_011762595.2. NCBI lineage: Eukaryota > Metazoa > Chordata > Mammalia > Artiodactyla > Delphinidae > Tursiops > Tursiops truncatus. The sequence goes on along the minus strand of NC_047047.1, from coordinate 84,414,563 downwards.
CTCAAATTGGTAAAGGGCAAGAACAAAGAACCTATAAATAACAACACCCTTAATGTTAGAGACTGGACACATTCTTCCAAAAATCTGGAACAAGGAAAGGATGTCTGCTATGAACACTTTTATTCAACGTGGTACTGGAAGACCTAGTAAATACAATAAAACAAGAAAAAAAGGCAAGCATAAATGTTTTCAATATTTCAACAGAAGACATGATTATGAACATAAAAGGGACCTCTTCTGGGTCACAGTCTTCTCGCTGTGTCCTCACCATGTGAAAGGCGTAACGGGGTTCTGAGGTCTCTTTTATAAGAGCAGTAACTCCATTCATGAGGGCTCCGCCTTCATGACATAATCACTTCCCAAAGGCCTCACCTCCTACTACCATCCCATTGGGGATTATGATGGCAACATAGGAATTTGAGGGGGATACAAACATTCAGACCAGAGGGATAGCCCCTCTTGTTCTGTGTCTAGGGCTCTGACACTGAATCCATCCATGAGCTTTGGAATCAAATTTATATGACTTTGCATTTGCTTTACAGCCTAACAGTTTTGCGGTTCTAAGTTACTTAGCCCTGCAATGGGCTCCTGCAACATCACTTCTAAGGTGGAATAAGAATGCTCACCTCAAAGTGTTTTTGAGGGACTTGAGAAATGACATATAAACTGCCTGCCATACAGCATGTGCTGAACAAGTATAAATAGCAAACTCTCCTGAAGCTGCCTGCCTGCCTGCGATCTCCATGTGAGCTGGCCTCTTCTTTTCTTTCTGCACTGCTACACTCACCTGCTGGAAAGACCACAAAGCTTTTTGATCCCTGATGTCACTAATGGTGAATTCCCTTCCACAGGTGCCCTGTCTTTCAGATGGCCTCAACTCCTGACAATTTTCCACTAACCGTGTCACAAAATAACGAGATCTTTCCCTGGAACTGTCATAAGTGTTGTGAGGCTGATGTTTTTTGTCTGTTGGGTTTTTGTTTTCCCTTCCTGCAAAATTCTCTGTATCTGTACCAGAGACTGCCGTCCGACTTTCACCACCACCTCTCCCGCTCCTCTATGTCTTCCTGAGCTGATTGTAACGCGGTTTCCCAATGTGTTAGGATACATTTCCTTAGTTGGAAGACTTACTTATGATTAGTGCTCTGTTTTGATGATCATGTAATATTTTGTCACATAAGAATATTCTAGATCTCATTACCGACACTAATTTGATTTCTCACCTCTACTGAATCTATGCCCTTTGGTGTGTAATTTGGAGTTCCTCCCATAAAGGTGGAATACATTTTCCTATCGTTTGATTTGGGACTTTGTCTTGTGCCTTGCTTTGATCAATAGAATAAGAAGGAAGTCACAGTGTGTCAGTACCAAGCTGAGACTTTAAGAAGCCTCATGTGGTACGCTTACCCTCTCTCACTTCTGCCATCCCTGTGAGAAGTTCAACACACCTGGGCTGCTCTGCTCATTTCAAAAGGATGAGTAAAAACAATTGGAGACTATTATAAATAGAGCTGTAATGAACATTTTGGTAAATGACTCTTTTTGAATTATGGTTTTCTCAGGGTATATGCCCAGTAGTGGGATTGCTGGGTCATATGGTAGTTCTATTTGTAGTTTTTTAAGGAACCTCCATACTGTTTTCCATAGTGGCTGTATCAATTTACATTCCCACCAACAGAGCAAGAGGGTTCCCTTTTCTCCACACAGTCTCCAGCATTTGCTGTTTGTAGATTTTTTGATGATTGCCATTCTGACTGGTGTGAGATGATATCTCATTGTAGTTTTGATTTGCATTTCTCCAATGATTAATGATGCTGAGCATTCATTCATGTGTTTGTTGGCAATCTGTCCATCAACAGACGAATGGATAAAGAAGATGTGGCACATACATACAATGGAATATTACTCAGCCATAAAAAGAAATGAAATTGAGTTATTTGTAGTGAGATGGATGGACCTAGAGTCTGTCATACAGAGTGAAGTAAGTCAGAAAGAGAAAAACAAATACCATATGCTAACACATATATATGGAATCTAAAACAAACAAACAAAAAACAACTGGTCATGAAGAACCTAGGGGCAAGACAGGAATAAAGACACAAACTTACTAGAGAATGGACTTGAGGATACAGGGAGGGGGAAGGGTAAGCTGGGACAAAGTGAGAGAGTGGCATGGACATATATACACTATCAAACGTAAAATAGATAGCTAGTGGGAAGCAGCCGCATAGCACAGGGAGATCAGCTCAGTGCTTTGTGACCACCTAGAGGGGTGGGATAGGGAGGGTGGGAGGGAGGGAGACGTAAGAGGGAAGAGATATGGGGACACATGTATATGTATAACTGATTCACTTTGTTATAAAGCAGAAACTAATACACCATTGTAAAGCAATTATACTCCAATAAAGATGTTAAAAAAAAAACAATTGGAGAAGCACTGCCTCAGCAGAGGTCACCTGCTGTGCCCGTTCTAGATCAGCCATCCTCCAACCAACCCACCAAATCATGACTACTAGTACTATGACATGATGTGGTTTTACACCACTTAGTTTTAGGTGGTTTATTTTATAGCAAAAGTTAGCTGGTATAAAGTATTGTGGAGATTCAGCATAACCTGCCAATTACACAGGGATTTTGTACACTTTGCATTTATTATTGTTGATGCTAATTTGGAAGAGAGATATAAATTTTGCAAATATGATTGGGTTTGGTAGGCCAGTGGAATAGCAAGTCTGATTCCAATGGTCCTTTTAAATGAAAAAAGATTTTCCTAAACAGCCAAGTCTTTCTGCCTTGTCTTCTCCCTTTTCTTTCTACTTGTGTCTCCTGTCACACTTTGTTTCAGGAACACGTTGAATGAACATCAGCTGGGGATGCATATTCAGAACAGAACGAGTTCTTGAGGGACCTCCCTAGAAAACTGATGGTTTACAAAATGCCAACCTGATTGAAGAGCCAAAAGGAGAAATGGACTCATCTGGTATTTGCTGCCTTTCTCTATATGATGTGTCTGTGATTGTGGAACAATGAGGAAAATTGCTAAATCTGCGATTTTATTCAGCACACAAGTTTTCTGAGGTGACAGTGATCACCCAGGTTTCAGTATTTTACAGGAACTTGCAATAGAATACATTCAAAGTGAATTCTGAGTGACCAAAAGCTACCTGATAGGAAGAATTCAATTTATGATAAGATTCACCACTTTAAAGTCAATTCTAGGTCTTTTATTATCCAGAGGCTACAGAATGAATCATTTTCTGTGGATTGCAGTAAGTTCATATGCTAGATACTTACAGGGTTACAACTACTAAGATCCATGGTCTGAAACAATTATTACTAGAGCCACATTTTTTGTCACTCCATGGTACTGTCATGCTCTCAAAATTGGAGTTTCCTTTAATTTTAGGTTTATGTGCCCAAACTTTTAGGCACTCTCCTGCTCATCAAAATTCAACTCTGATACACATCATCCCTTACCTGTGTACCACATACTTCCCACTTTCACATACGCTACCTATTTTTCAGCTAACTCCTGTAACATTTCTGACACACAACATTATACCAAAGCTGCTCTTGCTATGTGAATCATGGCATGCACGTGGTATACTTCAGCAGAACCTAAGGGAAGTCCCTGAGGGTCACCCCACTGTCCTATCAGCTGTCTACCACACTCAAGCCAAAGTCTGCTGCAAATCAGAGGACATGGAACAGAAGTAGAAAATTTAGTCCTGAGCAAGAAAACTGAATTGATTGAAATTATTTGACTTTATGCTTATTAAGTTCTAGGCAATCAGGTAAAATGTCTATTGTGTTACAAGTTAAGTTGTAGATGCTTGAGAACTCTGTACCTACCAAACTCACAATTCCAATGATAATATCCTGGGATCAGTGATATTATATAAGAATGTACATACCGTTAAAGCAGCGTGGAGGAGAGGGGAGCGGAGTGGTCAGGGAAGACCTTAACTTAGGTAATCATCTTCCTCTTTTAAATTGGATAAAATGTGCCTAGAATAGGTTATGTAAATTTCCCGGGGTGACAACGCTAGTTTTTACTAGAACCACTATTTGAAGCCCAGTAGGTTTTAACTAAATAACCATGTTCTTTCCCTTTTACTATGCTGGGGAGAAGTCTAAACACAACCTTTCAAGTTAATATATATTTGACATTTAGATATCTTATATTTTTTTATTAGACTATGCGTATAATATATATTTTCAAACTAATAGTGCAAAAGATTATTTTTCCTATATAGGTAAAAAAAATGACATTTCAGACCTCATTTTCCATGAATTTTTTTCACTCATAATTTATTTGCTTTTATCAAGTACTATGCAGAGCTGTCTCTGGACAAGGGGAAAAAAAGGATACCGTTGTCCCCTTAACACCTTCTGAAGAAGACTAATGAAATTAAGTAGTAGTTTATAGCCCAGGGAAGGTTAGTTTTAACTGTGGCACAAAAGAAGACTATTGCAAAGAAAAGGCACCAGTATATATAAATGTCAAAGTCACAGAGCAGTAATTTAAGCAGCACGAGCGTCGTCTCACACAATTTGTACACCTCTGTATCCCTGCAATTCTGTGAATCCACAGGGAGCATTAAACCCAAATGGAGATGGCGAGGCATTTTAAATCAGAATCAAACTCACCGCTTCGGTGAATCGCTTCAGACTTGAATTAAGTCTCTTGTTTAATTAAGATATTAAAATCAAGGAAGCACCAAGAGCCTATGCCTTGTGCATTTAAAAACACTCTCTGAGGTGAAGTGGCCAGGTGTGGACTCACTGACAGAGTGCTAAGATTCAGGCTCACAGGTTCACCGACACTCAGCAGGATACTTGAGGAGGCCATTAATGCCAAGCACTGAGAAACACAGTCTTAAATCCAGACTCTGCAGTTATATTCTGTGGACATATGATAAAGTTAGTGAAACTTGCTGACCCTCCGTGTCCTCACCTAAGAAAGGAATCAGTTATGCCATGTGTTTACCTCACAGGACTGGCACTTGTAGGGACTCAACAGATGGCAGTTGTCCCACGGTGACTGCTTTCCCTCAGGAGGAAAAGATTTCCCTGTTCACACACCCATGTTCCTGGACATGCTGTAGAAAGGGGTGAGAGATGCTTATTCATTGGTCAAATAATAATCTCAGAGATGTAGTACCAGTATTTCATGACTTCTTTATAACATAAAAGGAAGGAAAAAAGTAATGTCATCTTCACTGGTATGGTTGAAATTGTTAAAAGATAAACTGAGGCATAGTAACAACTTTAAGAGTTTGAGCAAAAATCAATCTGAACCAATCCCAGTCTAGCAGATAGAAAGGAGTTCCGAGGACCTGTACCGAATGAAAGGCTTTCACAGGCAGAGGGAGTGGGGACGAGGAAATTGCACTGGGCAAAAAAGCAGGTTGGTTCCTGCAAAGTTCCTTTCCTTCAGGGGATGGCTCGGGTCTAGCCGGCAAGTGACCTAACTAGTGTTGATCAGTTGATTCCTCATTGACTGGTTTGAGATTCCATTTCTGGAACAGCTGAAATTGTAATTAAGTCTCTGTTTGGAGATGTAGGACTTTGCAAAAGTAACCCCATTTCGGGCCTGTTTCCTTGTTTTTAGGGAAATGATTAGATTCAGAGAAAGAGAAAAATATCAGAGTACTCAGAATACACACACACACAAACACAGTGATGAACACAAGTCTTAGTGGCTTCTCGGACAAGAGTCATACCCAGTTGATAATCTATTGCTACCAAGGGCCAGTTCTGTGTTTTCTTTAAAAGTGACAGATTTTATTTTAGATTCCTTTTAATGGACATTCGTATTCCTAGTGTGTGACAGGGCTAGGAAGTGTCCATTACGGAGATGCCTCTGGAGTGGCAATTGTTTTCAAGTGAGTAAAGGAAAAGAGCCAAGGGAGCTGTTGGCTAATAACAAGAAGTACATTCCACTCCAGCTACGAGTCCTGAACCAGCAGTAAGTGACCCACCCCTTCAGACGTGTGACCTGAGCCAAGAGCCAGATCTCTGTTCCTGCTAAGCCAGGATCACCAAATGCGCAGGCGAACCAGCCCCATCCTCAGAGGCAGTCCTCCAGGACACAGAACGACGGCTGACATCTTCCACCAGAAAGGAGATCTGCTGCTGAAAATGTCACCAGTTGCCTGTCCCTAGCTGAGGAATTCCTCTCTAAAGGATTTCAAGCTCTAAGGAATCATAAAAGACAATAGGAAAATTCAAGTAAATTACCCTTCCCAAACCCCATGGGTGTCCTGTGATGAGCCATCATATGCATTTCAGTATTTTAACATCAAAACAAATGTGCTGGGACTTCCCTGGTGGTGCACTGGTTAAGAATCCACCTGCAACTGGACGGGACACAGGTTCAACCCCTGGTCCTGGAAGATCCCACATGCTGCAGAGCAACTAAGCCCACGCGTCACAACTACTGAAGCCCACGTGCCACAACTACTGATGCTCGCACGCCTAGAGCCTGTACTCTGCAACAAGAGAAGCCACAGCAATGAGAAGCACATGCACCACAAAGAAGAGTAGCCCCCACTCGCCACAACTAGAGAAAGCCTGTGCACAGTAACAAAGACCGAACGCAGCCAAAAACAAATAAATTTTTTTAAAAATGTGCTATTTGGGGATGGGAGGGACATATCCATAACCTTTTCTTTCCCAGATGTACAAAATTCAGCATTGTGGATGTTTTGCTAAAAAATGGAAATTTATTTGGAGATCGAGAGGAAAACAGAATCAACCCAAGCTACCTTGAAAGGGAGGATTTGGCCAGGATACAGGGTGTTTCTCCATTGTCAAGGGCTGCTTTCTCAGTTTTTAGAGTGCAATGAGCAAAAAGGATTTTAAATATCATCTAAATAACAACACACCACATTGAACTCTGCCCCAATCTCAACAGATATCATTTTTTACATAAGTCCTTATTGTCCATCAGATGCTACTGTGGAATTAGTCGGAGTAACAGCAGTTTTATAGACCACGTTTCCACAAGTCACACCATTTCCTGATTACATAGCAAAGACATTCACGATGCCAACCGATCTGTCAGCATTTAAATGAGGCATTTTGGAAAGGAAAAAAGGAGTCAGACAGTGTAAATGTGACTAATGCTGCAGCATTAGAAACCACGCTCTGATAGAAATGCAATGTACCTGTGTCCCCCATCAATCGCGTGATGTTTCTTTTGATGAAGCAAGACTAATTCCTCAGCATTACCTGTGCAGACGAGATTATGGCTCCTTTTAAGAATATACACTAGAAATATCTGCCAAATTGAGCTCATTCCTTCCTCCTTTTTAAACACCTTCCTCCTTTTGTATCCAGGACTGGTTTCAGGTAAAACTGAAGGGGTCAGATTTGACTTCCAGAACTGTGTTTTGAAAGCAAGTAGCATACTACTTAGGAAAGTACTGGGGAACTAGACAGACCTGGGTGTCAATATTCTCTGTCATATACTAAATAGATGACTTAAGGCAATTCATTAGAGCTCTAAGAGCCTCAATTTCTTCTTCTGTAAAATGGAAATAATTATGTCAATTCCCTAGTTGGATGTGTCTAAATTATATGACTCTTAAAATGGCCACATAAAGAGGACTTTTTTAGATAACAGCCTTCTTCATTTTGTTTAGTCACTTTTACATTTATCATCACTTTCCATATTTTAAATGTGTTTATTTCACCTTGTTACCAGATTGTATTGTAGCTTCATCAGATCCACATGGAAAAGGGGAGACTGTGTAAGTAAGCGGAAATCAAATGGCCACAGGTTCTTAATTCTCATGATGGTATAAAGAGCTGATAACTCTGTGCTGTGTGTGTTTCCCAGCGGGATATGCATCTTCACTGATCATTAAACCCAAGGGCTGAAGTTCTTACAGTGAACCTCAGGCACAATCAGAAAACACAAAATCATTATGGACGTGGGGAAGGAGTGAAGCTAGGGGAGTGTCTGGTCCCCTCCAATGCCTCTGAAATCAGACCAGATGGGAGAGCGCTGGCTCCATCCTCGAGTCAGGCTGGCCCTGCCAATATGAGATATTGAAACCACTGAGATTTCATCTGCCTGGTTGAATCAAAACTGAAAGGATCCTTTCAAACCAGATGGACCGGGAAACTGCAATAATTGCTGACAAGGGTCTCTGTTCGAATTTAAAGAGCCCAGTACCAGCAGGGTGTGAGGGGCAGAGTAACCCCAAATACTGCCCTCTAGGTCACTTGTCACCACCAAGATCTGAACTACATTTTGGAAGGGACTGCCAGCCACCCTGCTGCCTCCTGAAGCTGGATTCACAGCTTCTGGAGCTGGACTTATGGTGAGTTTAAGAGCTGGAGCAGAAACAGAGAAATAGATGATGGAATCCTGGTGGCAGCTAAGTCAACTGCTTCCAGGGATGTGTAAGGCTCAATCTTGAAGAAATTAAATCCAAATACCAAGCTCATTGGCCAGAGATGGGAGAGGAGTCATTGAATTAGGACCCTGATGGAGAATCAGAAAGCTAGAACAACAGGAAGAAGCAGGTGCATTCTGGACACCATGGGTGGTTGTTACAATGCCTTGGGTATCAACAGTTCTCCCTGTGGGGCTGTGGGTGTGTGGCCTCTGCTGAGCTGATGTCACAGCCTAAGAAAGTACAGGCTCCTTCTTCATGATCTCCCCTTCTGGGTGCAGAAAGCATGGCCCTAGAATAGGGTCCTGAAACCTAGAAGTGAGGACAAGCAGAAATTACCAACAACCACTGAGCAATGAGGAAAGAGCACCATGAAATCCCATGGACAGAATTAAAGCATCGTGTCTAGGGGCAGGGAGCCAGCTTGGGATGTGTCATGGACTGAATTTGTGTTTCCTCTGCAAATTCATATGTTGAAGTCCTAACCACAAATGTGACAGTGTTTTGATTCAGGGCTTTTGGAAGGTAAATAGGGTTAGATCTGGTAATAAAGAACCCTCATAATGGGGTTAGTGTCCTTATAAGAAGGAAGAGAGAAAGATCTCTCTTTCCCAAGTGAAGACACAGAGGGAAGGAGGCTGTTGACAAGCCAGGAAGAGGGCTCTCACCAGAACCCAGCCCCACTGACACATTGACCTTGGACTTCCAGCCTCCGTATCTGTCAGAGATAATGTCTGTTGCTTACCCCACTCAGTCTGGGGTATTTTTCTATAGCAGCTGGAGCTGATGATCAGATCATAGGCAAAGCATCAGCAGAAAAGAATAGTTCAGCTGGGGGCTGTGGGCAGGAGGCATGTGGCTGAATCCACACGTCTTAGAAGAAGGACCTGTTTCTTGTACTTTCCTCTGGGGAGGGGGAGACATGAATATAGAAGATACATATTTTGAGGAGTACATAGAAAGCCAAATATTTGGAGCACAGCAGCAGGGAGGGAGATCTGCCACTTCTACCTGGGAGGGGCTTGTTCAGCAAGGGTGAGACACACCACCCCAGCCCCATTCGAAGAGATCTGTGTGGATTGAATTAAAGGTTATAAACAGATGTGTGAGGCTGGACCAAGAAAGTTGTTTCATCTAGGGAGGAGTTTGTGGGAAATTGAACCACACCTGTCTGGAAGAAGCAAGGAGTTGGAGGAGAGGCTGTCCAAGGATGTGAAGGGAAGCGCCCATCCCAATTCACCCATGGAGGTCAGTGTGGGGACCAGGATGCCGATCCCAGGAGATACACACATACTCTGGGGAGAGGGACAAAGGATAGCAGAGAGACAGTTACAACAGCTCCACGTGAATGACAACCATGAGCCTTGGAGGGGAGAGGAATGGGGCTGAGGAACTGGAATGGGTGGCAGAACTCACGAGGTAGAGAATGAGGAAACACAGGGCCAAACGGAGAATTATAGGTGATTTCAAAGAGGGAATAATCTTCCCTGTACACAAACATTCATTCAGAATTGGGTTGGAATCTCCAACAATGGTTTCAGGAAAATAAATACGCTAATTGTGATCAAAAGAGGTGCCCTTGCGTGAAAATACAGAGAATGTGCTTCATTTATTCATTTGTTCTTTCTCACGTGTGGACACCCCCACAATCTCACAAGCTCATGGTCACCATCTTATTTTAAATATATAAAAAAAAATCAGAAATGTGACTTCCAAAGTTTCAGGCGTATGTTCAAATATCCACAGCTACCTAGGAATTGGCCTGATACTTAACAGTCTCTTAATAAGCAGGTGGAATTTGGATTCTTTTACTCTAGACTGCTAGAAATTTACCATTAAATTAACATTTTTCAGAAATTTCAAAACTGTTGTTCTCTAAACTCCGTATTTTATGAAAATATCAAAATAGAGATATTATTTCAAAATAAAAGTAGATTTAGTGGAAAAGCTGGAAAATAACTATATTTGTGGTCAGTGACCATAAACAAATTGTTTCTAAGTTATCCAAAACCATTCAGCTTTTTTTGTAGATCTTTTTATATATTTTGTTATTACAATAAATTTCTAAATCTTTCATTTGTTGTCAGAAACTTATCTTTATATCAGCCTTACCAAAGCGAGCTTCTGGTAAAAGTTATTTAATTCTAAATGTCTGGGTAATTCTGTAATTTCCTTCTGTAATATATCCTATTAAGAGCATATGAATTCAGTTGATTTTTTAAAAAATTTAATGAAATATCATAGGAATCAGTAAGGCTCAAAGTGATAATGGATAATGGAATGCATTTAATGTAAATTATGTTATCCAAATCAAGTCTCTGGCTTCATATATTAAACCACCTACCCATAATCATAAACTTAAGAGTGATAAATTTTATTACCTGATTTTAGAGATATCAGCTAAAACTTACCATTGTTCATTTGGCTACTTTTTCCTCTATTAAATCATTCTCCTAATATTTACTATCAAGTGTACGTAGCATTTCAAAAGTGATGTTGTATTATTCCGGTTATTATCAAAAGCTGGTTTTCTGATAGATTTACTGAGTCAAATAAGCTAGATGATACTTATGTACAAAATGTATGTCATGTCATTTCATTCTCATCTCAAAGCCTATATAAATATATATATATATATATAGGATATATATATGTAGGATATATATATGTAGGATATATATATATATATATATATATATATATATATATATAAAATGTTATATGCAAGACTCTCTTAAATCTTTGAGGAGATAAGTTTGACCCCCAAATCCTGTCCTGTACCTGTGTGCCTATGTCACTGTCTCTTCCACGTGCATCATGGTGACCCTCCTTCTCCTCTTTAGCAAAGTACTGGCTGACCAACTATATATTTTTAACATTACAGGCCCCATTTTCAAGATCAGGTGAACCTGGTAGGGTATTTATCAAGATCAGCTAAACACTGGATAACCAAGATAATGAACACAAAATGTTACAAAGTAGGAAACCAAAGTAATAATAATTTGCACTAAGTGAAAGATATAATATGAAGTAAAAACTCTGAGAGAGAGTCTTCAACATCCAGTAGCTTTGGAGGCTAAGAACAGGAAGTAGAGGCAAGCAGATGGAGGCAAATTGCACAAAACTGAAGCCATGACAATCTGAGAACACCTGAGGCTGTTGCTCACTATTAAAAATGACACATGTTTATCTTCCCTGGAATCATCCCCACTAGTAGTAACTTGCCTGCTTCCATTTGGTTTCTGTTCACTAAGTTGTCGGTCCATGTATCAATATCTTGTTTCTTGTTTGGAAAAATCAGTCATCATTCTGACCATTTCAATGGCTTTCAACAACCTCACACAATTTCACCCAATGACAGAGAAGAGAGTCCTCCTTGTGATGGAGACAAATCTTTCTCTAAGTGCCTCTGTTGGTTTCTCTTCTTTATCATTGGCTAGAACCAGGTCCCATGGACACCCTCTGCTGCAGAAGCAGGGAAAGGAAGAATCTAGCTTTGAAACCTCTGTCCCAAGAGGAAGTTCTATCAGCGGAAAAGAAAACCAAGGGGAGGGATGTTGATCAGAAGCCCAAAAGTCTCCTCCACACCCCAGAGAATGGCCCTGTGATGGGACAAACAAATGAAACAAACATATTTCACTCACGTTGTATTTTCCAGAACTAGTCAAAAAACTAGCATGGAAATGGAAGCAAGATATACCTCTGCCCTCAGCAGGAGATGAGAACTTGTTACAACTTGGAAGTCTTTACCACTAGACTCAAACAATAGCATGATTCAGTTCACCCCAGGGCAACCTTATGATATTAAATGGGAGTCCTGAGGAAATCATACCCTGCACACACTACGATGAGTCTGGCTTTTCTAGAAAATGTCTAGAAACGCTTGTCCTGCTGGTGCTAGAAGAATCAATTGGGGGGGAGGGGCAGTTTCAGGGTGAATGAGATGCACTTATAATAATCAGTGGAGAGGATTGCAAAAAAATATTACTAGAGTACCAAGAGGAACAAAACTTTCCATCCTAAACACTTACTCTATACAAAAATATTTTCATAAACTTGTCCTGCTTTTAATTTTGAAAAAGTTAATTGGTATTTTTATAGTCAAAACACTTTTCAAAAGAACCTCACTACTAATGGTGATGTAAAGTGGAGAAAAGTGCTCTGTTAGAAAAATCAACCATATGGTTCATATTTTTTTTTAAAAAAACCCTAAATATATGTCTTTCCATTTGCATTTCCATCCAGTCTCCAAAGAAAAGAGGTGAGAAAACTAATAGTGTACCTGGTGAATGGCCTATTAAGCTATCTGTTCTCCACCTATCACAGGAGCGGCTCTGGCCCTGCCTGGCTTGCAGCTCCCACCCAGCTGGAAAGTGCACCCTGGTTAGTCTGCAGCCTACCAAGGTCTCTCCATGTCAGCACCTCCTTCCACCCACCTCCCAACCGTCATCAGCACTCCAGAGCACCTATTTCCTGACTGCTTTACAAGCTGCTGTCAGGAATTTAGTACCTTAAGGCTGACTTCAACACCTTTCTTTCATGTTTTATGTTTTTTTCCAGTTTTATAGTCATTACACAGCTGCAGAAAATAGCTACAAATCAGGGGAATTACAACGCACTGCAGGGAAGGGGAGAAAACTTCCATGCCTCTCCACGGTGTGCTCTCAAAAATAGGGCAACATTTATTACAGCAGAAAGTAACATTCTGGCCTGCAGGATGATGCATATTCTGTTTTCTTGGTTGTTTATTGTAAATAAAACAAATGTCTCTTCCCTCGGTGTGGTTAGAGGGGAGGTGGTAACTGCTCAGCCCTCTGCTCAGGTGCACTGGGTAGACAGCAACCAGCCCGGCTCAGCAATGCTCCATCCCCAGCACAGCCTCTGCCCTGGGGAGGATGCTCCTTCCTCTCCAGGGATGGTTGGACCTCTTAGCAAACACATCCCTCACTGTCGAGCGAGAGTTTTAATTCAACATTGCCACAGAAATATTGGTAGAAATGTTACCTTTAAAATTTAAAATTTTCTCATCTCACTGTCTTACCTGTAGAGTGTTTGAACTCCTTTTTGCAAAGAAAGTGGGATTTGTACTTGACCAAGCACATGGAACCTCGTGGAGCAGGCTCAGGCAGGCTTATTTGCCTGAGGATTTAAGAGCTCCTAGGGGAGAACTCCTGAAGGAAGGAAGCAGACATAAAATATTCTGAGGGAGAGGGCCATTCTGAGTTCAACATGATACCTACCACTTGAATTTATAACTTTGCCAAAGCTCTGTCTGAAGGCACAAGCTCTATAGGAAAAATGCAGAGTTACTTCAGGAACAACTCTGTAGTGCTGCATGTTGGTAAAAGGAGAGAGAGAGAGAACTGGGTCCCTCTGTCCAGGTGTGCAAGCTAGAGCAAAGATGCCCGAGTGTGTCCTCGGGTCCAGTGCCAAGGCGAAGCGGACAGGACATGAGTGAACAGGGCAGGACATTCACGGAGCTACCATCTAGATGGGGATGCATGTGAAGCGAACACATAGAAATAGAGCCATCATTGCAAATTGTTCAAGTTCTCTGGAAGAGAAAATCACAGGATATGAGAAGAGGAAATGTTTGTGGTGGTGTTAAGGAGGTGGAGAATCAGGAAATGCTTCTGAAGATGTGACATTGATGCCGGGACCTGGTGGGCGAGTAGAAGTTTGCAGGGTGAAGAGTGAAGAGAAGAGCTTTTAGGGTAGAAGGGTGGGATTTGCAGAGTCCCAGGGCCAGGAAGGGCCTTCTGTGTGGTCGGGTTACATGTTTTCTCCTTTCCCCATCTTTCTGTTCCTTTTTTTGCTCTCCCCAGTAGGAGTCCACTAAAAGGTTTGAAGCAGGAGAGAGACACAATGGACCATTTCCCCATCTAAATCCTCACACAGTGGATCTTAGGGAAGCACAGACCATCAGTATTCATTAGTTTCCTATTGCTGCTGTAACAGAATAACACAAACTTAGTGGTAAAAAAACAACCCAAATTCATCCCTACAATTCTGGAGATCAGAAAGCTAAAATCAAGGTGTCAGCAGGGCTGTGTTCCTTAGGAAGGCTTCCAAAATCTTAAGGTATTCTAGAAAAACACATATCATACCAAAGCGAACGGAAATACATATTTAACTTTTACATAATAATGATAAATTCAATACTATGAGTTCATCACCAACTTTCAGAAATAGAAAATCACCACCAGATTCAAAGTCCCTTATTTTCACTTCTCATAATGTCTCACCCTCTCCTAACCTGGAATAATTACTACCTCTATGTTGTGTTAATCCCTCCCTTATTTTTCCTTATAGATTTATTACCCAAATGAATAATTCTATAATTATAATAATATTAGTAATTTCCAAGCTTTTAGCCTTTATACAAATGGAATCTTAAATATGTGCATTATTCTTTTCTTCACTATTTCGCCCATCATTACATTTTCTCAATGCATCTATATTGCTGTATGGAGAAGTAGCTGATTAACTGTCACTCTGTACTAGATTAATCATACAACTAGTCCACAGTTTACTTATACATTTGATAGACATTTGGGTGGTTGTTTTCCAGTATTTTGCTGTTAAAAACAATGCCTTGATTATGAGTTTACATATCTTAATTCTCTGTGCTAAGGTTTTTCTAGGGTGTCTATATAGAAGGAGAATTTCTGGATTTTAGATAACACAGCTCTTCAGCCTTACTATGGCACTGGTGAGAGACTAATTTATGGTTCCCCAGGAAAGGTATTAGAGTTCCTGCTGCTCTGTATCTCACCAACACTTAATGTTACCACACTATTTCTGCCTTCCCCCAATCTCCTGGGTGTTAAGTAGTAACACACTTAGGATTTGAATTCTCATTTTCATGACTATTAATGAAGTTGAACACCGTTTCATACATTTATTCATAATTTGTGTTTCTTTTATAGGAAATGACTGTATTTTCCCCTATTTTTCTGGTGAGTTTTGTGTTTTCCACATGGAGTCATAGAAAAAATTAAATATACATTGTAATAATAAACCTTTTTGATTACATATGTCATAATGATTTTCCCCCAAGTAATAGCTTGTCTTTCATGTGTTTCAATTAATAAAAGTTCTTAATTTTAATGTAATGAGATACATTTTTGTATTCTTTTCATCACTTAAGAGCATAAAGATGTTCTAAAAGTTTCAAAATGTTTGCCTTTCCTATTGAAGGTTTTCTCCATCTGGAATTGATTTGTATGTGTGGTATGAGGTAGGGATGCAAGCTGATTTGTTTTTCATTCAAATAACCAATTATCTCAGCAGCATGTGTTGAAAACTTCACATTTCGCCCTCTCTCCATCAATGCCAGCTCTGTAAAATACCACTGTGCATTTAAAAGAGTTTATTGGGTGTCATGTCTACCTTGCTTCATTAATCTATATGTCAGTATTAATATTAATTAATGAAACAATTAATATTGCTTTATAATAAATCTCCATGCTGAGGGTAGAAAGAAAACACCTCTTCTTCCAGCTAATTATTTCAGGAGGACCAACACAGTAAGTTACATCACAGGAATCCTTCTGGCAACAAAATATAATAGAGAGTTAGAAGACAGCTTCAAATTCATTTTTTTTCCATTTAGCAGATGAGTAATGATGGGAAGTTTAATTAAACTCTAATTTTAGTGTTTCCTCTTGTAAAATGAAGAACTTATGCTTACCTATCCAGGAGTAAAAATGCAAACCTCCTCCAACAACACCTGTCGTATGAATGGAACGCATAATATGACAGTTTCCTTTTGTCTCCATATTACATTTTCTGCCTTCAAAAAAGGTATTTTTTCTGTCCACACAACATGTAGTATTATCATGTCCCCATGAAAATAAATAACTAAATAAATGTTTCATTGAGCATTTCCATGGAATAATCCAAGCCCTAAGCAATTGCTTTTTATTCTTTTCTGTAGCCTATATCTATGTAATCACATTATGCAATTATTTAAATATTTTTAAAATAAACATAAAGTTGACCCAATAGGAAGAGTTTAGTTAATCAAATTCATATACATGCTATAATTTTCAAAAAGACAAAGCCTTCTTGCAATTACTCTATGATTTTTTTCATAAAATAAAAACTATTGCAGGTCAAAATATGATTTGAAAATTGAAGACATGATTTGCTCATGAATATTTTAGTTATAAAGCACTCTTGGGAAATATATGGCACATGCAAATTCAAGAATGGACAGGATATTTACTCCCAAGTCCTTGTTTATAAAAATAGAGGCCGTTGCTGTTATTCCTATTACCTTCACAGATGGTGAGTGGGCTGTTGTAAAACCATGAAGGAAACCTCTACCCACACATGGGAATAGAGTTCTCTGCCCAGCCTCTCCACTCCCACAGTCTGAGAGCTAATACTCATTGAGTCAGATTCTATGCGTTAAGAATAGTGTGAGATGCTTTACATATGTTATTTCATTTCCTCTTCATAACTGCAGTCTATCTTTGTTCCCATTTCAGAGGTGATCTAAGTAGGTTTAGGGAGGTTGACTTGTCCAAGCCTCAAACTCTACTTATTAGTGTCCTAGAGCTGCTATAACAAACAACCACAATTTGGTGGCTTAAACCAATAGAAACTTTTCTCATAGTTCTGGGGGTCAGAAATATGACATCAAGTTGTCAGCAGGGCAGTGTTCCCTCTGACACCTATAGGGGAGGATCCTTCCCTGCTTTGTCCTAACTTCTGCTGTCACTGACGATATTCAGTGTTCCTTGGATTGGAGACACACCACTCAGTCTCTCCTTCCACCATCACATGGCATACTCCTCTTGTGTCTGTGTGTCATAATTTCCCTCTTCTTACAGGGAAGCCATTGGATTAGTGTCCACCCTAATTGAGTATGACCTAATTTTAACTTAACTTGTTGACATCTATAAAGACTCTTTTTCCAAGTAAGCTCACATTCACAATGCAAGAGCATAGAACTTCTTTTGAGGAGAACACAATTTTTTAAAAAAAAGCAAGTTAGTAAATGACCTTTTTTCTCTGAGTGTGAATCAGATAGTTCCAGGGATATTTTTTACACTGAACTATGAGATAATGTGCATTTGTGTCCTCATTTCTTTGAAGAGCAGGAAAGGGAAGGAAATAAACACTTCCAAATAGCCAATCATCCTAAAAATGACTAATGTGAGAATTATCTAATGTCAATTTACAGAAGTCCAGAAATCTAAGACTGCAACACTGTCATGGAGAAAATTGTATGTAGTAGTAACTTTTGATAGGCAGGTTTATAGACTGTAGTCCACGGCAAGCTTACTAGGGAACAACAGTGTGTTATAATTCTCTGCATAAGGTTTATATGAAGTTAGCATTAATAGAAGAGCTTCTAGAACTCAAGTGAGTCCTACTCTGTCCTATGCTGAGTAAACCAGATCAGGAGGAATATGTTCATTTTGGAGCATGTATTCTGTCAAAATTAGGCTGGTACAGCAAATAAGTGCAAACGTGTTATCTCAGACACAGCAAAAACTGATTCTCTATCATATAACAAGACAGCATGCTATGGACTGAATATTTGTGTCCCCTCTAAATTCATATATTGAGCCCTAACCCTTGATATGGTGGTATTTAGAGGCAGGGCCTTTGGGAGATAATAAGGCTTAGATGAGGTCATGAGGGTGGGGTCCGATGATGGAGTTAGTGGATTTGTGCCTTATAAGAAGAGGGAGAGAGTTTAGAGCTCCCTCTCTCTCTCCACAATTGTGAGGACACAGTCAGAAGCAACCAAGAAGAGAGTATCCACCAGGAACCAAATCTTACTGACCCTTGATTTTGGATTTTCCCACCTCCAACACTATGATAAAATATATTTCTGATGTTTAAATCACCCAGGCTATGGTATTTTGTTATGACAGCCTAGCCAACTAAGACACAGAGGTTAGAAGACGATGCAGAGCCAACAGGCAACTTTGTTCCATGTGGAGGGACAGGAACCCAGGGTCTTTTGCTCATGTTGCTCTATTTTTCCAAGACTGTTGACATATTGTTCATGATCAGAGCAGAGATTTTTCATTGTTCTCCAGAATCTATTCTTCCTTTATTACTTTTAGTAACATAATCTACATATTTCAGCAGGGCAGTGATCATCCAGCTACAGACTTCATTTCCAAGCTCTGACTTCATTTCCAAGCTCTGAGCCAAAATTGTACCAATGGAATGTGAGTAGAAGTGAGTCTGTGTCTCTTTCTGAAAACAAATGGCTTGACCTTTCCCTGCTGGATCATGGATGTGGTTTGGGTAAGTCAGCTTTGAGCATGTAAGTTGCAACACTTTAACAATATATTGATACCAATTATGTGTGATTGGAACAGTAGGGTGTCATCTTTTAGAAAGAAGGGGAACAGAAATTTGACCACCATATGCTCTCAGAAAGGAATGGTTATTTTCAAATCATTTCAAAGACAGACACAAACTAGTTCCCTACTTGGCCACCTCCTTTATGTTATGATCTTACACCATTCTCTTGGTGGACACTCTCCTCCAACAATTGGAAAAATTAAAATAATCAATTGATGGATGAATAACATGGGTTTATGACTTCCTCTATCCTCTTTTTACAAAATAATCTTCAAAATGGAAAAAACAATTGAACTCAAAATTGAAATAAACCGATGTGGTTTATTGCAAAAATGAAAACTTCCTCCTTTCATTGTGAAAAATAACTCATATTTATGGGGAAAACTTTAAAAAGACAGAAAGAAAGAGAGAGATGGAGAGAAAGGAGAAAGCAAACCTTGGTTGAATATATAGAAAAGCTACCTGGGACCAGGCTAAGAGCCGGTAGTAACTATCCTGCTTATGTTTGCCTTTCCAGAATGAAAAAATATTTGGAAAGGCCACAACTCCATTTTTTCCTCCAAGGCTGAAGACTAGTCATTATCTTAGTTTTCCCACTATCATCTTTCATATCTACAAAGAGAACATAATGTCCAGTATGGCTCATGTGTCCTTTGAATTCTTTTTAGTCAGGCAGCTAGGAAATGCAGATGTTCTCAGCTAACATGTTTTCCCTGCAGCAGCATCCCAGGGGATTTGCTAAGATACTGCTCAAGGACTCAGCAGTGAGACTTAGTTTGACCATCCTGGATTGAGAAGGGAGAGAGCTGGCACCAAATGAGAATGGGGACTCAGCCAAAACAGATTCTCTCTCCCTCAACCCCCCTCCTCCAATTCTCCACACCCAGGCAAAATTAAGTACTAGACACAGAGTCCCTTTTGAGGGTAAACGTCTGTTACTCTTCTATTCAGTGAGGCTTTTTGCTGCCTAGGTATACAGTAAAAAGAATTTCAGGATATTAGCTTTCCAGGAAAATCAAGCAGAAATAATAGAAAGGAGAAGAGGCTTCCAAATGTGGCAATTAATGCAATTACACATTGTTATTTTCCATTTATGTTCATATTAACAAATAGGAAAGCTAAAACTCTGTTTTAAACTTAGGTCTACTACGATATCTAAGAAATGATAGTCACCAATTGACTTACTGTTGCCTCATAATAAGATGTCCCCAAAATGTAGTGACTTAAACTAGCTATTTTATTTTGCTCTAATTTTTGATGAGGAATTTCATGGGCTGTTCTTATGGGGGATCTTTCACATAGAGGCAGTCAGACTCAGGGGAGGGAATATCAATCCCACCTCTCAATGCAGAAATATCAAAGGATTTGTAGACATCTTTTAAAACCATCAGTCATCTATATTATGACATTTCACGAAATAGATCTTCCATCTTTGCCTACATTTCACTCTTTTTCTTAAGTCATTTGGCCCCAGCCCAAGAAAAAAATGAGGTTAACTCATTTGTCAGAAATGTTATAATCCACGAAAATTTCACACCCTTTTTCTGGACCTATATTCTTACAACAACCTTTTCATAGTGTTGAAAGTAGGAAGTAAGAAAAGTAAAAAATGAGCAATTAGCAAATTTTTTAAAGTTCACAAAGTTTTTTTCCATTTCTGTGTCTGATCATTATAATGTGATGTTTCCCAGGTTAAAATATGACCCAAGCAAAATGCCTAATTTGTGTCTTTCCAGAATCTATTCTAAGAGAAACGAGGAGAAAACACACTTGAAAAGGTGGCGTATTTGTTTTCCAAATTATATCTATTATAGCAGCTTAAAACTTGAGATCCACTTGACTTAAGGCGTGACTTGGTCCATCTGAGTCTATAAAGGGGAGATTCTAAGAACTGTCCTCGCCAGTTCCCAGGGTGCTCAGAAGACTGGAACAAACACAATAGAACCTGTCCTTCAGAGCAGCCGGCGCCTGTCCAAAGACGAAGACAAAGATTCGTTTATTAACCTTGTTAATGGAAGTCCACAGATGTGAGCCTGGATTTCCAACTGGATTCTCATTTTACCAAATATTAAAACACAAGTTATTTTTGAATCAGTTCTTCGATTCTGAAATCTTCCAAACTCCTTCAAGAATTCATGCCCCCGTTTCTCACTTTTCTTCCTTTTTGGACGTGAGTAATGAGAGTGTGCCGTGTGTGACGTGAAGTGCGTGGCGCTGCGTGGTAAGTAGTATGATGTGGAATATGGCCACGTGGTGCAGCGTGGTGCCACATGGCATTGAGTGCTGTGGCTGGAGAGCTGGAGGCGTGAGAAGAGGGGCAGCATTCCTCCAAATTTCTGCTCATATGCCACGAAAAGTACTTTAAAATTCTACATGATGTGTCATATATTTTGTTATATTTAAAATGTTTATTATAAATTATACAATTGCAAAAGAAATGGTTTCCAATATATTAAAACATGGGTACTTTAAAATAAGATGATTATCTCAGGCTAAAAGTTTCCAGTGGAACCTAAATACCATAGAAACTCATCATTTAACAAGCTCTTCCTTTACCAGTCCAATATTTTACCTGTTCCTCTTCCCCTGGGGCTGGTATTTTATTTCTCCTTTTCACAAAAATTTTATCTTAGTACAATATGCTTTCGTGCTTGACAGGCTCTTATTAACATTCCCTATTATACTTAAATAAAAAGATATATGAAAATTAAGATTAATATTTTCATGTCCTTATAACTATGGGCATAAAATGCTTAAAAATTTATTCTGGTTGAATTATTATTAAAAATATTAGTAGTATGCAAGCGAACAGTAAAGCATAAAGGTATTAAAATTTTATGAGTAATTATTAACATAAAAAGTAAATTTTGGGGCTTCCCTGGTGGCGCAGTGGTTGAGAGTCTGCCTGCCGATGCAGGGAACACGGGTTCGTGCCCCGGTCTGGCAAGATCCCATGGCCCGTGAGCCATGGCCGCTGAGCCTGCGCGTCCGGAGCCTGTGCTCCGCAACGGGAGAGGCCACAACAGTGAGAGGCTCACGTACCGAAAAAAAAAAAAAAAAAGTAAACTTTTATCGCAAAAGCATCTCTTAATGAGAGGGATTGGGTTGGGGGACAACTAGATGCTTTAATTAAAGGAATTACCGAATTGTGCTTCCTTCAGCCCCTAATAGTGTTAAACTCCAAAGGGACACTTGAGATTCATGCTTTTCTCTCATAAAATATGAAAAATATGAAAAAGAGATTATGAAAAGGGAAAGTTCAAGAGTAAAATCTCCCTCTCAGGTCCATCTTCAGGTGGATCAACTAAGGAAAGAGTAATATGAATGTTGAATATCTGGAAAGTGATTCCCTTAAACCACCCAGGCATATTCTTCGGAAAGGCTCCCGTTCAAATGCCTCAGTTTGCAAGAAGTTGCAGTGGAGAATCTGATTTAGGAAGATCTGTTCAAACTGCCTGGAGACACAGGGCCCGGGGGGATTCTGAAGACTAGGCTGGGCGGGGCTCTGGGGTCTGCAGAGGGTCCACTGAAGGTGACTCAGGGCAGCACTCCAGAGCCAAAGGTGAGGGTGAAAAATAGTGGTTGTGGAGGCAGTGTCACTGAACCAGGTTGGGGCAAGAGGCAAACATAGAAACCAGAGAAACTGCATGTGACAGAGGACGTAGGAAGGAAAGATTTCATGAGAAGTGTTAGGCGGGTGTAACTGAGGGAGGAAGCAGTTTGTAAAGGAATCCACCCTTCATCCGGCACAGAGGCATGAGCACACAGGGTCCACACAAGCATCTGAGACCACATTCCCAAGTCAGAGTCAGCCTAAGCAGTTCTACACCAAAGTCTTAGGAGGTACAACCCAGTCATTTTAGGGAAGGTATGGTTTTGGTTAATTTTATTGCCAACTTGGATAGACTTCTGGTGCCCAGGAGTTTGGTCAAACTCTAGACTGTGTGTTGCTAGGAAGCTATTTTTCAGATGTAATTAACATTTAAATCAGTAGCCTTTGAGTAAAGCAGATCGCCCTCTGTAATGTGAGTGGCCTCATTCAATCAGTGGATAGACTAAAGAGCAAAGAATTGGGATTCCCAGAGAAGAAGAAATTATCTTCAAGAATGTAACATAGAAACCCTGCCTGAGTTTCCAATCTGCTGGACTGCCCTGAAGGTTTTGGAACTGCCAACCCACAATCCTATGAGCTATTATCTCTCTCTCTCTCTCTCTGTACATACATGTATATATATTATATATGCATATATGTTATATGTAGGTTATAGATAGATGAATAAATAGGTATTCTACTGATTCTATTTAACACAGACATCTTGGATTAGAATGCCTGACTTCAAACTGTCTGCCAAGTGCTAATAATTTGACCTTGGGCCAGTCAGTGACTCTAAGTCTCACTTTTCTCATCTCAGAGAGGGATGATGCTGTTGCCCACCTCCTTGTACTGTTGTAAAGGACAAGTAAGGTCATACACATGCAAGTCCTGGCACATAGAAAGTGGTTGGTAAATGTTAGGATTTTCTATCCCATTTCTTTCCTGTGAAGAAAATTCACATGACTCCTATTGCCATTCACAGTGTTCCTCGAATTTGGCTCTCCATGCATCTTGCAGAACATGGTGACATTTGTATGTGTAACTCCATTCTGTCAACTAGGACAATGTTAGTATGCATTAAAAAAAAAAAAAAAAGCACATGGTCCCACAACACAAAACAATAATGATGACATAAAATAAATAAGTAAATAAGTATGATGTCTAAATAAGTATGATTCATTATTTAAAGTTTTCCATTAATATTCATCTACAACGTGTTCATTCATTTGTCATCTGCTAGCACAGAGAAGTACTAGCAGGTGCCACAATTAAAAATATATATGGAAGGAAAATCTGGAAGTGAAAAAATCCTCTCCATTCATTAAATATGTTTCTGCCAGTTGGAAAAAAGAATCGAAACTACTCCATTTAGCAGTAGAACATGTCTACTCTGTGTAGCTCACACTGGGAAGGAGTTTAAGAACCATTATCCTCCTCCTTAAGATACTACTTCCTTTAAGACGCAGTTCCTGACACTCCAGACAAGGCTTGTCTTCTTAACCTATGAAAGCTACCTTCACAGTATTCATCACACCTGTGATAACCTGATTATATCTGTAATAATTTATTTGATGTGCATCTTCCCCACTAGACTATGTCCTCTATATTTTTGCTCTTTTTTTTCCAGGAGCTCCACAGTGTGCCTGAGTAGTCAATAAACACCTTGCAAATGCATGAATCAAGTGTAGATATTTTTGCCTGACTGCCATATTACTTCCAATTCTATCTAATCATTCATGGTTCCCTGGGCATGTCACACTTGCTCCATCTCCATAAATTTCCTCAGAAATTCCCTCTGTACCCTAAGTTCCCTCTGACAAATCCAAGCATCCCTCTATGTCCAGAGGAGCTATTAGTGTGAACTCCAGAGTCCTCTACTGCTTTCAGATACTCCTTTCAAATGAGGTTCTCTTACCCGGTGCTTGCTTCTTGTGGAAAACTCTCCTGACACCAACAGCTAGGCTGCTGGGATCTCTTCATACAAATTATAGCCGGGTTGCTCCGGCATTCCAACTCCAGCAGAGAACTGGGCAGGAAGTCTGAATTTGAATATTGACTCCACTTTTTGATCTTGGGAAAGTCAAGTCACCTCTCAGTGCCTCTGTTTTCATAACTGTAAACCAGGAATAATAAGAGATAACTGTATTAGTCAGGGTCCTCCAGAGAAGCAGAACCACTAGAGAGAGAGAGTTTTCAAGGGATTGGTTTACACAGTTGTGGGGATGGCAAATCCAAATGTTTTAATGCATGCAGGCCAGCTGGAGACACGGAGCAGAGGTGATGTTGCAACTCAGGTAGGTCCAAAAGCAATGGAGGCAGACTGGTTTCTTTCTTGGGGGATTTCCATCCTTTTTTCACTTAAGGTCTTCAACCGATCAGAAGAGGCCCATCCACACTGATTTAAATGTAAATCTCATCTAAAAAGTATTTCATAGCAACATCTAGACCAGTATTTGACCGAACAACTGGGCACCGTTGTCTAACCAATTTGACAAGTGACATTAATGGTCACAGTAACCGTGAGTACTAAATTATGTGACCTAAGAAAAAGTAGGTAGCACATGCACGTGATAGGCACTTAATACATGATATATCCCCAATTCCTCTCTTCATATGAACAAGGCCATTAAGATGTAAGGTATCTTTGTCTAGGTCACTGGCTTTGTGACCATTGGTGACCTCTGGAAAGGACTCTTTCTCCAAGGAGATGGGAAGAAGAGTTTGAGTGGGGTTTGACCAAAACTGCAAAACTTTGCTTCATCTATTATTACCAAACAAACACAAACTTACACCTTCTCCAGACAAGATCTAATTCCTATGTACTTAACTTCTATAAAAAGTGCTCCCATGAAACCTTCAAATGACATATAAGTACATTCAGTTTGTCCATATTTTAGATTTATATTCTATATACTGTAAATATGACAGACGAAAATCAATAGTCTAAAGCCACAACACAACTCAAAGAACGTTATTTGGAAAGGATGTAGAGTGAATTGTCTGCAGAGTTTGCAGCAAGCTTTCTGGTCTGTCTTCGTCAAGGGTATCACTGATGCACCTTCACCCACATCCATGACACCTGTCCTCTGAGGTTCATTTTCTCCCCCATGTCAGATAGCTGAAGTTAAAATGCCAGAGTTCTCCTCACATGTTGGTTAAAAATTGCTATTAACATAACTGTCTTGAGTTAGAATTAGAAACACAAATGGCAGTCCCACTCTTTCCCTACACATAAAGATTGCTAATTTCAATTAAGGAAAGTAGCCCAGCTATAATTTTCCTGGAGCTGCAAATTAATGGCTGCCAGAACCTAGCAACAATTTTAGGGAATGGATTTAATTTTGTCAAGTGTCAGTTGGCTGTCATTAGCCATGCTTCCACTCCACTGTTAGTAATAAGAGCTTTTAGTGGTGTGCTAGCTATTCAGTCTTTTCTGGGGTTTTGCTACTTGGCTTTTGGAAGAATTATAGGGTTTTTATGTAAGTGAAAGGAAATTTCTCTCACTTCCACCATGAAATATGGTAGAATTATATATGATGGTGTCTACTCATGTACTTAGCAACACAACCAGTCATTATAAATTCACTGGTTTTGAACTCACTCCAGGAGTCGTTGTTGAATTAGGATAAAAATGGACGGCAATTTATTAATAAATTGTCGAACGAGAGAATACGAAAGTAATCAAGTTAACTGAGAAAGGAATGTGTGGAATCAAGATGGAAAGGAGTGAAAGTTTGCTGCTTAATTTTTCCACTGTGGTTCACCCCTGCTGTTCTTAGTCCCTCACTTAAAATTTTTCATTTTAAATAGTGGCTCATGCCCCCAGCTGGCCTTGAGCTGTATCAACCAGAAACAGAAATCTGTTTCAAGAAAAATTTGACATTTGATTCATTGAATCTAAAGGCAGATACTATGTGTTGATTTAAAAGGTACATCTTAAATGTACACAATATTCTATGTCAATTGTATCTCAGTAAAATTGGGAAAAAATAATAGATAAAAAGTGGTGTTAAAAACATTAGCATTTATGTTTCTGCCCATAAGTGGAAATATTGGAATGAATTGTTTTCTTTTTCAAAGTCAGGCAACACAACTGGTCATAAAAAGGTTGTCACAGGAAGTGAATTCTGCTCTCCCTCATGTTTGATGAATCTTTCTCACTTGTGAGGTCACAGCCCTCCATCACTGGGGCTGAAGCCTGAGAAGGTAACCCTGAGGGAGAGTGGAGTGACGTATCTTCAGACACACTCTCTGCAATCACCTCCTGCATGCCTCTAGTGAACGCACATGCCTTGAATCTTGTCCTCCAGAAAGGTTTTAAGAAATTCCCACTTCATATTAGGAAAAATATGCCCCCCTCTAATAAAATTTAGCTCTTTTTTTCTGACGTAGTTTTTTAAGATGGAAAGAGTTGTGGATAAGTCCAAACCCCACATGTGGAGGTTACTATTCAGGTCTCCTATATTTATTAATTACAACAAAGGAAAAGAAAAAATAGACAAATCCTGAAAGTAAAGGCTTAGTTTTCTTAACCATTCAGGGGAGATTTCTCAGTGATTCTTCTTAGCGCCACTAACTGCTATAGGGGAGACTGGGAGAGACGAAGGCAACGCTTAAAGTAAAGCATCTTCCCACCCCGATCAGACCCTGGAGGTCTGGGAACGGGCTTCATTCCTTACTCGTGTGCGACCCCTCTGGAATTACTTAAAGTAGTCAAATGCAGACAATCCTTTTAGGCAAAATGGTTGCATGAATAAATACCTACTTGAAGGAGAATTGTGAAAATCAAATTACAAATAAAATCAAATCTTTACATAAGTAAAGATGCTCTAAATGGGAAATCCCTTTGGCTAAACAGGACCTTCTAATTATTATAATCATAATATCGGTGATCTATGGCCACAGTAACCTGGAGTAAAGCACAAAAACAAAACCCAGTGGCTTAAGGCAATAAGTAGTTACCCAACTATAGGTCTAAGGTAGGCTCAGCCATTCTTCTGCTCCCAGCTGGGCACTGCCCGAATCTGCAGTCAACTGGTCATGACCCAGGCAGATCCACGATGGGGCTGGGCTGGCTGGTCAGCATGGCCTGGTCTTGGCTGAGCCATCATTTCTCTTCCATGTCATCTCTCACCCACCAACAGGCAATCTGAGCTCCATTTTATACCAGGGTGGCCTTTCAAGACAGTGAGTAGAAGCGGGCAAGGCCTCCTGAGGCCAGGCTCAAAGCCAGCACACTGTCACCTCTGCTGCATCCTCTTGGCCAAAGCAAGTCACAAGTCTGGCCCAGACTCAAGGAGTTAGAAAGAAAAGCCTCCTTCGGATGGCAGGACTTGCAAAGGGTGTGCATACTGGCAGGGGTGTGAAGAAATGTGACTACTTTTCAATCTGCCACGCTGTTATGGACAGAACTGTGTCCCTCCCCAAATTCATAACACTACCCACCACCCCTCCCGCCAGTACCACAGAATGTGACTACATGGAAATAGGGCCTTTCAAGAGGTAATTAAGTTTAAATGAGGTTGTTTGTGTGGGTCCTAATCCAATCTGATTAGTGTTCTTGTAAGAGGGATACCAGGGGCGTGTGCACAGGGGGACAACCATGTGAGGCCCTGTGAGAAGGCCACCATCTACAAGCCAAGGAGAGACCAAACCTACAGACACCTTGATCTCAGACTTCCCATCTCCAGAACTTTGAGGAAATTAACTTCTGTTGCTTAAGCTGCCTAGTGCGTGGGAGGCTGTTATGGAGGCCCTAGTCAATGCATACACACACTCGTAAGTGGAGTATACATGTGGAACAGTACTAGAGTAATATGAATTCAAACTGTGCAGTAAATGTAGAGTGTTCTTTCTTGGCCTGGAAATGAGAAGGCCAAGTGCACACTGTAGCAGGAAAGAAAATAACATTTGGGGGGAGACAGATAATCTTGTATCTGACATGCCCCATAAGAAACCCAAGGGCAGTTTAAGGAATGAACACAGAGAAGGGCCAGAATACCTCCTGGTCTTATTACTTTCTCTGGCACTTGTAAAACTTTGGTTTCCACATGGAGCATATAGATGGGTTGTGACTGTTGAATGGTCTATATTTCTATGTGTGTTAAACCCTAAATAAACAATATTTGTTATATCTCTGTCCTCAGATGTAGCTGAAACAATACTTCATAGAAAAAATATAGATTTCTTTTCATAATGGTATATTGGTCAGGATCGTTTGTTTAGTCTCTGCTGTGGTATCCAATAAACCTCAAATCTTAACGTGAGATTATAATAGAATTTTATTATTGCTCATATTAGCTCAAAGCAGATCAGATGACCCTCCCTTGTCTTGGGGTCGGGCCACCTGGCTTCCATGGTGCTGAAGCATCAGAGGACAGAACTGAAAAATGCAGTAAAACAAAGGGAAACCAGCAAAAAGGATGTGGCAGATTATGTCCACTAATTTTTATAATCTTATCATATAAAAGCTTTCTTATTTTTTCATGCCTGTGTCCTTGAAAGACTTGGGATGTGGGGTACCCATTTACGTTGCCTCTGCCATATGGTAAGAAGATATTAGAAGAGAGAGGAGACCTTGGCTATAGCTCTACCCTACGTGCTAAGACCCAGTGGCAATAGTGTGGGCAAGACTGAATATAAGGGGGAAAAGCCAGCCCAGAGCCCCAATTGGAAAATGATCTTCATTTCCAATGCCCTCCTCTCATTCCTCCATCCAAGCTTAGTGGAGGGGCCTCATGCTATTTTGTGAGGCAAAAAGATGGAACTGCTGATAATTGTTTGAGGTGTTTCTGCATGCAAGAAAACATATTTTGGTCCCAATGTCACCATGTTAGTTCAAGGTCAACTGCTTCAAATCTCTACCGACAGCTGTGGCCTCATCTTTAGTAAGTGTAAATGACCGAAGGGCTGGACGATATGACAGATGCAGCCTAAACCCTCCCTCACCTATGCCTTCCCCTGGCAGATACCACATGAGGGACAGCAAGTCATTTATCCATCCAACCAAAGGAGCTACCAGGTTTATGAACATGAAGTCATGTAACAAACATATTAAATACTTGTAACATCCAGACCCTGTGTTCAGAGCTTCAAAAGTATTAGTATAATTAATCCTTGAGACAACAAGACAAAGCAGGTTTTCCAGTTGTCACTTTACAGATGCAATAATGCAGCCTCAAGGAAGAGCCAGTGTTAGCATGCTAAAACAGGTCTGCCTGACCTGCGTCTTTTCTGTTAGGATATTTATGAAACTACTGCTGTACTGTTGTGATGGGAACTAGTGCTGAAGTCCTAAATGCTGCAGAAACAAAGAATGGAGCTTTTGTAATCAGTTCTCTCCTCCAAACTTGACATGTCCTTGCACACTTTGAACAAGGCGTAACCTTTGCGTCACAGGAGCAAGTGTGCCCGTCACTATATTAGCAGGATGGGCAGGCAGGTGAGGGCTCACTGAGTTCACTACCATTTCCCTGAATTGAGCCTAATTCACCATTTATTCCAGAAGACACCAATTTTCTAGAGTACAATCCCCTCCAAGACATCCTCCCCATTCAATTATAGCCAGTCAGTGACTGGGTCCAAAGTTAGTGGGCAGACCAAACGACTCAGGCTTGCACTATTCATGACAGTAACGATTGATGTGTTCAAGGCAAGGACCAGATTTATGGGTCTCCTTACAGATATGATTTACTGAAAGTCGTCTTTTATTCCCTAAGAGCCAGCCGTGGACATGTGCTAGGTGCACTCCAGATAAATGGCTGGGTTGAAGCTCTGTGGGTGGCTGTCAGGAGCAAGGAATAAGAAAGGGGGAAAAATAGAGAAGTGGTTTCACACATGAGACACTTGTCGAAAACGCAGGGGCTCCAGTGCTCCAGGAACAGCTGGCGATGAGAAGCTAAAAAAAGCGACACCATTTGCAGGCCATGGACAGTTGGAGGCCTTGTCACACTAACCACTGAGTGGGCAAGACTGATTTATGGATGGGCTGATAATGGTAAAGAAATGAAGATTGATTTGCTGTAGAGCACATCTGGAGAATAGTGGAGGCAATGGAGAAAAAGGGGGAGGGAGAGCATGGATTCTGAGAAAAGTCTCATCTGAAGATAAATACACAGGACTGATCTGACAACAAGAAGATGATGGGAAAATGCATGATTATGCAAATCACCATCACGTGGGTGAGGACAGATTTCCAGGGATGCTATGATGCCTGTACTCCAAGCAACCACACACACGTGGTTGTGTTAATCTGTGCTCAGGGCTCTACTAGGTGTCACAAAGGTAGAAAGATACTTAAGACTCAGGCCACTTTCTTGGAAGATAGGAAGGATGACAGTGTGTCTGAAGAAAAAAAGACATGAAAAGTTTACGAACATTACAAGAGCCCTAAGGTACAACACTTCCCCTTGGCGGGATCCTGGGCCACCTTTCTCCCCTCAGTAGTTAATGCCTACTCATCCTTGTAGTCTTATCTTAGTCAACACCTCCTTGGGGAAACCAGGATAGACCCTGTAAAGATGTCATTCTACCTCATATACTTACATTAAACTTGTATTGCTTCTTAAAAAACAGCACAATTGTTATTTCGCATTGATCACTTTTTTGTTTATTGTCTGCCCTCCTACACATTATACTGTAAGTTTGCTGAGAGCAAAGAACTTATATTAATAGTCCCTTGCAAACAGTAGATGCTTAATAAGTACCTGTTGAATGAATTAGCTGCTCTACTCATTTATCTGTTCATTCAAAAATATTTGCTAAATGACTATCATGTGCTGGGTGCTAAAATACAAATATATTCAATGGTGATATATGTAAAGAAGCAGAACATGGGGATAGAAATGGGGTGTTGGGTGGCTATTTTAATTTGAGGAATTGGGAGATGCCTATGATGTTTGAGCTGAGATTGTATAATAAGAAGAGCCTGACATTCAAATATCAGAAGGAACACTCGGGCAGAAGGAGGTGGTAACCAAAACACCCTGAACAAGGAGTAATCTTTACCTGTTTGAGGAACAGAAAAAAGTATAGCACAACTAGAGCTAAGTTCATTCATTCATCCGTTTGTTCTTTCATTTCTTCATTTACTCACTCATTCTTTTCTTTGATAACATGAGGTACTAGGTACACAAAAAAACACATAAAGCATTAATACTGATCCCTAGTTGCTGACAGCCTAATGAAATAGCTCAGAAAGGTCAGAGAGAGCAGGACACAGTGGGTCTCAGGTGAGGTCTGCAGACCCTTGGCATCCCTGAGACACTTTCAGGAGTACAGGCAGACACTACTGTTTTCATAATACATTAAGTGCCTTTTCTCAGTGGTGGCCTCTAAGCAATGGTGGCAAAACATGTTGGCATTTTAACCTGAATCAAGGCATTTGCACATACTGTATCTGTGGTCATTGAAACATGTTACAATAAAAAGTGCCAGATATACTTTAGAATACACTTGATTAATCAGCAAAGGTATTACTTTTGTTAAATCTGATCTTTTAGTTCATATCTTTCAAATATTCTCTGTGAGGAAATGGGAAGGTCACATAAAGCACTTCTGCTGTGTATGAAGGCACAAAGTTTGTCTCTAGGGAATCGTTTGTGTGACTGTTTAAGTTACAAGCTAAACTAGCCCCCTTTTCTCATGGAACACCATATTTACTGAAAAGAACCTGTGACAGCAAACTTTGATTGTGGAGCTTGAGTGTCAGACATATTCTTACAAATGAGCAGCAGCAGCCTGTCACTTCAAGAAAATCAATTAGCAATTTTTGTTGCTAAACATAAAGTTCAAGCTCTGAAGAGAAAATGATAATTTTTGGAAAACTCAAATCAGCCACTGTGATTCTGACAGCCTCCCAATAAGTTGAGAATTTTCTGATGAAATTGCTGGTGAAAATAGTCAATGTGATTTTCTAATAATGTGCAATAAAATGTGTTAATATTTGCAAGGGCTGTATAATTCAAGTGAGCCAACAATTTTTCAAATGATCAATGCAAGATGTTACAAAATTATGCATGGGGAAAAGATGCATTTAGAGTGCAAGACATACCAACGGATTGTAATATGGACATTTCTAAAAAGTAAGACTCTCCACATTTACATGAAAAGATTATTAAAATACCCTTCCTTTTTCCAACTACATATCTGCATGTTGCAACAGATTGAATACAACAGGAAATATAACAATCCTCTTCATTTCTATGAAGAAATATTAAAGAGATACATAATATGTAAAACAGTGTCACTCTTCTTGCTAATTCTGTCTTGAAAAAAGTCATTTTTCATTCAAAATTGTATTTATGCTAACATGTAATACATTTATTATTTTTAAAAATAAATTAATAATATATTTTTTTAATTTTTCAGTTTTAATTACTAATATGGTATATACTGATAGATATAATCCACATAAATAAAACTCAAAGGATACTTGAGACCAATATGTTTGAGAACCATTGCTCTATGGTATAGTGAGAAAAAAAATTGGACCTATATAAGTTTAATAGTATATGGAATTTCTAATTGTTTGGATTCTTAGGCAAATCTGATGATGAAGGTCACTCCCATTGACACAGGTGTAGGTTTAAAAATAACTCTTCTAAAAATAACCAAAAATGCTCACAAAATTTTCCTAATATGAAAATGTTTTACCAACATATATATTATGCATAATTTTACTAGAAAGCATATCTAAATGTTGGTGGCTTTCTATGTACGAGGCTCTATCCCAAGAGATTTATATGTATTAATTTACTTAATTCTCAAATCAATCCTGAGAGACATATTATTATCCTCATTTTTTAGATGAAAAATTTAAACTAAAAAGAGTTAAGCAATTGCCCCAAAGTTTCCCAATAGTTAGCAATAGGTGCACTGAGGCACTGCACTCCGAAATCTGTACCACACAACGATATAGCTAATCCACAGAATATAGTGAACAAAAGTATGGCATACTGATTGATACATTTTCTTTAAAAAATGCAATTTTTACAGGTAGGTTGAAATTTGGGGTCACAGACAAGGCAGCCTCTCTGTCAATGTTTTAAGACTGAATTGCTTTGATCACCTAGACCTTCTCATATGATACTCACCCACCATTCACTGTATCTACCCTGCAGCTCACACACACTTACACGTGCTGAGAAGAAGGGCATTCCTCTCTTTCTGTAAAACATTAAATCTATACATTTGTTATGCATGACCTATTAGTTATTTCACTATAAAGGAACGTAATTCTCTTCTCTAAGTACCATTGGAATTTTCATTTTAGTCTCATTATGCTTTAGTCTTGTGATGAATGAGCAACTCCAGTGTTTAACAGTAATGGGGTCAGTAAGGCAGATAAGCTAGCTGGGCTCTTCAGATCTGCCTGTCTCTCCTCTAGAATTACTCTAGTGTTTGAACTCTTGGCCAATTACTCACACACCTTCTGCCCTTGCAGTCCAAGCACTGCCCAGATGGCTTTGATTTGGAGGCCCTCAATTTATCAAAACAGTTTGTTATGTTAAAAAACTGATGTCAAAGAAGCCATACGACCCTTTTTATGTGTAGTTTTCCTGGAATAAGAAATCAATTTGCCCATTTTAAACAAAGTTGGGGCCTAAAGACACTTGAACCGGTGCTACATTCATAAACCAATAAGAAAAATGGACTTAGAAAAACATAGTCTCCCATTCCTGGAATCACACAGTGTTAGGAATGAAGGGCTTTCCTGGCAGGTGGGGGACACCTTCTTCCTCAGCCTGCCTCAGGTCCACTTGGGGGTCTGGTGAAAAAGACAGCTGGCTGAGCTCCACTCCTGAGCATTTGACTCAGTGAAGTCCTGACTTGGGACCCAGGAATCTGAATTTTTACAAGGACGGCTGGTGATTCTGATGCAAACCTTTAGACCATGATCTGAAAAGCAATATTTTTCACCATCTGCAACCTCTCCCAAGAATAACGCTCACTTAATATTCCAACCATCCTTTCCTCCCACCCCACCGCTTACATGTGAATTTTGCATGTGGGTCTGTGCCCACAGACCTGCTTTCTTATTGTGTAGCAAACACACACTAAGGATCCCAAATATAGAGCCCCAAATGTGAGTTCCTTCTAAACTTCAGACTTGGTTGCTGGAGAGTGCCTGGTTCTCTTGTGGGCCCTTTAAGTTGAATTTTGTAGGTTTCTGTGCCCCCAGGGTATTGCAGCTACGGGGTCTGCAGAATGACTCTGGATCCAGCATAGAGCAATACCTTATTAAATGTGATGCTGGTAATCGCATCCATCCTTGTCAGGGAGTGACTCGGGAACCAGGCTACGGCCCAGTGGATGGCATTCTTCAGGCCACCAGAGCCGGTTCTGTAATAAGCACATAAACCAATCATGGCAAATCCAATGAGAGGAAATATACCGTAGGTAGGGTCACTGATATCTCCTCAAATGGAATCTCTGTTGACGGCCTGATACCCAGAACTGCTGCAGCCACTGGCTGAGAGTAACATCTACATAGCCTGAAGAGTGAGTCAGGACATTGACAGAGAAATAGAATCAGATTCCCGGGCTGAGCCAATCACTAGAGCTTTTCTTACCTACAGACTTCCAGTTACTTGGGACAATGTGCTTACTGTTGAGGCTGTTAATTGGATTTCTGATTAGAGTTCAAGTTTCTGTTAGCATTGGGGGCATTTGACTGAAACAGGTAATGCTATGGTCTGAATGGTTGTGTCCCCTCAAATCCATATGTTTATACCCTAAGACTCAAGGTGATGGTATTTGGAGATGGGGCCTCTGGGAGGTGATTAGGTCATGAGTGAGATTAGTTTCCTTATAAAAGAGGCCCCAGCATGCTCCCTTGGCCCTCCCACCAGGTGAGGACACAAGAAGTCTGCCATTTGCCATCGGGAAGAGGGCCCTCTCCCAACCAGGCTACCACTCTGATATCAGACTTTCAGCCTCCAAAACTGTGAGAAACAAATTTCTGTTGTTTATAAGTCACCCAGTCTTTGGTATGTTGTCATAGCAGCCCAAACTGACTAAGGCAGAAAACACAAACGGAAAGCAACTTGTTGAAGTTTCCTGGATACTATCTGATGTATATTTATACATAGACGTATAAATATTTATATATATATTTGTACTATATGTGTACGTATATGGTCTATATATGCTGTGTGTGGGTGGATATATATCATTAGAATTTATCAGTAGAGTGTCAGGTAAAATGTAAATTGTTTTTCTTGTATTTTTAAAATTAATAAATAATGTGGTTCAATTTTAAGAAAACTTCAAGAATTGACCAAGAGTACGGCAAGTAAAATTAAAACATTTTACACTTGAAATTTAAATATTCCCTAAGGGCATTAGAAAACATATTTTTCGGTATGAATTGTATTTTTTTTAATTGAGGCAATTTTGATTCATAACATTATATGTTTTATGTGTACATTATATTTCTACTTCTGTATACCCTGCCACATGTTCACCACCAAAAATTTAGTTTCCATCTGTCACCATAAAGTTGCTCCCCTTCACCCATTTTGCCACTCCCCTTTCCCCTCTGGTAACGCGTACTCTGTTCTCTGTATCTACATTTTTGTTAGGAAATGCATTTTAAAGGGCCACTGGTACACATGTTCTAGGATCACCCTAATGAGCAGGTGAGGAGACAACACCCATTGAGAACATCGTTAAGAAGGGTATCTTACCTGCTTTTTTTCACCATCTTAGCTTTATTCAAAGAGGAGCACCTCTTTGGGTTTAGGTAAAATACTGAAGGTCTTTACAAATTTATATACCCCAACTCCAGAAAATACTGATATCATCACCCTCTCCTGGAGAAATAAAGATCATAGCGAAAGACTTTGCCAATACTCTACGTGTGAATGGAGACAAGTGGAAAAGATAAAGCAAACAAATAAACAAACACCTATCATTTTCAAAAGAGCTCCATTAAAATTCCATTGATCTCTTTTGCAGTTTGCATTTACTCTTTCTTTTTCCCCACCCTCCTATATTTTATCAGCTCGGTGTTTTTTAACCCTAGCTGCATAATAAAACCATTTAGAGAGTTTTTAAAATACCGATGCAGGGCCCCATTCGGAACAAGCACTTAGAGGCTCTGGTGTGGAAGGTGGGCATCATGTTTAAAGGGTCCCCACGTGATCCTGACACACAATTGAGGGGTAACCAGTGAGAAAGCCTTGTCCTGCTTGCCTACCAGCCCCTTCAAAAGAGCTGGGTGTGTGAGACAAATAGGCACAGGTCTTCGCACGGAAAGCATGCTGGTGAGGAGCATGAAGTGGTGGAGAAGAAAATCCTCACTTGCTTTATATTTATTTGCTGATGCCTCAACCTGCTAAGAAAAGTGAAAATAGATAATTCTATAGAGTACACGCCATAAATACACATCAAACTTTGTAGAATTAAGTTTTCTTACTTTCTTTAACCTGCTTGTGATCATTTAATCTCACAAAAATGAGAGATAATTTAAGGAATTCATGACTTTTAGAATAATTGATTGCTAATGTTAAAAAAAAATCACTTTTTTCTAAAATAAAATTTTTTGCGGCACAAAGAAGGAAACACTTGCTTCTTCCTCAGCATAAAGCAAGGTGGGCTCTAAATATGTCATTTTGATTGTGAGGGAAAAATATATTATCAACCACGAGTTATCATTCATTGAACTGAGATGTGAAAGGGAGGTACTTGTTTGTTTGTTTTAATGATTTTGTAATTTTATACTAATTCATCTTGTCATCAGGCTCATATCTGGGTGGTAAAGTGTCCAGACAGAAAAATGTTGTGAACTATATTAATTTTTGTTACATATTAATATTGTATTAATATATTAATATTAGTATAATTGATGTATATTAATTATATTTACAATAATTATATTTTATGTAAGCTATTAATGTTATATGACGTTAGGTTTTAACCTGTTTTCACATTCCTTATCATAAAGATACCATTTTATGAAAGGTTCTTCTACAGATTTGGAATCGATTTGCTCTGTCTGACCCCAGAATGGGCACTAAAGTGAAGTGAAATAAACTAACATGAATAATGACCTAGTATTTTATAGGCATTTTAGATAACATATCTGATTTAACATTCACTATGGCCTCATAAGGTAAGTGATTCATTCCCACTCACAGGTGAAGATGGTGAATCTCAGAACGAATGCATGAGCTCCGCAAAGCCACGTGTCTAGCAAGTGCTAGAGACAGGACCAGAGCCAAACCAACAGACATTAGGGGAGCAGATTCTCAGTTCAGTTGAGAAAGACGTTTCTTATAATTGGAGCTATCTGTCACTGGGATGACAGCAGCTAGTAAGGTCTGATCACAGGGGAGATATTTCAGCAGAGGTTTAACATATGTGTTTACTCTTGAGAAGAATTTTCTTTCCTTCCGATCTGATAAACATCCTCTCATCCTTCAAAGCCTAGCTCAAAGTCATCCCCTCTGAGAGTGCATTCTTGACTTCTCTGGCCCCTGCGTCTTGTATTAAACAGGATCTTTTCCTCAACTCTAAGTTTGCATCACATTGCATGGCATGTGCTGACATCATCAAGGTTCCTACCATTTTTCTATTCCCGTTGTCTTAGTGCAGTGTTTTGCACATTGTAAGGACTTAAATAACATTCGTTAATAGAATGAATATTCAAGAATCAATGTTTTAGTCAGATTTCTCCAGAGAAACAGAACCAATAGGATGTGCATATATAATATATATATATTATATATATAATATATATATAATATATATATATTATATATATATATTATATACAAGGAGAGAAATTTATTTTAAAGAATTGTCCCATGTGATTGTGTGGCTGGCAAGTTTGTTTTACCTTATTGCAGATGTTTCAATTATATTTTTATTTTTCCTAATATATTTTTATCTTTCTAATATTATTTTGTTTTATATTCTTTGTTATTGACTGCTTTTTTTTTCTTTTTTTTTTTAACCTTACCAGGTGGCTTGCAGGATCTTGGTTCCTAGGTTGGAATTCAGGCTCAAGCTCCTGTGGTGGGAGCTCCGAGTCCAAACTGCTAGACTAATAGAGAACCTCAGACCCCAAGGAATATTGATCAGAGTGAGGCCTCCTGGAAGTCCTCATCTCGGCACCAAGACCCAGCTCTTTCCAACTGCCTGCAAACTCCAGTGCTGGATGCCTCAGGCCAAACAACCAGTGTGACAGGAATACAGCCCTGCAGATTAAAAAAAAAAAAAAAAAAAGACAAAAGAAAATGTTACAGATGAAGATACAAGGTAAAAACCTAAAAGACCAAATAAATGAAGATGAAATAGGAAAACTCCTGGAAAAAGAATTCAGAGTAGTGATAGTAACGATGATCCAAAATCTCAGAAGCAGAATGGAGAAAATACCAGAAACGTTTAACAAGGATCTAGAAGAACTAAAGAGCAAAAAAAAACAGTGATGAACAGCACAATAACTGAAATTAAAAATACTCTAGAAGGAATCAATAGCAGAATAACTGAGGCAGAAGAACAGATAAGTGATCTGGAAGATAAAATAGTGGAAATAACTGCTGCAGAGTAGAATAAAGAAAAAAGAATTGAGGACAGACTCAGAAACCTCTGGGACAGCATTAAATGCACCAACATTCGAAATATAAGGGTCCCAGAAGAAGAGGAGAAAAAGAAAGGGTCTGAGAAAATATTTGAAGGGATTATAGTTGAAAACTTACCTAACATGAAAAAGGAAATAGTCAATCAAGTTCAGGAAGTGCAGAGTCCCATACAGGATAAACCCAAAGAGAAACACGCCAAGACATATTAATCAAACTATCAAAAATTAAATACAAAGAACAAATATTAAAAGCAGCAAGGGAGGGCTTCCCTGGTGGCGCGGTGGTTGAGAGTCCACCTGCCGATGCAGGGGACGTGGGTTCGTGCCCCGCTCTGGGATGATCCCACATGCCATGGAGTGGCTGGGCCCGTGAGCCATGACCGCTGAGCCTGCTCGTCCGGAGCCTGTGCTCCACAACGGGAGGGGCCACAACAGTGAGAGGCCCACAAAAAAAAAAAAGAAAAAAAAAGCAGCAAGGGAAAAGCAACAAATAATATACAAGGGAATTCCCGTAAGGTTAACAGCTGATCTTTCAGCAGAAACTCTGCAAGCCAGAAGGGAGTGGCAGGACATATTTAAAATGATGAAAGGGAAAAACCTACAACCAAGATTACTCTACAAGGATCTCATTCAGATTCAACTGAGAAATCAAAAGTTTTACACACAAGCAAAAGCTATGAGAATTCAGCACCACCAAACCAGCTTTACAACAAATACTAAAGGAAATTCTCTAAGCAGGAAACACAAGAGAAGAAAAAGGCTCACAAAAACAAACCCAAATCAATTGAGAAAGTGGTAATAGAAACATACATATCAATAATCATCTTGAATGTAAATGAATTAAATGCTCCAACCAAAAAACACAGACTGGCTGAATGGGTACAGAAACAAGGCCCTTATATATTCTGTCTACAAAAAATACATTTCAGACCTAGGGACACATACAGACTAAAAGTGAGGGGATGGAAAAAGATATTCCATGCAAATGGAAATCAAAAGGAAGCTGGAGTAACAATACTTATATCAGATAAAATAGACTTTAAAATAAAGACAGTTACAAGAGATAAGGAAGGACACTACATATGATCAAAGGTTCAAGCCAAGAAAAAAAATAGCATTATAAATATTCATGCACCCAACATAGGAACACCTCAATACATAAGGCAAACGCTAACAGCTATAAAAGAGGAAATTGACAGTAACACTATAATAGTGGGGGACTTTAACACCCTACTTACACCAATAGACAGATCATCCAGACAGAAAATAAATAAGGAAATAAAAGTTTTAAATGACACAATAGACAGGTAGACTTAATTGATATTTTTAGTACATTCCTAAAAAGCGGAAGAATACACTTTCTTCTCATGCGCACATGGAACGTGCTCCAGAATAGATCACATCTTGGGTCACAAATTAAGCCTTGGAAAATTTAAGAAAATTGAAATCATATCAAGCAACTTTTCCAACCACAACACTATGAGATTAGAAATCAATTACAGGAAAAAAAAAAAAACAGTAAAAAACACAAATACATGGAGGCTAAACAGTGTGCTGCTAAATAATCAGGTGATCACTGAAGAAACCAAAGAGGAAATCAAAAAATACCTAGAAACAAATGACAATGAAAACATGATG
Organism: Tursiops truncatus; assembly: GCF_011762595.2. Taxonomy (NCBI): domain Eukaryota; kingdom Metazoa; phylum Chordata; class Mammalia; order Artiodactyla; family Delphinidae; genus Tursiops; species Tursiops truncatus. The sequence continues at coordinate 84,374,002 of NC_047047.1, read as the reverse complement.
ATCCAAAATCTATGGGTTGTAGAAAAAGCAGTTCTAAGTGAGAAGTTTATAGCAATACAATCCTACCTAAAGAAACAAGAAAAATATCAGATAAATAATTTAAATTTACACCTAAAGGAACTAAAGAAAAAAGAACAAATAAAATACAAAATTAGTAGAAAGAAAGAAATCATACAGATCAGAAAAGAAATAAATGAAATAGAAACAAAGAAAACAAGAGCAAAGATCAATAAAATGAAAAGCTGGTTCTTTGAGAAGATAAAGAAAATTGATACTTTTAGCCAGACTCATCAAGAAAAAAAAGGGAGAGGACTCAAATCAATAAAATTAGAAATGAAAAAGGAGAGATTACACCTGACAATGCAGAAATACAAAAGATCATGAGAGACTACTACAAGCAACTATATGCCAATAAAATGGGCAACCTGCAAGAAATGGACAAATTTTTTGAAAAGTACAACCTTCCAAGATTGAACCAGGAAGAATTAGAAAATGTAAACACACCAATCACAGTTAATGAAATTGAAACTCTAATTTAAAATCTTCCAACAAAAAAAGTCTAGGATTCACAGATGGCTTCACAAGCGAATTCTATCAAGCATTTAGAGAGGAGCTAACACCCATCCTTCTCAAACTCTTCCAAAAACTGCAGAGGCAGGAACACTCCCAAACTCATTCTACGAGGCCACCATCACCCTGATACCAAAACCAGACTAAGATACTACAAAAAAAGAAAATTACAGCCCAATATCACTGATGAATATAGATGCAAAAATCCTCAACAAAATACTAGCAAACAGAATCCAACAGCACATTCAAAGGATTATATCCCATGGTCAAGTGGAATTTATCCCAGGAATGCAACAATTCTTCAATATAAGCAAATCAATCAATGTGATACACCATATTAACAAATTGAAGAATAAAAACCATATGATCACCTCAATAGATGCAGAAAAAGCTTTTGACAAAAGTCAACACCGATTTATGATAAAAGTCTCCAGGGAGTGGGCATAAAGCGAACCTATTTCAACAAAATAAAGGCCATATACAACAAACCCACAGCAAACATCATTCTCAGTGGTGAAAACCTAAAAACATTCCCTCTAAGGTCAAGAAAAAGACGAGGATGTCCACTCTTGCCACTATTATTCAACATAGTTTTGGAATTCCTAGCCACAGCAATCAGAGAAGAAAAATAAATAAAATCAATACAAATTGGAAAAGAAGAAGTAAAACTGTCACTGTTGGCAGATGACATGATACTATACATAGAGAATCCTAAAGATGCCACCAGAAAAATAATAGAGCTAATCAATGAATTTGGTAGTTTCCTGATACAAAATTAATGTGCAGATATATCCTGCATTCCTATATGTTAATAACAAAAGAACAGAAAAAATAATTAAGGAAACAATCCCATTCACCACGGCAACAAAAAGAATGAAATACCTAGGAATAAACCTACCTAAGGAGGTAAAATATATGTACTCAGAAAACTATAAAGCACTGATGAAAGAAATCAAAGGTGAAACTAACAGATGGAGAGATATACCATGTTCTTGGCTTGGAAGAATCTGCATTGTGAAATTGACTATACTACCCAAAGCCATCTACAGGTTCAGTGCAATCCCTACCAAATTACCAATGGCAATTGTTACAGAACTAGAACACAAAAATCTTAAAATTTGTATGGACACAAAAAAGACACCAAATAGCCAAAGCAAACTTGAGGGAAAAAAACAGAGCTGGAGGAATCAGACTCCCTGACTTCAGATTATACTACAAAGCTACAGTAATCAAGACAATAAGGTACTGGCACAAAAACAGAAATATAAATCAATGGAACAGGATAGAAAGCCCAGAGATAAACCCACATGCCTATGGTCAACTAATCTATGACAAACGAGACAAGGATATATAATGGAGAAAAGACGGCCTTTTCAATAAGTTGTTCTGTGAAACCTGGACCGCTACATGTGAAAGAGTGAAATTAGAACATTCCCTAACACCATACACAAAAATAAACTCAAAATGGATTAAAGACCTAAATGTAAGACCAGACACTATAAATCTCTTAGAGGAAAACATAGGAAGAACACTCTGACATAAATCACAGCAAGATATTTTTTGACCCACCTCCTAGAGTAAGGGAAATAAAAATAACAATAAAAAAATGGAACCTAATGAAACTTAAAAGCTTTTGCAGAGCAAAGGAAACTGTAAACAAGACGAAAAAACAACCCTCAGAATGGAAGAAAATATTTGCAAACGAATCAACGGACAAAGGATTAATCTCCAAAATATATAAACAGCTCATGCAGCTCAATATTAAAAAAAGCAAAAAACCCAATCAAAAATGGGCAGAAGACCTAACTAGACATTTCTCCAGAGAAGACATACAGATGGCCAAGAGGCACATGAAAAGCTGCTCAATATCACTAATTATTAGAGAAATGCAAATCAAAACTACAATGAGGTATTACCTCACACTGTTTAGAATGGGCATCATCAGAAAATCTACAAACAACAAATGCTGGAGAGGGTGTGGAGAAAAGGGAAACCTTCTGCACTGTTGGTGGGAATGTAAATTGATGCAGTCACTATGGAGAACAGTATTGAGGTTCCTTAAAAACTAAAAATAGAATTACCATATGATCCAGCAATCCCACTACTGGGCATATACCCAGAGAAAACCATAATTCAAAAAGACACATGCACCCCAATGTTCACTGAAGCACTATTTACAATAGCCAGGTCATGGAAGCAACCTAAATGCCCGTCGACAGACGAATGGATAGAGAAGATGTAGTACATATATACGATGGAATATTACTCAGCCATAAAAAGGAACAAATCAGTCATTTGTAGAGACGTGGATTGATCTAGAGACTGTCATACAGAGTGAAGTAAGTCAGAAAGCAAAAAACAAATATTGTGTATTAACGCATATATGTGGAACCTAGAAGAATGGTACAGATGAACCGGGTTGCAGGGCAGAAACAGAGACACAGATGTAGAGAACAAATGTATGGACACCAAGAGGGGAAAGTGGGGTGGTGGTGGTGGGATGAATTGGGAGATTGGGATTGACGTATATACACTAATATGTATAAAATAGATAACTAATAAGAACTTGCTGTATAAATAAAATTAATTTTTTTAAATAAAACAGAAAACAATGAGTATGAGCATGATTTTATTTTATTTTTTTTATAGCAGAGAAGCCTAAATTGGGGGAGAGGGGTTAAGGAACTGTAGTGATATCTAGAGGTGACATAAGTGCTTCTTTTTACACTAAATTTACTTTGTGATGGTTATTGTTATTTTAATGTTTTCCACAAAAACAGATTCAAAATTTTGAATTGTCATTTATAGACAAAGAAGGTCTTATTTTAGAACATCATGGAGATTTTTTTCTTCTCACTAAGATTACTTCTTCCCATAGGTTCTTACTGATAAGTGCAAGAGGCAACCAATATAGTCCAAAACCCAGATAATTTTTTCGCCCCAGTCCCTTAAACCTCAGCCGTCAGTGATCATCAGAGTTTGGCCAGCTTTACTGCTTTGGCGTAGGAAAGATTGTCAATGGCCCTGTCCAGAAACAATGATTCCTCACCACCTTACCCCTTCCTCCTCTGCATAGAATCTGCCCCTGTTTTAGGGCCTGTTAAACGGCAAGAAGAATATGGGTACTCTTTTCACCAAACACCTAGTAGGAGCCATGCTCTAGGACATATATTCTGGAAACACTAGTTGAACACAAAACAGTGAATCGGGCAGCGGTCTCTTCCGAAGGAGCGATGTGAGGTTATGGCAGAGAACTCGGCACAGTCTTACTGCAGGCAGCTCCTTGTTCCTGCCACTCGTCAACACAAAGCTTCCCTGTTGTCACGGGTTACGTGGCAAGTGATTAAAGTAGGAGAGATTCTCATTTTCTATCACAAATATCTGTACTTAGAAGTTACAGAGATTCAAAATTAAGAGTGTATAAACACTAGGAACTTGCAGGGTTTTGTATTATCAACATTTTAAAGACCTGTCTCCAATTTGTCAGGATAATATCTCCATTTATTGTTTGTGTTCAGGTGCTAGAATCCCAATGTATACATTTGTTCGAAAATCAGCCTTATGGCATATCTTCTATTTGAATTGTTTTAAAGAGATTACAGTAGCTAATTCACATATTTGACTTTAAAATCCTATATATATATTATCTCCTTTCTATGATGATTTAGTGACATCTTGGACGCTCTAACTTTCATTAAAAAAAAAATAAATGTATTGCATGTAAAATGTGCCATGTCTACCTCTTTCTTTTCTCCTCTCATCAATTTTTATAGGTCTTCAGTGCTGCATGGATCTGATACTCCTAGATTATTTAAAATCGTTAAATATCCCCTGAAATATGAGAACCTAAGATTGCTGTTGGTAGAATTCATGAACTTTCCCTGGAAATGTATGTCACAGTTGCAGTTTTGAGACTTTTTATCCCTTTGGTTTGACTTTTCTGCCAGTTCTTTCCTGAGCTCTGGGTGAATGTATTTATCTTAGTTTGTCTGCAAAGGTACTCTGGGATCTACAATTTGAACTTGATTATGGATTGATCATTGAAAGTGGCTTTTAAAAGTGACATATTTGTTAAAAGTCATTTCAGCAAAGAAAAACTGCTTTTAGAAAGTGTATACATATTCAATAAAATTCTAGAGATAGGCAGGCCCTGGCTGGCAGTCAGTGAATTTCACACCAGCAATGTTTTTGAAATTCTCCAGCCTGGTTGAGAGCTATGTGTCTTCTTACAGAAGTACAGAGGCTGCTGTCCTCACAAACTCCTTTCCCTAGGACCAGAGGAAAGCAAATCACATGACCAAATACTTGGTTTCAATTTGGGATATAGTCTATTCCTGTGAAGATTCTCTCTTGAGCTATAATCTTTCTATTGAGATATGAAAATATGCTTCACACAGTCTCAGGAAAATAAGCATACCAGTGATGGATCACCAACTGATTAATTTTAGTAAACCTAAGCCTAGAAAGAAGCAGTTGTGCACAGAAGAAAGCCACTTTTCACCTTGTATCTGCAGAACAAATGTCCTTAAGAACACAGCTTTACCTCTGCAGAATGGACTTAGGTAGTTGAAAGATACCCCAAAATTCCTTTTAAAATATATACTTTTTTAAGGTATATAAAATATATACCTTAGTTTTAGTAACTATTATGATTATCTCACTTGTAATCAGTATCTGCTTATTAAATAAGAATGAACAAGTTATTTTATAAAACACCTCTTTGATATAGACTACTGCTAAGACTTCGATAGAGCCTGGGAATCACACCCAGACATACATTAAAATCAAAATATATGCATGATCCATGAGGCAGATACAGGAACAAATAAAGGTAAAATAGAATTGATGGAAAGAGAGAATCAAAACAGACTTGAAGGAGAAGGGATAATGGAGAAGGAAAGAAGAGAAGATCTGGAGAATAAAAAATGAAGAATAAAGTAAGTTTCCATTAGACTGTGAATGGCCTCAGCTCCTCAGGGCTTTGAGAATTTAATTATCTGACTAAGAACTGTTCACAGCTCTTGAATGGCTCTCTTCCTCCAAACTTTAGAGCCTTTGATGACTAGAATAACCAGAGCAGCCCTCAGGATGAAAACTGTTTTCTGTGCCGTAACATCAGTGACCATCTATGGACACCTAGAGACCAAGCTGGGGGCTGGACCTGGCTCCCAGGTCAGAAGTTCAACGTCTCCATCCCGCTCAGCTTCAGATGTGGTGGATGTGAGGACACACACAACCCCAGGACCACCAATTATCACATGTACTGAAAACTGGCCTAGAAATGACTCTCTATCTCAAAAAGAGGCATGGCTTTTCTCCAGTGCATTTGTTTTTAATGTTTAACAAGCTGACAGGAGCGATTACGCAAGGACTAACAGCAGACTTACTGGTTACTGCAACACAAACAAATCGTCACCAGGCTGTCAGGACCTGCACAGTGTCCATTTTACTAAAGATGCTGAATGCACCTCCCACCTCTGCATGCAAAGTGAGCCGCACTCTCAAATCCCTCATCCCCCCATACAGTTATTTGCTGTGTTTTTACTAAAAGGTAGGAGGGAAACTTTTCCACAAAGGGGGGTTGTGGGAAACACACAAAATCAGGGTGGGTTTAGAATGCTCATCAACAGGTCACCATCTGGTTTCATTCCTTAATCAGATAAAGGCTCTCCTCTGAATCATGTACGCTCCCAGCTAAAGTTTCTATAAAGGTGCTGTGCCCTTGAGCCTCAGGCACTCAGAAAAAGTAAACCCAACTGCAGTCCACGTTAGGAAACATTCTGAAACACATCAATGGACGAAACTTCAGTCCCTCGTAGAAGGAACACATTTTTTAATGTGTTCGCTGAAATATAAATCTAGTTCAAGCTTTCAGTGATTTAATGCTGGTCTTCCTTTAAAATCTGGGCTGGGACTCCCAGCGGGGTTTGCCACAATGAAAGGGGAATTGGGTGTTGTGGTTCCCAATTCATGAAAGTCTCTGAAGGGGACATGCAGGTGTGCTTGTCGTTTCTGACCTGCGTGTGAGAGCTGGCCTCCTTCTGCTCTCTCAGCCTACTGCCTTCCTGCCTCTGTCACCTTCCTGAGACCCTAAACAGAGTCATCGAACCCCTTGGAGCGGGCGGCAGCGTCTGACTTCACAGCTGTCCCTGTGTACTCAGAGTATCACAACAGCTTAAGACAGATTAGAGAAAGTCACTTTTGACAATCATATTAGGAGAGTCGGCCATCTTTAGCATGGTAACCTAGGTGGCCCAGACCTGCTGGGGCCCCAGTGCGCTCCAAGACTGGCTTTCCAGCCTTTGATTCATGGATGGCATCAGCAATTAGGAGACCCTCACGTGATGGAACCACTGTACCTCCCATGGCAATTTTATCTTTTGCTCAAAGGTAATGAAGAGTAAACAAGGAATTGAGATAAACTCTGCCAGACAAGAATCAAATACCCCATATCACCACGATTCTTCATTTCTGCAGTTCTGAGACTTCAGCCCACCAAAGGGGCCAAATAGCTCAAATGACCCATTTGTTTGCAAGGGTTGATTAATAATTCTTCACTTTTGACTCAGCTGAATGTTTTCTTTGCATTTGTCCAGGTATTTGAGGAAGATAAGAATTAAATGACAGACTAAAAGGTATTAAATAGATGTATACACAAACATACCCTATCACATCTACCTTAGATGTCTTTCTGATTGGCAGGTGTCACACCAACCCAGGCAGCAGGTGATACTGCTTCGCTTTCAAAAAATGTCCTGCAATCATTTGGGTCTGTTAAAGTTTTTCATTGAATTAGTTCCTGTGATTTGTGTGAGGGAGAGAAAAAATGGAAAATGTTAACTAAGGCTAGCAGCCAGGTGGGCGTGTTTGTCTTCAATTTGTCTTTCATCTCTCGTAGTTGAGGTCAGACACCTCCCCCTTGTGGTTCAGTGTAACTGGCTCAAGTTTGTTACAACCTGTGCCCAGGTGTTCTGCTTCCACAGGTAGATAACTGGACAAGCAGACAGTTGATTGACATTTGTGTCATTATCACCAATCACATTGTCCTCAAGTGAGAATGAACCAAAACAAATATAGGACCTTGACACAAGTGAGAATTAATTAAGCATGGAAAGATACTTATACTTGTAGACATACAGCTAATTTCCCCTGGAAAATTCAGTGTTCCATCACTGGCTATATTATTATAGCAGGTTGTTTGGATTATTAAAAAAAAAAAAAAAACTGTGTGCAACATATATAAGTAAAGGAAAGGATTAAAAAATTATTCAAGAATATATAAAGAATACCTACAAATCAATAAGATATTTGCAAGCTAATAGAAATTGAGCAAAGCAAATGAACAGGCAATACACAAAGAACTATTATGGCCAATTAATACAGAAAAAGAAGCTTAACATCATTAGTGGTCAAATAAAAACTGATTAAAACAATAACTAAATATTATTTTTCACCCAATAGATTTGAAAAATTTAAAGTGGTGCAAAAATAAGAGAACCTGGCAGTATCATGTCATTTTAATGGGAGTGTAAGTTGGTAAAACATTTAGTAAGTGCTGATTATCAGTGTCCATAAAAAATGTAAATTTTGTTTGATCTAGAAATTGGAGTTCTAGGAAACTATTTTTTTAAGGACATTCCTAAGAAGTTAAATTTTTAAGTATGAGGATATTTATGGCCACATTTGGCATAGTAGTAAGTACTACAAATGTGCATCAAATGTGGTGAAATAAATCATGGCGTACTCCATGGAACACACACAGTTACCCAGTTATTAGAAATGATGAAGTAAAGGTGTCTGTACTGACCTGAAAATGCATACTCACATTATTAGCTGAACAGCAAATGTTAAGAAACAAGTATGTTTAATATAATCCTATTAATGTTATAAAACAGGTATGCACACATGTTTATATGTGTGTAAGTACATGACAACAGGATAAAATACACATGAGATGGGAAAGGCAGTGGGAGGTGAGGGGATTTAATCAATATGCAAGTGCATTAATTGGATCATGTTGGAATGTGTTATACATTACTTGTGTAATAAAAACAAAAGTCAGAAAGTGAAAAAAAAATGTTGTTAATGGGATAGTTGGCCTTACCAATTAAGGTTACAAACAATTTTCCTGTGAGATCTTATCGCATGGCCGTCATACTAAGAATTCTAATCAGAAGAAAAAGATGCACTGAGAGGCAAAGCCATTTCATGTTTTCTTTCTTCTTCATCTTTCCTCTCCTGTTACCTCTCTTTCCACAGTACGTGAATCATCACTGTATGTCTAGCACTGGGTACACACTAAAGAATGATTAAACACAATGCCTGCCCTTATGTTGCTCATAGATATTCAGAAACATTCAGAAAAAAAAACACTTAATTACTCTTAGGAAATACCACACATTCTACAAAAGAACTAAAGGTCTTTCAGTAATAGAAATGCTAGGAGGACTGTTGGGACCAGTGGTGGGTAAACATATCTCCAAGAAGGCTGTGTATGGGTTTTCTGGAGTGGCCATAACATCGCACAGTAGTAAATTGTTGACACCTTGCACGTCTTAAAATGTCTCTACTCCATCCTCATACCTGATTGATCGTTTTCCTTGGTAACGAATATAAGTCTAAGATCAAACTTGCTCAGAATTGGAAAGGCATTATTCCATTTTCCTGCAGCTCCTAGGGCTGCTATTCTCAAGTCCATAGTGTTCTGAGTCCAAGTTTTTAGGATCATTGTCTCTAGTACCTGAAACGTTATAATAATATGACTCAGTCTGGGTCTTTTTCTTTCCATTGTGCTGGATACTTTCAATTGTAAAGCCAATGTCCCTTATATCTCAGAAATGCTCCTCAAGTGTTTTATTGGAGATTTTCTTCTCTCCTTTTCCTTTGATTTCTCTATCTGTAAATGCTATTACTTGGTTGTTGTACCTTCCGGGCTGAACCTCTAATTTTATGAATTTTTCTATGATCTGTTGCTTGACCGTTCTGTTCAACTTTCTGGGAAATTTCCTCATATTTGTCTTCCATTTCTTTTGCTCAGTTACTAAGTTTTTTATTCAAAGAGCTGCTCTGAATTATTCCCTTTATGTCTCTGGTTTATGGGAACATAAAGTCATCAACTATCCTGGGAGTGTTAACACCCTTTCTCTCCTCCCCAAAAATCATGTTAGTTTTGATCCGGCCACACCACACAACCTGAATAATGTTCCAAGAGTTATTTGCTGCCACTTCTTGTGCCAAACAGCACAACAAGTGTGAGAACTAGCGTATTGCATAAACCCCCTTTCTTATACGGCTGCCTACTATTCCGTACATTCAGCTAAATCCTACCCCAAAAGCCCAAATAAGTGCCAGAGAGAATGGTGCTCATCTCCCGCTGTTGGAACTCCCACAGAGACTGGAAGAGTCACTTCTCATAGTCTGTTCTAAGTTCTTTGAAGAGAATCATGCCGAATGCCTTGGCTAAACACATCTTTTACACACTTGGGGCAAAGAGAAATCGATTAAGTATGGGCTGCATGGGATTAGGAATGGCTTCTGGGACTGGAAAACTTGGCTCCTACCTACTTCCCGGTGTTCATGAAGATTGGAATGAAGAGAACTTTAGCAGTAAAAAGGATAAACATCCTCCAGAAAAACAGAGTGCCTTAGCAACAGAGAACAGCCAGTAGATTCGTGGTTAGAAAAAGAACATCAGCGTGTGCCCTGGTCCCTCCTGAATTCTCAGTCACGGCTTCTCAGACATTGTGGTCCCAGACAGATAAGTTGAGCTGGCTGACCACAGAGGATAAATTACACCTGACCCATCAAGGCAGTTACCTTTATCCTCCAGACTATTGTGGCTTCTTCTTTTCTATCTTCATTTTGGTTTAGCTTATTGTCAGGGTTCCTAATAGTGTAGATAATATTCATAAGAAGAAAAGACATCAATTTGAACATTTACAATATACCAGGCACTGAGAGGTACTGTATTTAAATAATTTCAGTTAACTCAGAAAATGATCTATTTGAGGTAGATGATATTATATTTATTTTGTACATTATAATTTGAAGCTCAGAGAGTTTAAATGACTCACCCATAGTCACACACTCACATGTGTTTTCCATCTATTCCAACTTCCTTTGGTTTTCATTTTCAAATCCTCAACTCTGTCTAAAATGGCAAGATAACAAAATAGAAGATTAATGGGAAACAACAAACCCAAATGTGGCTAAGAAATCCAAAGAAAACAAAGAACATATTTTTTAAAAGATCACAATTTACCTATTTCCATTCTATTTCAGTGGGCCTGAACCTCATTTCACTTGACTCTTGATGGAATAAAATTCAGAGAATCGACATTGCAGATTACTCGAGATGATAGCTCCCTATAGACATGAAAGTCTCTCTTATTGGAAGAAATAAAAGGAAAATGGCCCCGAAATCACAACCCTAGAATTATAACCTTATTCAAAAGCTATAAAGCGGTACCAGTTATCTGTTAAATTCATGCATAGTTAAAAACTCAATAATGACCATGTTGTGAATACCGACGTCAAAAAATGATCAGACTTCTGTATAATGAAAATGCTTTCATATAAAAATGGAAATAAATGACACTTTTCTGCCATAGATTAGAATTTATGCCTATCAGTATTTTCCAGAACATTTCTGATTTAAAACAGCATATCTGTATATATCTATATATACTATATCTTAATTGTTTTTATTAAATATATTTTATTAAATATATATGGTTATTTTAGATTTAAAAATTGAAGATCTTGTTATCTGTGATCAAAAAGCATCTCTATCAAGAAAAAGAGACCTCTGTTATCATCTTCATTTTGATGTAAAAGAGATAGAAAGAAGGTAATTATTCACTTAGGTTACCTGCCAAGAACAATAGAAGACACAGGCATGCACATACCTTCTGGGCTCCCAGTATTTTTTCTTTTCTTTTTTTTTCACCAGAGTTCTCCATGTACACAGCATGGAATTTTGCAAAGATAAGAAGAGTTATTGATTTGGGTTGTGGCATTGATATTAGTGCCTTATCTTCACACTGAGCACAAAAAAGATCACAAACATACTTGGGGATGCTTAGCCTCTGTGGTAACATAATCAGACAGGAGAGCCGAAAGAATGAAATAAATATACGAAAAGGCTAAAATGTTAAAATAATTACATTCCATTTTTTCAGGGGGTAAAGTAATTTGATCAGAGAAGTGTACATCATAGAATTAAAATAATTTGATGTAATTGTTTTTTTTTATTCCTGTGTCAAAACATGATGAGGAAAGGGCTAATTCACATAATCTTAGGGCACAAAAAGGCCAGAAAGGCCTGGTATTAAGCAGAAGAAAATAAAGACCTGTAAGGTGTTCCCCAAGGCCCTGGGGACCACCATCACCCAAGGCTGTATTCATTAGAGGAGGCATGTGCTAAAATAAGAGAAAGCACTTTTCTGTTTTATTCCTGGTCATCTAATGATCCAAAGCCAGGTGGAAAGTGAATGTATTCGGCAGCTAAATGAGGACAAGAGTCTACCAGTTAAAAACGAATGAGTTTGTCATTTAAATATATTAATAGCTGATAAATATGCAGTTATCTTTCGTGTCATAGCTGGGAAAAATGAACATCTGAACACTGGTTATTTAATTATCTTGGATCTATCTTTCCCTTTCTTATAATATGATAAAATGTTTTAAAAACTCAGTTGTGGTATTGATTTTTTACTTTGTTTTTTGTTTTCATTTTAATTATAGAGCCACAAATCTGAGAAATTATACTTGGAAACTTATCTTTGACAAGTGGCTGAAAACTCTATTGAGTTGGGGATTAACTAAATTGAAATCATATTACTACTTGGGTAAGTATGAAAGTCTGAATGGGATTTCATGGAACAAAATATTTGAAGTCAGGTCTCTCTGTGTCAGGGAAGTCGAGACCTTCCACAGGACACAATAAATTCAAGTCTCTTTCAATCTTTGCATTACACACGCTTACCTATACTGAAGTTTGAAATAGGCTGCTTCTTTGCTGTTGTCTATGTGCTGAGTAAGACATTTCAGAATTACTGGTCATTGGAACCACAGGCTTTCTGTGCACAAGATAGAAGAATATAGAAACACACAAATTTCCTCTCTAATTCTTTGGCTCCAATCTCACCCCGGCCAGAGAAAATGGATGGTTCACCAGGACTGTTTTTCCCAGAGAGCACATGCCGAAATATTCAGATGGTATTTGCCCAAGCCTGCTGGTGCTTTCTTCTAGATCAAAATACGTATAGGTTGTCTTCCTGTTATTTTATTTTTTCTTGTTTTTTCTTACTCTTTCCCTCTTTCCGTTCCTTCCTTCTTCATTTTTTTTTTTGTTTTGTTTTCTTTCATTATCTCCTTCTTAAACAGATGATGCTCTAAGTTCAAGCAAAAGTCTGGGGGTCTGGGACATTCCATATTAGGGAGCACAGGCCTTTACCCTTCTTCCTAAACTGCCAGTGTTCTGTGAAAAACAAGACCCAAAGGTCTCAGGTGCAAAACTCCATTAGCAGTTTTACATGACCTCTATCAGAGAGAGAGATAGCCTCTAAGACTTTGGGGGATCCAGAAACAGATCCTCTGACCACAGTGCTCCCGTCGGCTGTGCAGCTGTCCCTACAGCCAGCCCATGCTGCTCCAGGCCACGTTCAGTAAAGGCCCAGCTGTTGCCACCCCTGCTCCACAGACAGCTGCTGCAACAAACCGACCCTCCTCTTTACGGCCCTTGAATGGGAAGATTGCCTTTCAGCCCATTGTTCTGTGTAGACTCTGATTAACCCAGCTGCATTTAGAGCAGGGGATTGCATCAATATCTATTGATTAGCAGTGGTAGTACAATAATCCTCCTGCTCTGATCAATGCAGCCTGCAGACCAGGCCTTACTACCCAGCAGCGTCCTTTTGCCTGGTCATTGATACCCTTGTCTGTGCTTGTCTGGACTTGTGAGATGCTAAAGGGAAGGTAAGCTGTCATGTTGAGTGATTACAGTTCTGGGAAATTCCTCGTGATTGGATATCTGCTTCCATGATAATCCTCTGCCAGTTCTAAGCAACATTAATCACTTTTACCAAATAAGAACACTGTATGAAACAACAGTAAAATACTCTGACTCTCATTCCTTGATTATAAATCACAGTAATCCTCTGGCCAGGTAGAAACTGACACAGGCAACTTTTGAGATCTGAAATCTGTCCCATATCCGTGACAGCAAAACCATTCCACAAATTTGGTTTCATTCTTGAACTGGAGTTTATACATTGCTCTTTGTAATAGTAAAGTGGTTACTTTTGGCTTATTTGTCTTGTTTGGGCATTTTCATTAGCAAAAAATATTACTGAGAAACAACCATGTTCTGTATTTGATTTATATTGATCTATTTTTCTTTTAATTGTCCCTAAAACAATTAAATGTACTGATATATTTAAGGAATCTACCTGTGAACTCATGATTTTTAAAGGAATATTAAACAAGTGCGATCCAAATAATGTCAACTTTGTCCTTATAATATTGTACAGTTAACCTGCTTTAAAAATAAAGCCAAAGGTAGGAGAAGAGGAAGACTACTCTGGAATTGTGGATGGTCCACTTTTTTATTGAAGTATAGTTGATTTACAATGTTTCAGGTGTACAGCAAAGTGATTCAGTTACGCATATATGTATATTCTTTTTCAGATTCTTTTACATTACAGATTATTACAGAATATTGAGTAGAGTTTCCTGTGCTATACAGCACGTCCTTGTTGTCTATTTATTTTATATATAGTAGCCTGTGTCTGTTAATCCCTAATTCCTAATTTATCCTCTTTCCCCTTTGGTAACCATAAGTCTGTTTTCTATGTCTGTGAGTCCACTTCTGCTTTGTAACTAAGTTCATTTGTATGGAGGATCCACGATTGATGCAGCCGAGGAGGCAGAGATCAGCATTTCCTCTCCTCTCTGTGGTCCACCAATCACCTTCCCATAACGAAGGGTCTATCCCATCTCCACACATGGTGATACTTAACCTAGAAGCTTTAAAGAGAGAAAATGGAGTGATCCTGGCTCCCACATTCAGGATTGTGTGATGCTTTCTTCAGATGGCCCTGCAGCTGAAACTGCTGCCTGGGAAGGATGCAATGAGCCCCCTCCAGGACCCCAACCGCCATGCACACACGTCCTTTTATGACCCACTTGCTTCTGAAAGAAGTCCATCTAGCCACCTCTTTCAAATCTCCACTACGTAAAATGAATTAAACTGAATAATAAGCAGGGAGCAGTGCATGGGGAGTGATGTTTAAAGTTTAGATAGAAATTCATCTATCAAAACCCATGTGGCCTGGTCTTTAAATGTGTGTGTGCACACACCTTCACACCACACACTTGCACACACACACCACTCACTCACCCACACATGACACCACACAAACACACACTAAAATACAAACCGCTTGCTCACTCACACATACCACCCTTCCCACACACACAACACACACAGAATTGCTCACTCTGGTAGAATAATTATTAGAATAGTTTTGATAACACAAAAGAAAAGAATGTGAGCTTTGTTTCCAAATATTGTTCTACATAGATGAGAAGTTTCAATATGTAGGTGTACACATTCCTGTAACGGTAACATCAGATATATTCATTACCAAGAGGAAGCTTGACTCACAGAGGCACTTTGTGGATATTTCACAAGGGGCCCTGGAATCCAAGGTCTTCCTAGTAAATTAGGAAAGTACATGGACTCCAAAATTAAAATGGAATCTAAAAAGGGAGATTAATTTAGTTCCATTTAAAATCGGTATTTTATTTAACAGAAGTAAAGTATATGTCCTACATTTATGTGCATGCACACTGTGTAGATGAATTAATTTGTATAAGGGCAAATTTTGTAAAGAAAATATTTGAGAGAAGACCCTCAAGATGGTGGAGGAGTACGATGTGGAGATCACCTTCCTCCCCACAGATACATCAAAAATACATCTACATGTGGAACAACTCCTACAGAACACCTTCTGAATGCTGGCAGAAGACCTCAGACTTCCCAAAAGGCAAGAAACTCCCCACTTACCTGGGTAGGGCAAAAGAAAAAAGGAAAAACAGAGGAAAAAGAATAGGGACAGGACCTGCACAAGTAAGAGGGAGCTGTGAAGGAGGAAAAGTTTCCACCCACTAGGAAGTCCCTTCACTGGTGGAGATGGGGGGTGGGCAGAGGGGGAAGCTTTGAAGCCATAGAGGAGAGCACAGCAACAGGGGTGCAGAGGGCAAAGTGGAGAGATTCCCGCACAGAGGATCAGTGCCGACCAGCACTCACCAGCCCTAGAGGTCTGTCTGCTCACCTGCCGGGGCAGGTGGGGGCTGGGAGCTAAGGCTCGGGCTTTGGAGGTCAGACCCCAGGGAGAGGACTGGGGTTGGTTGTGTGAACACAGCCTGAAGGGGGCTAGTGCACCACAGCTAGCTGGAAGGGAGTCTGGGAAAAGGTCTGGACCTGACTAAGAAGCAAGAGACCATTTTTTGGGGTGCGCGAGGAGAGGAGATTCATAGCACTGCCTAAAAGAGCTCCAGAGATGGGCATGAGACTCTAAGGCTGCTGCTGCAGCCAACAAAATGCCTGTGTGCAAGTACAGGTCACTATCCACACTTCCCCTCCCGGGAGCTTGTGCAGCCCACCACTGTCAGGGTCCGGTGACCCAAGGACAACTTCACCAGAAGAACACATGGCATGCCTCAGGCTGTTGCAACATCATGCTGGCCTTTGCCACCACAGGCTCACACCACATTCTGTAACCCTCCTTTCCCCCAGCCTGAGTGAGCCAGAGTCCCTTAATCAGGTGCTCCTTTAACCTTCTCCTGTCTGGCCGAAGAACAGATGCCAGAAGTCAACCTACATGCAGAGGAGAGGCCAAATCCAACCCTGAACCCCAGGAGCTATGCAAACAAAGAAGAGAAAGGGAAATTTCTCTGTGCAGCCTCAGGAGCAGCAGATTAAATCTGCAAAATCAACATCTGTGGAATACCTGAATAGACAACAAATCATCCCAAAACTGAGGTGGTACACTCTGGGAGCAAATATAGACTTGGGGTTTGCTGTTTGCGACCGACTAGTTTCTAATTTTTATGTTTAGCTTGGTATAGTTTTTAGTGCTTGTTATCATTGGTGGATCTGTTTATTGGTTTTGTTGCTCTCTTCTTTTTTTTAATTACTTAATTATTTTTTTATTTTAATAACTTTATTTTATTTATTTTATTTTTCTTTCATTTTTTTTTCTCCCTTTTCTTCTGAGCCATGTGCTGGAAGGGTCTTGGTGTGCCAACCAGGTGTCAGGCCTGAGCCTCTGAGGTGGGAGATCTGAGTTCAGGACATTGGACCATCAGAGACCTCCCAGCCCCATGTAATATCAGGCAGTGAGAGGTCTCCCAGAGATCTCCAACTCAATGCTAAGACCCAGCTCCACTCAATGACCAGCAAACTCCAGTGCCGGACACCCCATGTCAAACAACTAGCAAAACAGGAATACAACCCCACCCATTAGTAGAGAGGATACCTAAAACCATAGTAAGTTCATAGATACCCCAAAAGACACCACCAGATGTGGTCCTGCTCACCAGAAAGACAAGATCCAGCCTAATCCATCAGAACACAGACACCAGTCCCCTCCACCAGGAATACTACATAACCCACTGAACAAACCTTACCCACTGGGGGCAGACACCAAAAGCAATGGGAACTATGAACCTGCAGCCTGTGAAAAGGAGACTCCAAACACAGTAAGTTAAGCAAAATGAGAAGACAGAGAAACACACAGCAGATGAAGGTGAAAGGCAAAAATCCTCCAGACCTAACAAATGAAGAAGAAATAGGCAGTCTACCTGAAAAAGAATTCAGAGAAATGGTAGTAAAGATGATCCAAAATTTTGGAAGTAGAAAGGATAAATTACAAGAAACATTTAACAAGGACCTAAAAGAAATAAAGAGCTAACAAACAATGATGAACACCACAATAAATGAAATTAAACTTCTCTAGAAGGAATCAAAAGCAGAATAACTGAGGCAGAAGAACAGATAAGTGACCTGGAAGATAAAAGAGTGGGAATAACTACCACAGAGCAGAATAAAGAAAAAACAATGAAAAGAATTGAGGACAGTCTCAGAGATCTGGGACAGCATTAAACATACCAACATTAAAATTATAGGTGTCCCAGAAGAAGAAGAGAAAAAGAAAGGGACTGAGAAAATATTTGAAGAGATTATAATTGAAAACTTCCCTAATATGAGAAAGGAAATAATCAAGACCAGGAAGTGCAGAGAGTCCCATACAGGATAAATCTAAGCAGAAACATGCCCACACACATATTAATCAAACTATCAAAAATTAAATACAAAGAAAAAATATTAAAAACAGCAAGGGAAAAGCAACAAGTAATATACAAGGGAATCCCCATAAGGTTATCAGCTGATCTTTCAGCAGAAACTCTGCAAGCCAGAAGGGTGTGGTGGGACATATTTAAAGTGATGAAAGGGAAAAACCTACAACCAAGATTACTCTAACCAACAAGGATCTCATTCAGATTTTATGGAGAAATTAAAACCTTTACAGACAAGCAAAAGCTGAGAGAATTCAGCACCACCAAACCAGCTTTACAACAAATGCTAAAGAAACTTCTCTAGGCAAGAAACACAAGAGGAAGAAAAGACCTACAATAACAAACCCAAAACAATTAAGAAAATGGTATAGGAACATACATATCAATAATCACCTTACATGTAAATGGTTTAAATGTTCCAACCAAAAGACATAGACTGGCTGAATGGATACAAAAATAAAGGCCGTATATATGCTGTCTACAAGAGATTGACTTCAGACCTAGGGACACATACAGACTGAAAGTGAGGAGATGGAAAAATATATTCCATGCAAATGGAAATCAAAAGAAAGCTGGAGTAGCAATTCTCATATCAGACAAAATAGACTTTAAAATAAAGACTATTACAAGAGACAAAGAAGGACACTACATAATGATCAAGGGATCAATCCAAGAAGAAGATAGAACAACTGTAAATATTTATGCACCCAATATAGGATCACCTCAATACATAAGGCAAAAGCTAACAGTCATAAAAGGGTAGTAGATAGACAGTAACATAAATAGACAGTAACACAATAGTAATAGGGTACTTTAACACCATGCTTTCACCAATGACAGATCATCCAAAATGAAAATAAATAAGGAAACATAAGCTTTAATGATACATTAAACAAGATGGACTTAATTGATATTTATAGGACATTCCATCCAAAAACAACAGAATACACTTTCTTCTCAAGTGCTCATGGAACATTCTCTAGGATAGATCATATATTGGGTCACAAATCAAGCCTTGGTAAATTTAAGAAAATTGAAATCATATCAGGTATCTTTTCTGACCACAATGCTATGAGACTAGATATCAATTCCAGGAAAAAAAAAACATAAAGAATACAAACACATGGAGGCTAAATAATACACTACTAAATAACCAAGAGATCACTGAAGAAATCAAAGAGGAAATCAAAAAATACCTAAAGATAAATGGCAATGAAAACACGATGATCCAAAACCCATGGGATGCAGTAAAAGCAGTTCTAAGAGGGAAGTTTATAGCAATATATTCCTACCTCAAGAAACAAAAATATCTCAAATAAACAACCTAACCTTACAACTAAAGCAATTACAGAAAGCAGAACAAAAATTCCCTGAAGTTAGCAGAAGGAAAGAAATCATAAAAATCAGATCAGAAATAAATGAAAAAGAAATGAAGGACACAATAGCAAAGATCAATAAAACTAAAAGCTGGTTCTTTGAGAAGATAAACAATATTGCCAATAAAATGGACAACCTGGAAGAAATGGACAAATTCTTAGAAAGATATAACCTTCCAAGACTGGACCAGGAAGAAGTAGAAAATATGTACAGATCAATCACAGGTAATGAAATTGAAACTGTGATTAAAAATCAACAAACAAAAGTCCAGGACCAGATGGCTTGACAGTCAAATTCTATCAAACATTTAGAGAAGAGCTAACACTTATCCTTCTCAAATGCTTCCAAAATATAGCAGAGGGAGGAACACTCCCAAACTCATTCTACGAGGCCACCATCATACTGATACCAAAAGCAGACAAAGATGTCACAAAAAAAGAACACTACGGCCAATATCACGAATGAACATAAATGCAAAAATCCTCAGCAAAATACTAGCAAACAGAATCCAGCAGCACATTAAAAGGATCATACACCATGATGAAGTGGGGTTTATCCCAGGAATGCAAGGATTCTTCAGTATATGCAAATCAATCAATGTGACACACCATATTAACAAACTGAAGGATAAAAAGCATA
The DNA here is from genome assembly GCF_011762595.2 of Tursiops truncatus. Lineage (NCBI taxonomy): Eukaryota > Metazoa > Chordata > Mammalia > Artiodactyla > Delphinidae > Tursiops > Tursiops truncatus. The sequence goes on along the minus strand of NC_047047.1, from coordinate 84,354,052 downwards.
TGAGAATCTCAATAGATGCAGAAAAAGCTTTTGACAATATTCAACACCCATTTATGATAAAAACCCTCCAAAAGGAGGCATAGATGGAACTTACATCAACATAATAAATGCCATGTATGAAAAACCCACAGCCAACATCATCCTCAATGGTGAAAAACTGAAACCATATCCACTAAGATCAGTAACAAGACAAGGTTGCCCACTCTCATCACTATTTTTCAACATAGTTTTGGAAGTTTTAGCCACAGCAATCAGAGAAGAAAAATAAATAAAAGGAATCCAAATTGGAAAAGAAGAAGTAAAGCTGTCACTGTTTGCAGATGACATGATACTCTACATAGAGAATCCTAAAGATGCTACCAGAAAACTATTAAAGCTAATCAATGAATTTGGTAAAGTAGCAGGATACAAAATTAATGCACAGAAATATCTTGCATGCCTATAGACTAATGATGAAAAATATGAAAGAGAAATTAATGAAGCACTCCCATTTACCTCTGCAAATAAATAAAAAGAATAAGATACCTAATACAGGATTAATATTATTGCAGAATTACCATGAGGCCAAACTCAAATCAGCTCCCTTTCCAAGTGTACTGCAACAGCAGCAAGCAAAATTCATGTGGCAAATTTCTTCACCCAGACAATAATTTTGCATCTCAATATTTCTTTCTTCCTATTTGGCAAACTCTTAGAGACTTAGTCTATTCAGGCTGCTATAACAAAACACTATAGGCTGGGTACTTTATAAGCCAAATAAATTTATTTCTCACAGTTCTGAAGGCTTGAAAGTCCAAGATCAAGATACTGGCAGACCCAGTGTCTGGTGAGACCCTGCTTCCCAGTTCATAGACGGCTGTCTTCTCACTGTGTCCTCACATGGTGGAAGGGGAAAGGAGCTCTCTGGGGTCTCTTTTATAAGGGCACTAATCCCATCATGAGGGCTCCACCTTCATGACCTGATTACCTCCCAAAGACGCATCATACTGGGGGTTAAGGTCTCAACATATGAATTTTAGAGGGGCACAGTTATTTAGGGTATAGCGAGACCATCAAAATTTCAAACCTCTGAACACACAATTAGAGCAATAAGTTGAGATGCACATTGATTTTGTCTATGCAGATAAGCACTTTAAAGAATTCCTTGCATTGCTTCCAAAGTGGCTCTGACAGAGCCAGCATCTGGCCTGCTGAGGAATGACCCCCAGGATATGACCTCCAATCCCTTAACGTTGCTGGATGCACAGTCACTCAGGATTTTGCTGAGTTTGTTCCACATGAATTATATGCAGCTCCTCAGAGGAGGCAGAGTCTCCAGAACTATCAAGAGAAAATGAGTCTGCCTTCAGAATGACAAAAATTATTTTACCTAGCAAAACCCTCACTCCACTTAGGTAGTAACATCCTTATACTTCATTGTCATAGCAAACTTTGAGGATGCTTAGAAGCCAATTCTGTCTGGGAGCATGTTTTATCATCTCCTGATTCTGCAGTCATATTCTGAATTTTCCACATCTTTTGCCATTAAAGAAACATTACACCCTCTGTGTCTATTGGCCTCTTTCCAGCAAACATATTACCATTGAATGTGACAACCACACAGTTGATGCTATTGGGGACTGTTAGCAAAATATTTCTAAGAAGCTGTAGTGGAGTGCTTTTGATGAAATTTTAACAGGCAGATGTTTTGATTCACTGTCTATGGTTTGTTTCACCTGTAAGTCAATCTTGTCAGTAGTTGGCATTTGCACCTTCAGACTCAAATCATTCATTTCTTCTGTTAGTGACTCTGAGGTTTTTTTTTTTTCATTTTTTTAAAAATTTCTTAACTTTTTGCAGATATTATCTCTGCTTTTCTGCAAAGTGTTCAATCCAGTGGTTAGTGATGCATAAGGATATGCTGAAAAGGCAGAAAAGCAAATTGATTGTAAATGAGGCAGCAGAACAGGTAGAGTGAGTGCTATTCCATTCACAAAAACTCCAGTGAAGGAGAAGAGGACATACCAGCCAAAGGTATCCATGACATCTTGTGAACGGCCCTGAAATATTGCAAAGCAGGTTTCGTGCAGTGGAAAGAGCTCTAGATTTAATAATCATGAATTGTGACCAGGGGACCATTGACATACATAAAGCTGATCTCAGTTTTCTCATCTATAAAATGGAAATGATACCAATTTTAGAGGGTTGAGTGGAAAAATAAACAAAGCTTTTGTATAATGTCGAGTTTATGTATCATTTGACACTTTATTATTATTTATATTGCTAACAAAAGCACATTTACAATACCATCAGCTGTGGTTTCATTCAGTGCAAAGCTGTAGGTGTGATATGGTTCCAGTCATCTAGAAACTTAGAATCAAGTTGGTGAGATAAGACAAGTACACCAAAAATTAAGAAACAGATGAATTATTTAATGTAATTATAAAATTGCAGTAGACTAAATAAGGTTAATTGCTAAGTAAGAATTTGAGGCAACAGGTGCAGACCATTTAATTTACATATGAACTGATCCATAAGGCTTGCTCCTTCAATATTTACCTGCAAAATATCTCCAAAATAAAGTGTTTCATGTGCCCTTGTCACTATGGTTATTCTGAAGATATGTTATTGTATAAAAATATGAGGACACATCCAACATACAGCACAAATATATATTTAAATTTCTAATACTATAAATGGTATTTCACAATTTATTTCAAAAGACTAGAATTGTTTTCAATCAAGAGAAAATATATTTCTACATTGAGAAAGCTTTTCTAAATTACCAATCAGAAAAGAGATCCATGTTAATTTAAGATTAGTAATCAAGTGAAAGATATAATCAGTGCACGGCTAATTCTATGGCAAGATGTATTAGTCATCTTTCAAACTGAGCTTAAAAAAGCAAGTTTATTTGATAGGTATGAAAATCATGTACCATATAATGTGCATGATGACTGATTTTATGTTGAATTTGGTAGGTATAATCAGCAAATTTTATTTCATATTTTTAATGAAGAACACTTATGGAAGAATGTGTAGTCCAAACATGTAAGTAATCTTTAAACCTGATAATGAATCCACGAAATTGTGGTGATAAAGTATCTCAAGATTTGTGTTACCAACTGGCTCGAGCTGCTCATGATGGGATATGGGTTTTGTGAATTTTTAGAAAGTACTAAATCTATCAAACTATAATGAAATGAAAGAAGTAAAATTAATGTTTCCAGCTAGTGTTTATTTAACAGCCAGTATAGTATGTGCAAGGCATTATTCTAGGTACCAGGGATATGACAGGAAAAAAAATATCCTTTTTTCAGGGAGCATAGATTTGAATGAGGAGAGATGGATGAGAAAGAAATATGCATAATAAATCAGGTGTGCTAAGGATTATTTCAAAAATAGAGAATAAATATGAGAAATGAAGATTGATGTGATGGAGTTGTATTTTAGGGCACACTGCACTGGCATTTCTTACAAAGCAAAATTTGAGCAGTGACAAATAATTTGAGGAAGCAAGGCATTCAGATGTCTGGGAGAAAGCATGTTTTGAACAATTTCAAGGAAACCAGCAGAGGTGGATCTGTGTGAGCAGAGTGTGGGCTGGGAATAAAAGGATGGGGTTGGCGGTGGTTGGAAGAGTGGTTGTGTAGGGCTTTACGGCATTTAACCTGGGTGAGAAGGGAAGCCACTGCAGTGTTTTTGAGAATGAAGTGTCCACAGCTGACTCTTTTCCCTCGGCAGCAAGAGTGGGAGCTAGAATCCCATTGAAATGTTATTGTAATAGTCAAGGCAGGAGACAAGGGCTGCTTGGATGAAGATTTAGCAGTGAAGGGGCTGAGATGGCAACAGAATCTCAATCTATTTTGGAGATTTTGACAGGTTCAGCTGGTGTCTTGCACCTGGGATATGATACAGTGTAGTAGACAATGGTGGATCCCACAAGCATCATTATTAATGTTGCCACAGAAAAAGGCCAGCAACGTTCTATATCAATATTCCGATTTCTCATCAGATTTTACATCTTAGTTCAAACTTACCCACACATCAATAGTCCTTCCCTTGGAAAATATCTTTTTATTACAATATTTTAATGGGACATAACTTTTGAATTTCTTTTTGAGTTGATTCAAATGGGTGGATGTTCATGCATAGTTGGGGGCATAGAAAGATTAACTTCAGGTACCTTAAAATAGAGTTCAAACAGAGCAGAGCTATTTTTATTTTATTATAATAATCTATATCACATCAATTTTAATGTTTCTTGAAATCCTATGGTCAGAAAGGGTAGCTTACCTGGTTGTGCATAAATGGGAGTCCATTTTCTTCATGTCACTGTTTTGTCTTCAGTCCTTTTGATTGTTAAGGGTTTTTTTTGTTTTTATTTTGTTTGTTTGTTTTTTGTTTTTTTGGTTTTTTGGCCACGCCTGCACAGCTTGCAGGATCTTAATTCCCAGACCAGGGATCAAACCCAGCCCGTGGCAGTGGAAGCATGGAGTCTGGACTGCTGGACCACCAGGGAATTCTCAAGTCTTGTGTTCTTTTAATTGATAAGTTGAATTGAACATTTTTTTTTAAATAAACAACAGAAATGTATTTCTCACAGTTCTGCAGGGTGAGAAGTCCAGGAACAAGGCACCTTTTTATATGTTGTTAGAATAAAAATCTTAAATAAACCCAAATTCAATCCAAAATCCCCCCACCTGCTTTGCTTTCAGCAGTTATTCCCATGCTCTTTATAGCTCTTCTTCAACCAGCTTCCAGTATCAGGAAATTTGTCAGTACTGTTGTCAGAAGGATTCAACTTTAGGGAAATTTTTTTTTGCAGGGAAGGATGCATGGAAGAAGAGACCAAAATAAATGTACAATCAGTAATAAGTACAGAATATATATATATATATATACACCTGTACTTAAAAATTTTCATTTTGGAAAGAAAAGCTTATCAAAGCATATCATTTTAATTATACTTCTATTACCAAGGGACTACGAAAGTGTATATTAAATTAATGGAATGGATTGCCTTGTTTCCACAGTGGTTATTAGCAGGAAGAGCTCCCGGTTTTCTTATTATGTACATCACTAACTTTAATTGCATTAGGCTGGGCTGGGAGAGCTATTTTTAAGAAATATTTCATCCACAGAACAATTCCTGTTGGCTGTCTGCCTCCTAAAGCTCCAGGACTGAGGTTTCTCTCATAAATGTTAACTTATTGTTTCTGTCAGTCATGCTTTAACACATACTACCTTATTAAAACTATCCAAAATGACCTTGGCCCTCAAGACCATCCACTGAAGTTCCCAGGAGGAACCTGGTAGAGCAGGTCAGGCAGGCTTCCTCTGTTGGCCCTTGGGGACAAGTGTGTGGACACAGTGCCTGACTGACATACATGCCATGACCCACATCAGTAAATGGGGTGGCAATGACATAGTCGGGGTTCCTGCAGATGGGGGACATCATTGCCCACTTAATCCAGAATATGAAGATTTTATACAATTAAAAACTTAAAAGCACAGAGTAAAGTAGCTCTTAGCTATTTGTGCCTGGAAACTCACTAAGTTGTCTGAATTTGGCCTCCAATTATTGCTGCATTCTGTGATAGTAAGTACAAGACAGTTCATTAGTGTCCTAATATTTCTGGTCTGGTGCCAAGGTCTTGATCAGTACCTAGCAATTGTAAAATTGGAAGGTAATTTAAAAATTATGTACTCCAAGCCTTCCACATGATATATGAGTCTGCTAATGAACAATTGACACAGCTTTTGAGAAGCAAAACTTGGTGGAGCCTCTCAAAATGTAAGACATGCATAGCTTCCACCCAGCAAGTCATCAACTCTAAACATATCTATATACATGCTTATAATATGGGCAAGGATATGTGCAGCACTGCTTAAAAGAACAAAAAAATAGAAATAAACTGAATACTTCTTAATATGGACTATTTAAACAAACCAAGGTGTTGTCATACCATGAAACAGCAGGGAGTTTAAAAAGATATATGGTACAGCTCATATGTATCATTACAAGTTCTCCAATACATATTAATTGTAAAAAGCAATTCATGGTATACTAAACAGAGTATGGCCCTTTTATGTAAATAAACTATGCCATGCAATTTATAAATTATGTAATATAGAGGCCTACATGGACATACACAGTATATGTGAAACATATCTATATTTCTCTATATATTTTACACTTATGAAATAGATTTTTTATATATATTCCATTATATTACACATAACATATAACTTTAAGGAAGGTTAAATAATAAATTTTTAACAGGGATGACAACTGAGTTTGAAGACAGGGTGATGATTCTGGGTATTATACTTTTTATTCTAGATTCTTTTACATTCTTCATTGTATCCATAATAGCCATGTATTTATATATTACTTGTGTAACTAAAAAAATACATACAAACTGAAAAGAAACCAGAACCAATAGAAGTTATCTGCATGCTCCAAGTAACTCCACTAGTTTGTGGTAGAGCCAAAATAAGATAAAATATGAGATTTCTGGATAAAATCATTAGTGTAACAGACCTTAGCACTGAGAGGGACCCCAGGAGTTAATAACAATGGCAAACCCTTATTTAGTACTTACTGTATTCCAGGCACTGCTTTAAATGCCTCATGCATGTAAATGTATGTAATCCTCAAATAACCCTAGTAGGTAGCTGTTATTATCCCCTTGGTAAAATGTTTGCAATACGGCCACTATAATCTCCTCTCTGTATACACACCTGCAGCAATTGCTCCCTGGCACTGACTCTGAGTTGGCTTTGGTCAATGGGACAATAGCCAATGACACCTAAGCAGATGCTTAAAAAGTGTAGCAGGTTAGAGCCTCCAGGTTCTCACTGCGGGACCATTTCATAATCATGTGCTCCAGCCTAGACTAGCTTCCTGGAGGAAGAGAGAACACCTGGAGAGAGCTGGATACCTCCCTGCTGAGTCAGCATCCCAGCTGAGGCCTCAGCCACGTGAAAGAGGCCCTCCCAGACCTCAGCCTCATGTCTGCCAGTGGGCTTTACCCAAATTTCACAGACGAGGAAACTGAGATCAAATGAAAGACATGTATGGCAGCCTTGGAGTGAGGCAAGAATCATCCAGCTGGAGACGATCTTGGGAACCCTGCATGGCTAATACTTCTGAGACAGGAGTGACCTTTGTCAGCCTGATCCAGGAATTGGGAGAAAGCATACTGGGACATAGAGGTAAACCCTCCACCTCCCCACCTCTCTAGGGAAGGTCGTCTGGTGCTTTTTCTCAAGGACATATTCTCAGCACCATATCCTCCTTGGTCCCTCTCTCAAGTTCTGGGAGAATGCCAGTCCACCACCATCTGAGAACAGGGAGGGTGGGTGCAGGATCTGAGCCGATCTCCCTTTGCATTAAGAAGTGATATTTTTTGCTGGGTTTTCTGTGCTTAATCTCACTGAGTTCCACTTTTAAACTAGGAAGTTGAGTCTCAAAAAGTTTGTTCCACGAAATATGTCACAAAAAAAAGAGTAGAAGAAAATCAACTCCAGATGAATGTAACTCCACAGCCTATACATTTTCAGTAAACATCTGAGCATTAGGGAATATTTATTTTTCTCAAAATTCAGTTTCTGACTTAATTTAACTTTATGTCTAATTTATGATATGAAGTCCATATTCGCTAATGCTTACCTTAATTAGACTCTTTCTGTTTGTGTAAAAACAAAGATACAGGAAAGTAGGGAAGCAGAGAGAAGTGTTGGCAACTGTGCCATCAGACCTTATGGAGAGGGAAACACCATTATTTCAAAGATAAGAACTACAGGTCCACTGTTTCACAGCACATCCTCCTTTGTTTCTCTTTATATCTGTTTTTTTTTACTTTTTCTTCCTATTTTCTCTTTGCTGTGGACTAAATATTTGTGTTCTTCCAAAATTCATATGTTTAAACCAACCCCCCAAGGTGATGGTGTTGGGAGGTGCAGACTTTGGGAGGTGATTAGGTTGCGAGGGTGGTGCCCCCAGGAATGGGATTCAAACCCTTATAAAAGAGACCTCAGAGAGCTCTCTCATTCTTCTGCTACCATATGAGGACACAACCAGAAGGAGCTTGTCTGCAAACCAAAAGGGAGTCCTCACCAGAACCCAACCTTGCTGGCACCCCAAGCTCAGACTTCCAGCCTCCAGAACTGTGAGAAACCAATTTTTGATGTTTTGAAGTCACTCAGTCTATGACACTTTGTTATAGAAGCCTGAACTAAGATATTTCAAATTAAAATACCCAGTAAAAGCTTATAACTAATGCGTCGCTATCGTGTTGGGAGCTCATCAGCCATGTGACTTGTGAGAGGCAGTGGGTGGCAGAGAGTATGGATGACGTGATACTAATCACCACCTCCTGGGAGCGGGGTTGATGAGAAGGGTTTAAGGAAAACTCCTTCAAATTTATGAAAGTCCACTGACTAGAGCCTGTGGCCAGGACTGGATGGTCTACATCCAACGAAGTTCCCTCAGCCTCCCCGTCTCTTCTCTTTACTCTGCTCTCCTCCCCCATCTCCTTTCTCCTCTCACCTGGCTCTGAGAGCCTCTCATTGATCTGTGGCTTCCTCATAAATCGTCCTGCCTGTCCTTGCCATGAATGCAGGAGTTATAAATGCAGAAAGCTAGAGCTGAAAGCCTCTAAAAAATCATTTTCTTCTATATTATCGTTTCAGAGATAAGTAAACTGAAGTCTGAAGAAAGAGTTATTTGATATCGTTTTGGTGTCAGCGATGTCATGAGGCAGCCCCTCCAATGTTCAGCAGACTGTCCCTGAGCAACAACTAAGACAGACCCGGGATAGAGAAGGCCCAGACGAGCTTCACTACCTTCAGTGAGCAAAAGAAGCCAAAGGAGGTCCTCAAAACCAAATTCAAACCTTGGCATTGAATTATGCATGGTATTTGGAAGCCAGAGTGTCTCCCATGGAAAACTGTATTGAAAACAAGAGCGATAATGACAATAAAAATATGAATGCCTACCATGTACCAGGCACTGGACTTGAGGCTCGAATAATGAGCACAGAAATGAAAATAATAATGTATAATGAAACAGGGAGCTAGTGTGGTGATTGGCTTACTCACATCTGCATCGGAAGTGTAAAATCTTATCTATGGCTGATTTCTTGTGAGCCCACACACACCAGATAGAAGTGTGTGTGTCTGTGTTTGTGTCTCTGTGTCTGTCCATGTGTGTATGTGTTTGAAACTTAAGCCAATGTGATAATTTAAGCAGCCCTACAGGTGATGCTCAATCTTTGGACTCAGTCCCCTCTCTTCCCCTCCTGCCACCTTTTCTTCCTAAGCTGCCACCTGAGGGAATCACATGACATGGAGTTTCAGCGTTGGTCCTTGGCCTGCCCAGGTTTGTGGCCACCTGATGTGCAGCTAGAATACACAGCCGATGTCCATGGCTATCAGAATTGTGAGCCCGGCCATGTTGTCTTGTGTGTGTCCCACCTACTCCACCTTACTGATGCTCTCACTGGCGCCATAAAGCTGTTTGAAGAGTCCCAGTTGTATTTTCCATCCGGCTCTCCCTGACAGGAAACCCCACCCCAGGCGTTGCCATGGTTGCATCCTGCCTTATCACAAGGACCTTGATGTGGCCAGTGTCCCACTCCCCTGCCTTACAAGTCCCCACCTCCCACAGGAGGTAACTTGGGCTTCTGAGTCCCAGTAACTCTACTTGAGAGCTAAGACCAAGGGTCTCTTTCTGAATATCCTCATGGCTCAGCCACCTTGCTGTGATGACACTGTGCTGGGTCCTTCTGTCCCCCAAGCTTGCTCTCCTTGACCACATGCAGGCCCCTCTGAATCCTTTTCTCTACTAGGCCTCCATCTTGGTCTATAAGGACTGCAACCTCAGCACAAATCATTTTGTCCCTGCCTCCCACCCAAACTAAGAGATCTGAACAGACTCAAGCATGTTTCTAGCAGCTCAAGACCATGTCCCCAGCATGAGTCCTGCAATCTCCTCACTCCTCTGAGTTGCTGCTCAAGAGATCTCAGGGCTGTAAAGAATTGGCTATTTTGTTGAGGCAGGAGCCCAACTTACAGAGCTTAGTTAGCAAACCCAGGTGGATTTCAGGGACCAACACTCCTTCCTGCTTTTTGTTAATTTCCATTTCCCTGACCCTGCTCAGTCTTCACTCATCCACCCTCCTTCCTCCCTCAGTCTCCCTTTAAAACACCCAGTCACCTCTGCACAGACCAAAGATGAGCTCGGCTTACACTGGACTCTCTTATTGCAATAGACAATAAAATCTGTCTTCATTACCCTTAACTAGTGTCCAGTATTGTTTATCTTTGGCATGTTCTCCTCCTTACCCACTCTAGCCTAACAGCTAAGTTTTAAATGGAAGGTAATTTTACCGAAATGTTGTCTCCATTACACATGTTTTAGGTCATTTAATTCTTACAAAAACCTTCCACGTAAGGAATACTATCTTTATTTTTCCAGATGAGGAGAGTGAGGTTGAGAGAGGATAAATCATAAAGTGACAAAGCAGTTCAACTGGTAAGACCTGGATGCAAACCCAGGTAAGACCTGGATGCAAACTGTGTAACACTGTGTTTTCATGCTGTTTTCCAGGTATTAGGTAGCTATTTAAAATCTTAATGGAAATTAACATTTACACATTGTTGTGAGCCACTGGCTCTAATTACCAACTGAAAAGAAAGTTAAGAAGTCATCAAATCCAACCATTTTTATTCCCATTCCACCCAGATTATCTGAGAAAGCTATGGACATTTCTAAGGCATGTACTGCTTCAGATTTTGCTTCTGAATCTCCAAGACAGAGAAGCTAAATGTCTTCACCAATTTCTTATATGGAATGGCTTTAATTCTTTCACCAGGCTGGCCATTCTTCTGTGAATATAACTGACAGACATTGTCTATGGAAAACCTAACTTCTGATCACCCAGCAGCCCGTACATACCTTTCTCCCCACACTATGCTTAGAGTAATTCAACCTCATGCCATATTGATTTATTTGGAAACCACATTGCAGCGTTTAAACATATTTACTTTTATGTGATCATCTAAAATTCATAAAATTTTTTCACATGTCTGATGCTAGGCCAAATCTTCCCTCTTGTCCAGTATTTCTGTAACAGGTTTTCTTCATTTAAAGTGTGGATCTTAATATATGGTCCAGTTTAACTGTAACTTAATTTGGTTTTTCCATTGTTTTGGTCAACTAATAATTTTCTTGATCCTGATCTTTTGTATTTCCTCGGATCACAATTCAAAGATGACTGGTCAAAAACCGTATAGGGTTTTGCTCAATTTAAGACACCAAGTGAAAATATTCTCAGCTTCTTTGGTTGCCAGTAGAGGGACAGCTCCTATGAGACTAATTTCCAATTTCTGCATAGTTAGGAGCATAGCAGCTTTATCACTTCACACCCAGATAAAGATTGCTTTGTTCTCATAGTGTATACATTTTGCACTTAAATATTTTTTTCCAGAGATAGTGACAACAATTTGTGTTTTGTAATGAAAAATCTGTCAATGCTATGGATCAATGATATGCTATGTTAAGAAAATGTAATTAAGCAAATCCAATAGAAATTATAATAAATGTATAGCAAATTTTCCTACAAATGTGCATAATAAGTAATATTTATCACACACTTTACATTAAATTTATTCTCTAATTTGATAAGCCCAGCAGTGTCTGATAATTTGTGTATTGGTAGGTGGTATTATCTACCTCACTGTCAGAATGAAAAAATCAAGGATTATGTTTATTTGCCAAATGTTTGATGTCACATAAGCTACTTAACTGTTACGTAAAAATTTCAATAGACATAGTGGTGTGATGAATTGGGAGATTGGGATTGACATATATACACTAATATGTATAAAATGGATAACTAATAGGAACCTGCTGTATAAAAAAATAAATTAAATTAAATTTTAAAAAATAAATAAAAATTTCAGTGGGTGAACATCCATTTCATTACACTGAACTTAATACCCATTTAGCTCTTCCCCCAAGTGAGGAAAATTGATGAAGTTTTAAACAAACAAAAAGTAATTACTATACATGTAATTAAGAAGAAACTACTCCAATTAAAATTGAATTTTCAAAAATATATATTGCTTAAAAGATATACATTTAAATAAAAGGGGAGACAAATGTAAAAACTAAAGAAAGGAGAAAAGATAACCAAAAGAAAGCCAGTACATGTCCCCTAATTTAAGACAAAGTAGATTTTATGGCAAGAAAGATTACTAGAAAGTAAGGAGAACATTCTAAAATAATAATAGAGTCAAATGAATAAGGACACAGTAGTACTAAATATATATGCACTTAATAACCCAGCTTCAAAATACATAAAGCAACTGTTAATAGAATTAAAAAGACATAACAGGAAATGCATGGTCATAACTGGAGATTTTAATAAACTTCTCTAGCCATTAAATAATGAACTACTGCCATGTTCAGCAGCATAGATGATACACAGAAATATAATATTAAGTAAATGTAGGCAGACACAAATATGTACATATTGTATGATTCCTTTTACATAAAGTTCAAAAATATGCAAAACTAACCTATGTTGATAGAAGTCACGATTGTGATTGTCTTTGGGATGGAGTGAGAAATGACTTGGAAGCCCGAATAGGGAACTGTGGTTCCTCTTTATTTTATATTTCTCAATCTGGGTATTGTTTGCTTCATGAAAATCCACCAAGCTTCAATCTTGTGCTGTGTGCACAGTCTGTACCTTTATTGATATTATCATTCCATAAATAAGGCAAATTATTTAGCTCTTCTACTCTAAACCCTCCAAAATATTCCCACAAATTTTGAATAAATTTGGATATGTAGTCATTGCCTACAGTTTCCCCCTAGAGCTGGTCCCTGGGAGCCCTCAGCCCATACAACTTAGCCCTTTCTCCCTGACCTGCTCATCTGTGGCCAACTTCCCATCTCATCCTCCTCACTCCCTTTGCTTCACCTTGAAAATGACAAAGCAACTCCCTCTTACAATTTTGGATTTTCTGTTTCTTCTTTCAACAAAACTCTTCTCCCAAAGATTTAATTAATTCCCCATTCAGATGGCCAGTGTTACCTTCTCAGAAATGATCATCTAAAATAGAAGCCCCCTTCAATTTTTTATTTCCTTGCCCTAGTTTACTGTTTTTTTACAGAACTGATCTCTATGTAGACCTACATGGTGTGTCTAATTGTTTATATCTCATCCCCTAGAAGGCAACCTCCATGGGGGTAAAGTTGTCATATGTCTTTTTCACTGTTAATATTCTCAGAACTTGGAATACAAGAGATATCAGTGTTGAATAACTGAATGAATAAAGGATGTGAGTTAAATCCCATCTTTCACAGTTAGAAGTTGGTGGTCAACATTGTTTTAATATTAGGAGCATATTTAGATGTAAAGGCAACTACTAGAACTAAAATGAAATATGGTGAAAGTTTTTGAGGAGGTGCTGGGGTTGAGAGTGCTGGAGCAGACAATTGTTGTTTATCATTACAAGAAATTTTGTACTATTTACTATTAATCCAGATACATGCATCATGTTTTTAGTATTAAAACAGAAAAAAAGTTATAGGATATCAGGTCCTCTGGTTCTGGATTGCATTCTTTTGTAATAAACTGTACTCTCTCTTTACCAATCTGCAATCTATGGTTGAATGATTGTTTCTACTAGATGCCACTGATACTGGTGTATGTATTTACAGTACTGAGCCATTGTTAAGGCATACTAACCTTTAGTACTCCAAAGTAATTGTTAGAAACATGGGGCAAAGTCTCTTGACTGGCTATGGTGGAATGTGAGAAATCCCCTGGATGATTGCTTGGGTATAATAAATAACTCTTGCTTTCAAGACAGGTTGAAGAGGAATGAAAAGTGAACCAAGTTTCTCTCAATCTATAGACCTCAATCCTTCTATCTACGTTCAGCTCAAACATCTGGGCAAGAATGCAGCATCACCATCAACATACAGGAAAGCAAAAAACAATTATCTAAACTCCATGCAAAGAGGGGAAGAGTGTATCATTTACTTTTTTCAGCAAAAGAGAATCCAGAATTTTTAGGTGTGCTGACTCCTCATCATAGCAGATGTTTTATTTAAATACTACTCTTAGTGTCAGTGAAAAATGGTCTACCAGTACATACATTTAGTTGGATCTTATACTAGAAGTGTCACATATAAGCATTTAAAGGAAGCTCTAATTTTCTTTACCTCCCATGTATCTTCGATGATTGTTCTATAAGGTGTAACAAGGCTTTGGAAATCATTAGGTCAGAGCTCAACAGGGAAGAAAACTAAATCAGTACAGATTATTTCAGACTTGTAGTTCCTTAAAGGCATATGTGTTGGGATTTTTTTTTTCTTTTCTGTACAACCCTAATTTTCTCCAAGCAAGAACAATCTAATTGTTCTATCAAGAAAATCTAACTGATTACAGCCACATGGTATGTCTTCTATGAATGAAAATCACAGAGCTGTCCTGTACTGAGTTTTTTTTTTTGTTTGTTTTTGTTTTTGTGATCTCATAAGGAGAGGGAGGTGGGTGGGTTTCATGTCCTATCACACCCTCTTCATGAAGCAGCTACAGTCCCGCAGGCATCCTCCCCACCGTCAAAATGCAAAGCATGTCCCTACTTGGGGACCTTTGCACTCGCTTTGTATTCACTTCTCTCGGCTCTAACCCATGTCTGGGTTCATCTTTTCATTTGGGTATCTGCTTAAGAATCAAATCTTCCTCGAAGGGGCATCTCCTGACTGCGCACTCAGCTGCTCTCCATTCCTCTGCCTCATTTTATTTTCTTCTTAGCACTTAATTCTATTTGTGATTATTTTATTCCTGTACTTTCTTTTGTGTTTATTCTCCTCACTGGACTATGAGCCCCAAAAACATAGTGGCATTTCTGTCTTTTTAATCACAGCAGTACCTAGTGCATGAATAGGAGACAACAAAACCTTGCTGGGTGAGTAAATGAAGAGGCAGATTAAAAAGGAAGAAATATAACAGATAGATGTTTCATTAGAACTGCATGCCCAATAACTAATTGTTGGAGGTGGAATGATATTCTGTATTTTTAACTATCATCCCAATTTGCAAAGTGCTTTCATACTGATTATTTCCTTTGATTCTATCAATGATCCTGGGTGAGGGCAGAAAAGGAAGTTGCCTAAGCGTTATGTGACCTGTCCTATATTACCCAGCTGGGACATGGTAGAGCCCAGAACCCACGGCCACTGCCCACCACCAGCATCCATTCAACTGCAGCTGCTTCTCAAAGGGGGATTTTGATCCTTTTCTGCGCAAACATTCTTTGTAAGCTCTGGAAGTTTGCTTCATTACAGCAATGTCAATATTTGCACAAAACAAAACCAGCTGACAAATCTATGAAAGCCTTGGTTTTAGAGGTGTTTTTTTAATCCCCTCTTTTTCTTATTGTTGCTACATGCAGTGTTGTTTTGCCAAAAATGTTACATGGAACTAGCACTTAACCTATATCAATTAAACATCTAGTTATATTTAAACATGAAGTCATTTGCACTTGAGTCAAATAATGTAGACATAAAATTTTTAAATGGATGCATTATCATTTCTCAGCACTCTAGATATTCACATGTTCATTACTGACCAGTTTGGTGAAACTTGTATAAATCTTCAATATGAATGTGTTGAGCCTTCCTGGAGATTTAAAAAAAAACAAAACAAAACCTCACCTAGCTCAATGTAACCAGAACATCCCACTCCAGGAGACAGCTTGTACAGTTGATGGATATGATGATAAAACGAGAAGGATTCAGGAGTCAGATTTGTAGTGATTCTCTGGTGTGGTGTTTGGATTCCAAGAAAGATACTACATAAATAGAAAAGGGAATTGCTTTTAGGACCAACTAATATAAATTAGGAGATATTATTTATATATTTGAAACACACACACACACACACACACACAAACACACACACACACATACACACGCACACCATGCTCAATTACAATGATTTTCATCTGACTATAGAAGGACCATGATGGGTGCCCCCTCCCCACAGTGACAGAGCATGTTTTCCTAAATCCCCCTTTCCTTTCCAGAACTGTGAGACTGACAGCAAGTTACTTAACTCTGTCCAGCAGCAGCTGTGTGGGTTTTGCATAATTAATTATTTATACCAAGGCAGACACAGTAATTAACATCCAGATGAATATGATAGTCTGATCAGAAATACTTTGCATTTCAGCCATGCCTCAAGCAAGGAACTGTCAAAACTGGACTGTTTGACAGAGTGGGGCCTGCCAACCCCCCCGCCCCCGCCACACACACACAGACATCTGCTCTATAACAAAAAGAACAGATTCTCAAAGCAGTGTGTACATATATTCACTGGTTTTCGTCGACAAGGAATAGTTGATTACCTGTTCACAAATCACGGTCAATTTTGTCCGGTTCCAAGATCATCACTCAGTATCTCACAGAAGGTGAATTTTAAGTGAGAAGTCTGTTTCTGTGAGTGCCAGCCCTGCAAATGCAGTCGGATATGAGACCCTGATCTGTTACTCTTCAGATCTGTGAATGGAAGTGTCATGAAATGACTCTCATCCTTCCTTGGCTAGAAAACCAATAGTGCCTGTGAATTATTCTTAACAACCACACAGTTACTTGACACCATATTACATTGCCACTTGTATGGAAAATAGAAATACATAATATATATATAAAAAGTTACAGATTTCTCTAGAAACGGTGGAGAAATGTCATCAACGTGCATCTGTCTCGTGTCATGCTGTGCATATTAATGCGGAGTTTCCAATATGTTTCACATGGCTTCCTGGACATAGTTGGATTCAGATGCTTGCTTGGCCATCATCAATTCAAAGCAGAGTGGCTATTTCCAAAAAATATAATTACTGCCCAGGGCTAGTGATTGTGACTATTATGATTACATGGATTAGATTATTTATAATCCGATTAATTATTTTTAAGTCAACCGGGAAATATGGATTAGGAATCAAAAGACCTAGACACTACTTTTGGTTCCATCTCCTAGGACTATTTTAACTTTGGGCCAGTCTCTTGACCCTTATGAACATCTATTTCCTCATCCGTAGAGTGGGAACAGTTATCTTGTTTATTGGTAATGTTTATTAAAGCCTTTTGAAAAGTCCTGAGACTTTGGTTATAATATAAAATTATGAGAATAATTCCAGACTGCTGTAAAGGCATATTTTGTTTTGAGGGACACTGACACATAAGTTACTTGTTTGTATCAGCTGACTCGTTTTTAGGGTTGCTAGATTTATCAAATAAACATACAGAATGCCCAGTTAAATTTGAATTTTGGATAAACAACGAATAAAGAATTTTTCAGCATAAGTATGTCCTATGTCTTATTTGGGAAATATTTATATACAATCTATTTGTTGTTTATCTGAAATTCAAATTTAACTGTCCATCTGTATTTAACCCATATTCATTCTGCATTCAACCCTGCTTTTTGGCTTGAATGAAATGTCACCTGACAAGGCATGGGAGACACACACTTCCCCTCCCTGACCACAGTGTGAAGTGTGTTATGTCTTTGTACAACCAGGTATTTAGAAATATTAAGTCTTTCCTTCCACTTGCTTTTTACAGCACACCTCAATCTACCTGTGCTGTTTTAGCTAGAATGCATGTGCTGGAAATTGCCATGGTATTAAAGTGGATGTTTTATAATTTATCAAATATAGATGCACCTATTCTTTTAATTATGCTAATTAAGAGTACTAATTAGTAAGAATGCTTAATAGAGAAATTTCTCTGTGGGCTTCATTATATATGATGCCCCAGAGCACTCTTAATCTTGGAAATGGTAAAGACTATCCTGGCTGGTCTCTCCTCTGAACTAAAGATCAATAAAAAAAAAAAAAAAAAAGCCTAAACAATAACGCATTAGATGAGCCAAGATATCCAATTTTGTCAAGACTCTATTAGCAGCTAAAATATAAATTCTACCATGAGGCATCTTTCTCTAAAAAAGAAAAGGAGGGGCAAAACATTGTATTTAAAAGAATAGGCCTGAGGAGATTTATAAACTTGTGTCTAGAAGACAGAAGGAACAAAAGAATCATTCATCTGTATAGAAATTGGACATAATTCACAAACTTAATTAATGTTGTTACCAGATTAAAATGAAAAAGAGAGAGAGATGAAATATACATTGTGGGAATAAAAGAGGTTCCCAAAGAGATTTGAGGGATTTTGCCACTTGAAAAGAAGATGGTTCAGTTCATTCGGTGACCTTGTAAGCAGAATGATCTAAGTCATATTCCAGAGAACAAAGCGTAACTACAGCATGAGGAATAAGCATGATGTCACTGGTAACTATGTTTATTACACTTGGGATTGAGGCAGGATAATAGTATGGCTTCTCAGGAGGACTTTTAATAGAATTTATCCTTATCAGTCTGGAATGATACACGGGCAAGTCTTGTGATTCTTAAGAATCAGTGTCCACCTGTCATGATCTTGGTAACATGTATTTGTAGAAAGAAGTCAAGAAGCAAAATACTCTTACTTCTAATTCTAGCCCATATAAACTAGCACCCTCCTATATCATTCCATTTTGTGTATCTCCATTTCCTTCTTTTGCAAAATGAGGCCACGTGTGATTTTCTTGCTTCACTGCCCCTCCGTAGCCCCAAAATCCTCAGTCAGGCTACATAACTCCCACTGGTAACCACCATCCTATTCCCAAGTCCAGATCACATTCTCAGCCTCAGAGAAGCAAGGAGAGTAAGGATGCCTGACAGAGAACACTGGGCCCTACCCAATACAAAGAAGACAATTTCTAACCATAAAAGGGGCAAAAAGAAAGTGGGCTACCTGAAGGAATGTTCAGTAGGATCCTCATGCAAGTTTTAGCTGACTATTTGCTAACAATACTATGGAGAAGTTTAGGCATTTGTTAGAGCAGCTGAACTAGATGAACCTTAAGTTCTCTTCCAAATCCAAGAGTCTGAGACCCCGTCAAATCTCTTTGGTTGTTGCTTCTACCATCCAAACATGTTTTGCTTTGCTTTGTTGTTTAATGTTTCCCTTAACCAAGACCTTGGCCTGTATCCTAACCCTAAAGCTAACCCTAAACTTCAATTTACCAATAATTGCTCTGTAATTTCAGACTCCTTACAACACAAGTTCGGTTGTAGAACTCTCTGATGGCAAGAACTGGCTCACCATTGAGAAGTTTCACGGACTTCCAGGGATCATCTAGTCCCCTTCTGCTGGAGTGGACACCTTAGACCTAGCACTTGTTGATGGTGTGCCTGAGCCCTGCACATCCCACGGTGGGGACAGAGGGTCATGAGTGGGGGACTTTGGAATCACTGAGAGATGGCTTCTCACTTCTGCTCCATTACTTACTGGATATGTGGCCTAAAGCTCATGTCTTTTCTCTGCTAGGACTCTCAGTTCCTGCAACACAGAAATGCACAGTCACACTACTCAGAGGGTTCTTGTGAGCACCAACAGAGCCAAGTCTAACACTTCGAGGGCACTGGGTTGATATTGATGAATTCGTTTTCTATCTTTCCATGTTTGGGGTGTGTCAAGATCACTAAAACCCAGGCAAGAAAACCAAAGAATAAATTGTTTGAATACATAAACTTCAGTCCTATGACCTTTCCATACCTCTGATCCTTTGTGTTGTCTTTTCATGTGAATACTGCCCTTTTAGTGTTAAGTTTCCATAGATTTGGTCCCAAATACAAATATATCCTTAAACTCTTTGGTGCCACTGCCTCTTCCAAAACTGAGCCCTGCAGTAGCAGGTGCATCTAAGAACAAACAAAATCTGTCCTTCTACTGAGTTAGCCACTTTTGCCCCTGTGAGGTGCTCCTCACCCTTGCTTTAACATTTCCCCTCGTGAGTCCACTTTACTGTTGAAATCCTAAACTCAGGGCCGGTACCTTGTTTTTTTTAGTATTCTTATTTTTCTGGACTGGAACAATCCCATTTAGTCATTTGCAATCTGGTGTAAAACAATAGATTGCAACCATTAAAAAGTAATGTTTAGGGCTTCGCTGGTGGCACAGTGGTTGAGAGTCGCCTACCGATGCAGGGGAC
This sequence comes from Tursiops truncatus, assembly GCF_011762595.2. Classification (NCBI taxonomy): domain Eukaryota; kingdom Metazoa; phylum Chordata; class Mammalia; order Artiodactyla; family Delphinidae; genus Tursiops; species Tursiops truncatus. Next base: position 84,333,947 of record NC_047047.1, on the reverse strand, counting down.
ACAGGTTCCTGTCCCGGTCCGGGAGGATCCCACGTGCCGCGGAACATCTGGGCCCGTGAGCCATGGTCACTAAGCCTGCGCGTCCAGAGCCTGTGCTCTGCAGTGGGAGAGGCCACAGTGGTGAGAGGCCTGCATACCGCAAAAAAAAAAAAAAAAAAAGTAATGTTTATTATTATTTTTTTAGCTGTTTTTCTTCACTGGTATGACATTCTCACAGGCTATTTTGAGAAACACTGACCAGGAGAATAGCCATCCATGAATCATGCTCAGTGTATAGAAATGAAAAAGATAATTGAGTGGAAATGAAAGAGTTATGAGTTTCTGAGTCACTTATCTGGTGTGTTCACAGAGCATTGCTTTCCTTATTACTTTAGGGATATAATCTACTAAGTGCACTTCTGAGACTAAAACCTGTGATTTGGGAAACATGTGACTAACACTCTCACACGCAAATAAACACATGTGCAGTGATCAGAAATGGTGTCTGGCAGTGCTGGGAACCAGTGTGTGGAGTGTCTTGAAGCATTAAGCATTCTTGTGCCATTCCTGTGGGAAACCACCTCTGTTTTCTGAGTCTTAACTTTGTTTAGTGCAGAATCATGGGTCAAAGATTCAGCTATGACCTTTCCTAAAGGAACACTTTTAGACTCCTTACTGAATTGTCTAGATAGTTTTTGCCATTCCCACCCCAAGTGACTGAAGAAAGAACAAATGATTCTTAGAAATTGTATTTTTTTGGTTTGGATAATTATACAACTAAACACAAATTCAGAAGCAGACAAAATTCTCATTGGTATTTCATCTGAATACAACAGGAAGGTTAGTACATCCTAGCAGCTAAACACCCTAGCAGCTAAATCTCCATGCGTATTTGTCCCCTTCTCAAATTTAGGATCTTAAGGGCCAAATTTCATGTTTCCTAATTCTACACACCCATGGTGCATGGGGACAAAGTACACAGATATTTATCAACTTGTAGGTTTATGAGTTACAGACCTCACTCAATGTACTTGGATGAAATGTCAATTTCAAAAATTGCATCAAATATTCCTAATATATTTTAAATGGTGTACTGAACCACAAATTTATTTTAAATTTTATCTTCAAACCAAGATCATCAAAACCAGCCAAAAATTTTGTGGAATTAACAAAGAAGCATGCAAGGAATTCAAAGGAGCTAAATGACAACAAACTTTTGGTCTACTAGAACATAATCTGAGTACAACATAGGTACAGTGCATGCACTACTTTCATACATGTGTTAATGGCATACTCTGTGCAAGGCACAGTGCTGGGCACGGGGTATGTACAATATTCCCTCATTGTGGTCCCTCTTCTCTAGACCAATATTTTTCCAAATGATGTCTTTTTCCCCAGGAGGAAAAGGATGTACTCTTAGTGATCTAATAAATATTTAAGAAAATATACTTTTTAATTACATGCTTTTATTTCATAGTAATCTGAAAGATAATAAAAGCATGTTTTGGATCATCTCAAAGACCATACTATAACTAAATGTCATCACATGCTTGCAGTGGCTACATTCACTTTGTATTTATCATCACACTGGGGCCACTTTAAATAGCATTAATGAAGTTTCCTTGCATTTACGTCACACCTATTGGGAGTCAGGTACTGTTTTGATAACTTGAAATACATAAACTCATTTAATCTTCACAATAATCCCAGAAAATTCAGACTAATATCATCATATGTTAAAGTAGAAACTGAGGCCAAGAGCTAGAATGTGGCAAACTTTAGTCTGGCTGTGGAGCTCACACTCTGCTCCTCCTGAATAAGAGCTGAGGCTCATTAGGAAAGGAAAACATGTGGAGAATAAGACATCCCATGGCACATGTTGGTGTATTTTGGTATATGATGCCTGCTGTTACATAGGCATCAAAGGTGGCTATCATTCAAACATCTATGAATATAACACACATTAATTGGTTAAAAGAAACTTTGTTCTAATAGTTTCAGAACAATAATTTGATAAAATTAAACATCTATTTATGTTTGTTTTAAATCTTAACAAATAAAGAATAAAGATAATGGCTTTAACCCGACAAAGTGAATCTACAAAAGTCTACAGTAAATGTCATCATTCATACCAAAATATTAAAAGGATTTACTTGAAAAGCAGGAATAAGGCAAGAATGTTTATTACCATGCTGCTTTTCAACACTGTCCTGGTGGTTCTCACCAGTGCAATAGGACAAGAAAATAATAAAATCAAAATATTAGATAATATTATTGATAAAGAAAAAGTCAAAAGATATCACATACAAATTATTAAATTACATTAAAAAATAGTACATTGGAAGGTGTGCATTCAATAATATATCAAGTTTCTATCAGGGAAAATAAGCTGCCCTAGGTTTAATTCAGGGAATCTGAGGCTATATGAACCTGGGGCTGCCATAACAATTTACCACAAACAAGGTGGTTTAAAGCAATTGAAATGTATTCTCTTGCAGTTCTGGAGGCTGTAAGTCCAAAATCAAATTGTCAGCTGGGCCATGTTATCTCTAAAGGCTCTGTGAAGAACCTCTCCTTGCATCTTTTAGCTTCTGGTGGTTGTTGGCAGTCCTCAGCATTCTTTGGCTTAGAGGCATCACTCCAATCTCTGCCACTGTCTTCACATGACTTCTTCCTTGTGTGTCTCTGACTGACTCTGTTTCTTCTACTCTTATAGACTCCACTCATTTTGATTTTAGGCTCACCCCATTCCAATATAACCTCATCTTATTTAACTATACCTGTGAAGACCATGTTTCCAAATAAAGTCTTGTTCACAGATATCAAGGGTTAGGATATCAGCACATATTTTTTCAGGACATAGTTTAATGGACAACAGAAGCTCATGAAAACACTGAAAGGGATGGGTAATAAAGATCAAGGAAGCCGTTTTTAGTTTATAGAAACCAGAAATTGATGTTGATGACCTTAGCCACATGAAGCACCAAAGCAGTGAATTTCTGATGGATGTCCAGATGCTCGCATCTGCTGAAAAAGTTTACATGTTTGTCTGTGACTTCCATGGGAGCAAGTGAGGCATTTACTTTTCTTACACCCAGATGGCTCACTTTTATGTATGGAATCTAAACCAGCAACCTTCTGGCAAGGCTTTCTGGGAAATACGGTTTCTAGGTGAGAAATGGAATATTGCCTGTCATGTCAGTAAATAAAGGATGTCCCAGTCATCAGCGATTGCAGCCACCACGGCTGGTGAGCTGGTGAGCCCTGAGGGAACTCAGGAAGGAAAAGAATGCCTGCCATCTAGCAGCCATCAGACTGCAGCCACTCCCTAAGGTGAGCCCTGAGGAAACTCAGGATGTGAAAACACAGGATACTGGCCCCAGATAGCTGAGGTGAATATCAAAGGAATGATTTCTGTGAGCCCAGACACTTGCGTCTTCCCATACACAGAAAAGTGCTAAATTCCTTAAATTGAGATACCTAGTTTTCTTTTATTAAAGGTAATCTTTTGTTCCTACTACCTGCCCTTTTTTGCAAAACTCCTATATATCCTAGCTCCCCCCTCACCTCCTGGGAGCAGTTTTCTCAGGGTTACTTGAGATGCTGCCTCCTGGGTTTGAAGTCCTAAAAGTTTCTGCCGAATAAAGCATAACTCTTAACTTTTAGGTTGTGAATATATTTTTTAGTTGATATGGGTTCCCAGTCTCTGTAATAACAGAATGTTGGGACTGATGATGAGTATCAGTGGACAGTATTAAATATAATTTTCAAAACTTGAATTTCTATTTACCAGGAGCAAACAGAAAAATCAATTTAAAATTTTAAAATAACATTTATAATAACAATATATATAAAAACTAAAAATATTTTTTTGAAAATATATGTAATATACTTATGGAGAAAACATAAAAGTTTATTGAAATTAAATAAATTCTTAAATTTAAAGAAGATAATTACAGTGCTTAGAAGGCATGTTGATTCTTGTTAATGTTTATGGAAGCAACGTTTCTAATAGAAACAAAAATAGAACACAAACTAAATATCTAATAAGAAGAGAATTAATAAATAAATTATGGTATATTTACAAATTTGAGTATTATACAATGGCAGAAATAATGAAACACAGTCACATGTAACAAAAATATTCAATCTTAGAAACCAACGTTGAGTTAAAAATATAAGCTGTGGGCTTCAAGATGGCGGAAGCATAAGACGCCGAGATCACCTTCCTCACCACAGATATATCAGAAATACATCTACACGTGGAACTCCTACAGAACACCTACTGAATGCTGGCAGAAGACCTCAAACCTCCCAAAAGGCAAGAAACTCCCCCACGTACCTGGGTAGGGCAAAAGAAAAAAGAATAAACAGAGACAAAAGGATAGGGACTGTACCTGCAACAGTGGGAGGGAGCTGTGAAGGAGGAAACGTTTCTACCCACTAGAATCCCCTTCGTGGGCGGAGACTGCGGGTTATGGAGGGGGAAAGCTTCAGACCCGCTGAGGAAAGCACAGCAACAGGGGTGCGGGGGGCAAAGCGGAGAGATTCCCGCACAGAGGATCCGTTGCGACCAAACTCACCAGCCCGAGAGGCTTGTCTGCTCACCTGCAGGGGCGGGCGGGGCTGGGAGCTGAGGATTGGGCTTCGGTCGGAGCACAGGGAGAAGACTGGGGTTGGCGGCGTGAACACAGCCTGCAGGGGGTTAGTGCACCATGGCTAGCCGGGAGGGAGTGCGGGGAAAAGTCTGGACCTGCCGAAGAGGCAAGAGACTTTTTCTTCGTTCTTTGTTTCCAGGTGCGCGAGGAGAGGGGATTGAGAGCGCTGCCTAAAGGAGCTCCAGAGACGGGCGCGAGCCGAGGCTAAAAGCGCAGACCGCAGAGACGGGCATGAGACGCTAAGGCTGCTGCTGCCGCCACCAAGAAGCCTGTGTGCGAGCACAGGTCGCTGTCGACACCCCCCTTCCGGGAAGCCTGTGCAGCCCGCCACTGCCGGGGTCCCGGGATCCAGGGACAACTTCCCTGGGAGAACGCACGGCGCGCCTCAGGCTGGTGCAACGTCCCAGCGGCCTCTACCATCACAGGATCGCCCGGCACGCCATACCCCTCCCTCCCCCCGGCCTGAATGAGCCAGAGGCCCCGAATCAGCTGCTCCTTTAACCCCGTCCTGTCTGAGCGAAGAACAGACGCCCTCCGGCGACCTACACGCAAAGGCAGAGCCAAATCCAAAGCTGAACCTCGGGAGCTGGGTGAACAAAGAAGAGAAACGGAAATCTCTCCCAGCAGCCTCAGGAGCAGTGGATTAAATCTCCACAATCAACTTGATGTACCTGCATCTGTTGAATACTGAAGAGACAACGAATCATCCCAAATTGAGGAGGTGGACTTTAGGAGCAACAATATATATAATTTTTTCTCTTATTGTGACTGCGTATGTGTATGCTTCTGTGTGTGATTTTGTCTGTATAGCTTTGCTTTTACCATTTGTCCTGGGTTCTGTCTGTCCAAATTTTTTTTAGTGTTTTTTTTCTTTTCCCGGTATGTGGGCCTCTCACTGTTGTGGCCTATCCCATTGCAGAGCACAGGCTCTGGACGCGCATGCTAAGCGTCCATGGCTCACGGGCCCAGCCGCTCCGCGGCATGTGGGATTTTCCCGGACCGGGGCATGAACCCGGGTCCCTTGCATCGGCAGGCGGACTCTCAACCACTGAGACACCAAGGAAGCCCTAATGTTTTTTTTTTTTTACTTAAAATTTTTTTAATTGTTATTTTAATAACTTTATTTTACTTTATTTACTTTATTTTATTTTATCTTCTATCTTTCTTTCTATTTTTCCTCCCTTTTATTCTGAACTGTGTGGATGAAAGGCTCTTGGTGCTCCAGCCAGGCGTCAGGAATGTGCCTCTGAAGTGGGAGAGCCAAGTTCAGGACACTAGTCCACAAGAGACCTCCCAGCTCCACGTAATATCAAACGGTGAAAATCTCCCAGAGATCTCCATCTCAATGCCAAGACCCAGCTTCACTCAATGACCAGCAAGCTACAGTGCAGGACACCCTATGCCAAACAACTAACAAGACAGGAACACAACACCATCCATTAGCAGATAGGCTGCCTAAAATCATAATAAGGCCACAGAAACCCCAAAACACACCACCAGACGTGGACCTGCCCACCAGAGAGAAAAGATCCAGCCTCATCCACCAGAACACAAGCACTAGTCCCCTCCACCTACAAAGCCTACACAAGCCACTGAACCAAAATTAGCCACTGGGGACAGACACCAAAAACAACGGAAACTATGAACCTGCAGCATGCAAAAAGGAGACCCCAAACACAGTAAGCTAAGCAAAATGATAAGACAGAAAAGCACACAGCAGATGAAGGAGCAAGACAAACACCCAACAGACCTAACAAATGAAGAGAAAATAGGCAGTCTACCTGAAAAAGAATTCAGAATAATGATAGTAAAGATGATCCAAAATCTTGGAAATAGAATGGAGAAAATACAAGAAACGTTTAACAAGGACCTAGAAGAACTAAAGAGCAAACAAACAGTGATGAACAACACAATAAATGAAATTAAAAAGTCTCTAGAAGGGATCAATAGCAGAATAACTGAGGCAGAAGAACGGATAAGTGACCTGGGAAATAAAATAGTAGAAATAACTACTGCAGAGTAGAATAAAGAAAAAAGAATGAAAAGAATTGAGGACAGTCTCAGAGAGTTCTGGGACAAAATTAAACACACCATTATTTGAATTATAGGGGTCCCAGAAGAAGAAGAGAAAAAGAAAGGGACTGAGAAAATATTTGAAGAGATTATAGTTGAAAGCTTCCCTAATATGGGAAAGGAAATAGTTAATCAAGTCCAGAAAGCACAGAGAGTCCCATACAGGATAAATCCAAGGAGAAACACGCCAAGACACATATTAATCAAACTATCAAAAATTAAATACAAAGAAAATATATTAAAAGCAGCAAGAGAGAAACAACAAATAACACACAGGGGAATCCCCATAAGGTTAACACCTGCTCTTTCAGTGGAAACTCTGCAAACCAGAAGGGTGTGGCAGGACATATTTAAAGTGATGAAGGTGAAAAACCTACAACCAAGATTACTCTACCCAGCAAGGAGCTCATTCAGATTTGATGGAGAAATTAAAGCCTTTACAGACAAGCAAAAGCTAAGAGAATTCAGCACCACCAAACCAGCTTTACAACAAATGATAAAGGAAGTTCTTTAGGAGGAAACACAAGAGAAGGAAAAGACCTACAATAACAAACCCAAAACGATTAAGAAAGTGGGAATAGGGACATACATATCGATAATTACCTTAAATGTAAATGGATTAAATGTTCCAAGCAAAAGACATAGATTGGCTGAATGGATACAAAAACAAGACCCATATATATGCTGTCTACAAGAGAGCCACTTCAGACCTAGGGACACATACACACTGAAAGTGTGGGGATGGAAAAAGATATTCCATGCAAATGGAAATCAAAAGAAAGCTGGTGTAGAAATTCTCATATCAGAAAAAATAGACTTTAAAACAAAGAGACAAAGAAAGAAACTACATAATGTCAAGAGATCAATCAAAGAAGGTGATATAACAGTTGTAAATATTTATGCACCCAACATAGGAGTACCTCAATACATAAGGCAAATACTAACAGCCATAAAAGAGGAAATCGACAGTAACACAATCATAGTAGGGGACTTTAACACCCCACTTTCACCAATGGACAGATCATCCAAAATGAAAATAAATAAGGAAACACAAGCTTTAAATGATACATTAAACAAGATGGACTTAATTGATATTTATAGGACATTTCACCCAAAAACAACAGAATATTTGAGCACTTGAGAATGTTCTTCTCAAGTGCTCATGGAATATTATCCCAGATAGATCATATCTTGGGTCACAGATCAAGCCTTGATAAACCTAAGAAAATTGAAATTGTATCAAGTATCTTTTCCAACCACAATGCTGTGAGACTAGATATCAATTAAAGTAAAAATCTGTAAAACTACAAATACATGGAGGCTAAACAAAACATTACTTAATAACGAAGAGATCACTGAGGAAATCAAAGAGGAAATCAAAAAATACCTAGAAAGAAATGGCAATGAAAACACAATGACCCAAAACATATGGGATGCAGCAAAAGCAGTTCTAAGAGGGAAGTTTCTAGCAATAGACTCCTACCTCAAGAAACAAGAAACATCTCAAATAAACCACCTAAACTTACACCTAAAGCAATTAGAGAAAGAAGAACAAAAATACCCCAAAATTAGCAGAAAGAAAGAAATCATAAAGGTCAGATCAGAAATAAATGTAAAGGAAATGAAGAAGACAATAACAAAGATCAATAAAACTAAAAGATGGTTCTTTGAGAAGATGAACAAAATTGATGAACCATTAGCCAGACTCATCAAGAAAAAAGGGAGAAGACTCAAATCAACAGAATTAGAAATGAAAAAAGAGAAATAACAACTGACACTGCAGAAATACAAAGGATCATGAGAGAGTACTACAAGCAACTATATGGCAATAACATGGACAACCTGGAAGAAATGGACAAATTTTTTGGAAAGCACAACCTTCTGAGACTGAACCAGGAAGAAATAGAAAATATAAACAGACCAATCACAAGCACTGAAATTAAGACTGTGATTAAAAACCTTCCAGGGCTTACCTGGTGGTGCAGTGATTGAGAGTTCACCTGCCGATGCAGGGGACACGGGTCCGTGCCCCGGTCTGGGAGGATCCCACATGCCACGGTGTGGCTGGGCCTGTAAGCCATGGCTGCTGAGCCTGCACGTCCAGAGCCTGTGCTCTGCAACGGGAGAGGCCACAACAGTGAGAGGCCCATGTACCGCAAAAAAAAAAAAAAAAAAAAAAAAAAAAAAAACCTTCCAGGAAACAAAAGCCCAGGACCAGATGGCTTCACAGGCGAATTCTGTCATTTAGTGGTGAGCTAACACCTATCCTTCTCAAACTCTTCGAAAATATAGCAGTGGGAGGAACACTCCCAAACTCATTCTACGAGACCACCATCACTGTGATACCAAAACCAGACAAAGATGTCACAAAGAAACAAAACTACAGGCCAATATTACTGATGAACATAGATGCAAAAATCCTCAACAAAATACTAGCAAACAGAATCCAACAACCATTAAAAGGAACATACACCATGATTAAGTGGGGTTTATCACAGGAATGCAAGGATTCTTAAATATACACAAATCAACCAATGTGATACACCATATTAACAAATTGAAGGAAAAAAATATGATCATCTCAATAGATGAAGATAAAACTTTTGACAAAATTCAACACCCATTTATAACAAAAATCCTCCAAAAAGTAGGCATAGAGGGAACTTACCTAAACACAGTAAAGGTCATATATGATAAACCCACAGCCAACATTGTTCTCAATGGTGAAAAACTGAAATTATTTCCTCTAAGATCAGGAACAACACAAGGTTACCCAATCTAGCCACTGTTATTAACATAGTTTTGAAAGTTTTAACCACAGCAATCAGAAAAGAAAAGAAATAAAAGGAATGCAAATCAGAAAAGAAGAAGTAAAGCTGTCACTGTTTGCAGATGGCATGATACTATACATAGAGAATCCTAAAGATGTTACCAGAAAACTATTACAGCTAATCAATGAATTTGGTAAAGTAGCATGACACAAAATTAATGCACAGACATCTCTTGCATTCCTATACACTAATGATGAAAAATCTGAAAGAGAAATTAAGGAAACACTCCCATTTGCCACTGCAACAAAAAGAATAAAATACCTAGGAATAAGCCTACCTAAAGAGACAAAAGACCTATATGCAGAAAACTATAAGACACTGATGAAATAAATTAAAGATGAAACAAACAGATGGAGAGATATACCGTGTTCTTGGATTGGAAGAATCAACATTGTGAAAATGCCTATACTACCCAAAACAATCTACAGAATCAATGCAATCCCTATCAAACTACCAATGGCATTTTTCACAGAACTAGAACAAAAAATTGCACAATTTGTATGAAAACATGAAAGACCCCAAAGAGCCAAAGCAATCTTGCAAAAGAAAAATGGAGCTCGAGGAATCAGGCTCCCAGACTTCCGAGTATACTACAAAACTACAGTAATCAAGACAGTATGTTACTGTCACAAAAAAAGAAATATAGATAAATGGAACAAGATAGAAAGCCCAGAGATAAGGCCACACACATATGGTCACCTTATTTTTGATAAAGGCGGTAAGAATGCACAATGGAGATAAGACAGCCTCTTCAATAAGTGGTGCTGGGAAAACTGGACAGCTACCTGTAAAAGAATGAAATTAGAACACTCCCTAACACCACACCCAAAATTAAACTCAAAAAGGATTAAAGAGCTAAGTGTAAGGCCAGACACTATCAAACTCTTAGAGGAAAACATAGGCAGAACACTCTATGACATAAATCACAGCAAGATCCTTTTTGACCCACCTCCTAGAGAAATGGAAATAAAAACAAAAATAAACAAATGGGGCCTAATGAAACTTAAAAGCTTTTGCACAGCAAAGGAAACCATAAACAAGATGAAAAGACAACCCTCAGAATGGGAGAAAATACTTGCAAACTAAGCAACTGACAAAGGATTAATCTCCAAATATACAAGCAGCTCATGCAGCTCAATATCAGAAAAACAAACAACCCAATCCAAAAATGGGCAGAAGATCTAAATAGACATTTCTGCAAAGAAGGTATACAGGTTGCCAAGAAACACATGAATGGATGCTCCACATCACTAATCATTAGAGAAATGCAAGTCAAAACTAAATGAGGTTTCACCTCACACCAGTCAGAATGACCATCATCAAAAAATCTAGAAACAATAAATGCTGGAGAGGGTGTGGAGAAAAGGGAATCCTCTTGCACTGTTGGTGGGAATGTAAATTGATATGGCCAGCATGGAAAACATTATGGAGATTCCTTAAAACCTCAAAACAGAGTTACCATATGACCCAGCAATCCCACTACTGGGTATATACCCTGAGAAAACCATAATTCAAAGAGTCATGTACCACAATGTTCATTGCAGCTCTATTTACCATAGCCAGGACATGGAAGCAACCTAAGTGTCCACTGACACATGAATGGATAAAGAAGATGTGGCATATATATACAATGGAATATTACTCAGCCATAAAAAGAAATGAAATTGAGTTATTTGTAGTGAGGTGGATGGACCTAGAGGCTGTCATACAGAGTGAAGTAAGTCAGAAAGAGAAAAACAAATACCGTATGCTAACATATATATATGGAATCTAAGAAAAAAAAAGTCATGAAAAACCTAGGGGCAAGACAGGAATAAAGACACAGACCTACTAGAGAATAGATTTGAGGATATGGGGAGGGGGAAGGGTAAGCTGTGACAAAGTGAGAGATTGACATGGACATATGTACAGTACCAAACATAAAATAGATAGCTAGTGGGAAGCAGCTGCATAACACAGGGAGATCAGCTCAGTGCTTTGTGACCACCTAGAAGGGTGGGATAGGGAGCGTGGGAGGGAGGGAGACACAAGAGGGAAGAGATATGGGAACATATGTATATGTATAACTGATTCACTTTGTTATAAAGCAGAAACTAACACCTCATTGTAAAGCAATTATACTACAGTAAAGATGTTTAAAGATATATATATATATATATATATATATATATATATATTTAAGTTGTGGAATAGTACATATAGTATGATACCATTTTTATAGCATTCAAAAGCAAGTAAAAGAGAACAAGATATTGTCTAATAAAATATGAATATATTGCAAAACTATTTTTAAATGACCAAGAGATGATTAAGACAAAATTGAGGCTGCTCATTATTTCCAGGAAAAGTAGAGGGGTGGGATCTATGTGGCCTCTCAGTGCCCCTGGCTATATTCTAGTTAGATTGGTTGGTAAGATCAGGAGTGCTTATTTTATTAATGTGCTTTATCAATTATACATGCTACTTGAGGCCATCACCTATTAAATAGTATACATTTTCAGGAAATGAAAGAATAAATGAATGAGTGAATAAAAATGAAAGTTACAATATTTTCCTCCACATAACAATGGTCACAGTAAATACTCCACTTATGAGGCCATTTGTCTAGGATCTTAGATTTTAGTTAAGAAAGTAAGAGATAGTATAAAATAAATAGGTTAAGTCTAGTTGAAAAGCCACATGAACAGGACAAACATCATAGGTTGATGCTAAAATAATGAGAAAGAAGGGAAAGGAAGGAGTTGATGAATCATGCAATTTATCTGCTTATGTTTATCCTGCATAATTAAATACACGCTTGTTCTTAGAGGCAAGACCTTACCTCACTTACATAATCAGTAACATGAAGCAGAGCCAAAAAGTTTTTATTAAATGTGCAAATTGTAATAAAAGCTGTATCATAATTACTGTCTAAGTAAATGCTGAACAAATGTATTCAAATTAACAACAAATGTACTTGTTAACACTACACTGATTCATGTGTTTCTATATCTTATTAACACTTATTGGCCGTCACTGTACCAGGCACGTGGTTAGAAATGAGGTCATGTAAGAAGAAACACAGTCTCAGTCTTTGCAAGTGTGTTAGACAAAAGAGAAGCCTGATAAATATAAAGAACTGGTAATCTAGTGTGACAGGTGCTAAAACAGCAGTATTACCTATAAAAGGCTGCAGGCTGCAGGATGGAACCACTCTCCAGTTCACAGGAAGGGATATGAAAGCTGCAAAGGAAAGGTAATGTGGAAGCAATCCTGAAACCAGAGCAGGACTTTTACAAGTAGAGAGAAGAGGAGGAAAGTCTGTGTGAAGTCAAATAAGTGCAAGTGGCCATGGCATATTTACCAACTTGTAAGAAATGTTAAATGTGTAGGAAAATGAAGCAGATGAGGAAAGACCCCAGGATGATGCTGCAAAGGCAAAAAGGGTGAGACAGATTGTGAGGCTCTTTATATTACTGATATTGGTAAGGGTTTGTCAAGCCGAGTGATGAGAACTACCACTACGTGCTGAGCAAAGAAATACCATGTTTACCCAGAAACATGACCACTCATCGTAGTAGCATAGACAATAGAGGGAAGAAACTAAGTCTGGGAAGCCACTGATTACACCCTTAAATGGGGATGAAGGTTTAACTATGAGAAATGAGCAGCAGGTGACAATCTGACAGAAGGAAACACACAGTAGAATGTGGAAATAAGCTGGGGGTGAGGGAATGGGAAACATCACACTGGACTTAGATGATGAACATCTAAGGAGCAACTGAAACTGCAAGATTCCTACTGTATCTCATAAAACGAGTTAGCTGTCCTTCTTTACAGAAAAGTTGGGAGGTTACCTCTGTGAGGGCATCAGGCACAGCTTATTGTAGCTACAGAACATGAAGAGCTTGATTAACAATCTACTTACTCTTGTCTCCTTTCCCCTCTTTGTTTGCAGAACACTGGTTGTAGACCTTACGCTCTCCATGAAGGAAAATTTAGGACTCCCCTCTCAAGAAACAGATGAGACAAACTTCCCATAAACACAGAAAATATTAAGAATTAACACTAGATTGTTTCTCTTTCTTGCTTCTTAATGTAAAAGTTTATTGCTATGAACTTCCCTCTTAGAATGGCCTTTGCTGCATCCCATAAGTTCTGGTATGTTGTATTTCCATTTCCATTTGTCTAAAGAAACTTTTTTCTTGCCCCTATAATTTCTTCTTTGAGCCATTGGTTGTTCAGGAGAGAATTGTTTAATTTCCATGTATTCATCAATTTTCTAGTTTTTCTTTTATCGATTTCTAGTTTCATGCCTTTGTGAGCAGAGAAGATATTCACTTTGTTGTACAGCAGAAACTAACACAATATTGTAAGGCAATTATACTCCAATAAAGATATTTAATTTTTTTTAATTAAAGAAAAAGAATAAATAGAAATTTAAGAAAAAATAAATCTCAAAAGAATTGGAAAAAAATGCAAGATATAGTGAGGAGAAGAACCTAAAAATATACACATATTCTTAGAGATGTGAAAGTAGATAATGTGTCTACAAAAAAAACTGAATGCTTTTTTCACCTAGGATAATAAAAAAATAATCTCTCAAATATTAAAATTAGATGGTAAAATTAAAAATTCAATGAAAAGATTGGAAGATATAATTGATCGTATTTCCTAGAAAGCATGTGATATAAGAAATAGGGAAAAAAACAGTACAATTAAAACATCAATCCAAAGTGTTCAAAGAATAGAAAACTCCAGAAAAAAAGAAAGATAACATAAAAATAAAGGAGAAGAAATAAAAGAAAAATGGCATAAGAAATTTCCTTGGAACTGAAGAACATCAGTTGTCCGACTAATGATTCCTCTTTATTTCCCAGCACATTTGAAGGAGAAGGACCACACACCAAGGAAGATACATCATCATAAATTTCAAAACACTGGGGGAAAAATAAAGTCCTAAAGTCTTCCAGACAGAGAGGAAAATGGGACAAACAGAGGATGTAGACAAGAACGGCTCCCACTTCCACCACAGCCAGCCTGAAACTGAGGCATTGTGTTCAAAAGTTATGAGAAATAATTTGTACACAATATTTTTGTACCCAGCCAGAATGTTAATTAGGCATAGAGATTATAATAGTTTTTTTGAGATTGGTAGCCTCTCAAGAATTTTAAGTATCATGCTGAAAGAAGATATACTCCACCGAAATGAGAAAATAAACTCAGAAGTACATGAACTATAAAACAAAGTATAGATACAACCCAGAAAAAGAAGATGAAACCTTAGAATGAGTGTGAAGGGAAACCTTTACCCCACAGCTGCACAGCAGACCTACAGGTGACCCATTTTTAAGGCTAAAATGAGATTTATGGCTCATGTGGATACATTTAAACATATTAGAAGGAGACTTACATTCTAGCATTGAATTTATGGGTTAAATAATTAATTTTTTTTTAATTAAATAATGGCTGACCCCCCCCAACAAAAACAAACAACAAAAACACTAAGCAAAAAGCTAAGTAGATAAATAAGATGATTATTGACCTCCAGGAAAGCAAAATACATTGTACAAAAAAGGAAATAATGTTTTAGTACATTGGATATCTAGTTAAAATAGCATAAACATTATTGATTTAACAAAAAAAAAGTGGTATATTAGGTTAAGGAAAGGGTAAGTGAGGAGAAGATATAAACCACTCATGTGTAGGAAGTCAACTAATAAAAGTTGAAATTTGATCCTACCCTGAAACAAGTGTGTCCAGAGCTTGACCAGCATCTTATTTGTGCATTACAAACCTACAGAACCTCTGTGATTATGTGCATGTGTAAGAAGAAGAATTGTTATAAACCCAGAAGACCTCTGCCAAGGTTATAAATTTGAGAATTTTCAAGATACTAGGAAATATTGGTGAAATAACCAGGAAGAGGGACCTCCCTGGTGGTCAAGTGGGGAGGGGGCACAGTTTCCTTGGTTAGGGAACTAAGATTCTGCCTGCTGTGTGGTGTGGCCAAAAAATAATAAAAAGTAAATAAAAATAGACTCCATAACCAATATTAAAAAAAAAAAAAAAGAAAGAAGCATGAAGATTACAAGAGTAGGATAGCACTATGATTAAAGACAGAATCAGATGTAATGGGCTAAATGGTGCCCCCTATCCCAAGTTATGTGCACATCCTAATCCCTAGAACCTATGGATGTGTCTTTGATCACAAAAGATGTGATTAAGTTTAGGAACTTGAGAGGAGGAGCGTATACTGGGTCATCCGGGTGGTCCTCCTGCAATCAGGCCTTTCCTCATAAGAAAGAGGCCTAGAGAGTTTTGAATCAGACACACAGAGAAGGCTATGAAAAGAAAGAGCAGAGGGAGAGATGCCACCACAAGCCAAGGAAAGCTGTTTGCCACCAGAAGCTGGAAGAGGCAGATAACAAATTCTGTAGATCCTCCAGAAGGAGTGTGGTCCAGCCAACACCTTGGACTTTTGGCCTCAAAAACTCTGAGATATTAAATTTCTCTTCTTTTTAATCCTCCAAATTTGTGAAAATTTGTTACAAAACCCGCAGGAAACTAATCCACCAGGGTGCACTCCTATTTTAAAGGACAGGACAAGTGATGACAAGACAGGCATGGAAAAAGGGTTTTTAGTGAAGGTTTTTAGGGTGTCATGGACGACTTTCATAAAACAGAGGCATTGGAATGGTGAGGACACCAGAAAGGCAGGAGTGGGTGAGCTTGGACGTGAGGTGAGACTAGGAGGCAGTGACTTCAAATATCTGTTAGTATTTTTTAAGGCTATAAAGAGGATAGAAGTAGGACAGAAAAAGGAGGGGACTTTCAATCCCATAAGCTAAAATCAGAATTATTTTATAATTACACCTAATTCTATAATTACACATAGGGGAACAATGAGGGGTAGGCAGTCAGACTGGGGAGAGAAATACTTGGCTCAGAACCTGTCTGGCTCTCCCATTTACCAGCTTATGAGCCAGCCTTTCCAGTTAATCTCAGCTCTGTGACCCTCTAGGTCTTCATCTGTATATTGAAGATAATAATACCTATCTGTATAAACAGCTCATTCACCTCAATATTAAAAATAACAAACAACCCAATCCAAAAATGGGCAGAAGATCTAAATAGACAGTTCTCCAATGCAGACATACAGATGGCCAAGAAGCACATGAAAAGCTGCTCAACATCAATAATTATTAGAGAAATGTAAATCAAAACTACAATGGGGGGGCTTCCCTGGTGGTGCAGTGGTTGAGAGTCCGCCTGCCGATACAGGGGACATGGGTTCGGGAAGATCCCACATGCCGTGGAGCAGCTGGGCCCGTGAGCCATGGCCGCTGGGCCTGCGCGTCCAGAGCCTGTGCTCCACAATGGGAGAGGCCACGGCGGTGAGAGGCCCGTGTACCGAAAAAAAAAAAGAAAAACTACAATGGGGTATCACCTCATACCAGTTAGAATGGCCATCATTAGAAAATCTACAAACAACAAATCCTGGAGAGGGTGTGAAGAAAAGGGTACCCTCTTGCACTGTTGGTGGGAATGTAAATTGATACAGCCACTATGGAGAACAGTTTGGAGGTTCCTTAAAAAACTAAAAATAGAATTACCATATGATCCAACAATCCCACTACTGGGCATATACCCAGAGAAAACCATAATTCAAAAAGACACATGCACCCCAATGTTCATTGCAGTACTATTTACAATAGCCAGGACATGGAAGCAACCTAAATTCCCATCGACAGATGAATGGATAAAGAAGATGTGGTACATATATACAAGGGAATATTACTCAGCCATAAAAAGGAACAAAATTTAGTCATTTGTTGAGATGTGGATGGATCTAGAGACTGTCATACAGAGTGAAGTACGTCAGAAAGAGAAAAAAAATATCGTATATTAATGCATATATGTGGAACCTAGAAAAATGGTACAGATGAACCGGTTTGCAGGGCAGAAATCGAGACACAGATGTAGAGAACAAACGTATGGACACCAAGCGGGGAAAGTGGCGGAGTGGTGTGGGTGGTGGTGTGATGAATTGAGCGATTGGGATTGACATGTATACACTGATGTGTATAAAATTGATGACTAATAAGAACCTGTTGTATAAAAAAGATAAATAAAATAAAATTGAAAAATTAAAAAAAAGAAACTATCCATGAGGTCAGTAAGTTCCTTAAGTAAAGCAATGTGTGTAGAACGTTTGACATGTTGTCCCCTGTATGCCGAGTCCTTAAAGGTGTAAGAGTTATTATTCCTGTGTCGTTGTGAGTTGTCACTGTTAGTAGTTTTATGTCAGAGTAAAAGAATGCAGAGATGCTCTATAAAAATTCACATTAATTGCAAAATACTCAGACCAAAGGCACTACGTATTATAGATGACACACGTCCCTGAGTTGGTAAAGCTTTTGAAAACTCAGTGCAGTTAACTGAGAGGTAAATGGAGAACTTTATCATAATAGAGCACTAGTAGTCCACTGACCATCTTCAACAGAAATCTCAACATAAAACATAAGGTGTGCCTTCTCTTTGAGGAAGCAGGGAATAACTGCTTTACTCTTGTTGTGACTGGGTATTTCTATTTCTTAATGAACATGTGTGCCAAAGAACTGAACATTTGTCCCCACCCAGTTTTCTCACTACAGAACTTCGCTAAATTATACATATTTTATCTCAAGCAAGGGAAGCTTCTTTGCCAGGAGGTGGGACTGAAATATCTAAATACCTACAAGAGGTCAGTGCCTACCTCTTAGTAGATAACTCAAAGGTCTGGATACATTCAGAGATAGACTTCAATATCAAATTCATATTTCTGTTCTTTTCTGAACTCCTGACAGTTTTTACCCTGGAAAAGAGCAGACTTAGAGAAAACATGACAAGGTGCTCACATACCTAATGGGCTGTCAGGTAGGAGATGAATTGTACAGGCATCCAGTAGCTGTATGTGGAAGAACCTTGAAGAACTGGAGGGTCATGCTCCAAACATGGGAAGAAAGAAACGTCTGCACTATTACAGGTTTCTGGGTGAAGGCAGAACACAAGGGCCTCCCAATAATCTTACCACAGCCAGGATCTTTCTGCCATTGATAGACACCTGACTTTGTTTATCCATAAAACTAGAAAATCCAGGGGTAGGAAGCCTTCAAATATAGCTGGATCTAGGGTTTCCAATATGCTTACCCTGGAGAAGGATGGCATATCTCCAGACAATTGCATGTGGACAAAGAAAGTTGAGGTTCCCAACTTTGATCTTTGGCTGCTGCAAAGATCACAGAATACTGGATAAAAATACTGAGGACAGATGGTGTCGGGTCTCCATCCTAACTAAACGCAATCATCTTCTGGAATGAAGGGACTGACACAAGTATATCTGGGCCTTACTCTCAGGTATTCTACTTCATCAGTCTTAGAGTATCTGCACCAGAGTATCTGCATTTTTAACATGTGCCCTTTCTTGTCTTATAGGACTGTTTGAGCGTTCAAGGAGATAGTTTATGTGAGACCACTTTGATAAATGCCATGGAAATGCTAACAATCATTCATCTAATTTACAGTGAATTTGCCAAGATCATGGAAATAATTAGTGAGAGGGCCAAGAGCCAGATCTCCTGAGCTTCCAGCCAGAGTTCTTTCTAGTACTCTACATTATACTGTGTGCTCACACAATATGTGTGTGTACTTGTGCATACATACACACATATATGTGCATGTACATGTCAGTATGTGTATATCTATATACACAGGCATGTGTGTGTACATACCTGTATTGTGTGTATATGTCTCTTTTACCGAATTTGAGTTATAAAGTTCACAGCCATGTATCAATCATCCAGTACTGTACAAAAGTCACTGGATGTACTACCTTCCTATTTCACACTCTGAGACACCGTACAAGGGAATTTTGTGTAATGCCGATCACAACTGCAAAAAGTAAAACACTGAAAGGAAACTTCCAGACACCAACATTTTACAGTGGATGAGATAGAGTGCTTTGGTTGCAAATAGCAGAAGAAGACAGCTTGACCAAGCTTAATGATACATGTAATCTGTTGGACTTTGTGTCCTAAAACACAGCTTGTTTAAGGCAAAGCTTGATTCAGCGGGTCAGACTAAGTCATTTGAGCCTGGTTATCTCTCGTATTTCTAGATCTGCTTCCCCATTATTTGCTCTGTCCACTCCAGTCTCACGTCTTATTGTCCCAGATGACTGGCAATGGCTCTACAGCTACGGGCTCCCGGCATTCAGACTCAGCACGTGCCCATCTCTAAGCCAGTCACTATGACTCTCGGAGGATGCTTATCAGCTTGCAAGATGGCCGCCACCACAGCATCCACTGCCGTGAGCAGAGTGGGCTTTGCCTTTCGTCATGCGTAGGTGGGAATTCGCAGATGTAGGAAGGGGTTCAGATACATGTGGCAAAATGGATTTTCCTGCAGTGCACCCAGAGGGACCCGATGACTATTTTAATCTATGATAATCTAAAACATATTTTATATTGAAACAAATGTGAGAATATTATGGTAGAAAAACACAGATTTTTAATAAAATAAAAGGCCTCAAAATTTTTGAAGCTGAAAATAAATACTTCATACTCTGTATTTAGGCAACAACCCAGGCTGTCCCTCACTCCAGCCAGGGTGAAAAACTCTTGTTTTCCCAGCGTAGAGGTTCTTGTGTGGAAACAGTTCAGTTGCCCGGCTTTACAGCATCAGAATCGATGTGGAGACAGTCTTGCTTGAGGCTTGATAATTTTGTAGGAACCATTCTCTTCATTGTTGGAATGACAAAAATATAAACTAAGTGCAAGCTGAAAGTTATCTGAGAGAGCATATTACTTAAATATCAAAATAACCACATTATAAAGATATCAAGTTGTAGGTATTTCTACAGTATGGGTTCAAAAGTTAAATTTCTATGAATAATGTTTCGTGCATGCCCTATTGGGGGACTTTCTTATTTATCTTCCTCCATTATTCTTCTACCAACAAAATCCCACATATACTTTCTGGGCCAATTCAAGCCCATGTCCAGTGTGAAACTTTTTCTTACCAATTTTAAATACACCTGTAGCCCCACCCAAGTCTGAAGGGATTACTGTTTCCTTCAACAGCTGTATCCTACAGGGAAAACAGCATAGCTTCTGGCCTCAGAACGCTTGAGTTCAAGTCCATGCTCTCTTTTATCGGCATTTTACAGCACCATTTAGTTTTTCTGTGTGTTCGTAGTAAAAAGAGGACACTGGATGGTAGACGTGAACATTTATCTGTACTTGATGCGCTATGCAAACATAAGGGGACAATTGATTCCTACATCCCTGGGGCATTTATGGGGTAGTGCATTGGAAGATGTGTGAGCCATCCCATCAAAGAGCCTAGTGTTGACTCCTGACTAGGACGGCTTCTAGCTGCACATATTTGGGGAAATCATTTAATCTGTATAAGCCTCTTTTCCTTATTTGAAAAATAGGATTTTTGTGAGCCCAGAGTAAGGTAATATGTGTAAAGCAGGTAATATGTGTAATGGCGTTTAAAACATTGTGGCTATTACTCTCCTAATTCAATACTGTAAATATATACATATGCTACCATGTGCTTTCTCATGTATTTCTTGCTGTCATAAATGACATATGTCTGGAGGAAGAACCCAGGCCTTCAACTCCAGGGCTCAGTTCAGTGTGTCTGACCATTGACTTCCAGTGTCTGGTCCTGTCTCCCTAACTCTGAGATTAATGAATTGGATATGAGCTTCTCTAGGTCGCCCCATCCTGCATCTGACACACTTGTGCTTTTGTCCTGGTGCTATGGCCTCATTGCCATGGCATCCTGGGTGTAGCCCCCATGTCTCTGATGCAGTTTTCTACCCAGTATCATTTGTCTCATCAATTTCATGACAGCCAGGAGAGTGTGATGTAGATAAGCCGCTCTGCTCGATTACAAGGTCGATTCTAAGGGTCCCTCTCTCTTTCCATAATCAACTATCCTATTTAGAAGAGTCTCTATAGTGCCGTGGTTCCCATCCCTTGTAACAGTTTTGCAATATATCAGCAGTAACGTTTTAAAAGCATGGGGGAGTGGGAGGGAAAGAGAGAGAGATGGACAGAAAGAGAGAGACAGATTAGTTAAATAGCTTGCCAACACCACAAAGCTAGTGACTGAGATCCAAACCTCAGCCTATAAACCACAAAACAAACCACTCCTTGCTTTGTTGCCGTCAACCTCACGTTGATAGCATGGGAATCTCATGCTTATTAGAAGCCTTGATTGTCAGTTATATAGTGTTTGATGAATGAAACATGAGATAATAAAAGTGTTATTACTTGTAAAGTGCAGTTGAGTAGACAAAAAATTCAAATATGGAGGTTTTGGGGATCGTGAGAGCAGGTCTTACTGGTGGAAGGCTCAGAGCACTCTCATTAAATTGACATTGGTCTTGTACATGTCCACCAAATGATCAAGTGAGGAAAAGAAAGGAATCCATATAAGAAAAATACTGGTTTAAAAGTGGTGCCTGGGGCTTCCCTGGTGGCGCAGTGGTTGAGAGTCCGCCTGCCGATGCAGGGGACGCGGGTTCGTGCCCCGGTCTGGGAGGATCCCGCATGCCGCGGAGTGGCTGGGCCCGTGAGCCGTGGCCGCTGGACCTGCGCGTCCGGAGCCTGTGCTCCGCAGTGGGAGAGGCCATAACAGTGAAAGGCCCGCGTACCGCAAAAAAAAAAAAAAAAGTGAAAGTGGTGCCTGAAACTCAAAATACTGACCGTATTGTAACAAGATCACCAAACCTCCTTGGACTGTCTTTCAAGCAACATTTTACTGATGTGTTGGTACAACCTCCATGGAATAAATTTATTGGTTTTCTATCACCAACTTCTGATAAATCCAGAGAATATTGATGCTGGTTTTTCTCCCCTCCAAGTACTTATAGCATCCCAATTCTTCAACAATACATTCATTACAGAAGAACTCACCAAACAAACAAACAAACAAACAAACAAAAACTAATTAGAAATTACATCAAAACAAATTTCATCATTAGGCAGTATTACAGCTACAGTCTGTGATCTCTTATGAGAATGTTTAGGTAAAAAAAAAAAAAATCAACTTTTTATTACTGCTGTCTTTGTATTCTAATAGATTTTAACAGTCTCTGCTCCTCCTAGGATTTAAATAATTATCCTGCTCCTCAATCTGCCATAAATCTGGCCAGAGCAGGACTTTCACAGTTTTTGAAGAAAGGATTAAAAACTTCACTATTTCTAGACAAAAGTATATATTTGAATTACAGCTTATGCGAAAAATCCTCATAATGAAATCTTGCTGTGCATTGTTATGATTGAGAGAAAACACACCAAGCTAAAGGGGAAGAATCCATAATTCTCCCACAATTCTAGAAAATAGATTGAGGTAAAAGTTACAAAAAAAAGAGAATGCTTTCCAACCAGCAGTATAATATTATCTTAGTTTGATTTTTTGAAACATTCAAGAATTGTAGAAATTTCTTTGGTAGTCACTCTGTGCCAAAAATGATGTCAAATTACTGGCACCCTGCCACCTGAGGGCCACCTGGTGATCGCATCAGCTCTCAAGGACAAGACAAGGAGAACCTGTTTCCTGACCACCCAGCTCAGGACGAAAAAGACATCTGATGATGGTCATTCTGGGACCAGAAGCTGTGGGGCTATGTGGAAGTGAGCTACTCTCTCCAGCCTCCTTTGTGCGAAACAGCCAACAGCGTAAACCCCACATGCTGTTAATTATAACTTCAGCAGTTGCATGCAGGCATGAGGTATTTATTTCCTAATCTGTGCTTTACAAAATGCTAACCAAATGCAGCATTTTTATTTCCTGGTGTCTCTCTCATAAAAAAAAATAATGTCAGCAAAAAGGAAGGAAGAGAGAGAGAAAGAAGAAACAAGAGTTCTACTTTACTACTGACTAGACTTAGGACCTGTTCTTTTGTTCATTTCTTCATCTGTGTGGGTTTTGTGAATGTGTGTTTGAAGAAAGTAGTATTTCTTTTGTGATTTTCTTTGTCACCAAATACTATCTACTATAAAGTCAATTCAAGAAAATCTCTTTACATCTATCATACTCAATTTGCTCCTTTGCCTTCCTAGGTTTCACATGTGTTGACACACTTGATGCCATGTTGCTACATGAGAGGAATCAGGGGCAAAGTCAAGAGCATGAGAAGTAGCGTGTACAATGCCAGCCTCTCCCTTATCAACAAGATAAACTTGGTTATTTACTTTCCCTGAGGCTTAGCTGTCTTATCTCTAGAATGGGTACCATAAGACCATCCATGCAAATTATTGGGATAATTGGATGAAATATTTGAAAAGACCCTGGGATGTAGCAAACACAACAAATGTCAGCAAACCAGATTACTTACTGTTACAGACTAAGGTACCTGCTCTTCCTGATCTGGACCTTGAAGACATTATCAGTTTACTTTCACACTCCTTGGATCTCACTCATAATGTAGAGTTTTCTTGTTTGTATCTCAAAATTCTATAAGTGTCTTACTAGTTTGTTTTACATAGCCTATATGTTTTTAACACACAAAAAAGAAAACATCCTCAGTGTGAAAAGTCAATTCGCCAGCGCCTGCTAAACTCTCCTTTGTGTTCTGCACCAGTAATCTAAGAATTCAACACAACCTCCACACACGTAAGAGAGGTTGTATTATGTAACTGTAGATATTTGTGGTGGATTGATTGCATTAATGGCCCCAATACTTCCCTTCTCCTTTTATCATGACTATTGCCACATGCCTTTTCAGTTTCTCTCACAAAAGAGGCAGTCTCTTTCTCCAGCCCTTGAATTTGGGCTCATCCATGTGACTAATTTTGGGCCATAGAATGAGGTGGAAGCAATAATAGTCCATCATGAACTAGGCTATAAGAAGCCTGTGTGTTTCCACTTGCTGTCTCACTCCTCTGCCTTCCCTGTGAGAAGATGTCTGAGTTGTCCTTCTGGAGAACAAGGCAGGTGTAGAGCAGGGCCAAGTTCCCCTAGTCTCCCTGCCAAGGCCATCCTAGATCAGCTGACTCTCAGCTGTTCATCAGGTAAGTGTAGGTGCCCAGCTGAGAGGGAGCTTTCTATCCAAGCCCAATCTAAATTGATGGTGTTGATTCTGGATGGCACTACGTTTTTTTAGTGGTTTGCGACGCAGGATTCTTGTGGCGTTAGATAATTGCTACCATGTTGCTATTTGTTTTTTCACTTAAGGTGTTTTTAAATATATCTCTCTGTTAATATATGTGGGTCTGCTTCCTATTTGATCATGAATTATGTAACAGTATATATTAGCATGCTTATTTAACCATTCCCAGCCTTGCTGGGAAACATTTAGATGTTTCATATTTTATTACAATTATAAATAATGTTGCGGTGAACATCTTTAACCATGCCTCTGTGTGCACATGTGTAGGTATTTCTCCAGGATTCACAAAGAAATGTAGCATTTCATTGTCAATAGATATGCTTGTTTTGTTTTATATTAGATATCACCACAGTGGTGCTATTACATTTTGATACAAATGTAATGGTTTCATAGTGGTCAAAGAACATACTGCAAATGGTCTAATTCTTTTACATTTGGTGAGGCTTGTTTTATGGCTCAGGAGGTTCTCTATCTTGGTATATGTTTAAGAGCATTTGAGAAAACTGCAGGGTCTGCTGTTGTTCGGTAGAACATGCTATAAATCTTGATTACTTCTTTTGATTGGTCATATTGTTGAGTTTGTCTCTTTTCCGGCTTATTTTCTGTCCTATTGTTCTATCAATTGTTGAGAGAGGTGTTAAAGTCTCCAACTGTGATCATGGATTGATCGTTTCCTTCTTTCAGTCATAAGATTTTGTTTTACATAATTTGCAGCTATGTTATTTGTTGCATGCACTTTTAGGATTGCTGTGGCGTTTTCATGAATTGACACTGTCATCATTAAGTAACGTCTCTCTCAGACTCTGGTTATTTTGTTTGCTCCAGAGCTTACTTTATCTGATAATATTCCACATTTTTCTTTTGATTAATGTTTGCATGGCATACTTTTTCCATCCTTTTACTCTCAACCTACCTATATTGTCATATGTGAAATGAGTTACATATAGATAGCGTATAGTTGGCTCATGTTTTTAATCCACCTTACCAATCTCAGTATTTGAATTTGTATGTTTAGACCATTACGTGTAATGTAATTATTGCTATGTTAGGACTTGAGTCTATCATCTCACTTTTTGGTTTTCTATTTGTTCTTTCCGTTTTTCATTTCTCTGTTTTCTTTTTTCTGCCTTCCTATGAGTTACTTGAACATTTTTTAGAATTTTATTTTTATTTATTTATTGTGTATGTGAGTGGATTTGTCTGTATGGCTATTTGGGTAGTTCTCTGGGTTTTATACTATATAATTACTTATAACTGCCTATTAATTTTGACATTTTCCTTGTTCACATGAAGTATAAAAAACTCATCTCCCTTTACATCTCTTTACTGTTCGCATAACATTTGTAATATAATTGTCTTAAATATTTTTTCTACACATATTTAAAGCCATGTCTGTGTTATAATTTTTGTCTCAACCATCAGACATAATTTAGATAACAAAAGCAGAGAAAAATGTATTTTCCCACATTTTTACTTATTTTGTTGTTTTTCTTCCTTCCTGGTGTTCCAAAATTCTTTCATTTTTCAATTGTCTCTGTCTAGAAAACTTCCTATTTAGATTTCCCCTATATTGCTGAATAATGTTTTTGTTGGATATAAAGTTCTGGGTTAAAATTTCTTTTATTTTGGCACTTAAAAATATTGTGCCTTTTCCTTCTGGCATCCATGGTTTCTGAAAAGAAATCTGCTGTCATTAAAACTGATTTTTCCCTACTGATTAGGTGTCATTTCTCTCTCACTTCATTCAAGATTTTTTTTTTTGTCTTTACTTTCAGAAGTTTGACAATGATATGTTGTGTTGTAAATATCTCTTTGGGATTCACTCAACTTCTTGAACCTGAAGGTTTATGTCTTTTGCCAGATTTGGAAAGTTTACAGCCATTATTTCCTTGAGCACCTCTTCAGCCGCTCTTTCTCCTTTTCTTCCTAGCCACTGAGGATATAAATGTTATATCTTTTGTTAAGTTCCTTTAATTTTTTTTCCAATCTATTTTGATCAGATTTTTGTTGCTCTGTTTTCAAGTCCACTGATTCTTTCCTCCATCTATTCTTCTGTTAAGCCATTCAGTGATTTTTTTTATGTTGTTATTGCATTTTTCACTTCTAAAATTTCCATTTGGTTCTTCTTTATTTCCCTGTTGAGACCTTGCATTTTTCCCCCTTTGTTTCAAGCATTTTCATAATTGCTCATTGAAGCATTTTTATCTTAGCTGCTTTAAAATTGTTATCAAATAATCCTAATTTCTCTGTCATCTCGATGTTGGCATCTATTCATTGCCCTGTTTCACTTGATTTGAGACTTTTCAGGTTCTGATATGGTGACAGATTTCCAGTTGAAACCTAGACATTTTCAGCATTATGTAATGAAAATCTGTATCTAATTTAAGATTTCTGTTTTAACTAGCTTGCTATGAGACCACACTGGTGTAGGGGTAAGGGTGATGACTTATTCTGTCACACAGGGGTAGAAGTCCATATTACACTCTGCCTCCATCAGTACCCAAGGTGTGATGGGCTCCTCATTACTGCTGGGCAGTGGTGGACATTCCACACCCTCACTAGGATTTTGCTGATACTCCCTAGGGCGAGGAAGGGTAGGAGCATCTCATTAATGCTTCCCACGTGACCGTTGTGCTGTGGATGGAGGGGTCTGGCCTTATTACCACCAACTATACTCCACTAGGCTTCCTATGACACCACCCCAAAAGGGAGGAGGGGGTACCTCAAGACAGTGGAGATAAAAATCTCCACCAACGCTACAGTGAGGGACGAGGACCTAGTTAACATCTGGTGTGTGAAAGCCCAGCTCCCTACTTGGCCTTCTATAACACAGCCTTGGGGCAGTTGTTGGGATTCCTGGTTACAGTCTGGTGAAGGGGGAAGTCTAAGTGCCCCCACTCAGCCATTCCTGGCTTGGGAAAAGATGTGGTCACAGATTTTTCTGGTGTTTCTCTGGAGCAGAATAGTTATTGGCTGAATATGTTCTGTCTTGCTAGGGTGCCCCTTCCGTCCCTTTGGAGAGAAGCAGATTTCTGTTGGGGCTTTTTTTCATCTGTGCTCATTGGTGTTCCAGGTTACTGGTTTCTTTAGCTCCAAGTATAGAATACATGATACAAGACAAAAGCAAGGGACTCATAACAGCATTGTTTCTTGGATCCTGACGTCCCTAGCTGATATGCATTTTTTTGGTCCATGTTTCGGCCTTATTTATTTGTTTATATTTTTTATGTATAATATTCATGGTTTTCAGTTATACTTAGCAGAAGAAAGAGGGAAATTGCATCTATTTCACCTACCCAGAGGTGGTATTCTTTTTTTATTTATTTTTACTCCAAAATGAAACAATTATTATTTCAAAATAGATAAAA
This sequence comes from Tursiops truncatus, assembly GCF_011762595.2. Taxonomy (NCBI): domain Eukaryota; kingdom Metazoa; phylum Chordata; class Mammalia; order Artiodactyla; family Delphinidae; genus Tursiops; species Tursiops truncatus. The sequence goes on along the minus strand of NC_047047.1, from coordinate 84,305,887 downwards.
TGCTAAATGAGCCTTATTGGTTACCTACTGTTACCCTTCTATTGCATTTATGAGGAACATAAAAAGGTTTAAATGCTACAATTTATCACTAAACCCAGATATTTTTTGAAGTACCAAACCTTAAAGATAATTTGAATAATGCCACCACTTTCCTGAAAAAGATGTTATTTTTTTAATATGTTATTTTAAAATATTGAAAATTAGCAGTGGAAAGGAACAATAACATACCAAATTGTTGTAAATAGAGTACTCTCAATGTTTTTTCCAATTCTTCTTTTAAGTGACTGAAAGAACTCTGAATGCTTCTCTTGAGAAACTGAACAAGGATGCCATCCCTCTGGGATACAGAGAAAGCAGTGATGCTATAGAAATCCACACACTTGTTTAATACAGGACAGAATCAATGCTGATTGACTAGGGTTTTTTGTTTGTTTTTGTTTGTTTTTTCATTATTGGATGAAATTTAAAATATACTGCATAAAGAGATCAAAGATAAATGAATGTAGTGATAGGTCAAGACTCTACCCACTGACATTGGTATACACAAATGAATTGTTATGATTAAAACTTTTTTTAAAATAACAAAGAATTCTGATACATGTCACAGTTACTTGACATTCATCTAAGACAACAAGAAATTTTACAACATTTTAAAACAGGAAAATGTAGAATTAACCCTTACTGAATATGATATATGGGCAAGTCTTTCCCTTTTTCTTTCCTTCTCAATTATCTTAGAAGAATACAACTATGCATTTTTAATTCCTTTTAAATACCACTCTCGTGCCCTGCTGTTTGGACCATGATAGTACAGGCTTCCAAGAAAGCAGCATGGCAATGTGTTCCCATCTTGACCAGTTAATTGCAGTACTAGGAATCTAGGCTAAGAAAATACTTGTAAGTACATGGTGGAATTTATGTATATTGAACTACTCATTAAAGTGTAAGTTATGTAACAGTAGATTCAATTGAAACTCTTCTTTTCTCAGGAACAATGGAAGCCTCTTGAATAGAGAGCAAAATGGTAGGTGCCAAGTACACCCCATCCTGAAGCTGAGTTATACTCCCCGTTCAGGCCTTGTCTCCTCATGCTGACCCTGAGAGGGCCAGGTTCTTTGGTGATGTGCTACGTCAGAAGAGGGTTCCTCTTCTCTGTGCTCTTATGTTGAGGTGTATGTGAATATTTTTTATTGTTTGGGTTCACCACTAGACTGTAAGCTCCTCAACAGCAATATACTTGGTTAAATATACTGCATTTATCATCCGTAATCTTTACCATCTCAGATGGTGGGTACATTGCACCATTTTTACTGTTAAGGCAACTGTACTTATAATTGTTTCAGGAGATGCAGATCCAGTTACATCTAACTTCAAAGCCTACGGTGTGAGATATGGACCTATTTTATCCATTTCCCTAATGTCTACCCAGACCTGAGATGTCATTTCCAGCCTCGGGCTTTTCTTAGTTTCCTTCTATTTTTTCCTTCAACCCAAAGCTTAATCGTCCCAGCTGTACTCACCTTGCTTGGGAATGTCCTATAGTTTATTCCCACATCTTCTAGAATTTAGCCCTGCCACCATCCTAGAAGGAGCACGTGTTCCCTCCTCCTCTCTACACTGTCAGGGGAAGTCCAGAGTAAAGCCTGGTCACAGCCTGAATTGTGGAGGTGTGGCTAGGTCTATTTATTGTCTTTTATTATTGATTACAGGAGATGATTTTCCTACTTCTGCTGAATATTTTATTTAATCTTCTAAAGAGTTCTATGCTCCAACAGTTGACTTTCAGGAGTGGTTAATACGTGTTGCTCTTAGTGCTAAATGCTTTGCCTGAGCATTACATTTAATGGTCCAACAACCAGAGAAGAAAGCCGTTATTATGATTCTTTCCATTTTACAGATGAAGAAACTGTGGTACACATCAGGTACCACAGAGTAAAGATTAGCATAGCCGGATTAGAAATAGGATGGGTCTGGTCCTAGTGCCCATGATTTTAAGTGCTGCATGCATGTACCTCTCAGGAATGATACCTCCTAACCATCTACAGACCTGTTGGCTCTGCGATTATTCAAGGCAAGTGCTTATGATAGAGAGTGAAAGTCACTGGGAACAGGAGCAAATGCATCGATAGAGAATAGAATGCACAGAATGGGAAGACCCAGCCTTGAACAGCCACCTCCCTGAGAGCAGGGTGATGCCTGACTGTCCATCGCCCAGCCCAGGACCTGGAGTACTGTGCACTCAAGAAGCAGTTGTTGCATGAGGAGTGAAACCTAACCGTGGTGGAGAGTCCAGCCCCAACCCTACACCTTCTTCCTTGACATCTGCACTGATATTCTACTCCCTACATTGTATTTCCATTCTGGGTCCAGGGTCCAGAGATCTCTGCATTAGCCCAGCCACTGCAGGAACAATCCATATTTCCTTCTTCACTCTCACATTTGCCAGCATACGTAGGACACAGGGTCCAGATAGCAGCAAGTAGTGTTGTCACGTCAGACTGAAAACCCTTCTGGGGTCTGTACTCTGAACCCAACTCCTTTTGAGTAGAAACGACAAAGGCTTCATACCTTAAATCATAAAAGAAGCTCCAGGGAGTGGGAACGAAAATAATGCTTTAATACAAGCATCCTTCACAAGAGCTTGCAGCTTGGGAACTCTCAGAACAGCAGGGAAAGAATACATGAATATAAAGGAATGCGGCTGCAGCCTTCAGAGGACGTAGCTATAAGTGTTAATGAGCTGTTGTCTGACAGCCAGGTACAGTTAATTACCCCAAGTCCTCCCAAAGTCACTGATGCTGTGGTTAGAGACAGGTGTCCAACTCCGCAGTCACCTTCTCAGTGTTGTAAGCCTTGCGCAGAAAAGAATCTGCCTGACTCCAAAGCAGGACAGCTTGAAAGAGCTCTTTGTTACTGGGGACTGCCTGTCTGGGACAAAGCAGCTGGGACAAAGCCATGGAGAACAGGTCTGGTATTCTCTGTGGTGGCCGGGGCTTTCATGCTTCTGCATGCCTAGGGAGAAATGGGGTGTGCAGCTACATGCTAGAGAAAATCACCTTGTGAATAGCTTTATACCAGGTGCCTGGTAGGTGTGTGTCACTCAGCAAGATCTCCACTGCTCCTGGAAGTTGTGGATTAAATATTCTGCTAAGTAAAAACACAGGCTGCAACTCCAGGTCCCAAGACACCCTCCAAAGATGTAATGATTCTGCACCCTGACATGAAACTGAATCGGTCAGTGGAAGCCAGCCGACAGCAGCACAGCAGAGGCAGATGGGAATTGGTCTGCCCGTGGATCTATTTTCCCCAAGTGCTTAGTCAGCCCAGGCTTCCCAGTCTGGGGCAGTGCAGACCTATTGTAGGGCTCTAACTGAATGAACCGAACACTACATTTCAGCTTCGTTTTTAACAGAACCACTGTGGTTTGGTCCTTGCAGGGCGATGTTGGTCTCCATGTCCACCCCATTCATTCATGAATTTGTTCATTCAGCATAAAATTACTGAGAGCCCACTACATGTCAGACACTGTTCCAGGCCCTTGAGAAGCATCACCCAACCAAACTATGAAAGCAGTACCAGATCCTCATGGAAAGTGCATTCTAATAGACGGAGACAAGGCAGACAGACAATGAGGAATATGTGTGATATTTTTAGAGTCACTCTTAAGGTAAATAAAAGAAGGAATGAGGGCTGTGGGTTAGAGGGAGAGAGAGAAGGAGAGTGTGACAGTGTGAGAAGGGTCGGGGGACCTCAGGTGTGTGAGGGTCAGCAGGGGCACTGAATGTGTCAGAAAGCCTTCTGCAGCCTCACCTCACCTCCAATGAAGAGGGAAACTTGGTATGGGAATTTTTAAAGTCCAGGATGAGGCTTAGATGGGGAGGTTGATAATACCCTGTCTGTGAGATGAAGCATCCTCCTGTAATGGCAGAAGAAAACTACAACCCCAAACAAAGCAAACAACCAAACAAGTCAACTATGACAAAGACAGGGTTTTTTTCTTCAATTCCAAACAGGTTATCTTGACTCACTTATTTTCTGCACTGCACTGGCTGGTATCCAATAAAATGTTAAATAGAAGCATTGAGGTTGACCATCCTTGCCTTGGCCTCATCTTAGAGGAACAACTTCTAGTATTTCACCATTAATTATGATGTTGCCTGCAGATTTTTGGCAGGTGCCTTTTATCAGGTTGAAGGAGATCCCTGTAATCCTAATTGACTGTGAGGTTTTATCATAAATATGAGCAGAATTATCTTATATGCATTTTCTGTATTTATTGAGATAATCATAAGTTTATGCTTTTCATTTTTTATTCTGTTGAAGAAGTGAGTTGCCATTATTGATTTTTTGACTGCTTTACCTACCTTGCATTCATGGGATAAGCCACACTTGTTTGTTTGTTGATATTAAATTAAGGATTTTGGTATGTATGTTTACAGTAGTTATTGGAAAAGATAACTACTACAGATAACTACAGAAAATATATTTAATGATCTTTTCTTCTAAGTTCATTTTAAAGATTTTTGTGTCAGATTTAAGTTGGCTCCATAAAAAGAACTAGAGCAAGTTTTCCCTTCTTCTTTATTTCATGAAAACCTTTGTGGAAGATTGGTATTATCTCTACTAATTTTTGATAGATTCAATCAGTAAAACTTTTGTACCTGAAGTTTTCTTTGTAACGAGGTTCTTTTTCTTTCCTAATGCCTATTTGATAGTTCATTAAGTATAGAGCTATTCTGATTTTATTTCTTCTTGTGTCAGTTTTGGTAAATTGTTCTTTCAATGTATTCATTTATTTAGCATAAATTGTTAAAATTTATTCATATAAAGTTATGATACTGAATAATTATCTTTGAAATTTCTGTAGGATGTGGCATGATATTTCCTTTTCCATACCTGATATTGGTAATTTGTGTTTACCTTTTTTTTCTTAAGCATTTCTGCTTGATCAGTCATCATAGAGTTAACTTTTTAATGTGTTAATTTTCTCTATTTTTATTACCTGACTGTATTCTATTTTACTGATCTCTGTTTTTATCTTTAGTATATTCTTCCTTCTACTTACTTTGTGTTTAAATTGCTCTTATTTTTCTGGCATCTTTAGATGAAAACATAGATCGTCAGTTTTTAAACTGTTCTTTTCTAATCTAAGCATGTAAATCTATAAATGTTCCTCTAAGCACTTCTTTAGCAGAATTCCACAAATGTTGATATATTGTATTTTTATTATAATTATGTTAAAGTATAATATTATTCTCCTTGTGATTTCCTTTTTAACCCACATCTTGGATTGTTTAATGTTCAAATACCTGGAGATTTTCTAGGTCTCTTATTATTATTGAATTCTAATTTTATTCCAGTGTGGAATATTGTGATTCATATCTATATACTTATTAATGTTTTACCTTGTTCTGTATATTACTGAGAGTGAAGTGTAAAATATCCAACTATGATGTGGACTTCTCTATTTCTTCTTTGAGTTGTGTCAGTTTTGCTTCATGTATATTATTTCTATATGTATATATTTATTGAAGTATAGTTGATTTACAATGTTGTGTTAGTTTCAGGTGTACAGCACAGTTGATATTAACATATATGCCCCACTATAAATATAAAATAGATAACCAGCAAGGACCTACTGTATAGCACAGGGAACTATACTTAATATTTTGTAATAATCTATAAGGGAAAATAATCTAAAAAAGAATATATATGTGTGTGTGTGTATATATATATATATATAACTGAATCACTGCTTCATGTATTTTAAAGTACTGTTATGAATGCATAAACATACTTGATTTCTGCCTCCCAGATGAACTGACTCCATTACCATTATGTAATGTCCCTTATTTGTCTCCATTAATACTTCTTGCCTTGAAGTCTTCTTTGTCTTGTATTTATATATCCACCCTACATTGCTTATGCTTGTTGTTTGCCAATGCCTTTTCTAGGACATGATCCCTACACCTAGTACACAGACTTGCTGGAGTCTTAACTAGATGCCTGATGTGCTCAGTGAGGTCTCTCCACTGGGAGGGTACACCTGACCTCAGCATCTCTGTTCGGTTCTCAGTTCTGTTCGGCCTTGGGGAACATTTCCTGGGCATGCACTGGGCAGCCTTTATCCACTGAACTGCAGTAAGTCCCTGCACAGACTTCTAGAGTCTCCAATCTGCCCAGAAACCTCTTCTTCTGTGCACTGCCCTATAGATTCTCAATCCTGCCACATCGCAGGACTCCACTTTTTACCTTCTCAGCTCAGCCACACAGTTGCTGTGTTTGGGTTCCACTTCTTTCCACAGCAGAGGAAAGGTATCCCCAAGTGGAAAGCTAGTGTTGTTTTAGTTTTGCTTTGTGCTCATTCCTTTTCCAATGACCATGATCCTGCACTGCCTGGATGCCTGAAAGTATTCACATCACGTCTGTTGCCCACGTTTAGTGATGTTCACAGTGGGACGAGAGGTTCAATTGCTTTATGATGAGAAGCAGAGGTTGGAGGACTTATCTTGAATCCAGAACCGTCCTATGTTCTGAGACTACAATGGTGAGAAAAGTAGATTTAGTGTCCTCTCTCAGGAATCATATAACATAATGGGGGCAGAAAGACTTTAAACCAAGACTTGAGATAATAAAATATCAGTTGCATACAAAGGAGTATGGCAGCAATAGAACCAATAATGGAGCTTGAAATAAATTTAGGGCTGGAGGAGGAAATTAGGAAAGCTTCTTTGAGTAAATTATTATTGAAGTAAGATTCAAAGGATGAGTATGAATTAACAACATTATGGATGGGTCAGATGAATACTAGACTGAAAAATGGCCCTGTGGTAGGAGGGTGCCTAGAGCATACCTGTAGCTCACCAAGATGTGAAGAAGGCCGGGTGGCCAGCACAGACAGAGGGGGTGAGATGCAGACACGGGAGGTGAGGATGGGCATATAGACTGCACTTGCATCCAGCAGGGTCTGCAAGCTGTATTGGGGGTATAGGTTTCACAATGGGAAAGCAGCAATCTTTAATAAGAAGGCAGGGATTGGAAGGGAAAGACATATGTTCATTTTTAAAGTTTATTTTTACTTCATTTTTGAGAACCTATTGGAAGAGTTCCGACTGGATAAAGTTATACCAAACAAGATATTATTGCTATATTGATATATTACTCCACATAAATTTTTGGGAATGAATTTCTCAATATTTTATGTATGTATATATACACAATGAAAGCCTGATCTATATTTCAGGAGCTAGTGAATTTTGTGAAACCAAAATTTACTCATTCTTATTTTCTGAAATATCTGTTGAGAAAGTTGAGCTAGTAAATCACTGAATGAAAAACAGAGACAGATCTCGGAATTTTATCCAACGATTCACACATATCATCAAAAAAGTGGCTCAGTCTGTCTAATGGTCTTTGCAATCTCTGCTTTCTTTCATTTAATAATAAAATGAGTGTGTGTCATTAGCCTAACAAAGATGTTCTGCCACACTTGTATCAGTTAGTTTTTGCTATGTAACAAATAACCCCCCAACAAACAAAGGTTTAAAATAGACACACGTTACTTGCTCTCATGATGCTGTGGGTCAGCTGGCCTTAGTCTAGGAATACTGACTTCAAGTGTCGGGAAGTAAGTAGGCTATTTTATCTAGGGGAAACTTCCCTGGAGAAGGCTCCCCTCTACTCCATGAGGTTTTTGTTTCCTAGTATGCTGGCATGGACTTCTTACTGTGGGGTCTCAAGTTTCCACAGAAACACAGGAGCAAACAAGACCTGATGCATAAATGCTGTTCAAACCCCAGCTTGAGTCCTGATTGCTAACGTCCTGGTGGCCAAGCCCACATTCAAGATGGGAAAAATTTTCACTACTTTTACAACCTGCCATTCAGGCTCCTGGAGAAAGGGCTGGGGGTTGCAACAGAAGAGTATCTACTTAGTACCAGACACTTTTAATTTGTCCTCTCACTTGAGCCTCAAAACAACCCTGAAAGGTAGTTACTGTCATCACTCTCATTTTACAGTTGAAAATAGTGGGGATCATAGAGTTTGTATTATGTCAAAATTCAGAGGCAGAATACCTCCCAGACATACCTCACTTCAAAGCCCAACATGTTCAAAGAAGGTAAACCTTTCAGAAATGAGATTGGAGTGCTCGAAAAAAATGTAACAGACATTTTTCCAAAGAGAAAAAGCAGATGGCCAAGAGGCATATGAAAAGATGCTCAACATTGCTTATCATCAGGGAAACACAAATCAAAACCACATTAAGATATCACCTCACATAAGTCAGAATGGCTATCATCAAAAAGAACACAAATAACAAATGCTGGAGAGGGTGTAGAAAAAAGAAAACCCTCCTACACTGTCAGTGGGAATGTAAATTGGTGCAGCCACTATGGAGAACAGTATGGAGGTTTCTCAAAAACCTAAAAATAGAACTACGATATGATCCAGTAATTACACTCCTGGATATATATCCAAAAGAAACAAAAACAGCAATTCAAAAAGATACATGCACCCCAATGTTCATAGCAGCATAATTTACAATTGCCAAGATATGGAAGCAACCTAAGTGTCCATCACAGATGAATGGATAAAGAAGATGTGGTATATGTATGTATATATATATATATATATATATATATATATATATATATATATATATATATATATACACAATGGAATACTACTCAGCCATAAAAAGGGATGACATTTGGCCATTTGCAGCAACGTGGATGGGATTGGAGGGCATTATGCTAAGTGAAATAAGCCAGAGAAAGACAAATACTGTATGATATCACTTATATGTGGAATCTAAAAAAATATAACCAACTAGTGAACGTAACAAAGAAGCAGACTCACAGAGATACAGAACAAACTAGTGGTTAGCACAGGAGAGAGGGGAGAGGGAGAGGGGCAAGGTAGCGCTGGGATAGTGGGAGGTACAAACTATTAGATATATAATAAGCTACAAGCATATATTGTACAACATGGGAAAAACAGCTTATATATATATATATATATATATATATATATATACACATATATATACACATCTTTATTGGAGTATAATTGCTTTACAATGGTGTGTTAGTTTCTGCTTTATAACAAAGTGAATCAGTTATACATATACATATGTTGCAATATCTCTTTCCTCTTGTGTCTCCCTCCCTCCCACCCTCCCTATCCCACCTCTCCAGGTGGTCACAAAGCACCGAGCTGATCTCCCTGTGCTATGCGGCTGCTTCCCACTAGCTATCTATTTTTTGTTTGGTAGTGTATATATGTCCCTGCCACTCTCTCACTTTGTCACAGCTTACCCTTCCCCCTCCCCATATCCTCAAGTCCATTCTCTAGTAGGGCTGTGTCTTTATTTCTGTCTTACCCCTAGGTTCTACGTGACATTTTTTTTTCTTAGATTCCATATATATGTTTTAGAATACAGTATTTGTCTTTCTCTTTCTGACTTACTTCACTCTGTATGACAGACTTTAGGTCCATCCACCTCACTACAAATAACTCAATTTCGTTTCTTTTGATGGCTGAGTAATATTCCATTGTATATATGTACCACATCTTCTTTATCCATTCATCCGATGATGGACACTTAGGTTGTTTCCATTTCCTGGCTATTGTAAATAGAACTGCAATGAACATTTTGGTACATGATTCCTTTTGAATTATGGGTTTCTCAGGGTATATGCCCAGTTGTAGGATTGCTGGGTCATATGGTAGTTCTATTTGTAGCATTTTTAAGGAAGCTCCATATTGTTCTTCATAGTAGCTGTACCAATTCACATTCCCACCAGCAGTGCAAGAGTGCTCCCTTTTCTCCACACCGTCTCCAGCATTTATTGTTTCTAGATTTTTTGATGATGGCCATTCTGACTGGTGTGAGATGATATCTCATTGTAGTTTTGATTTGCATTTCTCTAATGATTAATGATGTTGAGCATTCTTTTATGTGTTTGTTGGCACTCTGTATATCTTCTTTGCAGAAATGTCTATTTAGGTTTTCTGCCCATTTTTGGATTGGTTTGTTTATGTTTTTGTTATTGAGCTGTGTGAGCTTCTTGTAAATTTTGAAGACTAATCCTTTGTCAGTTGCATTATTTTCAAATATTTTCTCCCATTCTGAGGGTTGTCTTTTGGTCTTGTTTATGGTTTCCTTTGCTGTGTAAAAGCTTTGAAGTATCATTAGGTCCCATTTGTTTATTTTTGTTTTTATTTCCAATTCTCTAGGAGGTGGGTCAAAAAGGATCTTGCTGTGATTTATGTCACAGAGTGTTCTGCCTATATTTTCCTCTAAGAGTTTGACAGTTTCTGGCCTTACATTTAGGTCTTTAATCCATTTTGAGCTTATTTTTCTGTATGGTGTTAGGGAGTGTTCTAATCTCATACTTTTACATGTACCTGTGCAGTTTTCCCAGCACCACTTATTGCAGAGGCTGTCCTTTCTCCACTGTACATTCCTGCCTTCTTTATCAAAGATAAGGTGACCATATGTGCGTGGGTTTATCTCTGGGCTTTCTATCCTGTTCCACTGATCTATATTTCTGTTTTTCTGCCAGTACCATAGTGTCTTGATTACTGTAGCTTTGTAGTATAGTCTGAGGTCAGGGAGTCTGATTCCTCCAGCTTCTTTTTTCTTTCTCAAGATTGTTTTGGCTATTCGGGATCTTATGTGTTTCCATACAAATTGTGAAAATTTTTGTTCTACTTCTGTGAAAAATGCCATTGGTAGTTTGATAGGGATTTCATTGAACCTGTAGATTGCTTTGGGTAGTAGAGTCATTTTCACAATGTTGATTCTTCCAATCCAAGAACATGGTACATCTCTCCATCTATTTGTATCATCTTTAATTTCTTTCATTAGTGTCTTATAATTTTCTGCATACAGGTGTTTTGTCTCCTTCGGTAGGTTTATTCCTAGATATTTTATTCTTTTTGTTGCAGTGGTAAATGGGAGTGTTTTCTTGATTTCACTTTCAGATTTTTCATCATTAGTGTATAGGAATGCAAGGGATTTCTGTGCATTAATTTTGTATCCTGTGACTTTACCAAGTTCATTGATTAGCTCTAGCAGTTTTCTGGTAGCATCTTTAGGATTCTCTATGTAGAGCATCATGTCATCTGCAAACAGTGACAGCTTTACTTCTTCTTTTCTGATTTGGATTCCTTTTATTTCCTTTTCTTCTCTGATTACTGTGGCTAAAACTTCCAAAACTATGTTGAATAAGAGTGGTGAGAGTGGGCAACCTTGTCTTGTTCCTGATCTTAGTGGAAATGCTTTCAGTTTTTCACCATTGAGGATGGTGTTGGCTGTGGGTTTGTCATATATGGCCTTTATTATGTTGAGGAAAGTTCCCTCTATGCCTACTTTCTAGAGGGATTTTATCATAAATTGCTGTTGAATTTTGTCGAAAGCTTTCTCTGCATCTATTGAGATGACCATATGGTTTTTCTCCTTCAATTTGTTAATATGGTGTATCACATTGATTTACATGTATTGAAGAATCCTTGCATTCCTGGAATAAACTCCAATTGATCATGGTGTTTGATCCTTTTAATGTGCTGTTGGATTCTGTTTGCTAGAATTTTGTTGAGGATTTTTGCATCTATGCTCATCAGTGATATTGGCCTGTAGTTTTCTTTCTTTGTGACATCCTAGTCTCGTTTTGGTATCAGGGTGATGGTGGCCTCGTAGAATGAGTTTGGGAGTGTTTCTCCCTCTACTATATTTTGGAAGAGTTTGAGAAGTATAGGTATTAGCTCTTCTCTACATGTTTGATAGAATTCACCTGTGAAGCCATCTGGTCCTTGGCTTTTGTTTGTTGGAAGATTTTTAATCACAGTTTCAATTTCAGTGCTTGTGATTGGTCTGTTCATATTTTCTATTTCTTCCTGATTCAGTCTTGCCAAGTTGTGCATTTCTAAGAATTTGTCCATTTCTTCCAGGTTGTACATTTTATTGGCATAGAGTTGCTTGTGGTAACCTCTCATGATCTTTTGTGTTTCTGCAATGTCAGTTGTTACTTCTCCTTTTTCATTTCTAATTCTATTGATTTGAGTCTTCTCCCTTTTTTTCTTGATGAGTCTGGCTAATGGTTTATCAATTTTGTTTATCTTCTCAAAGAACCAGCTTTTAGTTTTATTGATCTTTGCTATTGTTTCTTTCATTTGTTTTTCATTTATTTCTGATCTGATGTTTATGATTTCTTTCCTTCTGCTAACTTTGGGGGGGGGGGTTGTTCTTCTTTCTCTAATTGCTTTAGGTGCAAGGTTAGGTTGTTTGTTCTAGATGTTTCCTGTATCTTAAGTAGGATTGTATTGCTATAAACTTCCCTCTTAGAACTGCTTTTGCTGCATCCCATACGTTTTGGGTCATCGTGTTTTCATTGTCATTTGTTTCTAGGTATTTTTTGATTTCCTCTTTGATTTCTTCCATGATCACTTCATTATTACATAATGTATTGTTTAGCCTCCATGGGTTTGTATTTTTTACAGATCTTTTCCTGTAATTGGTATCTACTTTCATAGCATTGTGGTTGGAAAAGATACTTGATACAATTTTGACTTTCTTAAATTTACCAAGGCTTGATTTGTGACCCAAGATATGATCTATCCTGGAGAATGTTCCATGAGTGCTTGAGAAAAATGTGTGTTCTGTTGTTTTTGGTTGAAATGTCCTATAAATATCCATTAAGTCCATCTTGATTTATGTATAATTTAAAGTTTGTGTTTCCTTATTTATTTTCATTTTGGATGATCTGTCCATTGGTGAAAGTGGGGTGTTAAAGTCCCCTACTTTGAAAGTGTTACTGTCGATTTCCCATTTTATGGCTGTTAGTATTTGCCTAATGTATTGAGGTGCTCCTATGTTGGGTGCATAAATATTTAGAATTGTTTTATCTTCTTCTTGGATGGATTCCCTTGATCATTACATAATGTCCTCCTTTGTCTCCTCTAATAGTCTTTATTTTAAAGTCTATTTTGTCTGATATGAGAACTGCTACTCCAGCTTTCTTTTGGTTTCCATTTGCATGGAATATCTTTTTCCATCCCCTCATTTTCAGTCTGTATGTGTTCTAGGTCTGAAGTGGGTCTCTTGTAGACAGCATATATATATATATATATATATATATATATATATATATATATATATATATATATATACGTGTCTTGTTTTTGTATCCGTTCAGCCAGTCTGTGTCTTTTGGTGGGAGCATTTAATCCATTTACTTTTAAGGTAATTATCAATATGTATGTTCCTATTCCCGTTTTCTTAATTGTTTTGGGTTTGTTATTGTAGGTCTTTTCCTTCTCTTGTGTTTCCTGTCTAGAGAAGATCCTTTAGCATTTGTTGTAAAGCTGTTTTGGTGGTGCTGAAGTCTCTCAGCTTTTGCTTGTCTGTAGAGGCTTTAATTTCTCCATCAAATCTGCATGAGGTTGTTGCTGGGTAGAGTAATCTTGGTTGTAGGTTTTTCTCCTTCATCACTTTAAATATGTCCTGCCACACCCTTCTGGCTTGCAGAGTTTCCACTGAAAGATCAGGTGTTATCTTATGGGGATTCCCCTGTGTGTTATTTGTTGTTTCTCCCTTGCTGCTTTTAATATTTTTTATTTGTATTTAATTTTTGATAGTTTGATTAATATGTGTCTTGGAGTGTTTCTCCTTGGATTTTTCCTGTGTGGGACTCTCTGTGCTTCCTGGACTTGATTAACTATTTACTTTTCTGTATTAAGGAAGATTTAAACTATAATCTCTTCAAAATATTTTCTCAGTCCCTCTCTTTTTCTCTTCTTCTTCTTCGACCCCTATAATTCAAATATTGGTGCATTTAATGTTGTCCCAGAGTTCTCTGAGACTGTCCTCAATTGTTTTCATTCTTTTTTGTTTATTCTGCTCTGCATTAGTTATTTCCACTATTTTATCTTCCTGGTCGCTTATCCGTTCTTCTGCCTCAGTTATTCTGCTATTGTTCCCTTCTAGAGTATTTTTAATTTCATTTATTGTGTTGTTCATTGTTGCTTGTTTCATCTTTAGTTCTTCTAGGTCCTTGTTAAATGTTTCCTGCATTTTCTCTATTCTATTTCCAGGATTTTGGATTATCTTAACTATCATTATTCTGAATTCTTTTTCAGGTAGACTGCCTATTTCCTCTCCATTTGTTAAGTCTGGTGGATTTTTATCTTGCTCCTTCATCTGCTGTGTTTTTCTGTCTTCTCATTTTGTTTGGGATCTCCTTTTTGCAGGCTGCAAGTTCATAGTTCTCGTTGTTTTTGGTGTCTGTCTCCAGTGGCTAACATTGGTTCAATGGGTTGTATAGGCTTCCTGGTGGAGGGGACTAGTGCCTGTGTTCTGGTGGATGAGGCTGGATCTTGTCTTTCTGGTGGGCATGTCCACGTCTGGTGATGTGTTTTGGCGTGTCTGTGGACTTATTATGATTTTAGGCAGCCTCTCTGCTACTGGGTGGTGTTGTGTCCCTGTCTTGCTAGTTGTTTGGCATAGGGTGTCCAGCACTGTAGCTTGCTGGTCGTTGAGTGAAGCTGGGTGTTGGTGTTGAGATGGAGATCTCTGGGAGATTTTTTCCATTTGATATTACATGGAGCTGGGAGGTCTCTTGTGGACCAGTGTCCTGAAGTTGCCTCTTCCACCTCAAAGGCACAGCACTGACTCTTGGCTCCAGCACCAAGAGCCTTTCATCCACACGGCTCAGAATAAAAGGGAGAAAAAGTAGAAAGTAAGAAAGAAAGAAAGAAAGAGGATAATAGAAAATAAAATAAAGTAAGAAAAAATAAAATAAAGTTATTAAAATAATAATTATTAACAATTTTTTTAAAGTAAAAAAACAGAACAAACAAACAAAAAAAAAACGGACAGATAGAACCCTTGAACAAATGATGAAAGCAAAGCTATACAGACAAAAATCTCACACAGAAGCATACACATACACACTCACAAAAAGAGGAAAAGGGGAAAAAATAATAAATCTTGCTCTCAAAGTCCACCTCCTTAATTTGGGGTGATTTGTTGTCTATTCATGTATTCCACAGATGCAGGGTACATCAAGTTGATCGTGAAGCTTTAATCCGCTGCTTCTGAGGCTGCTGGGAGAGATTTCCCTTTCTCTTCTTTGTTCTCACAGCTCCCAGGGGCTCAGCTTTGGATTTGGCCCTGCCTCTGCATGTAGGTCACCAGAGGGCGTCTGTTCTTCGCTTAGACAGGACGGGGTTAAAGGAGCCACTGATTCGGGGGTTCTGGCTCACTCAGACCAGGGGGAGGGAAGGGTGCAGATGCAGGGTGAGCCTGCGGCGGTAGAGGCTGGCGTGACATTGCACCAGCCTGAGGCATGCTGTGTGTTCTCCTGGGGAAGTTGTCCCTGGATCCCGGGACCCTGGCAGTGCGGGCTTCACAGGCTCCCCGGAAGGGGGGTGTGGATAGTGACCTGTGCTCACACACAGGCTTCAGCCTTAGCGTCTCATGCCCGTCTCTGAGGTCCGCATTTTTAGCCGTGGCTCGCGCCCGTCTCTGGAGCTCCTTTAAGCAGCACTCGATTTAATCCCCTCTCTTTGCGCAGCAGGAAACAAAGAGGGAAGAAGTCTCTTGTCTCTTTGGCAACTCCAGACTTTTTTCCCAGTCTCCCTCCTGCTAGCCGTGGCACACTAGCCCCCTTCAGGCTGCATTCACGCCGCCAACCACAGTCATCTCCCTGGGATCCGACCGAAGCCCAAGCCTCAGCTCCCAGCCCCTGCCCACCCCGGTGGGTGAGCAGAGAAGCCTCTCAGGCTGGTGAGTGCCGGTCAGCACCTATCCTCTGTGTGGGAATCTCTCCGCTTTGCCCTCCGCACCCCTTTGGCTGTGCTCTCCTCCGCGGCTCCGAAGCTTCCCCGCTCCGCTACCCGCAGTCTCCGCCCATGAAGGGGCTTCTAGTGTGTGGAAACCTTTCCTCGTTCACAGCTCCCTCCCACTGGTGCAGGTCCCGTCCCTATTCTTTTTCCTCTGTTTTTCCTTTTTTCTTTTGCCCTACCCAGGTACATGGGGAGTTTCTTGCCTTTTGGGAGGTCTGAGGTCTTCTGCCAGCATTCAGTAGGTGTTCTTTAGGAGTTGTTCCACGTGTAAATGTATTTCTGATGTATCTGTGGGGAGGAAGGTCATCTCCACATCTTACTCTTCCACCATCTTCCCCCTCTCCCGAACCAGTATTTTATAACTCTAAATGGAGTATAACCTTTAAAAATTGTGAATCACTGTATTGCACACCTATAACTTACACAATATTTTACATAAACTATACTTTAATTGAAAAACAAAAATGTGTAGCATAAAGGCAGCAGACAAGATGTACAGGCGTGTGACTCTAGAAAGGGAGATTTTGTTTTGAGGGATAATCAAACAAGAAATTGCATACAGATAATAGCAAATCAGTGGAACATATTTCAAGGTCTTTAGGAAATCAGAGAAGAGAAAGTTATGCAAGGTCAAGAAAGGTTTCTAATAACTAGACCATTAGCTGGGCTTGAAAGGGTGAAAGTAATCTGAAAAGATTGGAATGAACATTCCTGGGGAATAGCAACATCCAAGATGCATGCAAGGAAAAGTATGAGTTATATACAGAAAAGAACTAAACGTATAAGCACCCCAGGTGGCCTGGAGGGTGTCCTCTGGGGAAAAGATGTTTAAATGTGGATCTTACCCAAGACAGTGCAAAGGATCACATCCTCTTCAGTTTCTAGCTGTTTGAGTTGCACAGCAAGGCCCTCAAATAATTTTGTTTTTAATTTTTGTCCAGTTTCTAATTGTTATCTGTGAGATGTTTACCCCAACAGAGCACCTCACCTTTACTCCAAAACTTGCCTTTTAAAGAAGACTGGCCGGGACTAATTGTGATTTAAAATAGACTTTCTGACAGTACCTGGGTGGCTGGCTTGCATTCACTCTGTCAACAAAAGATTATCTGTAGAGGGTTTGAAATAACCCATCTCGCCAGGAAATGCAAAACATAGGGCAGAAAGCCAGATAAATGGAGATCAGATTTTCCTCAGACTGATAAATAAAGAATGAAAAGTTAGTAAAGAAACAAAAGTCTTTACATGATTGAGCATGTGTACGTGTGATATGATGATTCAATTTTCAAGCCAACTTGTGCAACCAAGTTTTATACTAACTCTTTAGGTGATTTTTTTCCTTGTAGTCCATGTAGACAAAAGAAAATACCTTTCTTTAGTGTAAATGTCTCTTAATCTTTTCTAGATTATCTTTGGGTATGAAATATAATCTTGTGTTTTATCTCCTAGGAAACCTGAACTTACATTGTTTAAAATAATAGAATTTTCAAGTTGGAAAGAACTTCTAAAAATAAGCCTATCTATCCCCATTTAATTTTTCAGAAAGAAAGAGAGAGGTTTATTGAGTGATTCAAGGTTTCATGGAAAATGAATATAGAACAAGGATTATATTTCCTTTAACTTAGTTCAAAATTATTTTCTTACATCAAAACATCCATTTTTAAAAGGCCACCCAATAATGTAATGTAAATTTCTTTCTACACATGTACTTGCTTCTTTAATGCATATGTGTTACAATTATACCAGCAGACGTGATTGACTTCACATAATTTTCCTGGGAGACTTTCAATGTCAAACAAATGAACAAAAATCAAAAAGTCAATGTCAAAAATGGAATGCAATTTGGTTCTATAAATAAGTGGATGATCATCATAACTATACTTCAGGCAAACGTTCTCTAACCCTCCACCTGTTATGGATTTATGGCAATGTCTCCAAGTGAAATGTGATCCCCTCTGGAAGGAGATCTTTATGTCCCTCCTTATCACCCTCCTTGGTTGCTCTTGACTCATCAGTGGTCTAAGGTCCAAAGGAGGTGCTGGCCAAGTAGGCTAAGGTGGTGGGCCAGGGCTGGATCTTGAGTGGCAGGGTACATCTTAGCAGTGGTTGGAGCCAGAAGACAGTAGTACAACTGCATTCAAGAGGTAAATTTGAGGCAAAATTGGGAGAAGCAAAATCTCCATCAGGCCCAAGCAGTTAGCACACATGTGGAAACATAAAGTGAGATAAGAAAATGGAGAAACTAAGAGTGGAGAGGCCAAGGATTTTTTTCAGCAGACAGGGTCAGGGAGACTAAATCTCCTTTGTCTTAGATGCCAGAAGTAGGCATGCAAATGGGTAAATATGGTTTAAATGGGAAGGTTGCCTACCTCCTGAGCTGACCTCTTCCCCGTTCTTGTAGCCCATGTCTCCTTCCATCTCAAATTCCTGGTCTCATGTCTAACAAATAGGAGGTCCTGTTTTTTGAGATTTTGAATTAATTTGTAATAGGTAATCAATTTACCCTAAAATATTACAAGGTTTATATTCATTAAAAACACAATCTATTCTTTATTGTCCGTCCCCCAAAATCGAACATAGACTTAGCACATGCAATTACAAAATTAGCTTCTGTGAAGGACCCTTACAGTTTACTGTCTATATTGAAATTCTTTGTGCTGCGAGGAGATAGAGACTCACATAGACCCAACAGTTTCGCTAAATCTCACCTAAGTCAAGCATTGTTGTGAATCTCCTGTGACTAGGGAGTATTTCCCAATAATTTAACTTAGTGTGATCTTTATTAAGAATAACCTTGATTAACACAACTCCTTTGATATGAAAGGCACTCAGATACCTCTCATAAATCCAAGTGTCAATGCTTATGTATTTTTTGAGGTTATTCCAGTTTGTACAGTACCCAAACTCCTGGAATATTATGGATACTTAGTAATTTTTTTATGAATCAGTTCTTCCATGCTCAAAGATATAATTATGTTATGAGATATTAATGATTTAAAAGGATTTCTCCATATTCATAACATCTGTTTTGAAGAACTGCAAGTTTTTTTTTTTGTTTACTTGTTTCTTTCCTAAATTATTCTATATATCTGAAAAAAAAATTCCTTATAATGAAATATAAGTAAAGGTGACAAAATGGGTCTCTCTTCTATAATTATATTGGGTTTATCCAGCTCATTCAAATGTTATTTAATTCCAGAAAAATTAGTTTGACACCAGCTCATCAAAGGCTACTTATGCCAATCTTTTCTGAACTACTGACTAGATTTTTTGGTAAAAACTATAAAAATCTGAAAAGCCAGGGATGTTTTGTCACAAATGGCTCTGAAATAACTGGACATCCACATGTAAGAAAATTTATCCAGACACAGACCTTACATCTTTCACAAATATTAACTCAAAATTAGTCACAAACCTAAATGTAAAACACAAAACTATAAAAATCCCAGAAGATGACATAGGAGAAATCTAGATGAATTTGGATATGGCAATGACTACTTACATACAACACTGAAAGCAAAATTCATAAAAGAAAGAATTGATAAACTGCACTCAATTAAAATTTTTAAAAATTTGCTCCACAATAGACACTGTCAAGAGAATGAAAAGACAAGCCACAGATTGGAAGAAAATATTTTCAAAAGATGTATCAAATAAAGGACTGCTGTCCAAAATATACAAAATCTAAAACTTAACAGTAAGAGAACTAACAACCAGATTTAAAAATGGGCCAAAGACCTTAACACACACCTTACCAAAGAAAATATACAGATGGTAAATAGCATATGAAAAGTTGTTCAACATCAAATATTATTAAGGAATTGCAAATTACAGCAATGAGATACCACTATATACCTATTAGAATGGCCAAAATCTGGAACACTGACAACACCAAACACTGGCAAGGAAGGGGAGCAAAGGAACTCTCATTCATTGCTGGTGAGAATACAAAATGGTGTGGACAGTTTGGAAGACGGTTTGGTGGTTTCTTACAAACCTAGAAATACTCTAGCCATATGATACAGTAATTGTGCTCCTTGGTATTACTCAAACAAGTTGAAAATTTATGTCCACATAAAAAATTGCACATGAATGTTTATAGCATCTTTATTCATAATTGCCAAAATTAAGAAGCAACCAAGATGTCTTTCCGTAAGTGAATGGATGAACAAACTGTGGTCCATCCAGACAATTGAGACATGAAAAGACATGGAAGAAACTTAACTGAATGTAACTAAGTGAAAGAAGTCTGAAAGGGCTACAAACTGTGATTCCAACTATATGACATTCTGGAAAAGGCAAAACTATAGAGACAGTAAAAACGTCAGTGGTTGCCAGGGATTGGGATGGGGACAGGGAGAGAGATGAATAGCTGAACCAGAAAGAATGGTTAGGGCCGTGAAAATACTCCATATGTTGCTATAATGGTGGGTATGTGTCATTATACACTTGTCTAAACCCATAGAATGGACAACACCGAGAGTGAACCATAATATAAAATATGGACTTTGAGTGATTATAATGTGTAGATATAAGTTCATCAACTATAGCAAATGTACCACTTTGGTGGGGATATTGATAATAGGGAGGCTGTGCATGTACGGGAACAGGGGTATATGGATACCTCTGTGTCTTCTGCTCAATATTACTGTGAATCTAAAATTGTTCTGCAAATTGTTTTGTTTTGTTTTAAAGGCCAATGCTGAGTCCAGAGTCTTAAGTCTTAAAAGTCTTAAGTGAAGCCACTTTTCTTTCTTTTTAGAAAACCTGGTTTTCACTTAAAAAAATAAATAACTATACAAAAACAAAGTTAATACAAATGTACATAATAGGCATTTCTCCATGATTTCACTGAATTTTAATAGTACATTTTTTGCATTTTGAAAGCTCTGAAATCTGGAAGGATCTTATCATTAACATCAACTTATATTTATACTTAATAGGCATTTTTCTTTCTTTTTTGCCTTATTGATTCATAAAATCATCGTGTATCTAAAGAAATGATGGTATCTTCTTTTTAGCAGTGTGACTTATGTTCTGTGTCCAGTGCAGTCCTGGTGTATTGCAGTGGGTCAGTAAATGTTTGTGGAAGAGGTGTTCTATACAGACACGTGTATAAATCCACAACTAGATTTCAGCGTTTCATAAGCTTGAATTACCAAAGGAAATCTGGTCCAAGGGGAAGAAGAAAGGAGCTGTCTTAGTGACTGAGAAAAACTCATTTCAACACAACTAGCTTTCTGTAAGAAAAAATAAAGTTTACTGGCATATATGCCAGGTCTCGTGCTCAGAGAAAGCAAACCCCTTCACAGGTAAGCCTTTTGCAGGCTTCTCTCTCAGTGGTTTTAGAGACTTCCTGACCAATGACTACCCACAAAGGTAACATTTATCAAGTTACCCAGGTGAAGTTCAACATTAAATTTACCATGTTCTTTCTCCCAGTCTCCTGGGTTTTGTTTAATGTTACAGACAGATGGTGCTGAGGAATTTCAGGTGTTAGTTGATGACATTTTGGTTTTCTTAATATGGCTCGAAGATTTTTTTTTTCAAGTAGATTAAATCCAGTACTAAATCACATGTGCCTCTCAGCATCATGGTCTTGATGGCTTCCTAATGCCTGCACCGAATATTTGATCCTTCAACCGTAATCACACTTCCTGCTCTGCCTACAAGTTCTGCCTTTAGAACACCAGGCACCATCTGTTAAAGGATGTGAGGAGGAAATGAGGAACAGTTTTATGAATGTTGCAACTGATTAGTTATCAAGTGCTATCTAATTACTTCATCTCTGATTATCATGTAATTAAAGATATCTATCATATACATAGCTCCACGCTAGCACCAAATATTTCTCTTTGTCCAAAGTCAGGAAGGACAATACTTCATCACAGCACAGCCTGGGAAGGCCAGTTGTGCCCCCAGCTCAGCAGTTTCTGCATGGAGTCCTTTTTCATGGTAACTGAGTATTTGAGGCATCCCCCTCTTAAAGCCTTGCATAAAATCACGTCTCACATTTGCTCTGAGGCAGGGTGGAGGCAAGTGAGGACTGTGTGTTCTCTGTTGTCTTTATATCATCCTGGCCTCAGCTTCTGGCATCTCCTGGAAAACAGAGATGGTGTGAGGCCAGTCGTTTCTCTCTCTTCTGCTCCAGGGAGAGGCTCCCCATCGCTGCAAAAGCAGGGCGTCCAGCAGACAACAGAGAACAAGCATGGGAAAAGGGAGTCTCACGTTTCCTTTCCTCTTTGAGTTCTTCTCAGAACTAAGCGTCGAGTGGTGCTGGGGAGAGGGAGACCTCCTAGGGAGTTCACAAGTAAAGACACGTCACCATCACGACCACAGCAATTCTTGTCTTTATTTTTTTCTTGAAATCTAGACATTTTAGGTAATATATGTTGTAGCATCTCCAGATTGAATGATTTTGTCCTGAGAATATTTTTGGTTATGTCTCCTTTACTGTCTGCGGTGCTGATGTCTCTCCTGTTTTATTAATTCTTGTTTTAGTTTATCTTGATATCTAGTGTCCAGCACTGTGTCTAAATTGCTAAGTGGCGAAGCATCAGCTGGGAAATGCTCTGCACACGTCTGAAGTCCCTGAAATGTCGACCCTGTCAATGGATCTGTCTGTTCTGGAGGGATGAGCATCTAACTTGCAGGCTGTCTTCCATTCTTCCTTGGATTTTTATTTCTGCCAGGACTGCCTTCTTGCATCTCTCCTGTATACATCCCTGCTTTGGGGGTCAACCAGCAAGGTTTAGAGAGCTCCTATGGCCCTCCAGGGTGCTCTTATTTTCAGAAGCTTCTCATTATATCCCCAACTGGCCTAGCACTCATCCCAACCAGACTCAGCTTCAAACTAACAGAGCCTTAGAGTTTCCATTCATTTCCTACTAATTTTGTTACTTTTACTGACAATGTTATTGGGGCATAGATTTTCACCCTCTGCTCTAAATCAAGTCTGCTGCCTCTGGCAATGAATTTAATAATGCTTTGGGGGACCAGTCTCCTTCTTCCTCCCTGTGACCCCACAAAAATGTCACCAATTCTATCAACCAACCTAGTTAGAGGTGGAGGAATGGGAATAATCCCAGCCAAAAAGGCCATCGACTTTTATTGATTTTACCCAAATTTGTAACAGTTTTCCATGAATAAACATTTGTCATCTTGTTTTTCTCTAGAAAATTTCCAAATCCCTTAAATGATTGTTTTTTTACATGCATCCTTAAATGAGGAGACTTGTTTCGAGGAGAGGTTTGCCAGTCTTTTTACTCTGTAATTGCCAAAACTCCTGCCTTAAGTAAATTCTACAATTTCATGTGGCCTTGATTTCCCACTTTTGTTTAACTTGCCTTTGTTCTATTTTCTGAGTAGATGGTAATCCTTTTAGATAAGTATTAATCTTTGTGTTTTATATAACATCTATTGCAGTGCTTTACAAACTCCCAATAACCTTAACTGATTGGCTTTCAACATCAAAATTTTTCCATTAGGAATAGAAGGAATGAAGAGATTAACTCAAATGACAATTTAAAAAGATTTCACTACAATTTTTTTTTCATTGATCAAAAAAGAGAAACTTTGCAGTTTTAATAGTCATCAATGCGAGAGTAATGATTGATTAAAAGGTTATTAAAATACTTGTTTTCATAGGAGGAAAACAAGTGCCTAAAACTGCTCAGTGAAAGCCATGACAATCTCAGGATGTTCTGTATCAAGTTGAAGGTATGTTAGAGCCTTTTGGCCCGGGACATCTGTGTGGGTAGGACCACGTTTCAATCTGCGATACTATTTTCTACAGTATATGTATAAGAGGCAGGATAACAGCTCGTAAATTCAGAGCCTCGTGGGCCAATTTCCAAGTCAAAATGGAACTTTCAGACTATTATTCAGGAGGCCCACATAAGTGTTTACTTTTATATTGGAGTCTGGGTTCTCTCTGATAGATGTTTATAAGGCCCACGCTTGCTGCTCTCTACAAAGCCTATTTATAAAAACTTCCCTCTGCATTTCCTATCTAATCTCCAGAACGATATATGCTGAATTCTTTAGTTCTTTTTGTCTTTTCATAAAGAATCATTCATTATATTTTACTTCAGTTTTCAGTACAGAAATAATTCAATAGAACTTATATACAAATCTTCAGAGTAACGTATTTGGAGAAAGAATTTGCCTTTCATTTTAATCTCATTTTCCCCAATGACATTGGTAAAATGAAATAGAATAAAATAAAAAGTGAAATCAAACAAACAAACAAGCAATAAATAAACAAAGTCATAACAGCACATGAAACTACCTGTCAGGTGGCAGATTAATGGGTCTCGCAGGAAGCAACACCCTTCTTTAGGGCCACAGAATAGAATCAGTCCCTTATTAGTCTGACCAAAATTCACATAGTAACAAAATTTGCAGAACTTATTAGAAAAGCAGTGGTGGGGAATGTTTGAGGGAACCTATATAAATCCATGTATTTTATTATATTTACAAAAACATCAAAGACATGCTACTCAATAAAGATATTAACAATGGAGTTTATTACTTTTAAAATGAGTATCCTACTATTGATTTCCATTTACAGCCCCTCTCTTATTAAAAATTGCTTAGCATCTTTTCCTCCACAATTCTAATGTCACCCTTGTAAATTTGGTTATTGATTTAAACAATATGCCTACTTAGATCACTTTGGATGTCTTTATCTGACTCGTTCTCCAGCTAATACTTTTTAAAAATATTTCTCTACTATCTTAATCACAGATTCTGGGTTATCACCATAATCCCAAAGATTTAGAGTAGAGATTATAGGAGGTGAGAAAGGTTTTGCAAAGCTGCTATCTAATCTATTTGGATAGCATGAACAGATTTGTCCCAAACTCCCACCCCATTCATGGGATATATCGCCTCATTCAGCATATGACAACTTCATGCCAAGCCATATTACCTCTATATATACATGTATCCAAATCAGACAGTAGTTCTCAGACTCTAGTTCTCTTATTTGTGGCTTTATTTCTTCCCAACCCATTTGGTCAAAACTTCTCTGATTCTAGTTCCTAAGAGAAAAAACTTATCTTCTGTTTCTAAATCCAACATCGTTTTTTTTTATTTTTTTCTTTTCAAAATAATGAAAATAGTTGCAATTCACAAATTGTACCATTTGTGCATGTGGTAATCAAATCCCCAGGTTCCTTAAAAAATAGACAGAGATAAACCTGGCACACTAAAATTTGGTAATTTGGGTTATTATTGATTGAAGAGGGATTATGTCAGACATGAATGAAGAATAAAACAAGAGCGCCAAAATTCAAAGGATTGTTAATAGTGACATAGTTTATATTTTGTAAAAAAGTTGCATTTTCTGTACATCAAAATGCTTTTCTTCTCTTCGTTTAATCTCACCACAACCCTAATAAAAAAGCTTAAATGTGAGAAATGTCTTTCATTTAGACTGCCATTTAAATTTATATCTAGTTCTGGCTTCCCTTGAAATTTTTCTCTAACGTTTCTCATGAAACCTTATTTCCTTAGTCAAAATCCCACATCCTTTCTAGCAGCCATTCCAAAAAAGAACTAACGCATCACAAATTTAATGGAGCTATACAGACTCTGAAGTTGAAAAGATGTTAATACTATCTAATCTGTATAATCTAATCTTTTAAAAATCCAACAGAGCTTCGGTGATTTTCTCAACGTCACATTGGTAGTTAAAATAGAAACACAACTGGAATCCTGGTGTTCCAACCATGAATCCAGGGCTGATCCCTACTGAGTTTATGTTTTGGTACTGGGTCCTGCAAAGACATCAGACCTTCATAAATGTGAGTAACCTCAATTAAAATATTTGTTCAGAAATCAAGCAACCAAAGACACTGATGAACTCCTGTCCTTTGGAAATAACATCATTAAAGACTTTCTACAATTTTATTCAGCATTCATATATCACAGTTCATCATAAAGTTAAATAAAATGGGTTGATGCTAATATATCAGTAGTGAAACTTAAAGAAAAAAAAAAATAGAAAAAGGATATGATGTCTTACAGGGCAAGGAAGGCCCATTTTGTCCCTGAGGGCAACTTTGGATTTTTAAAGACTTTGGTCCCTCCCATCCCTTGAACTTCAAAGAGTCTGTTGTTGGGGGGCTTCCCTGGTGGCCCAGTGGTTGAGAATCTGCCTGGCAATGCAGGGGACACGGGTTCGGGCCCTGGTCTGGGAGGATCCCACATGCCGAGGAGCGGCTAAGCCCGTGAGCCACAACTACTGAGCCTGCGCGTCTGGAACCTGTGCTCCACAACAAGAGAGGCCGCGATTGTGAGAGGCCAGCGCCCTGCGATGAAGAGTGGCCCCCACTTGCCACAACTAGAGAAAGCCCTCGCAGAGAAATGAAGACCCAACACAGCCATACATACATACATACATACATAAAAATAAAAATAATTTTAAAAAAAGTCTGTTGTTGGAGGATTGTCCCTTGAGAAGTCCAATTCACTGTTTTTGCAGAACCACAGGAAGGAATAAGAAGTGGGTTTGTTTTTAATCCTCCATCACATTCTTCTGCCATTTACACTTTGTTCTACTTCTCTCTCTTCTTTGTGGATGTTTTTCCCAAGATGTTCTCTGGCTATGTGAGAATGAAGGAAAGATTTGGGGTGAAGTGAGGCAAGAAAAATTACTACTATAAGGTTTCAATTGGGGAGCAAAGCTTGGCATATGGGAAAAATAAAATGAGCTCAAGAAAAATGCTGGACCTCAAAGCAAATATTTATTCTAATTTTTAAGAAGCAAATATTATTAATTCTAATTTTCTAACTTTTAAGACATGGGCTGATGAGATGAGTCAGGAAGATGAGTTCTCAAATATAACTTGATAAGCATCTCCAGTTCTATGGAGAGAACTATACCTTAGTACAATAATGGGGTCCATAATTCCCTGGTTTAGAACAGAGGGTCTGTGAGCATATTTAATGAATTCATTAAGCAAATATTTATTGAATAAATCTTATGCATCCAGAACTGGCCAGGCATGATTATAAAGGGGTGAATAAGACAATCACCCATTGGGTCCAAGAGATCCAACTGGCCCAGGCAATCGTCCAGTGACCGAAACTAACCCTCAGCCAATCTACAATAGCTGAACCAAAGGCTTCTCTTGGAAGGTAGTTTTATTTGCTTTCTCACAATGAACTGTGATCATAAATAAAGGATGCTCAGCAACCCTAAAGTGGCAATGGATGAAAAGTAAGGATTCTCTGCTCCATACTTATGCATCTTTGCTTTGGTGTCCATGACGATCCAAGACAATTGAATGTTCCCTGAATATCCGTCAGCACTTCTGAGCATTACCTGCCTACTCTTTTTCCACAATTACATTTCACCTAATAGCCCCATGTTCACATGGTCACCATGTCTTATCCATTCTACCTTCTCAAAGTTTCTTGAGAATGGTTTCCACTTTTTATTGCACCAATGTCACTGCTACTGCCTACATCCAGGCTCTCATCATGTTACTCACAGATTATTGGTACTAATAGCCTTCTATATGCCTACCACTTCTAAGCGATCCCCCCTACAAATACATCCCAGAAAATGTTGTCAGAGTGGTCCGTCTGAACAGCATAAATAATCATGTTTCATCTCTGCTGAAAATCCACCACTTGCCCCTCTCTTCTACTTCACATCCACTCTAAGTATCACATCCATACACTTAAGCTTAGCAATTAGCTTTGCAAACAGATCCTATCCTGGTCTTGCTGCCTGCATGCATCATTTCCCTCCTGTCTTGCTTAAATATTTACTGTTTCTTGTTTTTCTTTTACACAGGCTGTTCTCACAACAGGAAAGTCTTTTTTCAAATGCCTACTCCTATTTCAACTCTAAGCAAATATCGCCTCTTTCAGAAAGTTTTTCTCTACTCATTCGGTGATTTAAATGATTATGGGTTTACATAATACCCAAAGGAACAAAGTTGTTATAAACTTCTCCTACTTCTTTGCATTCACTAATGCATTTGCCTGTCTTTCCACTAAATAGTATGGAAAATAAAAACTATACATGATTTTATATTGTCTCTCTCTCTCTCTCTCTCTCTCTCTCTCTCTCTCTCTCTCTATATATATATATATATATATATATATATTCTACCCTCCTTTTTAAAAATTTGGAGTAGAGAAGGAA
Source organism: Tursiops truncatus (assembly GCF_011762595.2). Classification (NCBI taxonomy): domain Eukaryota; kingdom Metazoa; phylum Chordata; class Mammalia; order Artiodactyla; family Delphinidae; genus Tursiops; species Tursiops truncatus. The sequence goes on along the minus strand of NC_047047.1, from coordinate 84,277,878 downwards.
TGACTGCTTAAAGCCAACAAACAGACCCTTAAAAATGAGCAGTGCAATTCTACGCTGGTAATTCCACACTTTTCTAGAAGGCTGAGAAAATGTAAGTGTTTGTTGTTTGGAGAAACATGTTCCTCCTTATCCTGCGTCCGGTGGGTCATTTTCCTGATGGAGAGTGATGGACCACAGGGGACATTCAGAGTGAGCCAAGGTCACGTGCAGGAAACATATTGGCTTCATCTCAGAGGTTCTCCAGCTGAGTTGAATAAATGCTGCAACTTTATACATTTTGCTCTTGAAAAGCCTTTTTTAAAATAAGACTCTTCAATCCGGATTCTAAAACTGATGAGTATTGGCCTGTGTGATGCCCAAGGACTTTTACTTTTAGCTGAGCCCCAACATCACCAGTGCTCACAGGATACATAAAACAAATGATCCTTCTAGTCCACACCCTGAATTTTACAGAATTAGACACTTTTTCTTTCTCCTAGGAAGACTGCAAATTTATTACATCTAGTTCTCAGAAACATGTCCAGCTAAGCATGTCATTTTCTATTATGTGTCATTTCAATTCCTATTGGTACTTCTCTAAGTTTCCAATGAGCCGAACCTTCATAATAACTTTATTAAGATATTAGTAGCTCACATTTTTTTCTTATTACTAAGCCATAATACAACTGCCATGTAATTGGGTGAAATGAGAGAGAATTTAGGTAGGCAGGAAAGTGAGGCACTGATGTTCTTTCTATATTTTCTTGCTTGCCTATCCTTGAGAGAAAGTCTTCTAGCACAGAATATGCAGTTTAAATAATAGAAAAGTGGAAAACTTTAGCCAGAAAGGGTGAAGAAATTATCTTATGCAATGACTTTGCTTCTTAAATAAAAAGCCAAATCAGAGAAGGAAAGTCATTTTTCCGTGATCACACAGCAAGCAGTGGCAGAGCTAGAAGCAGGATCCTGACTTTTCATCCCACTAAATACCATTAATTCAAGAGGTCCAGGAAGATCCTAGGATAAAATAAAAATCTGTGAAGTGTGCATGTAGAGAGAGCATTCTAGACTCATTAATTTCAAAAATTTCATAACCACATAAAAGATTAAAAGTTATATTAAAAGATCTTTTAAGCTAGAGGCACCTGTTCATCTACAAAATGCTGCTTAGGCTTGGGTTTTCTCTAGTGTAAGTTCAAAACAGAGAAACGGTTGGAATTGGAGGACGGGGTGGTCCCATTTGAGAAAGTGGGAAGTTCTGTGCATGAGCATGTGTCCTCAAGGGTATGGGAACAAGAGCCACCACCTGCTCCCCACACTAGCTATGTCATATTTCCTCATGGGCTGTCACTCAGCTGAGGTCTTAAGATGTCACGTCTGGGGTATCTGGTTGATACTGAAGAAAATGATAAAAGGATGATAAAAAAAATCTATAGGCAATTTTATGCTAGTTCAGATACCATTTTATATGCAGTTCTGGAATGAGCAAGAGCTTTTGCAGAGCCATGGTTTGAGATGGAGTATTGTATCCACTAGCAGCCCTCCCTGGCCCCAACTGTGAAAAGGTTTCCCCTCCTCTAATGTTTCAGAAGATGGATCTTCAACAACTTCCAAGAGAGCAGGGCTTTCTGGGAGCATGCTGAAGGGAGTCATGCTATCTGTTGTGGCTGTAATTGGAAGCCAGACCATACACAGCCAGATGGTGAATTCTCAACAAAACGGGGACTGGATTTAGAAGACCGGGGCTCCACACTATGGGACTTCCACATGGAACCTAGTAATCAAACTAACCTTAGGAGCTTCAGGTGTCAGCACACAGTGATCTTGGTTTCAGCTGGAGCTCTACATATCAACCAGCCCTGCATCCTCTGCATTTAGCACGTGCTGAGAGCAAACAAATCCTGCCCAGCATGAAAGACATCATCTCAAGAATCTACAGTCTGGTTTAGACACCAGTCTAGAGTAAAACTAATGTCTCCCAAACGTCCTCACCTAGTTCTTTCTTTTTCTTCCTTTCCTCCTATTCTAGTGATTTCCCCCTTATTTCTACTTCCAGGAATAATCATTGTAATTGCTATTGTAATAAAAGCTCACATTGACTGAGTACTTATTTTTAAGGCCAGGCTCTATCTTAAAAGTTTAGAGAGGGTTGGTTCATTTAATCCTCACAATAAGTTTAGGAACTATTTTAGGGTTATTTCAGCCTATTAGATATTTTACTTCCAATAGGAGTCAAGGAGGAACAAAATGACTTGCCCAGAGTCCCAGGAGTAAGTGGGCGGAGTTGGAATTCAGACCCAACAATCTGACCTCACAACTTGACCTCGTAAGGACACCTGTCCTCTCTGCCCATTGCCTTATCATCCCAGCCCATGCATGCCACACTTAGAGCTGAATCCAACAAGAAATCCAACTTCTCTGTGGCCCACAGAGCTTGTAAAACACATCTTAAGGTCTTGTCTTACACTTGACTGCTGAAATTGTGGTTGGTCTCAGGAACGGCAAGAATGACTCTTCACTCTTGCTTCACCCACGCTTGACTTTCAATGACACACATTTGAGTCACCAATAAAGACTTTGTGAACTATCTGTGATGATTAGGAGGGTTTTAAGGCAGATTTGTCTTCTCACAGGCTTTAAGAATAGCAAAATATTCTAAATGGACCTGAATTGTTATACACACTATAATTTAAATTTTGAGGCAATATGGCAGGTTGTTACATCCTAATCCTAACCAATTTTCTCCAGTGGGAAGAAGGAACGTCTTGGAATACAAAAGGGCTAACTTCATGTTCTACAGAGATTCTATGCCTTCTCTTTATAGATAGGCATGTAGTTCTGGCCATGATATGGAAAGCCTGAGTGAGACACATGTGAGGTTCAAATCCAGGGCCAACTGAAATGGGGGAAAGTGTTTTCCAGATCCACCTACCACAGGAAGTGGGCTCATGTGTGTAAGAACCATTTCAGAGAAGAAATGTGGATTAGGTCACTAAGCTTTGTAGCAACAAATCAAACACCTAGAAAGAACCAAGAGCACAATGATGAAGAGGTCATCCAGCCCAATCTTCCAACCTCCCCACACCCCACTACCTGATACAGCAATTCCTTCTTGTATCTTAGCAACCTTGTCATCCAGCCTCAGCTTGAAGAACAGTAGCAGCGAAACTTGCACTAACTCATGCATCCACAACTGCCACTTCTGGCAACTTCAGTTGCTGAAATATCTATTACTAACCACTTATTAATAAGTGATAGGGTCTAAAAATCTGTCTCTGTAAGGATTCTATCAACTGATCTTGATATGCACATCTGAAGAAAGAATCACTACCTTCGCATATTTTCTGAAGGACAAATATCCACTGTGTCAAACCGTCCTTCCTACAGTTTGTTATCTGTAAGGGTCTCACCAAGGCTGCTATACTCCAGTATTTTACTTATTAAGTTCTGTCTTGCATCCCAAACTAGTTTGTATGGCCTTTGGAGTCAAAGAGCAGGCCTTTAATTTCTTTCTATGACCTATAGTGCCCAGCAAAAAGTTTGGTTCTATAGATTTGTCTTAAAACCAGCGTAGCAGAGTAACAAGTGCAGTGCCACAAGATCCAGGGTCTAACCCTGGCTCCAGCTCTGAACAGGCACCTGTGGATAAGTCTTGCATGTCTCATCCTAGTGTATCAATTGTTTAGATAGTAGAGAAAGAGCTGGAGAGAGAAGCCAAGAGTACATTACGTTCTTTCTAGCTGTGGAGAAATTTCATGGACACCGAAGTTGGTAGACCCAGAAGCCTAGACTGACTCAAGTCTGCAACTCGCTGACCTCAAGAAATGGCTTGATCTCTCTGAACCTCATTTTTCTCAGTGTTAAAATGGGACTATTTATAGCATTTGTATCACAAGATTGTTTTGAAGATGACATGAGATGATATATACATATATAAAGGGCTCAGCAAAATGCCTGGCACATAGTAATATGTTCAATAAATGTGAGCTATTTTAAGAAGACCTCTAAGATGTGGCAGTCAAGCAGTGTTCTCTCAAGCAGGTTTTGCCAGATGGCTTCCTAACTGGGAGTTTGGCTCCTTCTTGGGCATGGGTTCAGTGGAAAAAAAAAAAATCCAACAAGTCAATTAACAAACATCAACCAACGTTTTCTACATGCAGCACAAGGCTTCAGGCTCTGTGAATGATCCAACAGGAATAAGGCATGGTTCCTCCCCTCGAGAAGATAATTTAATTAAGAAGATAAGACAACACATGAAAACAGAAAAAAGATTCAGAGTGGTAATGGATTCTCAATGGGTAACACACACTTTATTTCCTAAAGGAGTACAATAGGAGATTGCTTTCTAGCTCAGATTGTTAGGGGAAGCTCCTTAGGGAAGGGGAGGTTTCAATTAATGTCACTTCCACCCCACCTCAAAGGAGTACCCTGTCTTCCCCCCCAGTTCCAACCAAAGCAAATCAAATTAAAAACAAAGTAAACTCCTTCTTCTAGATGTTCTGTCTCAGTAAAGGGCATTACTACCTAGATAGAATTCCAAGGAGCAGTCCCTTTTATAAAATCCTCTTTTCTTCATCAGCCATTTGATCCTGAATATCTTCCACATCCAGACACGAAACTACTCAAATTCAAGTCCTTCTCTCAAAATATTCCTTGTCAGTTGAAGTCCTCATTGCCCTTGGGTCTCTGAATTGTTCCCATTCCTTCGCTTTCCCATCACACCTGTCCATTTGTTCAGGTGGTGACCACTGTGATTTTTTTTTCCCGAGAGTATATCTTGACCTCTTGAGGTCACATTACAGTAACTGTTGCTTTGCCAATCTTTTCACCCTGTCTCTTGGCATCCAGAGCACAGTTTTATTTCAGTTACATTGCAGCTGTTTACTATCCCTTGACTGTCATGCTTTTCCCAGCCTCCATGGCTTCCAACACTGGGAATGCCTGGTGCATCAATATTTCTCCACCAGGAATGATAACCCTCCTGTCTCTTCTAGGATAAGTGGGAGATACATCATTCTTCAGGACTCCATTCAGTGACACCTCTTCCAGGAATCCTGGGCTGGTACCTTCCCAGTCTGATTTAGGTATGCCTTCTCTTGGCTGATCTAGCTCCCTGTACAATTACTTCTCTTAATTATATTGAAATTGTCTATGTTTATCTGACTTGTCCCTAGCTACTGAGTTGCTGGGTTTTTTTTCTTTTAATGCCAATCAAGGGGGCATCTATTTCTATTTTTCCTGTGCACAGCACAAGAGAAGGTCTCACTAAACATTTGTTGAAAGTGAACTAGTATATCTATGTGACCACTGAAAGAAGAATAAAATTTGGCCATATTTGCTAAATTTGAGAAGTATCTGCAATGAAAAGGCATAGACAGATAGCATTGTCACTTCAAAGAGGGCTAGATGTGTTTGGTGACATTAAACAATGACATGTTGTAAAATTGTCTTATCATCCACATGATTTATTTTTGAAATTGTCAACATTGCAGAATCACTGAACCTAGTCCTTCCTATGCCCCCCGGCTGAGAGTAAAGTTGCTTAACTTCTTCATTATTAATCCATGTTGAACGTTCTCCCCTTTTGCCTCAGCACCTCACAGCTCCTCTGAAAGCCTTGGTCTTAGCATGGAGTCCCAGATGTATGCAGCAGCCCTTTGCACTGGTGATATTTTAATGGAGTTGTGAGGGAGAAGGGGTGTGTGCAACAGAATGCAGCAATGCCTTAAACATTCTTCTTTCCCTTTCCATCCCATCAAGAATATTCTCTGTGAACAAATAAGACACAGCCATGGAGCACAGCAGAAGCATTTTCCACACTGCACACATTGAAACAAGAATAGCGTTTGAAAGTGATCTGTTTTTCAGGGTGAAAGTAGACCAACAACCACTGCCCAGGAAAAAAATATATCTGTAGTATTTTTTAATATCAGTTTGATGAGATCTAGGTTATAAACACGTCTGGTGTCATGTAATTTGTAACATAATTTCATTGTCTGTTTATCTATCCATCCATCCACCCATTCATATGTATATAACATAGGCAGGAAATCTGGTGTCTGTTGCTAGTTCATAAATCAGTGTCTGCTCTCAACAACATCTGAATACAAATGTGATTAAATTTGATACCAGGCCCATTTTTCATTTATCAGATTTCAGAATGTGATGCCCTGGCAGCTGTCCTATGGTAATGTGTTTTGTGTTTAACCCCCTGAGTCCCAATTCCCTTTGACATATGAAGCCCCTTGCAGAGATATTGGAAATTCACTGTATAGAATATCTACATAACACAGAGAAAATGTTCTTCAGCATATCAGGGAAAGAAGAATAGGAAAAGAGCTGGGAATAGCATTGGAATATGGAAGGAACACTCAGAATTACTGTATTTTTGAGATGGAAGAGAATTTAGAGCTCATTTAGCCCCATGCTTCTCAGAATTTTGTGTCCTATAAATCACCTAGGATCTTGTTAAAGTACATTTTCTGGATCAGCAGTTCTGGGGTGGGGCCCGAGATTCTGCATTTCTAATAAGTCCAGGGAAAGCCCTTACCACACTTAGGCAACAGTCTCATTATTCTACGATTTCCTAAATTTGGTAATCGTCCTACTGAGTCATGTAATAAGCATCCTCTCCAGAATCACTAATCAGATTTTCCTGGAAAATGGTCTTACAGATGTATTTTTAACAGTCAGCTCATACGACTGGCCAAGTTTGGGAAACCTTGAAAACCAAAGCCCCAAAGGAGAAGTGAATTGCCGACATGGAGACTTGAACACAGATTCCCAAGCAAGTGCTGTTGTCACTAAATTTACCACAAGAGAAATGAAATAATCAGAATGGAGAACAATCCATAATGTTCAAAACAGGTTAAAGAGAAGTGATTCTAATACAAATGGATTATTCAGAGTTTGTGCTGTAGAAACTTCCAAGATTACCAAAACAGGTCCCAGAAAAGGAAAAAAGTATCCAGCAGTTCTGTGAGGAAAACAAAACAAAGTAATGGCAATAAGATACCTTTACTAACATACAAGATGATGTTGAGAGAGCTCATTTTCCCTTTATCTTCCTTCATTTGCCTTCTGAGAACCTATTTACAAAACCATTAGCTACTCAGTTTTGAAATCTTACTCTACAGAAAGGTAAATGCATCATAGCTCCCCAACCCGCTAGCTACCACAGCTTCCCCAGATCCACTACAGCTTCCCCAGACCCACCATGCCTTTCCCAGATCCATCACGATATCTCCAGACCCACCAAGGCTTCCCCAGGTCCACGTGGCTTCCCCAGAACCTTTCCCGCACACACAAGCATATCTTCAGCTCACCAATGATGTCTAGATGGCCACAGACCTGCCAGAATATGAACATTCCACCTTGGGATGTTCAACAAGGAAGAAAGACGTAAAATCCTATCTGTTATTCTCCTTGTCATAGATGAACCATTGGTGAGATTTCTTTCAGAAAATAAGATAACAAGCATACAGAGGAATGTGGGTAAGTTGCAAACTCCTAAACATTCATGCCTACATGTAGGGTGAGAAAGTGAGTAGATCAAATAAGCACTGTGCATACCTCTGTTTCCTTTTCAGGGAATAGAAAACACATTCACTGTTCAAGTTAAAGTGCATAAGTATTTTTTAAAATGCAATACTTCAAACACATAAAGCTATAGAAATAATTCACCCAATTGCAGGAAATAGTAACCAGTTAAAGCTCAGTTTTTTTTAGGATGAGCTAAGGGTGTTTCCTGCACCCTGGTGGGTGGGTTGGAGAAAATCAAATGTATGCAACTGGCTTAGATATGCTATGATCACCTGAGCAGAAGTCCTTTGTTCAGTGCTGGCAAGGTTGCTTCAAGGCCATGGTTTCAGAGGATATCAACAGAGGTGACCTGCTATAATCTTCCTCCATAACTAATTGACATATGTATTAAGAGCCTCAAAAGTGCTCAGTGACTGGGAAACTTTTGGCAGTCTGGTCTAAGGAATAATTAACTTTGTACCCAAAAGATATCCATAATGCTATCTTATTTGCAAGAAAAAAATTTTGCAAATACATAATTATCTAAAAATAGAGAAATGGGTAAGCATCTCATGTTGCCCCTACAGTTATATGATTTAAAACTGTAGAAATATGGGGTTTTTCACATTGTCAAGTGGGAAAAGAAGACTGTAAGATTTAATAAACATAACCTAAGTACACTTAAGTACCCACAGAAAAAGGACTTGAAAGGAATATACGAAAGCTTTCCCTATTGTTCAAATGAAGAGAACAATAAAATATTCTGGGGCAGTTGTAGGAGGTACAGGTTAGCTCTATGGAGTATCAGCACGGTGCTCCCTAACTTACCTATATTATTAAATATAATCAGTGATAATTACATTAACCAGCATAATTAACTTTTGCCAATGGATGGTGGGATTATGGGGTTTTTTTCTCCTGTTTTTCCTGTTTTTTCCTTGAGTGTAACATAATAAACAAATATTGTTTTTAGAAACAGAAATGTAATTAATTTCACATGTAAAAACCATTCTGTATGGAACCTGTCTGTTCTCCCTTCTTTAGCTGATTCTAAGGATATTGACAAGGATACATTTCTCTGGCTTGATCCCTCAGTCCTCTGGCATTTGTGGGGTTAACAGCCAGCTCCTCAGCTTGCCCACCCAGACAAGCTGTGATTATCTCACTGGCAAGTCCATCCCCAACCAATCCCTAGACACAAAGGCCAGAATTAAAGAAATGGGGGTGGGGCAGGTGCCATGCGGCGGCTTTTCCCTGCTTTTCTATATAAAAATGAGAGGAGAAAGCAAAATCTCCTTCTGAAATAATACATGCTAAATGCCGGGCTTTCCCCCCCCACCCCGAAGTATCTGGCCCTATTAAGTAGGATTCATCAGTGTTTTCTGTTTCCTCAAGTAGGATGCTCTTTATTGTGTGCTCAAAAGCAGATAAAGCCACAGATGAGTTTCCTGGTCACTCCTGCTGACAGAAAGGTTTCGGATAACATGCAAGAGAGACCCTTCTTTCCTGCTCACTGGACCCGGTTTAAAGGGTCTTCAATCCCTATGTCACAGTTACTGGTTTATAGTTAAGCTGGGTGTAGTGGGCAAAGTTGTTGGTAGAGGATTGGGGAACAGATGGTGGGCTAGTCTCTGACTCTCCCCCTCCTCCTCCCCTCCCCCCCTTCTCTCTCCCTCTCAAGTCTCGACCTTCTGACCTGGTTAGAGACTCACAGACCCCTGACCCCCCATGTTGCAGTCTGTGCATATGAATCTCATTGGATTTGTTTATATTTTCAGCCTTGTGAAAGAAGTCTAGGATCTAGGAAAGCAACCTCACCTTCAAGTTTCTACAGAAAAAAAAGGATATAATTCCTATTTAAAACAGAGCTTGTCATAATTGGGAAAAGATTTTCCTCCCTGAAGCACTTTGAGTCAATTAATTGGGTTTTTTGAAGTGTTAATAGGGAAAAAAATTTTTGACCTTTATGGGACTTTTTTATGAAGCTATTCAAGAAAATTGCTGGGCTATTATCCAAACCAATTCTGGGACCACAGAGCCCCCCAGAGCTGAGTGAGTCTGGGAATGGCTAAAATACAAAACATATATAATTCATTACTCATATCAGGAAAAAGTACCCATTTGATTGAGAGACTACTTTTGCACTGGCCCACAAGCCTGTACGTGAGTGAGTGAGTATGTATGAGAGTGAGGGGGAGGGAAGAGAAAGGGGGGAGGGGATGACAATGGTGCTGTGATATTGCAATTTGGAAATGAAAGGCATATTGACAACGATGTTATAAATCTAGACAACACCAAAGTGACCCCCTTGAAAACACCCAAGTATGAAAAATGGAAACAAAGCATAGCAAGAGCATATTCAAAGAAACTGACTCTCTCCACTTAATTTTTTTTTTTTTAAGTAAAAAAGAAAACTATTAAGAAACCAAAGTCAAGAGAAGAGAACTCAGGAACTGAGATCTGAGAGACATCACTCTGGTTCAGGCTTTTCCAGACCCCCAGATTACCCACAACAGGTTAAAGATAAAATGGGTGCAATTGGTGAATTACTATCTGTAGACACATGCTGCTTCATTTTAGCCTCAACTAGGACAGAGCTGAAAAAGTATTTTCAAATTCTCTCTGTGTGCTAATTCCTTAGGTACCCATGAATACTTAAATACCATTTTCCCTTCTGTGATAAACACACACACACACACACACACACACACACATGAGCAAACAATTACAGAGGAAGACAACCACACTTTCACCATTGTTTTTTAGGTTTGTTTTGTTTTTTTCTCCTATAGCTCAGGCCTCTGCTCTTGGTACTTTGAAGGCAAATAACCAGAGCTGAATAAAACTAGCAGCAGTGCCAAAGTTGTGTGGGCTTCATGGGACACTCTCTTACTGGAACAGATGGCTGTATAAATAAAGCACTTCATTCAAATACAAGGAAACTTCCATTCATCTCCCATAGATTGGAAATGGGTGACTGGATTAATTAAATATTCTGGTAAGCAGAGAGGCTCCAATTATCCATGACGGATTTCCATTTGTAAAAATGTACATCATGGATAAGTACACTGTGAGTGGGCTCAAAGGAACACAACCTCATTCTTCACAATGTGGCTCAGAACGGACCCCAGGCTCATCAGTCCAGGGACAGCTGGGCCAACCAGACCTAACTGATGCACAATTCCATTTGGTGAAGGCTGGACTTTCATTGTACTGATGTAGGGAAAGCTTCAGAGAGAGTCCAAGCTGATTGTACTCTAAAGAAAGGTCTGGGAAGGAAGAAGCACTTAGATGCATTTCTGGGAAAGGAGAAGATTGATAAAAGGGAAGGGAAAAAAAACAGAAGAGGTAAAAGCTGAATTCTAACAGCTATAAAAAACTGACAGCTAACATCATACATAATGGTGAGAAACTAGAAGTTTCTCACCAAGATCAGGAAAAGATGTCTCTCTCACAATTCTTTTCCAACTGTGTACTGAAGTCCTACCTAATGCAATAAGAGAAGAAAAGACAACAAATGGTATACAGATCAAGAAGGAAGAAATTAATCTGCCTTTGTTCACATATGACATGATTATCTAAAATCTGAAAGAACAGACAAAAAACTCCTGAAACTAATATGCAATAATAGTAAGCTGGTAGGATACAAGATTAATATACAAAAGTCAATCATTAAAATACCAGCAGTGGACAAGTGGAATTTGAAATTAAAAATGCAGTATCACTTATATTAACAACTAAAAATTAAATATTTAGATATACATCTAATTAAATACATACAAAATCTAGATGAGGAAAACTACAAGAGCAATGAAATAAATCAGAGAACCAAATAAGTGGAGAGATATTCCATGTTCATGGATAAGAAGACTAAATATTCTCAAGATGTCAGCTCTTCTCAAATTTATCTATAGATTTAATTCAATCCCATTAAAAAATATCAGCTAGTTATTTTATGTCTCTCAACAAATTGATTCTGAAGTTTATATGGAGATGCAAAAGACACAGAATAGCCAATACAATATTGAAGGAGAAGAGTAAGGTCAGAAAACTGATACTTCCCAACTTCAAGACTGACTATAAAGTTTCAGTAGTTATAATGGTGTGGTCAGGTGAAAGAGTTATAGGTCAGCAGAATGAATAGAGAGCCCAGAAGTAGACTCTTATAAATACAGTCAACTGATCTTTAACAAAGGAGCAAAGGTGATTCAGTGGAACAAAAGTTAGTCTTTAGAACAAATGATGTTGGAACAACTGGACATCACATGTAAAAAAATGAATCTAGACACAGACCTTACACTCTCCACAAAAATTAAAATGGACCTAAATGTAAAACACAAAACTAAAATTCCTAGAGGATAACATAGGAGAAAACATAGATGTTCTAGAGTATAGTGATGCCTTCTTAGCTGCAACACTAAAGTCACAATCCATGAAAGAAAATAATTGATAAGCTGGACTTGCTTAAAATTAAAAACTTCTGCTCTGATAAAGACAATATCAAGAGAATAAAACAAGCCACAGACTGAGATACAAAATTTGAAGAAAGACAAAAAAAATTCTTATACAAAATATACAAAGATTTCTTTAAATAATAAGAAAATGAACAACCCAATTAGAAAATGGGCAAAAGACCTGAACAGGCACCTCACCAAAGAAGATACACAGATAGCAAATAAGCATATGAGAAGATGCTCCACATCATATGTCATCAGGGAAATGCAAATTAAGACAGTGATAAGATACCACTGCATCCCTATATGAATGGCCAAAATCTGAATCACTGACATCAAATCCGGTGAGAATGTGGAACAATAGGAACTCTCATTTCTTATGGGAATACAAAATGGTACAGCCACTTCTGAAGACAGCTGACATACTCTTACCATATAACTCACCAATCATACTCCTTGGTATTTACTCAAATGAGTTGAAAATGTATGTCCACATAAAAACCTGCACATTAATTTTTATAGCAACTTTATTCCTAATTCCTAAAACTTGAAAGCAGCCAAGATGTCCTTCAGTTGGTGAATGGATAAATAAACAGTTACATCCAGACAACGGAATATTTTTCAAAACTATCAAGCCATAAAGAGACATGGGGGAAGCTTAAGTGTATATTACTAAGTAAAAGAAGCCAACCTGAAATGGCTACATACTGTATGATTCCAACTAGATGACATCCTAGAAAAGTCAGAAACATGGAGACAGTAAAAAGATCAGCAGTCGCTAGGGTTTAAGGGGGGCAGAGGAATGAGTAAGTGGACCACAGAGGACTTTTAGGGCAGTGAAACTATTCTGTATGATACTATAATGGAGGGCACATACCATTATACATTTATCCAAACCCATAGAATGCATAACACCAAGAATGAACCATAATGAAAACTGTGGTCTTTGGGTGATTATTATGTGTCAATGTAGCCTAATCAATTGTAACAAATGTTCCACTCTGGTCTGGGATATTGAAAGTGTAGGGGCAAGGGATCTATGGGAAATTCCTGTACTTTCTGCTGATTTTTTTTGTGAAGCTAAACTTTTTCTAATATATAAAGTATACAAAAAAAAAAAAAAAACCACCCTGAATTCTCCCCTGGTCCAGTAGGATACTGGGAAGAGAGAGAAGAACTGTCAAGATTATAGGAGGTGTAAATGGATGTGTCTGACCAGCTTCTACATTTCATATCCTTGGAGGGTATCCACTGCAGAGTGAGGGACAGGAATATAGGTTCCACGTTCCAAGGGAGGGCATGGCCCTCCCAGCACATTTCCTCGAGAACCCAGCATGTGTGTGCTTCCAAAGCCAACTGTGGGGATCCTAGTGGGGATCAGCGCCAAGGAATGGCCACAGGCATGATGTGAGGGTCTGACCACCTGGGTCTGAATCCCTGATGGACCTGAGTCAGTCAGGTTGCCTCTCCAAACTTTAGCTATCTTATATATAAAATGAGGCAACAGTACAGACTTTCTCTGAATTGTTGAGTCGGGAAAACAGAATGAATGACACAGGCAGAGTGCTGAGCACAGTGTCAGTGGACCTTTGCTCAAAGCTGGCGGCCTCGTTCTTCTCCATATGCAAGGACGGCAGAAGGAGTAGCCCCCGGCAGCAGGAGGTAAGGTACACTCCCCAGGTGCCAGGTGTGCCATTTGCATGGGTATCGAGAGATCTTGGCAGGCAGATGTTTTTGGGCATGGCCTGCATGCTGCCGTGACTAAGCCCCATGTTCCATCAGGGCTGAGGCCTGGCCTGCTCCTGTCAGGATGGGTCCCAATGTTTTCCTTTCCTCCCAGCCTGCCCTCCTCTCCCTGGATGCCATCTCCTATTGTTGGGCTTCTGGAATGCAACTGCTGAGTTCCCATTCCCCTTTCCCTGCCACTCAGCGGCAGTCTGCTAGCAGAGCTGGGCTGGATGGGGACAGTGATGAGGTACTTCCCCGCACCCTGTGTTAATGCAGATGATTCTCACCCCCAGCACTGCATTTTGACCAACACACAGTAGTTTTCCTTTCTTTGGCCTTTGTCTCTTGCTGGGTACCACACACTTTAACACATTCCAGCTGGTGTGATCTTTTCAACCACTTTGGAGATTGGTAGTGTTGTTTCCAATGTAGAGGTGTGAACATCAAGAATTTGGAAAAGTGAGAAACTTGACCAACGTCACAGATCCTAAGGGGCAGGGGCAGAATTTAACCAAATGTATCAATATCTGCCCCTAAGCCCACGTTCTGCCTTCGGTGGAGAGCTCTCTTCTGGTGTCTGGCTGCCCCCAGTGGCCCACTGCTGGCTCCTGGGCCCTGGCGGGCAGCTCCAGAGAAATCACTCTATGATGCTTTAGTGGAAAAAGTACAAAGCAGGCCCCCCTCAGTACGCTGGTCTCAGCCGGTTCTCAGGTAGCCTGTGTCAAGTTCAGATAAAGGAAAAAGACAAAGATGAGAAACAGTCACCATGAAATACCTCCTTTTGGTTTCTAATGACGTGTCTATTTGCAATTCATCCTGCTAGTAACTGGATCATAAAACCCAATCGTCGGCTGGCCCCATGTCCCTCACGATGAAAACACCGGGAAAGTAACCAATGGTGTACCGCTGCCCGCCCCAGAAACCCGCTCTGTATCGCCAGAGTAAGAACTTCCCATAAGAGGTGGGAGCTATAAAAACTCATGAGAAAGAGATAAACTTAGGCCACTCTGACACAGACGGGCACTTGTGCTGGGAAGAATCAGCTGGGGAGGGAAGAGAACCGGGCTCTTGGGTTGTTTACGGAACAGCTACTTACACAGCACCTTGAACTTCTGTACCTTTGCTCAATCCAAGCCTGGAAGAGCATCTCTCACTTTTCTGGAGGATTTGAAATGCAGTGGGAAAGGCACAGTAGCATGTGGCAGAAACTCTGTGGGCTCTGGAGTCAGGCAAGCTGGGAGTCACGAGGTAGGCCTGCACTTACCCCCGGTCAAGTCACGGAAACTTCCTGGGTCTCTGTTTCCTGATCTGTAAACTGGTCATGATGTATATTTAAGGTGATGCCTCAAACTGTACGCTCTCCATGCTGCCCACCGTCACACACGTTCTGTCGTCACCATTTCACGGATGTTGGATAACCACCGAGAGGAGGAGAGGAAGGCATTGGGTGGTCGAGAAGGAGGACTCGCACGGACAGGGCTGCTCAGGGGAGTTGAGGACCAGTGGGACGTGTGGCCCCGGGCCCCTCTCCTTTCATTCAGTCTCAGGGAAGTGTGTGTGTGTGTGCGAGCACAGGCTTGGAGGAAAGGAACAAAAGGGCATGCAGTCCATCATACACAGTGAAAGCACAAACCAAAGCAACATGTGAGCATGGGGACCCCAAAAGGAGAGGCCCATGTGCAGACGACACTGACTAATCATCCTTTTCCAAGGACCACCCCTAAGAGGGCAGAATCATGCAGCCCTTAAAGATCATTGTGTCTACCTTGTTGATTTTAATGAGAGAAAAAAGTCAAGTCCCAAAGAGGGAAAGTGATTTGTGCAGAGAACTTGAGCTGCCAGTGAGTCCTCTTCCCTCATCCTTTCCCTCCCTCAGTCATCATCCTTCCCAACACATAGTTACCGAGTACCCCAGTTTGCAGCAGACTAAAGAGGACACAGGAGCAATGAGGCTGGCGGACACCATCTGAACACTACGCTCTACTCTGTACTGCAAAGCTGCTGCCTGACCACCGACTCCCAGCTCTGCCCAGAGGGGAGAAGCCGGGCTTGATAAGCGAAAATGCTTACGACATAGAATAGGTTTTAGAAGGGGGTGAGAGCAGCAGAGTTGGGTTGAGGTGCTCACGGAAAGCTTTTCGGGAGAGGAAGGGCTTGAGCTTGTGCTGAGCACCCATTGTCCAGGCCCAGACTGACAGGTTAGGGATGGGAGCTCACCAAGGGCAAACTGCCTGCCCCTGGGGCATTCCTGCACCCACCCAGCACCCCCCCCCCCCAACCAACAGTCCATCACTTGAGCAGAAACGCAGTACATTTCCAGAAAGTCACCAGCAACAGAAGTTGGATAAGAACTGGGGACGGGGAGTCCTTGTTCATTAAGGAAGGTACTAGATAAGTGTGATTCCTTGACACCAGGACTGGGTACAATCAGCCCAACTTCAGGAAACAAGGAAGTCTTTATACAGTGCCTCCTTGAGGTATGAAAAGCCCACTTAGAACAGAAATGATGATCTGCTTGGGGAGACATGATAAGGCCTCTCCAAGGGGGTGCCAGGAAGTCAACCTGCCTCAGTCACATTTGCATCCCTGGGAGACCCTTAGGAGAAATTCAGTTAAAACCCATGACTTTTATCAAATCTCTATGGCCCATTTGAAAAGACTAATTCTTAGGAAGAGCTGACTCCAGCATTATATGGTTTTAGCTGAGCTGTAATGAAAAGAATAAAACAATAGAGAAAAAAATTGCCATGTGCTTTTATTAAAACAAAAATATAACAACAACTTAAAGCTGCTTTTGGAGATGCTGCAGGTAAAGCCTTCCTTCCTCTTTGGTCTCACGTCTCCCTCTCCTGCTCTGCCTCCTTATTTTTCTCTCTTCTTCATCCTGAGCCAAGAAGTTCACAAGATTCCAGCTTTCTGTAGGGGACACCAACTGGGCTTTAGTGCCCTTCCAGGGTAGGATGGTAGCAAAGACACTGAGTGTTGTTTTTCATTGATCCTGGAATTTCCACAGGACAAGAAAATAAAACATGGTGCTGCAGTAAAAAAGGCAGATCAGGAGTCAAGGATGGGTGTAACTAATGATGAAGGAGTTAGAGCTACAGGCATAATTTGTTTCTTCTGCACCTATACAATCCAAAAAGATATTGCAGAACAGGAAGTGCTAGAATTGGAAAGAATTTGAGAAATTATCTAGTCAAGGGATGACAAGATTCCATGTGAAATACCAGCTCTAAGCTATTGACTTTGATAAACCCTTCTTTCTGGAACTTTGCATTGAGTAGTATTCTAAGTCCCAAGCTGAACTCATCAGGACAGTCTGTTCTGATCTGAGGGCAATGCCTGGCATGGGAGAAGGAGGAAGAAGGGTCAGTGGTGATGTCTGGCATTAACATTCTGCATCTAGTCCAACACTCATTATACGAAAGAGAAACCCAAGACCCACAGAGACTGGACAGTCTGTCCACAGTCACATGGAGACAGTGTTTTACATCCCAATTCAAATATCGGTCCAGAGAAGAGAAGATGCATATGTCCCTGTTTCAGTGATTTCTTATCACCCAGCAAGCTACTCCCAAATTTAGTGGCTGAAATACCAATGATCTATTATTTTCCTTTTCTGTTGAATGGGAGCTGGGGATGGGGGAGTTGAGTGTTTTCAAGAAAACCCAGGCAGGGCTTCCAAGAGAGCAAACGTGGAAGCTTCCAGGTCTCGTCAGGCCTTGGCTGGGATTGGCACCACCTCCATCACATCCCATTGGTCAGAACTGTCCTTACCTTTGAATGTACATGTAGGGATCAGGGCAATTGGACCATCTGTGCTGATAATCTGCCACAGTCCCTCCTCCATGCTGTCAGCATCCAGCAAGTGAGGATGCCACAGACTGGGTCACCTAGGCAGGTGAGTAAAACCTCCGCAGCCTCAGCAGCCCAATCTGTGAGGAATAATCCTGATCTCACAGCATCACAGTGAACATCAGCGCATCAATGAACATGCTGAAATCTTTTAAAAGCGAAGGACAACGACAAAAACAGTGCTGATTGAAATGAGCTGAGAACATGCACATTTTTCAACTCAGAAAAGCAATTCCACTGTAAATACTTCATGTCAGTGAAGCCCTGCCTTTGATCTGGTAAAGTAACACTCCCGATGGCCCGGGACTCCGGTGACTAGGTTTCGCATTCCCCGCACAGACAGATTTTCATACTGACTAGACAGGGATTACGAGCTGTGTGTCAACTCCTTACTTTTGGATCTGTTTCTGCATTTCCGGAGAGCACACTCTAAAATTCATGAGATCGGAGGCGCTCTCTGCACGGTCTCATGCAGGCAGTGACAGACGCCTTTAATTTGTAAGCATTAGCAGAATGAAATGCAGTTGCCGAAAGTGTAATTGGATCGGCTTTGTATTTTATGTCAGCGTTTCCAAGTACTGTGAAGATGCTCAGCACCTCCTGAGAGCAATGCAGGAGTTGTGGAAGGCATGACAAACAAGAGCAGAGTCAACTCTTTACTGTTGCATTCGGGCTGTGCTGTGTGCACACGCGTGTGTGTGTGTGAGAGAGACAGAGACAGAGACCATGCACATTCACCTTACCAAGGCAGTAGTCATCAAGCAGGAGAGCTTAAGATCTGCTGAGAAACATAATAGCTTTCAAACCTTTCTGGTATTAAAATGTTCTATAATCACCTTCCATTAGTAAAACCAGAAAAAGCCTGGCTTTAGTGCAAAGCACAAAATTCATTTCCTTTCCTCTCCCCGCCCCCGGTCCCACTCCCACAAAATGTCTTTGTGCCAAAAATATTTCAGATCATTTAGCTCTCAAGAAAAAAAGTCAGTATTTCTGTGTGTGCGTGTGTGTGTGTGTGTGTGTGTGTCAAAAAAAAAAAAAAGGTCCAGATTTCATGGCTGACAACAACTGGCAAACAGCAAAGTTTGCCATAACTACGTAATATAATTAAGACTGAAAAAAAGGGAAACCAGTCTTGTGCATCCACCTCACTTCATATGTAAGGAAATGCGGTCCCTTTTGCCAAAATGCACCTAGAATTCTAGTTCACTTCTGACCCCCAGATGGTAAGAGGCATGCAAACAGGCCAACACATGAAAGGCAGCTTATAGATCTGGAGACATTTAGCATGGATGAAAAAAGGCTGAAGCAGGAAACAAGAGCTGTCTTTATGGATCTAAAGGATTGCCCCAGAGAGCAGAGAGCAAACTAGTTCTCTGAGCTGAAAGAACAGGGAGACAGCCAATAGGCAAGGTTTCCAGAAGGCGTATCATGCTCTAGCTGAGAGTTTCTCAAAGACTTTCCATTAAACAATGTTGGTTCTATGTTGCTAGTTTTAGAATATGCCATCTGAAAAAGAAAGTCAGTGAACAAATATTTTGGGGAAGGTTGCAAAACATATCTCCATGTTTTAGTTATCACAACGTGTATTAAAAACTTCAGGAAGATGTTAAAAACTGCATACAGGAAAGCAAACATAACCCCCTGTTTTCCCACTGACTCTGTGATCTTGCTTACACTATTGTATCAATATTTCTTTGAGATAGTGTTGTAATAAACACACTTTTGGAAATTTTGAACTTCAGGAGAAGTTCAAATGCTTTATCCTCATATTTAAAATTCAGAAAGATCTGCTCCCGACTTTCTAAACTTTATTTCCTACAGTGTTCTATTACTCCCAACTTCAACATCTTTGCTGTCAACGTACCTTCTACCTGGAATCTTAGGTCATCCTAATATCCTAATAGATAGCCTAATAGATATCCTAATTAGATATTAGGAGATATATCTTAATATCTCTATGTGCGTAAATCGTATTCTGTTCTTATTCAACCAACAATCATTGCTTATTTATTTCTTAGGCTCAGAGAAGTTAGGTGATTTCCCCAAGTTCACACAAATAGTAAGATATAAAGCCAAGTTTCAAAGCAAGTTTGTCTAAGCACAACATCCAAGCATTTTTGAGATGTCCCTCCCCACCTCAGGAGAGGGCTCCAAAAGTCCAAAATCACCATCAATTGCTTCCACAGTAGGGCCACACCAAGGGTACTCAGTGTGGGCTTTGGTAAAATTCACAGCAACTGAAAATTTCCAGAGTGCAGTGCAGAGTGGAGTGCAGGCCTGGAAGCATGCAGTGGAAGCTGAGCATGTCCATTTACCCCATTGCAGAGATCCTAAAAGCAGTGTGATTTTCAAGGACCAAAGTCAGTCCTGTTGACCTTGAAGAAGACAGCCACCATGTTGCCAATGGTCTATGAAGTGGGATACAAGGCAGGAAGCTGGGAGCAGCCCCGAGAACCTCAGCGCCTCACCCTAGAAGTGCAGACTAGGAAGTAGAGAACCCAGGTAGCCATGCCTGGGCTCCTGACCAACAGAACCCATGAGATGATGTGCCTCGTTTTAATAGCTCTTTTCTGTAATTCATTATGCAGCAATGGAAAATAAATACATTTGGCCTGGAGACCATGAAAAAAATTTAAGGGAAGACTTTGTGGAGATTGTATCTTAACGGAAATATATTCCTTGCATCTTCTTTCACCAGTGTCCTACCTGCCTCTTAAATGAATGACTCTTGAGGTTTCATTCCATAAATATTTATTGAGCACACATTATGGTTCAGGTTCTGTCTTAGGTACTTGGGTTTTAATGAACAAAAGACAGCATGATTTGTGTCCTTGTGGAGCTCACATTCAGTAGGACATGCAAGGACCTTGGGGTCACCCTGGAGTTCTGTCTTCCACCCCAACTTGGGTTCATTCAGCTCGAAAACTCACTGGAACCAAGATTCTTCCAAGATGTGTGACTCAGGATTAAGAGATTTAGCTTCTCTGAGTTTTCTCATGTCCAAAGCGATGATCATTCTCTCTATCTTTCAGGATCTTTGAGAACAGTAAACAAGAAACAAAAACCAGGTGTCTGTAACAATGTTGCCCCTCAATGGAGTTTCTGTTCCTCTGACCTGGAGAATTTGTGACCACCCACATGTATGTTAACAGCAGCTATAGCCATTCCTTTCACTGTAGTTAAAAGATTCATAGTTGTCTCAGGAGGGTTTCCCTAGATGCAGATCCTGAGTGCAGGATTGGTGTGGAAGTGATATACTGGGATATATTGTTTGGAAAAACCATAAGTGTGGTGGAGGAGGGCAAAAAAAGGGAAGGAAACCAAACCATCAGAAACTATCAAGAAAAACTACTGTGGAAGGGGAACCATAGTTCAATTCCACAAGGAAATACTGGAAACAGTGCAGGTTATAAGTCAAAATTGTCCTGGCTGGAGAAGAACAGTCTCGGGAATTTGTCTGCTCTGCCTGTGCTGGTCTTGGGCTACATATAGGCTGACCCCCAAGGGAGGTAAGTTTTCAGACACTCCATGGTGGGAGGTGGGCTCCAAATGTACGGACAAGACACATGGCTCTCAGCAGCCAAAAGACAGATGTAACTAAGACAAGGAGGTGCTGGCTGTTGGGAGTGAAGCACAGAGGGAGCCAGTGGACATGAAACCAGAAAGGGGCTGAAGGAAGCAGAGCCTGGTGTGTCCACTGCAGTGGCCAAGGGAGTCCTGGCCCTAAGCCTGGGAACTGAAAAAGCTTCTCCATAGGGAAGGACAGGATTCCCTTCTAAGTAAGTCTACAGATGCTCACAGAACAAGTAGTATAGTGCAGATGAGGCCTGAAGAAGACCCCACCTTTGGATACACTCTGATGTGATCAGAGCTCTTTCTTCAATATAATCTGAGTCTTCACAATGGTCTTTGTGGTAGGTATTACCTGCACCTCTATTTTATAGGATGGCAAACTGAAGTTCAGCTCAGGTATGAAGCTCACCTGAGATCACAATGCATTCTAGAAGCCAAACCAGGACTCAAGACCTTGTCTTCTAAGTCCATTGATTTTTCTACTAAATAGTCTACTAAATATTAAGCAGAGCCAGAAAACATTTGATCATTAGGAACCATTGTAAGCATGGGGAGAATCCTTGTTACAAAATATATAGGGGAACGATAAAAACACCAGGAGATTCACTACGGGTTCTGCCAGCAAAGTGGTCTCTCTCGCTACTCCTCTATCCTAACCATGTAATGGTTCAGGAACTCATCGGAATGCATCTCACCAAGACTTGGTCACAGGTTGGAGGAAGGATGTAACCCTGCCACACTTCTTAGGAGTCATAAGCCATAATATGTTGTAAATCACCACTCAGGATATGAAGAAACACCTATTGTGTAAAACTAAAGTGCTGAGAATGGATGGGAAGGTGCAGTGTTTCATTGGTAGTAAATATAGCATCTCAACAAGCTATTTTGATGATATTTTAATCAAACTCCAGTATTTTCACTAAATGAATACTGTGAGATATGGGCTAGACCAACACATTGTAAGTCACTTATAAATCCTTTAATTATAAGGCCATTATACTTTTACTAATAAGTCCATACAAGAGTCCTTAAGAATGACTGCAGTCATAAGAAGAACTACATAAACCCAGATGATCTACTAAGAACAACATAAACCATGTAGAAAACAATTCCTTATGTTGGTTTATTTCAAAAAAAAAGCAGAATATTCTATTAAATATTTTCATAAGGAGGCAAAGCTCTTGTGATTCTAAAAACCTTAACATTTACATTCCTTCAGCAAGTAGGTACTGAGTACCAATCATGGACCAGAAACTGGGCAAGAGGAAGAAGACACAGAAGGGAATGAGATGGTGCCTGTCTTCAGTGAGCCCACAATATAGTCCAGTTGGGAAGAGAGACAGTAGATTATTTTAAAGCTGATAGTTGCCTCTGATAGAGACCTGCATGAGGTATGGTGGGAGAACCAAGAGGGGTACCTGCCCTCGCCTGTAAATTTAGGAAAATCTCGGAATAAGAGAAACCTGAGCTAAGTATGAAAGGGAAAGGAGGAATTAACAAGTGAGAGAGAGAATTAACAAGTAACAAAGAACGCTGAGGTCAGTAAAATGGGTACTATGATTTTCCTCATTTTACAGACGAGGAAATGAGACTCAGGACACACCAGACAACTGAGCAATATTTCCAAGTGTTTAAAGAACTGAGCCAAAGGATCAGAGCTGGGCTCCTGTTACTTTAGCATCATGCAGAGATCAGACAGGACACTAGCCTCCACATGCAGGATAACGTAGAGAGGAAACAAACAGCCATCCTCCAGCAGGAGAGTCTAAAAACGTAGAGGCTCCAATAGGTGGTGCAGAAATTGTACAAAACAGTAAGAAGAGAACGTAAAGGGTCTTAGCTTTAGAAGATTTGAGAAAGACAGGAGCTCTTCTCAAATCATCGCTGGCACGTCTAAGAGAAGAGACTAGTTTTGTGTGCTCCTAAAGAGACACAACTATGGCTTTTTTTTTTAACATCTTTATTGGAGTATAATTGCTTTACAATGTTCTGTTAGTTTCTGCTGTATAACAAAGTGAATCAGTTATATGTATACATATATCCCCATATCCCCTCCCTTTTGCATCTCCCTCCCACCCTCCTTATCCCACCCCTCTAGGTGGTCACAAAGCATGAGTTGATCTCCCTGTGCTAGGGAAGCCTCCCAGTGGGAGGCTGCTTCCCACTAGCTATCTATTTTACATTTGGTAGTGTATATATGTCAGTGCTACTCTCTCACTTCGTCCCAGCTTACCCTTCCCCCTCCCCACGTCCTCAGGTCCACTCTCCACGTCTGCGTCTTTATTCCTGTCCTGCCTCTAAGTTCATCAGAACCATTTTTTTTTAGATTCCATATATATGTGTTAGCATACGGTATTTGTTTTTCTGTTTCTGACTTACTTCACTCTGTATGACAGACTCTAGGTCCATCCACCTCACTGTAAATAACTCAATTTTGTTTCTTTTTATGGCTGAGTAATAGTCTATTGTACATATGTGCCACATCTTCTTTATCCATTCATCTGTCGATGGACACTTAGGTTGCGTCCATATCCTGGCTATTGTAAATAGAGCTGCAATGAACATTGTGGTACATGACTCTCTTTGAATTATGGTTTTCTCAGGGTATATGTCCAGTAGTGGGATTGATGGGCCATATGGTAGTTCTATTTTTAGTTTTTAAGGAACCTCCATACTTTTCTCCATAGTGGCAGTACCAATTGACATTCCCACCAACAGTGCAGAAGGTTTCCCTTTTCTCCACACCCTCTCCAGTATTTGTTGTTTGTAGATTTTCTGATGATGCCCATCCTGACAGGTGTGAGGATGGCCATCCTCACTGTGGTTTTGATTGGTATTTCTCTAATGATTAGTGATACAACTATGGCTTTTTGAGACACAGTTCATTCTCAGCAGAAGAAACACTTCTTCTGGGTCCCCAGCAGCAGACCCTGTATAGGTGTCTTCTTGAAGAAGTGCTCATGGGAGAACCTGGCAAGACAGAAGGGGAAGCAGGATGGGAAAGAGGAAGAAGCCACGTGAGTGTGCAACCTCAGGCGAAGTGGTCCCAAGGGGAGCATGGGGGTGTCTCACCTGGAGATGGGCTCGCAGGCTCCTGCACCTGCCAGCTTCTGGCTAAGGGCATCGGAGATGCTCTGAGCTCCCACGTTCTCCAGGCAGACAAAGCGGGTAGGAGCCTCAACGAGAGTGGCTGCTGAGAGTTAGAGCAAGTGCACAGTGTGCTGGGCAGGGGAGCGCAGAACTGTAAGAAAGAATGATCCCAGGGGATTTGGACTGAGAAACAGCAGCATGGCTACAAGAACAGTCCCCACATGTGAAGGGACCCTCATCACAGAATGGGACCCTCACAGGTAGAAGCTACTATCGGTGTCCCCATTTATACATGGAGAAGGTGAGAACAGAGAGCTTGAGTAACTCACTCAAGGACACACAGCTACTTATGTTAAAGCAGGCATTCAAGGAGACAGCATGACTCCAGAGCTTATACCCTTAAACACTGAGCCAACTAACTGCCTGGACAAATCATAAAGATTAAACAAAATAAGGAAAGTGAAGTGTCTAGCACAACACCTAGTACATTCATTTGCCTAAAAAAAAAAAAAAAAGATAGCTGTTATTCGTTTTAAAACAGGCAAGATTCTAGACATTTCAGAAAGAAACCTCCACATATCAAGAGTATTTAATTCATTCATTTATCCAGGTATTGGGCACAGTCATCATTCGAGGCCCTGCAGACGGTGGTGTGTAAAACCAACGTTATTACTGTCTTCATGAAGCATATATGATTTTTAAGATGTTCTCCCATCCAAATTCTGACATATCACGGAAGATGAAATACTGAAAAAGTTTTAAAAAGCTTAAGTTAATGAGCATTAGGGATTATGATTGATTTAAAAGGGTTGGATAAGTCTGGAAGCTCAATAATTAGATGAGGAAAGACCAGAAGACCCAGAGATGTTTAGTCAATTTAGGAATTCCTGTATCAAAGGTAAATATTAACTATGACAGTGATGATTTTAATCCAGTTTTCTTAACTACGTAATCCAAGCTCTTTCTATCATGGCAGGTTGACAGAGAGAAGATTAAGGCAAAATAAACATCAAAAGGGCTATCATGTCATGTGGAAGACTGGGTTTTTGTTTGATGTTGCATCAAGAGAGGTTAAAAAAGAAAAAAATAAATATTTTAAGCTAAAGATGTTAACAGCAGATTGGATTCAGGCAAATGCAAAAATGACCAATTGTTAATAAGGTGTTGGATGGGTTATTTGACCAGAAGACTCTCAGAGTAACTAAATCCTAAAATCATTTGTATATTCTAATAATCTTCAAGAGCAGTACGCCTTTCTTCACATCTTCCCTGGTACACACACTGCATATGGCATTTCCAGATTAACAAGGGAGGGCTTTTAAAGAGGACGGTGAGGACACCCAAAGAGCATTTTGACTGAAATCTCCATTTGTCTGGAAGCCACATTACTCAATACTCTGGCCTCAGGACATCCCCGAGAAGGGATGCAATTTTATTGCAGCTGGTAAGTAGTTAAGTAACAAGTGGCTGGGCTTGAAGACCTTTCATGTTATTTCTACTCTGTCGGGATGATTAAAGTTTGTAAACCTTATAGTTTGCCATCTTCTGGAGTTTACTCTATCCACTTTCCCTCCTCCAAAGCTTGTCAGGACCTATTCTCTTCTCTCTGCTTACGATGCTCTCTGGACATCCTTCTTTTGCTTAACTCTTACTCTTCTTCAAAACTCAACTCCGGGGTTACATCCCTAGTCCCCTGCCTTTCCCATCCCTACATCAGGTTTCAGACTCCAGATCTCTCCCAGAACCTGGACCGCTGCCATCAGAGCAGTGATCACACTGAATTACACTCATCTGTCTGTCTGTCTCCACCACCAGCCTGTGGAACATGCTCTGACCTCTGTGACTCCAGCCTCTAGCTCATAGTGATACCTACAGGGGCATGTCAATGGAGTAAGTGTTCACTACTTCCCTCCCCATCTAAACCTTGAGGTCAGCTCACAGTCCAGTAGCCCTCAGGGGTGTGGGTTCTGTGAGTGCCTCCCAGGAATTGTCTGCTGCAGCATCCAAGTGACTAGATCCCAAGGAAAGGGTATGCTTACATGGATGGCTCTGAGAACCCACAGAAAAAGCAGCTGTTTGAAGATGGGAACATGTTCTAAATGCTTCCATGTTAATTGAGAAGCTTTAACTCCAGCCCCGGAACTCCTGTGCATTGTAAGAAACCATTTCAGTGATTCTCTTTAAAATTCACTGAGCACCTGATACACCTCAAGCAGTGCACTGAAATCTGGTCCAGCAAATGTTTTCACCCTGGACCAGACAGCACTTCTGGTCTGGACCTCCTACACTAGACAGCACTGTCTCCCAGGGGCTGGCACGTGTCAGTGTTCACAGGCTTGATGCCTGTTTCTAGGAGACACCAGAGCACAGCAACATCCTATTGAATTGTTTAACTTGAACAATTTCAGAAAACAATCTTAATGGCGCATGGAGGCCCTTTCATTGTCTTGGTTCACTAGTTATAAGTGGATTTCAATATGCATTTAATCAAAATACCCAGCTGCATTCATTTAAAAACGCAGCCCGCAAATAGCATCTAAGTGGGCCTTTTACCTCCCTGCTAAGAAAATGCAGGAGAGATTTCACTAGAATTTAATTTTACAGAAAACTAAAAGCCCCTGGCATCAGCTATTTGTGATGCAAATTTTAATTCTGTCTTTATTGTAACAAAGACAGTTAATAAACGAGTATGTCCATGCAGAAGAGGGACAAGGCTGAAGGGAGAAGGGCAGGCAGCAGGTCATCAGGACTCAGCCTCCCCAAAGTCTAAATTCACCACAAACCCTGCAGGCTGACTCAGAAAATCAACAATGTGGAGTACAGTTGCTCTCTCTTCAGAAACAACAAGACGTATTAGACAGAGTTTAGGTTTTAGGGTCCTATTTGCAAGCTAGATGACCTTAGAAGATTATTAATCTTTTCAAGGTTTCATCATCTTCATCTTTAAAGTACATGTAGGAAAGTCTATGGCATAGGGTTTGTTAGGGGTGGAATTTTGTCCCCTAAGCATTCATATGTTAAAATACTATTCATACGTTGAAGTTTCCCAGTGCCTCAAAATGTGACGTTATTTGGAAATAGGCTCATTGAAGGTGTAACTGGATCAGATGAAGTCATAGTGGAGTAGAGTTGGCCCCTAACCCAGTGTGACTGGTGTCTTTATAAAGGTAGAAATTTGGACACACACACATCCAGCGAGAACATCATGTAAACATGAAGGCAGACATCTGGGTGAGTCTACAAACCATGGACCCAAGGAGCACCAGCTATTGCCAATAAACCACCAGAAGCCAGGAGAAGGGCCTGGAGGAGATTCTTCCTCACAGCCTCAGAAAGAGCAAACCCTCCTGACACCTTGACCTCCTACTCTGGTCCCAAGAACTGTGAGGAAATTCATTCATGTTGTTTAAGTTCTCAGTTTGTGAAATTGTGTTATAGCAGCCCTAGTGAACTAATACAACATTGCTCTAAAGACTGGAAAAAGAGCCCACTATGTTAATTAACAAGGTGAGGTGACGGGTGTGTGAATTATTTTGATCTTGGTAATCATTCTACAACATATATCAAATCATCATGCTGTATACTTTTTATACATGTAGTTATATTTGTTGATTATTCCTCAGTAAAGAAAAGTCAGTCCGTAAGGTGCGGGGTGGTGTCAGTAGAAGCATCAAGCACTGGGCTTGGCTCTTAGCAGGTGTTCACAGAAGTTGAGTCCTTTGTCTTTGTACTGGCCAGAGCATGGCTCAAGTGTGGGAGACAGAGAAGCTGAGGACAATGCAGTAAGTTGGGCGTCAAGGCATGCGCTGAATAAACAGCACACCATTCTGCAAACATGAAAACTTCTTACCGGTGTGGGTAGCTGGCTGACTGAAAAAATCCTTTTTGTTTTCTCCCATAAGAAACACTGCAGCATGTAATCTTCATCAGATCTTCTTAATTCCAGAAAGAATTGCTTGAAAGTTGCTTTTAGTTGGGCGAATGTGAGGTGTGCACATTGCCCACGCTAGGCTGTTAGGAGGTCGTGTGGCACTGGGACAGGCTTGCCCCTCTCACCACCTCATGTGTCTGCACAGCTGCTCTACTGACAAGCCGATGCAAATTCCATATGAATGAAAGTGCCTTCTGGAAGGTAAAGGATTGAGGCTCTGGCCCTTTCCATTCTGTGGTTCAATAGTATTAGAACCATTTTGAAGGACCAAGAGGGCTCTGACAAAGCTTTCTAGCAGGAAAGGACATCAGGGCCCCAGAGTGTACATCGGCAGAAAGGAAGGAGGTTTGGACAGTGAGCAGGGCTCATCACCACTTTCGAGAGGAGTTGTGCTCACACACACAGGTGGTGGAGGAGGCCAGACACCAGCTGGGCCTAACCTCCCCCTTCTGACAGGCCGGCCTTGAGAAGGACAGTCGGGGTAATTGTGGACCATTGAAGAAGTGGATGAGTTAGGACCCGGTCAATTACGTGGACCCCATTTCAAATGTAGCCCCGTGGCGGCAGCAACAGGGGCCAGAGACCAAGATCTGGCAAAGGACTGATGCCCCTTCCAGAAATGTTGCTTTATTTGCCAAAGGAAAGGGATGACGACACAAAGCTTTGCCTTCGCCTCTTTGCTGGCAGCTTGCTTTTCTGCCCCTTCACCAGCTTTTCTGTGGCAACCACCAGGCACGTAGCAACTACCAGATCCTCTATTTTCCATTCCTTCCCTCTCCTGTGCATCTTCCTCTCATCCCCAGTGAGAACTAAGCTGGTAGCGAGTTGCCTGTTTGGCAAACTGGAAATACACAGCCAAATCATTGGCAATGGGAATACCCTTTAATCCAGCAATTTTACTGCAGAGATGTTCATTAATGTTACAACTGAAAAGAGTAGAAAATAAAACGGAGATAAGTTCCATGCCCAACATTAAGAAGTTGCATAAATAAGTAATGTACAGTGCACTGCAAACTTACCCTGCTGCTCAAAGAGATGGGGTAGAGCAGGGTGGACAAAGAGCAGCCTAAGAGTCAAGTCTGACCCATGCCTGTGTGTGTGGCTCATAAGATTTGAAAGGTTTTTTTTACATTTTTTAAGTGGTTGAAAAAAATAAAAAGAAGAAGATTATTTGGTCTTACGTGACAGTGTTCATAAATGAAGTTTTTGGAAATACAGCCATGTCTGATCCTTACGTCTATTCTGAGGCTACTTTCATGCTACAACATTGTAAAGAGTTACAACAGAGCCTACAGCATTTACTGTTTGACCCGTTACAGACTTCTGTGGTAGAAGAATTATCACAGGGGAAGTTCATTTTCAATGGAAAGGTAGGTACCAAAGCACATAGGTAATACGAAGATCCATGTTTGGAAACATAGACCCTGCTGAGTTCGGGGAGGGGAATATTTGAAAAGAAACTACTGTTTAATCTCTAGATCATGATATTATATGTTATTTTACTCAATCATCATAATTGTTATAAGCATTACTATTTATTACTATTATTATGCTCACTTGCAGTTTCCAAAATTTTTGTATGTATATAATGTTTTTAATAAGATTAAAAGTTATTGTTAAAAAAGATAAGAAAGCTCTTTTCCTCACACAAGAGTTAGAGAGTTCTGTCCTTCATGTTTGTTTTGAGGCCCTTCTTAGACACCTGAGGAAGGTTTTGACATAAAAAAGAGACAGCTGCACATAACCATCTCTGTGTTTTCTTCAATTATCTGGTCACATGGTGCCATGCAGCCAAAGGACCAATTTTCTTGACAACATATGGAAGTTACCTAAACTTCCATGACATTTTAGGCAGAAAGACATGAGTAGCCCGTTTTAAAATATTCAGTAATAATGTTTTATAAAAGTTTCAGACCAAAAATATGGGTCAGTCAACTGCCCAAGTGGTCACAGAATTCCATATAGGTGACACACGTCTCAGCGCCCTCGAGATGCAGCTGAGCAAGACCACGTAACAGAGAACATAGTGTCTCTCCAAACCCCTAGATTAATCTGAGCCCATGCTGTTCCACCAAATTAAAATATTAGAAATGAATTCCCCTGTTAATTTGGGAAAGTTTTTATTTTTTTTAATTGTAAGCATCATAACGAGAGACCCTTTTGACAATAGTACAAGCTGAAACCACTAGAGAGATCAAACCAGACTCTTCAAGTATGATTTCAAAAAGCCTATGAAAAAGGCATTTAACCTTATGTGTCAGGCTTCCCATCGCCAGAGGGAGTGGAAGGGCCCCGCAGAGCTGCAGCGGAGGCTTCAGAGGGAAGGAGAACCTAGTCCACTGTCATGGTCCTCACTGCTCTTCCCTGGGCTGCTGGAGAAGGTGAGCTCTGATCTCATGTCCCTTGTGGCAGGTAGCGGTGAATCCAGTGCAAAGGAAGCAGGGAAGCCCATGGAAGGCTAGATCTGATGTCTCCCTGAGACCTCTTATTCAGTTGTTTCAGTGAAGGGGTCTTTGTTGAAATTTCAAATGCATGAATATCATACATATTTTTCCCTCTTTCCAGGTCAGTTAATTTTCTGCCTCTGAGATTCGGAATTCAATTAAACCAAAAGTGCAGGATCATTTTGAGAAGGTGGTCATCATGCTTCCTCACTCACACGCATCTCAAAAGGGGTTACGTGGACCAGATAGGGTGAGGCGGGGCACCGCTAAGGGGAAGGCTGCTTTCAGTGCTGTGTCTGAGAGTCACCTGCAAGTGGAAAAGGAGGGACCCTGGTCTTACCCAAAGGGGTCAGACCTCAGAGGAGCAAGGGAAGTTGTCCTCTAGCTGCCCTGGAGAGTAGAAAGTGAATTACATCAGGGGGAAAACCATACTCTTGGAGACCTCTGTTAGGTGTTCAACTCACGTTTATCCCTGGCAGATGTATCGTTTCAGGGAAGCATGCTTTGCCTCATTAAAAAGGAGATTGTTTTATAGGTGTCGAGGTCATGACATTCCATACATTGTGTAACACCAGTTGAAGAAATAAAGAATGTGAAGTTATTTGAGTGCTGCCGGCAAGACATACAGGAATTAAAGAAATAAAGCAGTGAACACCCAGGTGGCTCTCCATTCTTGCTGGAATAATTCTGATAACCTCCACTGTCTGGAGAACCAAAGCTCTGAGAAGTAGATTTTACCAGCTACTGACTTTCCACCCTGAGCATGGTACTTCCCTCTCTTACACTGAGTTTCCTGATTTGCATCCTGAGATATACCTAACTCCTATTTCATAGTTTCCTTGTGAAAATGAAATGAGAAAGAATATATATATCAAATATTTCATACAGTACCAGGTACAGATCAATCAATGTAGTTACTTTTATTATCACCAATTCTTACAACAATATTGCAAGATATTATTAAGTTCATTTTATAATTAGAAAACAGTTTCGCAAGTCGGAGTCTTGGGATTCAGATCTCGTTCTTCCAGGTGACCAAGCCCATGTTCCTTCTAGCCCAGAGCCTCTATGACTTTAGTGGTCAAGTAATTTCCTGTTGTCTTGTTAAGAGGTAGATTCTGACTCAGCAGGACTGAGGTGGTGAGGATGGAGGGAGCCTGAGTTTTCATATTGCTAATAAGCAACTAGAGGATGCCCATGTTGCTAGTCTGTGGAGTACACTTTGAGTAGTGATGTTCTGGAACTTTCTGCTATCGTATCAAGTATTCTGTCTTAAAGGGCAGATGGCCAGGGCAAAACTGAGAGAAGGGCGGATAAAACATTGACGTTGCTTTAAAAGAAGAAGAAAAAGAATAAGAAGGAGGGGAAAAAGAAGAAGAAACACAGTCATGTCTGAAAAGAAATCAGGCTCTGGAAAAGAAGAGGAGGCCCACATCTGTCACGCCTACATGTCCAGGACCACACATGTTCATCTAACAGCTTTCATTGCATCTGGTATTTTACATGTATGCCAGAAAACTATACTGAAATAAAAAATTCTGCCTTAGTCTTGAGAAAAGAAATTTTCCTATGTTGAAGTATAGGGAAGTCATTCTGGCTTATACATGTTTTAACTTGAACTTTATGCTAATCAGAACAGCCTGTCTTATGGCTTGTCAAACACGCATTGTACGTCTGCTTTAATCATTAAAGAAAAGAATGAATTTAAAAATCAAAATGGAGTCACTGCATTTCAAGCATCCGTAATGGAGCCGGATGGCTATTGTGGATGTGGTTTTAGACACATTCCTGCATCCCTGAGAACCCCGAGAACTTTTCTGAACTGTGTCAGACTTAAGGACACCACAAGCTGTTCTCAAAACAACATCGGCTAGCAGCTGCCAGCTGCAACCTCATAGTCTCAGGGTCTCCCCTTGTAACTGTGCAACCATTTCAGACCCCAATCCTTGCTTAACAAGCACGCTTACTTCTTGCCAACTCCAGTTATAACTATTGACAAATTACTTATATAATTTTGTGGGTTTTGCCTTGATAACCATCCCCCAGTTTTTAGTCTGGTGGAACACAATTCAAGTGCTTCTTGAATCTCTGTCTCCCGGGCTATAGTTCTCACTTTGGCTCAGATAAAACTCTTTTCTATTCCCATTATAGATTGTATATTGATTATTTCTGTTGACAGTCTCTACGTTGTAAAAGACTGAAAAAAAACAGTTTTCTCCTTTGTCCCCGTGTCTCCAACACCCCGATTTCCAGAAAAACAGCCCCATTGATGGGTTATAAAGTCACTGGTCCAGAGCATGACGTCAAGCTAGCACTTTAAGAACTAAATTATTCTCCAAGCGCTGCTCTCAGGCACAGGTTTTGCCATTGGACAAATGGGGGTTCACATCCAGGCTCTGCTAACACTCAGATTCCTCCATTTGGAAATAGAAATCATTTTCTTCATCAAATTTGCTGAAGATCACAATGAGTTACTATGTATAAAGCGTGTAGAGCAGATCCTGGCATGAAATAGGCTCTCAACACTTTGAGTCTCCTGTTAGCACTAACGTGAAGAGAGCAGTGGTCTTTGTACTGTCCTTGGTGATGAACACAATTCCTCACCTTTTATTAAGGGCTTACAATGTGCCAGGGTCTGGACCATGTGCTTCACGTGTATTCTCCCCTACTCCTGAGATGGGTTCTGTCATTCTTTTACCGATGCTGTTTTACAGATAAGGAAACTGAGGCACGGAGGGGTTCATTAATTTGCTCAAGTCACAGGGCTATCAGGCGGTGCAACTGATGTTTGAACAGGCGACCTGACTTCAGAGCCTGCCTCTTGTCTGCTGCGCTGGGCTATTGGCTGGCAGTGGTGGTTCCTGCTGCTGTTAGGAGTTAGAGGAAGCTCCCTTGGCTGGTAAAATTCTGGAAAAGCCAATTATTTTTAACCTGCTGGTAGAGGTGATCAGAGCAGTTCATAAAGAGGTGACGTTTATCAGTACAGTCACCCTGAGAACACGCAGAGGGACGGATCGGTGCCCTGGGACCAGCCCGTTAATGACTCTCCTTTGTGCAGTATGCTGATTTGCAACTCCGTCCCCACTGCTGTCAAAACTGATTAAGCCAAACACATGTTCAGTAATGCCTTTCAAAGACTCCTGTAATTGACTGTATGAGGAGAGTTATACATAAGCAACTGGATTAACAAATCTACCCACCCCTTTCAAACAAAGAGCCTTAGAAGAAAATGAGCTAATTCTGCATATGCTCTCCAGACAAGGAACAGTGTGTGAACCAAGATGTCTCTTCATCACAAGGAAAAGTGGCACTTCCCCTAGAGGTCACAGAACTGAGGAAGGGGAAGGGATCAGCGGGGTCCTGCAGCCAACTCCTTCTGTTCTCAGCTATCAGAATGAGGAGATGAACTGAAAATCAAATCACACTTCTGTCTCACTGTGGCCCCTGAACCAAGCACAGTCATAAACACATGCTATGTGATCACTAGGTGTTGAGATGAGCAGGTGAGAAGAGAAATGACAGCCGTCATTTAAGGAGCAGCAACCATGTGCTGGTCTTTGGTTGGGTTCTTTCCCATCATTTTTTTTATTTTTAAATCTCACAAATATCCTGCAAGATTATGGCTCAGTTTGTCAGAAGGCAACCAAGGTTCAGAGCATTGACTAAATGGACAAAGAATACAAACAAATGAAGGTCAACGTGTGCCTGGGACCAAGGGCACCATGTTCTTTCCACTCTGCTGCTTTCTCACTGGCCCTTAACTTCAGGATCCTGCCAGCAGCACTGGGTGGTGGGACTCCAAGATGAACCTCCAGCATCAGGGCAGGGGCTAGGCAGCTGGATATAGGACTGTAAGGAGGAGAGAAAATACAGGGCACAGAAGAATGCCATTCCTTCCAAAGATGTGTGTTTCAAATCTATTCAGGCCAAACAAGCCCGATCTTCATCCTCATGGATATGGCTTGTGAGCCATCAGAGACCCCAGAATATTGCACCCTGCCGGCTCCCCACAATGACATGTTCATATATTGTGTCTGCAAAGATTTGCTTGAAACACTTCCATCAGTGAGCTGGATTTTCTCTAGTTGTTGTCAGCAGCATTTCAAAGGTTTACCCAAGACAAAATGACTTTTACTTCACTTACATATTGCGGAAAGCTGTGATTCTCTACCTCCTAATTCCTTTACCAAGTCCCTAGAAACCAGCCTTTAAGCTACAGAATGAACCTTTCCATTTTTCTGTCTTACAGAGTGAGATCTGTCCTCAACATATCTTCAAAAGGTTAATCCCATGGCAATTGATATGTTTCAGCTGGCCAATGATATATCATATCTTGGAAAGAGAACAGGACAATCGATGTACAATAGCTTTTGAGAATCTGGGTGTTGAAAGGATAATCAACTGGCCCAGCTATCACATAAAGCTGTTACGTAGAATTAAAACTGGATTGTAGAATTTTAGAGAGAAAAAGGCCCTTAGAAGTGATCTAATCCAATCATCATATTTTTGCAGGCAAGGAAAAATTGAGACTTTATATCAGAGAGATCAGTCCATAAATCTCTGGTCTACCATATTCCTGTGTGACTTTGGACAAAACACTTACCCTACTTTTTTTTTTTTTTATAAATATGGATAGGATAACACTTTTTTTCTTTTTTTTTTGGCTGCGTTGTGTCGTCGTTTTTGCACGCAGGCTTTCTCTAGTTGCGTCGAGCGGGGACTACTCTTCATTGTTGTGCATGGGCTCCTCATTACGGTGGCTTCTCTTGTTGCACAGCACGGGCTCTAGGTGCATGGGCTTCAGTAGTTGTGGCATGCAGGCTCAGTAGTTGTGGCTCGTGGGCGCTAGAGCACAGGCTCAGTAGTTGTGGCACACAGGCTTAGTTGTTCCGCAGTTCATGGGATCTTCCTGGACCAGGGCTCAAACCCGTGTCCCCTGCATTGACAGGCGGATTCTTAACCACTGGGCCACCAGGGAAGTCCCCTTATCCTATTTATACACCATTCTCCTCAACTGGCTGATGGAGGTAAATACCATCACCCCAGGGGATTCAGTGAGCACTATGGGTCCCATTTCTGATGTGCCTACATCTGCATACCCAGCACCCAGCTCAGCGCCTGATACACAGTAGCGGTTAATACATACATGTGGGTGCGTGATAAACGTGAGAGCCTGGCCAGCACGTAGCACGTGCTGGGTTGTAAATGATTCTTCTGAGGTTTCAGAAGAAGTCATTGACTTCAGATCAGAATCTGAAGCTGATTCCTGCTCCAGTGCTCTGTGCCTGTTGAGCTAAGAATGGAGGAAAAAGTGCTCAGGAACAGGCCACAGCTACACAGCTGGAGGAGATTAGGCTTTCCTTTGCCTGGGTAACCTTAAACTATGACTTTTTCTCTCATTTATTCTGAAATGAGAGAAATACTCAAGTCTGACCTTTCCCTGCCACAGCTCCACCCATCCTGGGGGAAGTCCTGCTGGCAGAGCTGACCCCTCTGGCTAATTCAGCCCAGGTGCTCAACCCCAGGGGTCAAGGTCTACCTGTTCAGAATCAAAGCCCAACTTGTAAGCAAGAATGAGCTCCTCAAAGGTAAATAAGGAGGGGGACACTTACTGAGAATTCTACGAGGACAAGTCTATACTTTTCCAGTCACGTTTCAATCTTCCGGTGACAAATAGCGCTGTACACGTCATGCTCATGCTCGGTACCTGCAGAGCTCTGGCGCTGGCTTGACTTTCAAGGCCCGGCATGCTCTGGGTCTCAGCGGCTGCACTAAACCATCTCCCATGTCCTACCACGCATGAGACATGCCCAGAGGCTCCCCATCTCAGGGCCTGCGATCTATCAGCCCTCAGATTCCCGTAGTGGCCCCTTCCTCTGTGCTCCCACAAGACTAGGTTTGCTCCTGGACCTCTCATTGATCTCCATCTGTATTCAATTAGAATTCTCCCCATGTGCCTTGAGTCCCCCGACCCTTTCCCCAAATCACGGCCAACTGTAAGGTTTGTGGTCTGCACAGTGCCCTGATCAAGGGCAGAGGTTTATGCTGGATACATGCATCTCTCCACCATCCCTCAGCATGTCTTTTTTTTCTAAACTCACAAGCCCTAGTCCAGCCATAGTAAGATCTCTCTATGGACACCTTTCTTTAATTTTTTCCTTCACTCACCACTTTCCCTAATTAAATTGTCCTCAAGCAGAACCATAAAAACAAGATGGGGGTAGAGGTCCCTTCCCCTAATGCCACCACACACACAAACAAACACAAACACACACACAGACACATTAACCCTGGGTATGCTCTGAAATCTCAATCTTCCTAGCTAGCTGGTCTGAAGTTTGTGGGAAAACCACAAAATCCAGTAGTATACGGTTGAATCCAAACTTTGTCCCTCTGCATGGATTGGTAAAATAATAAATATATCATCAAAACAGAGATATTTTTGTGAATGAAAGGGGCACTATAATATTAATAGGATAATACGTATAAACTGTTGCCTTCCTAGAAAAGCAGAATGCAGTCACATGAACTAGTCTAGTATAGGGAATCTGAGGTAAATTTTCCAAGAATTTATAAGCAGAAATCGCTAAGAAAAATGGTGGGAAATGAGAGTGTAAGTGGACACACCAAACCCAAAGGCCCTGCTCCAGTGCAGGTGGGAGGTGTGGACTGCTCAGAACATCCTTAATTCCCATCTCATTAGAGCATCCCATGCTCACGTCTCAGGAACATGGTCTCCTGTTTGGCCAATGGCCTCCCCTTCAGGCTGA
This sequence comes from Tursiops truncatus, assembly GCF_011762595.2. NCBI lineage: Eukaryota > Metazoa > Chordata > Mammalia > Artiodactyla > Delphinidae > Tursiops > Tursiops truncatus. Next base: position 84,240,533 of record NC_047047.1, on the reverse strand, counting down.
CAACTGTGCCTTTTCACATCTGTCCCTGTTCTCTGAGTACTTCCTCACTTTCTGGAACAAAGCGTTTTGGAAAGATGGTAGGTACCTCATTTCTCTTGTTCTTACACACTGCTGAAGTGGAGTTGAATGCAGGCTAACTAGATTTTTTTAGAATTTATCCATGAGAAGGATTTCAATCCTAGAAGCATTGTGTGCCTAGGACCTTAGAGTTTGTCTGATCCAAACTTTCATTTGCAGGTGGGAACCTGGGGCTCAAAACCAGAAATCTTTCGTCCAAGCCCAGCAGTCCAAAAAGAACCCATTTTATAAAAACCCATCAGAATGGGCCAGAACAGTGCTTCAGAGAGACTCCAGTGTAAGTGAAAATAGTATTAAGTCCAAGCATGTTCTTCAGCGGAGTATGCAGCATTTGGTTCCTGTGTCTGACCACGATAGCCCAATAAACCATTTTTATTACAACATGCATAGCAGATTTGCCAGCCAACCCCACTTTTACAGATGGCCATTAATTTTTTCTCCTAACGTAATGCATTCCACTCACAAAAAAATCCTTACTCACCATAAATTGTGAGTGTAAAGAGACAGCATTGCAGTTAAAAGCTGAGAAATAAATGCCCCTCATTATTCCCTCATTTATGATTTCATGCAGGATTTGAATATATCTTAAGGAATATCTTTGAAAAACCCATTAGTTCCATTACAAGGCTTCAAAACCTCTTGGGGTACTTTACCTACACAATTCAAAAGAGGTTCTAGAAAGAAGTGACCCATGCAATGGAATTTGAGGGATTGAAAGACCCAATCACTGACTTCATTTGTCATTACACAAGGAGTTGACAGCCATCAAGAAAGAAAAATATGAGGGATATCTCCCATACTTGGAATTTTCATATTGAAAATTGCTACATTTTAGGGAATTTTTCAGGAAACTATTCAAAGGAGAAGAGGTTCTATGTGGGAGGAAATGATCAAAACATAGAAGAGTACCTTCTGAACTGATTTTGGTATCAACAGATATTACTCACAGAAAAATAAATTTATTGGTCAAATGACGTATTCGACTTTGCATATTTTCATCTTCCCCTTCCTCTTCTGCTTTGCCTCCTCTTCCTCCTCCCTTCCTCCTCCTCCTCCTCCTCCTCCTTCTCCTTCTTCTTCTTCTTCTTTTCTTCTTCCTCTTCCTCTTCGTCTTCCTCTTCTTCTTCTTCTTCTTTCTCCTCCTCCTCCTTCTCGGCCTCCTCCTCATCCCCCTCCCCTCCTTCTTCTTCATCCTCCTCCTCTTCCTCCTCCTTCTTCTTCCCCCTGACCCTCCTCTTCCACCTCCTCCTCCTCCTCCTCCGCCTCCTCCTGCTCCTCCTCCTCCACCTCCACCTTCTTTTTCTTCCTCTTCTTCCTCCTCCACCACCTCCTCCTCCTCCTCCTCCACCTCCTCCTCCACCTCCTCCTCCTTCTTCTTGTTCTTCCTCCTCCTCCTCCTCCTCCTCAGCCTCCTCCTCATCCTCATCCTCTTCTGCCTCATCCTCGGTCTCCTTCTCCTCTTCTTCCTTATTCTTCTTCCTCCTCCTCCTCTGCTTTCTCCTTCTTCTTCTTCCTCCTCCTCCTCCTCCTCCGCCTCCTCCTCCTCCTCCTACTCCTCCTCCTCATCGGCCTCTTTCTCTTCCTCCTCCATCTTCTTCTTCTTTCTCTTCCAACTGCACCTCCACGTCCTCTTCCTCCTCCTCCTCCTCTTCCTTCATCTTCTTTCTCCTCCTTGGCCTCCTTCTCCTCCTCCTACTTCTTCTTCTTCCTCTTCCTCCTCCTCCTCCGCCTCCTCCTTTTTCTTCCTCTTCCTCCTCCTCCTCCACCTCCTCCTCCTCCTCCGCCTTCTCCTCCGCCTCCTCCTTTTTCTTCCTCTTCCTCCTCCTCCACCTCCTTCTCCTCTGCCTCCACCTCCTCCACTGCCTCCTCCTTCTTTTTCTTCCTCTTCTTCCTCCTCCACCTCCTCCTCCTCCTTCGCCTCCTCCACCGCCTCCTCCTTCTTTTTCTTCCTCTTCTTCCTCCTCCACCACCTCCTCCTCCTCCTCCTACTCTGCCTCCTCCTCCTCATCATCCTCTTCTGCCTCCTCCACGGCCTCCTTCTCCTCCTACTACTTCTTCTTCTTCCTCTTCCTCCTCCTCCTCCTCCTCCACCTCCTCCTCCTCCTCCTCCGCCTCCTCCTCCTCCTCCTCCTTCTTCTTGTTCTTCCTCCTCCTCCTCCTCCTTCTTCTTGTTCTTCCTCCTCTTCCTCCTTTTCCTCCTCCTCCTTCTCATCAATAAATGCTGGAGAGGGTGTGGAGAAAAGGGAATCCTCTTGCACTGTTGGTGAGAATGTAAATTGATACAGCCACTATGGAGAACAGTATGGAGGTTCCTTAAACTAAAAATAGGACTACCATATGACCCAGCAATCCCACTACTGGGTATATACCTTGAGAAAACCATAATTCAAAAATAATCATGTACCAAAATGTTCATTGCAGCTCTATTTACAATAGCCAGGATGCGGAAGGAAACTAAGTGTCCATCAACAGATGAATGGGTAAAGAAGATGTGGCACATATATCCATTGGAATATTACTCAGCCGTAAAAGGAAACGAAATTCAGTTATTTGTAGTCAGGTCGATGGACCTAGAGTCTGTCATACAGAGTGAAGTAAGTCAGAAAGAGAAAAACCAATACTGTATGCTGATACATATATATGGAATCTAAAATAAATAAATAAATAAAAAGGTCATGGAGAACATAAGGGCAACACAGGAATAAAGACACACACCTACTAGAGAATGGACTTGAGGATACGGGGAGGGGGAAGGGTAAGCTGGGACAAAGTGAGAGAGTAGCATGGACATATATACACTACCAAATGTAAAACAGATAGCTAGTGGGAAGCAGCTGCATAGTACAGGGAGTTCAGCTCGGTGCTTTGTGACCACCTGAGGGGTGGGATAGGGAGGGTGGGAGGGAAGGAGATGCAAGAGGGAGGAGATGTGGAGACATATGTGTACATATAACTGATTCATTTTGTTATGAAGCAGACACTGACACACCATTTTAAAGCAATTATACTCCAATGAAGATGTTAAAAAAAAAGAGAGTACACGTTGTAAGATTCCATTCATAGAAAATTTTAGAAAATACAAACTAATGTATAGTGACAGAAAGCAAGCAGCTCCGAGGTTGCCTGAAGAAGGAGGGGCAGAGGGAACAGATTACAAAGGGTCACAGGGACACTTTTGGGGTGAAAGATATGTTAACTCTCTTAAATGTAGTGATGATGTCATGGGTATATGCTTATGTCAAAACTTATCAAAGTGTACACTTCAAGTAGGTGAGTCTACATGTCAATAATAGCTCAATTAAAAAATAAATTTTAAGAAATAAATCAGAACAATGAATAGAAGAGAGAAAAAGAAAAAAACATAGTAGGAAAACTCAAATGCTTTCCCATGCCTCTAGTCTATTCATTCAGCGTTTTCCCTCCCTCCTCCTCACTCGAATCTCTGTCTATTGTTACACTTGTTCCCCAGATTGCCAACCTTGACCGAGCCTGGCTGCAGAAACGTGAGCCTGGTACTGGAGAATGGGGATCCCATTTCAGAGATAGGCAGCTCATTTCTCCACAGTGAGATTTCATTAGGATAGGGATGAGGCTGACTGCAAGCAATGTGCTCGCATGGAACGGGCTCTCAATACCCCTCAGTTGGTGATTATAGAAACCTATTGAGGGGTAAGCTTCCGATCACGTGAATATAGATTGGAAGAACAAGGTACAGCAAAATCTGAGTTCTGTCGAAACTGGCATGTAAAACCTCACAGTGCAAACCTTACTGAGGAGTCTTATTTTCAGCAATATTTTCTTAGAGTGCCTTAAACCAAGTCAGACTTGTAATACTATACCAAACATTGTTTTCTAAGGAGTTAATTCCTGCCAGTGTTGGATGAAACAAAACTATAAAGAAGAAAACTTGATGAGCCCAGAGTGGATACATATTTACTCCCACTAAAACCCTAGTGAGGTGACAGAATCTGGTTTTCATTTAAACTAAAATCCTACAAAATAACAATAGTAACGGATCTAAGCACTGTGTATGATGTTTAATAATGCTCTGAGAATCTGTCCCCCAAATACTGGCAAGAACTATATACTCTTTTGAGGGAGCTGAAAATCCATTCAACTTTCTCTGCTATTAAATTATTGCTTAATAAGGAGTGCAGCTATTATAGACCCTGCATCTCTATCGTTTCAACACCCTGGAAACCGCAGTCAAGGAAAATCTCACAGTATGATTCTAGAGTGACAGCAACAACTAAGAGGAACAGTAATGTCCCCAGGTTCAGTGCCAAAATCCCATGGCCAGGAAGGATGAAGTTGGACTCACAATATGTACAATTAATCTCTCTTGGCCCAAATGCTCCAGTTTCTCCTCAACTGTGTGTATGGTGGTAAAAGGAAAAGAGGTGGTTAAGACTCTCTTCCACAGCATATTGCTCCAGATATTGACTTTTAAGAGAAAAATCATTATTCTATGTATTCCATATGTTACACATTTCATCATCCTATGATTACAAAATACTACAGCAGCCCTTTCTTCATCCTGAAATTATTATAACTTGAGTCTCAACTGGCCTGGTCAACTGGTGACAATTTGCAGGGAAATGCAAAATATCCCTGCATATTCACTAGAATGACTAAATAAAATTAATAATTAAAAAGTTTAAAAAGAAAAAAATGTAAAATGCCAACAACACCAAGTGTTTGCAAAGATATAGAGCAACTTGAATTCTCATACACTGCTAGTGGGATTTCAAAATAGTAAAATGACTTTGGAAAATAGTTTGACAGTTTCATATAACATTTCATAGATATTTACCATATGACTTAACAATCCCCCAGAATAAAAACATGTACACATAGGACTTGTATAGGAATAATCATACCAGCTTTATTCATAATCACAAACAATTGGAAACAACCCAAACATTCATCAACAGTCGAACTTGCTGTATAATCATACAATAGAATACTGCTCAGCCATAGAAAGAAGTAAATTACTTATGCCCACAACAACATGGATAACTATCAAAAATATTATACTGAGGGGGCTTCCCTGGTGGCGCAGATGGTTGAGAGTCTGCCTGCCGATGCAGGGGACACGGGTTCGTGCCCCGGTCCGGGAAGATCCCACATGCCACAGAGTGGCTGGGCCTGTGAGCCATGGCCGCTGAGCCTGCACGTCCAGAGCCTGTGCTCCACAACGGGAGAGGCCACAACAGTGAGAGGCCCACGTACCGCAAAAAATTAAAAAATAAATATTATACTGAGTGAGAGAAAAAAGATATAAAGTAGTTCATTCTGTATGACTTCACTTATGTGAAATTCTAAGAAAACCAGAGCTAATGTATAGACAAAAAGCATATCAGTGATTGCCAGAGTCAAGGGAGGGAGGAGCTTGACTGCAAAGGGAATAACATAACTTTTGGGTGATGGGATTGCTGAGTGTGGTAGTAGTTATGGCTCTTCCTAGAGCCCATGAGGTCCCTTTTGCACTGCTTCTTGGTTCTATCCAACAACTGGACAAAAATGACCCCCTGCTCTTAGGAATGCCCTCATGTGTCACTGTGGCTTAGAGTCCTGCCTAACTATCCAGCAGTCCAAACGACAGAGGACATTTCTCCACTCATCCCACATCCCCTCTCCTGCTCTCATCCTCTCCTCTGTGCAAGAGTAGCTTCAAGATTAATATCCACCCTTGATCAGACAGAAGAGGAAAGATCATCCATTCTGTTCAAGAGAAAATGAACCTGCATGGTATTTGCTCTCCACACTGAATCAGACCACCTTAATAGTTTATGTCCCAAAGACTAGGCTATTCAGTCTTAACAGATTCCATAGTGTGGTCCACCGGTCATGTTTCTCCAGCATAGTATGAAGTAAAGGACATCCACATCCATCCAGTAAACAAATATGTGTTCCTTATATAACATCCACACATGAAATGTGTGCACAGGAGGGTACATACATACACTCAAACACAATCTTCCCCCCAAGCAATAATATTCTCACATAGCAAAAGTTAACAAAACACAGGATAAAAGGAAGTAAAGTGCAAGGATAAAGAGATAGAAAAGACCCACAGAGCCATGGGTGAGAAAATACATTAAAAGTTAAAGCTGAGAAATTTAAGTGATCCTTTGGCATCAATGTGATCATGAACACAAATTCAGGTTACCTGAATGATCTAGGACATAAAGACGTACAGGAAGATGGATATAGATACACACACATATACATATTAATAGATGATAGATTATGATGATGTTGATGATGGTAGAAAGATAGATATAGATACAGATAGATACAATTTCAATATAGAATTTTAACTATTGTAAAGACTTCCTGACTCCCCACAAAATATGTCTACTGACTCTCCAGGGTAAATTCCAGTTTAAGTAACACTATTACAAGGACTCTTTTTAAGCATGAGAAAAGAAGATCTCTGTCTCAGTAACATTAAAATGAAGCCATCAGGCATTTCAAACACAGAGGGTAATATAAATTACACACTAGCCTCTTCATGACAAAGCTGAAAGAGTCTCCGTTGAAAAGCTGGACATCATGAAGAATTTTAGAAAAAGCCAGAACTAAGCAGTATCTCAGATAGAACATCAGAATTTTCCTTTCCTTTGTGGCAAAGGAACCAGGAGTTGGAAGAAAACTGACATTTGTGGCTCACCTACTAAATGCCAGGCATTTTGTATGTACATCACATATATTACCATATGAAATTTAATTTAGCAACCAAGAGGGGTAATTTGAAATTATCTTACACCATTATGGAAGATACAGATGGGACTTAAAAATCTTGTGTGAAGATGTAAACCAGTTAACTCTCATAGTTCCTATATTTCCAGAAAAAGATTTATTTTTGTGTGTTATATTTTTTACTAATGTCTGTGTGGCCCACTAGCCTATAAGCTCTATCAAGAATACTGGTCAGATCTGGATTTTACTCACGACTGGATCCCCAGTTCCTAGCACATGGACTATCATGTAGTAAAGATTCAATAAATCATTTGTAAATAACTGAACAAATTGCTGATTTTCCCCATATTGCTTGTATTTATGGGACACATTGATTTTCTCAATTTAAGGAAACAATCCTTAAACTCTTCTCTGTGGAAACAGGAGACAGAATATTAATGACAACACCTGAAAACTTAACTATGGAGTTATGAACAGGACCTAAAAATAGATTCCTCTGATAACAGCTTCACCCGACAAATGTTAGGCTCTGTAAAGCTTCCCTCTTGTAGACACAGGGCAAAGCCACACATTCACAGTTGTCAAGTAACACTCTTAGCTAAAACTTAAGCAGAACAAAACCTGACAGTGAGCCATGGTTGAATCTTAGTCCCGGCTACATAGTATCTCCTAGGAAAGTGAGTGTTTTCCAGATTAACTTAAATGCCAAAGCTGGAGCTGTGAACATAATTATGGCTGACATTTTTGTTCACCCGCTTGACAGATAGTTAGCAAGAACTAATTGTCTTATGCAGAAAATGTTTCAATTTTTAGAAGAGATGAAGGGAAACGGCTTATAGTACTGAAAGACAAAAATAGTACCATTCCTTGTTCCACTCCTGCTAACCTGTGGAGGTTGGAAAGAGGTTGGGGACTCTTTTCCTCCACCCACTGTCCCACAGGACAGAGACTCTACCCCATGTGCAAAAAGCTGCACTCCAATAGCCACTGTTCCAGCTCCTTTTAGGGTAGAGGCCCCACAGCAGGAGAGGTGAGCCAAAAAGATCACAGATGATCGCCTCCACACAGAGACCAGCTCAGAGAGCTGGGATGTCATCCCGGGAGAAGCAGGCCACTGTCCCAGCCCCTAGCTCTGAAGAAGTGGCTCAGACACTTTGCTGAAGGGGAGAGAGAGACAGGCCAACGTAATAGGAAGATCAGAAGTTCTCCCCAAAGAAATTGCTGTTATTCAGGACAGAATGTAGTGAGATTCAAGCCTAAAGACTTTCTCAAAATCAGAGGAGATTCTGGTGGTAAGCAATTAAGAAGCCAGTCACCCCATGACAGCAAGGAGCTAAACAGTAGTCCAGCTAGTTTACCAGAAAGAACCAGCCAAGGAAAGAGCCGGGAAGATATGTCAGAACAAGTCCCAGGGACTGGCCTCAAAAAGAGCCCTGGAGGGCTTCCCTGGTGGCGCAGTGGTTGGGAGTCCGTCTGTCGATGCAGGGGGCGCGGGTTCGTGCCCTGGTCCGGGAGGATCCCACATGCCGCGGAGCGGCTGGGCCCATGGGCCATGGCCGCTGAGCCTGCGAGTCCGGAGCCTGTGCTCCGCAGCGGGAGAGGCCGCAGCAGTGAGAGGCCCGCGTACCGCAAAAAAAAAAAAAAAAAAAAAAAAAAAAAAAAAAGCTCTTAAAGGGGCCCAGGTTTAATCATATTAGTCTGCAGAGCAATTTATGCCCTAGGATTGTTGAAAGCAGTAAGCAGTCAGGATTAGCGGGGGCCTAAGAGCTGAGTGTGGTACCAAAAGTGGCAGACAGCTTAGCAGAGAGACCAGGGAAAGAGACAGATACAGGGAGCCCTCCAAAACGTCCATCATCTCTGGGTCCTGTCCACATGTCCAAGGCTGAGCCCACAGTGAGTGAGTACAGACACTTCACACTGAGCAGGAAATAGACTTCACGGAAATAGTCTATTCAGGTCACAAGACAAATACATAAGCAAATGACAGCAAGCCCTGAGGGGGTGGGGGGGTGGGAATCAATATTCATGTTGTTAAAATATATTATCTAAGATGTCCACTTTTTAATATTAAAAGAAAATGAGGCGTGCAAAGAACAGGAAAGCATGATTTATACCATCCCTTAGAAGCCATGCAGTCGGATCATCCAGTTGACACCGAAATTATCTTTAACTATAGAAGATCTAGGAGCAGAGAGAAAGCTGTAATCCTCAGATATTCACAGGACCTTGGGATGTTCTAGACACTGTCACATGCATGCTGTGACTCTGTACTTCTTGTTTAATCTACTTTCTTTCTTTTTGTATGAATACAGAGTATGGGCATATGTGTGTGTGTGTGTGTGTGTGTGTGTGTGTGTGTGTGTGTGTGAAACAATTTATCATGTTAGAGACACCTATTTGTCACTCTTTACCTTCTTCCTTATAATAAATACACATATTAGATATTTTTAAACTTGTGCCCAAAAGCTGCGTCCTGAATTTAACATGATTTGATTTTTGAAAGCCATTATTACTGCTTTTATCCTGAAGTTGTGCTTCATCCATTGTAGTCACTCAGTGTCCAACACTCACTAACCTATTACGTGTGCCGTATTGTTCCAACAGAAAATTGAGATTTACTGTTTGACAAGCGTGAATTAGGTTAGGAGGATTATAGAGGATTGGAAATGAAGATTATTCTAAACTCTGAAACATAGATTCACCAGAGGTATTAAAATAATAATAAATTTATCTTTGGTAGGCATTCCTTATTAATCACCTTCATCTACATAATTACTTGATAATATATCATGCCCATTTGCATTTGAGGGCATCAGGCCTCAGTGTGTTACATTACCTCCCCAAGCTATACATCTTATTGTGCTTAAGGATGCTATTCATTTTATCCATTTTTAAATCCCTTGCTCTTTTCAACTTGCCAATCTCATAGCAAACCTTTGCTTAGAATACCATTTCTGGCTTCTTCATGATTACTGAACCATTTCCTTAAAAAGCTTGGTATTGTCTCTACAGCCTTTGTAGGACAACGGTGCTGCCAGCCTCTGATAAGCCTCTCTGCTCAGTTCTCAGTCATCCTCTAGATGCCATATTTGTGTGACCCACATCTTCATTTCCATTCCTGATCTGCCTCTAATCTACAATTCCAACAGATTGTAAATCCCAACTATTGTCTTGCTACTGGCGCATCTAGCCCCTCCATGGAGCTCAATGAATTATGATAACGGCTAACATACGACAGAACAACTTAAAAAAAGGATTACGTTTAAATATTTACCATATAATGCCAACATCCTGAGTATATCAAATACCTCTTAGACATAAGAAAATGTGTTTGGCTATATCACTGAACACAGTATTTTAAAAATCTAACAGCTGGGATGAATATGTTTAACATCAGTATTACAATGAAAGGGTGATTACATCACATCAGTGAGAGACTGAGAGACCAAAAACAAAAAACTAGTAATTCCGTAGTAGAATTACGACGGAATATTTTTTTTAATGGAAAGGACCTTGGGCATCATCTGGTTATTTTTTCTAATGAAGTATAGTTGATTTACAGTTAGTGTTAGTTTCTGGTGTACAGCAAAGAGATTTATTCATATATATATATATATATATATATATATATATACACACACACACACACACACACACACATTTTCCGATTATTTTCCATTATAAGTTATTATACAATACTGAATATAGTCTCCTATGTTTACAGGAATCCGAGCCCGCCCTGGGAAGGCTGCTCAGAATGAAGTCCATGCTTTAATTCCACCCTATCGCCAAGCCACGTGGACCCCTAACTGGGAGCTGCAGGATTATGACTATTTAATCCTCCTCTGTGCATTTCCCCTTGCTTTTTTTCCTGCTTCCAAACCCCAACTCTGCCTCATGTTTCTATCGGCCAAGAGAGAGCCTTGGACCAGCCCACCAGCAAGCACAGTCCTCCTGGGGTACAGACCACAATCTGCCCATCACCCGGGTCGGTTGGGCTGAGACATATGAGCACAGCCTGGTGTTTTCAGCTGCTTCCTGAGCAGAAGGGCAGGAGGCAGGGCCTCCAAGCACAGGACTGGGAAAGTGGTGGCCCTGCTCGGGGTTCCTTGTCTTGCACACCTTCGTGCCTGGGAGTTACTCCGCTAAGGAGAGTTTTCTCTACATTTAGCAAAATCAGGGCGAGTGCCTAGGAAAGTTACACACATTGGTCCCTCAGGTAACAGCCCTACCCTTGGCCAGGGAGACCACTTATCCAAGCAAAATTAGTGGATTTTTGACTGAATATGACTTAATCTGTATGGCATAAAGAAAGGATATCTCAGCTATTAGCACATGGGCAGATTGTTCAGATGGTTAAATATTGCAGTGTTTTAGAACTGGAAAAATCCTACTACCTCACATGAAGGTAAGAAAACCAATGTTGAAAGAAGTCAAATGAGACACAGGGCAAGACCCAGTCTGCACATTGACTGGCGGCAGAATATGTTAGAACCAGAACTCCTGGTGCAGGTTCGTTTGCGTCTATAGGATGTGAAGTCTGTCCAGCTGGCCAGTTATTTTAAGCCATTGGCTTTTAAGTCTGGAGGTTGCGTGCAGTGGGTTGGAGAGGGGAGCCTGACCTGGAGATGGAGGAAAAGTTCAAAGCCGTCTTCGTTTCTGTCAGCAGCTCTCTCTCCCTCCTCACCAAGTGATCTCGGGAGGTGAAATGAAAGTCATGTCAGTTTATACCCAGGAGAACCTGGAAACAATAAAGGCTTAAATTTAGACAAGAAAAATGAAAACGAATGATCATCAAAAGAGGCACTCTTATGGTCAATTAAAAAAAAAAATCCTACTGAGAGACTAAAGCGAGATTTGGGGATTTTCTTTTCATAGGATTGTCATGGTGTGAGGAATTTGAGAGATGTTTGTATCCAAGCTTTTCTTGGGAGATGAGGTCACTTTCTCACAAGTACTTTTAAATAAACACACACACGCAGCTACACATATATGTACGTACATGTAGTTTATTTTAAAACCATAGTATTTCTTATTTTTCTGAATTTTGCCCTAGTTTCTGCTAAAGGCCACTATGCATTCACATTTAAATATGGCTTCAGCTTCAGTTTAGCATAACATGTACCCCAATTTATTGGGTATAAAGTGGTTAACAGAAATGCCATGAATGCATATTCAAGGAGACCCTTTAGCTGCATTAAGAAGAAAGTACCAGCTTTCCTGCTAACCTAGAAATGTAATTTTTAGTTCATTCCTCAATCAGGAGGTAACTTTTCAAAGCCCAACCTGAAAGCATGAAATGTAACCTTCCTAAAGGTGAGAAGAGACCCAAATCACAGATGAGGAACAAGAATTCTTGTGGAAGTAGACTTAGCAGTTGTGAAGCTGCAGGAAGATAAAGAAGCTTCTCTTAGGATAATAAATACCTACAGGCTGGCATTTTGTAAGAAATGTCACTTATATAAAATGTGGAGGTTGTTGGATATCAATGTTATGTTGAAACACATTCCTACGTAATTATTTTAACTAAAGGCACCTGGTAAGGGCAAACTTGAGGCAGTTTTTTGTGTTGTCTCTTTTTTTTAATTTTAAGATAAAATAAACTTTCAGGTAATTGCTTCCTACCATTTTGCTGTTTTGTTTTGGTTTTCCCTTATACCAGCAGAAACAAAAGACATCCATCATGAAGCAGAACTTTTTTGAAGTGGGACAACCATGTGTGCCCTCCCTCAACCTTAAGGCAAGTAGACTGATTCCCTCTTCCTCTAAATTCTAGCATTCTGACTCCACAGGAAAGTACAATAGTCCAACAGATCTACCAATACTCTCTTGTTATAAAATGCTAGAGAGTTTCTGGAGACGGAGTTTAAAAATTGCACAGGAGGCAAAGAACTTTCTAAAACAAAGAGGCTTGAGATCCTAACCCTTTTCTGTAAGGTTAGAGATTGTTAGACTATTTCTGATGGACTGAAGTAGCTTCAAATAAATTGAGCAGTCCATGAGGGACACCAGGGGCTAAGCCATTGGTGAGTCTCTGCAGGCTTCCTAGAGTCACCACCAAGGGTGGGGCAGCCCATTGCGGACGCAGCACAGGAACGATGGCAGAACCACATGCAGCCCTCCTCCCACCACTACCCAGGGTCCTGAAGCTGAGGACACGTGGCTTGGGGGGCATGGATATCTCAAGTATGTTCAAAGAGCAGCCTAACAGTGGCTCAGACTGACTTTGGTAAAAGGAACATTCTCCTCCCCCAAGGAAATACCACAAGAGTGATGCACATCAGACACCGTAACCCATCCTGCCGCGGGCACAGAACCTTGAGGCTTCCTGCTCACCTGATTCAAGGTGGTGTCTGCCTGAGCTTCTGCAGTCCTTCCGCAAGGACCACCCAAGTGCTCAGCTCAACTGAGTGTAGCAGCCACATCATAGAGAACAGCCTGGACCCTCCTGCAGGATGATCGGATTTCAGAATCCTCAGCAGTCCTTTGGGTTTATATTTTTCTCTTTGAGATGTTGGTACCTACCCCTGAATTGCTGGATTGAATCAGAACTTGTCCTTTTCACAGGAAGAAGAGAACTCTGGAAAAAAGAAAAAAATAGTCTCTCCATTTGCAGATGGCAGACTGGTCATAATCTGGAGGTTAAGAGAGTTCCCTGAGTTTATACACCAAACCAATGAACTGGATTATACGGCAGCTACATGAAGCTTATCATTCTGGAAGGTGAGTTTAGCCTTTCTTAGCTAATTTTTTGTTTGTGTTCCTAAATGTCCGATTTAGAGATTCCACTATTCCCACAATTTGAGGCATACGCCTGGATTGTGTGGCTCCTGTGTTATTACCTTAATTCAGATTCTGAATTAAATAGTTTTATCCATCTGAGCTGCCTCCCTTACAGGATGTGAATTCACAGACTTCTTTCTTCCTCAGCATACTTCATACTACACTCACATTAGAAACACTCCACAAAAACAGTACCAAGGCTTCAAGGGAATGCTAACAGAACAAAAATAAAGAGAGACCAAAAAAAAAAAAAGAATGCTGTGAAAATCCTGCTTGCTAAATAGAGGACTAAATGAAAGTGTTTTTCTGAAGTCTGCGTTTTAAACATAAACAGATCTGCAAAATTCCCCTCTGAGATCCTTTCACTGTATTAACACATTCTCAAAGCTTAAAGTTTACTCTTTGAAAAATTAGCCCAAAGAATAGTGCATTGTGCTTCAAAAGAATACTTTAAGATGATCTCCCCCTGGGTGTGAAATTTTATTCTTAAGAGACTGAAGTAAAAGATAGTGAAGTTAAGATGGCAGTAAGCGCCCCCAAAACAATGTTGAATTCAGTTATTACTTTTCTCAAAGAGTTTACATTCATACTCGAGATCAATTTAAAATGGAGAATAACGATTCTAAACTAAATAAGGTTTGAGGTTTGAAAAGTAGCATTATAAGTTTAATTTATTTTTATTTTTTGTCACTTTGAATTTTATACATCTTCCTACAAATGAGTTTAGGATGATTTGCACCATTTGACTAAAACACGCATGCTCTAATGTAAAGCAGCCCTCTTCCTGCTTCTCCACACCCTAAATTCACAGGCTCTTTTGACAGAGTTTGAAGCTTAATTCAAATAGATGTGCCTGCATAGAGCATCTACCTTGTACCAGGGACTGTGAGAGTAGAAAGGTAATGAAAACTTCATTCCCAAAATCAAGTTGCTCATAAATTTGTGGGTGAGGCATAATATACATAAAAATAAGACATGATGAAATAGACAAAATATAGGCAGTGTTTGCTGGAAAAAGGAGCAGAGAGAAATTCATTGGGGCAGGACTGGGAGGGATGGGGGTGGTATGATCAGGGAATAACTGAAAATAACCAGAGTCAGCCTTAGGAAACTATCCTCAAAAATCAGTTTTAATTCTCCTGTGCGTGCAGATGGAAGGTGGTGAGCAGTGTATAAAGGGGGAAGCCACTGGCCTGTGTGTGGAAATTGAAGCATGGAGGGAAGAGCCAGGTGCAAGGAGACCCAGGAAGGAAGAAATGATAACCTCTGGATTCTCAGCTTTCAAATCCCAGCAACTCATTTGATTCTCACAACAGAACCAACTACGAAGACGCTGAGACTATAAAGGAATGAAACATCTCACTGGACTAGCGCCCATGTTTCATAGGTAATAGGCTGGAACTTAAAGCCGTGTCTTCTCCTTATTCTGTGCTGCAGGGAGAGAGAGAGAAAGAGAGAGAGGAGGGAGAAGTAAAGTAGGAGGCTTTCCAGATAACAAATAACTAATGCCATTTGCTTTCATTGTTCTGAATGTTCTCCTAATTGAGAATTACATGAGGTTCTTTGCAAACTATGCCCATTTAGTGGATTGGTTGATTAATTAATTTGCTGAGGAGATTAGCTCCTCCCTCAGCAAGATGGCGGCAAGATTGATCTGCCCTCTGGAAGCCAGAATGGTCCCTTCACTGGGGCAGAGATATTTGGACACCCACAGAGAGAGGAGTGTTGGGTGGGATGATTTTCCTGCACCCAACTCTCACTTCCCCTTTTCAGGCTATACATCAAGTGGGTTTTGGCATCTTTTTAACTCTGGGATTTTGACACTGCCACAGATATATTCGTAGTTTGTGTATTTTAATTGTATTTCCTTTATAACGTATGACAAAATAGCATACCCACAGGTTGTAGCAGGTGAGTTGCAAGTTGTATTATTTTAACATATACTGAAAGTGAAAGAGATGATGATTTTGTTTCATTCATTACCTTTTGTAAATGCTTATAAACTTCCAGAGTGAAGAGGTCTGAATCACCATCACCTGCAGGGTTTCGTTAAAAATTTTCTCTTTCCCTCCTGCCACCCTCTACTGTTGAGGAGGATTCCCATTAGATTTTTAAGGCTCCCAGATGACTTTGATGGTCAGTGAAACATTGGAAATACCGAATTAGAGTACCCTAACCATAGAAGCACACATATTTAAGTGTGTTCACAATAATTACTTTAAGGATAATTAACGCTTTCATAATCAATAAATAAAGGATGAAACTGGTTATATGTTACTCTGAAGTGTATATGTGCTAAGGCAAAATGGGGTGTGTGAGGCATGAACCACCCTCGGTAAACCTGAACAGCAGAAGTACAGATCCTGGAGAGCATAGCATAGATCCTTGCTTCTCCCAGAGTGGACCTCAGACCAGCAGCTCTGGCATCTGCTGGGAGCTTGTTAAAGTGCAGATGTATCTAGTGAGACAAATAAGAATCTGTATAGTAACAAATTACCAGGTTATTCCCACGAGGAAATTTTAAGAAGTCTTAGGTTCTTCACCTTGACTGCCTGTTAGAAGCAACTGAGACAATCTTTAACATGACAATTCCAGGTTCCTACCCCAGAGAAATGATACCAGGTTCTAGGGGTGGAGTCTGGGCATTTTTGGGGTTTTTTTGTTGTTGTTGTTCTGTTCTGTTTTGTTTTGTTTGTTTGTTTAATTTTTATTGGAGTATAGCTGACTTACAATGCTGTGTCAGTTTCTGCTGTACAGCAAAATGAATCAGTTATACATATACATATGTCCACTCTTTTTTAGATTCCTTTCCCATATAAGTCATTACAGAGTATTGAGTAGAGTTCCCTGTGCTATACAGTAGGTCCTTATTAGTTATCTATTTTATATAGAGTAGTGTGTATATGTCAATCCTAATCTCCCAATTTATCCCTCCCCCCCTTACCCCCTGGTAACTATAAGTTTCTTTTCTACATCTGTGAGTCTATTTCTGTTTTGTAAGTAAGTTCATTTGTACCCTTTTTTTTAAGATTCCACATATAAGTGATATCCTATATTTGTCTTTACCTTTCTGACTTAGTTCACTCAGTATGACAATCTCTAGGTCCATCCATGTTGCTGCAAAAGGTGTTATTTCATTCTTTTTTAAGGCTGAGTAATATTCCATTGTATATATGTACCACATCTTTATCCATTCCTCTGTTGATGGACATTTAGGTTGCTTCCATGTTCTGGCTATTGTAAATAGTGCTGCAGTGAACTGAGCATTGGTGTTTTGAAACCAATGCCCAATTCTGCCTTGTCACAATACTATTTATATGAAAGAGAGAAGGCTTTTCTCCCACTCAGTATTGGCAAGCCTACGAGTACCTCCTTCCATGAAGGTAACAATGGCGCTAGGAGTGCCGCCCTGTTACAGTACCCACACTTGGAGACCAGCATCCCATTAGCCCCATTCACTGGCTGGGGACAGCCTTAGGGCTCTGACATGCTGTGTGTACACAATCCAGCTCCTTCATTTCCTCTGGTACCCATGAGATCAGACTGAAGCTTTGCTAATGATGAAAGTATGACAAATTACCTCTGAAGAGCCCAAGCACTCATTCTGTGGTCAGTGCCTTTCACTGTATCAACTAATTCAGAGTCTCTTTCATTTCATCAAGTGATGAAAACTGTTTTCACAATTTCTTTTACAGATGGAAGAATTAAGCTAACACATATCATCAGGTCTCTAATCTTAGGCCAATAATGAGTTTTTTTTTTTTAATTTGAAGGGACAAGAAAGAAAGAAGTAAATATTGCATTTATGACTAAATTTTTCCTAACATTATGAGTATGATTTAAAAATAAAAATTAACTGCAATAGAATTTAATTGCCTTGAGTCTTACTGAATTCAAGGTTAGATGATGTGATCAGCCCTATAAAGCAAAATGTTCAATGAATCAACTCAAATTTCACAAATGCAGGTGAGGTTAAGAGTGTACAGTTTAAGTGGCATGGATCAGTGGACATCACAGAATCACTGTAAGATGTTGATCTTTGTAGTTTTCTCTTACTAAAATTTACTAATTCAGAGAAGAGGCCCTCCTTTTGTTTTTAAAGATCTTTCATAGTATTACCTGCTGGTCTTATCCTTCCCCTCCTCACATTAGATAACCAAGAACCCAAGAGATAATCAAAATGGCCATTCATTTTAAAATATCTTAATCTCATCATACCTACTTATAATCATCCATTGAGCTAGAATTTATAAAGTACATTTACATATATCACCATATTTAATGCTTTTACTATCCTCTGGGTCATTATTTCAGTTTGATTTACAGATAATGACACAAATAATTTTAATATTTCATATGCACATATTGACTTGGAGGTTACATTTCTTTGAATTGCTGCTTCACATCATTGAAGATTCAAAGTTACCCTCAAGTTCCAAACTGACTTAGGAGCACCTAGTAAGAGGGTGGTGAGGCCAGATGGTGAAACAAAGAAGCACACCTAAAGTATAATATGGCTTCAGTACTCAAGGGGCTTATAGTTTACCTGATGAGGAAAAAAGCATTTTTCAATTAAACATTTGAAATAGCAAAAAGCAACATGTATAGCGACACAGTGAGTAATACAGATAATGAAATGTTTAGAATGTGAAATGTTGGAATAACGGAAAAAGAACTTTGAGCTAGGAGAGGAAGTTCCAACTTCCACCTGGATGAGTCCTGAGAGGTCACAGTCTCTCCCTGGCCTTGCCATGCTCCCCAGGAACAGGAAGGATTTGCTTAAAACATCACAGTTTCCTCTCCAACTGGAAAAGCTACTGTCTGGGGTAAGCGGAGTTTAAGTGAAGAGTGAGGACTGAGCTGGCCACTGTGGATGAAAAGGAGCTGATAATACCCAGGTGACCAGGAGAAGAGGAGGATTGGGAAGCCTGCTGCAATTTGTCATGCAACAGAAGTTTCAACTCCCACGAAGTAATTCTTCTCTGAGCTCTAAGAGCCTCTCCAGCTAACGTAGCCTGAAGTCAGCTAAGTGCAGATATTAATTCTGAGGGCTTTTGGTTCAGAGGACACTTATGTTTGGCATAAATTCCCTCACCACCGTTTACTGGTATGACAGTACTTACTGCACCATACCCAGTTTTCTGTGAGCATACCTGAATGCAGAAATAAACCGTATGAGTGAAGAACTGTTTGTATTTTTCTGTCAGTGTTGTCGGATTCATCTTTGCCATCCTCTTCAGACCAAATCCAGGGCCTTGCGCCTCACAAGTGCTAAATAAATGCTTGCTGAATCTGACTCTCTTGCTGAACAGAATAAGGGAGAAGCAAAGTTCACTTTTCTTTTCTCGTTCTCAGGACTGGGAGCAGGTGAGGAGCTCGATAATAGCCAGAAAAGGAGAGTTGTGGGCCATTCCTTTAGACCAGTGGCTGCAGTCTGACCATGTGAAGGTGAGTCTGCCTGGAGGAGTACGGTGTGATCATACACAGCAGATTATGAAGTAAGTCACAAGCCCCACCCACCTCTATTATGCCTTGCTTAATAGAGGTTGCTGGCTCTGACCCGGAAATCATTTGCGTTTGTAACTCCAGATTCAGAAAACAATCAGAGCCAAGAAAAGATTTGACATAACATCTGTCTGCTAACAGCTTAGATTGGAAAAAGATTTCATTATTGTGGAGCCTTTAAAACATTTAGGCAAATATAATGTAGTTCTACAAAACAAGTATCAAGTAGTTTCTCTGAGTCTCTCAACATATAATGGCCAAGATATGAAGTTTGGTTATTGGACAGAGTATAAGAAGTGGACTTCTGAAGAACATTTGTGAAAACACACCATTGGTTTTTCCAAACGTGTTCTTTGATTTTAGGCCTCCTTCTTCTCTTGGAGTAAGACAAATCTTTAAAATAAATGTTGGCAGAGACTGGGTAGCTTTCCTCCAGATGTGCATAATACAGATGCTCTATCAGACCATCTACTTAGATCATGACCCCAGGAAAGTTCTTGAACCTCTTTGAGTCTCAGTTTCTTCATTCATCAAGTAGAGAAATAATGCCCACCAGACAGGGTTATTTTAAGAACTCAAGAACTAATGCTTATCGAGTGCTTCCTATGTTCCAGGCCCCATACTATGCGTTATACATGCACTAACTCATTTAACCTCACACTAACCCAAGGGATTAGGGACTGTTATTACCACCCCAGTTTATAGATGTGGAAGCTCAGGTGTAGGGAACATAGGAAGTTGCCCAGGTTATACCTCGTGAGTGAGAGAGCCGGGCTCAAAGATAGACAGCCTGAGCCTGAGACCCACACTCTTGATCCCCGGTCCCAGTTCCTTGAACCTATGAAGTGCTCAACTGTGGTTGTGCTCTCTCCTCTTGGACCTCTTCTTGACATCTTCGTCTTCTATTTCATCAGAAATTATATGGGAGATGCTGCAACTCTAGAACAATGTGAAAATGTCCTATGTGATTTTTCCGTAAGTGCAAGACTTCTAAATATATTGCAGTATCAATTCTTAATAGTATTTCAAATGTTGGACCCAGATCCAGTTACCTCTGTTCCTGTATTCCTGTTCTGATCAAAAAATCAGAATTGCATTAATTATATCACCAATGGAGCAGAATTGATGTTTCAGCTGCATAGGTCCAGACAATTTGTTTACTTTTCCAGTAGACTGCCTCATTTATTCAGTCAAATACAGAAATACTCTCATAATATAATTTTATAAATAACAGAAAATGTATTCTTATATGCCCAAACATTTTTTTTTTTTTTTTTTTTTTTTTTTTTTGCGGTACGCGGGCCTCTCACCCTTGTGGCCTCTCCCGTTGTGGAGCACAGGCTCTGGACGCGCAGGCTCAGCAGCCATGGCCCATGGGCCCAGCCGCTCCGTGCCACGTGGGATCTTCCCAGACAGGGGCCCGAACCCGTGTCCCCTGCATCAGCAGGCGGACTCTCAACCACTGTGCCACCAGGGAAGCCCTGTTTTTTAATTTTTAAAGCCAGCTACTAAGTACAGCTTCGTTAACTTTTGTAGCTCCTCCGCATTGCTGAGCAGAATGAGAAGATAGGTCTGCATCCACACTTGCGATGAGGTCACAGGAAAGAGCATCTTTCCTTCCCACCAGGCATCCCTGAGGCCCCTGGAGAAGGTGGCAGGTGACCCAGGTGCGGGCAGTGATCAGAGGTAAGCAAAAAGGATTGAAGCAAGGAGCTCATGCACAGAACAAAATGTGACCAGTGGAAGGTGAAACCTACAGATTCAAAACCCAGTAGGGGAATTCCCTGGCGATCCAGTGGTTAGGATTCGGCACTTTCACTGCAGCGGGCTCGGGTTCGACCCTGGTCTGGGAACTAAGATTCCATAAGTCACGCAGCGAGGCAAAAAAATTTAAAAAATAACTGGTAGTTTTCAGAAAATCAGCAGGAGGGGCCCCATTACCAAACTCAAGTGTTTCACTGAACATGAATACATCCCAGAGGTCCTGGGGATCCAGCAGACCTGGGACCTCTTTGTACATCCCCAGAGGTGGAAGTCTTACCATGAAGACAAGGCAATGCAATGTCCTTTGAGAAGCTGGCTTTGAGCCCTGTGGCCTTGGGTAAGGTGCTTACATTCGGGGGCTCAATTTCCTCAGCTGCTAAGTTCCTGCAGGGCTTCTGTGAGAGGCAGAGAGAACACCTGTCAAATACTTGGACATGGTTAGCAAATGGTAAGCACTTTGGGTATATGCAGAGGCATGCAAGTCCCATGCCAGCTGTAGGTGACAGCAATTCACGGAGGCAAACACTGAGAGTTTATTTTGAGACACACTTACGCTTGAAACACAGGCTTCCGGAGGGCAATGCCTGGCACGCCGAGATTGTGTTGAGGGCCTTAGACACCACAGCATTCACTATTGAACAGCCAAGCTCTTTCCACACTACCTAGCAATTTATTTCTGGGTTAATATGAGGTGATGGTTTCAACCTGTAAATCCCATTAAGTTTGAATCCTGGTTACGTCAAGGTAATGCATAAGAAACAAGGTTGTCATGGCAATTTATATCTGAGACTCACAGGTGATCATAGACCCTAGCTCTGAGGCTCAAGGGACAGTATATTTTCCATGCTTCATTTTTCATACTGGAATTCTCTTCCCCTTCCAACATCCAAAGACTCGATTGCTGGAATCTCTGTGGGGCAGAGATTGACTTTTTACATTGTTTGAATAATGCTCTGAGGTGGTAATTACAAATCTAATAGATACATTTTTATATTGGAAAATTCTATGTATCTGAGAGCTTTCAGTAATGACTATTTTTTAATCTAATAGTTTGAGGTAAACATAGGGATAACCTTCAAGCATATTCCCCTTGATAAATGTGTGAGATCAACTCTGCACTGTTCTAAATAAAACCCCTTCGTTATCTAGTTTCAGGCTATATTTTCAACATTCAGCAAATAAAACGTACCTCTCACACTTGAGACCTCGCTCACTGAATTTAGCTCAGGTACATATTTCAGATTCCTCTTTGTGACACGATTACTTATATTATTGTAAGGCACACGAATGGCCCAAACTGTTGGAATTGTGACTTCTATACAAATAGGAAGATCACTTTGTCATGAGACCTTTCAGAGAGGTTAGAGGTTCTAAACTACTTACCCTGTTGGCCCAGAGTGTGGTAGCAAAAGAATTATTTGCTTTTACAGGCCAGTCTGGCTGTTTCCAGTACCCTTTTTGACAGCTTTGCTTGTTTGCCTACATTTATTGTTTTCGAAGAGCTCAGGTTTTTAGATGCAGGAACAGAACTACTGGCTTTTAGAAGATCGGCAGACTTCAAGATTCATCTACTGACATGAGGGCAGAGACGCCATGATTGCTGCCTGGTTCCAAAATTTTCTTGATCTTTCTGCTTTCAAGCACCACTTACCACTTTATGTAAGAAAATGCTTCTTCTTGAGGAGTATATTATTAATATGTCCAAGGGTATAAGATGACCTTCGGCCGTATCTACATGTTCTTACATACATTGCCTGGAAATTCATTTAAAATGAAAATCGTTAGGTTCTGTCAGCCTCTTTATAATTATCAACCCCAACTGAGAAAAAAACATGGAAAAGGGCTTCCCTGGCGGCGCAGTGGTTGAGAGTCTGCCTGCCGATGCAGGGGACACAGGTTCGTGCCCCGGTCTGGGAAGATCCCACGTGCCGCAGAGCGGCTGGGCCCGTGAGCCATGGCCGCTGAGCCTGCACATCCGGAGCCTGTGCTCCGCAACGGGAGAGGCCACAGCGGTGAGAGGCCCACGTACCACAAAAAACAAACAAACAAACAAACAAAAAAACATGGAAAATGTTACTGCATGATTATAAACATAATTTAGAAAGTATTCTTTAAAGAAAACAATTAACTTAATATTCAAAATAACCGTACATGTAGGTATTGCTGTTATCTCTGTTTTATGAAGGAAGAGAGTAGATTTCAGGAATGTTGTGAAGATTTCCAAACTCACAGTGCCAATAAATGGCAGGCCCAGGATCAAATATTCTTTGGTTGTATTAATGTATTCATTAAACTCTCCTGCAAAGCTCATATATGCCAGCCTCCTTGCAAGGTCAAGATTCCCTGCCCCACTGTTTAGGAAGATTCTGTCACAAGGCAGACAGATACACCAGCCAAGAAATCGCCATACTATGTGCTACACGCTACAAAAAAAGAACATTCATTCTCTCTGGTAGGCTACGAAAGCTTCCAGGAGGGTATTCCGTCTGATCTGGGTTTGAAAGGGTGCTATTACCTCATGGACTAGAAAGAGCATAGGCAGAGCCAGGGAAGCCAGGAGCAGCCTCACTTGCTTGTGGATGATAGTGGTTTGGGACTACGGGAACATGAAGAGTCAGGGCCTGAGTGGCAGGAAGTATGACTATCTTTAAGCTTTAACTAGCTACTCTTAGGGGCTGGATGGTGTCCTCATATGGTCTGAAAGTCCTAACCCCCCATGTAACCTTATTGGTCTTTAAAAAGGTAATTAATTAAAATGAGGTCATTAGGGTGGGTTCTAATCTTATCTGACCTGTATCCTGATAAGAAGAAGAGATCAGGACAAACAGACACACACAGGAGGAAGACCCTGTGAGATCACAGCAAGAAGGCAGCCGTCTGCAAGCCAAGGAGAGAGGTCTCAGGAGAAACTGCTCCCATCAACACCCTGATTTTGGACTTCTGGACTCCAAAAGTGTGAAGAAATACATTTTTATTGTTTAAGCCACCCAATCTTCTTTGTTACAGCAGCCATAGAAAAGCAATCAGCTTCTTCTATCTTTTCAAAATCTTTATTTAGACCACTCTATGCCTCCACCAGCAGCACAGGCAAATAGCACTCAGTTCTAAGGAAGAGGGCCTGTGCTATAATCACCCCAAAGCAGGAACTGTCACCAGGACGGTAGGCAGGGTACGATGCAGCCACATTCCAGCACCAGCTGGATAAGCGCCTTGCAAGGAGACTTCTGCAGGTGCTAGGCAGAAGTCTTTGCAGGTGTACAGCTTCAGGGGCCATAGAAAGAATGGCCTGGGCAGAATGGCTGGTGGCATGCCCCACAGAGGGCCTTGCCAGAAAGCGGCAGGGGCGGCCGGAGCAGAACAAATCACCCTTAGCCATCCAAGCTGATTAGTGGCCTGATATAGCCTTTTATATGGCTTCCCTCAAACTTCACATAATTCATGGCTGCAGCTCACTTTCAGTACCATGCTCAGGACCAGGCTTCCAGAAACTCCTTTGAGGGTGCCCTCCACAAGGTCGCCCTGCAAAGTGGAGAGAAGATGCACTCTGGCTTGTGTGACAGCCACTGGGAGGAACAGGCTTCTGAAGGTGTCATGTAGCCCCTTAAGGCTACCCCAGGTTTTATTTTTAATTGTTACAGACTTAACTATCTCTTTGAAATGCTGCAACAGGGCTGACCCAGCTACAAGTCAGCTCCTGCTAGGGAAATCATGTGAACCCGTAACTCTCCTCCAAAGACCTCCCAGTACATCTCCTAGCCTCTGGTCTTCCTCCCTGACTGTTTCATCCTCCAAAGAGCTGCTGGAGGGTGTGCTCCTCCCACAGGGCTGTCATGTCATTCCTGATCCTGAGTTTCATCTTTTAAAACAGTGTTTTTAAAATTTGGTGTCACTGTTGTTAAACATATTTTTTGAGCATGCATAATATGTGCATTTATATCTTTTTATAAATTAGACATTTAGGGCTTCCCTGGTGGTGCAGTGGTTAGAAATCTGCCTGCCAATGCAGGGGACACAGTTTCAATCCCTGGTCCGAGAAGATCCCACATGCCGCGGAGCAACTAAGCCCGAGGGCTACAACTGCTAGAGCCCACGCAACTAGAGCCCGTGCATCGCAACAAGAGAAGCCACCACAATGAGAAGCCTGCGTACCACAACGAAGAGTAGCCCCCACTCGCCACAACTAGAGAAAGACCGTAAGCAGCAATGAAGACCCAATGCAGCCAAAAATAAATAAATTATTTTTTAAAAAATTAGACATTGACTACTATATACATATAATATATACTATAAAACTACAAAAAAAAAAGCAGAGAAATTAAAGGAAAATAAATGTAAAAGCTGAAGTCCAAATCCTTTCACCCTGTGTAAAAAGCACCACAAACAACTCTGTCCTCAGATGACAGCCTTCCTTTCTGAGTGCCCTGAAATGATTAGCTCACACCAGCCTCTTGCCATTGTCCACAAGACCATGCTTCCTTCCCAGCTCTTTCCTTTGTAGTCATTCTTCCCTCTGCCTCCATGTTCTATCTGTTCAAACTTCTCATCTTTCAAGATCCAGGTTAATTATAAACAATGAAAATCACATACCCAAGTAACAGGAAAAGTTGTTACGCTATTCCAGAGCTCAAACAAACAACACTATACTGTTCTTTAAAATTACTTAAAGACATTTTAATCACAAAATAAATATACAAATTAAGGACTTAAGAATGGAAAAGTAAAATGATAAGAATTTCTATAAGCATTGAAAATAGTTAAATATAAATCTAAGAGTTTTGGATCTGGTTATAAACATAACTGTAGGTGCCCAGAATTTATTCTTATAAAATATATGGAAATAATAATTAATAATATTAACATGAGTTCAAAATACCAAACCCTATTAGTAGAATGTATAAGTGGAAGAAGGACACTAAGAATACCCAATTCATTATCTAATTCCCAAATTCATTAGGGAATTTGAAATAAAATTTCATTTTGAATTTTACTTGTAACGGAAATATACCTTCAGAAATTTCAGGGAAATTTAAATATAACTCCTAGTAGTAATTCAGATGATACTTGAGTTTTCCCAATTATAAGGTAAAATAAAACAACCAATACATAGTTTATAAAGCAAAATATAAAAAAGGAGAAATAATAAGAATGCATAAAAATCCCCATGAAATAAGGTGACAAGATTAAAAACATGTAAATTGGTTATGGCATATATTCAAATGTTTTGGAATTTTTTGATGATGTTGGGAAAGTACTTATTGAAAATATTAGTTTAAAGAAAACATAACACAAATATTTCTAAAGTAAGCACATACCTATATTTATACACACACATCATATATAGGTATATATATGTGTGTTTATACATGTCTGTGCGTATATACAGCTATACATAAAACTATCTATCATATGCATGTGTATATGCACACATATGTGTATATTTATTTACATACATACACACACACACACATATATATTTTACATCTTTATTGGAGTATAATTGCTTTACAATGGTGTGTTAGTTTCTGCTTTATAACAAAGTGAATCAGTTATACATATACATCTGTCCCCATATCTCTTCCCTCTTGTGTCTCCCTCCCTCCCACCCTCCCTATCCCACCCCTCTAGGTGGTCACAAAGCACCGAGCTGATCTCCCTGTGCTATGCGGCTGCTTCCCATTAGCTATCTATTTTACATGTGGTACTGTATATATGTCCATGCCACTCTCTCACTTTGTCACAGCTTACTCTTCCCCCTCCCCATATCCTCAAATCCATTCTCTAGTAGGTCTGTGTCTCTATTCCCGTCTTACCCCTAGGTTCTTCATGAAATTTCTTTTTCTTAGATTCCATATATATGTGTTAGCATATGGTATTTGTCTTTCTCTTTCTGACTTACTTCACTCTGTATGACAGACTCTAGGTCCATCCACCTCATTACAAATAGTTCAATTTCGTTTCTTTTTATGGCTGAGTAATATTCCATTGTATATATGTGCCACATCTTCTTTATTCATTCATCCGATGATGGACACTTAGGTTGTTTCCATCTCCTGGCTATTGTAAATAGAGCTGCAATGAACATTTTGGTACATGGCTCTTTTTGAATTATGGTTTTCTCTGGGTATATACCCAGTAGTGGGATTGCTGGGTCATATGGTTTTTATCCAAAACCTTACTATAATATCAGCACAAATAAAATCATAGTAACAGTGATTAACCAGAGTTTATGTTGCTGCCCTGCAGGCACTCATAGGGTATCTGCTTGTGCAGTCTTCTCTAAGGACTCTCAGATTTTCTGGGGTCAGATAGAGGTGTATAAAACAAAACAAATCAAAACAGCAAATATCCAAAAATATCTGTTGCCAATAGTTACTAATGGAAAATCAAAATTTCAGGATCAATATACTTTCATGCCACATATTTTATTTTTTTCTTGTTATTTATTTATTTATTTTTGCATCTTTATTGGAGTATAATTGCTTTACAATGTTGTGTTAGTTTCTGTTGTATCACAAAGTGAACCAGCTATGTATACATATATCCCCATATCCCCTCCCTCTTGCATCTCCCTCCCACCCTCCCTATCCCACCCCTCTAGGTGGTCACAAAGCCCCGAGCTGATCTCCCTGTGCTGTGTGGCTGCTTCCCACTGGCTATCTATTTTACCTTTGGTAGTGTATGTATGTTGATGCTTCTCTCACTTCGTCTCAGTTTCCCCTTCACCCCCACCCGTGTCCTCAAGTCCTTTCTCTACATCTGCATCTTTATTCCTGTCCTGCCCCTGGGTTCTTCAGAACCTTTTTTTTTTTTTTTTTTTTTAGATTCCATATATATGTGTTAGCATACTGGTATTTGTTTTTCTGTTTCTGACTTACTTCACTCTGTATGACAGACCGTATGTCCATCCACCACACTTCAAAAAACTCAATTTTGTTTCTTTTTATCACGCCACATATTTTAAAAGGTAAAAATGAAGCTTACCAAAAAAAAAAAGAAAAATATAATAATAGCTTAGTTCTTGAACAAAAGTGACCCTTTAAGGCCATATTTCCCTTAGGTTTTCTGAATATTGTGAGTTTCCTTGTTTTCAAATGTATTTTAATCTATTTTTTATATTTGTATCATCCGTTTTTCCCTTCAAATTGCCTACTTGAAGCTTGTTCAGTTCTTTCCATCTGAATCATGGAGCGATTCCTGGAAGAGGTGGGTGGGGAGCTCTGGTGCAATCCTCGTGTATAAAAGAGGATCAATGGGTTTAGAAAGGAGCCTTAGGATCACCAAGCTCTGGCTGGTGGCACTTTTCACACATTTTTCCTGCATCAAACTTTTGAGAAAATACTCATAGTTGTAATCTAAGTCTAGGGACTGAGGTCTTTCTCTGCATCACTGCCCACATCTGGCTGCCATGTTGCTTCTTTGACCTCTAATTCCCTGAAATTGGTGTCTGGGGCTTCTTGGGCTCCCAGAAGGAGACACTCCCTCCACAGGTGAGTCTAAAGGTGCCCATCTCCCACATCCCTGACAAGGGTGACATCTTCTGATGCTCCAGCATGGCCATCCCTTGAGGTGCCAGAGGTGTGTTGGTTCCACATGGAAGCAGGGAGAAGACCCTCTCTGAAGCCTCCCACTCCTCACAAATGCACCAGGCATCTTCCACAATCCAAAAACTTCTGTGTCCCATAATGTCATGCTGCCCTAACTGCCTGAGAGCAGCTTATTCCTTGTGGGAGGCAACCTGTGGAAGCTGAAAAGGTACACTGAGAGGAGACACAGGCCATAGCTCTCAACACAACTCCATCACTCACCTGTCTGCAGGTTTGGCAAATAATTCAACCACTGCTAGGACACTATTTTTATCATCTGGAAAGAGAGGGTGATAGTTTATGTCCTCCCCGTATCTCAAGACTCTTATGAGAATCCAGCGAGGCAATACATGTAGTGGCACCCTGTACAAGTAAGACATGCCGGGCCAGCGGAGGAAACTGCTATGTGTACAGCTCCATGGTTTCACTTTGCATCTCCATTAAACATTTACAGGACATTCCCCAATCTCAAATGTGGGCTTCTTACAAGTATACAGTAAATCCAGGATTGCTATCTAATGCATTCAGTATTCAGAATGTGTGTTTTGTTATTGATTTATTGATAAATTCTCTATACAGTCACCTGGATTAATGATATCTATCCTGAACAATTGCTAAGCTAGTGATCATAGACCTGCTTTCACTCAACTCTTCTACTCTGTTCCTGATATAGTTCTATGCACAGCTTGGTCTTCAATTCAGTGCTTTTTGATTATTGGAAAATTTTTCTTTTTCTCAGTTCTAACCCTGCTAACAGATACCAGTAAACCCCTGATTAATGGAATTACACATCACTTTCCATCCCAGCATTTGGAGACCAGTGGTAATATGCATAATGACATGCCACATGCTTCAGATATTATTGGGATGTCCTGGAAAGATTATTTATTGCCTATGGGAGGAATCCATCAATGGGAAGGGCTGGCATCCTGTCTGTGAGCTAGCTGTCACATACCCTGGGAAATGTCTCTTTGTGGGAGAAATCAAAACATGTATTTTCTCCTTGCTGGCTGGCTTCTTATCCATTGTAACCCATCTTTTATTTGGCTTATTAGCCACAAAGTAACACAAACTCAATCAGACTTACTGGCTTCCGTCATGTGGATGAACTGGTTAAGGATTTTCCCTAAGCACACTGAATGAGAGAGAAATGGAGTGAAATGCACAATATTGGTGAGACAAAGGGCATAGGGGCAGAAGTCGGAAGAGCTGTGAGTTACAGCTGGCTTTGGCGTTCACGAGTTTGGTGCCTTCGGGTAAGGTCGCACCTGAGTTTCCTCCCTGTACAATGCGAAATGACCTCACTGGCTTATCCTGAAGATTAGAGATGGCAGATGTCAAGTACACAGCCTGGTGTCTGGCACAGGTTGGTGCTAACATCTCCATGCTTGCTCCTGGATTCTCAGGTTGTTCTACTTCACAGGATTGTATGATGGTCAAGTGAAATAATCCCTGTAAGAGATTTTACTCACTTTGTAACCTCCAACATTATAAAACAAGGTGTGACCATGCAGAAGACTGGTTAAAAAAAAAATTTCTTTTGCTTCACTTCAGCAAAATATTCAGAGTATCTTCCATCCAGCCACTATGATCGGTTCTGGAAATTCCAAAGTATCTGAAGTACAACTTGACCCGGAGGAGCTCACAGTACACAAAAGTGTCAACAAATAATTCACTTATAAAATAGCATGTGTTACATTCATAAATAAACACGGTGCTATGAAAACTCGGACAAGGGGATCTCATCCCATGGGGTTCAGGGAAGACTTTCTGGAGGACAGAACAACTTATTGGAGTCTCAAAGGAGGAAATAGATTATAAATGTGATTTGTTTTGTTTTGTTTTGTTTTGTTTTTTGTCAGGGGAAGGTAGTGGGGGGCAGGGAAGGGGGTCTAAATAAAGAGAACAACGTGAGCCAGATACAGGCACATGAAAGAGTGTGTGTGTGTGTGTGTGTGTGTGTGTGTGTGTGTGTGTGTGTGTGTGTATGCACAGGAAGCCACCCTTAGTATTACTCCAGTGTGAAACTTGATCTGGACTACTGCAGGAGATGGGACGAAACCAAACACTCAGCTTTGAGGGCCATAGAGGGCCACTGCAAGATTTTAAGTCAATTTGCCTTTTAGGAAGATTATCCTGAATGCAGTTTGGGGAATTAATTTAAGGGGAAAGAAGAAAGGCATGGAGCCAGTTGACTGGCTTTGGAACCATGTGAGAAGAGATGTCCTCTGATTCAAGGGCGTGGTAGATGGGAAAAGAGGAAGGGGTTTAGCAAAGGCCTGAGCAGTAGTTTGAAGACTGGCTGAAGAGAGGACAGAGGCAGAGAAGATAATCTAGAACGATGGCCAGAGGGCGGGCTGGGTGTAGTGCCATGAACAGCGCGACGCTGACGGGCCAGAAGTTCAGGCTGCGCATGCGTGCGTGAGTCAGGGGGCACTGGAGCTTGGAGACGGTGGAGAGCCCACGGAGCTGCAGTGATGCTGAACCGTCTAGGAACTTGTAGCCTCTGCAGTTACAGAGCAGACCAGCCTTCGCTCGGCAGCAGTTGATTTCTTTCCGGCCAGCTCATTACCAGCCTCACGGCACGTGCTGGACAACCACAGATAATGAACAACCAGAGACACATTTTGCAAAACTAACCGAGGCTCCCAAACTCGGAGGGCCGTATCAGCTCCTTTGCAGAACCGGGGAGTTTACTGATACCTGTTTCAGAGTGAGATTACCCCCACTCTGGCAGGTTCTCTGTATTGTGCTTCTTTATTAACTTTGGGATTCCCAAGAACATCTCACACCCAAAGTCCCAGTAGCCAATCCAGGGACAAGGTAAGTTAGTGAATACTTAGGAAATACAGACGCAGGAGGAGATCCTTGTAGACCAAGGATGGGCCGAGGAGAAAACTCATTGTAAAGTTAGTTTCCAGGGGTAAAGGACCGAGGCTAGTCGTCAGGGCAGCTTTGGGCAAAATGTGAAGAAGTGTTTGGAGCACTGCTCACTTAAGGCACCAGATGGGGGATTTGGAAATGGAGGGGAAACACGGAAGCAGATAATTACACAGCCTACACCAGGAGCTTACACCGCAGTGCCAGAAGTGTTTCTATCCACGGCATTGGAATAAGGCATGCTACATGTCACCTGCGGGGTGTTTTGGACTGTGGTGTTCTGCCTCTTGTTTCTATGTAAATGCAGTAATCTGTTCTTTTAAAAATACTACATTTTTGTCGTTTCAAAAGGTTTGGCGTGGGAGAGGTTTGGCCATGGTATTCTCTCCCACCTTGGTCCAGTCTCCTAGGGAATTTGTTGGACCTTGGTTCTAATGTGTTGGTATATCTGTGACCTCCTGGAGACAATGCATTAATACAAAGAAGGCTGTTAATGGTGGTGATTTCTAATGCATGGAACTACTTTGAGGCGAGTGAGCTGTGCCTCCCTCCCCAGATTTCACTCCATGCTAACTTTAGGCTTTTTAGAAGATGACACGTGAGCCATATAGGCACTACGTGGTTATAATAGAAATAACACAGATTACTGAAAGGAAGACAAATCTGTATGTTGGAATACCTGTGCTTTAAGTTTGTTTTTTTCTGCTTGTTTTTTATTTTAATTCTACAACTTTTCTAGCTCTGAAGATTTTGGAAGTCAATTGTCAACATGTTTAACATTTTTTAAAATGTCAACTTACATGTCTTGATTATGTTGTTATCAATTGATTACGTCCCATAAATTCAACTACACCAAACATTTCATTTATCTTAGGGTAAAGATGGGAGTGGTTAATGACACTGACATTAACATTTACCCTAATTATGATCTTAAGAAATAACACTTATATTTCCTAAAAGTCAATATAATTAATAGCATCCTACACCTGCAGAAGGAGATGAGGGGACTTTCTCAAGACAGGAGCTTTCATGACAAGTTAATAGCTATGGGCTTTGTTCACAGACTTGCCAGAATTCAAAACTGGGGTTCTACAACATCATGGCATTGCTCCTCATATCTGCAAAACCATCAGGATTCCATGGAAAAGTAAACCAAAGTTCAAAACCAATCTTTGAAGCTAGAAAATAAATGCCAACCTACTATTTTCAAGACCTGATGATAAAGCAATATAGAAAAAAAATCAAGGAAGGAAGAAAGAAAAAAAGAGAAAGTGTCGTCTATCTCTACAGAGGCAACCTGCTGGAAAGCTCATCTGAATTCAAAGGGCAACACGAACCGTTAATTAACTCTAAGGCTCTAGAGCCCAGGGCAGAACAGCAGAGCAGGAGAGAAGAAAACGAATTCAGGCAAAATGCTCACTGTGTATAATAACGAATAAGGAAGAGTTGTCTGACCAGCAAAGTTGTAAGTCACTACAATTCTCCCCAGGGAGAATTATGCCCATGGGAAAGGTGCAGAGGAGGTGGGATGTCCAGAATCTGCACCTGCCTCGGGGCAGCCCTTCAGGGTCCTGCTCACACTTGCCTCACTGACTGAGATTCGCCAGCTCACCTATATTTGGCCCTATGTTCTCTCCTGTCTCTTCAAGTCCAGGCTTTAGACAATCCTCTGGCTTTGCTTTCGCTCTTCTCAGGCTGGAACATCACCCGCTTTGACCCTCCTCATAAATGCGACTGTGTGTCCAGCCCTGTTTGGCATTTGCTGACCATGTTTGGTGAATATACTTCAGGGAATCATGTGTGAGATTGAAAACTGAAAGAAGGAAGGAAGGGAGGGAGGGAGGGGTGAAATCTGTTTTCTCAGCCTAACTTGAAAAGAATAGGCAAGTGAGAAAAGGAAAGAGAAGGTGCGAGCTACCATGCGCCAGGCACTGAACCAGGGCTCTATCTGTAGTGGGTGCCTAGCATGCTCTCCCATCACCTAATCCTCAGAACCATGCCTATCTTGCAGGTAAGGAAAATGAGGTTTAAACAGATTGACTCGCTGGCCTAAGGACACACAGCTTGAAAGTGAAGAGCCAAGGTTTGAGGTCACGGGCATCTCTGGCTTCAAGTCCAGTGGCATTTCTAGAAGATTTTAGAGCCAAGGTGGCAGACGTATTTACACCATCAGTGGTGTGCAATGTTAAGAAATGTCTCCATCCAGCGCCCCAACCCCAACAGGAAAGGCTTCTGCACACCAGCAATTATGATTTCAGATCCACACGGCTTCAACTACAGTACCTCATTAGATCAAGACAGGAATCTTGACACAAACCGTAGTTCATACCAGCTAATTAAATTAAGATCAATATGAAATCTTCTTTAGACAAAGAAGCAATTGGATGTTTCTGGCAGAGATACCTGCAGGTTGAGTCAATAAGATAAGGACAAAAAACACATGTTAAAGAGTAGCCATGAGCCAGCATCCTTCCTCCATTCTCTAATGACGTGAACAAGAGAAGCTCCTCAGGAAACAGAAGCAAATGAAATAAGCAGGGAAGGCTGGGAGCTGCCTGACAGGGCCCGGTGTTCAGGACTTAGAAGGCATAGGGCCTGGTTATGTAGCTTCTGACCTCAGTTTTCTCATATCTAAATGGGATTTGAAAACCAAGATGATTCATAAGATGATTCTTTCCTGGAGGGTTAGAAGCTCCAAGTTCGTTTTCACACACAGTATCTTCTTGATCCTCAGAACAGCTCTTTAAAGGGGGTGTTATCATTATTATCTTCATTTACACAGTAAAGAGACGACTTGGGCTAAGGCTTTTAAGTGAATTTGCCCAACATTAAACAGCTAAAATGGAGAGACAGAGCACAGATCCTTCTACCTCCCTATATGCTGTAGGTTTGCTACTTGAGCACATGTCCTTGGGTTGATGGCATACTGACAAGCCCAGAGACAGACCCCAGTCCTACCTCCACTTAATGCTTCTGTGTCCCAGAGCCCTCATCTGCAAGTCCAAAATTTTAGATCAGTGGTTTTTAAACTTTGCGGGTCATAGGTTGCTCTGAAATACCAGTGAAAGCTGTAGACTTGACGCCTGGTGTGGGCAGGTTGGGGAGGAGGTCCTCACTCACACAACATGTGACATCAGAGCATCACTGCTCCCATGCACCTCTGATGGGGCGTCTACCCTGGAGCTGGGACCCCAGTACGGGCTTGGCTCTAAGGCCATTCTCACACTTAACATCTCAGTATCCTATGTGATAGTTTTCTCCTAAGGGACAAGTTCTTATATCTTATTTAACTCTTCGATGTTAAGAAAGATGATGATTAAATAAAAAGAAGTAAAGCAAAAATGAAGTAGTTAAAACGTGCAAAATTGTGCAATTGATGTTTCTACATGCATCATCGATTTAAAGTCAAATTATTTTCAGGTTTTCTTTCCCTCAAACTGTAATTCCCAACCTAGCCCACCCCCCAAAAAAAATAGCAGAATAAATCCTTGTGAAAGAATTTATAAAAACAGAGATGAGAAATTAAGCCTCGCTCTGCATTATTATAAAAGTTGATTTTGTTTTACACCTTCCTGAATAACTTCCTTTAGGGAAGTGGGCCGCAATCCAGGAAAGAAAATCACAAGGAGGAGTATAGCTGGAAAGTTTCTGTGAGTTTAGCTTGTGAAAAGTGTTCTCCAAAGAGCCAACATCTTCAGAAAGTGATGGCGACCATTCTGATTAAAGGATGCTGCAGTAAAGGGAGAGGTTACCTTAGTTCATATTTCACTTGCCCAGTATACTTTCTACCGGCTGCTCCCCTTGGGTGCTGGCAAGGTCCCTGTCGGGGATCGGGAGATGAGAACTCCTAAGGCTGCAAAGGATGGTAATTCATCCAGGGTGAAGCAAGCCAAAGCCTGGTTATTCAAACTAAATTTCAAACCCTGGAAATATGAGGTGCTGAGAGTTACAATGGTCAGAGCAGGAGCTGCAGTGACCAGGGTCCTGAATCAAAAAAGGATGTCAGGGGAGGGAGAGCAGGACAAGACAAGAGTGAGAGGCCACGTGCACTCCATGGACGCCCCAGGAGGAGGTCCAAAGCCTGCTTCTGAAGAGTGCACAGGATGCAGGAAGACGAGATTGGAAGCCGTCAAGAATAGAGAGTCGAGGTTGTACTGCAGGGAGGGAGTGTGGACCAGCATCATATTGGTTTCACCAGATCATGCGGCACCATATGCTGGATCTCAGGTTTTCTTCCCCAGTGGCCTGATACAGAATATCTTGCACATTTTTTGCAAGATCACAGTTTTAACCAAGGTAGGTACAAGCCAGATGGTTTGCCCCCAACCCCTCACTAACTAGATGCTCTTTGCATTTCCATTTAACCCACAAGGATCCGTGAGGCTCTGAGTATAATTATAATGCAAATTCCACATCAGCTTTTACAGATAAATTCTTAGGCAGAAACACTATACAGTGATCAGCCTCTACAGCAGACTGGGATTATTGAAATAATATATATGATTTACTTTCTAATTTTGGATGTATCCACTTTTCTAAAGCTAATTCTTAAGTGCAAGTTTCCAACATCTTTACACTTTTCCTAGTAACCTCTGCCTCTAAATTCTCATGTGTTCCCCCCAGAGGGTTAAACCTTAGCAGATTGTGACTAATAACCAAATAGGGACATAAGTCTTAGATTTTGAAGAATATAAGGGAAAAATAAACTTTATACTTAAAGATGAAAAATAATTATAGGGACTATTTTCCAAGACATTTTAATACTTCAAACATGGTTTATCTGAATGAAATTGACATTTTTGTAGTTGAAAAGCAGTTGAGTGCAGGCAATTTCCTGCAGTAGAGAGAACAGAAGTTTCTGAGAAGAGGGGCTGCCACCAGAGAGACCCTCCACATCCTCTGCTGCTGTTCCAAACAGTCGCAATGGATGGGTCCAGATTTCGATGATAAGAATGTCTCAACATCAATTCCACTTCCTCTTTTAATTCTCAAGTGAGAATCAAAACCCCTTAGAGACAGACGTCAATTGGGCTGCCTCTTCCCTTATAGCAGTCTTTTCATTCTGAGCTTGGGGTACCCCTGAGATGACACCCTAAGTCTGGGACAACACCTGGGACCAGGTGAGGGTGAGACAAGGGCAATGCTCTGGGGATGCTGGAGTCTCCCTTACCTCTTGACTCTTTCCCTTTGCAGTGAGTTAATTGTTCCGTCTCGATTTTCTATGACTCCAGGAAACCTCTCAAGTCATGGGGTGGGGAGGGGAATCCCTGGAGAGCGGACGCCCTGTAGGGCTGGTCCTGCACAAGGGGTCTCAAACCTGTGCTCCCACTCAACACTCTCCAGCAACTATAACTGCTCCCATTTCATTAATAAGGAGACAGACCAAGGCTTGAAAAAGCTAAATAACATCTCCAGGGTCATAGGGCTCAATAGGGCAGAACTGGCGTGAGATGCAGTCATATCTGACCCCAACACCTCCCGATGTGATGTTTCCTGTCTCCTCCCTGACCTCTCGGCCACAAGCACCTGCACGGTCATCAATCTTTGCTTTATCAACTCAGAGCAGTTTGACCCATTTGGTGCACACATCTTGTGTTTGAAATTCATTTAATGGTTTGTGGTACTTTAATAAACACAAAATGCATAAAAGTAAGGATTTTTTCCTTATTTATGGAGTTGTGATGTTTTCAACATTTAATCCAGAGAGCATTGCCAACTGATAATGAACTGTTGCTCAAGTAGCTTAACCTGAATAGGAAAAAAACAAAACAGATAATAGATAAACAACAAGGTCCTATTGTACAGTGCAGGGAACTATATTCAATATCCTGTGATAAATTATAATGGAAAAGACTAAGAAAAGTATATATATGTATATATACACATATATATGTAACTGAATCACTTTGCTGTACACCAGAAAGTAATACGACATTGTAAATTAACTACTTCAATTTAAAACAAGAGTGAAAAGGCAACCTAGAAAATGGAAAAAAAAATTTGCAAATCATATATCTGATAAGGGATTAATAGCCAGAATATATATTTTTTAAAACCCCTGCAACTCAACAACCACAAAAAAGAAACAATCCAATTTGAAAATGGGCAAAGAACTTGGATAACTCTTTCTCCAAAGAAGATCTACAAGTGGTCAATAAGCACATGAAAAGATGCTCAACCTCAATAGTCATTAGGGAAATGCAAAGTTTAAAAGCACACACACAGATAATATACAGAGATTCCTTTCCTAAGATAGGGTCACGTTAGTGACCAGGAGCAAACACACTCCAAGTTCCGTATCCTAACTTTCACATAATAAATGCTCATTATGTTACTATGTGCTAGACAGACGACTGGCAAATTTATATATTTTAGCAATCTTAATTTAACCTATATCCATTTAATTTATCGCATTTAAGCCTCACGTTCTGTGACATAAGCACCTCAGTTTCACAGATAGAAAAGGAGTTTGTACAACCAGATTGGTTCTATAAAGAGATCTTTCAAAGCAATCTGAGGCAACAGTTTTCCCATCGTCCTTTCTGTGCCCATCCTCGATATCTGATTATTAATTTGCTGTATCCTAGAGCCAGAAATAAACTGTTTTATGTTGAAGTCACCAATTAAGTTTGTTTTATTGGTGCTGGGGAGAGAAAGGTCCTCATCTACCCCTATCTGTCATAAAACCCTTGCTTAAAAATCGCTTGGTGGAGACATCATCCTCCAATACAGAGATAAAAGGAAGATTAAAAAGCTGTGACAGGGAGGGAGGGTGGCATGGACATATATACACTATCAAGCATGGAATGGATAGCTAGTGGGAAGCAGTCGCATAGCACAGGGAGATCAGCTCGGTGCTTTGTGACCACCTAGAGGGGTGGGATGGGGGGTGGGGGGGGAGGGAGACGCAAGAGAGAAGAGATATGGGAACATATGTATATGTATAACTGATTCACTTTGTTATAAAGCAGAAACGGGTACACCATTGTAAAGCAATTATACTCCAATAAAGATTAAAAATAAATAAATAAACAAATAAAATGCATGATGTGAATCTGTCCTAGAGGCTAATCACATGCAGCGGGAGGGAGAGAAGCCTGGTCTGCTGGTGTTATCAGCTTATCAGCCCCGTATTATCTCTCTCATCTATTTATCATCAGGGCTATCATTAGGAAGATTAAACACCAGAGTCTACAAATAGTCCTGAAATTTTTGTCTTTCATTAGTGACTTATTATTATTACACAAGACCTCCCTTTTTCCAGCAAAGACAATGATTTCTTAGTCTGCGTCAGGATGCAATCCATAGAGAATTCATCAGGACTGAGGAAATATTAAATGCTATTTCCAACTGCTGCATCCTATTGTCAGGAGCCATCTTGGATAATAATGGCCTTAATTTCTAGAAATATAAATAATACAACAGTGACACCAGGGATCTATGATCATATAAATCTGTCACAGAACAGTACAAATGAACAGAGTTAAATGAAACTGAACTATAAATATATCTGTACATCAGCTTGTGATGGAAAAAAGCTTACCAAAAAAAAAAAAAAAAGCAAAAACCTCAACTGCAATAAAAATGGAAGCATCTTTAGTCAACAGAGGCCTTTCACCTTGAAATGTGAGCCATTGTTGCATTCTATTCTTTTGAAATCTTAAGATATATTGAAAGTGATTTTTTTTAAAGGAAACAGAGGTCGTGCATCTTGTAGTCTCAGACAGTCCCCATGCCTGATAGTGCATGCACTCTTTTATAACTTAAGTAGCGATAACACCTTATATTAGATTTTGTGATGCTCATTGGAATAACTAGATTTACTATCTTATGAATAATCTAGTGCTGTAGTGTTGTTGGCTTGGGTGGGTAACATTATCTTTTTTTTTATTTCAAAAAATGATGCATTTGCTGTTTGAAATGAATGAAATCTGTTTCCAGGAATGTTCTCTTTATATAAGAAAAGTCATCTGCTTACAGCAGCTGAACAAAAAGATCTTCGTAATTTTTTTCTCTTTTTTTTTTTAAGATTTCATTTTATTGATTACTCCAGGAAAATACCTACATTGCTTTCTACACTAGAAGGGAGAGCATGTACGTAGAACTTTAATGCAGAAGATAAGTTGGATTGATCCCTTCCAAAATTCGTATCAAACACAACTTATTAGAAACACTTTCCATCGAAACAAACAGGCTCAAGAACAAAATAAAATATGCAGAAAGGTTATTGTTGTTATAGGAACATGATATGTTCTGTTCATTATGGAATGTACATTCATGCAATGAGCTGGAAGAAGAAAGCGCTCCACAGTTTTAAATGTTGCCTTGCAGATCTGCAATGTTGAAATTTTTAATTTGACATCCATGACAGAAGTACAAGATTTGAAATAATTAAGTTCTGATTTTATCAAGATGGAAGTGAAGATGCAGGAGCTAGAGGTGATATTTACCCAGACAAATCACAGCTGGTAATTTCACAACGAATCAGGCCATGATGGAGAATTATTCAGAGCTTTTCAATCAGAATACATCTTTAATTGGTAATCAAGATATAATTTTATTAACATGGTGTGTGGTTGGAGGAGGTTTTCTGGGAGCTTTAATCCATTTAAAGAAAATGTAAATATATTAGAATCTCAAATCATCATAAGCGATTGCTACTTTGCTACCAGTGGAATTCGTATATGTTCTGTGCCCTCACACAGTTGTTACATGGGATCTAAGTCAAGGGCAGTGCTAGGGTCTGTTTTAGGGAAGGGAGTCCCTTCCTCATGGCGCCTCAGCCCCAGTCACCCCCACCAGCCATCCTGTATCCTGTGCCATGAACACTATGTCTCAGGGAAGCAAACTGCATCCTGTAATGCCTGGGCTGGTGGCTGTCCCACAAAGCCATAGAACTGATTTCCTCTCTCACCATTTGCTGCCACTGCACTGGGAATGTGAGCATTACATTCTCCCTTTTATCACTTTCCAAATACTGCAGTTCAGGAGACATGATCTTCCTCACCTGTCTCTTCATGTCACATCCCTGGTTCTGGCTTTTACTCAGCATCGATCCATCTGCCTCAGGGGGCTAGCCCCCTCGCAGTCGCCCTCTGTGTGATCATGGTTGGCCAAGAGGACGCACATATTATGACTCATAAGATGTAACAGCAAATGGGCTTCTCTGGTGTCGCAGTGGTTGAGAGTCCGCCTGCCAATGCAGGGGACACGGGTTCGTGCCCCGGTCCGGGAAGATCCCACATGCCGTGGAGCAGCTGGGCCCGTGAGCCATGGCCGCTGAGCCTGCGCGTCCGAAGCCTGTGCTCCGCAAAGGGAGAGGCCACAACAGTGAGAGGTCTGTGTGCCGCAAAAAAAAAAAAAAAAAAGAAAAAGAAAAAGAAAAAAAGATATAACAGCAAATAAAGTTCTGGAATTCAAGTGCCTGGGTTCTAACTGCAGCTCCAAAACTCACTGGTTAGTGAACATGGACAACTGACTCGAATCTCCCCCACATCAGGTTCCTCACCTCACACATAAAGTTGGTGTGCAGGACTCCCCTCAGGTACCCTCCCCTCCTGTGTCCCTTGGAGTTCCCTCCCAGGCCGTCCATACCCCTGGCTCCTGGTAGGACTTGGCAGGCCAGAGAGAGAGTGAGAATGAGGGGTGTCTGGGTACTTGTTTTTCTGGCTCCTTCCAGAAGGAACTCTGAGGTTTCTTTGGGCTAAATCATCTCTCCACAGAAAGTCCTTGTTAGACTCAAGACCCCCAGTGTTGTAAGACTTTCTGTTCTTACAACGCCAAGTAGGCTGTACCAGCCTCACCCTTTTTTAAAATTTTTTTATTGGAGGATAGTTGATTTACAATGTTGCCTTAGTTTCTTCTGTACAGTAAAGTGAATCAGTTATACATATACATATATCCACTCATTTTTAGATTCTTTTCCCATATAGGTCATTACAGAGTATTGAGAAGAGTTCCCTGTGCTATAAGGTAGGGCCTTATTAGTTATCTATTTTATATATAATAGTGTGTATATGTCACTCTTTCAGGTAGTGGCAGCACAGCCGCTTCTAGACCTACAAACTTCCACCCAACAGCAGATGTATGATCACTCTCTTTGTGATACCTAGAGACAAATGACAATGAAAGCACGATGATCCAAAACCTATGGGATGCAGCAAAAGCAGTTCTAAGAGGGAAGTTTACAGCAATACAAGCCTACCTCAAGAAAGAAGAAAAATCTCAAATAGCAATCTAACCTCACACCTAAAAGAACTATAGAAAGAAGAATAAACAAAACCCAAAGTTAGTAGAAGGAAAGAAAACATAAAGATCAGAGCAGAAATAAATGAAATAGAAACAAAACAATAGCAAAGATCAATAAAACTAAAAGCTGGTTCTTTGAGAAGATAAACAAAATTGATAAACCATTAGCCAGACTCATCAAGAAAAAGAGGGAGAAAACTCAAATCAATAAAATTAGAAATGAAAAAGGAGAAGTTACAACAGACACCACAGAAATACAAAGCATCCTAAGAGACTACTACAAGCAACTCTATGCCTATAAAATGGGCAACCTGGAAGAAATGGACAAATTCTTAGAAAGGTATAACCTTCCAAGACTGAACCAGGAAGAAATAGAAAATATGAACAGACCAATCACAAGCACTGAAATTGCAACTATGATTAAAAATCTTCCAACGAACAAAAGTCCAGGACCAGATGGCTTCAGGTGAATTCTATCAAACATTTAGAGAAGAGCTAACACTCATCCGTCTCAAACTTTTCCAAAATATTTCAGAGGAAGGAACACTCCCAAACTCATTCTGTGAGGCCACCATCACCCTGATACTAAAACCAGACAAAGATACTACATAAAAAGAAAATTACAGACCAATATCACTGATGAACATAGATGCAAAAATCCTCAACAAACTGCTAGCAAACAGAATCCAATAACACATTAAAAGGATCATACACCATGATCAAGTGGGATTTATCCCAGGGATGCAAGCATTTTTCAATATATGCAAATCAATCAATGTGATACACCATATTAACAAATTGAAGAATAAAAACCATATGATCATCTCAATAGATGCAGAAAAAGCTTTTGATAAAATTTAACACCCATTTATGATAAAACCTCTCCAGAAAGTGGGCATAGAGGGAACCTACCTCAACATAATAAATGCCATCTATGACAAACCCCCAGCAAACATCATTCTCAATGTTGAAAAACTGAAAGCATTTCCTCTAAGATCAGGAAAAAGACAAGGATGTCCACTGTCACCACTATATTCAACATAGTTTTGGAAGTCCTGCCATGGCAACAAGAGAAGAAAAAGAAATAAAAGGAATACAAATTGGAAAAGAAGAAGTAAAACTGTCACTCTTTGCAGATGACATGATACTCTACATAGAGAATCCTAAAGATGCCACCAGAAAACTACTAGAGCTAATCAATGAATTTGGTAAAATAACAGGATACAAAATTAATGCACAGAAATCTCTTGTATTCTTATACACTAATGAAGAAAAATCTGAAAGAGAAATTAAGGAAACACTCCCATTTACCATTGCAACAAAAAGAATAAAATACCTAGGAATAAACCTACCTAGGGAGAAAAAAGACCTGTATGCAGAAAACTATAAGACACTGATGAAAGAAATTAAAGAAGACACCAACAGATGGAGAGATATACCATGTTCTTGGATTGGAAGAATCAATATTGTGAAAATGACTATACTACCCAAAGCAATCTACAGATTCAATGCAATCCCTATCACATTACCAATGGAATTTTTTACAGAACTAGAACAAAAAGTCTTAAAATTTGTATGGAGACACAAAAGACCCCGAATAGCCAAAGCAGTCCTGAGGGAAAAAACCTGAGCTGGAGGAATCAGGCTCCCTGACTTCAGGCTATACTACAAAGCTACACTAATGAAGACAGTATGGTACTGGCACAAAAACAGAAATGTAGATCAATGGAACAGGATAGAAAGTCCAGAGATAAACCCACACACCTATGGTCAACTAATGTATGACAAAGGAGGCAAGGATATACAATGGAGAAAAGACAGTCTCTTCAATAGGTGGTGCTGGGAAAACTGGACAGCTACATGTAAAAGAATGAAATTAGAACACTCCCTAACACCATACACAAAAATAAACTCAAAATGGATTCAAGACCTAAATGTAAGACTGGACACTATAAAGCTCTTAAGAGGAAAACATAGGAAGAACACTCTTCGACATAAATCACAGCAAGATCTTTTTGATCCACCTCCTAGAGTAATGGAAATAAAAACAAAAATAAACAAATGGGACCTAATGAAACTTCAAAGCTTTTGCAAAGCAAAGGAAACTACAAACAAGACGAAAAGACAACTCTCAGAATGGGAAAAAATTATTTGCAAATGAATTAACGGACAAAGGATTAATCTCCAAAATATATAAACAGCTCATGCAGCTCGATATTAAAAAAGCAAACAACCCAATCCAAAAATGGGCAGAAGACCTAACTAGACATTTCTCCAAAGAAGACATACAGATGGCCAAGAAGCACATGAAAAGCTGCTCAACATCACTAATTATTAGAGAAATGCAAATCAAAACAATGTGGTATCACGTCATACCAGTTAGAATGGGCATCATCAGAAAATCAACAAACAACAAATGCTGGAGAGGATATGGAGAAAAGGGAACCCTCTGGCACTGTTGATGGGAATGTAAATTGATACAGCCACTATGGAGAACAGTATGTATGTTCCTTAAAAGACTAAAAATAGAATTGCCATATGACCCAGCAATCCCACTACCGGGCATATACCCAGAGAACACCATAATTCAAAAAGACACATGCACCCAATGTTCATTGCAACACTATTTACAATGGCCGGGTCATGGAAGCAACCTAAATGTCCATCGACAGATGAATGGATAAAGAAGATGTGGTACATATATTCAATGGAATATTACTCAGCCATAAAAAGGAACGAAATTGGGTCATTTGTAGAGACGTGGATGAATCTAGGGACTGTCATCCAGAGTGAAGTACGTCAGAAAGAGAAAAACTAATATCGTATATTCACGCATATTTGTGGAACCTAGAAAAATGGTACAGATGGACAGGTTTGTAGGGCAGAAATTGAGACACAGATGTAGAGAACAAACGTATGGACACCAAGGGCGAAAGTGGCAGAGGGGAGTGGTGGTGGTGTGATGAATTGGGAGATTGGGATTGACATATATACACTAATATGTATAAAATGGATAACTCATAATAAACGGCTGTATAAAAAATAAATCAATTTTTTTAAATCAAATAAAAAAAGAAAAAAAAAAGAGTAGAAACAAAGTGAAAAGAGTGACACCAATTACTTTGCTACT
This sequence comes from Tursiops truncatus, assembly GCF_011762595.2. Taxonomy (NCBI): domain Eukaryota; kingdom Metazoa; phylum Chordata; class Mammalia; order Artiodactyla; family Delphinidae; genus Tursiops; species Tursiops truncatus. The sequence goes on along the minus strand of NC_047047.1, from coordinate 84,195,857 downwards.
ACAGCCACCAGGCAGGAAAGGATAGTAGCTTCGACTAGGATGCCTGTAGAAGAGATGCAGATACATTTTTAATGTGGGATTCTTTTTGATGGTGGAAGTAGCAGATCATGGTTCTGGGATAGAGGTGATGATGACAAGGTAGGCATCTAGCTTGGGGTCTGGGAAATCAGCTGCATCGTGACCTTGGAGACCCAAGGGGAGGTGGAGGTGTGAAGAAGGCAGCTGGAGATGGGAGCCTGGAGTTCAACGTGAGATCTGGAGATGAAAGTGGGTGAGTCATCCTTTCAACCCATTTAAGGTGGCAGTCTTGCATGTAATCACCAAAAAGAAAGCATAGAGAGAAAGCTGCAGGGCCAAACTGAGCAACTCCATCCTTTTTTTTTTCTACTTGGAGAAGGTTGCTTTTTATCACTGAGATATAATTGACAAAACATTATATTAGGTTCAGGTGTACAACATAAAGATTTGATATTTGTATACACTGAAAAAAATGAGCACCACCATAAAGTCTAAGTTATCCTTTATCACCATACAAACTTACAAAGCAATATTATTGACTGTAGTCACCATGCTGTATGTTACATCTCCATGACTTATTTATTTTATGAGTGGATGTTTCTACCTCTTGACCCCCTTCACTCACCCCTACTACTCCTCCCTTCTGGAAAATACCAATTTGTTCTCTGTATATATGAGTTTGATTTGTTTTATTTCGTTTCTTTGTTTGTTAGATTCCATACATAAGTGAGATCATATGGTATTTGTCTGTGTCTAACCTATTTCGCTTAGTATAATACTCTCAAGGTCCATCCATATTGTTACAAGTGGCAAGACTGCATTCATTTTATGACTGAGTATATTTTCATTGTGTGTGTGTGTGTGTGTGTGTGTGTGTGTGTGTGTGTGTGTGTCTATATATATCACATCTTCTTTGTCCATTTATCCATCTCTGGACACTTTGGTTGTTTCTATATCTTGGCTATTGTGAATAATGCTGCAGTGAACATAGGGGGGCATATTTCTTTTTGAATTATTAAATTTTGTGCTTATTTAAATCACTGTTTTTGTTTTCTGCTTATAAATACCCATAAGTGGAATTGCTAGATCATACAGTAGTTCTATTTAGTTTTTTGAGATTCCTCCATACCGTTCTCCATAGTGGCTGCACCAATTTACATTCCCACCAACAGTTCACAAGGTTTGCCTCTTCTCCAGAGCCCTGCCAACACTTATTTGTTTTCTTTTTGATAATGAGTGACTTCATCCTTTAGGAATAAGAGAAGGAGGATGAAATAGCAAAGGAGGTGGAGAAGAGCTTCCAAGAAAGGGAATGGACTCTCTGGACAGTCTAAACACTGTAAAAAAAAAAAAATTAGGGTCCAGGGAGGAAGGAAATGACATCATCAAGGAGAAGTAGTTGAGTTTTGAAAGATCCAGGGCTCTCGCATTCAGCTGTGGGGTCTTGTCCAGGAGAAAAAGTGTGAGGGGAAGTTGTTATTGATTGCTTTTAAAGGTTTCCATAAATTTCCGTAATGTTCTGGAACTAGTGATTTGACATAATTAGTATTACAAATACTGTATACACAAAGATAAATGATACTGTAAGGTAGTCAATTGTTCCGCGCTCTCTCAGTAACGAGTGCCTGACACGATTCAAAGTTGCCGAAGCAAAAACTGGAAATTGTTCACTCACACAGTCAGAATTCTCTCCCTGTGTCTCTCAGCATTAGTCCTTTCATCGGTCAACATAATTCCCTGGTAATGGACATTGTCATCCTCCGTCTCTCTGTGGCAGGGGACAGTGAGGTATGACACCAGAAAGATGCAGGTATCCAATATCTCGGCCTCAGGCATCTAGAACAAGGACAGAATCTTCCTCCTGGAGTCCACATAGGAAATTCACAGGATCGTCTCCCTGGGACCTATGTCACCCCTTTGTTGACCACTTGGGGCAGAACAGGGAATAAGGAGTGACCCATCCTGGACTCCCATGGAGAGGAGGGGCTACACTCCCCAGAGGAAGGAGGTCCTCTTTCCAGCAAAAGACCGGGAGGGATGGGAGCGGAGGAAAGCACCAGCTGTCCATTGCAGACAGCCAGCAAATGCATTATCCTGTCAACAAATGCACGTCCAATTAAAGGACAATTCAGTCTTCTCACTTGCTACCAAGTAAATTTTAATAGTGACAACTATTCCAGCTGAAAAATAGATTCTCTTCCTCTGAGGCGTTAATATGCAAAGACAGCAGCATCCAATAGAGGCTGTTCTTGAGTTAATTTTGTTAGGTGGTGGCAGTAGGAACCTAAGATTTGGCTTAAAAAGAATCTAGCCTGCTGAAATAGTTTTGATATTTTCCTTCAGAACTGATGAATAAAACTTAAGACATTCTAACCTCATGGACAATTTTTTAATTAGTTCACCTTGCTATCCAAATGGGAAACCATTGTTATGGTTATTACTACATAAAATGCATGATAAAATAAGAAAAGAATTCCAGAATCTCATATTCTCATATTATTATGTGTTGAAAAAATATATATATACATATACATACCCACAGATACACACACACACACACTCAACTGAACAAAAGATATTCTAGAGCCACAAATGTGTCTATCTGTTTTTATTTGTTCTGGGAGCTCATACAAGAGCCCTCGTCTGGCATTGACATGTAAATGAGTCAGTGATGGAACTATGCTTGCTCTGTCCCTGATCTACATGTCAATACCTGACTATTCTGTAATTTATGTACACAGAGAAATCAGCTACTAGGCACAAGTCTTATCACCCCTGAACACATGTTAAAAATTTACTCCCTGAAATGGGTATGCTCAAATCCAACTCAGTAATATAGGCTAATGTACTTTACAAGTTTATTCACATGCAAAGTACATTTTGAAGCTATTTATCTTTCTTTTAAAAGAAATCACTGCCTTAAAGACATCTTTGGGGTCGGGAGCCTCTGATTTCTGCATTAAAATGTCCAGCTGTGTATCATCGAGCAGAGTCGATCAAGCCAACGGGCACACCTGCTGACAAGGTTCCCCTGCAGCCTTTTCATTACCAGACACCCAAATATCACTGTTTATGTCCTGCTCAGATGACTGATACTTGAAGATCTGTGTTTTAGAGTTTATACATTAGACCAATTATGATGAAAAATCTGGTTCCATGATGGCAGTAAGGCTGTGCCCATCACAAGTCCTGTCACTTTCAGAAAGGTGTGTCCCAAGTAGGCTTGGACCAAACTCCATTCCAGTGCCAGGCCTTTGGGCAGGGAGAGCAGCCCCTAAGCACTCTGCTAAATGCCTTCAGGCAAATTGCCCTTGTCCATCGAGGTCGCTTGACCTTCCTGTTTCAGCGCCTCCTCAAAAGGCAGCAGCTAGCAGCACCGTGTGACTTCAGACTTCCTGTGACAAAGTCACGAAGCCTATTTTCATCAGAGTCGGTTTTCAAACATCTGTTAAAACTGGGTAGGTTGAGAAAGAACCCAGCCTTATGAAATCATTTTTAAAAACTTTCAGATCGATATGTCCTCAATGAGGGAAGCATACAAATGTATTAGTTGCAGAAAATGGTCAGATCTCTCTAAGGTGAAATAAAGCAAATGCTGATCTTCAATGTCTATGAAATTTCTTTGGAAATATTTTATGATGCTATTCCTCATATCTAATTCCTACTATTTTGATAATTTTAAACATTGCGGTAGGAAGAAGGGCAACATGCTGTGAGGGAAAACAGCTCTGGAAGGGGAATCCACAGACCTAGGTGCTTATCTGCTTGGCTTTCCTTGGGGATCCCAGGAGAACGCCCAGGACCTCCCTTGGCCTTAATTTATATTTATTTATTTGTAAATATTTATATCTTATATCTGTAAGATTAGGGGATTTTAAATATTTGTTAAATGTTCATATCTTGTATAATGCTAATTAATTGTCACTTTCATTTAGGGAAAACCAGAATGGCACTTAGGTACTGACAGTGATGGAGGCAAAGTTGTAGGGTCTTAAGTCCTCTGAGATAGAATTAGAGTTCCTGCTTTCCTCTTTGTATCTCATGGAACTTCTGACCGTATTCTTGCAAAAATTAGGCAAAGCAAAACCAAACAAAAAAACTAGGTGTGCTAGAGATTGAAACTGTGGGAGAAGTTGTACTATTTAAAAGTAGGTCTGAACGTGACCAAGAATCTGCACTTCTGACAAGTTCCAGGTGGTGTTGCTGGTCCAGGGCCTACACTTTGAGAATCACTAGTGTTGTGTGTCTATCTAATTCCAACACTAATTTGACATCATTAGGAGTCGCTTCAGGGGTTTTCTGATTTTTTCCCTTTTTGAAGAGAGTTTTCTAAAGCCTAAGTAAGGTTCCTAAAGTTAGGAACGTATTTTTACTTATCAGAAGCATCTTCTACCATGAACAGATATCGTTTTTAGGAATACCGTGGCAGGCAGGCAGCATGTGCAGTCATGATAGTATCACCTTATACCCCAAATCACGTGCAGGCAGAGAGAGGCCGCAGCTCTGGGAACATATTCTTAGTCCTCCTTCCATAGTGCAGCTTCCGGGAGCAACCGTGAGACTAGGGGGTTTTCCAAAGACCACCTACCAGGTAACAAAAGCGTGCAGGGATGTCTCCCTCTCCATCCTTAGAAACCAAGGGAAGCACACGAGTTCCCTCGCAAGCCCAGCATGTTTTCCACTTTCAGCTGGAATCACATGTGGTGCTCCCAGAGACCCTGCGTGCGCAGTTCTCCTCGGCCGGAACAGGAGGCTGCTTCTCACACCCAGGTGAGGCTCAGTTCCCTGTCCAGGAAGAAGGTCCCTCTCCTGATAGCTGCACTATATGTTGTTGCAGGATCAGAACTAAGTATGTAACATACTAACAGTTACGTATTTTAGCTTACACATCTAGAAACATGCTTTGAGATGTCATTCTCAGGTTCTTTCTTTCTTCCCTGCAAGTAAGTGTTAAAGTTTAGAGGATGATAGGAAGCTGCAAAGCAGTGCAGGGTGCAGGAGAGGGGTCTGGGCTTTGACAAGAATCGAGTCCCCATGAAACATCTCATCTAACCATAGGTGCCGCCGGCCTCCCAGCTTCCCCACTAGTGAGAAGGGGGCTCTCAGCCCTGGGATCTGATTCAGAGACTCAGAGAGAAGGGGGCTGACTGGCCTGTCTCCTTAGGGGAGGGCTTGACAACTGAACCCCAGAGGCCCACCTCCCTTGGGATCCCCCCACACAGAGGCTCTCCCTGAACATCACTTTCTCCCCTCTTCTCCCGTTTTTGTGGGCTGGCAGAGAGCATCTCTGCCCCACGATACTGACACATCTACAGAGTCCAAATATTTCTTTTACAGACAAGGAAACTGAGGCCAAATAAGTTAGAGGGTTTTCTGAATGGCAGGAAAGAAAATCAGTTCGAGGACCAGACTGAATTCTGTGTCACCACACTCCAGGCTGATGTCCAGGGAAGGAAGATACATAGATATATGGTGTTGTTCTATTTCATCTGAGTTATTAGGTACTATGTTCCTTTTTTCTCCTTACTATGAAACTATACAAGGGTTTCTGAAACTGGGCACTGTGGACCTTTGGGACAACAATGTCATTGGTTGGGGAAGGGGCATTATGCACTGTAGGATGTCTAGAGCATCTTGGCATCTTCCTTCTAGATGTCAGTAGCATCAGGCCTGACAGCTGTGATAACCAAAAATGTCTCCTGACCTTTCCAAACACTTTCCAAGGGCCAAAACCTCCCAGGAGACCCATTTAAGTTATCCTGCGGCAACTAATAAGCTGCTAATATAGTAAAGTATTTTACATATGAAAAATAACTATTTTTAAAATAAATTTATTTATGGCTGCATTGGGTCTTCATTGCTGTGTGCAGGTTTTCTCTAGTTGCAGTGAGCAGGGGCTGCTCTTTGTTGAGGTGCGTGGGCTTCTCATTGCAGTGGCTTCTCTTGTTGCGGAGCAAGGGCTCTAGGTGCGCAGGCTTCAGTAGTTGTGGCTCTCAGGCTCTAGGCACGCAGGCTCAGTAGTTGTGGTGCACGGGCCTAGCCGCTCCGCGGCATGTGGGATCTTCCCGGACCAGGGCTCGATCCCATGTCCACTGCATTGGCAGGCGGATTCTTAACACTGCACCATCAGGGAAGTCCCAGGAACTATTTTTAAAAGGGTATGTGTGGGAAGTATATTTGGGTGTGTGTCTGGATGTATCGTTCCGTGTGTGTGTGTGTGTGTGTGTGTGTGTGTGTGTGTGTGTGTAAATGATAAAGAGTTCCACTAGATTCTCTTTGGTTAAATCAAAATGCATTGAGACTTCTGTTTCTGGCCAAGATCGAGTCAAAGTGACTGGATTTACCTTTCTGCCTGAAGCCATCAAAACTCCAGGCAAGTTGTCGGCAACAGCAATTTCAGATGCTGGTCCTCGGGCAGCGCGTGCAGGGTTCTGGAGAGAGGATAATGGGGGGTCTGCCACCGCCTCCACAGCTGCCCCAAGTGTGTCCAGGAAGGCACCTCCCCAAGTTAGGAGGCAGGACGCAGCACATCTTGTGTTATCATGATGAACCCAGCATCTCCACATCCTGCACAGCCCAGCTCACGCATGCGCGATGCTCTGCCCTCAACCTGAGAGATGCTGTCCTGGGGACAGGAGGCACGGGTCCTGGCCCCTCGCCTCCAAGTAGGGTGGACACGTTTGAAATCTGCTTACAGTGCATCGAAGATACAATGATTTCCTGTTTCAGAGAAAATATCTCCTTTCTAGAAAGGCTATTCTCTTGGCATACAATTTCCCCATGTAATTTTGGGGAAAAGTACTTGCAATCTTGTTAATAAATAGACTTTTTCTTACTGACTGAAAATAGTGGTAATTTCAATCTGGCTGTAACCATTGGTATTTATCTATTTTCTGATGTGTATATCAGCAGCCTTAGCATTGGACAACCAGACCCTCACCCCACCCCACCCCAGGGAAAGGAAGAGTTTCCCAGCCAAACAGAAACAGAGGGAGTGGGTCGTGCTACCTACTTGCCAAACCTCAATTTCCCTTTCTTTTAAAAAGAGATAGTATGGTAATAATACTACTAACATGATCATGATGAGATCTTTCTCCCAAGTTTGCAGGGCGTGATAAGCGATGCTGAGCAGAGCCTGCTTGCTGTAAGTACTGACACTCTGGCTCCTCCAGTATTATCATTGTTACTATTACTACTTTTACTCTTGCTATTCGAAGAAAGAGATTATATGGAGAAGGGTTGAAAACTGGGTTAGAATCCCAACTATGAGACCTCCTTAGCCATTTAATCATAGAAAGTCAATGATCACCTCCTGCCCTATGTCCCTGTAAGCAAATGGCGATAATGATGGAATCTTTCTCTAAGCACAGGGGAGCCAAGATGCAAACCCAAGGCTGTTTGACTCCAAAGCCCTTGCTGCTTCATACCCCATCAGAGTCAATTATTGGTGAATCTAATCCTAAAAAGCCACGCCATCCTTTAGAAGGCACCCAGATGACAAAGCCATCCTGCAACATGTCTGAGTCCTGGAGTCCTAGATTTCACATATGAAACAACTCAGGATAAATGTGGATTTGTATCTGTTCCTATCTCCTTCCACAGAGTTGCTACCACTCCCAGAAAATTCCTTCTGAGCACTGCCTGGCCCACCATCTGCGATATGCCGTTTACCTAGACGAACCTTCCTGCAGCAGGAAATGCAGGGCGGGGCAGACATGACTCAGAGCTCCAATTAAGAAAGGAAATTTGCATTACGAGCACTAACCGCCTGTCTCTCTCCTCCTTCCTTCCGAAGGAGAGAGGAGCCTCAGGGGTGTGGGTTTGGAGTTTTGCGAGGGGGATGGGGTGTGATTGTCCGGGTTCGAACGGCTTATTGTGGCGAAGGATCGGAAGCCTGGCAACACGCAAAGGTGTGGGAGGCGCCCACGTGGAGAAGATGGGCTCCCTTCCCTCCGGGCCCTGTCTCTTTAACTCTTCTCCATCCGCTCTCTGTGAGACCCTGGCAGCCCCTCGCAGCCGTGACCTCTCTAAACTGTCAGCCTCAGATTAACTGATACTTCATCAATTTCGCCTGAACTACATTTGCAACCCGCTCTCAGGAGGACGGCCAAGTGCGTCAAATGCCAGGCATTAGCCTCCCAGAGCCAGATTTCCTTCGGAACGATGGGGCATTTTCCAATAGTCTTGCAGGGGCCTGGGCAACAAGCCGAGGGGGACTTTGCCCGGAGGGGAAAAGCAGGAGCCTCTGATTATTCCTTGTAAATTTTTCATGAGGACATCTGCCCACCCTCGCTCCTCTGGAACTGCCCTCATCCCAGCCCCCCTCTGCATTCAGGCCTCCTGACAAGGCATGAAAAACGAGAATGACTGGGCTCGGCCCCCATTAGCCAGGAAGTGGCTGCTAGGAGCCTGGGATTTCAGTCTCTGGAGGGGCCAGGCTGCCGGAGAGGGGTCTTCGAAACAAAAGACCAGCGGGAGAAGGATGATTCTTCGGCGAGTCTACAGAGCGAGGCCACTCCTCCGGTAGGTGGCCTGGACACACAGATGGTCCTGGTTGATAAAGCCAGCCTGGCCCAGAGAGAGCTGTTAGTCCTGCAGCCTGCGGACCCCACCGATCTTGACCTGGGAAATCAGGGTCCTTGGTCCTACCTTCCTTGCACTTCTTGGGGGGCCCTCCAGCATGGGGTGGAAAGGCAGGCTCCCCGTGCTACCATATTCATATCCCCCAAGTCAAAGCCAGGGAGGATTAAAGTATAGAGATGGGGGAGGGAGGTGCTTCCTTAGTTAAGTAATAAAATACATCTAACCATTCCTTGGAAATACCAGCAACTCACAAGCTTCAGAATCCTCTCTCTCTCCATACAGTTCAAATCAAGAGCCAGCACCTCTTTCTCATCAATGCATCAAATCATGTCGATGTCCTTTTTGTGCTCCCTTTGAAGTGGCATGTGCTTCAATTTATTTTTAATCTTCTAAGTGATGTCGTAAGGGCTGCCACCCAGGTGACATATGAAGTCGGTTCTTCCAGGCGGAAGAGCTGCAAAGGCTGGTTGGACCCACACCGGACCCATGTGCTGAAAATCGTCCAGGGTCAGAGATTGACCTCCAACGCGGGGAGATGCCTGGAAAGGAGGATTCCACGAAAGAAGGAAATTTATGAAGACACTCACCGGGCACACCTTGGAAAGGCCACCTTTTGTGCTGAGCTTGGCCGGTCCTCGGGGAGCCGGGGGCGGCCCTCCGTGGAGCAACGGTGCCCCCAAGCGGTCGCCCCTCGCCGCTCCCTCCCTTCCTTCCCGTCGCCGCCAACGGGGAGATGACAGAGAGAAAATGAGTTGCTATGAACTGTTGGCCTGAACATCACATCTTTAAATAGTTATCCACATGAAAGAAAGCCTGGGACTGATTCAAAGCCACCTTGACGGGAAAATCTGGGAATGCCCATAAAAAGCAGCGCACAGAACTGAGGAATTTTTTTTTTTTTTTTTTTGCTGTTGCTTTGTTTTGCGCTTTCCTCCCCCCCCCCCCCCCCCGCCCCAAACAGCTATACTGGCGATTACATATTCCACAAGAAAATAAAATTAAATACATTTACTTAGTTGATTAATTAATTTGTGGATATCTACCACGATCCAATTCAAAGATCTGAACAACAGAAACTTAGCTGGGAGGGGTGCGGGGAGGACCTCTTTCACCCCAAAGCAGGAAAAGAAGACAGAAGTATCAGAGAAGCGGGAGTCAGGCAGATGCAGATAAAACTCCTGCCCTGATGTGGACGGTACATGGTTGATGACTTTAGATTAGTCATTTTGCTGTTGATGTTTTGGTTTTCTCATATGTGAAATGGACCATCTGTGAAATGATATTATTCGAGACAGTGCTTCTGAATGATGCAGTCAATACGAATGGGGGTTAAGCTTCCTTTCAAATCCCTGCCCATATTCCTGATGTCCTTCCTCCTGCTCTGCCTCTCCTTCGACCTCATGCTTTCTCCTCTTCACCTGAAAGTCTCACCTCCGTCTTGCCCTCCTCCCAGGAAGCCTCTTCCCAGCATGTCCACGAGTGTCCACGACCCAGTTCCTTTCTGACCATCCATGTCCTCAGATGTTCTCGTTTTCTGTCCCTCAGTTCCTCAGCCACACAGCGGATGCTTAAAATTCCTTACTGGTGAATAGGTTGATTCTCAAACGAGAAATGCCTGAATTTCGAGGCAGAAAGCACACTGACAAAATCTTTGGATCCAGAATCTAACTCCATCACTGGATTTATCTCTCTGTCACTGAGCAGTCACAATTTCTGAGAATGTTTTTTCCATCTATAAAGCAAAAGGTTGCGCTGGAAAAAATAATAGTATTATTTTTTTGGAAGTTTTCAACTCATTACTTACTGAAGCCTTTAATAATCTCCCATGGTGAGTTGTTTCAGAAAAAGTTATTTAGTGAGTGCTGGGAATTACTAGATTAAATCATGTAAAGTTGCTATTTGTATGGGCTAAAATTATCAAATACGAGAAATTTTATAAGTTATAGCTACAATGGCTTTTCCTGGAGAATTGGATCATACTGAGTGAGCTTCTTCTCTCTGTCAGGCATTTTAGTACCAAGGCGATCGAGGAAACAGCCATGCCATAGTCTTTGCTTTCTTGGATTATCAGGGTCTATGAGGATTGAACAACATTGTCTTAGTATTTGCCAGGCACATGTGAAAGCATTTCAACTTTAAAATGTATTAAGAATAAATAGGTAAAAGTGTGAAGGAAAGTTTTAACAAATGCTGGAGGTCAGAATGTGAGGCAGTGTAAATATCATCGCTAAATACATACTGAGATGGTTTCTAGAAAGCACATCTGCAGACAGCTAACACTTCATAGTTGTTTCATAGGAGTTTGTATATTGACAAAATTGGGTTCGTTAGTGGTAAGAATGTCTGATGGCCTTCGGTGTTCTTCCCTCTATACTGGCTCTTTTTCCTCCCAATCCTCTTCTGTTATGGTTCAGGTATATTACGATAGCTCTCATTTCTTATCTAGAATAGCATTGTCCAATTTTGTTTCCTCTGATCATGCATATATTTAGGAAACCAATCTGAGAAACTAAAAAGCATCTGTGCATATTTATGTATGTATTCATTACATATACCTACTTCTGAAGAAGATGTGCACAGTATAGGTGAGATAAGAGAAAACAAATAATGTTTTGGATGAATTTTAAATTTTCATTTAAAAATAAAAACTTTTGTACCATCAAGAAGAAATATTTTATTAATAATAAGATTATATTTTAGTGAAAGAAATATGATTAAATATGATTTGCTATTTTTTTATGTTGGTTTGACGCTTTGTGATACAATAAAGCTCTAAGTTCAGTTTATTTTTTGTATTAAAGTATTGTCATAGTTGAAAAGTATATTTCATGGAAGTACATAAATCCAGATAGAAATGAATCGTGAGCCATGCTTTCTAAATTTGGGTGCCACGATTCAATCCCATTCAACAATTACATGGAGACTTGCCGGGGAGAAGGTGGTTGTTAGAATCCAGGTACTAAATTTCCTTTTTCCTGAATTGTTCTTTCAAGCTTACATTTTGTCATTTTTATAATTTCATCCAAGTGGTTCAAAGCTCTATACCTCATTTTAGAAAAAATTTTAAAATATATATTTTTGTTGTTTTTACAATGCGCAGATTTAAGAGTTTTGTTGTCATTGTTGATGTATAATATTTTGATAATAAAAATCACATCACAGTAGCATCACTTCCAGATATCTAATTCCAAGTTCCACGCTCTCTGTAGTATAAATTTCCCTCCAAAAGGAGTTACCTTCTCATTCATTGTTTAAAAAACACCTATGGGTTGCAGTGTACACTTAAGATTACTCATTTAGTTATTCATTTTCAATTTCTTCATTAAAAAATACCTGGTTGGGCTTCCCTGGTGGCGCAGTGGTTGAGAGACCGCCTGCCGATGCAGGGGACACAGGTTCGTGCCCCGGTCTGGGAAGATCCTACATGCCGCGGAGCGGCTGGGCTCGTGAGCCATGGCTGCTGAGCCTGCGCGTCCGCAGCCTGTGCTCCGCAAGGGGAGAGGCCACAACAGTGAGAGGCCCGCGTACCGCAAAACAAACAAACAAACAAACAAAAAAACCTGGTTGGCAGCATTGGATGACAGCTAATTCTTACCACTACTCCTCCAAAGCATAACTTGAACAAATATTTTTTATAACTCCATTTCACATTTGACCACTCTTAAGAACTTTGCAACGTAATAAACAGTAAACGTGTGTACTAAAGATTTTTGTATTTATTTCCCATGTTCTTAAAAAGTGTTGCAACATTTTACAGGATCACTGACTAGGAATAATGTGGGGAGTGAATGGCTTGTGCTAGCATCCTTTGTCATTGGCAGTTAGGCAGAGCAACCCTGGTTACCTTTACATCAGTTTTTTTCACAAACTATCATTTTGTTAACAGAATTGTGTGCTGTTCAGATCACAAAGAAGTTTTTCGTAGTGTATTTCATTAGTGAAACTGAATTTAGGAAGTACCAGAAGGTTGGATATACTATACACATCTGTATTTTACCCAATTGTAGAGCACACCTCCCAGAATAATTTAATCACAAATTGGTTTCTTCCAATCTTGCATAATATTTTTATGCATCTCCAAAAGCACTTGAAGACAAGGGTACAGGGACTTCCCTAGTGGTGCAGTGGTTAAGAATCCGCCTGCCAATGCAGGGGACACGGGTTCGATCCCGGGTCCAGGAAGATCCCACGTGACGCGGAGCAACTAAGCCCGTGCATCACAACTACTGAGCCTGTGCTCTAGAGCCCACAAGCCACAACTACTGAGCCCATGTGCCACAGCTACTGAAGCCCACATGCCTAGAGCCCGTGCATTGCAACAAGAGAATCCACCACAATGAGAAGCCTGCGCACCGCAACAAAGAGTAGCCACCACTCGCCGCAACTAGAGAAAGCCTGCGCTCAACAACAAAGACCAACGCAGCCATAAATAAATAAATAAATAATAAGACAAGGGTACGATTTCGTATATGACATATTGTTTTGTCTGCTGTTTCAGCCATTTTCACCAAAGGAGGAGAAGCGCTATCTTCTTAATGGATACGGTTTTTCATCTTTTCCCACCAAGGAAAAAAAATTCAGAAGAGACTTCTAAAGAATTATCATTGAGTTTATGGAATTTTGCAAAGCACAGGACTAAATAACGTAAAGCCTGTAGCATTGGCAAAAGAGTTAGATATTCTTGTCTTCGTATTTGAATTCTTAGAGCACAATGTCTTCCTAATTCTGACGGAACTGCACTTTTGTGAGTTAATACGCCGAGGCACCAGCTCTCTGCCCACCAAAAGCGAGGATCGTGGTTATCACGGTGGACTTAAACCTACATTTCAAATCATTTTTATAGCGTTGAAACTTGTGTTTGCTAGTTTCGGATTTTATTACCTTATTGCCCTTTTAATCTGGTTATGACAGAGGAAGCTCTTGAATCATGAATGGGACATATAGCAGCTCTGTTATTTTCTTTTTGTTCATCTGTACTTGCAATATTAGTATTTTCAATCCGTGGTTTTGTAGGAATACTTCTAATGTAGTTATTCACTTTGAAGGGCTAGCAAAGTTAATACTAGACAAAATAATCTATAATAAATGCACTTGACCAGAGATAAGTAAACTACAGTTGCTCAAAACCCTAAAAAGTGGGAGTGCATGTGGTACCACCATAGACCCTCTGCCCTGGAGACCGCCCACTCCTCCTGCACGACTGTCCATCGCCCAACAGAGAGAGAGCCCCAGGGTCTCCACACCCTGACAGCCGTGGGTGCGGGCACAGCCAGCTCCACTCTAATGCTTGTTCTGACACGCACACTTGTTTCAACGAGATTATATATTAAGGAACGATTTGAGAATGATGCAGATGTTGTGTCTTCAGATGCATGATTTCTCCTGCAAGAAACACTAGGTGAGTGTGATAAACTGCACCCAGCCAATCCGAGCCTAGGAACAGGCACACGTGCGCACGCACATGCACACACTCACACACCTCTCCATCATCTCCCAGATACCACCCACCACCAGATGTCTCTAGAACCACACCCACCGTTCCATTAGAACTGGGCCCCTCCCACATCTCCATCCTTCCTCCAAAAGCCACCACAGCTCACAAGAGGATCCCTCAGCACCCACGTCCTCAAGCAAACCTCTGGCTTTTCTCGAGTTTAAGCGCCGTGTTTACTGCAGTACTGATGTCAGTCCTCATCATTCAACAAAGTGTAAAACTGTAAGACTCTTTTTATTAGGTTCTTATCCTTTTTTTATGTCACTGACAAAGATTTTGTTCAAGCATTGTGCCCCTAGATCCATTTTCCCCATAACTGACTAATTGATTACCCAATTGGACATAGTTTGGTGACTTTTAGGGAGCTATGCATCCTGTTGTAACAACACTGATTGTGTAACTTAACTTCTTTCTTTTTTGTCTCTTCCATCAATTTGCAACCAAAAACATCCCTAACATATTCAGGCATCTAAACGGGATGAAAGGAGCTAGAAGAGCTTATGAGAGACAGTGGCACCCAAGTGAAAAGCAGAAGGATGGGTAGGAAGAGGGTGCCAGACCAAGGAAACAGAAACTCTGTTGATGTTCTCTGGGGCACTTTGTATGCATAATTTCAATTAATCCTCACAACAGTCCTATGAGCCAGACATTTGAATCCCTATTTTAGACACAGGGAAAGGAGCCCTGAGTTATCAAAGATTGACTGAAGGTCATGCATCTTTCGCAGCTGTCAGACACCAATGCCCTCGATATTTCCATCATGCTTGGCTGGCACAGTTCCCCTTGGAGTATCCCATCCTAATTCTGATCCACCAGATGTCCTAATAGGAATCTGCGGCCCTGGCTCCTCAGAGAAAAGTATTGAAAGACAAGTGAGCTCTCAGCTCCTGCAGGGAGAGAAAGACCCACCAGCAAAGTTGAACAAGGTGAGGAGATAAAGATGTTTGAGCCATCTGGTCTACCCACCCTGACCTCCTCCCTACTGTGACCAGTGGTGGCTCTGAGGAGCGTATTTCCCACAAAGTTCATAAAAGGGGCAGGTCCTGGTGGAGGTACTTAGAATTTCACAGGCAATAGCTCCTGGTACCAGCTCTTCCCGCTGTCGCTGCCTGGTGGCCACAATCGGGTGGCCTCCACCAGAAGCAGCTCCCAGAGGATGCTCCAGGAGAGGCAACAACACCTGGAACCAGCTGCTTCCAAGACTTGGCCCTGCCGAGGACTCTCACCCCGCCCAGCACTTCCCTCTGCTGAAGCAGATGTCTGTCTCTGGCTGCTGCCCAGTTTGGCATCATCTTCCCACGTGGTGGCAGGCACTGGCTGTGTGCATTTGAGGAAGTCACTTTGACTTAGTTTCGGTTCCTCTTACAGAAAATAGAATCAATGCCTATCGACATCGTTCTGAGGATTAATTGAGATAAGATATGAAAAGAGTGTGGCCATAAAGGCACTTAATCCATCTCAGCTCCTTTCATGTTTGTTCATGGTGTGTGTGTGTGTATGGTGTGTGGTTTGTGGGTATGAGTGTGTGTGTGTGTGTATGCTTTGTGTATGGTGTGTGTATGTGTATGGTGTGTGTGTACAGTGTGTGTGGTGTATATGTGTATGGTGTGTGTATGTGGTATGTGTGTGGTGCGTGTGCAAGCATGTGTGCCTGTGCTTTCTCCCCTCTATAGCACAGACATAAGAAGACTCCAGCTGAATTACTCTGCTATGATGCAGCTCATACAGGAAGAGCCCCTTTTTGGAACTGAGAATCATAGGCTATTAGAGAAGGGATATTAAAAAAAAGAAAACAGAGACCCAGAGAAGTTAAGTCACTTGCCCAAACCAACCCATTATTTTAGGCAATGGGGTATGATGAAATGGATTCTCCCTCCATTATCTCTCAGCCAGGTGGCATCAGGAGATAGCCTATGGAAGCTTTGGTGTCCTTAAAACCCACAGAGGGACTGGCCAGATGGCCTGATGGGCAGCCCTATGGACCCAAGTTGCCTGGCAGTGGGCTGACCTGACCAAGTGCATTGGTGGAAGCAGCTGCCCTGAGCTCAACGTCCCACAGGATGGGGGTGGGGAAGGAAGGGTGACAGGTTGTGGAACAGCCCAAGCCCCATCTCACCAAAGTTCCAATTGTCCCAGATCCTAAGGTCATGAGATACCGTCACGTTCCTCCATGACCACTGGACAACCCGTGTGCAGTGAAGGCCATTCCACAGGGAAAGAGCCCAAGGCTGGTCAGCTTTGCTTCTTCCTTGTTCCTGCCTCTTGCACAGCTGTTGCAGGCACCAGGCTCTTAACTTTCCATATGCTTTCTTCTCTCTGCTTGTTCCTTGGGGGATAGCACATGTGGATGCACTGATCTGATGACAAGTGTGTGCTGGTGCATCCCAGAGCATCTACACCCCTGGGCACACACCCCACCAGCCAAAGGGCACTTGTACACCCCGCTCAGAAACCACCTTAAATTGGTCTCCTTGGCCAATGGCCCAGCCTGGTCTTCCCCAGCCCCTCTCCAGGAAACTGGGCAGACAGGATCAGTAACCTCATTAGTCCAATGCATTCTTTAGTTAAAATTTTTAATAAAAGTGCAGCTTCCTGTGCACGTAATTTGGCACACCTCATGAGGACATAATTCATGTCTTTGCATTTGAAAAATAAGACAAAATGATTTATGGTACTTTTTTCTGCATATCCGAAGGAACCCCCATAGGGTTAAGTATTTCACAAATATCATTCAGGAGCTGGCAGCTCTTTAGAATGAAAATCACATTGTAAATCATCCTAATGAGAAGAACCCTCCTTAGGAGGCACCAGGCTTTTTATAGAGCACTTAGCTTCCCTTCATTTCCTGACCAAGGGGATCTCTGTCACTAACCAGCTTCATTCAGTGTGCTGGGCACCAAGAAGCACTGGACAGAGAACTAGAGACCCCGGCTGTGACCTTGAGTAAGACCCTGGGTCCCAGCATCCAACCCTGGGAAGGAAAAGTCCTCATGCTGACACTTCAGAAGATATTGCTGGATAAAATCAGAACGGGAGATCCAGACATAAAATATCTGTTGAATGAATGATGAAGTAATAATAACCAACAAGAAGGTCATTTCCAAATTGTACGATGTTTAACAAACAGAAGAAATCAGTATATCTGCTGTTAAAACTGATTTTCTGTCTTTATATTTGGATGAAACGGTAGACCACGCTATCATTGTTTCTCAGATATGCAGAAACAAACGAAGACAAGCTGCAGAGAGAAAAGAGAGAGAAAGTGAAAGTGCTGCTGAGCTCAACTGAAAAGACAGAAGGACAGGAAGGCTCACTGACGTGGTGATGCCTGAATGTGCCGGACGTGCCTTCAGCTCTTGGCTCGGGATTTGATGTAACAGCATCTCTTTCAATCCTGGCTACAGCTCAGGGCAGTGAGACTGTCTTATTTTAATTTTACACAGGAGGAAGGTGAAATCAACTCATGCATGGAAGTCGCACAGGCAGAGAAGCGAACAGAGCCCCCATCACAAGGCTCTTCCCACCACTTCACAAAGTCCCCCCATGCTGGGCTCTCCTCCACTCGCCATCCTCTGTCCAGGGAGACTCCTGACACACTGACAAATGCGGAGGGCCATAGGAGGAGGGTCTTTCCTCCCAGGCTGCGGCACAATAGGCCCAGGGGGAGTTCAACAGAGGGGACAGGAATCTCCTTCCCACGAAAGCTCACAGAAGGAACTCTAAAATCTCAGCAGGGACTCGCTGAAATGGTGGCCTAAACCTCAGAAGGGCAGTCCACCTTTTGAGAAGAAAATTAAGCCAATGAGG
Organism: Tursiops truncatus; assembly: GCF_011762595.2. Taxonomy (NCBI): domain Eukaryota; kingdom Metazoa; phylum Chordata; class Mammalia; order Artiodactyla; family Delphinidae; genus Tursiops; species Tursiops truncatus. The sequence goes on along the minus strand of NC_047047.1, from coordinate 84,177,955 downwards.
TTAAGAATGTTTCCTCTGAAGAAACCTCCTTTAACAGAAAAGCTTGGGAAGCCACAGGTTGAGGCATCGAGGTAAAAAATGATGAAGGTAATTAGAAGACTTGAGCCAGAATCCTTGAACTTGGCAAATGCGGGCAGACTCCTGGTGCTTACGAAGGTTCAAGCTGGCTGAGCCCTGAGCACCAAGAATTGTAATCCGGGGCAGGTGAGGGGAGCACAGTGCAGATGAAAAGCGTGGCCGGGTCTGGCCAGGGAGGCCCAAGGCTTCGGGTGCAGAGCGAGGGTGTCTGCTCTTCCTTGGGCTCTGCACGGGGGCCCTCAGCCAGCACTGCCTGGACAGTCCCACCCCAGAGGGGTCTTTCTTCCACAGCGGGACCAGCCCTGGGAACACAAGGGGCCACACACGGAGGGGTCCTCTCACCGGGATGTCCCCTCACTTCCTCCGTCCCCACCCCACACACACCCCTCACCTCCTTCACGACCAAAAGCCTGAAAACCTAATAGGAAGAACTGCGTTTTCAGGAGATGCTGAGGGTGAAGCAAAGCAGAAAACAGAAGGGAAAGAGGGGGCAGCCCCGCCCACTGCCACCTCTCTCTGCCCCAATCCCACCAAATGACCCCTAGGTCTCTGCGGTCTCCCCTCCCGCCTCTGGGTTCTTCCGTGACCTCTCCCAGCAGCGCCTCCACCGTGTTGCCCTGACCCTCTCTCCACTCTACCTCCTTACTCGCCCCAATCCTAAGGAAGCTGCGAAGCCCCATTCAAACATTGCCAATGCCTCAAAGTTACAGCCTTTCCCCTGAGAACCGGAGGATGTGGGCTTTGATTCCAACACGGCCTGGGAGCTCTCGTCTGCTCCCTGAGCTCCGTGAGGCCAGCTCTTCCTCTGTAAGATGAGGGGACAGATGGAACGTGCCCCTCGGGTGTTGAGGAGTGAATGAGACCCGTGCTTGGCACGCGGCAAGCCCCCAGAGGTGCTGGTGCCCACTCTTCCCTGTGAGAAAGCCCAGCGGCCCCTTTTCCCATCTCCTGGTGCAGACTGCCTGCAGCCCTCTCTCCCCATCCTGCCTCCACTGTGCTGCAACCCCTGTGTCTCCTGCTGCCTCCTGGGGTGAGGGCAGCTTAGCTAATCACGTGTCAGTCTCTTCCTCCATATCAAGTATCATTTGGGGCTTTTTGGGAGGGGGATGGGCATTTATACTACTTCAAGAATCTGACCACCCTCACCTTTGGCCTTGAACCACTCTCCCTTGACTTTCCAGTCAAGACATCACAGCTCATCCTGCTTCCAGCCCTCTCCTCCCCCATCATCACTCTGTGTTCTTTCAGCTCCACTCCAGACTCCCCACCAGACCCCACGTAAGCTTCTGGCTAGTACCTTGGGTGCTCCTGACAATGATTTTGGTCCTGTTATCCAGCAACACTGATCCTGCCACCTCCAATCAAGAAACCTCTCAGATCTACCAGCACTCACAGTGGGCTCCTTTGAGGCACCCTTAGCCTGAGGGGACACCAAGATGCCCACTGCAGCTGAGTGTGCAGTCTTGCAGTCATTTAGTATTTGTAGAGTACAATTGTGGCAGAAAAAGAGGGCTCTTAATAGTTAGATAGGGATGTTCTGCTGAGGGGTGATGCCTAGCCCACGGTTTCTTATCACTAATAAAAATCTTGGCAAATGACCCATATTGAAAATAACACCATGTTATGATGATTGGAGAATGTCTATCTCCATTGAACACACTTTACCCCAGGAAGGACTCTGGAGTGATATTCTTCACAGGCAGGATGGGAGTCCAGCAGGAGACACGGCAATGTCAGGAGCAGAGTGTCCTAAGCCGTGCGAGGAGCTGGTAGACCCCACCACTGCCTCTCTTTCTCCACTCGCTTTGTTCTTTAGAGCGACCCCACTGAAAGCAGCATCCTGAAGGGAAGTCAGCTCCCATCGCCTCACAGACAAACCCATCAAACCATCACGCCTGTTAACTGGAGCCTGGAATTCCGTGTTGAATTTCTCATGACATTAGCAAAGCACTCAGGCATCTCTCCATGGAATTACAACCCTATTATGTACAATTGAGTATACATTACTTCAATTTTCATGTCATTAGCTCAGATAAAGCTATTTCTAAAGCACTGAAGTATGTAAAAGTTACTTAGGGGCAGAAAAAGCTGAACCAGGGAAGCAAATGCAAAACACAAGGTGATAGAAGCCATATTTTTAGCTACACATTCGCACGTGGACTGGGGCAATTAAGCAAACATAAAGTGAGACCAATTATTTTATTTATTTCCATTTTAACTATTGTCTAGTCAATTCTGGATCTGAATGTACCTGTACAAGTTGTGCATTACGATGGCCCCATCACAGAGAAATGCTGTAAACGTGACTCTGCCTCCTCGGATGCATGTCTATGTAGATTTCCTTACAAGAAAGATACAAGCCCCGGGGCCAGATTGGGAAAAAAGTGGCGTTTTTCCCAATACCCGTAACAAATTTTTACTAAAAGACAACAGCTGCCAGTTACTGAAATATTTTAGTATACAGTCTAGGAAAATAGACTATGAGCTAGGTGAGCAGCTGGACTATCGTCATGAATGTTCAAATCCTGGCTCCACCACAGGGGCATCTGGTCTCTCTTGGCCTCACTTTCTCATCTGTAAAATGGGGCTATAGCAGTGCCTATTGCATGGGTTTTCTCAAGACTTAAATAAGATAAAATGCATAGGAATTAGGTCAGTGTAGAGTGCACAGTAGACACCTGATGAATGCTTGTTATTTTTATTATTACTGAGTTGAAATGTAGGCAACTCATAACCATTTTGAGCCTCAATCATCTTATCCACAAAGTAGGAATAATAATAATACCTAAGTCACAGCATTACTCTGAGGACAGAAAATGGTAACGTTGGCCATTGCTGTCGATAGCACTGTGGGTTGAGAGGTCAAGGTGAGCTTCTGGAGGATGGAAGATTCCAACCTCATCTTGAAGAATGAGAAAGGTAATGGGGTTCATCCTCCAGGAGAGCAAACCGTCATGAAGGACGCTTGGATGCATCCGCTGTGATACCATCGCCTGAGGGCAGAAGGAAGTGCAGGGCCCTGCTGGTCAAGGGGGTGAGATGACCAGTGATGTCATCAGAGCAGCTTGACAGGAGCAACGAGATGCGGCCGGATTACAGAGGACTTGACTCCACCGACCCGGGGGAGGCAGCCTCGGTGGACTCGTGTGTGGGAGGAGAGAAGAAGGGCTACGTGCTCAGGTTTAAGCTGATCAGAAGAAGGCAGATGAAGGAAGCAAAGGGAGTCAGTCAGCTGTACGTGAGGTTCTGTAAAGAAAATGCACAAGGAGATGAGGACAGCTATCCCAATGATGTCACAGTTCCTCTTCTGCTGTCACTCCAGTGCTTCTCCTCTGGTGACATGAGTGACACTTTCATCAATGACTACCCTTGCCCATGAAGCCATTGACCTATGGGTTATCCATAGACCTGTGTCCTCCTGGCTAGATCAAAAGCTCCAGCTGAAGAACAAAGTCACGTAGCTGCTGAGGGAACCCTCCAACCAAGGTCAAGAGCAAGCCCAGTGTGGTGGGGAGGGACCGGCCGGCAGCCCCTGGTGGGGCCAGAATGTGTGGTCCAGGTATGCTGCGTGAGGTCAGGGGAGCTGGGAGACGTGTGCATGGGAGGAAGAGTTGCTATGGGGTGGAATGAAGTCTTGTGCTTTTGTTTTTCAATGATCTGAAAGGCCAAAATAAAAGGCAGAGAATACAAGTTACCATAGGTTTCCAACATGACTCAGATCTTCTGGATGACCAGCCACCAAACTAAAAACACGACTGGCGACATCTCTGTCAGCCCGGGACACGTTTCCCTTTCAGGCTTGACAATCGCTCCCCACACAGGGCACGTCTTCAGGTTTGAGCGGCATGCACTCATCCCCACGCTGCTCAGAATGCTTCGGGCTATAAATGAGAAACTGCATCCTCAAAAAATACCTGATCAAAGAGAACTCATCTGTTCCTCTCACCGTCCTACTGGCAGACAGACAACCTTGAAAGGATAGAAGGGGAAAAAAGAAGGAAAGAAAGACAGGAAGAGAGATCATGTTATATTGACAAAAGATTCCACCAAAATTACCTGGTGATTTACCCTGGCAGTTAAAGAAGAGTGTCTGTTTACGATTGTCCTATCAGAATCCCCCCCGAGCTTTGTCAGCATGATTTCAGGAGATGAAAACAAGGATGTCCACTCGAGGTTCCCATCAGCTGACAGTCGTGTGCCATGCATCGCCCACTTTACACGGCGTAATTAAATCAGCAAGCCCTTCAGACTGTCTCTGTTTCTAAATTACATGAAATGAGGACCTTTCCAATTGTTGCTGTCACTGTCTACCTTGAGGAACAGTGGAGAGAAAGAAGTCAAGTCCATCTGGGAATTGCATTCAACCAGGGATCCCACAGGTGTGAGCGGTACACAGCTATGAGCAAAATTTATAAACAGGGTCCCCTCTGGTGTCAAGTCCTGCAGAGATTTCTGGGGGTTGGCTCTCAGGAGCTCCTATTTTTAATGAATGGGCTCCTACTTCACTTTCAACATGGCAAATGTGTTATCCTCCGTAACAGACTGAGGCTGTGCATGAATTATTAAGGATGCAGGTCAGAAGCTCTCGGTAATTGCTTCAGTTTTTCAATAGAGATGCAACTTGTGAACAGACCAAGAAGATTTGAGGCAAAGATCAAAGAAAAATGGGAGATTACATACCTTCATAGTTAAAAAGATCGCCCCATCCCTTAGTTCAAATGCTAACTCCATCACTGATGAGCTGTCTTCTTAAGCAAGTTACTTAACTCAGCTACGGGGCACCATTCCATTATCTGTAAAACAGACATCACATTAGTGGTTTATAAATCTTCCCTTGTGAGATTATTGAAGGACTACAGCATACATAATGAGTGTACAGGGTGAAGACTCAATAAACATTATCTATTATTAAAACTCAATTGCTTGTGAGCCAAGCAGGAGAGTTTCATAGATGGTGAAAGGGCTTTGATTTGCAATGAATAAAGCCCAGCATTTAAATGTTGTCTCTCCTGCCTCCTGATCTGTGGCTCTGGACAAATCAAGGTTCCCGAGTCTTAGTTTCCTCGTTGCTAAAGCGCTGAGAATGACACCAGCCTCGAAGGAGCAGCCGTGGCAGTTGGACAGACCGGTCAGAGTCTCCATGAGCGCCCAATACTAGTGCCACTCGGCTTTCCTCCTCCATCCAAGAGGGAAGTGGGAAGAGCAAAAGCAGACCCACAGGTATCAATGGATGGGGAAAATCGGAGCACACGGGGATCATCTGCCTGTCATCATCTAACATCCGGTGCAGGCACAGCACCCCCCAAGGGCACGTTCCCCAGCACCACACAGCCATCCACCTTTCCCCAAGAGCCCTACCAGGTGACTCTCGTGAGATCACACAGGAGGTACACACCACTTTGTTCATGTTCTCCTTTGGCTGATCTCCTGAGTATTTCTGATGCTACAAAGTATGAGCTAGTAGACCAACCATGCTCACTGAACACCACGAAACTTCACAGTGGAGAAGGAACATCTCTGTATTCTGTGTCTGATGAAAAGAGAACACATGACTCACCCGAAAGGCCCTTCTGCCAGCCACATGCATCTTGGGTGTATTTCTTTTTTTTTTTTAATTGGAGTAGAGTTGATTTAATCATAGGATATCACGTATATGTGGAATCTAAAAAAAAAAATAGTACAAATGAACTTATTTACAAAACAGAAATAGAGTCACAGGTGTAGAAAACCAACTTATGGTGACCGGGGGTGGGGTGGGGAGGGGAGGTGGATAAATTGGAAGACTGGGATTGACATATGCACACTACTGTGTATAAAATAGATAACTAATAAGGACCTACTGTGTAGCACAGGGAACTCTACTCAATACTCTGTAATGACCTATGTGGGAAAATAATCTAAAAAGAGTGGATATATGTCTATGTGTAACTGGGTGTATTTCTATTGGGCATAAACAGAAAGCTGTCCTTGAGCCGTTGCAGGCAGTCACCACCCATGTCTGGTTCATGTCTCTGTGCCCCGGAAGGAGCCTGGGCCTGGTCCACCACAGGTTCAAGATGTCTGGCGCTTGTTCTCCCTCTGCCTCTTTGGTTCTACGTATATTTTGGTTGATTTAGTAAGTGTACTGGGAAGGCTCTAGGGACACAGGCAGTAGAGAAGTCAGCTCCCGTTTCTTGGTGCTTTTCTGGTCCTGGAATCATGATCCTATACCAGGTCACGTGACTAAACTGGTCCCTGTCTCTCAGCTAGTCTAATAGCAGCTGCTTATTAAGTGCCTCCTCTGCCTAATGCACTTTACATGAGTTATTCCATTTAATCGTCACCATCTTGGGAGACAAGGGGGAATAAAATCCCCATTTTACAGATGAGCAAACTCTGGCTTGGAATGATGCATTTGCCCAAACTCTCACCATAAGGAAGTTCCTGAGGCATTTGAGCAAGAAAACTACCTCACTTCCACTTTAGCACGCAGACCACAGCATCTCATACAACCCTCTGGATGGCCTCACGAAGCAGTGACTATTATCCTTGTGCACTGACGGGGAGAAGGCACTGAGGTACCCCTTGAAGATGGTAGAGCTAGAATTGACACCCAGGTCTTTTCACTTCAAAACCCAGAACTGTGGGCTTCCCTGGTGGCGCAGTGGTTGAGAGTCCGCCTGCCGATGCAGGGGACACGGGTCCGTGTCCCGGTCCGGGAGGATCCCACATGCCGCGGAGCGGCTGGGCCCGTGAGCCATGGCCACTGAGCCTGCGTGTCCGGAGCCTGTGCTCCGCAACAGGAGAGGCCACAGCAGTGAGAGGCCCGCATACCGCAAAAAAAAAAAACAAAAACCCAGAATTGTGCCACATCAGTGAGCTCCCCACTGGGTTCCATGTGCTCCTTAAATGGGGTTTTGTGGACAGGAAATGCCCTTTTAAAGGCACTAGACACCAAGAAAGAGCCACAAACACCTTACCTAGGATAGGGCCTTTTTGAAGTGTCAGCACCACCAAAAAGAGTGGGGAGCTGGGGGACGTGAGCTCTGAAATGTGGTCAACACTTCAGGAAGTGCTTTACCTGTGATCTCCCTTAATTCTTCAATTAGATTTTTAGATTTTAATTTATCTTCTATGAATTTTGTTTATACCTATGAAATCGATTCAGCAAACTTTATACACAGGAATATGTGTCAGGCAAATTGCTGCTGTCCTGGTAAACCCAAAGTTGAAACACAGCCATTGCATTCTCCCAATCTTGCTGAGTTTTCATCCCCTTCCACACAACTTTACCACCAGTGTGCACAAGTGCACATGCGTGCACACACACATACACGCTCATTCATCACAGTGCCCTTGTTTTACATGTAGGTTCCTCTTGCAAACTTGACCTCATCTGTTTCTCTAAGGCTGTACTTTATACACCAGCCATCTGCAAGCCCAGTTCCCCACTGTCAAACTTATTTTTTCTTTTCCAAAAATCCAATCCCCAGAGAATACTTGTCAAGTCCAGATCAAGAGTACATGCATAATATGTATAAAATAGATAACTAATAAGAACCTGCTGTATAAAAAAAATTAATTTAATTTAAAAAAAAAGAAAAAGAAGAGTACATGCAGAAGACGTGTCAACTGTTTCTGCCAGATTGAGAAACGGGGATGTCCTGTGGATGCCAGAGCAAAACACCACAGTCCCCAAACAAACGGATTCCATCAAGATGGGTGCCTGGGGCTTCCCTGGTGGCGCAGTGGTTGAGAGTCCACCTGCCGATGCAGGGGACACGGGTTCGTGCCCCGGTCCGGGAAGATCCCACATGCCGCGGAGCGGCTGGGCCCGTGAGCCATGGCCGCTGAGCCTGCGCGTCCGGAGCCTGTGCTCTGCAACGGGAGAGGCCACAACAGTGAGGGGCCCGCGTACCGAAAAAAATATATATATATATGCTGTAGATAACATAAGACCAAAAACAATTGCTAGCAGGAAATAGACATACCTAAAGAGGAATGTTATTTATTCATAACTGTGTACACAATTCCATTATTGATATACATTTATTAATAAACATTATGATTTATAATATTGTTAGTTCCCACATAAAATGAGACCAAGGAATTATTCTATTCCTAATTATCTGAAGGGAAACTCAAAAAACTTGATTTTTACCCAATCTTCTTTGTGCCATGATTACAACTGCACGAAAATCCCAAACCCTGAAAATTGTATGTTTTCTGTGAATACAAAGCAGTGAAAATAGTTGTTATGTGCGGATGGTGAGATTATGGGAGATGTTGAAATCCTTATTTATGGGGTGAATTAGTAACTATATACATTTTAAAATTTTTGTTTTCTCCTTACTCAGAGTGGCTCTACTTTCCTTGATAAAAATTGTGGGAAAACAAAATGAAATATACCTCCTCACGCCTTGCCTTTTGTCTTCTTCCCTTCTGTTGAATGTGTCTAGAAAACAATCACAGGATCTCAGAGTTCAAAGTGACATTTGAGGTCATCTTATCCAAACACAACAACCCACGATATACTTAGGACGCGACAGTCCAGTGATGGTGAACTCATTTCAAAATAGAACCCTCCATCGTTGAATGAAGCTTATAGTGAGCTGAAATTTGTACCCTCCACTGCCCAAAAATAAGATTTAGTTCTTCCCTTTGGAGCCACAAAGAGCATGGGTATTCCCTGAATTTTTCTTAGAATAATAATCTATCAGCTCTTTACAAGTAGCTATCAAAATACCTCCGTCGCACCATCTAAGAGCTCCTGATAAGAGCTCCCCATCCAGCATACGCCAGGTTTAATTCAAAGCCCCAGCCACAACATTCCTCTTTCTTGTCAGGTTATCAGTTTCCACCATATTGATTTTATTATACTAATTATCAAAATGGGTGTATGGAGGCAGGTACTCTCCAGGCAAATATGCTTGTCTTATTTACAGCCTGAAATTTCAAGAGGAGAACCTCCAAGCACATTTGACAAACAGCATTGTGTGTTGATATAAATCAAAAGGTCCAGTGGTTCTTTCAATCCGTGAGCAATTTTATTGGCATATTCTGAAATAGCTGGTCTTCTCTGCTTCCATTAGGCAAATCACAAAAGCTGGAAGCATTTAAGAGGTCAGATTCGATGTGAGCCATTCATAACGTCACAGGCTAGGCCAGGACAGTCAGCCCACGAGGGCCGGTCAAGATACCACAAGCCTCTGACTAGGATGGTGGGTGGCCATGTGGAACAGTGGGTCAAGCAGTCAATAAAGGCATATCTGCAGCCCAGATGCCTCAGGCTCTGTCTCAGTAAGGGTAGAGCTCCCCTTTGATGGCTGCCAGGGACGCACTGTGTGACAGACCTCCTCTCCTCTCACTCCGTGGCCAAGCGCATCACCTCAGGGTCTCCGAGCACAGCTCTAGCTGCTCTGTGCCCACTCTCTCCCTCTTCTAAGTGCCTCTTGGAGGAATCCTACCTCACACTTGACTGCCACCTGACGTTGCAGGATGGCAGAGAAAGCAGACGGGGCAGGGGGTCAAGATGTCCCATGACAGGTTAGGTCCCAGGACTGAGCTGGGTCAGTCGGAGCCAGAGGCCTCCAGGGTGAGCTCAGACCTTCATGGAGGTGGATCAGGGAACATCAGATCAAAGAAAACAAACGTGTCCTCTCGTATAAGAGTAAGAGGGTTGAGGAAGAGGGTAAAGCACAAGCCCAAAGTCAGGGAAATCTGGAAATGAGACTCAAGATGAGATCCCAAGTTACAAAGGCAACAGCATCAGCAGTCTTGCTATGAAGAGGGCTGATACATCAGAATCTGCTTCTTATGGGATACAGACCATGTGGTCCTTGGAAGGGGTGACCTGGACCAGAAAAGGGATCAGGATGACTGGATGTGTCCCTGGCACATGGCAGTGTGACAAGATCTGGCTTCGTAACCTGTCTCAACTGGGTTAGAGCTATGTCGGCACCCTTTGCTGGCTGTGTGTGTTTGGGCAAGTCACGTCGGGGAGATGCAATGTTATCATCTCCACGTGAAGATGATCCTGCCTGGGTTGTGGTTTTATGAAGATCAGGTAACATACGCGAGCCCCTCCTACAGCGTCTGGCATGTAGTGGGATGCTTGCATTTTGTCCACGTCATTGGCATAGTCGGAGGGCTTCCTGTGACCAAGCTTAGCCTGTTTTCCGAACGTGCTTTAACCATTTCCCTCCCGAGGGCAGAGTTTTCAGCTGCATCAGCCCAGATTTCAGGATTCCTCTGGAGACTCCTAATTACAAATGGTCTGTCCCTTTGTCCCACCAGTAAACTTGTTTGCCCCGGTTTCCTGATTGTTTGCTCAGAAAACAACTTGTTCGTATTCAAGGAGCCCAGAGGACTTTGTACAGCAGAGGCCTTCAGAGCCTCCAGGATGCTGCTAGTATAGACAGTGCAACACCACCGGGGACTGCTGTCAGGCACTGATGCAGAGGGGAGAATTTGTGTAGTAATGGGAAAGAGAGAGAGGAGTCTTGGTTGGACTGAGAGCTGGGAGTGAAGACGATGTAGCTGAGAGATATGGCAGAGCATATCTGATCCCCCGTGTGGCCAGAGGTAGAGCCAGGGAAAGACAGAGGTCTTTGCTAGAAACTTTGTGAGTCTAGACACAGCAAAAACTAATTAGAGTCTGTCTCAGTTAACCAAGATTGGTGCTGGATTGGGACGGTGGGCATTCTTTTGCTTTGGGCCAGTTCCAGCACTTCCCTGGCACACCCTCCTACTGTGCACATCTGGCTACTGGCACATCTGCACAAACGTTGGACTTCTTTCCACGAGGACTTGATACTAAGACAGCAATAAGGCTCCTTCAGACAGCTCCATGGCAACAGGTATTGACAGTGTGAGGCGAGCAGGTGAGAGGGACACGGTTTTCTAGTAGCTGGAGTGGTTTGCTCAGCAATTGGGGCCACTCCAGGGAGTTGTGGCTGCAGTCACAGGCTGATGGAGCTGAAGATGCCAGGGACGAGAATGACACGGAGGAGGCGGAGGATTGGTGACGAAGAGCACAGGATGTCTCAGTGTCACAGAGGGAGGGTCCCTGTCCATCCAGCAGCCATGGGCTCTGGAAAATTTCAGGATTATTTATTTGTCCCACACAGACTAAATTCGAGCCAGTAAGGAGGCTTAAGATGATCCAGTTAATGACATGCAAACAGCATTGTGCATTCAAGCCCACCCGGAACGTACATCTCTTCCTTGACAAAGGAGGGAAAGTGAGGCACAATATATAGTGATGACATCGTCCAAACTAGACCCCTGCTCTGCAGGTTCCAGAAGGTATCAGTGCCCTCCCTGACCCTGCCCCCCGGGAGGGCTGAAGCATGTGCCCATCTAATCAATACCTTTCAGAAAGCTTAATAGATTTTCTTTCTCTGCTTTCAGAAGACATTATTTCTAGGCTGTGAAAAATCATAGGTAATTTGCATTTAAATGTACAGTATTCTTTAGCAACAACATCAAACATCCTGCTCATTCAGGCTAAGATGCCAATCAGTTTTCCCATTTCTGAATCCACTGGGTCACGCAGCACCCACTGAAGATTTAGAGGGAGAAACCCCTCCCTCTCCAGCCCAGGGTAAGGCAGAGAGGGTGTCCTAGGGCAGGTCATGTGACCTGTTGTTGAGAGCCACTAACCCAAAGCAAGGAAATAATCAAAAATTTAAATAACTTTAAGTGTTCAAAAGAGAGTGAGTGAGAAATTGATAAAATGATAAACTGGCCTGGATTTTAAAATAAGATAAAGAAACATAAGCCCTGACACAAATTTTCTCTGAATGATTTTTTTTGTCCCGTCTCTCCTGACACAACGGAACACAGTAGCTGTTTTCCTTGTCCAGCCAAGTCCCTCCCCCATTCATTATAACAATCCCACCATGTCTCCACCACTTTCAGGACTCTGCTTCAGCTCTGCTCTTCCCTACGTCTCCCATCTTGTTCCTTCCCTTGGTTCCTTTGCCCTGACCCTACTAACTTATTCAGATTTCTCCAATCCATGGGTTATTGTTTTTTAAAGAAAGGAGCTCAGGGCTTCCCTGGTGGCACAGTGGTTGAGAATCCGCCTGCCGATGCAGGGGACACGGGTTCGCGCGCCGGTCCGGGAAGATCCCACATGCCGCAGAGCAACTGGGCCCGTGAGCCATGGCCGCTGAGTCTCCGCGTCCGGAGCCTGTGCTCCGCGACGGGAGGGGCCACAACAGTGAGAGGCCCGTGCACCGCGATGAAGAGTGGCGCCCGCTCGCCACAACTGGAGGAAGCCCTCACGCAGAAACGAAGACCCAACACAGCAAAAATAAATAAATTAATTACTAAACTCCTACCCCCAACATCTAAAAAAAAAAAAAAAAAAGGAGTTCAACCACCTTCCATTCTCCCTCCTTCCTTCTCATTCTAGAAAGATGGGCAGAGGAGAGAAGATCAGGGGCAGCCCAGAGAGCCGGCCGGGCCCGGAGGCCAGGCCCCGGGGGCAGGCGGGTCCCCAGAGCCAGCTTCACGTGCTCTGCAGACAGCTTGTCCTGGTGACTGAGGCCCAGCTTCTCCTCTCGGGGCTTCGTCCACATTTGGAGAGACAGCCAGGTGTGGGGCACGTGACCGGAAGAAACATGTGAAGAGAGGGGCGAACGCAGTCAGGCCCCATCAAGGAGAGAAGGGAGTGTGTGTCTACACACCTCCTTGCTAAGATAGCACCATGTCCCTCTCTACCCATCTGGTCATAGGTGAGATTCGGCAGGTGCTTTTTTTTTTTTTTTTGCGGTACGCGGGCCTCTCGCTGTTGTGGCCTCTCCTGTTGCGGAGCACAGGCTCCAGACACGCAGGCTCAGCGGCCATGGCTCACGGGCCCAGCCGCTCCGCGGCATGTGGGATCTTCCCAGACCGGGGCACGAACCCGTGTCCCCTGCATCGGCAGGCGGACTCTCAACCACTGCGCCACCAGGGAAGCTCCTGGCAGGTGCTTTTCAAGCGCCTCGGCTCCACCAAGCCTGGAGCTGGGGCTAGGGGCTGTGGAACTGGGAAGCAGGGGTTCACGTGGGGAGACAGACAAACGTCCGGCCGGCAAGCCAAGCCCCGTGCTGGGCAGAGCAGGGGGGCAGCCTGAGCCAGGCCTCAGCTGAGTCCCAGACCACGTGGAGGCTTAGCCAGGAGAAGGAGGGTGAGCAGGGAAGAGAGGAAGCTCCGACCAAGAGGGTGGGAGAGGACTTTACAGAAGTTGCGGGGGACACGCATCAGCTCACCCCAAGCATCCCCATCACACTCTTCCCGTTCGCTCAGCCCCATTGCTCCATGCTCAGCTGGGCTACTCTTTCCTCCCTGTTACGTGGAGTATTTCATGACAGCCTAATCTTCTCAAGGCCCTGGGTTAAGCCGACTCTAACACAAGGAGGAAAGGTTAATAAGCACAGACGTGAAAATTCCTCATAGACCTCACCACACACGCTGTGAGTCAGGAGACAGCAACCAAAACGCACTGTGAGTCGCGCTGCTGAGGCGGCCAGAGCACAGCCAGAGGCAGCCCAGTGTCCGGGAACCTCGGAGCTGGAAATGGAAAAGCTCAAGTGCCTCCAAACACAAGGTGAAGAAGCCAAGCTTCTCTCTGATGACCACGAGCCACGTTTGAAGAAAAAAGAAAGATCTTAAAGTGAAAAACTAGTATTGAATCTTTAGGAATCAATACATTTAAAACAGAACATGGGGGAACTTCCCCCGTGGTCCAGTGGGTAAGACTCTGCACTCCCCAACGCAGGGGGTCCGGGTTCGATCCTTGGTCAGGGAACTAGACCCCGCGTGCCGCAACTAAGACCTGGCGCGGCCTAAATAAATAAATATTTTAAAAAATAAATAAAACAAAACATGGGATGTCTGGTTATCCATTAGATCACTCGGGATTCACATGGAAAGGAAAAAATTTATTAAAGAACAGAACTTGAGAGCTGACAGGATACAACCTGAAATTATGACAATAAGCAAGAATCTGATAAATTTCATCCAGATAGCTGAGAACCGAATACAGTATTTCCCAAACCACCTATCATTTGCCCAAAAATAAAGAAACATCATTCCCATTTATCATTTGACTTAACATTGCATCAAGTAATATAATGAATGGGAATTTCTTAGCCAATAAAATGTCCTATATTTCTCAGCAATGCTTTCACATACTGCAAACTAATTAATTCAAAATCTGTTTTGTCTGGTCCCTTGTGTTCTCAGTTAATGAGATTTCATGCAGTCCATCCTGGTAACAGCTTCATGTCCCTTCTTCATTTCCTCCGATGCTTAGAGCCAAAGGGCTTCCAACTAAAAAAATAAAATAGAAAATATTCCTCAATTTTGATAAAATGCTGGATCTACATAATCAAATTTCATCAGAAAGATTCTGAGAAGGGGCCAACCACAAACCATTTCAATTTCAAATATTAAAATATTCAATATTTTAAAATTAAAATATTCTTTTAATTTCTCCATCATAAGTTTTGGAGTTATCAGACCAGGTCTCTGAATTTGAGTGTAGAAACTGTGGTCGCAGGATGAAGAGGGAGAGAATCGCAGAACTTACCCGGGTTGAATGGACTTCAGAACCATGAAGTCCAATAGGCTGGATTTCCAGAACAGGAAAGTGGCCGGTCCAGACCAGAACTGATGACCCAAACCAGGCAAGAAATGAATGATGGTTCTGGAGCTCACATTTTGGGGATGCCAGCACACACTTCTGACTTCTGATTGATTTGGAAAGGTTTCCTGGAAAGGCTGGAATTTTGGTGGAAAAGGCAATGAGGAAAGATAAGAATTGGAAAGTAGACAACTGCTTTTTCAGACTTAACTAAATCTTTTAACTTTTTCTCCAAATTTGTATTCTTTGACCTTTTCAACAGGCCCAAGAAAGCGACATGCTGACACAATACCACATGTGCATGGTGGGTTCCGTCTGCCTAGAAGGAATAGAACACAATACGATCATGATCACAGGGCCACACAGACAAAGACAGCCATCAGAGCTGGTGTTAACCTGTGTACAATTACAGCTGCCATCTACGGAACTCATTTTGGAAATATTAGACTACTCAAACTCTTTCCTAACAATTCTCAAAATAAATTTGGAAGGTAGATATTACTATTAGCTTTAGCAATCTAAAGTTAATCTAAATCCTCTTTTAACAGATGTGGAACATGACACTCAGACAGGTTAAGTCATTTGCTAATTTCCCACCAGCTCGAGAAAGACAGAAATGAGGTTCCTTGTGGATCTTCCTGAATTCATTTGTTTCCTCTCTCTCTCTCTCTCTCTCTCTCTCTCTCTCTCTCTCTCTCTCTCTCCAATTCTGCTTCTCCTACAAAGTCCAGATCTTTCAAGCTTGTGGGTTTCAGCCTGGCCCCAAGGCACTGAGAATTCACACTACCATCAAGACATCTTATGCAATTTTACTACAGCTGGTGTGGAAACTTTAAGATCCCTGGAGTACTGAAAATCACAGCTCAACAGAATATAGATGAGAGACAGAGAGAAAGCGAGACAGAGACAGAGAAAGAAGGGGGAGACTTAGATACGCAGAGAGATGAATTCATTGATATTTTAACAAAAAGAAAGCTAAAGGTGCCTCTCCCTCTGAAAGTTTCATGTCACCTCAATTCCTGGATCTGTCTCGTATGCCTTCCCTTTGAGGCTCCTGGTATGCCCTTCCAGGACTCAGATGTCCCCCTGGCCCAGGACAGCTGCCCCTGGCTGCAGTTGGCACTGCCTGAAGCGGGTCAGCTGGGCAGGTGGGTGGGCACTCCATATGTCCTCAGCCCCTGCCAGCCCTGGGAGCTCCTCATGGGGACACAGATGCCCTGACCACCCTCTACTACATTAGCTCCTTTCACAGGGGACTGGATGGCTATTGGTGAGCATTTGTCTACCTCCTCCCATGGGGGCCGAGACTAACCCAGGTTACTTCCACCTGCTTCTCTTTTTTGCCACCCTCCCTACCTTCTGTTGTGCGCTGGCCAGTGGGAGTTCCTGGGAAGCCACACAGGCAGCGTCCTCTGTGCTCGTCATGCCAACCTTCATCAGAGCACATGCACTGGGGGCTCTTGGAGATGGGAGAGAAGCGGTAAGCTCTCAGAATGTCCTCCCTGGAGCCATTCTGGGGCAGGCTCACTTTCAGTGGTTTGCATGTTGTTCGCCACAGAAACCGTAAGATGGGCAAAGCAGAGAGCTATGGGCCTGAGTGGGAGCAGAGCACTCAGATCCCTCTGGCTCTCATTTCTTACTTACGATGACCCCAAGTAACCTCCACAGAGCACAGCTTGACGTGGCAGATCTAACCAAGCTTCTCCACTTTACTTATGAGAAAATAAGCCTCTGAAGAAGGAAGACCAGCCCAGGAGACACAGTGACGTTGGCTCAGCCTTGCCTCTCCATTGGCCTCTCGAGTCCCAATTCCTGTTCTTCCAGCCATCCTCCCTCATCCAAAAGAGATTTCGTAGAAGGTGGCGGTCCACCAGGTCACCTACTGCCCACTCAGGCACATCCTTCTTCATCCCACCTGCCTCTCACCAAGCTGTCTCTAGCGTGTGTAAGTGTGCATTTATGTGGAGACCATGGTCCATGTGCGAAGGTACATTTAGGTAAGTGACAAATTCCAGGATGGCAGTGCATTAGTTACAACCAATTAGGAGAAAATTATCACTGCGAAGTGCTCGCATCCCCTGCACTGGGCCAAAGGCCAACATGTAGCATTTACTAAGTATTACCTCATTGGGCTCAGTAGATGGTAAAGAGGTTTAAATCCAATTCAATAAAATATTTGATGTTAAGACTGAATCCCTAGGACTATAAATTCCAGTTAGTGGACCAGAAAGAGGTTACTCTGTATGTCCATACATCACTCACCTCCTCTCTCCACTATTATTGACAGCAATAGGTGTTGGAAAATCTTGGTGTTTTGAAGATACATCAACTTGTGTTCAAGCCCCAGCTTTGCTACTTTTAAGATGTGTGATCTCAAGATCATCAGTTCTCTTATGTATAAAATAGAGACAATAATACATACTTGCCAGGTTGTTGGATTCAAAATGGGTAAAGTTTATAGAATCTACCTAGCACATGACAACTGCTCGACAAATGGTAGCTATTACTACTATATTAGCAGCCTTTACATGTTAGTGGTACTGCTTAATACTTATTAAAGCAAATACGTATCATTACAGCTAATAAGTATTTAGTGCTATGTACATGCCAAGCATTTTGGTACATCTTAGGTAAATTTCAAAGAAGTGCAAAATGTAACTCTTGCCGTCAAAATAACTCAAAAGACAGCTGAAGAGAAACATTAATATATATCCTAACACTAAAATAATTTCACATGGATTATAAAATAGAAGCAAATAGAAGAAAATCAGGATATTAAATTTTTTTTTAATTTATCTTGGAAATGAGAAAAACTTTCAAAGCAAAACAAGAAAGGCAGAAGCACACAGATGTTTATAGCAGCTTTACTCATAATTGCAAAAACTTGGAAGCAACCAAGATGTCCTGCAGTAAGTGAGTGGAGAAATAAACTGTGGTGCGTTCACACAATGAAATATTCTTCAACACTAAAGAGATATCATCTATCAAGCCATGAAAATACATGAAGGAAACTTAAACGCATATTACCAGTGAAAGAAGCCCATATGAAAAGACTACCTACTGTATGATTCCAACTAGATGACATTCTAGAAAAGGCAAAACTGTGGAGACAGAAAGAAAGATCAGGCGTTGTCACAAGTCGGGGTAGAAGGCGGGTGGGGAGATGAAGAGGTAGAACACAGAGGATTTTTATGGAAGCGAAACTATTCCGATTAATACTGTGATGGTGTATATGTGTCATCATACGTTTGTCCAAAGCCATGGAATGTATAACTCCAAGAACGGAGCCTGTTGTAAACTGTGGACTTGATGTGATCATGATGGTCGACAGAGGCCCCTTGGTTGTCACAAATGGACCACTCTGGCAGGGGATGCTGATGATGGTGGAGGCTGTGCCTGCGTGGAGGCAGGAGGATTATGTGAGCAGCCTCTGTGCCCACCTCTCAAGATTGCTGTGAACCAAAAACTTCTCTGAAAATATAATGTGTTTAAGAAAAAAAAACAAAGACAGAAGCTATTGAGGAACAAGAAGAGAAAAGGGCTTTGATGAGAGCTCTTAACTAGTGAAGCTGTTTACAGAGAGATTATTCCTGTAACTGGGAAGAGGCTACAGTGGCTTCGTTTTTCCATGGAAAACACAGGAAAGAGGACAAGGGGACAGAGAGTGAGAGAGAAACACAGGGTCACTTCAGAGGAGGAACGTCAGGGACCATGATCACAGACATCCAGGACCGCACGGGCAAAGCATCCCAGACCTCAAGGACGGAGGGGCCGTTGACCACATGGACCTGAGTCGACCTGACAGGAGGTGAGGCTGAGGTTCAGCTGTGTCAGAGCTGCGGGTGAAAGAGGCCGGCAGTACAAAGGAAATTCAAGTCTGCAGCTACGGTTCAGGAATAAGATGTACTTTTGTCTGCAAAAAGAGAAAAAGGAACCTTAGAACCCCAAGAACTGTCTTCAGAGGTCCCCAGAGGAGGGGTGGAGCTTCCCGTGGGCCCCTTGAGAGGTGAATTGAAGTAGGGGCTGGAAAAGAACCCCCGGCAGGTCCGGCCTCAGTGTGGGTTGCAGACTTATGTGCAGGGGGCTCTACTTCTTTGTGGGGCGCTGTGAGCGTGTTCCAGCTTCCGGGGGAGGAGAGAGGGCCAGCGGGCAGCAGGAGAGGAGGTGTGCTTGTGGTTCCTCCTTAACCTAACTTAACCTTGAGGGGAGTGAACGCTAACGACACAGTTTGGGGTCATCCCAGCAGAGGTGAGTGGAACCAACAGGGGAGCAGGGGGGCTCATGAGAAAGGAGAGGGGGTCCCAGGGCCAGGCACCTCACCTACATCAGCACCTACAGTCTCCTAGCTTAAAAGTAGAAATCACTGGTGATATCAGTGTACACAGAGGCCCTGAGTTCTCACCTCTGTGTAAGTCAGCATCCCGGCCAACTCACACAGTGGACGTTTCCGACACCAACACTGCCTCAAGGGAAGGCCGGGTGATCAGATCAGAGCGTGCAGTTTGGTGTAATGGATTAGAGCAAGAGTTCCCCGTATGGGCTGAAATCTCAGCTCACAAAATTACCCTCGCCAGATGGGAGGGCTAAGAGGAAACGTAGAGATCTTGCACTGGAGGCGGCAGAGCGAGAGCTTAAAGCCAGAAGATGGAGCCAGCCTGCTCGGATTTGAATTCCGGCCCTACCAGGCACTAGCTTGCGGCCCTGAGCAAGCCGCTTCACCCTCCCGCGGCTTCCCTTCCCCACCAGCAAAATGCCGATAATAGTATGACCTACCTCAGGGGGCCGCCTGCAGAATTAACCAAGTTAATGTCTGTAGAGTGCTTATAACCACAACTGGCCGGAAATAAGACCTATAGAAATGTTACTTAAATAAATGTAACGTTACTCCCCCCTTTACCGATGAGAGAAGGGCAGGCTGAAGCGGGAGCGTGATTTCCCCAAGTTTGTTCAGATGCTCTGTGTTCTTCGAGTCCTGGACCCTGGTCTCCAGATGCTCCGTCCACCACCCACGTGGCCTGGGAGCCAACAGGGCCGCACAGAGGGCCTGCAGATTCCGGAAGGGCCCCCGTTGTCCCGCCCCACACTGTCACAGCCTGACCTGCCACCGTGTCCCCTTCTGGCGGGGTCTGACCAGGCCACACAGAGGAAGCCACTGAGGTCTCTGGAGTTCCAGCACTTCCCATCATATCAAATACCATTTCACTTTCCATTTCCTCAAGGGAGGGAGGGAAAGAGAGAAAGACGATATCGCTTGTACTCCCCTACTTCACAGTTTTGCTGTGACGATAAAAAGGGATAAGATATTTTACATGGTAAAGAGGGCTACATAAATGTCAAATAGGGAAAAAATGGGATCCAGAGGGCTGCCTTCCAGTGAGAACTTAGGAATCCTATTAATTAAAAAGACTCGCATGACTTTGCCCCATCTGACTTCACTCTAGATAATTCATATACGCGGACCCAGAGCAGCCGAGCTCTTCTGGGAAATATGATAAAAACGCGTGGTCTCTGCCAGGAAGGCTTCAGTCTGTGGAGAGAGACGGCCATTTCCTGCTGAGGGCTTTTCCTCAAATGCTCGTAACTGGTGCTCATCCAGTCGGGCTTCACCGTCCTCAGGGAATGCTCGTCACGTTTACGATACACAGTTCACTCCTTTAAGGAGAGGCTGAACCTAATCTGTGCCTGAATCACTTTTGAGTTCCCGCTCCTTCAGGGCCCCTTCTCTACCTGCCGAGGGCGGTTCCCTCCACGTGCCTGTCTGTCAGCACCAAGGCCTCGGATTTGCTGAACTTGCCGGTCCTTGCCCTCCACGGTGGAAGACACAACCCTCGGAGTTGTAGACTCATCCGCTGCCTGGTTGATGCAGCTCCCGTGGCCTCCTTCTTATTCCTCATACACATCAAGAATCCTCCTATCACCTCAGGGCCTTGGCACGTGCAGTCGCTCCTGATAAGCGCACGGCTGGAACGTCTCACTTCTTCCAGGTATTCAAGTATCTCTTTAGCAGAGCAATCTCCTCACACCACCCAAGTTAAAACCTCAACCCTCTCCCCAGCCTAACTCTCCCTACCTACTGCACATATTTTAATTTTGTCTGTGGCATGAACACCACCAGGGCACTAACGTCGTATGTATTTATTTGTTTTTTATCTGTGTCTCTGACCTCCAGAGAGGAGGGATAGTGTCTGTGTTTATCTAAGACCCGTGTGCTCACAACAGCTACCAGAGTAACTGACACCTAGAAGATACTCTGTCAATGGGTAACAAGTCTCTCAGTATAGAAGAGGAGGTTTTCTCCTAGAAAGTCAAGGAGAGCAGGGGACAGAACAAGGATCTACAGTCAGAAGGTGGAGTCCAGGCTCTATTCGTTATTACCTGGGGGCATTCAGTGAAGTCGTATAACCTCTCCTCCTTCATCTATAAAGTGATATAAAGTCTCACCCACTCCTACATAGGATGGACTGAGACAACTTATAAAGGGACCATTTGTAACTAACAAAGAGCTATACAAATACAAAGCTGTACAAATCTGGGTATATTTGTTTCCAGTTTTCATCTTTGGTTTTGATTTAATTATATATTTAGATTGAACGGTCACTGGGACCGGCTTTGCTGCCACCTGAGGCCTTCAAGTACAGTGCTTAGGGGCCCTCGCTGGTTCCAGGGTCAGGCAAACATAGCATGATTCCTGGCTCCACCATTAACTAGCCCTGTGACCTCGGGCTGGTTAAATCACTTCAAAATAGATATAAGTTTGTAACAGTATTATGATTCATAGATTTAATGTGAACAATATGTGCAATAATGCATGTGAGACTCTTAGCAGATGTTTAGGGTTAATATTTTTATTGACTAAAGTGGTTTCTCTTTCTAAGGGAGATAATTCTCTGTTGGAAACATTTGGTTTTTAAATACAAATGGAAAGAGGCCTTCCTGAAAGTTTTTCATTTTTGAAACATGACCTCTTGTGCTGGGCGATGGGGTAAATGCTTAAGCTCATGTCACCTAGATAGCAAAAGTATAGCTCTTAACTCTCAATTTTTGTCTGTTAATAAAATTAAATAATAAGCTGCCATTGTTATTGACTTTATATACATATATATATTTACCACTGCCATGCTTAAATTCGTGGGCAAATCAGCTCTGTGTTTTGGCAGTCTCTCCTGTGGAAAAGAGTGTTTATGTTTATAATCTTCCAGAGCTGGAAAGGCTCAGTTTGCCAGCTCTGGAAATGACTCAGCAGTGAATACTAATAGGTGTGCTTCCCTTTGAGCCCACAGATTTGTGAAAGTCAGAATGTGCTCAGCAAGACAGAAGAAGGAAGTAGGGAATTAACCTTAACGTGGTGCCTTTTCTGGGCCAGGACCAGCAGCTCCTCTTCCTTGTATCATCTCATTTCATTCTCACATCAGATCTCTGAGGGAAATGATGACATCCCTGATGGAGAAATGAGAAAATAAAGTCTCACTGAAGTTAAGTAACTTGCCCACAGAGCTAATAAAAGCCAAAACCCAAATCCTGACAAGCGGGATATTTGTTCCTCGCTTTGACAAATACTTACTTTGCATCTATTATATGCCAGGCACTGTCCTAGGCACTGGGATTAAAGCAATGAGAAAAAGAAAGCCTCTGCCTTCATAGAGGGCACATTCTAGTGCAAAAGTACAGGTAAACACGCACATACTATACACAGAGATATAGCTATAAGTATGGGTGTGGACATAGATAGAGATATGGTTATGAGTACAGATATATAATTATGGGTATGGATATAAATGTGATAATTGTAGACAAACACACAGGCACGGACACAGACATGGAGAGACACAGGTAGTCATGAGTTAGCGCTAAGTGGAAGAGGATGATGAAAGGTATTTCAGATCAAGTAATGTGGAAGGCCTTTTAGGAGAAATACCAAAAAGAGACTTAAAGGAAGACCCCTGAGTGTGATGAACAAGGTGACTTCTAAGGATCACACTGGATGCTGCACAAAGAGCAGGCTATAGGGGACAGCAGAGTGTCAGCAGAAACACCAGGGTCGAGGTTACCGCCGCAGTTCTTAGGAGGAAAACAGAGGTTCCACTGAGCGGGAGTGACAGCTGCATCCTCCTTAGTCACACTGTAAGTCACACTAGACTCCCCTAAGGAATTTAAAGGTAATTTTTTACAGAAGGCTAATTTACCTAGACGTTTTGTGGGAACCAACACACAGTGTAACACATTACATACCAACACCAGGCTTTCCCAAGTTATTAAAACAGTAACAAAATGGTATAAAAACAACAAACCCTGTGTTAACAATCTTGTTAAAAATTATAAGGGATTTAGGGTCATAGGTGAATTCCATTCATTATGCAATTATGAAACTATGGCCAATGGAAGTGGAGGGCCCTTGGTCCTCTTCCAGCCTGATGGTTTTGGTTTGCAAACAGAGAGAGTAACTTACGCACGGTCACAGATCCACCCAGTTGGGAATGACACCTACGTCCGCTTACAGCCAGAAGTGCTTTCACTCATTACTTCACTTATATTTATGCACAAAAAAGTGAAGATGATACATCTTTTCATTAAAAGAGTGGCCACCATCAGATTTGTGGTTACCAGAGGCAGAGGAGGGGGGAGGGGAATAGGATAAAAGTGGTAAAAAGGTACAAACTCCCAGCTGTAAGATACGTAAGTACTAGGGATGTGACGTACAACACAATAAATATAATTAACACTTCCGTACGTTATAAATGAAAGTTGTCCAGAGAGCAAATCCTAGGAGCTCTCATCACAAGGAAAAACATTTTTCTATTTATTTAATTTTATACCTATAAGAGATGATGGATGGGACTTCCCTGGTGGCGCAGTGGTTAAGAATCCGCCTGCCGATGCAGGGGACACGGGTTCGAGCCCTGGTCTGGGAAGATCCCACTTGCTGCAGAGCAACTAAGCCCGTGCGTCACAACTACTGAGCCTGCACTCTACAGCCCGCGTGCCACAACTACTGAAGCCTGCGCACCTAGAGCCCATGCTCTGCAACAAGAGCCTGTGCTTCGCAACAAGAGCCCGTGCTCCACAACAAGAGAAGCCACCGCAATGAGAAGCCCGTGCACCACAAAGAAGAGTAGCCCCCGCTCGCTACAACTAGAGAAAAGCCCACGCACAGCAATGAAAACCCAACGCAGCCAAAACATAAATAATAAATAAATTAATTTTTAAAAAAGAGAGAGATAATGGATATTCACTAAACTTCTTGTGATAATCATTTCATGATGTATCAAGTCAAATCATTATGCTGTATACTTTAAACATATACAGCGCTGTGTGTCAATTATATCTCAATAAAAATGGAAGGGAAAAAAAAGAATGATCACAGTTTTTATACATGCATCTCCACATTCCCCAACACTAAGCCTAACACTTACTTTTAATGAAGCTCTCCTCGGGTAGAAATAGACCAGAACTGCTAGTCAGACTATTCAGGGGTAAGGGGAAAACTCCTTCTTGAAAGTTCTGACTAGAGAAAATGTTGAAAAATCTTTTATGGCTTCAAAAAGCACTCATTGGTTAATGGCCTCGCTTTGTTTTTTTTTTTTAAAACTTCAGAATAGAAAATTTGGGTGTGTGCGTATGGTTGTTTTTTCAGTTAAAACTCAGAAAATATTCTTTCCTACCTCAAAGATGAGCACAAAATGCATTGTTTGTAAGAGCTTACAGACCGGGTTCAGCCAGAAGTGAAATATGAGAACTCCCTCAAATGCCTTATTATTCTAGAGAAACGGGACACACCCTCAATTATGGCAAAATAAGTACAGCCACTAATGTCATGCATGTTAATAAAACTTTTGGAGACTTCACAGGAAAGTTTATAGTGCGTTTTTTAAACCATGGTATTTTGGTGATTGGTCAGTAATTACCAGCTCTTGGACCATGCTGAATCCATTAGCCATACCCTACATAAGCAATGCTTTTTGCATCTAGAGTAATACAAGGAGGGGAGTTGGGGTGGGGCGGTTTTAAGAGCAAGTAAACAAGGACACATAAAAGCCCCAGAATATTTCTTAATGCCAGATCTCAAATCATGAACATCAGAGGGAGGAAAATATATGCATACATATACATGTACAAAAACATATATGTAGGTGTGTGTCTATAAGATTTATGGCATCAGATATGCTGACCAAATCTATTGCATTATAAAGAGCACAAGAAAAAGAACGGGGCAACATTTCTATTTTTGCATCTGCTACTAGCAAATTCTCCAACCTGGGCAGGGCAGGTCTCTGGGCCTCATTTTCCAGAGCTATTAAAGAAAGAGATGGAGTTCTCTGATCACTAAGGTCTTCTTTTGAAAATGTTTCTGACCCCAGGGCTGTGTTTAGAATTCTTGAAGCAAGAAATTAGCCACTTTTCAATACTTGCTACTTTGACCTAGAAATGTTCCACGGTTTGTCCTTTGTTCTCCCATTAGAGCATATATTTAAATAAAAATGAAAGGAAAAAAAAAGAAAGGAACCACCGTTGTTTATCCAAGCACAGTTTGTGTGTAATGAAGGGAATGATTATCTCGGCAAAAAGAACAGCTCCTCCCTCAATGTTTAAAATTAGCACTTCTCCTCCCTCTAGTGGAAATGCCATGTACTTACTCTAAACGAAATTGATTTGTTTTCATCAAACAAAACAGAGAAAAAGAGCTAGCATGACTGAGTCCTAATACGGGATCAAACAAACACAATTTGCTACAGGGTTGTCCCACACAAATGTCTTAAATATTTCACTTGTTTAAAACAATTCAAGATTAACAATGAAAGCCTGCAAAGTAGATTTAGACCCACCCAGGGTCTGCAAATGAAATACACGGGTCCAAGTTAGATATTTTGTATTTAATTTATGCCCCCAAGAATGTTAAAATCAGTTCACTTATGAAAATTACAGTCACTAAACAGGACAAGTGAAGCAAACCCTAAGACAGGAGGGCTAAAGACAGGGCTTTTGGGCAAGAAATGTCCATTTCAATCCAGTTTACGTGTAGGTACTTATTTTATGTATCTTCTGATTCCATCTCTGTGAAACCTTTCTTGACTCCCCAGGCAAAGTAAATTGTGCCCTGACTTGTCGTAAACACCTCCTCCAGCCACAGAAAGCACGTCGACAATGGTGTGTGTGCATGTCCACCTCCCATCTGGACAGGGAGCCCCTTACAGGAAGCTTCTCACCCTCCTTGTGTTTCTCTTCCGGTTGGAGAATCGAGTGACACAGCTGGAGAGACTGTGACTTCAAAGGCACTCACATTCAATTGACTCAAAATCACTGTGCTGAAAAGTTATTTTTTCTTTAAGATAAAATCAGATAACACTGTGCTGGCTCCATTCAGCCTGCTAGCCAATCCAACCAGAGCCCTGGTTGGTCCTCTTTCCCAAGTAAGAGTTGTAATAAGATCTACACACCCTAAAGAGTGAACAAGGTAAAGGACGATTGTGGGACTCGAGGGACATTGTTCCAGCTAATGATTAAGAACTCTCCAGACAATAGGGGCTGCTTAGACAATGGGTGAATTTCCAGGATGTCCGGCCCCCTTCCGAGAAGGAGGGAGATAACAAAATGTAAAAAAGGTGTCTGTCAAAGACCAATCAGGCAGCTGGGGAGAAGGAGGGAGATGATAAAATGTAAAAAAGGTGTCTGTCAAAGACCAATCAGGCAGCTGGGGACAAGTTCCCTCTCTGGTCCGAGCCTAAGCCGGGACCAATCAGCAGGAGAACACAACCAAATCTATAATTTACATACGGGGAAGTGGGAACCTATAAAACTGACATATTCGCGCCCAAAAGGGGTTCCTTCTTCGACCTCCTGCGTGAGGACCAAGGAACCCCAGTGCACCGGCCTTCAATAAACCTCTTGCGTTTTGCATCGACTTCCGACTCTTGTTGTTTCCTGGGCGAGTCGAAACTCCTAGGAGACCGCGCAGGTCTAACACGATCACTAAGGAGGTCGGCTGGATGTCTACCGCAGTAATTCAGAAGATGAGAGCGTCACTCAATGCGATCACACCAATCATGTGTAGCTAATCTTCCACACCAATCATGAGCCACTGCCAGGCATCACCAGAATCTGAGGGGAGCATCTTACCTGGAAGGTGCAAATAAACAGAGCAACCTAAATGTCCATCAACAGATGAATGGATAAAGAAGATGTGGTCTGTATAGACAATGGAATATTACTCAGCCATAAGAAAGAATGAAGTAACGTCATTTGCAGCAACACAGATGCTCCTAGGCATGATCATTACTAAGGAAAGTAAGTCAGAGAAAGACAAATACCATATGATAGCACTTATATGCGGAATCTTTAAAAAATGATACGACGAACTTATTTACAGAACAGAAATAGACTCAAAGACACTGAAGACAAATTTATGGTTACTGAAGGGGAAGGGGGGAGGGATAAATCAGGAGTTTGGGATTAACAGAAACACACTACTAGATATAAAATAGATAACCAACAAGGACCTACTGTATAGCACAGGGAACTATACTCAATATCTGTAATAACCTATAGTGGAAAAGAAACTGAAAAAAGAATATATATATACACACACACATATACATATATATGACTGAATCACTTTGTTGTACACCTGAAACACTGTATATCAACTAAACATTAATTTTAAAAATTCCAAAAAAACAAATAAATAAAAATTCACCGTAGAGGAAATGGAGATTTTGCATGAGGAACTTTAAACAAAGCCATCACTAAAGTCTCAGAATAGTAAGTAAAGACACTGCATCCAATAAAAAAGAAAAGATATTATTTTAAAAAGAATATTTAGGGCTTCCCTGGTGGCGCAGTGGTTGGGGGTCTGCCTGCCGATGCAGGGGACACGGGTTCGTGCCCTGGTGTGGGAAGATCCCACATGCCGCAGAGCAGCTGGGCTTGTGAGCCATGGCCGCTGAGCCTGCGCTTCTGGAGCCTGTGCTCCGCAACAGGACAGACCACAACAGTGAGAGGCCCACGTACCGGGAAAAAAAAAAAAAAAAAGAAGACTATTTAGATAACAAGAGAAAGAAAGGAAGAAAGAAAAAATGGGAGAGAGTGGAAGCTTTTAGAACTTAGAAACGAGAGCAGAAATGAAAGTCTTCGTAAAAGAGTTGAAAAACAAGTTGAAAACACAAAGTTGAAAAAATATTATAAAATGTAGTAAAGGTATAAAAAGGAAATATGTGAGAGAAAAGACAAGAAAATTGGAAAACCAGTCCAATATGTCCAACATCTGAATAGCAGACAATACAGAGAGAAAAGAAAAAAAGTGAGGAGTGGAATTCGTCAAAGAAACAAGCCAAGAAAATTTCCAAGAATTCAACGACTTGAGTTACCAGACCTATCAAGGGCCCAGTGAAAATGGATGAAAACAGACCCACATCAAATTACACTGTTGTGAAATTCAGAACCCAGTGGGCAGATGGAAGATTCTATTTGCTTTCTAAGGGGAAAAAACTGAAGTGTGAGATGGTGAGGTGCGTGTCCCCCAGTTTCCTGTTTCCAGGCTTTAACACAGAGCCACAGCTCAGTGCGGGGGACATGGGGAGCATCCGTCTCCTCTGAACTAACCTGGAACAAGGTCAGGTTAAACCAGACTGGGCAGAATGATTAAGCAGAGGAGGTCTTAACATCTACTTTCTTGACTGTTCTCTGTTCCGGGACATTTGAATACGCCCTCAGAGTATGTGGTCCCCGGGGGTGGGTCCAATGCCCAAGAAACTAGAGCTGGAGGGGGACTGTGGGTGGGCCTGCATGGAAGGATGACACTCAAGAGATCCCAGCACCAAGGAGACCCGAGGTCAAGTTCGACAGAAACAGCCACAAGAAACAAATTTCAATTGCCTACGTGGGCGGGGCAATCCACATACATTTAGAGAGAGGATAATGTGACCATAGACCCACCCTCCGCTCAGCCCCAAGGTTGCCTAAATTGACACTTTTGGCCCCAGGCAGATGCCATTCTGGGGAGAGGCCAGCATGGCCTTTGAAGACTGAGAAATCTGAGATCCTGATCTCTCTAAAAAAGAGCAGGCATCACCTAAAGGGCCTGTTAAAAGATCAAATGATATTAAGGCTTAAACCTGATAGGACTAAATATTTTTGTGTCTAGGGACCAGTTAGGCTGCTCAAGAGAAAGACCAGATTATTTATAGGCAATATAAAGGGACAGTGTTTCTTCCTAGTTGTAGATTGCAGCTGTAGGCTGAATGAGTTTCATGAAATTTCTATGCTTTTAAAGTGAGAGAAAAGGAAAAAAAAAACCTTCCTGGGGAAAAAAAAAAAAGGCCAACATCGATTTCTGCTCTCCCTGTTCATACTAAGAAAACAAGTATATGAACAAAGCTGCATTTACAGAAGCCTGAAGATTAAATGAGTCTGCTAGTGGATATATGGGCCCATGTGAGGCATAGTGTAGTGCCTGACCTCTGTGTTCAAAATTCAAAGAAAAAGAACAGCTTGAATGTGAAACAAACCAAAGACATAAAAGACCCTGTCTCCCAGCATACCTGAAGCCATACTTCTGCTCTATGTGGAGTTTCCATTCTGAATCAGCCAAACTTGTGTTGGTTAAAAGGGATTTAGCTATATCCTCAGTTGTTGCTGAAATTTAAATCACTGGCTATCACTGAGAGAAAAGTATTTTTGATAATTTACACCTTCTCAGGTGCATTCCGCTTAGCATTTCATTAAAAGGATTTACCCAAATGTATTTAATCAGTACATATTATACCTAAGCACACATTATGCATACATGCACACCTCGGAGATATTGCAGACTCAAATAAGTGAGTATCACAATAAAGCCAGTTACATAAATTGTTCGGTTTCCCAGGACATATAAAAGTGTGTTTATACTATGTTGTAGTTTGTTAAGTGTGCAATAGAATTCTATCTGAAAAAGCAATATACAGACCTTAATTTTAAAGAGCTTTATTGCTAAAAATGTTAACCCTCATTTGAGCCTTCAGTGAGTCTAATTTTTTGCTGGTGGAGGGTCCTACCTCCACGCTGGTGTGCTGACTGATCAGGGTGGTGTTTGCTGAAGGCTGGGGTGGCTGCAGAAATTTCTTAAAATGAGACAAGAATGAAGATTGCTGCATGGATTGACTCTTCCTTTCATGAACCATTTCTCTGTAGCATGCAATTCTGTTCAATAGCATTATACCCACAAGAGAACTTCTTTCAAGATTGGAGTCAATGCTCTCCAACGCTGTCACTGCTTTATCAACTAAGTCCATGTAATATTCTAAACCTTTTGTTGTAGTTTCAACAGTCTTCACAGCATCTTCACCAGGAGTAGAGTCCATCTCAAAAAAACACTTTCTTTGCCCACCAATAGAAGTAGCTCTTCACCTACTCAAGTTTTACCATGAGATTGCAGTAATTCAGACCCATCCTCAGGCCCCACTTCTAATTCTAGTTC
Organism: Tursiops truncatus; assembly: GCF_011762595.2. Lineage (NCBI taxonomy): Eukaryota > Metazoa > Chordata > Mammalia > Artiodactyla > Delphinidae > Tursiops > Tursiops truncatus. The sequence continues at coordinate 84,147,815 of NC_047047.1, read as the reverse complement.
TCTTGCTGTGTCCACCACATCCTAAGATGCTTCCCCCTCTGACGTTCTAAACCCCTCAAAGACATCCATGCAGGTTGGAACCAACTTCTTCCAAACCCCTGTGAATGTGGGTGTTTTGGCCTCTTCCCGTTACTCATGAATGTTCTTGATGGCATCGAGAATGGTGAGTTCTTTCCAGAAGGTTTTCAGTTTACTTTGCCCAGATCCATCAGAGAAATCACTGTCTACGGCAACTATAGCCTTTTGAAATGTATTCCTTAAATAATAAGACTTGTGCTCGCTTTGGCAACACATATACTAAAATTGGAACGATACGGAGAAGATTAGCATGGCCCCTGCGCAAGGATGACACGCACATTCGGGAAGCGTTCCATATTTTTGATGTGGCACATACACACAATGGAACATTACTCAGCCATAAAAGAAACGAAATTGAGTTATTTGTAGTCAGGTCGATGGACCTAGAGTCAGTCATACAGAGTGAAGTGAGTCAGAAAGAGAAAAACAAATACTGTATCCTAACACATATATAAGGAATCTAAAAAAAAAAATGGTCATGAAGAGCCTGGGGGCAAGACTGGAGTAAAGAGGCAGACCTACTAGAGCATGGACTTGAGGACACGGGGAGGGGGCAGGGCAAGCTGGGACGAAGTGAGAGAGTGGCATGGACATCTATACACCACCAAATGTAAAATGGATAGCTAGTGGGAAGCAGCCACACAGCACAGGGAGATCAGCTCGGTGCTTTGTGACCACCTAGAGGGGTGGGGTAGGGAGGGTGGGAGGGAGACGCAAGAGGGAAGAGATATGGGGACAGATGTATATGTATAACTGATTCACTTTGTTGTAAAGCAGAAACTAACACACCATTGTAAAGCAATTATATTCCAATAAAGATATTAAAAAATAAATAAATAATAAGACTTGAAAGTCTCCTTGATCCATGGGCTGCAGAATGGATTTTGTGTTAGCAGGCATGACAACAACATTCATCTCATTGTACAGCTCCATCAGAGCTCTTTGGATAACCAGATTTACTGTCAATGAGCATAAATTTTATTTTATTTTATGTTATTTTATTTTTTTTGGCCAAGCCACGTGGCTTATGGGATCGTAGTTCCCCGACCAGGGACTGAACCTGGGCCCACAGCCGTGAAAGCACCAAGTCTTAACCACTGGACTGCCAGGGAATTCCCAGCGGTAATATTTTGAAAGATTTTTCCTGAGTAGTAGATCTCAACAGTAGGCTTAAAATATTCAGTAAACAGATGATCTGTCATCCAGGCTTTGTTGTTCCATTTACAGAGCACAGGCAGAATAGATTTAGCATAATTCTTAAGGGCCCTGGGATTTTCAGAGAGGTAAATAAATATTGGCTTCAACTTCAAGTCACCAACTGCATGAGCCCCTAAAAAGAGTCAGCCTGTCCTTTGGAGTTTTGAAGCCAGGCATTGACTTCTCCTCTCCAGCTATGAAAATCCCAGATGACATCTTCTTTCAATAGAAGGCTGTCTCATCTACATTGAAGATCTGTTGTTTCATATAGCCACTGTCATTAATTATCTTAGTTAAATCTGGATAACTTGCTGCAGTTCTACATCAGCACTTGCTGCTTCACTTTGCACTTTGTTGTTATGCAGACATGGCTTCTTTCCTTAAACCTCATGAACCAACCTCTGCTAGCTTCAAAATGTTCTTCTGCAGCTTCCTCGTCTCTCTCAGCCTTCATAGAATTGAAGAGAGTTAGGGCCTTCCTCTGGATTAGGCTTTGGTTCAAGGGAATGTTGTGGCTGGTTTGATCTTCCATCCAGACCGCTCACACTGTCTCCGTAGCAGCAAGACAGCTGTTTTGCTTTCTTCTCCTTCATGTATCCACTGGAGTAGCACTTTTAATTTCCTTCAAGAACTTCTCTTTTTTTGCATTCATAACTTGGCTGTTTGGTACAAGAGGCCTAGTTTTTGACCTATCTTGGCCTTTTGACATGGCTTCCTCACTAAGCTTCATCCTTTCTAAATTTTGATTTAAAGTGAGAGACATGCAACTCTTCCTTTCACTTGAACACTTAGAGGCCACTGCAAGGTTATTAATTGGCCTGATTTCAATAATTTTGTGTCTCAGGCAATAGGGAGGCCCAAGGAAAGGGAGAGAGATGAGGGAAAGGCCAGTGAGTGGAGTAATCACATCAGACACAACATTTACTGATTAAGTTCACTGTCTTATGTGGGTGTGGTTTGTGGCATCCCAAAACAATGACAATAATAACCTCAAAGAGCACTGATTACAGATCACCAAAACAAATATAATAATAATGAAAAAGTCTGACGGACTGTGAGAATTACCAAAACGTGACACAGAGACACAAAGTGAGCAAATTCTGTGGGAAAAAATGGTGCCGATGGATTTGCTCAACACAGGGTTGCCTCCAACTTTCAATTTGTAAATAACTGTACTGTGAAGCTCAGTAAGGCAAAGGGCATCAAAACAAGGTGTATCTGTCTGCACACTATAAAGGACATTATGCAGATATGATAAAACATTTCTATGTGCATCACTGATCATTTCCTCGGTATATATTCCAAAAAGATACCAGGGTCTAAACATTTTTAAGATGCTTCACAACTGCTTCTAGAAAAGAGAGACATTTCACAGAGCGAAGAGTCAGCAAAAAGGGGGATTGTACTGTAGAAAATGGAGCAAACAAAATGAGCAAAAAACCCAGACACCTGCCACTGAAAGGGGAAGCAAACGGAGAAGGTGGATATTGAGCTTCGTGCACAGAAGCTGTGTCCCCAGGTGGACACGCCCTCTAGGATGGAACTCCAGACACTTCCATACCCATTCCTTATTGACGTTTCCTAAGTGAAGGCCATCCCCATTCTCCATCTGCGTAGTGTCACCCTCATTACTCGGTCCCCAAATGCCTCACCACCATCGCTGAATACCAAGCAGGTTAAAAGGAGAGAGGGACACCCTCCCCCTGACATTCCTGATGTCCCTTCTGCTCACAGGAAGAACCTGTAAGTGGTCACTTGGCCACTCCAGCTGTAAGGCAGCCTTGGAAATGTACTCATAATTCTTGGCAGCCACGTGTCTGGCTCAAAGTTCTATTGCTGTGGAAAAGATGAAGAATAAATATTTGGGACACTAAAGGTCTATTACAGGAACAGAAACAAACCTGGTAATGAAACAAAGCCAAGCAAATGATGCCTTGTCATCGCTTTCTGGGTAGGAGGCGCTGTCTGTTCTCATACTCAGTAATCTTATACGTATTACAGTGTATAGAGAGCGCAAGTGTATGAAGAATTCTTTCTTATTGGATTAGGGAAGAAAATCCCTTTAATACCTGCAATGAGGAAGGAAATGACGTTTAAAACAAAACAAAAATGCCCGCCTCTTCCTCTGAAAGCACTTTGACCACAAATTCACACCTTTTCACTTCTTTAACCCCGTATCCCCTCCTGTACAAAAGCCTCATGGGGGGAGCCCCTTCAGGAAAACCAACACACACTGTGACAACAGCATAGGTTAGAAAATCACAGCAAGTTTATTCATTGGCAAGAGACATAAAGAAAGCATTAAATGTTTGTGTTTCTAGGCTGCCAGCATAAACTTTTCCAAGTGTTTAAAGTGAATAACACCAAGAGCATAATTAGATATCACATCTTAAAGAACCCAAACACAATTTATCAGCTTTAAAAAATATTTTCAACTGAAAGTACATCTTTACATAGGTACATATATTATGTATAAACCACCTATAGTTGTTTTGAAAAATAATATGATAGAGTTAATAGAAACCTTATCATTTAAGAGTCCATGTGATAAACCTGTTAATGCCATAAATTTAGTTATTGTGGGGAAATGTCTTCTTTACACATTTCCCTAAAATAATTCACAGATTCAATCTATCTTAGAACTGGAAGGAATTTTAAGTAATCACCTGGTTCAGTCAACTCCTTAAGACAAATGAAGAATCGCTATCACTTTTTAGATCAAATTACATGATGCTAAATGACTCATCCAAGGCCCCGTAACTATTAAGTTTCCTCTTTTCTCAGCTCTTTTTTTTTTTCTAGCCAAACAGATCGCAACACTGATTTCATGTGTAACCATAAGACATTCAAGTGCAAGATAATTCACTGGGAAATCCCATTCCAGGATCCACTCTGCTTACTCAGTAAGATAAATTAAACCCGTCTGATGCAAATACACAACAAGCATTGCGTTCAGCTTCTTGTCTTCAATTCTGATTAGTAAAGCACAGCCCCTACACTGAGGACAAACAAGACATAAACAGCAGTATAAGTACGTTGCTGGATTCGCTAAGTTTAATGCATCTACTTCAGTGCAAAACACTCATTCTCTCCAAAGCCATGTTTTCAGAGGAAAGAAGAGGAAAGTAAACAAGCAGGATAGAATCCAAGGACTGTTGGTGTATTTGTATTCAGAGCATTGGCCTCTCAGGGGCCGCAAGCCTCAGACAGAAGTCAGATGCCTTCTTGGTCAGTGTCCCCCACCCACAAGATGGGTCTGTGGGAGGGTCTTCCGACAGCCGGGATACACAGACACGTTCTTCGGGAGTGGCTGGCTCTAAGAATCGGGGCTGAGCTCACAAAGACGGAGTGTGGCTAGACTGGGAGGAAACCAGCTCCGAGCACATCCCCAAGATCTCACCCGGGAGCCGGCAGTGCAGGCGCAGGAGAGGCTGGAGGAGCTTCTGTTGATCTGGAAGGTCTTCTCGGTTGCTTCTGTCCACCTCATGCTTTCTAGGGGAGACAAACCTTGGAAGGATTTGGTAGGGGTGTAGTTGAAAATCTGTTCCAAGAAAACGTTTGTTATACTTGGCAGAAAGCGATCACGGTCTCTCACTGGAATGTGCCCAGTCTCAGTCCCGATGGGTCATCGGGCAGAAGTGAGAACAGTGGTTCAGGTAAAATCGAAATGTCCCACCTTCTGCCACACGACAAGCTCATGCAACTGGAATCTGGGAAAACTGCATAACCAGTCGTGGGCTTAGATGTATCAAACAACATCACATCTAGTAAAATGTGTCTCCTGGCCCAGAGGAACTACAATTAATTGCAATTATTTTGGATCTCGCTTAACACCATCTGGAGGACCCTTTCTCTTGAAGGGCTGGCATCAACCACGTGGCAGCCAGGGTTCTCCATCCGCTGGTAGGACACTTCTACCCTGGAGATAGGCAGAATGGAAAGAGTTGGCCCATTTGTTAACACGGCTCTTTATGCAAATGTTATTTTCCTACCATAATATAGACAGCTTGAAGCCAGGTCCCCATCTGGTTTATCGCACTTCCGACCCCAGGCAACTCGCTTTGCATACAGGAGACATCCGATACATTTAGTTTCATAAATGAGAAATTAATAATAATATTTAATAGCTTGCATTTACTCAAAACCTTTTATCTGCCAAGCATTAGCATCCTGCATGGTCTTCTCATTTCATATTCAGAGTAACTTCAGGAGGAGAATCAATGTCATCCACCCCCATTTTGCAGAGAAAGGAGCAAAGGCTCAAAGAGATTAACTAAGTTGCCCAATGGCAAATTCCTCCAGAGTCTGTGCCCTGAAGGATTTCACACAAGCCAGAGGTCCTTGGCATATACATTGTTTTCACTTAGGAGTCTTCTACAATCACACTAGAATTCTACCTCTCCTTCCAGTCTTAGCTAGCCTTGGTGTGTACAGAATAGCCGGGGCTGATTTGAAACAGGAGGGAAGTGGGCAGGGCACAGCCTTTGAAAGAATGACATAGCCCGAGGACATGACATAAACTGATTAGAACCAAATGGGCCCAAGACGGCAGACAAGTCAAGTTCCACTGGACCTCAGTATACTGCTCACTGTGACAAATCAGCAGGCTAAATGACACACCCACAGGCGCCATGACAGTTCCAAAGTCTACCATAAGGATCAAAAAGCGGGTGGTGGCCCCGCTCCTGGAAATCCCCGCCCCCTCCTGAAATAGCTGGAATACTCCTCCCACCCATTAGCCTATGAAATTACCCACCCCTATAAAAACTGACAACCCCATATCCTGGTGCCTTTCTCACCTTCTGAGATGGCCCACAGTTTGACTGTGGAGTGTGTTTCTCTCTAAATAAATCCACTTCTTACCTATCACTCTGTCACTGAATTCTTTCTGTGATGAGACATCAAGAACCTGAGCTTCATTAAGTCCTGAAATCAGGTGTGTGATCTCAGTTGGAGACTGTGGGTTTTGGCTGGGTTCGAGTCCCAGCCTCTTGGGTTCAAATCCCAATCTGAGGTGCATGGTTTCAGATTATATGACCAAAGCTCTAGAGCTCTGCAGTTAAAACAAGCACCCGGACTCAGCCATATAAAAGAACGAAATAATGCCATTTGCAGCGACATGGTTACACTGAGGGAAGTAAGTCAGACAGAAAAAGACAAATACCATATGATATTGCTTCTATGTGGAATCTAAAAAAAAAAATGGTACAAATGAACCTACTTACAAAACAGAAATAGACTCACAGATGTAGAAAAGAAACTTATAGTTACCAGTGGGTACGGGGTGGGAGGGATAAACTGGGAGATTGGGAGTGACATATACACACTACTATATATAAAACAGATAATTAATAAGAGCCTACTGTATAGCACAGGGAACTCTACTCCATGCTCTGTAATGACCTATATGGGAACAGAATCTAAAAAAGCGTGGGTATCTGTTTATGCATAACTGATTCCGTTTGCTGTACAGCAGAAACTAACACAACATTGTCAATCAACTATACTCCAATAAAAATTATTTTTTTTTAAAAAGTGCTCAGAGTAGATGGTGAGAAGTGGAATATTTCCCACCATTATCAGTAAACAAAGGATGTCCCAGTCATCGGCGATTGCAGCCACCACGGCTGGTGAGCTGGTGAGCCCTGAGGAAACTCAGGATGGGAAAGCACAGGATACTGGCCCCAGATAACTGAGGTGCTTTCAAAGGAATGATTTCAGTGACCCCAGACTCTTCCATCTTCCCATACACAGAAAAACGCTAAATTCCTTAACTTGACTTATCTGGTTTTCTTTAGTTAACAGTAATCTTCTGACGTTCAGACTACCTGTCCTTTGTTGCAAAACTCTCATGTGTCCTAGCTCTCCTGTCACCTCCTCGGAGCAGTTCTCTCAGGGTTACTTGAGATGCTGCCTCCCAGGCTTGAAGTCCTAAAAATTCCCGCCAAATAAAACATAACTCTCAACTTTTAGGCTGTGAATATTTTTTAGTCGACAATGGTCTGGGGCCATAGCTCTGCCTCACCACCTACCAGCTAGGAGAACATGCCACATTTCTTTCCCACCTGTGCCTCAGTCTCCTCATCTGTGAAGCGAGGACGGAAATAATGCCTTCCTTGCAAGTTTGCCGTGAAGTTGAACTGAATTAATACCAACCAGTCAATCCTTTGACATGGTTTCTCTGCACACAGCTGAGTGGTTAATTATTTATGTTATAACAGCATTAAGTTAGGATAACAGTGCTATCAGTGTTTACTTATATAAACAATTCTGTTTTGGCTTTTCAAACCAGTCCTACAGAAGTAATTTAGTCAGCGGTGAAGCAGTAAGATGGTCCGGACACTCCTGCTATTGTGTTCATAGCTTTCTAATGAAAATCAAAGCACTGCCTTAAAATCAGAAAGGTCTTGAATTAAAACCCAGTTCTACTACTCAGTAGATACGCAAGTTATAGACAAATCACTTAATCTTTGAGCCTCAGTTTTATAAACTGTGAAGTACAGCTAACATTGCCCTTGCAAGGGTTACAGAGCATCAGAAGTAAAATGCCTGACACACAGTGAGCCCCCAATGGGTAAAAGTCACTGTGAGGCCGTCAGACAGTGCTTGTGACCATTCTGTTACGATGACCCAGAAAAGCGTGTTGTCTGACTCAGGTTCACGCTGGTGCTGGTACAGCCAGGACTAGAAAGGCTAGGACGGAGGGCTGGTACCCAGTCAGATATCCTGTGGCTATAAAGCCACCACGCAGTGGCCCCATGGAACAATCCCATTGAAAGGAGTGAATCTAACTTGGAGGATACTGCCTCTCAGGTTTGGAAAGTGGGAACTGTGTCATGTCCTCCACTTTGCCAGAGTCAGTGCAGTTTCTGGATCGTCGCCACAGCCAGGGACCCCTGCCCCTCACACGGCATCGGGATACCTACTTTTGACGAAATATGCTGTTGGCCTCCAGTTCAGCCTCCTCCGTGGTCCTCTCCATGCCCCGGCCCTCGATCCTCTGCATCCTCTCCTCGGGACTCACGGTGAGCAACAGGACCAGGTCGGGCTTGAGCAGGTCCCTGGGCCACTGGTATATAGGGTGATGGGCAGGAGGCAGGTGCTGGAGACCCCCACTTACCTCAGTGGCTATGGCGTAGGTGGCCGTGCTGTGCCAGTACCTGAGAAGGAAAGCGGTAGTGAGTTCCCCGTCCGCAGAGGAAGTCAAGGGAGCACCTGAAAACCAGCTGCTGAGGACGTTGAAACCAGAGACGGCTCTGCTGAACTTGTCCTAGTACTGTACACATTAAAGAGGTAAAAATAATCTTATTTTTTAAAGTATTTATAAAATGTAAAAATAAGTTAAAATCAACAACCACAATAAGAATCCAGTGCACACCACCCAGAGCTCCATTTACTCAGTTAAAACTGCATGTATTGTGAGACTACTCTGTTGCCTTGGCCTTGCAGGATGCTTTCTTTTGTGATGGCAGGTTGGCATGGGATGGTAGATTTGTTCGGTAGTCCACTGGTATTTAATGCTGTATCTTGGCCAAACAAAAATCTGCAGGCCCACTCAGTTCCTACAATGTTTTAAAACTGAACTTGCTGGGCTTCCCTGGTGGTGCAGTGGTTTAGAGTCCGCCTGCTGATGCAGGGGACACTGGTTCGTGCCCCAGTCCGGGAAGATCCCACATGCCACAGAGCAGCTGGGCCCGTGAGCCATGGCCGCTGAGCCTGTGCGTCCGGAGCCTGTGCTCCGCGACGGGAGAGGCCACAACAGTGAGAGGCCTGCGTAACACACACACACAAAAACTGAACTTGCTGACAAGAAATGGAAACAACCTAAACATCCAACAACAGAGGAATGGATAAAGAAGATGTGGTACATATATACAATGGAATACTACTCAGCCATAAAAAAGAATGAAATAATGCCATTTGCAGCTACATGGATGCAACTAGAGATTATCATACTAAGTGAAGTAAGTCAGAAAGACAAATACCATATGATATCACTTATACGTGGAATCTAAAATATGACACAAATGAACCTGTCTATGAAACAGAAACAGACTCAAAGACACAGAGAACTGACTAGTGGTTGCCAAGGGGGTGGAGTTGGGGAGGGATGGAGTGGGAGTTTGGGATTAGCAGATGCAAACTATTATATATAGGGTGGATAAACGACAAGATTCTACTGTAGAGCAAGGGAATTATATTCAATATCCTGTGATAAACCATCATGGAAAAGAATATAAAAAAAGAATGTAAATATATATATATGTATAACTGCATCACTTTGCTGTACGGCAAAAATTAACACAACCTTGTAAATTGACTTCAATTTTTAAAATAAATAAATGAAAAATAAAAAAATTGGACTTGCTGATGAAATCTGCATTCTAGGAACCCTGGATAGGAGGCCTTTGTCTTTCCCAGCTCTCCAGTCATCCAACTGCAACTGTATGGATCAGAAAGAGAAATAAACCCAGATAAAATCTCTGAAACTCTGTGAATGTCCTCCCTGAGTGACAGCGGTCACTCTTGACCGGCTGATCTTAAAAAATGCTTTGAAGAGAGGAAAATCACAACCATCAAGGAAAATCAAATCAGCCCGCTCTTTCAAAAAGCCCAATGGGGCTTCGCTGGTGGCGCAGTGGTTGAGAGTCCGCCTGCCAATGCAGAGGACACGGGTTCGTGCCCCGGTCCGGGAAGATCCCACATGCTGTGGAGCGGCTGGGCCCGTGAGCCATGGCCACAGAGCCTGCGCGTCTGGAGCCTGTGCTCCGCAACGGGAGGGGCCACAACAGTGAGAGGTCCGCACACCGCAAAAAAAAAAAAAAAAAAAAAAAAAAAAGCCCAATGGCTTTCTACCACCTGCCAGAAAACATTCAGCCTCCATCTAAGACACAAGCCTCTTCCCAGTGTGGACCCAGGCACGCTCTTCCATGGGGGTCTGTCTTCACACTTTTCCTCCGGCTGGAATGAGGGTCTCAGGCAGCAAAGTGCCTCTTCTTCCTTCGACAGGCCATGCAGAGGGAGCCCCCAGCAGAATTCACTGTTTCCTCCTCTGGGCTCTCAATGTCCTTCATACTCAGCTCCACTGAAGGACTTATTCTAAATTAGAGCCAGTTGTGTACAAGTTTCCCTCTTTCATCTCCTCCATTAGAATTCATTTTTTAGTCATCTCTGTATTCCAAAATCTGACACCAGCATCTGGCACACAATAGGTATGCAAGTAATAATGTTTTTTGGATGTAGGAGTAAATGAATTAGAATTATTTTATTGATTGGCATAGTTTATTATACTCTTGCCCTGTTCATGTCATATTCCAATTTTAAGTGACGAAATGCAAAACTCCAAATCCAGTATCAAAGGACTAACACCTACAAAAACATTTATGAAACAACTATAAACATCCCAATGTCGAGAGGCACCCAAGACCCCATCCTTGTCTGTATTTTCCATTTACTGCCTGTACTGTTTTAAAGTCCTAAATTCTTAATCACTTTAGATTTAAACTGCTTTTCACAGTGAAAAGGACATCCTGGTCCTTTATCTAAAAAATAAATGCAGAGTGTTATCCAAGCTGTGGATTGTTTTACTCTCTGCCACCTACTTGCTTTGTGTACATTGGTTAAGTCTCAATTTCCTCTTCTGGAAAATGAAAATCATGAGAGCTTTGTTTTCCTCCCATAGTTTTTACAAAAATAGTCAAGTGCTTTTTAAAAATGTATCACACTTGAATTGGGAGATTGGGATTGACATATATACACTAATATGTATAAAATGAATAACTAATAAGAACCTGCTGTGTAAAAAGATAAATAAAATAAAATTCAAAAAAGAAATGTATCACACTGTCATTATAAGGCAATATTTAATTCTTATTGGACACTAAAGCTGTAAGATTTCAAATTATGATAATACAATACAGAGAATACTGAAAAGAACAAAGGTAAAAAATTAATTTGGGGGCTGATCAATTCTAATGTCATTCATTCTTCAAAGCCCTTTTCCACCTCTAAAAGCGTGGCCAGTGTAGCTGCTAGCACCTTGAATTCTGCCTGGGGCCATTCCTATGTTTCACTTACCAGACTTTTAATCACTCACAAACTTGTACTTTCACCTTCTCCACCAGATACATCTTGTCTCCCAAGCCGAATAAACCCAAGCAGGTCCAGGTTTTCTTCTTCTTGGCAACAAAACTACAATTTGCACTGCATTTTGCACATGCTCCGTGTTCACTGAATTAAATACTTAGCTATGAATACAGAGGCTGATATCATCTAAATGTAAAAAGCCTTCTTTACTGTAGAAAAACCATCAGCAAGAATAGATTTTTTAAAGGTAATGAGGGTGATTAAGTTGCCAACCTTAACTGCAGTCACCATCAAAAATTACTCCATCTCCCTTCTTTATTCAGCTAGATGATGGTGTTGTCTAAAATGGATTTCCTTAAAATCTTTAAACATGAACAAAACCCATCCAGACAACAAATAACTGCTCTTTTCTTCTCATCTGACAAGGTGATCTAGCATTATCTCTTTAAAGAAACAAAATTGCAGACAATTCACAGACATAAAGAAGAAAAATCAGGGAAGAATGGGAGCCCTGTTCTGCAAAGCCAGAGTTCTCTCACTGACAACACTGCTGCTCATTTTAAATAATCATACCCTCTGGCCATCAATTTCAGACTCATTATTTAGTATTCTCCATTGCTGCCATCAGGGAAACCACATTAGCTCAAATCAAATGCAATTTGTTGACACATTATACATCACTTATAAAATAATGCTTTATATTTTTATAGCAATGTGCTGTTTTCAAAGCACGTCCACCTTCATCAACTCATTGGATATTCACCACAAGTCTTTTAATTTTTATTTTGTATTGGAGTATAGTTGATGAATAACGTTGTGTTAGTTTCAAGTGTACAGCATGGTGATTCAGTTATACATATATCTATTCTTTTTTCAAATTCTGGCCAGCAGGGAAGGGATAAAGAATATCATCTTTGAACAGATTAGGATGCAGAGAATAAGTGTCTACCTACATGCAGAAACCCGTGCTGCTCCAGGATTTTTGGATATCCTAGGAAGTAATGTGCCTTATGAAGTCACACTTTATTAGGAAAAGCCTAGTCTATCTCCTTGAAATAAAGAAAGACTAACTAACTAACTACATATATATATATATGGTAAATCCAAGGACTTTAACAATAGGGTGGATCCCACAGGTGAAGAAGTCCCACAAAGGAAAGCAATGCCTTACCCTTGTCTAGGATTCCTTGTAACTTGCCAACTTTGAAATCACTATCTTGCCATCCCCAAAGTTAAGAGTACCCACTGGCATTATAGCTTAGACGACAGCAAAGGCCTTCTAACTACTTTGTACGGTTTTCATCTTCCCCACCGCCACTCACCACCACACACTTTTTCTTAGGTCCAGTCACCTTTCCCCAGGCTTCCCACGTCTCAGACCACTCTGCTTCTTCGTCCCATAAATATCAAGCCCCTTGCTTTGGGGAAGGCAGATTTGAGATGTGCTCTGCCGTCCCCTTGCTTGGCGGCCTTATGAATGAACCCTTTCTCTGCTGCAAACAAGAGTCTCAGTGTTTGGCTTGGGGAACGTCGAACCTGGTTTGGTAACACACGTGGGCACCAAAGTTGTGTAAAAGAATGGTCACGGCAACAGGGACGATTCTCACAGGTGGCGTGAAGGAAGGCAGATGCAAACAGCAGTCAATGTCTAGCTGCTTGTAGAGACAGTTCAAGAACACGCAGAACTAACCTTCGGTGACGGTGACGGAGTCAGGGTCATGGTTCCCACGGGCGGGAGGATGGGTCGTGACTGGGAGGGAAGGAACTTACAGGGTGGAGTAAGGTTCTAAGTCACGACCTGGGTGCAGGATGTACTTGAACATGTTCACTTTTTAAAATTCCTTGAGATTTCCATTTATAATTAGTGCTCTTCCTGAACACTTGTCAGGCTTCAGTGCAACTGCTCATCTTTCCAAAAATAAGTCAAATTGCAGCAAGAACAAGATGTACACTGGAGTCATGTTAAGGACGAATTCAGCTGCAACTGAAGCCCTTTGGTACTCCCCACCAACTGCATTTCTCTCTCTTTCCCAGGGGACAGCACTCTCCTAAATTTGGTGTTCAACATCCTTCCATCCCTTTTTTGGTATTATGTTTTATATTCTTTTGCATGTGTTCTACTGAATATCTTTCTGCAAGTTGATTTCTTTCATTTGAAATTATAGTTTTGTAACTTAGGCACATTGATGCATCCTATGAGAGCATATGGCTGTTCGGTGCTCCATTTCATAAATATATGCCAGTATTAATTTACCCTTTCTTCTGCTGATGCCTTTGGTTTTTCAAGTTTTTTAATATTATGAACAAAGCTGAAACAAACTGTATTTCTTCAGGAAGTGGAAGCAATCTTCTCAAATTGCTCCCCAAGACACCCTACAGGTGCCCACTCCCACCAGCACCATGTGAGTTTCTATCAATCCACATCATCTCCAACTCTGGGCTATCAGACTTTTCTAATGAGTTCTCACGAACCTGATGAGAGTAAAACGGGCTCTCATCGTCGTTTGAATTTCCATTCCTAGTAGGACTTGCCTGCCGTTCCCTTTGTCCATTTTTGTAGCACTTTTAAGCTACTTCTTATATATGAAATTTCAAAATACAACTCAGCTTCTGTCACTCCATTATATGAAACCTCCCAAAGGCCCCCCTCTGCACTCAGAATAAAATCCACACTCTTTTATCACAGCTACAGACCCTGCTGACCTGTCTCTGTCTTTTTATCCATCCAGAAAGCAGCCCCTCGTCCACATGTTTTCCTCACGATGGCCTGTTTCTAGACCTGGAATGTGTTTGCGTCTTCCCGTCTCTACACTTTGCTTTTGCTGAACCCTCTCCCACAAAGCTTTTACTCCAGGATTTTCAGGTGTGTCTCTCTTTGATCATTCAGAGCTCAGACCACTGGTACCCCCTCAGGCAGGCCTTCCTAAGTCACATCTAGTGGGGGGTTAGCCATCCTCCACCACACGACCTTGATCTCTCCTCTTTATAGTATTTATCACTCTCTGATATTACCTTATGTATCTATATGCTTGATCATTACCTTCTCCTTCAACAGAATGTTTGCTCCATGAAAGCAGGGCACTGCCTAGCTCCTTTACCACCGAATCCTCTAAACTGAGAACTGTCTTTGGCAAATGGTAGATGCCCAATATATGTTTGTTGAATAAGCCAATAAACAAATGAACCACTGAAAGCTTGATTTGTGAAGCAGAGACTTTTGTTAATATCCCCCATATGCTGTTTCTAGCTCTGTCACTTTGGCAAGTTACTTAACTTTTCTAAGACCTGTGTTTCTCACCAGTAATTTTAGTATCTATGTAGTAGTCGTTCCAGATGTTAGTATAGTATGTATAATGTCTTTAACAAAATGCCAGCCAGTGGTGTAAGTGATTAAGAAATCATAGACATCATTCCTGTTATTATCATAATACACTTTGTCTTAAACACTATTGTGTACTTGCATGTATATGTACACACACACACACACACACACACTACTCATATGTTAGGAGGAAAATGCCGAATTCAACGCGTCTTCATACCCACCTGTCTACAATCACAGGCGATTTGGCAGATTCTTTAGCTATTTCAGAAGCCACGATATAATTGCCCAAAGAGTAAAAAGCTCTTCTAATGATAGTTGGTTCATCATCAAAGATTTTCCTCCACTGGCTGATGCAAGAGGGTGGTGACTTCAAGAGAACAGCCTTGAGTGAATCTGAAACTGACTGGGTCACAGTGGTTTTACCTGCAGGTCGGATACAAAATGCAGCACATCTCAACCACAGCCACGGTATCACTCCCAAAAGTGAACATTGATGTCAGAGCAAAGACATTATTTCCCCCTGTTACCAGAAGGAGTTGATTAAATAATACAATTCTTTACAAAAAGTTGCCAATCCTTGGGAATTCAGGATTCCTGTTTGGTGTGAGAATGCTTGAAAGTAAAAAACAAATGGTCATCCCGTTTACAAACTAATGATAAACTCTGCTATCAGCTTCCAGGAACTCACTCCTCCCACCACACCTCACCTGACTCAGGAAGGAGACTCACGGGGAACCCCGTGACCCTGTGGTTCTCCCAGATCCACCCTGTCCTTGGGTATTCCCTGTGGCCGTTGGAGCCACCCTTTTCCTGCTGTCGTGTGTTGGACTAAGTGTGGGCACGTCCACTGTATTCTGATGCCTATCTGGCAGCTCCAAAGGCTTCTGCCCTCCGCTCCCTAGCTCTTCCACACTTTGTTTCCACAGGGGCCTCTGAACTGCCTGCAGTTCCTGGACACACCAGGCCGGTTCGGGTCCCCAGCTTCACCCTGCTGTTCCTTCTGTCTGGAGGCTCTCTCCCGCCTTCCTCACCCGACCAATTCTTGTCCTACTGAAAGCCCAGTCCAGGATGCATCCTTCCAAAGTCTCCCGGACCGTGACCGCCCCTCATCTCCCACACCGAGGCTGTACCCAGTGCCCTCCCATGTTCACCGGAGCACCTGAGGCTCCCCCCACCTTACGGGGATGGATAACGGAAGTTATCCATCTTTGTGTCCCAGGCCAGCCTTGCTCCATGCCTGGCACATGACAGAGGCTCACAGGAGGCTTATGAATTGAACCCTGTATAAAGTTTTGTGTGTCAAGAATTGTCTATTCCTACAACTCATTGCCTGTAACTAGAAGGTAATATTCTCTTACCTGTGGCATCCAGGCCTTCAATGACAATAACGGGGAACTTTCCCTTCTGGACCTGCTCTGGGCACTGGTCAACCAGGTCCAGCACAGCCCGGGCTTCAGGAATGAAGGATGTACACTGTAAAAGAATGTCCGTGCATCAGCAGCAAAGCAACGGGGCCCTGGCAGAAGCCATATCTAATTGCTGAGAAGAAGACGGCACAATGCTAACAAGGCATGAGCTATGTTTGGCACCACGCCAAAATGTGAAGTATTTTGAACCTGAGCAAGGGCTGCCTTGCTTTGTTTTGTCCCGCGTAGCTGAGGCTCAAAAAGGCCGTAACTGTCGGGACCACCCAGCCTGCAACTCTCATTGACCAGCTTCCCCCAGAGGAGGAAGGGCAGAAAAGATGTATAATTGCAAAGCAGTGTCACGTAGCGACAGTGGAACCGTGGGCCCTGTGTGTCACAAATGTGGGAAATCAGCCACACTGTAGGCTCCAAAGAAAGCAATCAGCATCCCGTCCTTTGCTAAGCTCTTGGGGGCTCAGAAGAGTGCCAAGCACTGCAATCACCAAGCGGGCAGGGCGGCGTCTCCGGGAGATTCCAGGTTTTGAACTGTGCATGACCTCACGTGTACTCACAGCACCTCTACAGAGAGGCCCAGACATGTATTTTCTTCTTACGTGCTTACTCTGAGCCAGGCAACAGTCTAAGTGCTTTCACAGTATTAACTTGGCCCCTGTTGAAGAGAACCCTGTGAGTGTGCTACTGTTATTAACCCCATCTACGGATCAGGGAAACCAAGGCAAAGAAGAATGTTTAATAAACTTACTGAAAGTAACACAGGTAATACATGCCAGAGTTTGGATTCGAACCCAGGTCTTGCAATCTTAACCACTCGGAAATACTATCCCAAGGCTCATACAAGGTATCTAAGACCCATAGTCCAGCCTAGGGACCTGCCCAGGCTGCGCTCAGGCAGAATCTTAGCTGTCCCGCACCGAGCACCTCTTGTGGGTCAGATGCTTCCCTGTCCTAACACTGCAAGGCAGGTATTTTACAGATGAAAAGGCACAAAGCAACACGGAGTAGCCGAGTGTCTGGGTGGCAGCCAGTAAGCAAGCAGGCACCGCTTAATCTAAGTTTCTTAAAACCCCAAAGCTCACGCCCTTTCTCTACACCCCGACCTCCCGGAACAGGGTCCTCACTTCCAAGATGGCATTGCTTTCCCCTGTACCCAGCGGCACAACTCCCCCACCTCGGGCACCGCCAGCGCGGGAGCCGCACCGCTCCTGTTGGGATGTCAGTTTCCCCCATGGGGTTGGGGGTCCCTGGCGAGCAAGAATCTGGAAAGAGCCACGGTGTCTAAACAGAGGCTGGCCCACCGGCGACCTTCACCACCAGATTTGCGCTCGGGAGTAAAGCAACTCCCTGGCAAAGGGAGGTCTGGACAGGCCAGCCCCGCGGAGAGCGCACGGTGTCCACTTCCCTGGCCTGGGGGATCCACCCTGAGCGCTGGGAAGAGATCCAACTCTTACCGCCTCCAGAACGGCGCGGGCGGCCTCCCGGCGGGGGAAGACCCCGGAGCTAGGCAGGTCCAGCACCACCGGGTGCAGCGCGGGCTCCGGCACGGGCACGACAAGCTCGCGGCCCAGCTGCCGCCACCCCAGGCCGTCCCGCCGTTCCCACGGGAGCTGCCACAGCCGGCAGAGCGGGTCGCCGGAGAACTCGGCCAGGCGCGGGCGCGGAGCCTCCGGGCAGGCATCCAGCAGTGCCAGCAGCGCGCTCCGGGTGTCGGGGCTGTCGCGGGGGTCGCGGAGAAGGAAGCCGTGCTGCAGGCCCCCCGCCCCGCCGCCCGGGCGGTAGCACAGCAGGCGGCGCAGCTGGCACCGCCGGAAGGGGCCGCGCCGCAGCTGGTGCAGCAAGCGCTGGTGCAGCCGGGCCGCGCGCACCCGGGCCGCGCAGCCCGCGCTCCCGGCCACCGGCACGCTCAGAGAGTAGCTGCGGCCCGGGGGGCCCAGGAGCGCGGCCACGCCGGGGTCGGGGCGCGCGCCCGGGGCCTCGTCGCCCACTGCGAAATGGGCCAGCGTGCAGCCGGGCAGCTCCAGCGCGAAGCAGCGCGGCGGCGCCATGGCCCGACCGCAGGCCCCGCGCCGCAGCCCCGAGAGACGCGCGAGCAGCAGTGGGGCGCGCGGGCGGCGGCCAAAGACCATGGGCGCCTCCCGGTCCCGCCCCGCGCGTCGAAATCGAAACCCGGGACTCGGCGGGCGGCGCCGCGGGGAAAAGCGAAAGTGAAGCGTCAGCAGCGGCGGCGGCGGCGGCGGCGGCGGCGGGGGCGGTGGCGGGAAGCGGGCGGGGCCCTGGATGGGGCGCCCTCCCCGGCCTCCGCTTCCGCCTCCGCCTCGCCGCGAGGTCGCGCCGGGAGCAGGCAGCCGCCGGGAGGGGATTCCCGCAGGGGCCGGGCCGCAGGCTGCCGCCGATGGGGACCTGCGCTGCGATCGATGGGGAGCGGGCACGGGGTGCCAGGCCCCGTTTGAATAATTCCTGGGAGTGTGTGTGTGTGTGTGTCTCACCTGCGCCACCACCGGCTCTTGCTCGCTCTCTGGTACCGCCGACGCCTCACCTGGGCTCGCCTTGCGGGCCTCGCAGACGCGGCCGCTCGCGACCCCAGCCCTGCGCCCCGAGCGCCCTCCCCGCCCGCGCCCGGACTCCAGGCCTGGGAGCCGCTGGAGCGTTTTCACCCCGCATTGCACACGCTTTCCCCTCTTTTGGAATTAACCCCTCCTTTTGCTGACTTTCAAACTGAGAAGTGTCCCCAGACTGGCACCTCTAAGTTGACTTACGCCAAATTAAAGTCGTGTACGCAGGTCCAATGAGACAGCAGCTTGATGGCCTGGAAGCGCCTTATCAGCCAGCAGCCGGCGTCAGATGTATTGCTGCCTTTGTATAGTAAAGCAGCATGGACAAGATTATTTGGGTGTTTTATTTTGTTTTTACTCATTGACTGATATCTTTGAAGATGATTGTCCAGCAGACCCAAAAGTTAGAATTGAAACAAAGATGGAAACCATTAGATAAACTGAAAGCATATAGTTATGATTTAATCAAATGTGCATTTAGCGTGGGATTAAGTTTAATTCTGAAAGGAAAACCCTTTATGATAGACATGAACTATTACAGATATGTGGTTGAAGTATGGTTAATAGGCAAGGAATAATTCTGAGATTAAGATGTTTTTAGCTCTTTGAGAACAGGATCATTTTTATACTCTGTGAGCAATTTGACTTTTGGACATTTAGGGAGCAGAGATGTTGTCACCTGTGTGGAACATAAGAAAATAGGAAAAGAACAAAGTCCTTTTTGTTCCTTAGGACAGGATTGCATCCTCCCATGAGCCTTTCTTGACCTTTTTTCCATGACCCCCCCCCAATCATATCTGCTCTTAATTTAAGTTTTCCTCTCCATTTTCACTCACCCTCCTCCCTACCAGAAGACTGTGAAATTAGTGACACTGCAGGATCTGGTCTCGCTCAATGTTAACTGGGAGTCGAAGATTGAAGATACAATGTCTTCATTCATGAAGTGAAAAAAATCTCTGTCATATTTTTGAGCTCCAATTTCAAATTCCCAGGACAGAGAATCTGATGGACCCAGCTTGGGTGCATGTTTAGATTGAATAACCTTGCCTGTAGTAACCTATCCAGTGGGTGTGGAGGAAAGAAGCTGGGCCTGGAAAGACACTTGAAAGAGGTCCTTGAATGAATGAATAGCACAACTTTATTCATTTAAAAAGCCAGAGTCTTCAACACTAACAACGTCAACCAGGAAAACATGAAAGATTCTAGTCATTCTGCTCCTGGGGAAAAGAAAGCAGAAAGGGAGAATTAACTAATATAAATGTTGTAATTAATAAACAATAAAATGAGAAAATAACATTTATTTTGAAAAAGAGATTGGTTTTTGGGGATCCCTTCCATGGCCAGGCTCTGGCCTCCAGAGACCAGCTGGCACCACATAAAACCGCTCTGGGGGCCAGACCCCTGGGTTGTGGGCTTCTGATTTGAAGGGTACACTATCATATTGTGGAGTTGATTTTCTCACTAAGAAATATAGTTTATACAGCTCCCTGTGAGAAGAGAGTTAACACAGCAGGTGCAGATACTTACTCCTGGCATCTCTACTGGGAGCCTGGAACCATGATTCATCGTGGCCAAATCCTAGAAATATGCCCTCACAAGCTTCTTTATATCAGTCGTTGATGGTTCTGTGTTTGCACCAGAACAATGGACTCGCCACAGCAACTTGTCAGGGTTGCTTCGCACAAACATCAAGATTGGTGATGGGCACCTCATTCACAGATGGGGTCCTGAGATTAGGTGACCAAGACTGGTCACAGCTGGATGTGCCTACGTGTCCAGCCCACCACGTAATGGCAAACCTGAGACCCAAGCGGGCTTCCCTGACCAGCCATCTCACTCCTGTACCCAGGGTGGGAGTGCTTCTAGAAAGAAAGCACATCTATCTATGCAACCTAGATGGCGAAGGACTCAGAAGCTGTGCCTGTCTCTCCAGACTCCTCTGATGTTCATCTTTTTCCTGTTATCCTTGCTCTGCATCTCTTCCCTGGAATAAAGCCCACCTGTGAGTGTGACCTGTTCCTGTCCCAGGAGTCCTTATAGCCGATTAGCAAACACGTGGGTGGTCTTAAGGTTCCTAAAACACAACCCAATACACACACACACACACACACACACACACACACACACACACACGGAAATTAAATTAAAAGTTCAAGGAACTCTTACTTTGAAGTGCTTTGATATTCCATTTTATTTACTTAAATACACACACTCACACACATAATTACAACTCTGTAAATTAGTGAAATGGCGCTCATTGGATGAATTAAATTACAACCAGTAAATGAGTGAACAGGAAAGACAAAGAGTTAAAGAAGATATTTGCAAAACATATAACTAAGAAAGTACATCTATACAATGAATTCTTATAAATCAATCATAAAAATGCAGAAAATCCAATACAAAAAGGGGCAAGGGATTTGAATAGGCACATCACAAAGGAGAATATCCAAATAGCTAATAAATATATTAAAAAGATGCTTAACATCATTAGTCATCAGGAAACTGGAAAGTAAAACCACAAGACACCACTCCACAGCCACTGAGATGCTAAAATTAAACCAGATAAAACAAGCATCTTACAGTGACAACACCAAGTGAGAAGAAAGATGTGGAGCTATACTTACATTACTCTGGTCGGAGTGTAAATCGGGCCAGCACTCTGGAAAACTCTATGGAATTATGTACTAAAGGGGAGTATATATGTGTGTGTATATATATATATATATATTTTTTTTTTTTTTTTTTTCCGATACGCGGGCCTCTCACTGTTGTGGCCTCTCCCGTTGCGGAGCACAGGCTCCGGACGCGCAGGCTCAGCGGCCATGGCTCACGGGCCCAGCCGCTCTGCAGCATGTAGGATATTCCCGGACCGGGGCACAAACCCATGTCCCCTGCATCGGCAGGCAGACTCTCAACCACTGCGCCACCAGGGAAGCCCTATACGTATATTTTTTAGGAACCAGTGATCCCGTTGCTGGGTGTATACCCAACACAGATGCATACTTATGTTGACCAAACGACGTGTACAAGAAAATTCATAGCCTAATAGCAAAATAGTCCAAATGCTCATTATAATTGAGCGATTAAATGGATTGTGGTATATTCCAACAATAAAATCCTAGATGGTTATGAAAATGAGCAAAGTACTGGTAGACACAACAAAATGGGTAAATCTACAAATATAACATTGAGTGAAAGAAGCTATACAGAAAACAGTACATAAGGTGTGATTATATCCACAGGAACTTCAAAAGCAGGCAAACCTAGAGGATGGTTTTAGAAAACAGGACATGGTTATCTTTGGGGCAGAGGTAGGGTTTAGGGCCTGGGGGAAGGTACTGGACACGTGAAGGTCTGAGCAAAGTTCTGTTTCTTGATCAAGATGGTTGTTACACATGTGTGCTCATTCGGTCCCAAATTTGTTCTGCTGTATGTGTATGAATTGTGCACTTTTCTTTATGCACAAGATGCTTCAGAAAAAGACTTACCAAAGTAATAATATGAAGATTGCAAGTAACTGAACCGATTCTGCGATCTGCTGGTGTGTGGCAGCCGCTGTTTGACGTTACTGCAGGATGGTCCACATCAGGGAGCAGGGAGTCCTCTGGGGATGTGCAAGTCTTTAAAGAAAAAAGTCCCTGTGGCTGATGAAAAATGGTAGTGACACTTGGCTGTTACCTGTTTGCATTTAGATGTCTTTAGAGATGGCTGACTCCCGAGAGGTAGAGACCAAGAAGGGGCTGCCTTGACCTCCCTCCAGCCCACACCCATCTTGAGCAGTTGGGAGAAGAAATCCCTCCCTGGCCTTTGTCAGCCATGACTTTGAATAAGAAAGTCTACTTCTCTTGAGCCTTACTCTTGGATGCATGGAGGAAGAAAGGTTTTGAGTGAATAAGCATATGTTCAGAGGATATCAAAGTGACGTTGACTTTTGTGAGCTCTTTGCCAGAAGGGACTTGGACTTATTTATTTTATTCATATTTATTAATATTTTATCTGATACATAGGAGCTTCTCAATAAACCATGGTTGAGGAAAAGAAGAAAGGAAGGAAAGAAAGAATCCTTGAGTGAATGAGTGAATAAGTGAATGAATAAACAAATGAATGAATATAAAAGAAACTGGCCTGGATAGAACAGACTTAAGAAGTAATAATAGGGCTTCCCTGGTGGTGCAGTGGTTGAGAGTCCGCCTGCTGATGCAGGGGACACGGGTTCGTGCCCCAGTCCGGGAGGATCCCACATGCTGCGGAGCGGCTGGGCCCGTGAGCCATGGCCGCTGAGCCTGCGCGTCCGGAGCCTGTGCTCCGCAACGGGAGAGGCCACAACAGTGAGAGGCCCGCATACCGCAAAAAAAAAAAAAAAAAAAAAAAAAAAAAAAAAAAAAGAAGTAATAATAAAATAATGTGATAGTAATTATCAATTATTGAGCAGTATTGCAAGTGTTTAAGTCCTGATTCAAATCTTCACTCCCTGTGTGACATAAGTTTCCCCAGCTGTAAAATAAGTTAGTGCCTGCAAAATATAGGCCAGTGCCTGGTACATAATGTTATATACATGCTAGATATTTCTAACTGATTATGTCTAATATTTCTAACTGATTATGAACTCTACTTTCAGTGCTTAATAAACTTCATGTCATTTGATCCTTAAAATGCCCTGGGTGAAATAGACATTAATACCCATATTTCCCAGGTGTGTTAGCAAAATCAGGCAGGTAAAGAAAGTTACCCCGAATTAAACAATACTGGCTGACCAAAGATTCAAACCTTAAAATGTTTGGCTTCAAAAGTCTGTGTGTTTACCCTTTATGACGTATTTGTCATAATCATATTTGATATTTGATTTGAAATGGAAACTGATTTGATTTTCGTTTCTTCATACACATGTGATCTAGAAAAAACAAAACAAAAGTATTTCTTAATTGAGCCAGGCCATGGTAAGGTTATAAAATACTTTTGACTAAGTCATATTTCTCACTGCAGGCTTGGTAATCATTAAGCATACACTGGCTATTGTGCTGAATTTGCTTTCAGTTTCCCTCTCAGTGAAATGAAAGTCATCTTTGCTTCTATTCAAAACATAACACGAGTAGAATAACAAAAGCTGACCCTAATTGAATGATTTTCCTGGCACTGTTTTAAGTGACTCACATAAATTAGAATCTTCACTCTTCACAAATATCCCTTGAGATACCTGGTCTTACAGATGGGAATTGAAGATCCAGAGAAATAAAGTCACTTAGTCACCCAGCTAGTAAGTGACAAGCTAGGCTTGTGGTTTCATAAACTTAACCACTAGGACTATCCCAACTTCCTACAAGTCTCATGAAAACATAAAACCACACACTCAAGATCAAACCCAATTCCCATTAAAGAGGGCTAAAGGATAGAAAATTTCAGTACAAATCTCAACACTTACTAGGAAAACTGTGAAAATAGATAATAAAAAAACACAATAATTCTTGCCAACTAAGAAGAATCTTGGTTATTAGAGAAATGCAGATCAAAACTACAGTGAGGAATCACCTCACACCAGTCAGAATGGCTGTCATCAAAATGTCTACAAATAAATGCTGGAGAGGGTGTGGAGACAAGGGAACCCTCCTGCACTGTTGGTGGGAATGTAAATTGATACAGCCACTATGGAGAACAGTATGGCAGTTCCTTTAAAAACTAGAGTATAGAATGTGGATATTATATACTGAATGTTGTGTAAACTTTATATATATTCGTACTTACTTGTATTTGCATAAAGAAACATTGGATGGTGTAGTCACTATGGAAAACAGCATGGAGGTTTCTCAAAAAACTAAAAAAAATAGATATGATCTAGGATATGACCATATGATCTAGCAATTCTACTCCTGGGCATATATCCGGAGAAAACCCTAATTCAAAAAGACACATGCACCCCAATGTTCATAGCAGCACTATTTACAAGAGCCAAGACATGGAAGCAACCTAAATGTCCATCGACAGATGAATGGAAAAAGGAGGTGAGTGGGATGAATTGGGAGATTGGGACTGACATATATATATTACTGATACTATGTATAAAATAGATCACTAATGAGAACCTACTGTATAGCACAGGGAAATCTACTCAGTGCTCTGTGATGACCTAAATGGGAAGGAAATCCAAAAAAGAGGGGATATATGTATACATATAGCTGATTCACTTTGCTGTACAGCAGAAACTAACACAACATTGTAAAGCAACTACACTCCAATAAAAATTTTTAAAAATAAAAATAAAATAAAATAAATAAATGAATGTCTAAGACACACACAAAAAAGATGTGGTATACACATACAATGGAATACTACTCAGCCCTAAAAAGGAATGAAATAATGCCATTTGCAGCAACATGAATGGACTTATATATTATCATACTAAGTGAAATAAGTCAGACAGAGAAAGATAAATATCATATGATATCACTTATATGTATAATCTAAAATATGATACAAATGAACTTATTTACAAAACAGAAATAGACTCACAGACAGAAGAAAAAACATGGTTTTCAAAGGGGAAAGGCAGGGAGGGATAAATTGGAGTTTGGGATTAACAAATACACACTACTATATATAAAATAGACAATCAACAAGGATCTACTGTATAGAACAGGGAACTATATTCAATATCTTGTAATAACCTATAATGGAAAAGAATCTGAAAAAGAACAGATAGATATGTATAGGTGAACCACTTTGCAGACATCTAAAACTAACACAACGTTGTAAATCAACTAGACTTCAATTTTTAAAAAAAGGAAGCATGTTAGAAAAGCATCTGATTTTCCTATTGTCTATTAAAAAAGGTATAGAAATGCATAGACATGCAGGGAAATACAAGGTCTAAATTTGAATATGTAAAAATGCGTACATTAAGATAAATTACTAAAGAAAGATTCAGGCATCAGTGTCATTATGTGCCTATGCGTTTTTTTGTTTTTGTTTTTTTTTTTTTTTTTTCAGTATGTGGGCCTCTCACTGTTGTGGCCTCTCCCGTTGCGGAGCACAGGCTCCGGACGCGCAGGCTCAGCGGCCATGGCTCACGGGCCCAGCCACTCCGCGGCATGTGGGATCTTCCCAGACTGGGGCACGAACCCGTGTCCCCTGCATCGGCAGGCGGACTCTCAACCACTGCGCCACCAGGGAAGCTCTGCCTATGTGATTTGACTGTGATCTGAAAGGGGATGCTGAGGCTCACGGAGTAGGGTCTCATCCTCCAAGGGTCATTCATTCTTTTCACTATTTGGCTCTCCTAACGAACTCTTGCTGAGTGCCCCCAGGTGAAGGGTGCTGGAGTGGAAGCTTCTACATGTTATGTCATGCACAAGCAATGCAACAGCTACAGACGTGGCTAAGTCTCTGTCTAGTTCTACTGCTATCTGCTAGATGGAGATAGAGATTAGATAGCAACACCTTCTCCATCTGTATCCAGTTAGGAGGCTATTATTTATACCCCTATTATTTATAGACAGGGGGAAGCAGCGGGGCAGAGAAAGCAGATGTCAGTCTTAGCCTTGAGCCTTCAGTCTTGGCCCTGTTCCAACTTTCATTTTCATAAAGAGAGAAATCGAAACTTGTGCTCCGCTGAGAGTTAATCAAGGAAGGTGTGTCCCTCCTCCCCGTGTGACAGGTTGCCGGGGCACATATAAAGTGAGCCTGCAGCTGCAGGGCAGCCTCAGGGAACCTGGCCACCATGTGGATGCTGGTACCCGTGTCATTCACTCTCAAGCTGCTGAGCGCCTTCGTGCAGCACCTGGGCTCCATGTGGAGCAGCCTGGGGACCCTGTTCCCCCGGCTCAGTACAGCATTCTGGCTGGCAGGGGGCCAGAAGAGCCAGCAGCAGCGGGGCAGGAGAAAACCAAGGAAGCCCAGCAGGGAAGACAAAGAGGACCGCGATCTGCCCATCACCCCCATCAGCGTAAATTATCACTTCACCCGCCAGTGCAATTACAAGTGTGGCTTCTGCTTCCACACGGCCAAAACGTCCTTCGTGCTGCCGCTGGCGGAGGCCAAGAGAGGCTTGCTGCTGCTGAAGGAAGCGGGTGAGTCCGGACCCAGTACGAGATCAGGGGCTCAGCTGGTACGTGGCTGGCTGACAGGAGGGGGCTGGGAGCGCGCATGGACTGGACGGCTCCCCCAGAATCCTAGCGGTTCCCACAGCACAGGGAGGATGCCCTCCCTCCAGAGGATGTGGAGGTGAATTTGGGGATGGGTGTCTAGGCCTTCCCAGCCCGCAGAGTCGGCTGACCTGGGTGTAAGTGGAGCAAACCCATCCTCCTGACGCTGCTAAGCTAAGCGAGCCGCGCCTGCACCTGCAGGGTCCCGGTCCGCCCAGCCCGCGGAGCGAGGCAGGTCGGGAAGGTCGTGCTGCACTCTGAGTCGGCCCGAAGCACTTGGGGTTTCCCAGAAACAGTTAATGAGGAAGGTTGCAAACAAATTCAGACACTTTGACTTAAGAAACGCGATAGCTGAATCTTTTATTTTGGATTATTTACCTGTTCTTACTATGAAACTTTAGAGAAACTATTTACGACTCAGACAAGGCAATGCCTTTGCTCTGGAGACTCTCACTCGGTGTCACCACGTCAGTAACTCGAAGGCATCTCAGAGAGACCCCAGCCTGTCCAGTTCTACGGTGACATCTTCCGCTCCAGGTCTGTCCTCCTGTCTTCCCTAGAGCAAGTTCAGCCACATGGCCAACTTTTTTCTCAACTTGCTTACCTTTTTTTTTAGTAATTTATTTATTTAGTTTTGCTGTGTTACGTCTTCGCTTCTGTGCGAGGGCTTTCTCTAGTTGCGGCAAGCGGGGGCCCCTCTTCATCGCGGTGCGTGGGCCTCTCACTATCGCGGCCTCTCTTGTTGCGGAGCACGGGCTCCAGACGCGCAGCCTCAGTAGTTGTGGCTCACAGGCCTAGTTGCTCCGTGGCACGTGGGATCCTCCCAGACCAGGGCTCGAACCCGTGTCCCCTGCATTAGCAGGCAGATTCTCAACCACTGTGCCACCAGGGAAGCCCCAACTTGCTTGCCTTTTTTACAGACATGTAACATACATTTGCACAGACCTGCACACACCCAAGTAAACAGCACGCAACTCTAGACAGAAAACAGCAGGGCACCCAAAGCGCACGCTCCCTTCAGCCCCTGCCCTTCCTGCCCAGGATAACCACTAGCTCTTTCTCTAACACACACACTAGTTTTGCCGGATTTTGTGCTTGATATGGTGAGATCGTAGGCTTGCACTTTACTGGATCGGACTCATTTTGCTTCCCATACGCCTGCCCAGTCATCCACAGCTCATCCAATGCCTGACCCACCTTGCCGTTCCCATTGGGGTCTGGTTCAGGGTCTCATTATTTCTCACCAGGACTGCTGCAATTCATCTCATTGTCTCTGGGTCCCCTCTGAAAGCACATTATCTTACTAAAATATATATTTTGATGGCTAACTCCCCCACTTAGCTCTCTTGCATGGCTTCCAAGCCCAAACTTGTCAGCACAGGCTTCAAGCTCAGTGTTGCCATCCTTCACCCCAATTCCTGAAGGGCCCCAAGCTGTGGACACATCATGTGACACAGTTCTCCCACAACACCTGCATCGTGGAGCCTGTGATCGCACTGTTCTCTCTTCCTGGAATGCTTGTCACCTCAGTCTCTGTTGGTGAACTTTCAAAGCTCCTTAGAATTATCCCTGGTCCTCGTCATGCAGAATGAATGCCCTCTCACCTTCCTTTGTGATCCCATGGCATTTGTTACAAATGCATGTATTATAGCATGTTTTATTTATTTTATTTTTTTACTTGAATGAAAGATTCTTTAAATCCTATAATGCTTCACAGTTTTCAAAAGTTTCACACACATGATTTCATATAATCCTAATTATAACCCTTTTTCTCCCTAGCCCTATCTTGCCCCTCCCCACTTCCCTCTCCCCACTGGTAACCACTAGTTTGTTCTCTATATCTGTGAGTTTGATTCTTTTTTGTTTTATTCACTAGTTTGTTGTGTTATTTTAGATTCCACACATAAATGATATTATACAATAGTTGTCTGACTTATTTCACTTAACCTAATGCCCTCCAAGTCCATCCATGTTGCTGCAAATGGCAAAATGTCATTATTTTTTATGGCTGAGTAGTATTCCTTTGTGCATATATACCACATCTCCTTTATCCATTCGTCTATTGATGGACACTTTTAAAAAAATGTAAAAGCTTTTGCACAGCAAAGAAAACCATTGACAAAATGAAAAGACAACCTATTGAGTGGGAGAAGATATTTGCACATGATATGACCAATAGAGGGTTAATAGCCAACATACATAAATAGCTGAGACAACTGAACATCAAAAAACAAACAACCCAGTTAAAAAATGGGCAGAACTGAATAGAAATTTTCCAAAGAAGAAATGCAGATGGCCAACAGGCACTTGAAAAGATGCTCAACACCACTAATCATCTGGGAAATGCAAATCAAAACCACAATGAGGTATTACCTCACACCAGTCAGAATAGCCATCATCAAAAAGTCCACAAATAACAAATGCTGGAGAAGGTGTGGAGACAAGGGAACCCTCGTACACTGTTGGTGGGAATGTAAATTGGTACAGACACTGTGGAGAACAGTATGGAGGTTCCTTAAAAAACTAAAAATAGAACTACCATATGACCCAACAATTTCACTTCTGGATATATATCAGAAAGAAGTAAAAACACTAATTTGAAGAGATACATGCACCCCAATGTTCATAGCAGCATTATTTACATTGCCAAGGTATGGAAGCAACCTAAGTGCCTACTGCAGCATATTTAAAATTATGCTCTTGTGTTTTGTTTTTAATATCTGGGTCCCCAAAGAGTTTGAGTTCCAAGGTTGAAACCTAGCATTCTGCTTATCTTGCTGCCTAGCAAAGTATCTAGAAGGTAATAGGAATCTAATGAATGTTTTTGAATGGATGAATTAGTGCATGAATGAACAAATGAAGAGAGGTCTGGGGTTATGGAACAAACTTAGCCTCTTGATTCACACGGCCAGGATTTGAGTTCCTGTTCCAGCACTTAAACAATGTGTCAAGACATTTAACTTTCTGAATATCAGTTTAATATTCTTTAAAATACAGACAATATTGATAACTCATATATCAACCTTAAAAAGTTGTTACAAGGCACAAATAAATAAATGCTCATATGTTTTTTAATAGAGTATAAACAATTACAGTTATAATTAATACTTTTATATCATGACCTCTCAGTTTTAAGTAAATAAAACCAAAGTTAGTTAAAATGGTTAAGGTATAGTATGGGTGATGTGTCCTGTAAGTAAGATTTCTGGCAAATAGAGGAAAATCTATTTTGGTAGCTATTAAAATTTTAAATTTATTTTTAAATTTAAACAATAAAAGTACATTACATTTAAAATGACTGCTCTGGCTGCAGATGCTTCTAAAATATATTATTTACTTCTTTGGCTTTTTTTTTTTTTTTTTTTGGCTGAGTTGGGTCTTTGTTGCTGCGCGCGGGCTTTCTCTAGTTGCAGCGAGGGGGGCTACTCTTCATTGCGGTGCACAGGCTTCTCATTGCGGTGGCTTCTCTTGTTGTGGAGCACAGGCTCTAGGTGTGTGGGCTCAGTAGTTGTGGTGCACGGGCTCAGTTGCTCCGCGGTATCTGGGATCTTCCCAGACCAGGGCTCGAACCCTTGTCCCCTGAACTGGCAGGTAGATTCTTAACCACTGCGTCACCAGGGAAGCCCACGTCTTCGGCTTTTGAACAGAGCAGACTGAATAGAACTCAAGCATTATGAGCATCAGCTATTGATCCGTGTGCCGTGACAGGATGGCTTGTAGGTTGGCACCACTGTGAATTAATTGCTCCTCGTCTAAGCTCTTAGCAACATCTCTACATCCTGTTCGTTCAGTTTTCTCATTCTTTCATCACCTCTAACCTAATCCTCAAACTCCTCACGGGCTACATCACTGGCCAATGCACTGTTTCACTTTCTCTAGTTATCTGCCCCTATCTAACCACACTTTTAGGGGATCGTATTTTTATTGGATAATAATGCTTATCGTACAAGCCACCTCCTAGCATGTTAGCTTATAAATAGTGAGGTGTTATAATTTACCATTGCCCCATTGCAGAAACATCTGAGAGTAAAAGAGGGTGCTAGAAAAAACTAACTGATGAGATTTGGTCCTCCATAAACTGGGACTGTCCCGGGAAAGCTAGGATGGAGGGGCGACCCTGCACACTTAGAAAGATCAAAGGCTTTGGAGCTTAGGCGTACGTCCTAGTGCCGCTTTTCTCTCATCTCATTCTATTACATTGAGAATATACTACTTTTGCCATTAAAATAATAATGGATGTTGGTGAAGTGGAAAACTAGAAGGAAAAGCCGTGCTCTGTCTGTCCCAGGTATGGAAAAGATCAACTTCTCCGGTGGGGAGCCATTCCTCCACGACCGGGGCAGATACCTTGGCCAGCTGGTGAAGTTCTGCAAACAGGAGCTGCAACTGCCCAGCGTGAGCATAGTGAGCAACGGGAGCCTGATCCGGGAGAGTTGGTTCCAGAAGTACGGTGAGAGCCTCACGTGGCACGGGACGGCCGCCTCTGTCACTGTCTGTTGCTCTATTTCCCTCTATCCCGGGCTTTTGGCCAGGCCTGCTGGGAATCCAAAGGGAGGAAGGAAACAAGTGGGCTTGCTCTAATCTCTTTTCAAGCTGGTAGGGCTCTAAGTCAACAAGTATGACAAGGCAGATAACAGAACAGACGAGCCCCAGAACTCTTCCGTCCATGATCAGCGTAGCTAGTTTTAGCTGAGCCGCTAGTGGGGAGAATGAACGCAGTGTGCAGTTTTGCAAGCCCTGACCTTATCGTTTGCTATTCATGTTTAATTTTTAAAGTATTTTCGGAAATAACTCTATTTTAGTAGTCTCGTGTACAAAGTAAGTGATTAGACTAGAACAGTCGTTCTCACCTTTGGCTGCATATTTGGCTACTGAGGAATTTTATAAAATATCTGTACTGGGACTGGACTCCAGACTAATTATATCAGAGCCTCGTGGTATGTGGACAGGCCAAGTTGGGGTGCTCCGAGGGATTCCACTATACGACCCAGGGTTACGAACCCCTGGTCCTAAGACTGGGAAGCTAAGTTTTACATAGATGTTAATATTCAGAGAGCAGTACCTGGAATTTAGGAGGCACTTGAAAAATGTTAGCTATTATTACTACTATCATTTTGGGAAACAGTTCTAACTGAACTCTTAGAGTGTGCTTTGCTTTGTGTAAGTTGTTTGAGCCTTGAAATCATCCAAAGGGTAGTTGCACTTGTGATCTGTTGAGGACACTCACAGCAGATCTCTGATAAAATCCTCCTTCCAAGATGATGAAGAACTGGATGTGGATCTGGGTGTGGATGTGGGTAGAACAGCCCACCTGAGGAAGGTTAACAGGAAGACCACAGGGCAATGAGTCAACATCAAAATGACCGTGAAGGGAGTCACTCAGTGAAAGAGGGGGTTCAGAAGTTCAAAAGTAAGCTTTGGGAACCAGATTCAGAGCAATAAGACAGGGTTAGGGAGCTGTGTGATCAGAGAAGAACTGGTTGGGTTTGCTGTCTGTGTCCCCAGGGCAGCGTGCTCTCTCCAGGATGGGCTCTACATGCTGTCAATATGGTGTAAAGAGTAGGGACCAGGAGGGTTGCTGCACCTTTGGGTCAAAAGCTCAAAGGTTGTACGGGAGAGGTGGTGCCAATTAGTGAATTCGGAAGTGCCTAAGAAAAAGGATCATTAGCGGTAGGGAGACAAAAAGAAAGTGTAAGGATTATTAATAGTGGACACGTGGACAGTCATTTATGAACTTCCGTTGATCCTGGTCCTATATGGGAGTTCAAGGTTAGCGCTGCCACATGCTAAATTATTAAAGATACACCATAAATCTACATTCTGTGTTAAATCTATCCCCCCAAAAATAGTTGCAAAGAGCTTGAAATATTTTTAGATGTCTGGAGGAACAAACAAAACGTTTATGTCTACCTATCTACCTACCTATGTCTACCTATGGTCCATAAGGCTCCAATTCTCCACCTCTGGCTTAAAGGCCTGTGTCTGCATCCTTGGATGGAAAAGCCTAATGGTGACGGTTTTCCCTCAGGGGAATATTTGGACATTCTCGCCATCTCCTGCGACAGCTTTGACGAGCAGGTCAATGTCCTTATTGGCCGTGGTCAAGGAAACAAGAACCACGTGGAAAATCTCCAAAAATTGAGGACGTGGTGCCAAGATTACAGAGTGGCCTTCAAGATAAATTCTGTCATCAATCGATACAATGTGGACGAGGACATGACGGAACAGATTAAAGCCCTGAACCCCATCCGCTGGAAGGTACGTACCGAGTCGCTTTTGCTGGTTGTAATTAAGAGAATGGTCAGGAGAGACTTGCTTCGGCAAAACCCGAAATGATAAGGATACAGAGAACTATGGACTCAGAGAGCCAGTTGGGAAAGCAGGCCCTTGGTCCTTCTTTCAGCTCTGCTAAACGTTAACTACTTACATTCTCTTTGCCTCAATTTCCCCCTTATAACTGATTTCCTTCTGAGAAATTGTGAAAGTAAATATAAAAGAATATGAGAAGTGCTTGGAGATATTCTGAAGAATATGTTCATAGGAAGTCTAACTCGTATGTGTTTATTAAAATAATAAGACTGATTTGTCTTAAAAACTCTTGGCCTATTTATAAATGGGTATGTGTTCTTCATAAATTCTGTTAGTTCATTTTTCATAGCATTATTAGAAGCTTTTGGGAGAAAAGCCATCCCCAAGTGGTAGCAAAATTCATTCCCAAGATTCATTCACCCAGATGTGTGCTTTAGGACTTAGCCCCACTATCAGCTACTAAAAAGTCTAAGGTTCAAATACTCGTAAGCCAGTTCACAGTGACTTACAGCACCCACCATGCACAGATGCTTACAAAGAATTATAAACTGAAGGTTTCTGCCCCTGGCTGTTCTTCAGAATGAACTCAGGGAACTGTTTCAAATCAGCTTCTTGGGCCTCATCCTATACCCACTATCCTGAAACAGATTAGCAGGAGGGTTTGTATGAATATGTATTCTTAACAAGCTGCCCCGATGATTGCTATGCAGGTATCCAAAGTCTGTGCCTGAACCCCAGACTAATGCAACTAAAGATAAGATGTAGAATTCAATTCTAGCAAGTAAAAGAGTTAAAGAAAACTCTTGTAATATAAAGCTATGTGTGCTGGGATAATGTGGCAGGGTGAAACAGGCAAGCTTTATTTCTGCCAAAGAGCCAGGAAGACTTCGTGTAGGAGGAGGTATTTGGCTCCTGCTTGGACAGAGGGATAGAATTTCCACAGGTAGAGAAGACCTAGGGAAGGAATTCCTGTCTAGACACCAAGAAAACCTTTCCTATCAAAGCTGCCTGGGATGTGCTGTTAATCCCACGTTAGCATTCAGAGAAGGGTTGTGGAGATGGGAAAGGGATTAATGTATTATTTTCCTGAGGTTATCCTGTAACATGTGGAAATGGGTTATGGGAAACAAGAAATGTTTCTTACTTTAAAAAGTTTTAATTTGTATGTTGAACTTGATGTTTGGTTATATATGTGAGTAAGCTGGAATATCAGCCACTCTTCCAGGTCCAGGAGGAACTGAAAACAGCTACAGAAACAGGGGTGATGGGAGGACCCCAGGCTATGACCCACTGTGTGGAGGCGTCAGAGGAGAGCCAGAGGGCTAAGCTCCAAGCTCTTAGATTTCCCTTCTAGAGCCCCCTGCCAGTCATCACTCATGTACTATACTTATATATTATAAATACATATTTTTTCTCATAGCTTTGGTTTGCTCATGGCTCCTTGTCACTTCTTCTCTATCTCTTTTCTCCAATCTTTCGACCCCTACTCTGGCTTCCACTTGCCTGATTCACTCCAGAATTGCCTTTTCAAAATTCTGACTTTTTTGGAGGGAGAGGATTAGCTGCTGTCCATTTAGAAAACAGTTTTTGCATCAGATCACTGAGGTCTGCAGGATGCAAATTGATGTAAACCTGGATCAGGTGTCAACTGTTATGCAATTGCTCACGTGGTTCAGAACCTGGTCCTCCAGGCAGCCTCCTCTGCGGGAGGCCCTGGGCTTGCAGGCAACCATTATTTTGTAGTCTGAAAATATTAGGTTATAAGACTAGATCAAATGTAATCTAGAACAGTTTTTAAAAATTTATATTTTGGGAATGTTTGGGCTTCTAGTACCATATCCCTAAATTTCAGGGCATGTTCTCATTTCCCCAGAGCAGTGTCTTTCTAGAATGTTCCCTAGTTGGAGGAGTCTTCTTTGCTCAGGAGAGGTTCAGGGAGAAATGAGATTTGGGGCAAAAAGAGATGGAAAGCTCTTCACAAAGCCAACACCACACTTGTGTTTCAGGTCTTCCAATGCCTCATAATTGAAGGTGAGAATTCTGGAGAAGATGCTCTGAGAGAAGCAGAACCGTTCGTGATAAGTGATGAAGAGTTTGAAGCGTTCTTGGACCGCCACAAAGACGTGCCCTGCCTGGTGCCCGAGTCTAACCAGAAGGTTGTATGAAGCAAATGTTGTTTTGTTCCCCGTCACACATTTAGCTCCAAACAGGACAGTGTCTCCACCAAGGGCTGCACACACTGCGGCTTTGGAGGGTTTGCGTGGAGAGATGGGAGTAGTCTCAGGGCTGAGGTGGAAGTTTCACCAGATCTTTAGGTTTCCAATGTGAAAAATTGGATCCATCCTGTCAGTCCAAGTGTATGTATCATGTAATTTAAACAGTGTCAGCCAAAGCACGTCTACAGTTTGGAGCTTCCAGGTGTTATCAGAGACAGAGTAAATAATCAGTGTGTTCTCAGAAGCTAAAGAAAAAAAAGAACTTATTCAAAGCTACATTACTGCAGTGTTAGGGACAGGAATAAAAAATTGAAAGTAGCCTGATATTCAACTTACAGAGAACAGGTAAGCTCATGTTCCCTGTATGGAATGTTATACTGACTATATAACCTATTTCAAAGAATATTAGGGAACAAGGATAAATTTGCATGATATGATGTTAGGTACAAATGAAGAACTATAGGCAAAATTCATTTGACCTTTAATCCTAATGTGCAAAAAAGGTGTGTATGTACACATCCCACGGTCATCTTGGGATAATGGGATTATCAGTCATTTTTGTTTACCTTGATAACTGTTTGGACTTTAAATTTTTCTAAAATAGGTAGTTTTATTATTTTTAAAGTATTTAAAAATCAAAAGCTTTCCCCATCTTCCGCCAAAGAATCTCTCCCTCATATGCTTACATCATATTAGAAATTTGAGAACAAGGATTCATTCCTTATACTTCAGAGTAATGTTGACCAGAGTACGAATAAGAAAATTCCTGAATGGGGTCAGAGCAGCTTTTGAAAAGAAGCCAGAGAACAGAGGAGAATATTCATATCTCTACACTATTTTATTTGACTTTTTAAAATTTGTCTTAATTACACAGGTAATGTGAGATCAAAGAAAATATGTCATAAATTACTGCTTTTTGAGCACTTCACAGAGGCTTCATGAGCCAGAAATATTACCCCCATTTTAGAAACTCTGAGGCTGGGTCATAGGATTAACTGACCTCACCTACGTGACAGAAAGAGTTAGCTGACCTCACTCATGTCAGAGGTAAAGTGAGCTGATCTCACCTACATGAGAGGCGTGGTTAGCTGACCTCATCTGTGTCAGAGGTACAGTGAACTGACCTCATCTATGTCAGAGGTATATTAACTGACATCATCTGTGTCAGAGGTGAAGTTAGCTGACCTCGCCTGTGACAGAGGTAGAGTTAGCTGACCTAACCCATGTCAGAGGCAGAGTTAACTCACCTCCCTTAGAGCCCAGCAAGGGACAAACTGGGGTTTGGATAACTCCAAAGCCTGAGAAGCTTGCTAGTCAGTTCATTTCAAACTTCATTGTACAGACACCGCCCCACCCCCCCCCCCCCCCGCCCCACCAGGCAGGGTCTTGCTAAAATGCAGATTTAGAGTCCGCAGGGTTGGGGAAGTTATTGAGAGGAGGTGACCACTGTTTGACCCAGAGCTGGACTGGGGCAAGTGGAGGCTCCTAACCCCTCCTCTGTCTTCAGGACGTGCACTCCCACGGTGAAACCATCTGGATGGCACATGTGACTGAACCCAGCTCAGGCTTCTCTATAAACTTTTAAGACGAGCAGAGGGTGCTGAGGTCTTCTTGTCTTGCAGGTCACCCAAGACAAGCTTTGTGTGTCGGTTCCCTTGCTTTGGTGAGGTCAGTTCACTTCACCTCTGACATAGGAGAAGTCAGCGAACCCTGCCTCTCTTGTAAGTGAGGTCAGCTAACTATACCTGACAGAGGTGAGGTCAGTTAACTATATCTCTGACATAGGTGAGCTCAGCTAACTTTATCTCCAATGTAGGTGAGGTCAGCTAACCATGCCTCTTATGTAGATGAGGTCGGTGAACTCTGCTTCTGACATAGGCGGGGTCAGCTCACTTTACCTCTGACGTGGGTAAGGTTTCACCCAGGGAACTCCCAAGTTTGCAAACCAGCAAGCAGGTCTGAGGTGGACCCACGATTCAGCATTTTAACCAGCTCCCAGGTGATGCTGATGCCTGGCCCACCTCCAGACATTCAGGAACAAGGTCCCGAACTGGCCATGCAAAGGAGGAATTGGCAAGCTACAGCCCGTGGGACAAACCCAGAATGCAAGCCAAGAACGGTTGGAAAAAAAATCAGAACAAGAATGACATCTGTGACTCATGAAAAGTATACGAAATGCAAGTTCAAGGTCGATAAGGAAGGTTTCAGTGGAACACAGCCATGCTTCCTCTCTAAGCATTGTCTACAGTGGCTTTCAGTTGCCACAGAGACCACATGGTCTATGAGGCTGAAAATATTTACTCTCTGGCCCTTTACAGAAAAACGTTTGCAGACTCCTACCTATATGGGGTACATATAGAGGGTATACCTTCCTATGAGAGTGTAGGCACACTCTCTATATACCTATAGAAGGCATAACTAGTTACAAGTAATGTAAGTAATATTAAAATCCTCAGATAAGCTCCCAGGTAATAGCATTAAAGGGATTCTGCTTTATTCACTGAAAAGGGGGTCCATCAGAGGCATGGCGGACACAGGGAATATTGAACAATGAAGGACAGGGTTCCCCAGAGCTAGAGGAAATGGGGAAATTAGCCTGGGGGTTTCACTGTCAGAGGAGCTTTCAGAGTGGCATGTGACCCTTCCAGCATGGGGCAGAAGCCAGCCTGCTAGAATCTGCTAGAATCCGAATGGACACAAACAGATGGCTCGGAGATGAGTGTTAGGTGGGTATGGGGCACTGGCAGATGGCTCACCTTGTAAGGGACGCATCTAAAGACACTCAAGAGATGTAAGAAATGTGGCCTCCAGAAATAATAAAGCACAAACACACAAACGCGGTAAGACAGGCAGTTGAGCATACATACTGAAAAATATGCTCGAGACTAAATTGGTGTGTGATTTCTGCTTTGCAGATGAGAGATTCCTACCTTATTCTGGATGAATATGTGAGTATGTCTAATGCATTATAAAATGATCCCTTAACAATTCATTAAGCGGCAAGGTCAGGGTTGAGTTATAATCAGCATAACCATTTAGTCTATATTCATTCTTTCTGGCCAGCATTTCATGTTTTTATTGTCACCGACTAACATTAATATTATAGAGCCCTTACTTCGCTGTGTCCATCTCTGAGCTAAGGGGCTGGGCAGGCAATGGCTTGAATCTGGTCCCAGTGTTTGCACACACCCGCACTCGATGGTCTTTTCCCTATGGCTATGGATCCACGGGTGTCGCACGGAGCTGACATCACACAAAGCAGTGTCCTTTGTTACGCCATCTTCAGCTGGGTTCTCTGGCCAAGGGACACCCAGGGATCTTTGCAGGAAGGACACATCACCCTTGACGTTATTGCCTTTAATACCTCAGATGCTGCCAGCTTGTCCTCTGACAGATAGCTCTTGGCTTTGGAGAGAAGAGGTTACAGTTCCTCTCCAAAAGCCACTGGTACCTTCCTACCCCACTGCCTTCCAAAGGAAGAGATATGCCATCATTCTCCAAACTGAAAAACAAATCACTTCTCCCTTTCCTTGTGTCTTTTTCTTTTCTTTTTCTGTCCCAATTCATAAACTTTTGCCAATATTTCTAGCACTGGACAAATAATTCCATTCAAAGATCTGTTTTTAAGAAATGAGCGCCAACGAGAACCATGGCTTTTCTATATTTAAGCTGAATTTGGTGTTTCGAGAAATGCTTACTGTGACTTTTGATATTTTATTATTTTCAAGTTAAATAGTGATGATTCACAGTCATTCATTTGTTGTCAATATGTGCTTTCTTTAAGGAGCAGAGGGGAAAAGGTGGTAACACAAATGTTCAGTTAATGGGTTCAAGGTAGAGAGGAAAAGTCAAACAGAATTTATTTTTGGAGTACCATGACTAGCTGGGGATTGTTTTTTTTTTGGCTGGGGATTTTGACCAATGTTCCTCCACAAACTCTCTGGTTTCTGTACAGTTGGAATAAATAGAGTAGGAGCAAAATTTACTTTTGGCAATCTAAGAACATTTTGATTCAACAAGTGTTACTACAAAATGCTGTGTGCCATGGTAGGTCACAGAGGTGTGAAGATCTGGTTCCTGTCTGTAAGATGCTTAATCTAGGATAAAAACCAAGACCCTTAGCAGGGCATGTGCTACTCTTCTTGATGTGGGACCTGCCCGCCTCTGTATCACCTTTCTTACCATGCTATCTCCCTTTCGTAAAAGAAGCTTTTACACTTTTTTTTTTTTTAAATTCCTGCACACACAGTTTTCACTCCAGGAATATCATCTACCTGAAATTTCCCAAACTCACAGTACTGTTTCACGCTTCTGGGCTTTTACGATATTGTTCTCTCTAGTTTACAATTTCAAAACATAACTTAGACGGCAGCACTTTTTGGAAACCTTTCCTGATTACCCCGCCCCCCAGTGGAGGGACAGGCATGTGTATATAATTCTGTTTATCGTGCCCTTACCTGGTCTCAGGTGTTCACGGGGTGATGGGAGCTGGTTGAGTACAGAGATGATGTCCCCAGAGTTCAACGTCCCCAGTGAAGCATCTGGTTCACAGCTCTCCACAAACATCTGTTGAAATGATTGGAACATCAAAAGTCATTTTGAGTTGATCCCCCAAATTGAGTTTTACAGGAAATATCCCAATTTCTATCATGAATTTCCTAGATGCGCTTCGTGAACTGCAGAAACGGGCGGAAGGATCCTTCCACGTCCATCCTGGATGTTGGCGTAGAAGAAGCTATAAAATTCAGCGGCTTTGATGAAAAGATGTTTCTCAAGCGAGGAGGGAAATACGTATGGAGCAAGGCGGACCTGAAGCTGGACTGGTAAAGCTGAAGGCTGAACAACCTTCAGCCCATCTGTGGGGACCGCCCTGGCACTCAGCGCGTGGCTGCCCTGCTTCCCGTAGGCACTGCCAGCGGCCCCAAATTCGATTTTCAGTCGTACGTGGGATCTGATTGCCTGTGGTAACTGAACAGATAAATAACTGGGAAAATTGAAATCCTTAGAACATGCAAGACCATTAACTTTAGTTAATTAGCTTATTATGGATTTAATTTTTGAGTAGTATTTACTGACTCCTGTATTTCCATTTTGAAGTTATTTTTCTAGTCCTTTCATTTGATAGTTATTTTCCCATATGGAAAAATTACAAATTATCTCCCCCGATTATTTCTGCTTGCGGTGAGGCTCTTTCCTTTTCGGCCTTTATATCACTGCAATCTTGGACTTTTTACCCAGAAGTTTAGAAATAGTCCATACATGTTTCCAAGAATAAGAACTGCTCATCTTACCAGGCTTTGATAAGTACCTAGAAGGAGATAACTCCTCTCCCCGGGGCTCTGCATGGCCCTGACCCACGCCGACTATTCCAGGAATGTGAGTGATCTCTGCTGCTCCCCTTTCTCTTCCAAGATTCTTAACAAAACCAAGGTGTGCTTTAAATTTAGTGAGGAAGTTGACATGGGGTCAGGGCTTGGGTTGCTGTGTGAATCTGCTGAGTCTGTCAGGCAACAGCATATGAGTTTACTTGCTTGGTCATCCCCGTGTCCCTGAAAAGCGACACGTTCCTGGACCGGCATGAACTCATCTGCAAAAGCAGCAGGCAAAGGTGGAGCAAAGGGTGTGGCGAAGAGTGTAGGATGAACCAGAATTTTCTGTAAATGAAGCTGTGGCACAATATAATATTTCCCATTTAACTCTGAATCACTTGGAATAAGAATGTAATCTAGGTCAATATAAGATCCAGAGCCTTCCTTTGCTAGGCTAAGAAAGAGCTTGAGGGAAAATGTCACTGAATTGGGACAAGAAAAAAAAAATTCTCCTCTTGGAAATACCACATTCAGTTTGTTCATGCAACCTAGACAATATACCATTTCCTGGGAAATAATAAGTTCCTATCACTGTTTTACAAAAGCAAAATCATGGACAATTTTTTGCTCAAAGAACTCTTGTAATCCAGCTGCAGTTCCAGAGTTGGCCACTAGGTGGCATTTAAATGTTGCCTGATTCTGCTATGCAGCCATGCAGAAATTCCGCTTCAGAATCTTTTTTCAACACTTTTTGAAAGTGGTTTATGTGATTTTTTTTTTTCCCAGAAAAGATATTCCTACTTCAAATTTTAAATCACTGTAATTCAACTGAAATATGTTTGTGTGTCTTCTGTGATAGAATTGTTGTCATGTATTTTCCATTTTATTTTATGTTTTTAAGAAAGAAAAAAGAATTAGAAAGTTTTTTTCCTCTGTGGGTCTTGACAGTATCTAAACCATGACGACCTTAATATAATCAGATAACCATAAAACAGGTTTTTTGTTTCTTACTTAACATGAGTTTACTTTGCTGACCATTACATTATTCCACAGAGAAAGGGCACATATGTGAAAGCACAGAAGACATTGTGTGGTATCCAGTAGATGCTCGATTATTATAATCTGAAACAAAATCTGAATCTGAAGCCCAAATCCTCTGAGTTGAAGTGAATTTCTCTCGAGTTGAGGGAAACTGCATTTCTCTTTCCCCAAAGGGAAGTATAAAACAAAACACTACACTTGAGAAAAAAAAAAAAAAAT
Organism: Tursiops truncatus; assembly: GCF_011762595.2. Lineage (NCBI taxonomy): Eukaryota > Metazoa > Chordata > Mammalia > Artiodactyla > Delphinidae > Tursiops > Tursiops truncatus. The sequence goes on along the minus strand of NC_047047.1, from coordinate 84,105,921 downwards.
ACATATATATATAAAGAGAAAAAAACAAAAAAATAAAATACAAACATGAACAAAAATCAGAAAAAAAGAAAAACAATTAAGCTATTTTAAATGCACTTTCCAGCTGTTTTTACACCACAACCCCCTTTCTTATGCACTGAGAGAATGTTCAAAGCCTTCATGTTTAAAATATCAAATGTTCATTTTTCTTAAGTGGGAGAAGTCAGGACATTTATCATTAGAGTAAAATTCAAGTTTGGATTATATAACATTTTGCTTTATAGTTTCAGTTTTTAAATATGTGTATTAGCTTTGTGAGACATATTTCTTTTTATTAGGAAAATAAAAGGTAATTTAAGTGAGGTGTCTCAATTTAAGTGTTAAAGGCAAGTATTCTGTGGTGCTTTCAATTATTGCTTAGTTTGGCTTGTGATACTATGAATGGAATTTTGTCTTAAGAAACCTAGAAAGATCAGACATTAGTAGCAGCGTACTGGTTTAGAAAGGATGAACCATCTCTGTTATTTAGTGATAAATGCTATGAAAGTTGCCTGTTTAAGTTTGAAGATGAATGAGATCATTTGGCTGAATCATCTGAAATGTCAGCTCTTATTCTATGACAAGCTGGAGTTGGGAGTCTAACTGTTGGATCAGTAACGAGAATCATGATACTAAAACAGGCGGACAAATTCTCAATGAGGCTCCATCAGGCAATAATTCATCCCGTAGGCTGCTCTTCTGTTGAAAGGACTGTTTCATTCACTGCGATTCGTTGAAGACTAATCATGCAATAAGATTTTAAGGTTTTTTCTTGGGTATATTTAGGACATTCTTAATTTTAGAGAAATATATGTAAATATGTATATTTTTTCTCCATATATGATGCTCTTGACTACTGGTCTGTTGTATTGTAAGATGTTATAATACATTAAAGTATTTTTCGTACATTACCTTCACTTTCAGTGGGTCAATGTAATGAAGTCTCTCCTTGGTGTGTGTTTTAAAGTAATTACATGCTTTTACAAACCACCCTCGCTAAAGGCAAGCTTCTTGATAAGCAAGAAGCTTATCAATAATTAATAAGCACATCTCAACCAACCCACTGGGCAACAAGATGGAGCAGAGGTGAGCCCCTGGGGAAAAAACTCCTTGTGTTCTAAAGTAAAAGCCAGCCTCTTGGGGGCCCAGTGTCCAAAACTCGATCCCTTCTGAAGGAATGAATTCCTGCAGACAGGCAGCAGGAATAGTACCAGCCCAGGGTACGAGTGGTCGTAGAACCACCATTCTGAGTGTGACCCGGTCAGCAGTCCAAAGGGCAGGCGTCTGGCACCCTGGAGTCCAAGGACGTGCAGAGCTCCCCCCGAACACCCAGTTCCAAGCGGTCTATTCAGTCACCTCAGATGCATCAGGCCGGCCCTGCCACTGCTTCCCCTGTCAGCCTGTTTCTCCCTCCCACCTGCTTCCTGGCTGTGGGAGCTAAGAGTTTCACATCCCTAGCTCCAATGCCCACCTCACATCCTCCAGACGCGGACTCGTCCTCCTCGGACATGCGGCATTTCCCAGACATGTACTTGCACTTGATCTCTGGTTAAAAGCACTCACTTCTTCAAGAAGGATATGGCCTCACTACCTTTTCCCATCCTGGATACAGGCCAACACTGGGCTCCAGCCCCCAGGACAGAGGTCAAATCCAGGGGCTTGAAGACAGTGAAAGAGACTCAAGGGGCAGCCAAGGTCCTCTGTCATCGTGGCTGGGACACAGACAGCCACATCTGGGGTACACAACCCAGTGTCAAGCCACTGCTGGCATATGTCGTACCAGTCAGGGGAAAAGGATGGGAAATTATGCAGAAAACCCACATAGCAATTTCAACTCAGATGCCATTGAGCTGGGTTTGAAAGACCAGAAAGACTTTAACCACATTTCCCCCCCCCATGATTCTAAAAAGAATATGCATTTGGAGAATATCTGAAAAACAAAGTAAAGCAAAATGAAGAAAATAAAAATTACCCATAATTGTATCACCCAGAGGCAACTGCTAATTAATTTCATGCATATGTCCAGTAATGCATAGTTTTAATAGAATTGAGCTCTTACTCAATTTTATTTTCCACTAATATCTTATGAAGGGTTTTAAAGCCAATTAGCATTCTTACACTTTAATGAGAACAGCCAGTTCTTAACAATTCACACAAAAAGATGAGAAGAGATCCAATGGTATTCTAAACAAAGCAGTTAATTTGAAAAAAAAATCACTGGATTTCGTTTTTGAGTTGTTTACGTGTTTGATTATGAATGTGAGTGCAACTTGTGCTCTGGGAATTCACTTTATCTAGAAAATATACATATAATAATGAAAAGAAAGCTTCTCTGCGCAAGTTCATTCCAGGAAGATCCAGGGAACTGCCCAAAAGTGATTTATTTTTTCACCTGGGGCCATCTCGGCTTGTCCTTGCCTGATTCCTTTTTTTTTTTTTTAGGCTGCGCCGGGTCTTAGCTGTGGCACTCCAGTATCTTCCTTGAGGCACGTGGAATCTTTCAGTTGCGGCACGCGGACTTCTTAGTCGTGGCATGAGGGCTGTTAGGTGAGGCATGTATGCAAAGTCTAGTTCTCTGACCAGGGATCGAACCTGGGCCCCCTGCATTGGGAGCATGTCATCTGACCCACTGGACCGCCAGGGAGGTCCCGTCCTTGTCTGATCCTGCTCCTAATTCCCATGTGTGAGTTTTTCCACACCACCAAGCAATTCTCCCACACCAGCTGGATGTCCTACAATTCAACTCAAGTCTGACACTCTCTACCTGGTGGTAGCATCAGATTCTACAGGTTAAGGGCTCTGTCCTACAAGACTGTCCCTCACCACCCCTCCCCCCAATGCAGATGCCAATCACAACTGCAGGTTGTCACCTGTGCTTCTGACTGAGCAGCTATATTGAAGGTTCCAAGGACCCCCTCCTAGGATTGGATTAATTTGCTAGACCAGCTCACAGAACTCAGAGAAACATTTTACTTATTAGATTACCAGTGGACCGTGAAAGGATATAGCTTAGGAACAGCTGACGGAAGAGGTGCAGGGGGCCAGGTATGGGGAAAGGGCCCAGAGTTTCCATGGCCGCTCCAGGGGCACCAGTCTCTCCCAGTCTCCACATGTTCACCAACCTGGAGGCTCTCTGAACTCCATCCCTTTGGGTTTTTATGGAGGATTCATTACGTAGCATGACTGATTAGGTCATTAGCCACTGGTGATTGAACTCCCCTTCTGGAGGTCTGGGGGTGGGACTGAAAGTTCTAACCCCCTAATCACATGGTCGGTGCCCTGGCAATCACCCCCCACCAGAGGTGGCCTAGGGGCTTTCCCAAAGTCCCCTCAATAGTGTAGCAAATACATCCATATTGATGTCATTGAGATAGGCTGGGACCTGGGACCTGGGACCCCCTTACCTAAATGCCTGCACCTGCACAAATGTCTCCTACAACAATGGAATAAAAAGAAACTATAGGGGCTAAAAGTAACTGTGCACTCGCACAGTTGGGGCAAATTATGAACAAGATACAAAAAGGCTAAAACCCAACGGCCACTTCTGAGGTGCTGGGAGCAAAAGCAGGGGACCGCACGTGCCCCCTGTACACAGCACCACCAGGGGGTGGGCACACCATCCAAGCCACCCCTCCTGGACCCATCTATGCCCCCGCACCCCAGTTAAGGGACCAGCTCGCCCCCTCTGGGGAGCAAACAAGGAAACCTGTTACTTTTTTTCACTCCCTCCTGCTGTAGCATGAGTCCCAATAAAGCCTTGCCTCAATTCCTCATCTGACCTCTAATCAATTTCTAGTGATTAAAGTGATCCAAGAACCTAGTAATATCATCACTTAGGAAAGTCCAAGGGTTTTAGGAGCTCTGCACCAGGAATGAGGATGAAGACCAAATATGTATTTCTTATTATAAATTATGATCTGTCACCCTGAACCCCCTTAGCTCCATGTCTAAATAGACTGACTTCTACCAGTTCTCTCTTGGAGTTTGGGTTGTAATAAGTTTCCAAGAATTCTTCCCCATAAGCTGTTACTGAGGAGTCACAAGACGTGTGTGTGTGTGCGTGCGTGTCTGTGTGTGTGTGTGTGTGTGAAGCAGGAGCTGTGTATTTTCTCAAGGGATACCTCGTCACTCCTTCCATCGTAACACAGATGTCACTTTATTCAAGTGTTGTTTGCACTGAACTGACCTGTTGCAGTCAGCTCAGGTGGCCATAATAATACACCTTAAACAACAGACATTTATTTCTCACAGTTCTGGAGGCTGGAAGTCCAAGACCAAGGTGCTGGCTGACTGCGTGCCGGGTAAGCCGTTCCTGCTGCCCTCACGTGGCAGAGACCACCGGTCGGTAACACTGGGGAGGACTCGCCTGGGCTCCAGGCTCTGGGAGGGGGGTATTCCCTCTGCCTCCCCACCTCCCGGGACACCCAGACTCAGCAACTCCAGGTATTGCTTGGTTGTTATTTGTTTGTTTGCTTGAGTCTGTGGAGCCTTCTCTTGATGATTAGATGTTCTAACTGTGCATCTTCTTTCAGGGAAATGAGACGTGGCCTTACCCTGAGATCCTGTGATAAGAAAAAGTTCTCAGAAATGCAGCCGGGCATCCAGCATTCATACACAGATATGGAATAAGACAGGGAGGAAAGGGGAAGACAGAGAATTGCTACAGACCTTCATACACATGCAGGATGGGGACGGAGGAAGAGGAAGCTGCATTCTTTCATCCCAACATGGAACCATGGTGTCAGAGCCATGGACACCACGAGAGTGAGGAAAGTATGAGAGCTCGGGTCAGGCCCAAAGGCTGATGACCTAACGACACCAAAGGCAACAGCAGTGAACTGAGGTCTGAAATATGAGGAGAAGTTTCCCAGCTTGTCCGGGGTTGGAGAACTTAAAGAGATTGAATCATCTCCTTAACATAAAAGATCCTTAAAATCATAGCAGAATAAAAGTTAAATACAAAGAAATCAAATGGTTCTTAGAAACAAACAGAAACAAGAATCTCCAAAGGGGTCTCCAGGTCTGTTTAGGTCCAGAAAGGGTCTTTGCAGCCACGGTTCTATTCTTACTCCCATGGTCCCTCAGAACTGTCCATCCACAGGTGGTACCCAAGGCCCCGTGGATCCTGGCTGTCCAGGACCCACCCTCCACCCTCATTTCTGGTAGACAAACCCACTGCCTCGCCCAACCAGTTGACCCCGCCTGATGTGTCCTGGTTCTCCCCTCTGTGGCTGTGCTGGGGCTCTTCCCGCTGTTCACTATGTCCGGGTCAGCTCTCTGGGAGGCAGGCTCTGCCTTGGATGTTTCCTGGCAGGGAATTCTCTCTGAATGGCTCTCATAGGGAGTGGGGAGAAGAGGGCCTGGGAGGAGGTTGCGATAGAGCTTCAGCTGATGGGACTTGGCTGGGACCCTTCAGGACTGTGCCAAATTAATGCAGTTGAGCAGGCCTTTAACTCCCAATGGACCAATGATTGGAAGCACTGCCTCCAGACATTTGGGTGAGGCAGCTTCCTTTGGCAGAGGAGAATTCCCAGGAAGTGAGCTGTCAACACCCCCTCACTCCAGGCAGCTTGGGGAGTGAGTGCTGCCTGGAAACATGGTTCCATGGTAGGATGGAAGAGCGCAGGTTCTATAGGCGGGTCTGTGCAAAGGCACTGCTGCATCGACCTGTCAGATCTCACCCAAACCCTGTCCACTGGACGGAGCTCATGTCCTGTTCCCCTCTCAGCCTTTATTGTAAACCTTTAAGACATTATACCACATGGCCACACACATGAGGAATGAGCTCCGGGCACCACAATCTCTGTTCTGATTCTCGCCTGATTTCCTCACGGTGTTGCCTTTCTGCCTCTCTGATACCTCCATTCCTTCCAGGTTCCCATATTCTCTGGCTCCTGGCCACCTGCCTCAAACGTGCTCTCACATCTAAGACCTGATGACTCATTCTACTTACCTGGGACTGCACATTGACTCTCCTTAAGACCCACAGTGCATTACTGTGACTCGACAGCAAGTCTAGAACGAAGGCATTAGTAAGTGTAGGCTAGGTTTCCATAGCTTAACACGTGCAAGTGTACATTCTTCTGGGAATTACCAGAAGAATCACCTAACAGGAGGTAACCCAGGAACCCAGACTGATTTCACTGTAGGGTCCAACCGTCTCACTAGGTGGCTGTGTGCTCAATGTGATGGGGCCAGGCCAGGCCAGTTAGAGGTCCTGAAATTCTTCTCTCTGCCTCAGCTCAGAAGTGACAGTCCTGTGCACAGTCTGGTGAACAAAATGAGTCACATGCCCCCTCCTACCTGCAAGGGGCTGGGAGATGTGGGGAAGTACGTAGATATTTAGTGAGCATCAAATGTCTGCCCACAATTAAGTCCATCTAATGTTGAATATAACAGTCATTCCTTCAGAACTGGAAAAGCCTTTTAAAATTCTGTCAAGCCACAAGGGTCAGACCCCATTGATTGTTCTAGAAAAGCAATATAATAAAACATGAAAATAACTGGATCAGCCAAGAACCTTGAGTAATAGTACCGTGGGTGTCACCAACTGGCAGCGATCTTGGGACCTTCAAGGGCCACTTTAAACCTCAGTGTTTCTATGTGTGAAATGAAAAGATGAGATTAAACTTTCTCTCTGGTCTAAACGTCTGCGTAGAACCTATGGCCTTTGCATCTGAGCCATATAGAAGTACAAGGTAGCAGAGAGTCCTGGAAGACAAGATTTATCTGTTTCTTTCGACAAATATTTATTAAGTGCCCAGAACTTGTTCTTACTGTGCTGGGGTTGGTGGTGAACAAGACAGAAAATGATTTTACTTTCTGAGAGAGTGCCAGAAAACTATCTTTACTTTTTTATTAACATGGTAGCCTTCTTGCTTATTAGCATGTACTTTATCACTTTGGTATGACATTTTTATTTTTGTTATGAAATTATTCTCTAAATCGTAGTCACCCATGGGCACTTTCTAGCTACTTGTATTGGTGTGCTAGGGCTGCTGAAACAAAGTACTATGGGCTGAGTGGCTTAAACAAGAGAAATTTATTTTCTCACAGTTTTGGAGGCTAGAAGTCTGAGCTTAAGGGACCGGCCAGGTCGGTTCTTCCTGAGGGCTGAGAGGGAGAATCTGTTCCAGGCCTTCTCCTGGCTTCTGGGGCTTAGCTGGAATCTTTGGTGATGCTTAGTTTGTGGAGGCATCACCTCATCTCTGCCTTCATGTTCCCATGGCGTCCTCCCTGTGTGCCTGTCTGTCTCAAAATTTACCCTTTGTATGAGGACACCAGTTGTATTGGATTAGGGCCCACTCTTCTCCAGTACGACTTCATCTGCAACAACCCTATTTCCATATAAGGTCATATCAGGAGGTGGCGGAGGTTAGACCTTCAACCTATGAATCTGGGGGACACAATTCACCCCTAGCAGTGCTGTTGTTAAGTGATTGCAAGGATGAATTTCCCCTTCACTTGTACTTTCTTTCCTGAAGTTCTGTTTTTCTTCCTTAAACTATCATGCTTTTTTTTTTTTTTTTTTTTTTTTTGGTACACGGGCCTCTCACTGCTGTGGCCTCTCCCGTTGTGGAGCACAGGCTCCAGACACGCAGGCTCAGCGGCCATGGCTCACGGGCCCAGCCGCTTCGCGGCATGTGGGATCTTCCCGGACCGGGGCACGAAACCGTGTCCTCTGCATCGGCAGGCGGACTCTCAACCACTGCGCCACCAGGGAAGCCCCATGCTTTGTTTTTTTGACCACACACTTTATTGTGATGGTAAGGCAGTTTTGCTTTTTTGCATTTTCTCTCCACGTGTTCTGGGAAAATACCTGGAGCCTTGCACTTTTTCTAGCTCCAGGGGTCTTTGTACAGCAGAAGGCAGAGCTGCCTGAAGACAGCCTCTCCGGGCTCCTTATGCGGATGCTCCACCTGCGGAAGAGATTATTTGGGACATCTAGGCTGGGAAGGAAAGAGAGGAGGTCTTTGTGGGAAGGGAGGCAGGGGTGGGACGATGAAAGCTTTCCCAAGAAGCCCCGAGAACGGCAGAGACTTGGCATCACCCTGCGAGGTGGGGAACATCTCAGTTTCCTGTGTACCTGGAAGAGAAGCTGAGCACAGCCTGTTTGCAAGGGACTGCAGGGCTTGGAGAAGGGACTGCTGGATGCACAGGGTGACGGGCTGAAGAGGACAGGTTACATCCATATCTCAGCACTGTAAAATCCCCCAGATTCCTGTGCGCCTCTAGGGGGAGAGAAATAGAACAACAACTGGCATTCTGATTACTTGCTGCTCTAGAAATGAGGAATTGAATTTAAGTTAATTTTAAAAATTAAAGAAATGTGAATTTTCTATACTTTCAGAATGTGTGATTATGAATTCATACAAACTCCATTGTCTAAAATTGTTCTGTTTTCAGCCACCAGTGTGAATCTTGAGCTTTGCTCAATTTTCTGTGTAAAGGAGGAACTTCATGATGGACTTCCATTTCTCCAGCCTCTGGACCATTTATTTACTGTGGCACTGATTCCCTGGCCTGTAACCATCTAGCACAGAATCTTGCCCTTAGTAGGTAATCAAAAAGGGGCTTGTACAGAGAGGGAATGATGAGTCACATTGCCCACAGGCACAAACGCTTAGCAACAAAGAGCATTTTTTAAAGTGATCTTGACCTGACAAACCTCTGGGTGAGATGGCTGAGAGCCCTGACCTGTGCAGAGGGTCAGTCGGAGAGAAAACCAACCAGTGATGGGTGGACGTGACCTTGAGAGACATTGGAAAGAACCAGGAAGGTTGCTCAGTGGCACAGCTCAGAGCAGATGACTCTAGTCTTTATTTATTGAGCACTTACTATGCTCAAGGCCCTCTGGGAAATTCCATGCAAAATTACTTCATTGCTGTTCTACAGAATCTCACGACCTAATAAAATCAGGCAGTAAATATCCAAAGCATGAAGTCTAAGAGATGCCATGATCAGCATATTATATAACTTCAGACTCCTGGAGGTGGGGAAAGCAGTGATGGATTGGGAAGACTTCACAGAGAAAAACGACATTTGAGATGCAGTGTATGGCCTGCTGCAAACTGTATTGTCAATGATGGTGTCCTTTTTCCCCATCTTCCCGACAAAAATTATGTTAACAAAGACAAACAAACAAACATGGGAATGAAGTCTCACACACACACACACACACACACACATCACTGTTTAAGGACTCAGTGACTCAGTTGGGTAAGCAGTTGGCTTTGCACCTCAGCCCTCTTCCTGCCAGCCCTCCCCCCATCCCCATTCCCATGCCCCTGCTAACCATACAAACAACTGCATCTCAGTATGGGCCCATTCATCCTCCTTCCTGCTATTTGCTGTCATCCTTTCATTCATTTAATCATTCATTCATAAGCAGTATTGCACCAGTACGTTCCTGGTACCACAACCAGTGTATAGAAGGGGTGAACCTATTTTCTGTGAAGCTCAGGCCTTTATGCAGAATCATTTTCATCTTCTGGTGAGAGGCTGGAGTAACCAAGTGTTGTTAGAATTCTTCCCATTGTGCCTTTTCCTTGAAAGATGACATTTGTACAAAGAATTAGACAAAGGCATCAGAAGTGCTCATTCATATTCGGGGAGGAAAAATATTTACTGGAATAACTTCTCAATGTAGATGAGAAGATTTATTATGATTATGATTTTTAAAAAGACGGTTATGTAGTAGAGGAAGACAAATGATGCGGTGTCAAGATAGTTAAGAATTTTGTAGTTTGGGGAAAAATGAGACAAATAACAGCTAAGGATTATGGAATCCTTACAATTTTCCAGTTATGCTGAGATTGCTTTATGCATATTTGCCTTATTAACCCCTGCCAAGATCTCGATGACCATCTGTATTTTTCAGATAAGAAAATTAAAGCACAGAGAAGTTAAGTAACTTGCTTAAGGTCACTGGGCCCGTAGGTGATGGCATTAGAATTCGTGTTGAAGAAAGCTATGGTGGTGGGTTTTCCCATACTTCTGGAGAAAAGAGTCTGTCTATCGAAGGAGGCATTCTTTCATACGCACCAATAGGTTTTGTTCAGATACGCATGCCTGAGACATATAATTTAGCACTGGTGCAACTTCCAGCTACTAGAGGGAGTGGCAAAGAGAAATCTTACAGGAAAATTCTACCTTCAAAGATCTTTGGCTCTAACAAGCTAGAAACCCTAAGCATAGGAAGTAAACTGCTGTGCCTGGATCTCGGGAATCCCCAGAAGGAAGGACCAGACAACTTGCCTCCAGTTCTCCGTCCGTCCAAGCAATCAGGTAGTGGGATGCAAAGACATTTCACGTGACGCTGGCGTGGAAAGGCCCTCAGCCTTCATCTCAATGTCCCCACATGCCGGGGCATCGAGCCCAGGTTCTGGGAGCCCCGATCTGCTCTGAGGCAGTGCTCTTTGTATCACCCGCGCTAAGAGTGTTTTGGGATCACCCATTTCTCTCCTGTTTTGCTGATCGTTTCTTCCCGGCGCATCGGCATCTGGGGCAGTCTTCTGGCTGCCGCCGGACGACATGCCCTGTGTGCCTCTTGGCGGCGTGAGGTCCGGGTGGTCCTCGGGCACCGGGTTTCCCTGCGGGCCTGCGCGGCCCAGGGCGGGGCGCGGCGGGCGGGCGGCAGGGGGCGCTGCGCGCCGGGCGGGGGCGCTCGGGCCGAGCCTGTGCTCCCCGCGTCTTTGTGCCACTCGGCGCCGCCGCCCACTCTCCCCCCGCGGGCCGTGCGCCCCGGCTGGAGGGCGGACGGGAATAAAGGGCAACTCCGGGCGGGGCGGCGGACGCGCAGCGCGGACACCCGGCCCCGGACCGCGGACATAGGCACGGCGCGCGGAGCCCCGCCCGTGGCCGAGCAGGAGCGGCGGCCCCGGGGCCCCTGCCGCGCGGGACCAGGTGGGTGACGCGCGTCCCCTTTGTGTCGGCCTCGCGGGAGCCGGGCGCGGCCGAGGGGCCCGAGAGAGGTGGCCGTGCCGAGCCGGCCTCGGGCGCCGGGATCGGGCAGGGGCGAGGGCCGGTCCGCGCCCAGGGTGCCACCCTGGCCCTGCCCCTCGGTGGCTCCGGTGCCGCGGCCCCTTCGGGACCCCGCCCGCCTCCCCGGTCCGCCGGGTCTGCAGCGCCGCGTCCCCGCGCTCCGGCCGGTCCCGGAGCGGCCCTGGGTTGGGGGCCGCGGGACGGACGACCGCGGTGGACGGGGTCTGGCGAGGGCGAGCCGCCGGGGCGCGGGGCGGGGTGGGGGCGTCGGGAAGGTTCAGCCCGGCCAGAGTGGGCCGGCGCCGCGTCCTCCGCGGGGCACATCCCGGCGCCCGATGCCCGCGGCCGCCAGCCTCGCTCCTCCAAGCCGTCCCCTCCCCAGGGGCGCGCGGAAAGTTCCCTGCGGGTCTCCCTGCCCCACCCTCCGGCGGTGGCTCCCCAGCTTCCCCGTACTGTCCTGGGCACCCAGCTCTGGGCGCTCCTGCGAGCCTGGAGACTCAGGGTCGCGGGGAGGAACGGGTGCCTCGTGCACCCTTTCGATCTCCATAGGCAGACCTCTGGATGGGCACTCCAGAAGTTCTCTCTGCCTGCCCTTTTCCCAGTGAACAATTATAATAATAGTAAAAATCTCGCTCAACAAGTATCCCATGCTGGCCTTGTGCCAGGCCTAAGGCAGGCGGGGTGAGGGAGCCCCAGGGGAGTATCCCCAGGGGGTCCTGCTGCCCTGCGGGGGGAGGGAGCTCTGGTCCCTGAACTAAAAACGGACCTCACATCTTGCTTTGAACTGTTGTGGGAGGAAAGCCTTTTTCTAGGAGCGGGCCTGGGGATCTGATAAGGACACATTCCAGTGAATCTGGCCGGGGGCAGCTGGCAGATAAGCTGTGCGGATAGTAAAGTGTGAGAAGGAAAGTGCCGTGTGTGGACACCTGCCTGAAGAGCTGTGAGCTCTGTCAGTGCCCAGGAGGTAGAGGCAGGGGAAGGAGGGTCCCAGCTGCGGGGGAGCCTGGTACTGGGTCAGAGCTTGAAGGAGGGGCAGGTTCTAGGTGACAGGAAGGGCCCCAGGCCAGAAGGAACTGCCCAGCGGAGGAAGGGGGAAGGAACACAAAGTGTGACCCTCGAACTTTCCCACAGGCCTGCAGCCCAAGTGTTCCCTTTCCTGGTACTGAGACTCAGGACCTGGTCTTCTGCAGTTTTCCAGCACCTTTTTAATTTTTGCTTTTATTATTTTTTAGAGAGTACAAAGGAATTATGCCTAGAGTGGTCAGATGAGGGTAGATCGTGAAATTCTGAATTCCAGGCCTCCTTTGGCCTTGATCCTGTGGCAGTGGGAGCCACTGATGCTTTTGGAGAGTGAGCTGGGCCCGGATTTAGAGTGGTGAAGGCGGGGTTGAAGGATGGGGACCTCACCTTACTGTCCAGTGTGGGGTGTGTCGCCTTTAGTCCCCAGCGTGGGCTCCCACCTGTGCCCTTGCCCCTTACGAAAGGTCAGGCATGGATTCAGAACCTCAGGAGAAAACAAGGTGCAGATGACCTAATTTTAATGGGAGGGGCCTTTTCCAGATCCAGCACCACTGGGGTTTGGGAGTTTGTTTAAAGAAGCTCTGATTCAAGTGTCAGGACGCTTGGAAGAGGAGCTGATGAAGGGAGAACTCAAGTGCGGGGGGCAGAGCTGCAGCCGGCAGATGATGGTATGGGCGCCCACGGGCTGTGAAGATGGGGGTACTGAAACCTGCAAGAGCACTTACCAATCCCTGTGTTTTAGAAGCGTGTTCCGGTGCCCTTACTTTGATCGAGTGTAATCCCTGCATCCAGGTCTTCACCTGAGTTCAGGGCTTGGCTTGTGGACTCGATGTGGTTTTGGACTTGGAGGGGACTGCCCACACTTCACTTGAAGCTGCTGGCATTTAGCGGGTGAATGTGCCGCTAGGCCAGACGGCGGCAGGGCCAGACGCCGGGAGCCACGTTGCCTGTTTTTTCCACTGTGGTTCATAATTTGTCCCCACTGCCTTCTTTTGTGCACACTTCTCCTTCTTGAGAGCCTTTCTCTCTGGTGTAGAGACAGGGGAAGTCTGTCCCCGCAGACAGAGCATCACGGAGCTCGCTGGTCAGCACAGGTCACCAGGCCAGCCGGCCCACTGTGACGGAGGACACTGTGGACTGGAGGGGGGAGGTCAGGGGCCCCAGCGACACAGAGGGCCATGGCTGGCCTGGGCCTGGCATCAGCTCTCCCGACGGTCTGCTGTTCTTTCTCCTGTTCCACCCTAGAACTGGGAGGATGAAGACGTGTCAGCTGCCCTGGGGTCTGTGGTCTGGAGCCCCCCAGACTCTTCCAGCGCATCTGGCCAATAAGGACCTCCCCTGGATCCCTGGGGTGTGGAAGATGAGAGGCAGCTGTGAGTAGAATGGAATGCTTCTACGGAAGATGGACCCTCCCCGTATTCCCTTGGGTAGTTTCCTACCTTGGAGACCCGAGAACGAAGTTGAAGGTTCTTTCCTTTAAGACTGGAAAAGTCACGTGAGGCAATCATTTCTGGAACCAGCCTCCTCTCTCCTTTGTTTCTGCATTACTGACACACATGAATACGTTTTCTTAATTAGATGAAGAAATTAAATGGAAGCAACTGTTCACATACCTGCTGGGGATTCGGGCTGAAAGGCAGAGCGTGTACAACTTTCTGACCCAGCTCTGTGACCTTGAGCAAGTGTCTTAACCTCCCTGTGTGGCCCCAGTTCCTTCAACTGTGAAACTAAGGTGTTGGTCTAAATGATTTCCAAGATCCAGATATAAAAATGTGCTGCTTTAAAGGTCTTTTCCAGGAGCCTCAATATTGCCAATGCAACCATTTTTAAAGAATTTTGCAAGAAAAAACGTTATATATATATTTTTGCTTTCAGAACAATGGCTTTTCTCAAAGATGATAATTTGAGAGATGGGCTTTGAAGAGGGTGGCTCCTTGGTGATGAGAGTCTGGCATCTTCCTTCTTTCCTGGAATCTAAAGCCTGAACCGGATTGCGTTTCCTGAATGGCCTATAGATAGACGCAGAGTAGGGCTTTCACCAAGAAGCAAGTGGACAAGCTGGATGCAGTGTTACAGAGAAAAAATAAGTTCCTGGATAGCATGAAGAAGCATGTCAACCAACATATTCTAGTGTCCTGGAGTTTGGCTCCCTGGAGAGCCAGGGAACAGTGGGTGTTCATTTAGCATTTTCCATCACCAGGTGCTGATAGGAAGTGCTCTGTATGCTCGGACCCAGTTCTCACTTGGCCCATAGGATAGGCATCTCTACTGTACCCAGCCTACCAAGGTGAGAGGGACAAGGAGAAGCTGTGGCGTCCAAGGCCAGGTACGTGGTACATGTTGAAGCTGACGTGGAACTCAGAGTCCTGTGGAAAAGGATATCCTCCATGACCTTGAGGAGGCAACGGTCTGGGGGGCGGAAGGTAGACAGTCACAGATTGTTCTAGCACTGGGGTCGGCGTGCACCATGCAGTGGGGCGTGGTGAGCAGCCTGCCCGCTGGAGCCATTGATGCTGGCTAGGACCCGAAGGATGAGTCCCGGTTAACCAGGCAAATGAGAAGATCAGGGTCAAATTCTGGGGCTGGGAACAGCAAGAAACTGCCTGGGGTGGGAAGGGAACTTCGGGCCGGCACGGCGGGGCTGAGCCCCTGTCCTGTTGGAGGGTGGCCCGGCTATCTCTGAACCCTGTTCAAACCAAGCTCCTGGGTGCAACGGCGCTGCTTTCACTTCTGGAATCTCCTGGACCATCCCAGCAGTGCGGGGGACTTCCATTCTTTGGTTTTGGAGCCTCTGTCCTAGAAGTCTTCCCCCCTTTTCCCTTCCTGCCCCCAGTTTCCTTGGTGGAGGAGAGAGGCTTCAGGGAAGATGAGAGGAAGCCCAGCGGCAGCCATGGTTTTACAACCCAGCGTCGCCACGCTCTGTCTGCGGGGTCACCTGAGCAAGGCTGCTGTGATTCCCCAGGTGATGGCAGCCGGGCCTGCCGTGGGGAAGCTCCGAGCTGGAAGTGAGCCCCAGCGAAGGATGGCAGTGAGACTGGGGTCACCCCTGCTCCTGCCGGCTCCACCCTGCAGGCAGGAACCCCGGGCAGAGCTGGTGGGGCAGGGAGTTCCAGACCCAGCAGATGGAACCCTATGATATGGTTGACCTGGGACATGTTTCGGCCTCCGAAGGGTCAGTTTTCAAACAGTCCTTTGAAACAACATGTTTGATGTTGAGGTGGCAGCATTTAAAGGTGGTTTGGAGGGAGGTGGGCTGCGCAGGCTGCATCGAAGGAGGACAGAATGCCTTTCGGACTCCACGGGTAGCCAGGGAGCCGTTCCTTGACGGTCTGTCTCTGCATCCGGGACATGGTCCCTGGCCAGCGGCAGGTGGTGTGTGCATCCCCTCCCTGCTTGTCCTCTGTAGCTGGCAGGTCTTCAGGCGCTCTCACGTTCCAGAACAGCCCCGCTGGCCACCCCTTGCTGCCTCCTTCGCGCGGAGGCTTGCCCACACACCCTACAGGAAGGGCAGCCCCCTGGGCAGAGAGGCTGCTTTCCCCCGCCCCGCTCATGGGTGGAAAGTGTGCAGACCTCTGCATTAGGGGGCCTCTTTGACCTCAAGGTAGAACAGTCTCTTCAGTAGGTGTTCTGAGGCCAGAATCATGCAGATATTGTTTCACTTTCCCGGGACGACTTTTGCGGTTCCCAGTGGTGTCCGCCTCCAGGCTCACCACTGACCTCTTGTCACTTTCCTGCTGAGACACCGTTGCTTGTTAAGTCACGCATGTGTCCCTGGATCGAGCTTCTGAGATTCTTCCCCACTTGGTTCCAGCCCGTCTTTCCAGGCTGATCTGTCCGCAGCTTCCACACGTAGGCCCTGGAACATTCTCCCACCACCTCCACGTGCCAAATTCCTAATGATCCTTCCAGGCTTCGCACACATGTTGCCTTTTTCTTAAAGCTGTGGGGTCATCAACGTGGTAGCCGTGGAGGCTGACTCCTCCAGCACTGGCATCTTGCAGATGAGAAAATGCAGGCACGGAGCAGAGAGGACGGAATGGCAGACCTGGGGCTCCAGCCAGGCCCCTTTCTTTCCAGGCCCCAGCCTCTTCTCCCATGAGCTGGGAGCCTCTTCTCTACCAGGTGTTTCCACAGCAACGTTTTTTCAGAACCTGTAATTGCACTTAAACCTCTCTACTCTAATTTTCCTGTAACTTTATCATTTCTTTTACTAAATTATAAGCTCTACAAGGGTAGGAACTTCTTCATGTTTGCATTCCCTCAGTGCCTATCATGCTCTCTCTAAATGAATTTTTGCTCTGTGATTGAATCCAAGATAGAGAAACCTGGTTCAAAAGGGAACCTGAGGCGGGTTATCGACAAAGAGATGGGATCAGGGTTCACATTCTGTTCTCCAGCAAGATCTGAGCAAATCGAAAGATGCTTTCTCTTTGGGGAGGTCAGGCCACAGAGCAGGACACTGCAGGATGTGTTCCTGAGGATGTCGGGGACCCGGGGCTGCGGGTGAGGCTCCATCAGCCTCATGAGTCTGGATATTTCTAATGGGAGACAGAGGTGCTCTAGGTAAAGAGGTGATCAGGGTTCCTGGAGTGTTTGCCAGGTGAATGTGGTGGGGACCCTCGAGTCACATAGACGAAGAGAGCTGTTAGAGGTTCTGGACCTACAGGGCATGTAAGATAACCCATAGTGGTGAGTGTCTTCTCTGTCCCCGAGGGGTCTGCTTTTTGAGTGCCTTCCCCTCTGCTTTGGTGCATGGGGCCAGTTTGCATTCAAGAGCATCTTGTAGGCTGTGTGTTCCCAGAGCAGCTTTGCTCTGGGAAGTGGGAAGGCTTGCAGACACCCTGGGGGGCTGGCTGTTGGTTATGCCATTAAGAACACAAAGAAACAAACAGTCCCATAAATTGACTTTTCCTGACACCCTGATTGCCACACGGTACTTCTTGGTACCACATGCATCGCTCATAACAGTCCTAGGACAATGGAACACAAAGAGCTTCCCGAAGGCTTTCAGAGCTGGCGCCTTGGGAGCCGAATTTGTTGGCGGAAACTGTATATTTCTTCCTAATTGCTTGGCAGGGGTGAGGCGGTGCCAGTGCTGGTGTGGACCAGACAGAGCTGGGTGTCCCTGCTGGGATCGCAGTTGCTTCTTCTTCTTTGTGTCCTGCTGAAACGTTAGCCTGAGAAAGTGGGAGGTAGAGTGGTGGGTGGGCTGGATGTATGAGAAAGAAGAAAAACGGGATCTTTAGTCCCTCAGCTCGTGGGACCCTAAGAAATTGCCTCTGCTTCCGTGTTTATTCTCCCTGCTCCTCCCAATCTCGCTCACTGAGACCTTACTAACTTCCCTCTTGTCCTCAGGCAGACGTGTGATGCTATAGACCCAGGGTTTGTGTGCCCCCCGAGTTCGTATGTTGAAACCTGACCCCCAGTGGGATGTTGCTAGGAGGTGGGGACTTTGGAAGGTGATAGGTATAGATGAGGTCGTGAGGGTGGGGCCCTCATGAATGGGATTAGTGCCCTTGTATTGATAAAGTAGACCCCAGAGAGCTCCCTCGCCCCTTCTCTGTGGGAGGACATGGTGAAGACTGCTGTCTGTGAACCAGAAATGGGTCTCACCAGACACCAGATCTGCTGGCACCTTGTTCTTGGACTCCCAGCCTCCAGAACCGTGAGGAATAGATGTTTGTTGTTTAGAAGCCACCTAGTCTGTGGAATTTTTGTTAGGGATACCTGGATGGACTAAGATAGGCAAAATGGCTCGTCACCAGTCATACTCTGCTGATCATCTTCAGAGACCCTTATAAGGTCATGTTCCCAGACGCTGGGACCTAGGAGTTCAGCATATCTTTTGGGGACACAGTTCAGCCCATAACACACATCTCCCAGTGCCATGCAGTACATGTGCATATGTCCTTGTATGTTACTGTATGTCTGGCCAGCAACACAACACTCCCTGTGTCCTCTGTGACAAGCCATGGAAGGGGCTGGTGGCTGGCCTTGGTTCAGCTGCTCTGACAACCCAGCGTCTCCTGTGTCTGCACCGTCTTGCCCTGGACCCCGTGGCCAGATGGCTCTCCAGGCTGCACTCACACCCGTGTTTAGGTAGCCGGAGAGGTGGGGCAGTTGGTGTCAGATCCATTTGTCTTTCTTTATCATGGAAACCACCCTTTCCAAAAGCACCACGGCTGCCTCTGTTTCTGTCTCATTGCGGTAGGCTGGACGGCAACTCCAGGGAGTAAGAGAAGCTGAGAACGTGAGAGACCACGGGAGCAGGGAGAGCATCCCCGAGTGGACGGGACAGGACAGAGCTTCCGGTGTGGTGCGTGGCTAGACTGTGATTTAATACAATGTCTTTGCTGCTCTCACTTGCTCTTCTCTGAAAGGCAAGAATCCATATGGGATGAGATCCAGACCACTGTGCACGTGGCTTAAATGTTCGTGGTGTCTCGCCAGTGTAGTGCAAGCACCCCTGAATCTCCCGTGGATATCTGTGGTTTGGGGTGCAATGAGGGCCAGGAAATCAGTCCAGTCTTGTTCATTTCTGTACCCCTCTAACACCTGGCACACGGTAGGTGCCCAGTAAACATTTGTTGAACTTAGTAGGCGTCTTTTTCCTTCAAAGATGTTCGAGTCCAGAAGCAATCTCGTCATTCCTTCTTTCTTCTTGTTCATTCATTCACTTGGCAAAATGGTTTTGGTCCTGGGGGTTGAAAGGCAGATGAAGGAATAGACAGTGAGGGTGAGCCATGGGGGGTGGGGCGGGGGGACTGGTGAAGCGTTTCTAGAACAAGATAGGGTGTGCTGTTCAGTAATCAACAGGACGGACAGGTATCAATCACGTAAACTTTTGTAATTTTATAAATTGCAGTTTCACTAAAAACAACCACTTGGGACACAGGAATTTCCATATAGCAACACTGCTCACTCTCCATTTCTCCTATTTGTGAAATAGCTCCAACATAAGGTGCATGCTTTTTAATATGCTCAGTAAATATTCATTGAGCCCTCACCCTAAGCCAGGTCCTGGGCTGTGGAATGTGCAAACGTGATAAGTCTCTGAAGGAAATGTTTTCAGTTTGTCCTTCGATGAATGTACCCTTCCTATAGCAGAGTGGCCGGGAACAGTTCTTATCTGTTAATACTTTAATCACTCCTAGGATTCTTTTCCTTTGGCCTGAAGCCATGCTTCCTTGATAGTGACCTTGTTTTCTCCCTGTCCCCAGCCACATGCAGCTGGTCCAGCCTTTGTCCAGGAGGACCAGCTCGACTGCCCGAGGGGGCCGCTGGTTGGAGGCCTTGAGCTGTGTCCTGGGGCCTGACAGATAAGGCCTCTCTTTGGGGACCTCTTCCTGGTACAGCAGGAGCAAACCAAAGGCAGGCAGGCAGAGGGGAGTGCGGGTGGAGGTCCGGGCTGTCCAGGCAGCAGCCACTGGTCCTGTGGGGCTGCTGAGCCCTTGAACTGTGGCCATTTCCACGTGAACTGTGTCCTGAGTGTAGAAAGCATCTGGCTTCCAAGATCTAGTGTGAAAAACAGAAAGCAAGATATCTCATTAATAACGTTGAAGTTGATTACATGTTGAAATGATTTTAGTTTGGCTGTATTGGGTTAAATATATTACTAAAATGAATTTCCTTTGCTTATTTTTACATTTTATTTTTAATGTGGATACCAGAACGTTTAAAACTACCGATGCGGCTCTCCTGATATTTCCTTGGACTGATGGTCCAAAGGGACTTGGAGGGGTGAGTTTCTTTTTCAGCTGACAGACCTTGTGACCAGCCCAGCTCTGCCCCCTTCTAGAACCTGGCCACCCGGGGACTTGGCACTGGTGGGGCCGGCCAGGAGCGGGTCTGGGCCTGACTTGTGTCGAGTTTACTGTCACTGGACGGTTCTCTCTTGAGTTTAGTCCCGGATGCTTGAGATTCCTGCCCAGCTCGGCCCATCCTCTTCTCCACAGCCTTCGCTATTCAGATTCAAGCATTCCACTGAGTCCATTCAGTACCAATTCAGATGCAAGTCCTGGACTTTTATGTTTTATGTGTAAAAGGAGGGGCTCGCCTTAGATGAACACTTTTCTTTACAAAGCTCCTTGATCATTGAAATCTTCCTAGACTGTCAACTTCCGGCCTCGGGTTAATAGCCGCCTTCCTGGTTTTCTCTCCCAAGTCCCCCGTGGCTCACAGTGTCCACCTGGCTTGCCCTGGGACATCGGCTTCTGGCCACCCGCTGTCCAGGATCAGGTCAAGTGTATCCACCAGTCCTCCACCACTAGATGCCCAATGGAGGCTGGTTGAGAGAATCCTCTCCCACACGTCCCCTCTTGGTGAATCTTGCCACCTGTGCCTGGCCTGAGTCCACACATCTCGCCTAAGATGTTCTAGAGTGTTTTCTCCAGCTGGTCAGCCACCCACCCAGGCATCCTTCTCTAGCTGACCTCCGGAGAGCTGTCGTCCTCATTCCCGGCAACGGTGCCTGCCTTGTTTGCATCCCCGCTTTCAGAGCTGCCAGCTTTTTTCCCCCTGCATCTTTGAGATGTGTTTCTTTCGCCTGCCTTTTCCATTCTCTGGCCTGCTGTCCTTGGCTGGCTGTATTCCCCACAGTCACTGGACACACTGCCATGGTCCAGGGCGACCCAGGATACCTCTGCCTCCACATCACCTGCTTTTCCCTGCATCCCAGGCTCACCTCCGTTTTCCTGACTCGGCACTCTGCCTTCTCCTGTGGTCATCCTGGCTCACCAGCTGCTTCTCTTCCTGCCGGTTCCTGGGAGCTCTGCGTGGCCCCTTTGGACCTCATCCTGGCTCTGAACTGCCCTGGCATTTTGTGGATGACACGGAGTTGAGTCAGCATCCTTTCACTCGCGATCACAGCAGGCACGGTGCCTAGGGCCTGCGAGCTTTGCAAAATTGAGTATTTTAAAAGCCTGGAAACAAGTATTATAAAAAAACAAGAAACGAAAAGAAGCCCAAAACCTGAAAAGCCAAAATTGATGGTAACACCCGTGTCGTGTTATGTCAACAAAATATAACTGTCATTTAGTCAGCTGAGAGTTAAGACACAGTTATATAGAAAATCATATTCAACCTGAAATGAGGGTACTTTTTAGTGTTTGGCATGATTCATGGTGGGGCCTCTGGGAGTAAAACATCCCTGAGGTAAGCACTGCTCTCCATGCTTTTGCCTTCTGAGATTCAGACTTCCCCATTTATTTATCACACGCGCCTCGCTAAATGGCGGGCCAGGCCTATCACTCAGTTTTGAATTCCCAGCACAGGGCCTTTTACACCCAGCTTCAGTGTGCTAAGCTTTTATTGCAATTCAGTACGTTAAAAACATAAATAAATGAGGGACATTAAGATACTGCCTGAAGGTTTAAAAGTTTTCTCTTTTTTCTGAAACACTACCCTATGGTAGTTTCTAAAACCACTGACATTTATAAACGGACCCCACGTGACAAAAACCCTTAGATGAACTGCTAATAAAAATAATCATCTAGAAGCTGCAAATGTAGTTTGTATCATTTTAGCTTAGATTGTGTGTGGGTCTTTCCTTCCATGGACCCCATGTACTTTATACCACTCTGCTTATCTAGAAATCAGTCTAGTTACAGCGTAGCTACCGTTATGTGATAATAAATACCTTGGGTAGTAAGATAAAACATTTCTGGGTTAAAATTTTTTTTAATTGAAAAACAATCCTAAGATAAGTTAGCTACAGGGAACATTTGCTAATATGACGAAGTGAGCCCTGCTGCAGAGCAGGAGCATTTAAATATAAATCATGTTGCCTCAGCAGGAAGAATGAATTGCTAGGTCTAATCTGGGGGAAGGGATGACTGAAGGATAAATGCATGATTTTTATTTGTACCCACATGATTACTTCAGACAGTTGCACTTTGGAGAATTTTGCTCAAGGAAATGATACTCAGTCTGGAGAAAAAGAAGTGCTTGAGGCCCAAAGGCTCTTCATTTGTTTCTTTGTGTGTTTTTAATAATAGCCCCAAATGGCAAACATCTAAATATGGATAAGCAAATACCCCGCTCTTATTTGGTAAGATTTTTAGAGATTATGGTCATGGGAAAATGTTTAAAATATATCATTAAATGAAAACAATTATAAGACTGAAGTGTATGCATGATATGTGTACAAAGATGGAAAATATACCACAGAAAGGAAATCCTAACTCACAAGGATTGTGACATTTTTTTTCTATTTTTGATTTTTTAAATTGTGGTTCTGTTTAATTTTATAGTGGACTTATTTCAGTTTAAAAACGTTTAATTATAAATTCTGCACTCCCCCCTCAAAAAACTTTATTATTTCATATACAACAAATATATTTCAGCAAATAACTCTGTGTCTCAAGTGGACGTTCTGCTGACAGGGCTTGAAGAGAAATGAGTGTAAACTAGTAGACATCCCTTCTGTTAAACAAGATAAAGCAATACAAACACTGACATTTTTCCCGAAAGGGGGCTCTTTCAGGCTGGCTTGTAGCTAACGCCCCTGCATCCCAGCAGTGGCAGTTCATGTCAGAACCATGACTCGCCCTGTGAAGTCCGGGCACCTCCTAGCCCTGTGGTTATGGTCACTGCCTGAGCTGAACGGAGCAGGACTGCAGGCCCGGTGGCTCAGAATCCTGCCCCAGACTTCACATCTCATCGGTCACTTCTGCAAAAACCTTTAACCTCTCTGTAAACGGTCCCATTTTATTCACCTAAAAAGTGAGACTAGTACTAGGGCTACTTCTTTTTTTTGGCTCCTCTGAGGATTTCATAAATCGCCAATGAGAAAACCTGAAGAAACGCCTTTAAGCTCTATCCAAAAGGCAGAGTCACGAATAAGTCTTCAGAATTCCACAGGGACGGGGGCAGCCAGGTATGAGATGTGAGGAAGTGGTGAGGGGTCTGGGAACTCGGACAAATACTGCCTCTAAATGCTCTCAAATTCCATCTGGGAAGCACGTCCTGGTTGGATACAATACTGCCCTTCTGGTCCACAGAAATGGAAAGTATTAGACCCATCAAGGCTGTTATTTTCTCTAGCTTTTCAGCTGTTTCTGTTGAGCACAGTCTAAATGAAATAATGCCACATTTCTTCCTTTCCTTATTTTTCTCTTTTGGTTGTTGTTTTGCTTTAAATTTTCAGTGAAAATGCTCTAAACCACTGCATTGCTGGTAGACATGGCAGATACAGGCTATGGGCTGAGGTTAGTCCTACGTGCATTTCTTATTGAAAGCTCACACTCCTTATGTTTTATGTACCATCTTAACCATCACAATTTTAGCCTAGCTAGATGTTTATCAATTTTACTGATCTTTCAAAGAATCAGCTCTTGGTTTTGTTGCTTTTCTCTGTTTTGTTCTGTTTATGATTTCATTGATTTTTGCTCCAGTTTTTATGATGTCTTTTCTTCTGCTTGTTTTAGGCCTAAGTTGCTCTCTTTACTCTAGTTTTCTAAAGAGGAAGCTTTGATTATTGGTTTTAGATCTTTCTTCTTCCAGCATATAGGCAGTTAATGCTATAAATTTCCCTGTAAGCACTGTGTTTGCTACATTCTGCTCATCTTGATAAGTTATATTTTAATTTTCATTCAGTTCAAAATATTGTTAGCTTCTCTTGAGGCTTCTTCTTTGGCCCATGTGTTATTTCGAAGTGTGCTGTTTAATCTCCAGATAGTTGGGGATTTTCCAGCTATCTTTCTGTTATTGACTCCCAACTTAATTCCATTGTGCAGTGAAAGCATACTCGGTATGATTTTTGTTGTTTTTGTTAATTTGTTAAAATGTGTTTTAGGGCCTAGAGCGCTCCATGTGAACTAGCAGAATGTGTATTCTGCTGTTGTTGGATGGAATATTCTATGTGTCAAATAAATCAAGTTGACTGTTTAGTGCTGTTCAGGTCAGCTATGTACTAACTGCATTTCTTCTTGCTGAATCTGTCCATTGCTGAAAGGAGTGGGGAAGCCTCTAGCCATAATAGTGGGTTTGTCTATTTCTCCTTGCAGGTCTGTCAGTTTTTGCGTCTGTATGTTGCCACTATGTTGTTAGGTGCATACACGTTTAGTATTTTTATGTCTTCTTGGAGAATTGACTCCTTTATTGTTACGTAGTGCCCTTCTTTATCCCTGATGATTTTCCTTGGTCTGAAGTCTGCTTTGTTTGAAATTAACATAGCTACTCCAGCTTTCTTTTATCATTAACATGTTATGTCTTTCTCCATTCCTTTATTTTTAACCAGAGTCTTTTTATTTAAAGTGGGTTTCTTTAGACAACATATAGTTGAGTCTTGCTATTTTATCCACTCTGAAAATCTCTGACTTTTAACTGGTATGGTTAGACCGTTCACACTTAAAGTGATTATTGATATAGTTGGATTAATACCTACCATAGTTGAAATTGTTTTCTATTCATGACATCTGTTCTTTGTTTTTTTCTCCCCCTTTTTCTGACTTCTCTGGTTTTGAGTATTTTATGTCATTCTATTTTATCTCCTCTATTGGCATATCAGTTATACTTATTTTTAACCTTTTTCAGTGGTTGTCCTAGAGTTTGCTATATATATATAGTATATATATATATATATATATATATATATATATATGTATGTATGTATTCAATACACATATTTTACTAAACTAAGTCAGCTTTCAGATAACACTACACCACTTGCTATGCAGGAAAGGTGCCTTATAGCAGGTATTCCTGATTCTTCTCTCCCTGCCCTTATGACTTCACTGTCATTCTTTTCCCTTATCCATATTCTGTAGTCACCCAATGCACGGTTGCTATTCCTGCTTTAAATAATTTTCTTTTAGATCAATTAAGAAAATTAAAAAATGAAACATTATATTTTACCTTCATTTATTTTCTCTCTAACTCTTACCCTGTGTTTATGTTGATCTGTGTTTCTGACTTATTTTCTTTCTCTCTGAAGAACTTTACATTTTTTATGGTAGATTCCCTCAATTTTTGCTTGTCTGAAGAAGTATTTATTTTTCCCTCACTTTTTTTTTTTTTTTTTTTTGGTGGTACGTGGACCTCTTACTGCCGTGGCCTCTCCCATCGTGGAGCACAGGGTCTGGACGCGCAGGCTCAGCGGCCACGGCTCACGGGCCCAGCCGCTCCGCGGCACGTGGGATCCTCCCGGACTGGGGCACGAACCTGCATCCCGTGCATCGGCAGGCGGACCCCCAACCACTGCGCCACCAGGGAAGCCCTTTCCTTCACTTTTGAGGGATAGTTTTCCTGGAAATAGAATTTTAGTTTGGTAGTGGCTTTCTTTCAACATTTTAAATAGTTCACTGCACTTACTTGCTTGTACGGTTTCTGTAGAGACGTCAGATCTACTTTCTTATTCCTGCTCCTCTATAGGTACAGTGTTTTTTCTCCTTCATTTCTGGCTTCTTTCAAGATTTTCATTTGGTATTTGATTTGTGCAGCTGAGTATGGTATGCCTAGGAGTACATATTTTGGTATTTCTCCTATTTGATGTTCTCTGAGCTTTCTGAATCTGTGGTTTGGTGTCTGTAATTGATTTTGGGAAATTCTCGGCCATGCTTGCTTCAAATATTTTCCTCTTTTTTCTTTTTCTGGTGTTCTAATTACGTATATGTCATATTCTGACATATGCCTATGTCCGTATGTATATTGAAATTTTCCTACAGTTCTTGAATGTTCTTTTATTTATTTATTTATCTATCTATTTATTTATTTATTTCTGTTTGCATTTTAGTTTGGGAACTTTCCTCCTGTTGAAATTTGAAAGTTTCCTACAGTTCTTGGATGTTCTCTTCCTTCCTTCCTTCCTTCCTCGCTCCCTCCCTTTCTTTCTTTCTTTCTCTCTCTCTCTCTCTTTCTTTTTGGTTTGCATTTTAGTTTGGGAACTTTCTTTTACCTGTCCTCAAGCTCACTGACTTTTCACTGTGCTTACTCTGTTGATGAGCCCGACTAAGGCATTCTTCATTCTTTACAATGTTTTGTTTTCTAGCGTTTCCTTTGATTCTTAAAAAAAAATCCATCTTTATGTTTACATAACTGTGGGTGAAAAACGTCACCTGCCACATCAGTAGACAAAAGATGTTGTGGCCATCAAGCCATCAGCCACTGCAGCCACCACCAACTGTGTACCCTGAGGGGATTTAGGGTGGAGAAAGGTAGGACACTGGCCCTAGATAGCTGAGGTGCACAACAAAGGAATGGTTTCGGGATGAGTCCAGACTCTTATATCTTCCCATACATAGAAAAGTGCTAAATTCATTAACTTGAGATGTCTGTTTTTTCTTTAATTAACTGTAATCTTTTAATGTTCTGAAGACTGGGTTTTTGTTGCAAAACTCCTATGAATCCTGCTTCCTCCCTTACCTCTTCAGAGCAGTCCCTCAGAGTGATTTGAGAGGCTGTCTCCCAGGCTTAAGTCCTCAGAAAATCCTCCAAATAAAACATAATTCTCAGCTTTTAGGTTGTGCATTTTTTTTCAGTCCACATAACCCATTGGCTTTGTGTTTTGTCTGCGCTGCCCCAAAAGAACCCTTATTGCATTAACCATAGCTGTTTTAATCCCCTGTGTGATAATTCCAGTACCTGTGTCATGTCTGGGTCTGGGCTTGATGCTTGCTCTGTCTCTTCAGATTGCAATTTCTCTTGCATATGGTATGCTTTGTGGGTTTTTTGTTGATAGCTGAGCATGATGTATTTGTTAGTAGGAACTAAGGTAGAAAGCCTTTAGGGTGAGGTTTTATGTGAATGTTGGTAGGAGCTGAGCTGTGTTTAATGTGTGCTGTAGCTGTAGGTGCCAGAGGCTTCAAATTCCTCTCATGAACTTTTTTGTCTTCCCTGACGTCTTTGTGGTTTCCTAAGAACTTTCCTAAGAACTCATCATTAGAGGGTGTCTGTTTCCTGCAGCCCTCTCACCTGTAATTCACTGTTACCATACTGGTGCCCTGTTAATGGGGCTGTAAGTTGCGAGGCAGGGGAGCATTCTATACTCTCAACATTAAGCCTCAGTCTTTCAGCAGGACAGTGTACCTGGGCTGTGTTCTTCACAAGAGTTTCTTAGCTATTTTGCTCCTCCTTGGGTGAGACAGGGTGAGACAGGACTGGAGTGGAGTCATTGCTGTTCTTCAGGTTCGGTGAGGGCTGCAGAATGGGCCTGTGTTATGTAGACCATCTGGGCATATTTCAATTGGTTACTCTTCCCCTCTCCAAGCTAGAACCAGGAGTGAATTTTCTTGGTTCTTCACTGTGAGAACCTGGTGGGATTCCTAGAGGTCAAACCCACCAAAGCATGGGGGCCTCCTCAAGACTGTGGCCCCTAGTAGTTTCTTTCTCGCTCAGTCTAGTTCATACCCAACTTCTAGCAATTCATGAAAATTACCATGTAGGTGATCCTATCTGTTATGGCCTAGAGGATTCTCCTTCTAGTGAGCAGATCTTGGCTGTGACTTTGTGACCTCTCCAGATTTCAGGGGATTGGTTTGCCCTGCGCCCTCAGTTTTCTGATGGGTCCAGAAAGTTTCTGATTGTGGGTTTGTCCAGGCCTTTCGTGTGAGAATGGGAGTGACAGCTCTTTATGTGTCAGAGCTGAAACCTCAGGTCTCCACCCTCACAGTTTTCTGCCCACATGTGCTATTCTGCCTTACTCTCCTTTGTTCAATAACAAACCTTGTGAAGGCGTTGGCTGTGAGACTGGAGAGGATATCAATGGAAACCAGGGCACTCAGAACTGCGGTGTGACGCTGGGGAACTTTGTGGGTCTGGGCCTTGACTTTTTAACCTATAAGTGAATGAAACCTCTGTTCCCTTCCAGCTTTGAATCTAACCTTCTCTTCCTTCTAAATTACTCATGATACTTTGCAGGAGATTCTGCGTAGGGTAGGTGTTCAAACTTTTCTTCAGTAGGCTGATAACTTTTTGCCCTTTGAAGTGGAGCATAATTAGCTGAATAATCTTTTCATGGCTAATTTCATTGTTCTGTCATTTATGGGACATGATATAAGGGATTTACATATATTAGGCATTTAAATATTTTTGAAAAACGTAATGAATGACTTGAATGGAATTTTTCCAGGAAATATTGTATTTAAATTTTAGTTTTTAAAAATGAAGTGCAAAAGAACCCAGACACAAAGGGTCACATATTGTATTATTCCTTTTGTATGAAGTTCCCAGAATAGGTAAAACCATAGAGACAGAAAGCCAATTTCTGGTTGCCAGGGACTGGTTGGACTGAGAGTGGAGACAAACTGCTTAGTAGGTAATGGGCTCTATTTTGGGGTGATGCGACTTATCTTGGAACTTGATTGAGGTTCTGCTTGTACAACATTGTGAGTGCACTGAATGCACTGAACTGTTAACTTTAAAATGGTTAATTCTATGTGAATTTGACCTCAATAAAAATCATATGTAGCACATTAAAAATTCAAAAGTCTAACAGTATAAAAACTTTTACAGTACAAAGCAATTCTTCCTTCTGCCCCAGGCTTTTAATCTTCTGAACCAGATGCACCTGCTATCAGTTTCTTATATACTTCCACACCAGTCCCTCTCACCTCCCTTTTTAAGTGGGAAATGCTGCATATTGCTTTTTTTCTACTTATTTTGGATTTTTCTTTATCAGCACATAAAGATCCACCTTTCTCTTTTTCCGAGCTACATAGTCAAAGGAGTTATTTTCTAAGTTCTTAAAGTTGGTGTGTGTTTTATCTCACCATTCTAAATAAACCATTCTTTCCTGTGGTAATGCCTCTACTATAACAAGCTGCTTAATCTGTGCCTAATTCAGTATCCAGTTGGGTAAATCAATCTGCTCTTTGTGAGCAGGTTTAAACCTAAGAATTAGCTTCATTTTTATGAGTCATTTCTTAGAATCAGGAAGGGTGATGGTATTAGCCAAATGCCTTTTATCACAACAAGATAATTGAAAATCATTTAATTAATTGATAGTTAAGGAGCCAATGAATCTGTTCCATAGCTGTAATTTGACAAATATCTCCATTGCTGAAGACCGTGTTTTATTTTCCTCCAGAGAAGACAAATGTGAAATAACTAACTGCAGGACGACTCCAAAGGGATGGCTGTGGGGCCCTCTGTCTCCCAGTGTGTGATGCTATTAGTATACAATACCCGTAGACAGAGATGGCTTTATACACGCCGGACAAGACCTCTATTCATCTCAGAGTCAAACAAATTGCACATACGAAAACCTCCACTTGCTGAGGCCACAGAAGCTGAACCGAGTAGAACTACACGGATTTTTGAATTAAGAACTTTCAAGCCCAGCAGCAACTAAAAGACAGTTCTTGATTTGGAAATTGAAAGATTGGGAAGAGGTAGAGGGGCTGCCTTTGGATCTCTCTTGAGTACTCGTGTGTACGGAATCGTAAGTAAGTGGGAGGACCTCACTCTGTGAGCTGGAGTCTGTGCTGATAACCAGTGGAGTCTCAATGTCCGTCCAGTGTAGAGACAGACAGGAAGAAGGAAGAGCCTCCACTAACTCTAATCCCTGTGCCCATGGCAGAGCCAGTCCTGCTCTAAGGATTTGCTTCAGGGAGCCCTGGAATGCAAAGCAATGGGGCTTTCTGTGGGATTTTAATTCAGCTTGCAGTACGAGATCCTGGGTGAGGCCAAAGAAAAATAACTCCTTTCTCTCAATGTTAGCATCTCCTGGGCAATAGACTACATGAAAATCTTTAGTTCTAAAAGCTTAGAGTTATAAGTGTAGAAAGTGAAACAAAAACGTTTAATTAGGAATAAAATGAGGAATAAAATTCTCTTTAGTATAAAGTGATCACTAACTGTTTTTTTCTACATTCTTCTAGAAAAATTTTGTGTGTGTGTGAGTGGATAACTAAAACTTATGTTTGTGAATGGGACTATTATACACATTGTTATGTATTATGCCTTTGTATTTGCTGTTATGTCTTAGACATCTCTTCATACCAATGCCTGCAGGTCCAGCTCCTTTCTTCACTTATATGAAAGACACCATCTTATTTATTCAGCTTGTCCCTTTTGATGGACATTTAAGTCACTTTCCAGTTTTTATCTTGCAAAGAGTGCTGTGAAGCATTCTGTCATCTGCCCGTTCCCAAAGTGATACCTGGTTATTCCGACACCTGACATCCAGCACCCACTCTGATCACTATCGTTCCTCAGTGCAGCTAATCCTTTTGCTCCTGGTCTTCAGAAATGCCTCATCCCCACAGGATCGTCAGCCCTACTTTCTTTTCAGCGTTCACTGCCACCCTTATGTCTTCAATCCTCTTCTTTCTGAAATGTGGCCCTTTCTCCCACTTTAGTAATCACCTGGCAAAACCCATTTTTGGCTAAGTCCATTTTCCTGCTACTGTGTGCCTGCACCTGAGCTGCTGTGTGGAGGTGAGGGAGTGCTCCGCCTGGCCCCCTGCCACCCTAGATCTGACCACAGTGCTCCCTCAGCAGGGCCAAGCAATCCTGCAGTATGTGTATATATATATATGTGGGTGTGCGTATATGTATTACGAAATTCTGAAGGTTTTGAGTGGTTATCACTAACCCCAGTTTTTTCTTTTGTTTTTGTTTTTTTTGGCCGTGCCATGAGGCACAGCATGAAGGATCTTTGTTCCCCAAATAGTGATCGAACCTGTGTCCCCTGCAGTGGAAGCTCGGAGTCTTAATCACTGGACCACCAGGGAATTCCCCCAGTTTTTTTCTAATAAGCCTGGTTATTTTAGTGATTCCAGCTGTTCTTTGTTTGGTGAATTAATTTAGCAAGGAATAATCTTATATATAACTCACTAATAGGACCCATTTATATATTGATGTACATATAGTTGGTGAAATAATTTCTTTAATGCGTATTTTTGTACCAGGTTGGCTTTCTCAGGTTATTCCAAACAGTTGAGACCTTTGTTATTTGATGTAACATCCCTGTTCCTATAAAAGGGTGAATTTATTAAATTTATATTGGAATGAAATTGAGATTCCAGAGGAGCACAGACTTAGGAAACAAGAAGCCTGGTCCTAGGCTGTGGTGTGTCATATTTCTTCCAGTGACAAAAAGTAATGTTTTTTATGTTTGATCACCCAGGAGAGTAATGTGTGGGCATAAAAGTTCCTATCAATTCTGATCTCCTTGAGAGCAGGATCATGGCAGATCCGTTTCTGTATCATTCCCACCCAGATGGTGGGAGTGCAAAAAAAAAGGTTAATAACTGATAAATGTTTACTATAGGTGTTTCTGCTAAAACCCAGTACATATATTCCCAGTTCTCTGCAACACCAGCACTAAAAATAGCAGGGCTTGTGGGGACCTAGGATGGGGACTGACCGATCACAATCTGTGCAGCTCTGTAAGCAGAGCTCTGTGAAGGGCACTGTTTCATACCTGGAGGATTGAGCCAAGGCTGGAGGTGGCCACCACTTCCACAAAACGTGTGATTGAAGAACCACCGTGGGAAACACTGCAGCACTTTAATACTTTAACCCCTGCTTGTTTGTGGAGCCCAGGCGATGCCAGCGTAAGGCAGCCCCCAGAGTGGGGCTCTGGAAGGTGGGCAGGGGTTTTCCGACCTGCTGGCAGCCTGAAAACACACAGGCTCACAGCACAGCCTCCGGGCAGAGAGCTCTGCGTGCAGCCTCTTTTCATGAACCTTTTTCTAATGTAGCTAAAAGTCTTCTGTTGTCACTGCAGCAGCTCACCGAGAGCTTTTCTTTCTTGCTGAAGATTATAGTTCTATTTACTGGCTCTTCGTACCTGGGAAAAATGGCAGAAACATGTAGTAAAGCAGACTTTTGTATTATCTTTTGTTTGAAGGATTCTTACTGATTGCCAAGTACAGGCAGAGAAAAGATGTGCAAACACAGGGTCATATTTTCTGAAGTTGGTACCTTGATGCTTCAGGGCAGAGGAGGAGCTTCCTGCAGGTGGACAGGGTTGCTCTGTGCAGGGACCAGGTGACGGGCGGGGGTAGCTCAGAGGTTTCAGCCTCCACATTGAAGGCTGTAGGCTTTGGGAGCTGGTCAGGAGCATTGCAGGAAAACTCACTTGCTCAGGCCACACGTGGGCAAAGCTTGTCATTTTAGTAAAAGCACAGGGAGGAAGCGCTAGCTCCAGAGGAGATGTGGATTTGTCCATTGGGATGTATCTCACGTCTACTCCGATGGAAACATCTGCTGCTCTCGGATGCCCTACTTTGAAGTGACTAGAAAGACAGAATTGATTTTGTTCTTTGCTTCCTGACCATAGATGCCTAAAAATAAGCCAAGTTCAGATGCTGGTGTTGCATTTCTGATGAGCAGATGCTGTACTTGAGGAGAGAGAAACTTGGGAAATTCTGGAGTTAGTATGCCTTTACATTTTTTCCAGTTGATATATTTCTTTTTCAATAATAGTTTCATTGAGATGTAACTCATATAGTATAAAATTCATCATTTTGAAGTATAAAATTCAGGGATTTTCAGCATATTCACAGAGTTGTACAAGCATCAGCATCATCTAACTCTAGAACATTTTCAGTTCCCTCCCAAATCCCTGATCCAATAGCCGTCACTCCTTACTCTGCTTGGCTCAAACCCCTGGAAACCATGAATCTACTTTCTGTCCCTCTGGATTTACCTGTTGTGGATATTCCATATACATGCTTTCTTGCAGTTTGTAGCCTTTTTGGTCTGACTCTTTTTTTTTTTTTACTTAGCATGATATATTCATAGTTCATCCTTATTGTAGCATTTCAAATCCGTTCTGTGGACGTACCACATCTTGTTTTCACATTCACCAGTTGATGGACATTGGGGCTGTTTCCACTTTGTGGCTATTTTGAATACTGCTGCTATGGACATCCATGTACAGGTTGTTTGTGGACATTTGTTTTCCATCCTCTTGGGTGCATACCTAGATGTGGGATTGCTGGGCCATATGTGACTCTGTGTTTAACCCTATGAGGAGCTGCCAAACTATTTCCCAAAGCAGCTGCCCCACTTCAGTTTCCAGTAGCAATGTGTAAGTGTTCAGAATTCTCCACACCCACACCCATGCTTGTTATCTTCTGTCTGATTCTAGTCATCCTAGTGGGTGTGACGTGGTATCTCATTATGGTTTTGATTCGCATTTCCATAATTGAATAACCATGTTGAACATTTTTAAATGTGCTTATTGGGCATTTGGATATCTTTTTTGGAGAAATGTCTATTCCGATCTTTTGCCCATTTTTTAATTTGGTTATTTGTCTTTTTATTGTTGATTTGAATGTGTTCTTTATATAATCCAGATACAAAGTCCTTATCAGGTACATGACTTGTATATGTTTTCTCCCTTTCTGTGGGTTGATGTAACTTTATTGATGGTGTTCTATAACACACAAAACTTTGCAATTTTGATGGAGTCTCAGTTTATCTAACTTTTCTTTTGCTGTTTGTGCTTTTGGTGACATATCTAAGAAACTAGTACGTAATCTCAGGTCACAAGGACTTACTCCTATGCTTTCTTCTAAGAGTTTTATAATTTCTGCTCTTCCATTTAGGTGTACAATCCATTCTGAGTTAATTTTTGTGAAAGGTGTAAGGTCTGTGTAGAGATTCATTTTCTGAGTGTCAGTATCATTTGCTGAAAAGCCTATCATTTACCCTCTGGGTTGTCATGGCAGTCTTGGCGAAAATCAATTAACCGTAAATGTATGGGTTTATTTCTGGACTGTCAATTCTAAGCCATTGCGCTCTATGTCTTTCCTTATGCCAGTATCATACTCTCTTGATTACAATAGCATTTTTTTTTTTTTTTTTTTTTTAACATCTTTATTGGGGTATAATTACTTTACAATGGTGTGTTAGTTTCTGCTTTATAACAAAGTGAATCAGTTATACATATACATATGTTCCCATATCTCTTCCCTCTTGCGTCTCCCTCCCTCCCACCCTCCCTATCCCACCCCTCCAGGCTGTCACAGAGCACCGAGCCAATATCCCTGTGCCATGCGGCTGCTTCCCACTAGCTATCTACCTTACTACGTTTGTTAGTGTGTATATGTCCATGACTCTCTCTCGCCCCGTCACAGCTCACCCTTCCCCCTCCCCATAACCTCAAGTCCGTTCTCTAGGAGGTCTGCGTCTCTATTCCTGCCTTACCCCTAGGTTCTTCATGACATTTTTTTTTTTTTTCTTAAATTCCATATATATGTGTTAGCATACTGTATTTGTCTTTTTCTTTCTGACTTACTTCACTGTGTATGACAGACTCTAGGTCTATCCACCTCATTACAAATAGCTCAATTTCGTTTCTTTTTATGGCTGAGTAATATTCCATTGTATATATGTGCCACATCTTCTTTATCCATTCATCCGATGATGGGCACTTAGGTTGTTTCCATCTCCGGGCTATTGTAAATAGAGCTGCGATGAACATTTTGGTACATGACTCTTTTTGAATTTCGGTTTTCTCAGGGTATATGCCCAGTAGTGGGATTGCTGGGTCATATGGTAGTTCTATTTGTAGTTTTTTAAGGAACCTCCATACTGTTCTCCATAGTGGCTGAACCAATTCACATTCCCACCAGCAGTGCAAGAGGGTTCCCTTTTCTCCACACCCTCTCCAGCATTTATTGTTTCTAGATTTATTGATGATGGCCATTCTGACTGGTGTGAGATGATATCTCATTGTAGTTTTGATTTGCATTTCTCTAATGATTAATGATGTTGAGCATTCTTTCATGTGTTTGTTGGCAGTCTGTATATCTTCTTTGGAGAAATGTCTATTTAGGTCTTCTGCCCATTTTTGGATTGGGTTGTTTGTTATTTTGTTGTTGAGCTGCATGAGCTGCTTGTAAATTTTGGAGATTAATCCTTTGTCAGTTGCTTCATTTGCAAAAATTTTCTCCC
This sequence comes from Tursiops truncatus, assembly GCF_011762595.2. Classification (NCBI taxonomy): domain Eukaryota; kingdom Metazoa; phylum Chordata; class Mammalia; order Artiodactyla; family Delphinidae; genus Tursiops; species Tursiops truncatus. Next base: position 84,071,052 of record NC_047047.1, on the reverse strand, counting down.
ATTCTGAGGTTTGTCTTTTGGTCTTGTTTATGGTTTCCTTTGCTGTGCAAAAGCTTTGAAGTTTCATTAGGTCCCATTTGTTTATTTTTGTTTTTATTTCCATTACTCTAGGGGGTGGGTTAGAAAGAATCTTGCTGTGATTTATGTCATAGAGTGTTCTGCCTATGTTTTCCTCTAATAGTTTGATAGTTTCTGGCCTTATATTTAGGTCTTTAATCCATTTTGAGCTTATTTTTGTGTATGGTGTTAGGGAGTGTTCTAATTTCATTCTTTTACATGTACCTGTCCAGTTTTCCCAGCACCATTTATTGAAGAGGCTGTCCTTTTTCCACTGTACATTCCTGCCACCTTTATCAAAGATAAGGTGTCCATATGTGCATGGGTTTATCTCTGGGCTTTCTATCCTGTTCCATTGATCTATCTTTCTGTTTTTGTGCCAGTACCATACCGTCTTGATAACTGTAGCTTTGTAGTATAGTCTGAAGTCAGGGAGCCTGATTCCTCCAGTTCCTTTTTTTGTTCTCAAGATTGCTTTGGCTATTCGGGGTCTTTTGTGTTTCCATACAAATTGCGAAATTTTTTGTTCTAGTTCTGTGAAAAATGCCAATGGTAGTTTGATAGGGATTGCATTGAATCTATAGATTGCTTTGGGTAGTAGAGTCATTTTCACAATGTTGATTCTTCCAATCCAAGAACATGGTATATGTCTCCATCTATTTGTATCATCTTTAATTTCTTTCATCAGTGTCTTATAGTTTTCTGCATACAGGTCTTTTGTCTCCTTAGGTAGGTTTATTCCTAGATATTTTATTCTTTTTGTTGCAATGGTAAATGGGAGTGTTTTCTTGATTTCACTTTCAGATTTTTCATCATTAGTATATAGGAATGCCAGAGATTTCTGTGCATTAATTTTGTATCCTGCTACTTTACCAAATTCATTGATTAGCTCTAGTAGTTTTCTGGTAGCATCTTTAGGATTCTCTATGTATAGGATCATGTCATCTGCAAACAGTGACAGCTTTACTTCTTCTTTTCCGATTTGGATTCCTTTTATTTCCTTCTCTTCTCTGATTGCTGTGGCTAAAACTTCCAAAACTATGTTGAATAAGAGTGGTGAGAGTGGGCACCCTTGTCTTGTTCCTGATCTTAGTGGAAATGCTTTCAGTTTTTCACCATTGAGGATGATGTTTGCTGTGGGCTTGTCGTATATGGCCTTTATTATGTTGAGGAAAGTTCCCTCTATGCCTACTTTCTGCAGGGTTTTTATCATAAATGGGTGTTGAATTTTGTCAAAAGCTTTCTCTGCATCTATTGAGATGATCATATGGTTTTTCTCCTTCAGTTTGTTAATATGGTTTATCACATTGATAGATTTGCGTATATTGAAGAATCCTTGCATTCCTGGAACAAACCCCACTTGATCATGGTGTATGATCCTTTTAATGTGCTGTTGGATTCTGTTTGCTAGTATTTTGTTGAGGATTTTTGCATCTATGTTCATCAGTGATATTGGTCTGTAGTTTTCTTTCTTTGTGACATCCTTGCCTGGTTTTGGTATCAAGGTGATGGTGGCCTCGTAGAATGAGTTTGGGAGTGTTCCTCCCTCTGCTATATTTTGGAAGAGTTTGAGAAGGATAGGTGTTAGCTCTTCTCTAAATGTTTGATAGAATTCGCCTGTGAAGCCATCTGGTCCTGGGCTTTTCTTTGTTGGAAGATTTTTAATCACAGTTTCAATTTCAGTGCTTGTGATTGGTCTGTTCATATTTTCTATTTCTTCCTGATTCAGTCTTGGCAGGTTGTGCATTTCTAAGAATTTGTCCATTTCTTCCAGATTGTCCATTTTATTGGCATAGAGTTGCTTGTAGTAATCTCTCATGATCTCTTTTATTTCTGCAGTGTCAGTTGTTACCTCTCCTTTTTCATTTCTAATTCTATTGATTTGAGTCTTCTCCCTTTTTTTCTTGATAAGTCTGGCTAGTGGTTTATCTATTTTGTTTATCTTCTCAAAGAACCAGCTTTTAGTTTCATTGATCTTTGCTATTGTTTCCTTCATTTCTTTTTCATTTATTTCTGATCTGATTTTTATGATTTCTTTCCTTCTGCTAGCTTTGGGGTTTTTTTGTTCTTCTTTCTCTAATTGCTTGAGGTGCAAGGTTAGGTTGTTTATTCTAGATGTTTCCTGCTTCTTAAGGTGGGCTTGTATTGCTATAAACTTCCCCCTTAGAACTGCTTTTGCTGCATCCCACAGGTTTTGGGTCGTTGTGTCTCCATTGTCATTTGTTTCTAGGTATTTTTTGATTTCCTCTTTGATTTCTTCAGTGATCACTTCATTATTAAGTAGTGTATTGTTTAGCCTCCATGTGTTTGTATTTTTTACAGATCTTTTCCTGTAATTGATATCTAGTCTCATGGCGTTGTGGTCAGAAAAGATACTTGATACAATTTCAATTTTCTTAAATTTGCCAAGGCTTGATTTGTGACCCAAGATATGATCTATCCTGGAGAATGTTCCGTGAGCACTTGAGAAAAATGTGTATTCTGTTGTTTTTGGATGGAGTGTCCTATAAATATCAATTAAGTCCATCTTGTTTAATGTATCATTTAAAGCTTGTGTTTCCTTATTTATTTTCATTTTGGATGATCTGTCCATGGGTGAAAGTGGGGTGTTTAAGTCCCCTACTATGAATGTGTTACTGTCAATTTCCCCTTTTATGGCTGTTAGTATTTGCCTTATGTATTGAGGTGCTCCTATGTTGGGTGCATAAATATTTACAATTGTTATATCTTCTTCTTGGATCGATCCCTTGATCATTATGTAGTGTCCTTCTTTGTCTCTTTTAATAGTCCTTATTTTAAAGTCTATTTTGTCTGATATGAGAATTGCTACTCCAGCTTTCTTTTGGTTTCCATTTGCATGGAATATCTTTTTCCATCCCCTTACTTTTAGTCTGTATGTGTCTCTAGGTCTGAAGTGGGTCTCTTGTAGACAGCATATGTAAGGGTCTTGTTTTTGTATCCATTCAGCTAGTCTGTGTCTTTTGGTGGGAGCATTTAGTCCATTTACATTTAAGGTAATTATCGATATGTATGTTCCTATTCCCATTTTCTATATTGTTTTGGGTTCGTTATTATAGGTCTTTTCCTTCTCTTGTGTTTCTTGCCTAGAGAAGATCCTTTAGCATTTGTTGTAAAGCTGGTTTGGTGGTGCTGAACTCTCTCAGCTTTTGCTTGTCTGTAAAGGTTTTAATTTCTCCATCAAATCTGAATGAGATCCTTGCTGGGTAGAGTAGTCTTGGTTGCAGGTTTTTCTCCTTCATCACTTTCAGTATGTCCTGCCACTCCCTTCTGGCTTGTAGGGTTTCTGCTGAAAGATCAGCTGTTAACCTTATGGGGATTCCCTTATGTGTTATTTGTTGTTTTTCCCTTGCTGCTTTTAATATGCTTTCTTTGTATTTAATTTTTTGACAGTTTGATTAATATGTGTCTTGGCGTATTTCTCCTTGTATTTATCCTGTATGGGACTCTCTGTGCTTCCTGGACTTGGTTAACTATTTCCTTTCCCATATTAGGGAAGTTTTCAACTATAATCTCTTCAAATATTTTCTCAGTCCCTTTCTTTTTCTCTTCTTCTTCTGGAACCCCTATAATTCGAATGTTGGTGCGTTTAATGTTGTCCCAGAGGTCTCTGAGACTGTCCTCAGTTCTTTTCATTCTTTTTTCTTTATTCTGCTCTGCAGTAGTTATTTCCACTATTTTATCTTCCAGGTCACTTATCCGTTCTTCTGCCTCAGTTATTCTGCTATTGATCCCATCTAGAGTATTTTTAATTTCATTTATTGTGTTGTTCATCGTTGCTTGTTTCATCTTTAGTTCTTCTAGGTCCTTGTTAACTGATGCTTGCATTTTGTCCATTCTATTGTCCATTCTATCTCCAAGATTTCGGATCAACCTTACTATCATTATTCTGAATTCTTTTTCAGGTAGACTGCCTATTTCCTCTTCATTTGTTAGGTCTGGTGCATTTTTATCTTGCTCCTTTATCTGCTGTGTGTTTTTCTGTTTTCTCATTTTGCTTATCTTACTGTGTTTGGGGTCTCCTTTTTGCAGGCTGCAGGTTCGTAGTTCCTCCTGTTTTTGATGTCTGTCTCCAGTGGCTAAGGTTGGTTCAGTGGGTTGTGTAGGCTTCCTGGTGGAGGGGACTAGTGCCTGTGTTGTGGTGGAAGAGGCTGGATCTTGTCTCTCTAGTGGGCAGGTTCACGTCTGGTGGTGTGTTTTGGGGTGTCTGTGGCCTTATTATGATTTTAGGCAGCCTCTCTGCTAATGGGTGGGGTTGTGTTCCTGTTTTGCTAGTTGTTTGGCACAGGTTGTCCAGCACTGTGGCTTGCTGGTCGTTGAGTGAAGCTGGGTGCTGGTGTTAAGATGGGGGTCTCTGGGAGATTTTCGCCGTTTGATATTATCTGGAGCTGGGAGGTCTCTTGTGAACCAGTGTCTTGAAGTTGGCTCTCCTACCTCAGAGGCAGAGCCCTGCCTCCTGGCTGGAGCACCAAGAGCCTTTCATCCACACGGCTCAGAATAAAAGGGAGAAAAAGTAGAGGGAATTAGTAGACGTATGAGGAAAGAAAGAAGGAAAGGAGGGAAGGAAGGAGGGAAGGAAGGAAGGAAGGAAGGAAGAAAGAAAGAAAGAAGCAAAGAAGGAAAAAAGGCAAGAAGGAACGAAAGGAGGGAGGGAGGGAGGGAGAAAGGAAGGAGGGAAAGAAGGAAAAACAAAAAGAAAAAAGATATAGTAAAAATAAAATAAAGTATAATAAAGTTATTGAATTAAAAAATTCTTAATTAGAAAAAAAAAAAAGGACGGATAGAACCTTAGGACAAATGTTGGAAGCAAAGCTGTACAAAGTCTTACACAGAAGCGTACACATACACCCTCATAAAAAGAGGTAAAGGGGGAAAAATCATAAATCTTGCTGTCAGAGACCACCTCCTCAATTTGGGATGATTCGTTGTCTAAAGGAGGGAAGGAAGGAGGGAAGGAAGGAAGGAAGGAAGGAAGAAAGAAAGAAGCAAGGAAGGAAAGAAGGCAAGAAGGAACGAAAGGAGGGAGGGAGGAAGGAAGGAAGGAGGGAAAGAAGGGAAAACAGAAAGAAGATACAGTAAAAATAAAATAGAGTATAATAAAGTTATTGAATTAAAAAAATTCTTAATTAGAAAAAAAAAAAAAAAAAAAAGGGACGGATAGAACCTTAGGACAAATGTTGGAAGCAAAGCTGTACAGACAAAGTCTCACACAGAAGCGTACACATACACCCTCACAAAAAGAGGTAAAGGGGGAAAAATCATAAATCTTGCTGTCAGAGACCACCTCCTCAATTTGGGATGATTCGTTGTCTAAAGGAGGGAAGGAAGGAGGGAAGGAAGGAAGGAAGGAAGGAAGAAAGAAAGAAGCAAGGAAGGAAAGAAGGCAAGAAGGAACGAAAGGAGGGAGGGAGGAAGGAAGGAAGGAGGGAAAGAAGGGAAAACAGAAAGAAGATACAGTAAAAATAAAATAGAGTATAATAAAGTTATTGAATTAAAAAAATTCTTAATTAGAAAAAAAAAAAAGGGACGGATAGAACCTTAGGACAAATGTTGGAAGCAAAGCTGTACAGACAAAGTCTCACACAGAAGCGTACACATACACCCTCACAAAAAGAGGTAAAGGGGGAAAAATCATAAATCTTGCTGTCAGAGACCACCTCCTCAATTTGGGATGATTCGTTGTCTAAAGGAGGGAAGGAAGGAAGGAAAGAAAGAAAGAAAGAAAGGACGAAGGTAAAGTATAATAACGTTCTTAAAATTAAAATTGATTATTAAGAAAAAAAATTTTAAGAAAAAACCATGGACGGATAGAACCTAGGACAAATGGTGGAAGCAAGACTATACAGACAAGATCTCACACAGAAGCATACACATACACATTCACAAAAAGAGGAATAGGGAGAAAAATCATAGATCTTGCTCCCAAAGTCCACCTCCTTAATTTGGGATGATTGGCTGTCTATTCATGTATTCCACAGATGCAGGGTACATCAAGTTGATTGTGGAGCTTTAATCCGCTGCTTCTGAGGCTGCTGGGAGAGATTTCCCTTTCTCTTCTTTGTTCTCACAGCTCACAGGGGCTCAGCTTTGGATTTGGCCCTTCCTCTGCGTGTAGGTCGCTGGAGGGCGTCTGTTTTTTGCTCAGACAGGACGGGGTTAAAGGAGCCGCTGATTCGGGGGTTCTGGCGTACGGAGGCCGGCGGCGGGGAGGGAGGGGCACGGAATGCGGGGCGGGCCTGCGGCGGCAAAGTCCGGCCACCAGCCCGAGGCCCGCCGTGCGCTCTCCCGGGGAAGTCGTCCCCGGATCCCGGGAACCCGGCAGTGGCGGGCTGCACAGGCTCCGCGGAAGAGGGGAGTGGAGAGCGACCTGCGCTCGCACACAGGCCCCTTGGTGGCGGCAGCAGCAGCCCCAACGTCTCCCGCCCGCCTTGGGGTCCGCGCCTCCAGCCGCGGCTTGCGCCCGTCTCTGGAGTCAGCGCCCTCAGCCGCGGCTCGCGCCCGTCTCTGGGGTCCGCGCCCTCAGCCGCGGCTCGCGCCCGTCTCTGGGGTCCGCGCTTTCAGCCGCGGCTCGCGCCCGTCTCTGGGGTCCGCGCTTTCAGCCGCGGCTCGCGCCCGTCTCTGGGGTCCGCGCTTTCAGCCGCGGCTCGCGCCCGTCTCTGGGGTCCGCGCTTTCAGCCGCGGCTCTCGCCCGTCTCTGGGGTTCGCGCTTTTAGCCGCGGCTCGCGCCCGTCTCTGGAGTTCCTTTAAGCAGCGTTCTTAAACCCCTCTCCTCACGCACCAGGAAACAAAGAGGGAAGAAAAAGTCTCTTGCCTCTTCGGCAGGTGCAGGCTTTTCCCCGGACTCCCTCCCGGCTAGCTGTGGTGCACTAACCCCTTCAGGCTATGTTCAAGCCGCCAACCCCAGTCCTCTCCCTGCGCTCCGTCCGAAACCGAAACCCTAGCCTCAGAGCCTCAGCTCGCAGCCCCGCCCGTCCCGGCGGGTGAGCAGACAAGCCTCTCGGGCTCGTGAGTGCCGGTCGGCACCGATCCTCTGTGCGGGAATCTCCCCGCTTTGCCCTCCGCACCCGTTGCTGTGCACTCCTCCGCGGCTTCGAAGCTCCCCCCTCCGCCTCCCGCCGCCTCCGCCCGCGAAGGGGCTTCCTAGTGTGTGGAAACTTTTCCTCCTTCACAGCTCCCTCCCACTGGTGCAGGTGCCGTCCCTATTCTTTTGTCTCTGTTTATTCTTTTTTCCTTTTGCCCTACCCAGGTACGTGGGGAGTTTCTTGCCTTTTGGGAGGTCTGAGGTCTTCTGCCAGCCTTCAGTAGGTGTTCTGCAGGAGTTGTTCCACGTGTAGATGTATTTCTGGTGTATCTGTGGAGAGGAAGGTGATCTCCGCGTCTTACTCTTCCGCCATCTTCCCTTACTCTCTACAATAGCATTTTTTTTGTTGTTTTTTTTTTGACATCCCAAAGTGTGAATTCTCCAACTTTGCTTTTCTTTTTCAAGGTTCTTTTGGCTATGTGAGATGTCTTGGATTTCTGTATGAATTTTAAGAACTGCTTGTCAATTTCTGCAAAAAAGAAAGCGGAGAATTTAATAGAGATTGCATTGAATCTGAAGACCTATTTGGGGAGTAGTGCTGTCTTAACAATATTGTCTTCCAAACCATGAGCACAGGATGTCCTTTCTGTTTACTTAGTTTTTCATTTCTTGTAATGATATATTGGTAGTTTTCAATGTACAAATCTTGCATATCTTGTTAAATTTATTCATAAATATTTTATTCTTTTTGATTCTGTTTTGGTGCTCTTCTAACAGCATATGTTGTTTATCCATTGTACCAATTTCTGCCTTTTGATTGGAGCGTTTAGACCATTTAGTGTAACTACTCATAAGATAGAATTTATGTCTGCCGCTTTGCTTTTTTTCCTTATGGATCTTATGTCTTTTGTGTTCCTTTATTCCTCCATTTTGCCTTCTTTTGTGTTAGTTTCTAGCATACCATTTTAATTCTGTTGTTCATGTTTTATACATTTTTCAGTTGTTTTGTTAGTGGTTGCCCTGGGGATTACAGTTAACATAATCTTGCCTTATGTTTAAACTTTTCTATGGCCCTAAACCTCTGCCTGTAGGAGTCCCACTGGGGCAAACCTGAATGGCTGTGATTGGAAAAGGAGGGGACAGAAATGGAGACCCAGGGACACATTGTTATCTGAGAATTGTCTGTGTTGGTAGATTTATCTGTTAACTTCTTTGTGGAATTTGGTTACCTATACCATAAACCTTAGTTTCTTCTCCGGTGGTACCTTCCAAATGTTGATCAGATTAGATTTCTAGTAGTTATATCAATAGCTTTCCCCCTTGGGTTGGGGATTTGAAAGGCTGATGCTGGGTTCTAAATCAGCACAATGATCTTTGCTGCCCCCTGCCACCCCCCAACCTGCTCTCTAAGCTCCTGTGCCCTTCTCCTGCTCCCCAGGTGTTCACCCTGCTGAGTCTGATACACTCCCCATCCCCCAGGTCTGCAGGGACCCCAGTGCCAGAGATCTTCCCCCACTACTCCAGATGGGCAGCCTGCCATGAGAGAGAGGGCCAGCTGAGCACATCAGGACACCAGGATTTGGCCAGAAGACCGTTCCTCTCCTCCCATCAGGACTTTTCAAAGGTAACTTTGACATTGGAAAATGAAAGCTTGAAAACGTTCATTTATGTCTTCTTGGTGGGCTCTCAGGCCACTGTTGGGAAAGACCCCAACCTGGATGGGTTTTTCTGTACCTCTTAAACCACACCAAATAAGCAATTGCCTAGTTTGCTTCCCTTGAATGAGTTTTGAGGATGGTCTTCAACATATTATGTTAAGCGGTTATAGTAATTAATATGTTACAAAGGCTACCACACGGGTCCTCATTTTCTGCTTTTAACAAGCTCATGAGGCTCCTATTGCTAGTCCGGTTTTGTAGACCAGGAAACAGGTTTAGAAGATCAAAGTGACGTCCCTAGGGTCTCAGTGATTCATTAAGTTGTCCAGAACATATGGATTGAGCAGCCGTATTGCGCCAGGTGCTGTTCTAACCCAGGACCCACGGTGAGCACAACGGACGCAAACTTCTCTCATGGAGATTCCAGGTTGCGGGGGGGGGGGGGGGGGCGTGTGAGTGGAGGGTGGGGACAGGCACCAAGAGACTGACCACCATGTGAAGAAGTAAATTTCATGTCTCATTCCCAGGCATAAGTGTTGTGGAGAAAATAAAAAGCTACCAAGTTTAGAGGGGTGGAGTTTTAAATGGAGTGCTCCGGGAGGTCTCATAAAAAAGTCAACATTTGAACGTGGATTTAAGGAAGTGTGAGAATTAGCCATTTAACCGACTGGGACAAGAGACTTGGAGCTAGAAGAAAAGGTGGGTGTGAAGGCCCAGAGTCCAGTCTGTGCATCGCAGCACGTTGGGGGAACACCGAGAGGCAGGGGAGCCAGCAGAAGCAGTGAGTCGGGCGGAGGGGTCAGACAGTGGTCAGGAGGTAACAGAAACCTGTTAGCATCGCGGGCTATTGGGGGGAATTCTAGGCTTTACGATGGGAAATCAGTGCAGCGTTTTAGGCAGAGGAGGGACGGGATCCATTTTGATAGGCTCATTCTGGTATCAGTGTTGAATGATGAGGGGTAGACCAGGAGACCACTTAGAGGTCATTAGAGAAATCCATTGTAGGAAGTCAGACAAGAGATAATTTGGTGGCCTGCGCCACTGGTAGCCGTGGAAGTAGGGAAACGTGGTCACATTCTAGATATATTTTGAAGAAAGAGCCTTTACGATGTCCTGGCAGAATGGGTGTGGGGTTTGAGAAGAAGGGAAAGTCCATCATGATGGCAGAGATTTTAGGTTGTGCAACTAGAGGGAGTTGTCGCCACCTGAGATGGGGAAATCTGCAGGGTGGGGAGGGTTTGGTGCCAAAAGAGGTTAGAAGTTCAGTTTTGAACAGGTTGAGTTTGAGATTATAAGACCCCCCCAAATGGAGATGCTGAGTGGACAGGTATATCCACATCTGATAGTTGAAGATGGTGATCTGAGCTGGAGGTACAACGGGGGTCTCTGGCCTGCAGTTGGGATTTAAAGGAATAAGGTCAGTGAGATCCTAGTGAGAGAGGAGTTCTCAGGATTGGGCCCTGGAACATTCCGGCTTTAGGAGGAGCAAAGGAAGTGGGACACCAAGAGGCAGCCCCCAGAGAGGGAGGGGAAATCCAGGGGTGAGGCATCTCGGAAGCCACATGAAATCACTTCAGAAGGAGGGGATGATGAGCTGTGCCCAGTGTGTGGATGGGCCAGATGAGGCGGAGACTGGAATTGACTCTTGGATCAGTGCCACGCAGGTCATTGGTGCCTTCGGTAAAAACAGCAAAATGTCATGTGGGTCTGGTGACTATGGCAACCGAGGGAAAGATGGAGGGAGAACTCTGAGACCGAGATTGTTGACGGCAGTTTGGAGAAGGTTTGCTGCAAAGGGAAGCCGAAAATGGGGTGGTACCTGGTGGGGTGAGTCAGGCCAAGAGAATTCGTTTTGAGTTGGAAGCATTAACATTATTTATACGCCGATGGGAATGATTCAGTAGAGAGTAAAAAGTTGATAATATAGGACAGAGGGTTGCTGGAAGCATGTCTTGAGTGGGTGAGGGAGGTGCGTTCGTGTACAGGTGGAGTTGTTTGCTTCAGGCAGAGCACAGATAGTTACTGGTGGGGGACGGACTAAATGACAGATACATGGGGGCCGAGGTAGTGCTCAGAAGAGGAGTTTTCTTCTGATCGCTTTTATTTTCTTTGTGAAATAGGAAGTAAAGTCACCAGCTGAGAGAGCCATGGTGCAGGAGGGCTTGTAAGTTTGGGGAAAAAGGGAAGGAGGTGCGGAGTGATCACCTGTTAGTCGTAAGAGTCCACCTGTACTCATCAGTGAGATTGTGTGTTTTTCTAGACAGTTCAGCTGTGGAGTTGAGGGCACACACACACACAATAGCTCAAGAATTGAATTATGGAGAACTGTGAGTCTGTTTCTCTTTTGTAAAAAAGTTCATTTGTATCAATTTTTAATTATATTTCACATATACATGATATCATATGATATTTGTCTTTCTCTGTCTGACTCACTTCACTTAGTATGATAATGTCTAGGCCCACACACATTACTGTATATAAAATAGATAACTAACAAGGACCTACTGTATAGTACGGGGAACTCCACTCAGTATTCTGTAATAACCTATATGGGGAAAGAATCTGAAAAAGAATGATGGATACATATGTAAGTATAACGGATTCATTTTGCTGTCCACCTGAAACTAACATACATTTGTAAATCAACTGTACTCCAATAAAATTAAAAAAAAAAAAGAATCGAATTGTCATTTGGCTGAGCAGAGAGGGACAGATTGACAGGGGTGGCCCAGCAATAGCATCTGCAGGAGAGAGATGGCCCAGGTCACCTGGAGATTGCCACGGTGACTTGAGGACAGAGGACATCGGTCGTGAGGAGGTTGGGCTGGGCGATAGGGGAATTGGAGGTGCAGGAGAAGGGCCAGAGCTGTCTGGCCGGGGACACTGGAGGGAATGGCTGGGGAGACCAGAGGTGGTGGGCTGACCGTGTGCCTGAACCTGGGGATTTGGGGTGCTTTCGGGAACCTAAATTCCAGCGTTCCTTGCCCCGAGCCTCAGGTTCTCATCACCCCACTTTGCCTTTTCACTGCCTGCCCTTTATTTTTTAAATTTTTTGGGCCACACCTCTAGGCTTGTGGGATCTTAGTTCTTAGACCAGGGATTGAACTTGTAGTGAGAGTGCGGAGTCCTAGCCACTAGACCACCTGGGAGCTCCCTCACTGCCTGCACTGTGAAAGGGCCTGCTCGAGAACTCTTGTTGAATCCCGAACCAGATACCGATATTACCAATGTTCCTCTGGTAATACTGGGAATATATTGCTAATTTCTTACCAACACATTTCTTTGCTGAGGCAGAGGGAGGCCTGCAGCCAGCTCATCAGTGCAGTAAAGACACAGGAAATGTGACAGCTGACATTTGAAGCCGCCCTTCCCCTTCTTCATAGGCCTTGGACACTAAGAGGATTTTTCTTTTTCTTTTTTTTTTTAACCTCGACTTTAACGTTTTAGGGTTACTGCATCCCTCTCTGCAGTACATTTGCTGGTCCAGGGACAGAGTTCCCTCAGGTATGAGGAAAACATGAAAGCACCCTGGAACAAATGCACTGCAAGGCCAAGTGGAATTGTGCATTCTTTCCTGAATCTGCCCACTCCCACCTCCCAGGACGTTCTGCTTGGGAATCTGTCTCCAGCAAATTCCAAGAGCTGAAATGGCTTCATAGTTACAAAAGGTTCATGTTGAAGAAGCCAAAATACCAGAAAATGGCATTCCAGCACAAGCAAAGATATTTTTAAATGGTTAGGTTTTATAAAGAGACACGGCCTCCGTTGGATATAAACCACCCCCAATTCACACTTCTGTCATTGACATAGCTATATCTAAAAGATAGTTTCATTTTTTCTTTTTCTTTCTTCCCCCAGTGGAGAATGTCATTGGTAAGAAAATAAATCTTCTGTTAAGAAACTTTAACTGAGCCTTGGCCTTGACTCAGCCTTGGGAATGGCCGGCATGTGGAGAGCTGCAGCTGGGACAGCTGGGCTCAACCCTGCTCTTGGCTGGTGAAGCTTTAAGGCAAAGGTCGTTTAAAACTCTAACTAGAATCGAAAATATCAATACCCTGCTTAACTTCTCATGGTTTTGGAGTGGCTGAGGTAGTTACACGAGCAATATTTTTAGAAATAGAAACACTTAGAGATGCTGTTCTGAGTTGCTATGGTGGAAGGCCCTGTTCAAATAAATCTTAATGACCACATTTTCCACATTTGTCTCAATTGCAGTTTCTTTGTTTTTTTAATTAAAAAAAATTTTTTGTTGTTCTTTTTGTTGTTTTGTTTTGAGAGCTATACGTGCTATCCTCTAAGCCCTGCTGTCAAGTCAGTATTTCCTGGGTAAGTCTCCGTGAGCGTTCTCGGTGTTTCCACATCCCAAAGTGCAGAGGCAACGAGAACCACTGATCAAGAAGAAGCAAGTGCCTGTTCCCTGGGGCAGTGTGGACTTCTCTAGACAGCCAAGCAGCAGACACTTAATGAGCATCTATTATGTGCAAGGTCATGTGCTTGGGCCAAGAGGGATGGAAGAGTAGACACGGGGCGGGTCTCTGCTGTTATGTTTTCCTTTGACTAATGTTAACAAGCAGATGTGGAACGCCAATTCCCAAAACTTGAGCGCGGGACAGAGCAGAAGTGAGGCTGTGAGAAGTGGGTGCTGAGTACTAGATCCCTTCACGGCTGAGACATGTCTGAGTGGAGAGGAGAGAGGGACAGAGATGAGAAGGCAGTACGGAAGGCCACTCGGGCTGGACCCTGCAGGTTTGGAGTTAGACTCTTTCCTGTGGCTGGTCGGGGACCGTTATGATTTGCTAAGGGTAGTGATAGGATTTTTTTAAAAAGTGATTTGCACAGGTTCATTGGGCACTCTTGTGCTCCTAATACAAAGAAAAGATGGAAAGCAGGGAAAACAGTCAAAAGCAAAAGTTTGATCATGTGGCTTAACAAAATTAATGGAATATTTTCCCCCCGATTTAAAAAATACAGTACGTTTTTGATTATTCCCCAAAGCCTAAGAACAGAGCTTCACAAACACATGCAAGCACTTTTACCAGAGCAATATCATCCTTTTATCATACTTATGATGTTAGCTACATTTAGCATGGCTTGATTAATATCAGTGAGGAAACCTTTAGTATCTAGTCATTATCATGTATTGAAAACTGCATAGCATAATTGAATTATCTCAATCTCATTTTAATCCTGAATTTACTTATTTTAATGGCTGACTTTATGGGTGTATTCCATAATTTATCTATCATCTATATATAAACACACTTATCTGAATTTAAAAACAAGGTAAAATCTTTCTGATAGAAAGGAATTCTCATTGGCTCATTGGTTTGACAGTGAAAACTATCTTCATCTCTTAAGTTATTGGAAGGAGCTAAATATGCAAATAATATGGACAAACATATAGTTGAAACATGGTTATAATAAAATCATGTATTAAGGTATTTTCTATGGAGAGGTGCATTGAAATGAATGTATTTTTTCTCAAATTTTTTTCTGAGTGTATTTGTTTAAACAAGGGGCCTCTATAGTCAGCATGTTGTACGTTAGATCCTCAGATCTTATTCATCTTATAACTGAAAGTTTATACTCGTTTACCAACCTCTGCCTATTTCCCACACCCTCCTGCACCTGGCAACCACCTTTCTACTCTTTGCTGTTTCTCTGAGTTTTACTTTCTTTCCTTTTTTTTTAGATTCCACATGTAAGTGATATCGTGTGGTCTTTTTCTCTGTCTGGCTTATTTCCAGACAGAGAAATAGCCTCCAGGTTCATCCATGTTGTTGCAAATGGCAGGGTTTCCTCTTTCTTTGAGGCTGAATAATAATAATAATAATAATAATAATAATAATAATAATAATAATAATAATAAATACACACACACACACACACGCATATCACGTTTTCTTTATCTATTCGTCTGCCGACAGACCCTTAGGTTTTTCCATACCTTGGCTGCTGTGAATAGAGCTGCAGTGAACATGGGGGTGCAGATATCTCTTTGAGTTCATGATTTTGTTTCCTTCGACATATATCCAGTAGTGGGATTGCTAGATCACATGGCAGTTATATTTATAATAATTTGAGGAACCTCCATAACTGTTTTCCATAGTGGCTGTACCAGTTTACATCTCCATCATGTGCCCAAGGGTACCCTCTTCTCCACATCCTTGCCAGCATTTGTTACCTCTTGTCTTTTTGATAATAGACATCCTAACAGGTGTGAGGTGACATCTCCTTGTGGTTTGATTTGTGTTTCCCTGATGAATGTTGATGTTGAGCATCTTTTCATGTACCTGTTGGCCATTTGTACATTTCCTTTGGAGAAATATCTATTCAAGTTCCTTGCCCATTTTAAAATTGGATTATTTATGCTTTTACTATTTTTTTAAATAAATTTATTTATTTATTTTTGGCTGTGTTGGGTCTTCGTTGCTGTGCGTGGACTTTCTCTAGTTGAGGCGAGCAGAGGCTACTCTTCATTGCAGTGCACGGACTTCTTATTGCGGTGGCTTCTGTTGTTGCGGAGCACGGGCTCTAGGCGCACGGGCTTCAGTAGTTGTGGCACATGGGCTCAGTAGTTGTGGCTCGCAGGCTCTAGAGCACAGGCTCAGTAGTTGTGGTGCACAGGCTTAGTTGCTCCATGGCATGTGGGATCTTCCCGGACCAGGGCTCGAACCTGTGTCCCCTGCATTGGCAGGTGGATTCTTAACCACTGTGCCACCAGGGAAGCCCTGTACTTTTACTATTGAGTTGTATGTGTTCTTTCTATATTTTGGATATTAACCCCTTATCAAACATAGGATTTACAAATATTTTTTTTCCCATTCTGTAGGTTGCCTTTTCATTTTGTTGATGGTTTCCTTTGCTGTGTGGAAGCTTTTTTGTTTGATGTTTACTTTTTTTGTTTACATTGCTTTTGTTGCCTTTGCTTTTGGTGTCAAATAAAAAAAAAATCATTGTCAAGGCTGGTGTTAAGGAGCTTACTGCCTAGGTTTTCTTCTAGATTTATGGTGTAAGTTAGGGGTCCAGTTTCAGTCTTTTGCATGTGACTATCCAGTTTTTCGAACACCATTTATTGAAGAGATTATTCTTTCCCCATTGTATATTCTTGGTGTCTTTGTTGAAAATTAATTGCTCCTATACATATGGGTTTATTCCTGGGATTTTTATTATGTTTTGTTGATCTATGTGTCTGTTTTACCCAGTACCATACTGTTTTGATTACCATAGCTGCATCATATAGTTTGAAATTGAGAAGTGTTCAGCTTTGTTCTTCTTTCTCAGGATTGCTTCAGCTATTCATGCATATTAAAAAAAATGATATACTGAAAATTACATTTTTTCAACTGTTGCTACTTTATTTTAAAAAGGCAATATTTCCAATATGCCAGAAGTTACATATTCTGCAACTATTTAAAATTCTTCTATAATTTTTAATGGCAACTGAGGAATGTGCTAAAGGCCTGTGTACTTGTAAAAGGTTATTTTTGGCTATAGCCCAGCCCCTCTCCAACAAAACCAGAAAATCTCTGCTTTGTGCCACACAGAGCAAATTCAAGGCTTTGTGGTGTGGTAGGAAGTGATGGACACAGGGGGTCAGAAGACAGGTCTAGGCCCAGTTTCACCACTAACTGCCCAGTGCAGCTTGGGAAAGTCACTGACGTCTCAGAGCCTGGATATTTTCATAGCAAAATGGGAATGACAGCAATGCTTCCCTACCTACCCGGAAGTCCTTGTGAGGATCAGATGTGCGTGAAGGATGGGGACATTTCTCATGATGTGTAAACAACTTTCAGCTCTTATTTACTGGTTAGGAACCAAATGCAAATGAAATGACCACCTGCAGCCTCCTCTGGGACCTGAGGGAAGGGGCAGTGAGGGTAGTGTGTGTGCAGGTGGGGCTGGACCTTGGAACCACAGAAGATGCAAACAAGATGACAGGAAGCACGTTGCTCACAGCTGTGAGGAGGGCTAGGCATTCCCGCAGTCATGCGCGTTTTGTTCTCTGAGGAGGAATATTCTGATTACTAGGGAGGGCTGCAGGACTTTGGAGGATCTGGCTAAGGGATGTCTTCCAGCACAGCAGGGAGAAGCCACAACCCTAGAGAGTTTGATTTACTCTCTGGCTTCTGAAGCCACTGTCCAAATGTCTAGGGAGAGATGAGGTAACTACTGATGGCTGCTAATAGCTGTCGTTGGTGTATCGCTTTGGAGTTCATACATGAACCTCCATGTGCACTGTGTACTGTTATGAGCTTACACAGCTCTCCTGTGATTATAGCTATTGTTCTTCCTACTGTCCAGTTGGGAAAACTAAGACTGAAAGCAACTTGTTCAAGATGATGCAGCTGGAAGTTGGTGGTGGAGCCCAGCAAAGCCAGGACACCCAACTTCCAGATCTCACTTGACCTTTCTGCCTGATAAAGAAGGTTTTGTATGCACTCTCAGCACCAGGAAAGCAGGGAGGATTAGGAAGTCTGGGAGAACATCTTGGTTCAGAAATTTCAGAAACAAAGTTATTTAAGTTTTTTTTTTTTTTTTGCTAGATATGGTTAACTTTACAAGAAACTTCCAAACTGTTTTCTACATTGGCTGTAACATTTGGCAGTCCCATGAGCAATGTATTAGAATGTCAGTTCCTCTGCATCCATGCCAACAGGAAGTTATTTAGGTTTGCAAGACATCTTGAGTGCCAGCAGTAACTACCCAGCTATGGGAGGGGCCATATATATTGAAATGTGATGAATTATTTGCGGAGTTTTGGAACATCACTGTGAAGTCCATTAGTGGGCGGGGTTGGTGTGGTGAGGGAAGAGGCCAGTTGGGCTCTGGGGCATCCATCCCTAGAAGTATTAGGAAGTGTAGGCTGTATAAGATGACCACAGGGTACTTTGTAATTGTGTTCTGGATTCTCTCTGCTCAGTTCAAGTTCAACACTGTGGTGCAAGCTGAAGTGAACACCAGAGAGTGTAATCTTATCACTAATATCCCCCAGAAAGAAAATCAAATGAACTATGGGGTTTTGAAACATCAGAATGAAGAGCAGACTGTGACTTCTCCACTGTGTGAGTGAACTGAATGTGAGGATTTACAAGAAGCAGGATGTTTTGTGTATAAATTGCTCCAAGATGGGGAAAAAAAATCATATTTCATAATCTTTGAAGAGGGGGCTAGCCAGGGGAAAACATTTCATCGTCCTTTTTCCCCCGTTTTTAGGGAATCAAAAAGCTTCCAATAGAATAGAGAAGAAATTACAAGTACATAATCTGAGGAAGGTTCTTATTCTTTTATAGGACAGGACCCAAAGGATGTCCTCTTTATTGAAAGGATCATGAAATCTGTAGACCTTAAGAGCTGGTAGTGGAGTTGAATCTGGACTTCTTGCGCCCAGAGCTGCCTCCCTGGCTGGGGCAATGGAGGCGTGGGATTGGGGGGCGGTGTGGGCATGGTCCAGGACATCCGTTCAGAGAGCTGGCCACCAGCTCAGCCCGGACATCCTTGTTTTCTTTAATTTCATTGATGATGAATCAACAATGATCTTTCTGACTCCAATGAGCTATTGTTGCTCATAACCACCAAATTCGAGTTCCTAAAGCTTACCAATTAAGCTGGGTACTTAATTTTTTAAATACGTATATGCATGTAGTAAAATTATTAAAATATAGACAGGTTATTGAATACAAATGTAAATGCTTCATCTCCTTGTCCTCCCCAGAGGAAACCACTATTGATTTTTATTTTTTTTATTTTTTTTGATTTCCCCATCTAGAAAATTTAGTACCCATGAAAAGATACTCATTTTAAATCTGAACCAGATTAGACAACACCATTCTAAGCAGATCTTTTAAAGAAATGTGCAGATCTTTTAAAGTCGGATCCAGTACATACAACACTTTATGTATGTGAGTTATGAAGCATAATTAATGAATATCCATGAACCTGTCTCTTAAACAAAAATATCATTAACACTGTGATATTGATGTCGACATTTTCCTCTATCTGACTGCTTTTCCCTGCACTATCATTTAATCTTCCCTTGCTATTTTTGGTAGTCTGTACTCCTAAAAGTATATATAATGTTACTCATTAAAAATTGTGTCATGCTGTTGTTCAGTGTTTTGTTTCTAAGATTTAACCACCTTGTTCCGTGTAGCTATATTTATTCATCTCGCTTACATAATATCTGATAAGGTTAACATCCATGCTTCCTCCTGTCAGTGGGTGTTTGAGTCATTTTCAGTCTTTTACTGTCACAAAATACTCTGCTATTTATATTCCTGCACATATATCTCTGCTATACGTACACTATGTTTTTTCCTTGGTTATATACCTAGGAGGAGAGTTTGGGCCTGAAGAAAGGCTAATTCATGACCAACTTTACAAGAAAATGTCCTGGTGATTTCCATAGTGATTATACCACCAATGCACATTGCCATCAGCAGTGAATAAAAGTGTCCTTTAAGATTCATGTCTGCCTTATCCCAACACTTGGTGTTATTGGACTTCTTAATTTTTGACAAATTAATAGTGAAGTGAACTTAATGTACCAATAATATTGAGCTTCTTTTCACATATTTAATTATCATCTGTTTCATCTATTGTAAAAGGACTGTTCATCTCCTTGTTCTAGTTTCCCAATGGGTTGTATATTTTTTTTCATTGATTTGAAAGCATTCTTTATATATTCTGAAGATTCATACTGTTAAAAATATTACCTTCTATTTTGTGCCATATATTTTCACAAGGTGCTTTTTGATGAACAGAAGTTCTTGATTTTAATGTATTTAATGTATACAACCTTGGCCATTTATAGTTAGAACCTTTCATTTAAGATATTCTTCTGTATCCCAAGGTTATAAGTTACTCCCTTATTTTCTTTTATCAGTTTTACAATTATTTGTAATTAATTTTTGTGTGTGATAGAAGAATCCAGGATTATTTTTATCCATAAAGAATAATAATTCTCCTAGTACCACTTATTGAATAATCCTTTTTTTCTATTGATCTGGGATATACAGTCTGTAATATATTGAGTTTCCCTAAGTGCATGGGTTTGTTTTTCTGTGTTGTCTCTATTTGTATGTTGGTTAATTTGCCCACCTCTGTATCAGTGCTGCCTGCTCTTAATGACTGTAGCTCTCTACGAAGTCTTGATATTTGGTCCTTTCATCTTTTCCCTCTTGTTGGGTGATGTTTGGCTATACGTGGACTTTTGCTCTTCTGTAGAGATTTTAGAGTTAGTTTATGAAACAGCAATAGCAACAATAAAAACAACAACAAAACTTGTGGGGAATTTGCTTGGATTGCAGTCAATCTATACATCAATTGAGAAAAAATTGACTTTTTTTGATATTGAGTTCTCCTATCCATGAACATTGTGTCAGTATCCATATATTTGTCTTCACAAATGTTTTTTGGGAAAGCTTTATACTTTTCTGTAGATAGATCTTACTCATTTGCTGTATGCTCTTAGGTACATGTGACATGTTTGTTTGTTTCCAGCCACCTCAGTTTTGGGGTGCCTTCAGAGATGGCATCTTTGCTGGAGGATAAAAGTGTAATTGATATCTATACATTGATCTTACATCCAGCCTCTTAACTCAACCTTTAGTATTTCTAATATTTTGTCTATGGATCCTCCTATATGTAAAAAGCCATTTGTGAATAATTAAAGTATGGTTTATTCCTTTCAATTATCACATTTTCTTTTTCCTGTTTTCCTTGTTTGAGTTAGGACCTCCAGTACAATAATGAATTGGAGCAATAGAAGATAGCCCTTCATTGTTCTTAATCTTTATAAGGAGTGTTCTAATTTGATTAAGAATGTTGTTTGCTATCACTTTTTTTCCAAATACCCTTTATTAGGTTAAGGAAGTTCCCTTATGTTTCTGTTTTACAGTTTTGTTTTCTGCTTTTATTCATAAGTATATGCTGAGTTTTATCAAAGGCTGCTCTGCATCTATTAGGATGATCATATGATTTTCACTGTTTCTATTACTATGTTATCTTACACGTATGGCTCATTCCGAGGTAAACTCTCTTCTATGCCTAGGATAAATCTAGCTTGTTCGGCTTTACTTTTTTCCCCCTAAATACATGCCTGATGCACATCTGGATTCTATTTGCTCTTATTTTGTTTTAAATTTTTGTTTCTTTACTCATGAGTAAGTTTGGCCTCTATTTTTCCTTTCTTTAACTGCTTTTTGTCTGATTTAAAGAGGATTTTTTTTTTCTATTTCTTGCAAGATTTTCTGTATGATTTGAATTATCTGCTCTTGAAATTTTGGTAGTACTCGGCTAAAAACAAGAACTCGTGCTTTCCTTGTAAGATTTTTATCTATTTAATTTTTTTGAGGCTTTTAAAATGATCTGAATCCCTATTTCTTTTTAAACTGAATTTCTTTCAGTTTTCTTAAATTCTATTTTTCTAGGAGTATATTCCTAGTTACCTGTTTTTCAAGTTAAAATTAGCGTAAAATTATTCATTTAGTTTAAAATCCCTATCCATTTTTTTTCATTACAAATATGTTAATTGGGCCATAGCTCTTTTTTCTTCCTTGACCAATCTGCCAGACAGTGTATGTTTTATTATTTTCAAAGAAAAATACTTTTGACTCTGTTGACTCTATTTTAACTTTGTGTTTTATTTATTTTTGTTTACCTGTTAATAGTTATTTTCTTCTACTTGCTTTGTGTTTATTCTGCAGTTGCTTTTCTAACTTCTTAAGCCAGAGACAGCTCAATAACTTCTAGACTTCTTTTTAAATATAAGCATTTAAGATTATAAATTTCTTAGTACTGCTTTAATGGCATCTCATAGGTTTTGTTAAACAATATTCTCAGTATGTTTAGTTCTCCATGTTTTTAAAGTTCAATATTTTCTTCTAAACCCATGAGTTTATTGATGAGTCTTCTGTGCTTTTCAAGCATGGAGAATCTTTTCATTATTGATGTCTGTCTTAATTGCGCTGATGTCAAAATACATGATCCACATGATACCAGTTACTAGAAATTTGCTGGTCATTCTATATGTCCCTGTGTAAGGTCAGTGTTTGTAAATGTTCTGTGTATTTTTGAGAAGATTGTGGATTTTCAGTTTGTTGATTATGAGAGTTCCTATGTCTATTAAATTTAGATTGTTAATAGTGCTTTTCATACCACCTCTGTTTTTCCTAATTTTCTATATTTGCTATATTAAACAATGTATTGTGATTTCCCCTCTGTGGTGGTATATTTTTCATTTCTTTTCAGAAACTATTTTATTTTTGCTTTTTATATTTTGAAGCTATTTGATATATACAAACTTAGAATTACTATAGCTACGTGATGAACTGGGTATTTTATTGTTACATAATAGCCTTCTTTTACTCTAGCTATGATTTTTGCTTTAAGTCTGCTTTCGTCTGATAGCTTTCTTTGGGTTGCATTTTTCTGGACCGCCTTTCTCCATCCTTTGACTTCCAATCTTTCCAGTTTCCTATGGTTTTATGTGTATCTCTGTTTTTAACTTTCATTTTTATCATTTATTTCTTTTGGCTATTGAGTTTAATCAGTTTATTTCTTACATGATTTAATAGGGTTGGTTATTTTCCTACTAAATTATTATTATTTTTTGCGGTACGCGGGCCTCTCACTGTTGTGGCCTCTCCCGTTGCGGAGCACAGGCTCTGGACGCTCAGGTTCAGCGGCCATGGCTCACGGGCCCAGCCGCTCCGCGGCATGTGGGATCTTCCCGGACCGGGGCACGAACCCGTGTCCCCTGCATCGGCAGGCGGACTCTCAACCACTGCGCCACCAGGGAAGCCCCTACTAAATTGTTTTTATACTATTTTCTTTGTTGCTCGTTTTTTTAAAGTGCATGTTTGTCTGTTTGTATTCTTTTTCCACTTCCTCCTTTTACATTGGGCAGTTATATATTCAATTTCTCTTCTTTTAGTGGAAACTGCTGAAATTTTACCATAAATACATCTAAGGTCTAAAATAAATATTTTAACTCCTTTGTTCTCAAAATACACAAAAGCCTCAGAACACTGCAATTAACTTGGAGGCATATAAGCTAGGGGTACTTATTTATTTATTTTTGGTTCAGTATTTTAACTGGACTTTAGTTATCTTCCAGTGTGAGAGACCTCTGCAGAATCTAATTCATCATACTGAGAGAAGTAGATGTCTCCCATTTTTTTTGTTTTAAAGTAATTGAATCTTTGTTGCTACCGAAGATACGGATGGTTTCCAAGCCCATTTCAGTATTGGGAGCATCACTGTGGCTG
The DNA here is from genome assembly GCF_011762595.2 of Tursiops truncatus. Classification (NCBI taxonomy): domain Eukaryota; kingdom Metazoa; phylum Chordata; class Mammalia; order Artiodactyla; family Delphinidae; genus Tursiops; species Tursiops truncatus. The sequence continues at coordinate 84,048,028 of NC_047047.1, read as the reverse complement.
ATAACCCCTTACTGCTAGGAAGGTTTTCATGACGTTTATGTAGATGGTCAGTGAAATGGGTGCAGCAAGTGTTAGTGTAAAGAAATATTTGTTGGTCAGTTTGGACCAGATGACTGATCCAGATGTAACCTGTATGTAAACAGAGGGGCTTCCTTCATACATCATACAAACATACAGAGAGGACACAACAGCATTAACGTTGCTTCTTATCAACATGGTATTCTAGATTTTTTAATTCTGTAATTTCATTTTACCCTTATTTTCTATAGTATATCAACATTTATAAAGATACTTACACCCTCTTCCCTCAAAAACAAAACAAAACAAAACAAAACAAGTCCAAGTGTGTATTTCTTTAAAAAGGAACCTCTCTGTCCCATGTTTTTCTCAGTGACTTGAAGTTCTGGGATCTGGCACTATGCCAGACCCTATGGGGCAAGATCACACTCTCTCTTCTGCACGCTTCCCTGCCAGGCAGTGCCGATGTGTCTGGATATAGAATTGTGGAGTGTTCTGCTTAAAGGAAATCGTGCTTCTCATGTAGCACGTGGTTTCCACAATTATTTCGGGGAGGTGGTTCAGTGATCCTTTCTTCAAAGAAGTCTTCGGGAAGCCTGATGTCTCAAAAATAAACAGGCTCAGATTGGAACAAACTTGGGGCACCTGTAGCCTGTGCCAGTGAAGGCCTCCCCACCCTGGCCCCCAGGGAGAGCCGGGGAAGTGCAGACCCTACACAAGGCCTTTCCTTCTAGCTCCTAGCTCAGCAGAGGAGAAGCTGGAGACATCAAAGGTCCCCAGGTTGGCTGGGGGCTGGAGCAGAGATCAGGTGATCAGATCAGATCTGATCAGCAAAGATCAGAGATCTTTGCATCCTTTTCTAGGCCTTCCTGCCGCTAATAGTTCATTTCCACAACCAGGACAGCTGCTCGTTCGTGCAAAGCCAATTAGGAAGCAATTTCCACGTTTCCACTTTCATTATTTTCTTTATATTCAGAACCATGTCTAGACGTTTTGCTTGGGTGACCCCAGTTCACCAGCTAGACTTGCTGCGTCCTGTGTCTTCTGAAACCCCAGCCCCGGGTCTGTTGTCGGCTTTCTTAGGGGTCTCCCAGACTGGGGAAAAGGTGGCTGGTAACAGGGAGATGGTGACAAAAAGCTTCATTTTATTCTCTGTCTTGGGTTTGCTTCAGGCCCTTTGCTGGTCTTCTCCCTGCTGGTCACAGAGGGACCCATTCCTTCAAGCAGACAGACCACATGCTATTTCTGTTCTGTAAATTTCCAAGGCTTCTCCCCTGGCCACTCTCCAGTCACACGCAGGAGCAGAAAGTGTATTTGCAGCTATAATCAGCACGCTTAAATGCTGGTTAAATTCAGAGTAAGTACAAAATCTGTACTGCTCTTGACTCCAAAAGAAGCTATAAAAATATCACATGGCCTTGAGCCCTCCGAGACCTTTGACAACGAGGTGGTCCCTCTGAATCATTTCAAGGCTTATGGCTGTTCCAGAATATCCCAGATTACATGGTAAGGGGGGTGTGATCCATAGAGGACTGAGTCATGGCTGCCGACGGGCAAATTCCTCTCTTGTTTCTATTTTTCTGGGACAAGATGCACAGTAATGGTCACTTATTTTCTCGTAAACTCTTTGAGGGCGGCACCTTCCTTAATTGTCTCGGTAGCCTCAGTGTCTGGCACAGGTATGGACCCGAAATAGTTGTGAAGTGGCTGAACTAGAGAGTCAGGGGGCGGAGAGCAGAGGGCCGCCAGCTCCCTGCCTGATGCTCCCACGCGGACGCCCCTGATGCTTTCCCGTTTCGTTTAGGCAGTCCCCGTGACCGCCCCATGAGACGTGGGGTGGTCGCTATTAATTCCAAATTACAGATGAGGGCGCTGAGGCTTCCAGGGGGTGTGGAATCATCCAAGAGCTTGTGAAGTTAGTGTGCAATCGGCTCTTGAGTCTAGGTCTCTTGAATCTTAGGGGTTCTTTTTGTCTCACTACCGGTATATCCTCAAAGATGCTCTTTTTTAATCTACTGGCCCCTGGGGTCGCTGGGCTGCCTCAGCGTCACGCTCTGGAAGGCTTGCCGCTTTAGATCCCATGCCCTCATGCGTTCTCTGGTAGCCTTGCACTATGTACATACACTGCTGAAAACAGAGAGGCCGCTTCCAAATTGTTACTGATCTTCAGCAAAGTTCTAACTGGTTTCTCTGCCCCAGTAATCTAACTGGCCGAGGAGTAATCGTCCTAAAATGATAAACATACCCTCTGTTCAAAACTCCATCACTGGCTCCCAGAGCTTCAAGGACCAAGATAAGAGTCTTTATCTGAACCCACGAGGCAGCTCCAGCCTACCTGCGGCCTTGTCTGCTCGGAGGCCTCCGGCACGCACCTGGCTGGAGTCCAAGGAGTGATTTCTCAGTTGTTACTCCCTTCCCTCGGTCCAGTGTCTGCAGGAAGCTGGTCCTGAGACCCAGTTCGGTGGAGAAGCCCCTCCCCTGTCCCCTGCATTTGCTTCTGTTGGAGCCCATGTCCCTCCTCCCTGTCATCAGGATTTAACCAGCTCTGAGTAGACTGTGAGCTTGGTGGGGAAGACCATGCATCTCCTTGGGCTTTGACAGCGCCTGGAAGGCCGTGCACTTAGTCAGTGAGTAAACGGACTGCGTTTACAGTTCAAGAATTCCCTCCTGAATCCCCTTACATGTGTGTGCGCAGTATGGGTATTTGGAAGGATGTGATGGAGAGGAGGGGGCTTGCCATGGGGTCACTCACAGGGAACCTGCTCTACCTGGCGTTCACCTTGGCGCTGGTCCTGGGCTCCAAACCCCTGATGTACGGACGGCGCTGTGGCCTCTGCCAGGGAGGCTGCCCCATGGGGTTCGTCTCTGTGTTCTCCCAAGCAGCTCTGCACAGCGCTCTGGCACGGCTCTGGCTCTCAGCGATGTTTACGGGGTTGTATAACACTGTAATTTCTCTCAACACTTAGACTTTTTTTTTTTTTTTTTTTTGCCGTACGCGGGCCTCTCACTGTGTGGCCTCTCCTGTTGTGGAGCACAGGCTCCGGACGCGCAGGCTCAGTGGCCATGGCTCACGGGCCCAGCCGCTCTGCGGCATGTGGGATCTTCCCGGACCGGGGCATGAACCTGTGTCCCCTGCATCGGCAGGTGGACTCTCAACCATTGTGCCACCAGGGAAGCCCAACACTTAAAACGTTTTGAGCCTTTTCGGTTCTGGGCCTCTCATAGATCCCAGAGAACACTTAGAGGGTTGCTCTGAGAGCTAATTCTAGAAATGCTTTTGTTGTAATAAAAGCAGTGTCCTTTGCTCCACCCTTTCCAGTCTTTGAGCTGTGTCACCCTGTGTGTCACCCTGTAGGCCCTGTGGGGACCTCACACTCCCTGCTTTCCCAGCACCCTGTACTGACTGGTCAGCAGCCCGATACAGGTTCTCAGCTTTTCTCCTGGACCGAGACCACCTAATCTTGGATGTGTCCCATTAGTCACCTACAGACCAGGGTGGGAGTGACAGGGGACGTTCCAGGAAGCATGTGAATCCCCGGAGGGCTTCTGCCCTGTGCGTGGAGCTGACAGAGGGACGCCGGCAGTCTGTAGAGTGGCTGTCATGTGGCAACCTCAGGGGACAGGCCCGCTTGTTCTCGGGATGCTGGGCCCCGTCCCATCGGCCCTGCACCTGCAGCCCCTCCGTAGGCCCCCTGCTCTGCACTGCTGCTCCTGTAGAAGCTGGGAAAGGTCCAGAAAGTAAACAGGAATGATGGAAACACAAAGCCCGGCTAACGCTAATGCTGTGACAGAGACGGTGTACACAGACAGATGGACAAAAAACAGACAAGCTCTCCTTGCTCTCCTTGCTCTCTCATCACCCAGCGAGGGAGAAAAAAAGCCCTACTGCAGGTAGAGCAGTTTCTAAGAAGAAAGGTCCTTAGCTCCCCTCAGGCCTCTCGGCACAGACCTTGAGAAAGTGGCCATGGGACCCGTCTGCAGTTCCGGAGTAGCTCTGGGCGCCTTTGGGCATCACACAGTCAGGCTGGGACTCGCACCTTTAGCTGATGACATGGCAGCCTCTCCTGAATCATAGTGGCAAGTTCCTGGGCCTTTGATGTGGCTTTTTGGGCCAGGCCAGAGCCTCAGCGTCCACTATTCCGGGAACATCCGTGTGACCACAGTTGACTTCCCAGAGGGTCCCAGGCTGGCCTTCCCTCCCAATCAGTCCGGTGTTCCCGTGAATCTTGGTAGGGGTTTGGCCCGCACGTTGCACAGATGTCGCTGACCCCGGGAGGGTGCGAGTGCCTGAAAACACGGGATTTAGAGGAATACGGGGGCCTTTCGGTCCTTGGTTTTGTTGTCAGGGCAGGTGGTGTTGCCAGACCTAGAGGCTGTCCACAGCAGCAGGGTTCATTCGGAGGGTCTCAGACCCACAGGGGCCTTAGCAACGAATATAGGCCACATGTTACAAACTGCTTTTGTTTTGGCAGTGGAACTTTTTCCCTCCAAATCAGCTATCATGTGTGATCTGAGCTGGGGTGGAGGACGCAGAACCCCCTTCCCTTCTACCCCAAATCATTGTGCAAACCCTGGGGCCCCTTCCTGGTCCTAAGCCAGCCCGCCTGCCTTCACAGGTGCACAGACACACAGATGCACAGATACACAGATGCACAGACATACAGATGCACAGACATATAGATGCACAGACACACAGATGCACAAACATACAGATGCACAGACACACAGATGCACAGATATACAGATGCACAGACACACAGACCGGGGGTCAGAGGCTTGAGGGGCCCGGCGGGTTGTCCAGACGCAGGTGGCTGTCCAGCAACGTGAAGGGGGAAGGCCAGAGTGCCGTCTCCCCCGCCTCTTCCACATGCCCGGCTTCACCATGAACACTCACCAGCCTGATGCCATCTTCTCGGGCCTTGGCTCAGGTGTCGGGAGCCTGGTGGCCTCGGGCTGTCGAGGAGTTGAGGCTTCACCTCTGTCCTCCTGGGCTACCGCCACCGTGTGCTGGAAGGGCTAGCTTTGCCAGTGCCTGAGACCGTGAAGGGTGACCAGCCCCACTGACCACTTCTTAAAACCCTTGCAGTTAGGATGTGGTGTGTTTATGTCAATACTAGGGAGCTTAGAGTTTTGTTTTTTTCTTTAAGAATCATTTAAAAGCCCTTTCCCTTCAGTTCAGTGCTGACTCTGTCATGAAGCCCCGGATTCAGGCAGCTGGCATTGGCGGGTCTCCTCTGTCCAGGCCGTGGGTGGCTTTGTGCACAGAGAGGCTGGTTCATCCCTCGCGGAAACCTCACGCACGAGACAGGCCTTATGCCCCTGTTTTTCCCATGATGAAGCAGAGGCGCAGAGAGGTCAGGCCTGTGCCACAGGGCTGGTCAGTGCTGACCCCCTTTTAATGGCCATGTTTACCTGACGCCACATCTGCCCGCTGCATCGCCCTCTGCCCTCCACTCATCCAGCGGTCAGGGCACACTGTCTTTTACTTTTGTACATTTTTATACACCTGTGCCTGTTCTCCCGAGGCCAGATCCACTCAGCACATGTGTCTTAAGCTTCTATTTTGCAGAAGGCAAACGTTAGAAGACCTAAAGGATGAAAACGTGGAGAAACTGCCACTTTTCTCTCAAAACCCTGCAGGAGAGGGTCGGGGTCATGGTCTGGGTTGAGTGTACAGGGTGCAGAGTAACACTGTGGTGGGTTGTGCAGAGATCAAGGTCTAGAGCGGGGGGGCCATCTGAGAGGACTCTGGGTACTGAATTAAGAATTATGTATTCCCCATCGGTCAGCCCCCCTAAATCCTACTTCAGATGAGCCAGCATGTGGCTCGGTCACCGTCGAGCAGGGCTGGCTTCTCCCCTTAGAGCAGGGACGTGCGATGCTCCCGTCAAGTGGCCCCAGTGACTTACCTGGAATACACGCCTCCCCCTCCCCCATCCCTACCCTGCGAGGACAGGGGCCTCCGGATCCCTGTAAAAGGTGCTGTTGCAGCCCAGTCACAGCCCCGGGCCAGGCCGGCGATCTTATACGGCACAAGCATCCCAGGCCGAACCCGGGGAGCTCTCAATTCCACATCCCTGGACTCTTAGGATGCCTTGAAATGTTCACAGCCTCTCTCCTAATGAGAGGTCTGGGGTTCCCAGGAGTAGGAAAGGGTGGACAGGAAGAGGAGGAATTAAGACCTGGGATGGAGCAGTGGGAGAGAAACTCAGAACCTCTGCAGAATTTGATGGTTAGTTAAGAGCATGGAGGCCTTGGGTCTGTTTGCGTGCTCACGTCCGGGCAGGAGAATTGTAGCTGGAACAGCCCGTGGAGCCCCAAGTCCCATGGGTCCCCCAAGACTTGTCTGGCATCAAATAGGACTTTGATCTCACCTTCCTGCAGGTACAGAGATCACACGTTTCTCCTCTAAGCCACTTCTTCTCTGTGACGCTTTGCTTCCTACGATCTCCTCAGCCCACGTTCTGAGATTCTAAGAATTAGTTCTTCTTTGGAAATGTGCAGATCGCCTTTCATACTTGAGAGGACGCTTTACGACAGTGGAGGCCTTTGGAAAACTACACGGACACACGAGAAGAGGAAAAGTCAACTGTGCCTTGTTTTGGTTTCTTGCTTATTGAAACCCTTTAAGTTTATTTTTTTTTCTGTTTCTCCCCTGGGGTGGGCTAGGGAAGAGGTACCGTGTAGATGGAGACGTTGGTGCCTTTGGAAGAGAGTCTTTATAGCAGAGCCAAGCCCTCTGAGGTTTCCAGATAAACGCTGGCCTATGTTCTTATTTTTTGAAACTTAGCATCGCAAGAACCTGCTCTGATGCTTGGAAGGCTCACCCAGAAGGGGGCCTTTGCTTCTGTTTCGTTAGCAGTTGAGTGGGGGCACATGTCCACGACGATCCCTACATGCTGCCCTTTCCTCCTGGCAATGAGAGCGGCCAGGCACGCGTTATGGAAAGTGGTGACCAAAACCTGTCATTGAAGAAATTTAACCCAATCTTGAACGTGAAGAGAAAGCAGTCATGTCTCAGACGTGCTGGAGTTCAGGGAAAGAATTACTGAAGTCAGAGGAGCCATGGGCTTGCTTTCTGCCTGGCGTTTATTTCATCTCACTGGCCCTCAATTTCCTCACCTATAAAAGGAAGAGGTGCTGGCAGTCCTGTCTTTGCAAATCGCCCTGCATGTGGCTGTGTGTGTACTTACTCCCCTTGCCCTGGATGGGCGAGGTGTTGCAGGCAGGGTGTCGGGAGCTCTGCCGTGTTCACATTCACAAGTGGTTTGTTTTGCTACCTTCAGTATGAAAGGAAGAACAGAAGAAAGTACTGTCTGCCTTTTATTTTGAACTTGGCAGTGAAGGGATTGTGTGAAGCCATTGCTCAGTGTAATGCCAGTTTAGGGTGTGTGTGTGTGTGTGTGTGTGTGTGTGTGTGTGTGTGTGTGTGTGGTATTGAAGAAACCTTTAAAACAGCCTGCTTAGGTGTTTGAAATAAACCTGGCCTCCTTCATGTCTTTCTTGGTTTGTGAGTTTATCATTTAACTCTTTACGCCTTTTCTTGTATTTTCTCTTTAAAACATCAAGCCATACTTTTGCAATTGGAAAAGAAATAATAAATGCTTTTCTCTTTTTTAAGTCTGATGTTAAAGCAGTCCGTGTGTTTCTCACTGCCTCTTACTGCATTACAGAGAGGTTGGTTGCTTCATAGGTATTTGATATATATTTAGATTGTGTTTTATTTCTTTCGTTGTACTCAGATGTTAAAATGATAATATGCAGCAAGATCAGATCAGGAAAAAAAAAAACAATGATTTTCTAAGGGGTGGAGGTACTTTATTTTTGCCGTTGAATTCCTGTAAAAGTACACTGTGCATCTCAGCAGTTACCTGTTCATTTAAAATTTGCGTTAAGTGACGACTACACTCAAGGCTCTGGGAGTGGACCTTTTGGGGATTTGAAGATATTTGGCATAGATCCAGCCTTCACAGAGATGTTTATGTATTTGGAGAGATGAGACATGCATGATAATGACATCGTTAATACGTTATTTCAAGAGACACATGTCACTAAGAAATGGGAATTCCGATGCGGGTGGGTCCCGCAAGGTCGTGCTTTCATTTCTGGCATGTGGTTTGTTACTTTCCATCACTCCCTGGTCCTTCTGCCTGGCATCTCTTTCCTCTCGCACAGCAGCATCCTACTAGTCCCTTAAAGCCACACACAAATAGCTCCTCTTCCGTGAAGCATTACCGATGAGTTCATCTGGAAACGCTGTGTCTCTTCTGGGAACTCCTAGAGTGTTTGGCATTAGCTATGGTGTCTGGTTGGCATTTGGAAATCTCCCATTGTTGACTAAATACATGTAAGATTTTGTGAGAAGTCTTTAACCTTCTGACAGTAGGTTTCCTCATCTGTAAAGTTAGGGTAACAAATATCCCATTGGACTGAGGTCACGGCTAAATTAATGTAAATAGGTAAAGCTCCTAACACTTACTGGCAGCCAGTAAAACATCACTTCTTTTCCCTTCTATGTTGTGTAGTTATTTGTGCACGTGTCTTATTCTATCACCTGCGTTGGAAACCTCCTGAGGCTGGATGCTGTCCTACCCAGGGCCCAGTGAAGACCCTCACACACGGACTGGACGGCCCTTTGCCCTCTCCATGGTTTGTGCCATCGTGAGGCCAACGCTGGACCTTTGGAGTCTTTGGTTGGTCTTGGTCTAGGGAGACCGCATGATCATAATGTTGATCTTGAAAGACGGAAGAATAACGGGGCCGTCCTCGGCGCTGGGAAGCAGAGGACAGGGGGAAAGTTGCGTGTGGCCTGGAATCAGGCAGCAAGTCTGAGAGCGGCGATTGATTGTTGAGATCCAGTTTTCTGTGTTTGAGGCACGTGAGAACATCTTTTTCTGTCCCTTCCACAGAGAGGCACTGGGCCTTGAGAGGAGGGATCGAGGTGGCATCATGAGTTCTCTGATGACACAGATTTTAAATGCCTAACGATGCAAGCCCAACTCTTGCACGAGTGTATTTTCATCCTCACTGGCCAAGCAAGGGGTCTTTGTGTTGAAGTATGTCCATGCGTTTTAGAGAGAAAATAATTTCCACTCATTCTGTTAGGGCACCAAGTTACCATGCAGCCGATTCTGATCAGAGAAATCCCCCCGTGTTGGCTTCTTCCTGTTCTTGAAGGTGTTGATCGAGCCGAGAGCCCTCCATGTGCCCCCACCTTCTCCTCACATGTCACGCTGCTCCTCGGCACCTGGCTCTCCTAAGTTAAACCCTTTGTCTGGCTTCCTCCCCCTTCTAGAACGAATCTGTGTAGTCAACTGTGTGATGTCCGCTTAGATGTCCTCTGCTTGAGCCCCACGTCTGGAAAGAAAATGATGGAACGAAAGAACATTACAAGAGAAGAGAACCAAATAAACCACGTGGTTTAACTAACTCCCTTTCCTTCTCTCTTTATCTTTCTTCCAATTTTCTTTCTTTCTCCGCACCCTTCCTCCCTCCCTCCTATTGATGAGTAAAAGTCTTCCAGCTGGTTCATGACCTGTCCAGGGGTAAAACTCAGGGTTTCTGGCTCATTTGTCCTTTACGTGCCAGTCACTGGATGAAGAGCTGGGGTCACGGAGATGCATTTAATCTAGTCCCTGGTCCCGAGCGTCCTCAGCTGGGGAAGGCGTCGGGCACACAGGCTATGCAGAGTGGAGCGGTTTTGCACTGGAGAAGGGTCCCTCTGGGAGTCTCGTGTTTTCCTTGCTCACCAACTGGCCACCTCAGCAGCTGGAGGCAGAGCTGTAGAAGAATTAATGAAGTGGCCCGGAAAAGAGGAGTAGGGTTAAAGGAAAACCATTGCAAGAGTAGCGGAGATGGAAAGGAACAACGAAAAAGCAGGGGCAAAGGAACACACTGGTTTCAGTGTGAATTCTCCTTATTTGGAGCAGGGCTTATGGTTTGAGATCAAGGAGAGAGTAAGGAGATGAGATACAAAAGCAGGCTTTTCTGCATAAAACGGGCTCCCGAGTGCGTGTTTATGCGGGGCCCTCGTTTGGAATTGCGTGTAGCCACGTGTACTCAGGTGGGAACTGTTTCCTTTGCCTTGGCTGGCGAGGCTGTTTTGAGCATATTACAGAAGCATAAGCACTCGGCAGACGAATGGGCAGTGATCAGGGTGGTGCGGAAATGAGGACGTGTCCTTTGCTGTTGAAGAAGGGTTGTCTGAGGCGGTGACACGAGACAGGTTTTCTGACCCTGCTGGGGAGACTGAGGTGTCTGTGCAGGGCTCCCTGCCGGCCCTCCCCGCTACCCACCACACCTGCCAAGGCCGATGGGAGCCTTGGGGTGCGTGGGCTGGCAGTACCAGGCCCCCTTCCCTGGGAAGGTAGATTTCTCTCAGTTACAGCAAGGTCTGTACATTTAGGGCCTTGATAAAGTTTGGGGGACCAGTTTCTTATAAAGGCAGAACCTCCCAAAGTCTTGGACAAGGTTGTAAAACGTGAGCACAGGCAGCTGATCCGCGTGCAGGTGGCTTCCCCAGATGTGCAGGGCTGACAGGCCAGTGGCACCAGTTCTTGGAAAATATTGTAGGAGTCTACCTTCAGGGTTTCCTAGATGAAGCCATCTGTCTACCCTTTCCAGGTGAACAGTGAAATAAGCACCACGTTTTTCTTTTTCTGCAAGTAACTTTGTAAGAGTAGAAGGACATCTTTGTTTTAACTACCAGGTATGTGTTTTGGGGTTTTCATTTATTACGTTTCTAGTTTTTAAACAGGATTTGCATTTTAGTTTTGAGAGACTTAAAAGTTTAGTGTTATTTTAAAAAGGAAATAAAGAAGAAAGAAAGAAAAGGGAAGAAAAAAGAAGACTGTCCCCAAACCAAAATCCCACGTTCAGTATTAGGAAAGTCCTCACTCAGCAAGCACTTGCTGTGCCCTCGTGAGGCCCTGAGTTTGCCTCGTTTTTTTAACTCCTACATAGTAAGAAAAGAGGAGGTTTAATTGACCGTGTGAGTCTTAATTGTGACAAATTGGCCAGAAGGGCTCTAGAATATTTTAAGATTGGGGGTATCTTCTCCATGTTGGGTATTTTCTTCACCTTCAGGCTAGGGTGCAGGACCCAGACCACAAGCACAGCGGGCAGACTGCATGGTATCCAGTTGCCATGGCCCAGCCCTGGGCTTCCCAGAGACGGGAAAGGCTGTGCTTTGAGGGTTGTTTTGGGAGAAGGGTAAATGGCCACTGGAGAAATCCCCAATCACCAAAATATCCAAAACAATCTGTTATAAAAAGAACATTTTAGGGTAGATGCTAACGGTACCTAAATTAACAAGCTCCTCCCTTGCATGTATGAAGTCCAGTCAATGTTGGTCTGAGAGGGGGAGTGACTGGAGGCTATTTTGGGGTGGTCTGAAGAACCTCAAGTTTGTCTAGTAGAATAATAACCGAGGAGGGTGTTCTGTGAACAGGCCAGTTAGGAGGTTAGTGGTTAGGGCTGTTGGGCAGGTTTTGGCATGCCAGGTGGTCCCTTGGGCTGTGGGTACCCAGATGGGTGTATGAGCTACCCGATTCCCTGTTGACAGACCTGGGATACAGAGACTGGGTTTGTGTGTCCACCTGGAAGCCCTTCTGTCTTGCTAACGTCCATGTTTCTGCCCGGCACAGACTCCTGTTCTCAAATCTTGATTTCTGTTACCGTGTCAAGAGTGTCTCCAGGACCTGCGAGGGGCATTTGAGGGGTACTTCTCTGTCTCCTCCTCCCCAGCCCCCGATCCTTCCCCGCATCCCTCTGGCATCTTCCCTCACTGACTGTCCCATCCATCCTATGCTCCTGCATTTCCCATCACCATCCCCCTGAACGCAGGTTCTCATCAATTCAGGCACGTGTTCTAACAAATTCTCACCCATCTCTGTGCATTTAGGTTGTTCTGTCTCCAATTAGAGACTAATTTATCTGACAAATTACCCCAAATCAAGCTTGGAAGATGTTCTGTGAAACATCTAATTCCTCATGTACAGAAAGGCACAGCCTGTTTGTCACCTGCCCCAGGAAATCTTCCTGAAGCTCAGAGCTGGGCACTCCCATTGGTGGGGGGATGGAGACCCCCGGTCTGCAGTGACTCCTGTGGTCTGTACCCCGCCCCGCCCCCTGCAGCACCCAGCTGTGGGGAGGAAGCCCCCATGACCCATGGGGGGAGCTGTTCCTGATGAATCCTGCTCTGGCTGCCTTTCCTCTCCTGCCTCACTCTGCACGTCTACAGCTGGGTCTCTGGGATCACTCCCCAAATCAACTGCTTCTGCTTCTGGGGGAGGCCAAGCTGAGATGCTTCCATAGGCTCTGTTTCTCTATGTGCGAAACGAGGGAAAAGCCAAGAGCTTGCTGGGAGAATCAGATGAATTAAAGGGCATGGATGTACTTTTAAACTCAAAGCGCTAACCTATTGGAATTTGGAATCCGTGTGTTGGCGGACTTCCTATGAGCATTTCAAGGAACACTGATGCTTTTCAGAAACGGGTCACTGCTTGCAATGATAAGTCGCTGACATCTCTGGGGCCCGAGAAATGGTTCCCTCTTGAAAGGATTCTTAGTTCTGTGGGATTTGTTGTTAGTTACTTTTAAATTGTGTCCCTCTCCTGCACTGCACTACTATTCCCCCTGTATTGCCACTATGACACGGAGTGAAGGGAACTTTTCTATGAAGACAGGATATTATGGCCTGGGGCAGTCTGATGCAAAGACAGCACGGCAGGGGCAGACGTACTGGACTTGCGGTCCGCAGACAGCCCATCCCTGCCAACCCCGAGTGCGTCCCTTTGTCAAGTCTCTTCCGCTCTCTGGGCCACTGTCTCGAAGGCTGGCAGAGAGACATTCCAGGGCCCTCGGGCTTTCCTTATTTGCATTAGAAAATACAGAGTCACAATATCCTCCAGGATGACTCTCAAGTTGAAATATGTTGGCAAAAACACTTTCATTTTATTTTGGTCGAAGGAGGAGTGCGGTGAACATTTAGGGCACAGAAGGAAGCCAGGTGGGAATTAGGGCCGCAGCTCCCTCCTGGCTGGCAGGCCCTGCTGAGCCAACTGCTGTTCACCTCCACAGCCGGGCAAACCCTTGACTGATTCTGGGAAAACACAGCCCGTCCAGTAATTTTAGTGTGTCCTGTGGCAGCAGCAGGGATGAGGGGCTTCTGACCCAGCCTGCTCTTGTCACAGAAACAGACGTGCTTGACACAAAGGTCATTCTCTCCAACCATACAAAAGAGCGCCCGGAATTCCTTGTAAATTTGTTCTTTACAAGTCAATTGAGCCACCATGTCTAGAAAAACTAATTCGCTCTTCTTCAGGACAAAGGAGGCACTTAGAACTTAAGGGGCAGTGGGCAATGGCTCTGCAAATCTTCCTCCTCCAGCATCAGAAAGGGTGATGGTGGCCACGCTGTGTCCCCGAGTGCTGCCCTTCCAGGCCACCCTGTCCCCTGCAGAGAAAGCGTGAGGCTGGCAGAGTGTGACTCGTCCTGTTGGACAGATGGGGTCCTGTGCCTCGGGCTGTGCCTCCTGCCTCTGGTCCAGGCCTTGCACACGGCCTTGGTGACAGCCTGTCACCAGGGATGGAGCTCTGGGAGTGATGATGACAATGATGGTTAGTCCGTGAAGGGCACTGGCTGAGTTTAGGGCCCTCAGCAGTCACCTGGGGTCTTCACAGGTGGAATTAGGTTGAAATGAGGTTATTAGGGCAGACTCTAACCCAGTATCATGAGTGTCCTCATCAAGTGGGGAAATATGGAGACAGAGACACCTCAAAAGGGAGGACGATGTGAAGAGACATGGGCAGAAGATGGCTGTCTGCAAGCCAAGGAGAAGGGCTGTGGAGGAACCAACCCTGCCCCCAGCCTGCCCTGGGACTTGCAGCCTCCAGAGCTGTGTGACAATAGATGACTGTTGTTTCAGCTGCCTGTCAGTGGTGGTGTGTTAAGGCAGCCTTAACTAACTAATGCACATCTCCTTATCCTCATTCTATAGATGGGAAAACTGAGGCTGGGTTGCTTGAGTAACTTGCCCAAGGTGCCCAGAGAGCACGGGCCTCAGGTGGGTGTGACCTAGGTCATCTGGTTCCAGCCACGTGCTCTCGGCCCGCAGGCCCGGGGGGCGGGGATGTGGGCCTTCTTCCTGCACAACCTCAGGGGCTGAGTTTCCTCACCGTACGGAGACTTCTCAAGGGACCCAGGGCTCCCTGCCTTTCTCCCAAGACCTTGTCCCTGTTCAAAGTTTTTTTAAATTAATGATTAATTAATTAAATTTTGGCTGCGTTGGGTCTTCGTTGCCACGCGCGGGCTTTCTCTAGTTGCGACGAGCGGGGGCTACTCTCTGTTGCAGTGCGCGGGCTTCCCATTGCGGTGGCTTCTCTTGTTGCGGAGCACGGGCTCTAGGTGCGCGGGCTTCAGTAGTTGTGGCGCACGGGCTCAGTAGTTGTGGCTCACGGGCTTCGTTGCTCCGTGGCATGTGGGATCTTCCCAGACCAGGGCTCAAACCCGTGTCCCCTGCATTGGCAGGCAGATTCTTAACCACTGTGCCACCAGGGAAGTCCCTGTTTGAAGTTTTGAGCTCAATGTATTGCCCCTGAAGCATGGCCTGCACACAATTTATTGCAGAAAAAAACGTTTGGGGCTTCCCTGGTGGCGCAATGGTTGAGAGTCCTCCTGCAGATGCAGGGGACACGGGTTCGTGCCCCGGTCCGGGAAGATCCCACATGCCGTGGAGCAGCTGGGCCCGTGAGCCATGGCCGCTGAGCCTGTGCGTCCAGAGACTGTGCTCCGCAATGGGAGAGCCCACGACAGTGAGAGGCCCGCGTACCGCAAAAAAAAAAAGTTTGTTAAAAAAAATGGCAAACAAACAAAAACCTCGAGGACATGAACTTTGTGCGCTAAAATCACTCAGCTCTACCTTACTTTCCTAAACTTTTTTCTTCTTTGCCACATTTTTCTTACTTGTTTTTCTTCTTACAAAGTATAACATACACTTTGTGAAATATCTGGCAAATCTAGAGAAACAGGAATACTGATTAGCACCTTGTTTGACTTTATTGCCGGTGCCTCTGGTTGCCCACTGTCCTCTTCTGTCCTGGCTGCAGAAGCTCCAGCTGGCTTGAGGTTCACCGTAGCCCGGAAGTTATGCGGGGGCCTCTAGGGAGGGCTGTGCAGTGTTCTCTTAATCCTCCGATTTCCAAGAGTCTGTGAACCATTGTGAACCCGTCTGAATGCTCCTCCAGCTGTCTGGTTTCTCCAGTCGGCCTGATTTCTTTGGTGCTGTGAGCCCAGGACAGGGCTGTGATGCGATGGCTGGGGGGCGGTCCCGCCGATTGGCATCCGGTACACGTGGTAGTTCCAATCTTGCTCCGCATAAATGCCAGGAAGATGATGAATGCTGCAGAATTAAAAGACGGAGCTACCTCTGAGACGTGATGGTTAAGAGTGAAAAACAGCTTGGGTTCTTGGGTGGGTCTGGATAAAAACGAGATACAGTGTCAGGGTTACTGAGCATTTTCCTTGACCCTTCTCTGTAGACCTCGTGCCCTCTGCCCCTCATTTCAGCTGTGTGAACAGCTTATTCTCGACGCAGACAGTCCTCCAATCTCACTGTGCCGGTACGGCCCCTCCGCTGACCTGGGGATTAGGGGCCTGTCTTCTGATTAGATTCTGCCACTCTGCTATGTGGCCATGGAGGTCTCTTGTCTCTGAGTGATGTGTATGGAAGAGGGCTTGGACAGTGTGATTCCCAAAGCTGTCCCTCCTCTTTTACTGTGTTAGCAAGTGTGGAGTAAACTCTGCTTAACTGCAACTCTACCTTTGAATGAGGCCTTGCGTGTTTCTCTGCTGTAGGTTAAGTACAGCATGTATATTTCTGGATTCCTGTTGGCTTCTTTTGAATTTAATGCAGTTTTCTTTCTGGTCTTTTCTTACCGGCTTGCACACAGGGGAGACCACAGCCTGGTTCCCGAGCGGTGGGCCGTGGGGGAGGAGCCTCATTTCTTTGTTCTCAGGCTCCTGGGGAGGAACGGCTCCCACCCCCAGGCCCACAACCTTATGCAATAACCGCAAATCAGGCTGGAGCCACAGAACCCCTCCGCTATCCTGGAAGCCCCAGCTCAGCACACAGCTGAGAAGATGCTAATTTTACATGATCTCCCTCCCCCTCCCCACCTTCTCCTCTTCATCACGAGCCAGGGTTTGGGATGGGCTCACTCGTGGGCACATCAGTTCCACAGAAAGACTGGGTGGCAGTCTGAAATGCTGCCACGTTTCTTTGTTCATTTGTCAAACTTCGGGAGACAGCTTTCCCCCAGCCTACAGAAAGGATGTTATGTAACTTCTGGCATTCACCGCACCCCTCACCTTCTTAAACTGCAAGTCTTCATGTGTTTGTAACTGATTTTTCCCTTTTAGAAGAATTTTCGAGTGGGTCAGGCTGAGCAGAAACAGCCCCAGGTGGTTTCTTCTGTGGGCTAATTGCTCTTTCTTGGGATGGGAGCGTAGGATCAGACTCCTTGGCAACCCTTTCCCTTTCTAGGTCCTCCCCACCCACTTCCTGGCCTCTCTAGCTTATGCACCATCTTACCATTGGCTGTAGGTGTTGCTGTGATCTCGGTTGACAAGGCAGCCAGCAGTGTTCCAGGGTGTGTCTGACCCTCCGTGAGGGCACTGTCCACACCTACCAAGGCCGAGATCAGGAGGCCCATCCCTGGGCTGTGTCCAGGCCCAGACTCCCAGAGGAAGACCTCCTGTAGATGCTTGTGGCTGGCGGAGCAGTTGATGAGGCAGGAAAGAGTTGATGAGGTCAGTTCTGCAACCCGCCTTAGCTAGAGAGGTGTACATCCTCTGCCAATGAGGAGAGAATAATCATAATAACAGCATGTGTTGAATGATCAATAACAACAGACACCATTGCCAGTGAGGCCCAAGGGGCCCTAGAGTTTATGGTTGGAAGAGTGGGGTTCTGGAGCCAGAACATCTCGGTTTGGAACTAGGTTCTGACACTTAATGTTGGACAAGTTGCAGCACTTCAGGGCCTCAGTTTTCTTATCTATAAAATGGGGATAAGAGTGCATACGTCACAGTTGGTGGAAGTATTAAATGAAGCAGTATGCATTTTATACAGCCTAAGATAGCGCCGTGGTAACTGTAAGCTGATGTTAAGTTTAAGTGATTTGCCACCATCCTGTGGCCGTGCCGAGATTCAAACCCAGTGGCCTCCGGTCCTGGAGATTGTCCACTTTCAGCAAAGGCCACTGTCTATCAGACTAGGCGCCTGTGATGTCTTAGGCTCCTTGGATAAAGAGACTTAGGATCTTCTCTCAGGATTGCCACTAACTCTTTAACCACAGCCTGGCCGGGTTATTGTACTGCACCTTCTCAGCTCCTCGCGTGTGTACTGGGATGGTAAAGCCATCCTATTGCCATTGACCCACAGGATAAATGCTTACGTAAGAGTCAGGAGCACAAGGCAAGATGGCATAGCTTTGTCTGGAGGGTCTTAGATACTAGGCGTGGAGGTAAGACGTTGTGTCTGAATCTAAGTTGTGGTCGGGGTGCCTCGGACCTGGGGCCGGGGAGACTCATGGGAGGGTCATAATGCCTCGCGCTGCAGTGATCTTGGCAGGTGCCATGAAGCTGGATGGTGAGGGGGGCACAGATTCACTAGGTGGAGGAGAGGCGTGGACATCCGCGCGCTTGGCACAGAGCAAGCAAAGGCCCAGGACTTCTGCGAGAAATAAACACTAGAGCACGTGGCCTGAATGGAAGGCTCTTTCTTGACCTTGACTGGGTCCCCATCCTGCGTGAAGCCAGGCGGACTATTCGGTGCACAGGTTCTTCGGGCTATAGTTGGCAAAGCCTCAGCTTGTGTAGTGTCTTCACCGCAGGCTCAGGCATTCAGAATAGAAATGATTTCAAAACAAAACAAAGGCAAACTTTGTTACAGTCTTGAACCACGTTAGAGCAGCGGGACGGTCAGAAAGACGGGCAGGATTCCCCCACAGGCATCTACACCGTATCCTGACCCCTGGTTTCCTTGGCGTACAGCCCCGCCCGTGGGTTAGGAGCTGCCTCCGGCTGCTTTGAGGCTACCACTGCCGAGTGTAGCCGTTGCTGCGGAGCCTCTCTATGACCCACAAAGCCTACGGTAGGAACTGTCTGACCCTTATGGGGAACATTTGCCAGCCTCTGGTCTACACCTTTACTGGGCTTTCATAGCGCATTATTCACTAGTGGAAGGAAGGATGTAGAAATTAAGATTGGGTAAGAATTCTAGACTCCACAGCTCCCAGACCATGCTTAGTGCTCGTCTGTTGATGGTAGCTTGGACACCACCCACTTACCCGCTCCATCTCGTTCATACTCTGTAAACTGGGACGGCAAGCTCACTTACCCCTGTTCACCAGGAACGTTGTAACTGAACACACAGGATTCTTAAAAAGCAAGAGCGGCGACTGGAGCGTGGTCCCGCGTGTCGCTGAGGTTATAGCTGCCTCGTGACAACCAGTGCTACGTCGATCTCATTGCATTCAGAAAATAAAGACGTACAGCCTTGTGGTTAGAGAACAGGCCTGGGTCCTGCCTGCCGAGAGATGCACCCCACCTCCACCACTCAGCCTCCCTGTACCCCGGCCCTCCTGCAAATGAGGGGTGATGTTTCTTACAGCTGCTGTATGATTAAGTGGCTCATGAATTTGTGCACCTAGCAAGTTCTCAGTCAATGTTAGCTGTTATTATTATTTCTTAATCTTTATTTGAATTGATGTTGCTTTTTTTTCCTTGTGGGAAGTATAAAACCCTCCCCCAAAGGCTGACACTGTGAAAGTCTTATTACTCTGTGAGCTGACAGGCCCTTGTCTGAGAACTTAGCACTGACAGGCAGCTGATCAGAGGACGTTGAGCCTTTCAACAATAAAATAAATGCCAGGTTTTAAATTTGGAAGAGACATGGAGGAGAGCATTTATACGTTGACAGTTCTGGAACTCTGAGCTAGCTCAGAGAAGAAAAACACTATTAAAATATCATTTGGAACTTTTCTCTTATACAATTTCGAAATGCTTCCCCTGACTTTAAGTACGCAAGTCTATGTGTAGAATGAATAGGCATTATCCCTTGATGGAATTAGGACCAGGCAAGAGACCCTCTGTTTATTCTAAATTACTGTTATTAAAATACTTAAGTTTATTTCATTAAAATCTTTGTAATCTCTAAACAGGAGTATCCATATAGTTCACAATCAATTTATTTAAAGGAAATATTTGAAGAGTCCTGTTTGCCTCTGTGCCCGGTCAGTCCCTCCACCCTCTAGCCCAGCCCACTCCGCTAGGTAACTGCTTTAATTATGGTTCGGGTATTCATCCAGTGTTCCTTTTTTTTCCATTTTCTTTTTCTTTTTCTTTTTTTTTTTTTGTTGAAGTATGGTTGATTTACAATGCTGTGTTAGTTTCAAGTGCACAGCAAAGCGATTCAGTTATATATATATATATATTCTTTTTCAGATTCTTTCCCCTTATAGGTTATTACAGATATTGTGCTGTACAGTAGTTCTTTTTTGGTTATCTATCTTATATGTAGTAGTGTGTATGCGTTAATCCCAAACTCTTAGTTTATCCCCTTTCCCCTTTGATGACCATAAGTTTGTTTTCTATGTCTGTGAGTCTATTTCTATTTTGTAAATAAGACCATCTGTATCATTTTTTTAGATTTCACATATAAACGATATCCTGTGAGATCTGTCTTTCTCTGTCTGGCTTAACTTCACTTAGTATGATAATCTGTTTTTCCATCCATGTTGCTACAAATGGCATTATTTGTAAATAAGTTCATTTGTATTTATTTTAGATTCCACATATAAATATCATATGATATTTGTCTGACTTACTTCACTTAGCATGATACTCTGTAGGTCCATCCATGTTGCTGCAAATGGCATTATTTCATTCTTTTTTATGGCTGAGTAATAGTCCATTGTATATATGTACCACATCTTCTTTATGCATTCATCTGTTGATGGACATTTAGGTTGCTTCCATGTCTTGGCTATTGTAAATAGTGCTGCAGTGAACACTGGGTGTGTGTATCTTTTTGAATTATGGTTTTCTCCAGCTATATGCCCAGGAGTGAGATTGCAGGATCATATGGTAGCTCTATTTTTATTTTTTTAAGGAACCTCCATACTGTTCTCCATAGTGCCTGCAGCATCCAGTGTTTCTCTATGCAAATACAAATAAGTACGAATATACATATGAAGTTTACACAACATTCAGTATGCAAAATACATGTTCTACAGTTTGCCTTTTAAATTTACTACATCGTTCAAATCTTCCCATTTTAATGCGTGGAATGTTTCTCCTCTTTCTACAGTAGCCTAGTAATCCATTCCAGGGTTGACTTCCTCAGTTTATTTAACCTGTCACCTACTTGGATTGTTTTTAATCTTTTGATATTTCAGACAAGACCACAATGACAAACTTGCTCACACATACACTGGTCACATGCCCGAGAAGTGGGATTTCTGGTTCAAAGGATAAATGTAGGTGAAGTGTCGGTAGATTCTGACAACAAAACCCTTTTGATGTATTGTATCGTCTCGGACTCCAACAAGTCGGGCAGGAGAGCAATTATTGACCGACAGCCTCGTGGACGAGTGTTTTGTCAAACGTTTGAATGTTTGCCGGTTGGAGAGTTGAGAAGTGGCATCTTATGCAGTGAATTTGCATCTCTCTTCTTAGGAATGAGTCCATCTGGGGACACTTGTCTTTCTTTCCCTGTGAACTACTTCTTGTACTTTGATCATTTTCTATTACTGTTGCTCTCTTATCTCTCAATTTCTAAAACTGTACAAAGGAAGTTAACTGGAATAAGTTTTGCAACTGTTTTTTAAAATAATTTTGTTATTTATTTTGACTTACCTTGGCTTTGCAGAATTTTTTGAACTTGTATATATAAAGGAATATTGCCAGGAAGAAACATAATGTCTCCTCATTCTAATGAAGCAGTGATTTTACTTATGTGGGTGTGTATCCTTTCTTTGTCTGTGGTGGCTAACATAGCATATGATTTTTATCCAAAATTATATTGTAAAGCCATCGGTTAAGGCTGTAAAATATCATTCTGTGGCTCGTACTTTTCCATTCTTCCGTTTTTACCGGTTTGATATTTCTTTTTAAAACGTGTATTTATTCTCTGAAAACTTTTTTAATATTATGGGAAATGCTATAATGAACATTTAATGCCCTTGATTTTTTTTATTCTTTTTTTTTAAAAATAGATTTATTTATTTATTTTTGGCTGCATTGGGTCTTCGTTGCTGTGCGCGGGCTTTCTCTAGTTGCAGCGAGCAGAGGCTACTCTTCATTGTGGTGTGCGGGCTTCTCATTGCGGTGGCTTCTCTTGTTGTGGAGCACGGGCTCTAGGCACGCAGGCTTCAGTAGTTGTGGCATGTGGGCTCAGTAGTTGTGCCTCGGGGGCTCTAGAGCGCAGGCTCAGTAGCTGTGGCGCACGGGCTTAGTTGCTCCACGGCATGTGGGATCTTCCTGGACCAGGGATCGAACCCGTGTCCCCTCCATTGGCAGGCGGATTCCTAACCACTGCACCACCAGGGAAGTCCTGATTTTTTTATTCTTATGGATGAATTCCCAGAAACGGTGTTACTTGATCAAAGGAGTTGAACATTTTTAAGGTCCTTGAAGAAGATTGACTGTTGCCTCTCAGTAGTGGTCTATCATTATGTGTTACCATTAGCCATGTGTGTTAAGTAGTGGCTCCGTGACTGTAGCCAGGTAATTATAATTTTAAAAATGTGCAGTTGACTTTATAGGTGGAGGATCAGCCCTATCATCTTCCACGTGAGTAAATCAGGGTGCAGAGTGCTCAGGAGGTGGGCCAAGGTCACAGAGTGGCTACGGCCAGTGTCCTGGCTCCCAGGAAGAGAGAGCTGGCACCTTTCCACATGAATTCACACCAGAGCACAGGTGACTGGACGTGGTCCTTTGGACAACTTTCACATAAATTTAACTGGGCCAAAATGAGCAATTGTATTTCACTGCAGAGAAAAGTCACACCAAATTGCTAATTTAGTAGTTATTGAGACATCCCCTCAGTAAATATTTACTTTCCACGTGTAGCCCATAATACCAGGTAGTAGATATGACATGGACATAAAATCCTCCCTGTTCCAGAAAAGCTTCTAGTAGAGCAGAGATCCCTCTCACCCAGTCACCCTGGGTTTCTCCCAGGCATGAGTTTGGAGCATCAGGTAGATTGTGCAGACCTGTTTTCATGGGACACGTCCTCTGTGTCGGGGCCTTTGGATGCAAGTGTGAGAAAAGACAATGAAAATCAGCCTCCTCGAGGAAAGGGTGGCAGAGGATAAATGAGATAAGTAAGGTAAGCCGCAGACAGTGATGGGCTCTGAGGAAGAGGAAGGTGGGTGCAGGTGGAGCTTGAGGGCTTTGCATTGCATCTGCACTGCTGGGGAGTGGTCAGAAGCTTTCAAGCAGGAGAGACCTGATGAAATAGCGTCCTGCAGACACGTGAGGCTGCTGCGGAACCCGGAGAAACAGCCCCTCGGCCCCCATCCCTCATCGTCTCTGCGCAGGTGCGAGCAGACTTGGAGATGAGATCCGGGTGCCTGTGGACGAGGGTGTGTGTGGTCTTCCACGGCCCTGGAGCACCTGAGCCTGCTCCTTTCTGGAATGTCAGGAAGCATGCAGACGGCCCTTGATGCGTCAGAGGCCTGTAATCTGTGAAAGAGGAAAACATTGGCTGGACATAGCGGGTCCTATTATTTTGGGTGCTGTAATTCTACACTGATGATTCTCAAGTGACCAAAGAGTTGTATGTCTTTGAGAGAACGTAGTCCCTTTAGACCCATTATCATGTCAACAACTTGGTCCTTCCCCGAAACAGACTTCTCCACGTCTGTTCTCCGTGAAGGAAGGCTCCACGCACAGGAACACCATGTGCCGGTCCGAGGAGTACAACTCAGGTTTCAACACTGGGCTGGAAATAAATGCGCTTTCTAGACTCGCTTTCTTATGGGTATTCCCAGCAGGAATGTTGCCCACCTTGGAAGCTGGTGTTTTCTTGAGAGTTATCTGAAGTTGGCATCTCTGTTTCCCTGCAGGAAAGGTTGTATCAGTTTATTTGATTACATCCAGTTCCCTCATGGGTGGGCTTCGAGCAAAGCTGCATGTTCAGGAGACGGTGAAGTGGTTCTGCAGGCAGTGCTGACCCTGTTCGTCTGGGGCCTTCCTTCTGTCTTTGTGACTCTTCTCTAAATTGAAGCTCTGTGTCTACACCTGTGGGGCATCATCGCCACCATGTCAGAACTAATTTTGAGTAAGTTTTGTGGTTTTGATATTTAATAGAGTCCCCAGTGTTGTCTAGCTAAAGGCTGGAGAGTGGGGACAGGCGGGGTATTGGAACAGGAGAGGGACAAGAAGGGGTTCGTGGCATCTCCATGATCCCATCTCTCTGTCATGACTTGGGTATCTCTCTCTCCATCCAGTAAGCTCATCTGCACTTGGGGTCTCCTTAGCCAGGGGCAGAAAAGAGAGATTGGAGCAGCTGTGATGTTCTCTGAGTCCCTACTGGAATATGAGTTCTAGAATCATGGGCGAGGGTTGAGCCTGGGGCTTGGGTACGTGGATCTCAGGACCCTTCCTGACTCCCTAATCTTGGCCACACCTCTGGACCCCTGGTCTTCAGTCCTGTCCAAGGACATACTGATGACCCAGCTTTCTTCACAAAGAGGTTAGGAAACCCAGTAGGGTGATAGATCGTTTCTCCTGATTATTAGAAAGTACAGACTCTGGCATTGGGCCTGGGGAAGACAGAGGAGCTTTTTGTGAGATTATGATTCATCATCTCATCAAGGAAGTGGAACGCTGGATTGATTTCGGTATCTTAGCCAGCTAAATGGACTGTCCTTAACCATCATGGGGCCAAATGCCTCATTTCATAACTGGAGGACTCTCGGTGACGGAAAGGATATTTTTATGTGCAAAACATGACACTTTCAAAATTCTTAGGTTAAAACAGCAGTGGCGTTTTTTCTCAGAGGGTGGCCTCTTGTCATCTAAAGGTGGAACAGCCAGGTTAGCAATTGGCTTTTGTGAGCAGTGGACGAGAGTAGAGGGGCCGTGAGTGGAGTTCTTGTGAGTGAAGGAGCCTCTCCAAGCCCCAGGGAAGACTCTGCCACCCCGTCAGCAATCTGAGCAGTGGGTGCCTTGAGAGCGTTCGGTGGACCTGAGAGTAGTGGAAACGTTGGTGCGGGAAGAGAATGTGGCTTTGGAAAGTCAGGAAGGGGGTGAGAATTCTGGATTTGCCATCTGTTACCTTGGGACTTTGGCAAATGTTTTATTCTTCTTCAGCCTCTGCTGTTATCTGTTAAATGAAGATAACTGAGCTGATTTCCTTCTTTGAAGTGTTGATTATCAACTATACAATAGAAAGTGTTTTTGAATAGAAGTTCAGAAACAGTTGCAGGCAATCACAAGGGCATTCTGAGACGCTATTCAGCATTGTTTGGTCAGAAAATAGGTATGTCCTCTTCACCCCAATGAAATAAGTAATGCCCACTGAGGCTAGTATTTTTTTTTTTCCACCTAGTTAACTAGGCAGTAAAGGAAAGAACTAAATACAGCCATATTTTTCTGAGTAGGTTTTTTTAAACTGTCGGATGGTAATACTGACTCTTCTCATGGAACTTACTTTCGAGGGGGAAGAAAACAATACATAAATAAAGACGTGCGTGTAGACAATGCCTGGGGTAACATAAAGAGGGACAGGTGGCCGGAGGTGATGGGATGCAGGGGGTTTTATGTAGGTGATCAGATGATTGAAAGAAGGTGAAAGATGTGATAGTCTGTAGGTCATGGGCTTTGGAAAACAAAGATTCATGATATTGTTGTCATAATCATCATACGGATGAAGGTGACATGGGATTCTTTAGGCTTGTTCCAAGCTCTCGTTTTCTGAATACAGGGGTCCTTTAATAGTTACCAGGCCATTATTACAATGAGAAAATAGCTGAACCCCCAAGGAATAGAGTGATGTGGATTCTGCCCAACTCGGGGCGCAGCGGGTTATAATTTATTGGTGATTAAAAGTGAACTCTGAGTATACCCAGAGGTATAAATGAGAGTTTGGAGATAGCATAGGGAAGATACTTGTCATAGAAGTGTTACAGGGTCCAAGGCAGGGGACACCACTCCTGCTCTGCACGTGGGATTTGCATGTCTCTCCCACGCCTGTGCTGGCAGGTGTCAGAGGTTACTGCTTCCAGATCTAAAGACGTGGGGACTGAGTGTGGCTCACACCACGAGGTGATTGCACTTTTATGTGTCTGGTCCCTGTGTGAGCAATCACCTCATGGTCTGCTCCAACTAGGAGAAGCGGGATTTAAAGCTTCCTGTTTGCCTTCCCACAGGAAGTCTCCTGGGTGCTGAGGGTGTGCACTGGACCTTCTGACTTGCGCCTGCTGTGGTCTTTCTAGGACAAATCCTTAGGAGCCCTTGGGTCTCAATGAACTAGAGCACAAAGGATGGGGCACTGAGAACTGTCTTGTCCAGGCAGTGTCCAGCCTTTGGCTGTCATACATGTGGAAGCAGAGAAAGGGCCCAAACCTCTAGTTCTTTCACTTCCTTTCTTCGAACCTCAGGCTTTGGAGAGTTGCTCACTGTTACGTGTGTTTAAAGTGACATTTCCAGGCTGCTGTCGTCAGTCCCTGGCCTTGGTCCTGACCTTGGGCCTGCTCTCCTGGAGGACTTCTTGTAGGAATTTCCTGTTTCTGAGCCTCATCCAGGAGTCCTAGTTGGCTCCACCCACGGAATCGAGGATGCCTACCTGTAAATCAGGGGCTGGCAGGCTTTTCTGTGCAGGGCCAGATAGTGAGCGTTTTAGCCTTTGCTGGCCCACATTTCTTTGCTTGTGTTTTTCTTTGCCTTATAGTCTCTCAAAATGCAAAAAGACATTCTTAGCTTGAAGGTTGTACAAAGAAAAGGCCTGGCCCTGGTTCGCAGACTCTGCTCTTCACTTGGAGGGCTTCTGCCCCGTGCAGAGCCTGCCTTGCCTGCTGGTAACGTGTACCCACCGAGTCTGCTTCCTGGGAAAGCGGTTGAGCTGGGCTCAGAGAGGCTCGTTGAGATCCTGCAGCCGGCGGTAAATGATGGAGAAACCCTGGCACCTTCCTCCCATGCCCACCAGACTTGAGCAAGGGCAGCTCTGTCCTTCAGTCCTTCCACTTGCGAGGTCAAAGGCCTTGGGGCTGGCCTGGACCCTGTCTCTCTCATAGCCATACCTGGGCTGTCAGCTCGTCCTAGCGTCTTTTCTTTCCAAGCAGGTCTAGAGTATGACCGCTTGTCCTCGGCCTGTTTCTCATGGCATCACCCGGACACACCCCGTCTCTCACCTGGACAGTTGCCCTTGTCTCCCACTGGTCTCTTGGCCTCTGCCTTTGCCCCGCTGGTCTGTCGGGGACCCTGGACACCATTTCAGCACATCTCCCCCACCCTGCTTGTTTTGCCCACTGCACACGCATTACTGGCTGACATACTGTCTGTTTTACCGATTTACCTCATTTATTTCCTGTCTTCCCAGTGGAGTGTTAGCTCCCAGAGGGCAGGGGTGCTTGCAGAGTCTGTGCACTGTTAACGTTTCCGGTGACCAGAGCAGTGCCTGGAACAAAGCGCTCCGAGATACCTGTTTAATGAATGATCGAAGGAAGACTGCCTTCTGTTGTCCCAGGTGTGAATTCCCCTAGGGACACATTTTAGTTCATCCCAATGATATCATGTACATTTGAAAACTAAGGGGTATATGTGTATGCATGTTTCTCGGGCATGCAGACCCTGAACGACCCCAGACCTCTGGCACGTGCCATGGCCTGGCCTGCAGGGACACCACCGGAACCTCAGGCTGGGCCATGTGTGCCTCTTGGTTATTTCAGGCCCCTCATTGAGTCCTACATGTCATCCTGCCAACTCTGTCTTCAGAGAATCTGGCAGATACCTGGCCTCCTCACTGAAAACATGAATCAGCTCTAACTACCCGAGTGGAGTTTATGGTGTCCACTTACTCTGTTTTTAGCAATACCCCTTCCTCTCATCTGTTCTTAAGAAGCAAAGACAAAATCCAAATAAACCTGATAGAAGAAGTGTATATATCGGTACAATAAGAAATCTGCTGCATGTATTTGGAAGCTCCAAATTTTACCTAATTTTCTGGCTAAAGTACATCAAGGAAGCCGAAACCATCTGCAGCTCAATATTGATAAAAGGGTGATTCTGCTCGACTCCCCCAAGGTTTCTTTGAACAGATTCCCTGTCATTCTATACCTTTTATTTGATCCCTTTTCTTTCATGCTGAGGTCTTCACAAGCAGGTGCTTCAACCGGAGAAAAGGCTTTGGTTGTTGCCCGACGTGCTGTGTGGGTGAGACCTCTGGCCCTTGTCATCCCGTGTCTAGAACAGTGTTTGGATCATTACAGAAGCCTAACGCCGGCTGGCTAACTACCGATCGGGAGTACATGGAAGGATTGGGTGTGTAACCATAGGCGTTGGGATGGGAGGGGCTTGAGGTGGAATTGTGGTGAGCTCTTAGAAAGGGCGGGCAGGAGTGTTGAGATGATTTCGTGGACAGACAGGGCTCACAGCCGCAGGAGTACCTGAGCTCTGAGATGGGTCTGTGGTGGCAGGATCGATCCTTCGAGAGCATGTTTTATCCTCTAGCTCTCTCTCTCTCTGAGATGCATCGCCCCCCAACCCCCCCGCCGAGGCCCCCCTTTGCTGCTGCAGTCACAGCAGCAGTCACTCTTGCTGAGAGCTGGGTGACAGCTTCCCAGGTGGGTGGAAGGAGGGAGGGTTCAGGGGCCTGGAGGAATCCTGCGAGCCAGGCCCGAGCCAGTGCTCAGATGAGGCTACTGATCCAGGAGGGTCCAGGACAGGTCCCGGGGGTCACGTGGTCGGTGGGCAGCAATGCTGACATGAGAACCCCGGCTTCTGGAATCTTCACAGAGGCCCGTGTCCATCCCACTGCGTGTTCCCTACTCCATCACGTCTTGTTCTGTTAACCCAAGGGATTGACAAGCTCCACACCAAGGAATTTCCCAGGCTCCTTGTCTTAGCAGCAAGACCTCTGTTTGGTGCCTGGAAGGACACAGCTACGTACCTGTCCTACCCCCACCTGAGCTGGCCAGAGCGTGCTCCCAAAGCACCTGCCATCAACCAGGACTGACTTAAAGGGGCGGGGGGACGCAGAGGACACCTGTGCCCCACTGAGGGCCCTTTCTTTGGCAGAGTGTGATTAGGAATGTTTAGAGCCGGGAATGGGCATGGCCCATGCTGTCCGTGCTCTATCCTACATGTGTGGACATGTTCTGTTGCTCTTTTCTCTGTGTCCTTGTCTGAAAACTAAAAAGTGGAGATAATGATTCACTGTGTCACTGGCAAGGTTTGGCAATAGTACCATCAGGGTAGTTCACGACCAGGTAGAAGGCAGTGGGATGGCGTGAGGTGGCCGTGCGACCTCTTAGCAAATCCCTAAACAGCTGGGAGCAAGGCAATCGTCTCTCAAAGGACACACAATCTGATGAGGATCCCCATCGGCCTTAAAACGCAATGCCTTTATGTCTGACTTTTAAAGTTGTCGCTCGCTGGTAGCCACAGTGTGACGTTTGCGGTGGGAATAATAGTCCCTTTGTGTCTCCCTCTTCGTTTCATTCCTGGACCGAGGTCAGAGAGCCAGGCTGGGCTGGGCCGCCTGCGGGAAGCAGTGTGTGATGAGGAGGATACTGGGGCGTTGTGAGTGAGTGCTCTGCCGTGAATGTCACTTGTTTCATAAGCCAAGCCTCCCGCAGAGGGGCAGCTTCCAGAAGCAAGTGCGCAGGTCTGCCCAGGCCGGGGAGGAAGCGTCTCAAGGCCGGCGCCCCGGCTGGCGCTGGAAACGTCTGTAAGGGCTTTTCAGCCGGCTTTCTGTCGTGTCTGTGTGGACCTCCCTCTTTGGCACCCCGGGCAGGCAGACGGGCTCCGGGCCCTGCTGCAGGAAGACTCACTGTGTTGGCCTCGCCCCAGCCCAGACGTTTTCTCTGGCAAGAGAAGCGCAGACCCAGAGCGCCAGGGTAGGATGGAGGGAGGATGTGGGCCTGCTCTGTGGAAGGAGGCGGCTCGTTTAAGTCACCCTTTCCCTCAACCCCACTGTGCACTTCAGCGCCCAGGAGTAGAGGCTGCATCACAGTCAGGATGCGCCAGGTGAAGGAACTCCTCTTCGCTCTCACCTGTGCAGGTGCATTTGAAAGGTGCAGAGCTCCCATTCGTGGATGTTTTTTTAAACCACTTTTAGTACATTTCAAGATTTTGAATATGACAAATTTATCAAGCCATGAATCTATAGGCAAGGCAGTCAGAGCCCCAGAGCCCAGTGGCGATGGGAAGCAGATCTCCTTCGCCCTCCAAACGACATCTAGAAGGGGGTTAAGTTGAAATATGTTGAACTTGAGATAACTACAAGCAGAGAAGCTCCCGGGGCAGATCCCACAGCATTAAAGGAATAGAGCATCGGGCCAGACCTCTGCCTTCCCTTCCCTGCTTGAATGCAAGTATTTCCCAGCACTAAAAAAAAAAAAAAAAGACAAAACTAAAAACCCCATTTTACGGAAAAGGTGACTGAAGGACACCAGTGTCGGGTAACCAACTGAAGGCCTCAAGGGGAAACAGGCTTACCTTCCTCAGACGCGGGGCCCGGCTGGGACACGGGTTTGTGGGACGGCCTGGCAAGGGGGTTGCCTTACTGGATGGGGCCTCAGGGATGGGGTGGGGGGGGCAGCCAAGCGCAACAGGACCTGTTTGCCCGGGAATGGCTGACTGCCTTAGACATCCATGCTTACAGCACAAAGAGGCTTCTGGGTCCCTGTTAACAGAGGCGAGTTTATATGCTTGTAAAATGGTCCGAATCTTTGGGAGGCAGGAGGGAAGTAAACGGAAGGTCCCAGGTTAAGTGAAGGCAAGTTTCCTCGTCCTGTCTGTGGTAAGGGACCCTTGGGCCTCTACGACACGTGGAGTGGAAACCCTTACCTGTGCCTGACAGGTCTCTGGCTGTTTCTCCTGTGCAGAGTGCAGCCCGGACAGGCCAGAGTTCTCTCTGGTCCCTGGGCCCCTTGTTGATTGTCTCCTCTTTGCTCTTTTCCCTGCAAAGTCTGAATGTTGGGGAACCTGTGACAGCGAAATGACTGAAAAGTAGCCTTTTCTTCCCTTTTTAACCTGATGGTGTGTGGTTGTGCTTGGGAGCGTGTTTTGTGCTTCGTCCAGCGGAACCACACTGTACGGCCTTCTTGGAGTATCACTGTGTTCATTACCACCTGAAGACCCGCGCGGGGTTTGATGGTTAAAAATAAGCACACGAATCTACCCAATTATATTTAATCCCGTATTCCTCTGATTTTTAGTATCACACTTAATAGTACTGTTTGGAGTCAAATCTTAAAAAAATGATACAAATGAACTTTTTTACAAAACAGAAATCGGCTTACAGACATAGAAAGCAAATTTATGGTTACCAAAGGGGAAAGGGAGTGGGGAGAGATAAATTAGGAGGTTGGAATTAATGGATACACACTACTATATGTAAAATAGACGATCAACAAGGACCTACTGTATAGCACAGTTTACTATACTCAATATCTTGTAATAACCTATAATGGAAAAGAATCTGAGAAAGAATATATATATATATAATTTAACTGAATCACTGTGCTGTACACCTGAAACTAACACAACATTGTAAATCAACTATACTTCAATAGAAAAAAAAATAAGTTAAAAAATAAAAATAATACTGCTTGGGGAAAACATGGTCTTAGATTAAAATCTTAGATTCTTAAAAGATTCCAGTTGACTCTGCATGTTAATAGGCTTATTCGGGTTTAAATGAAAATAACAAATTTTTTAAAAGAAACTTTTTATTTTAGGGCATTTTAGATGAACAGATTTGGTTTTAAATTTAGCTTTAGGTTAACAGATTTGGACTTATATTTAGAAAGCTGATGCAGATTGTACAGGGAGGTACCATATAGAAGAGTTTGAGGTCTCCACCACTGCTGACATCCCATCCCCACCAGAGGTGTGGGTGTTACAGCGATGAACCTACACTGAGACATCCCTCCCACCCAGAGTCCATAGCTTGCCGTATTAGCCCAAGCTGCCATAACGAAACACCATAGACTGGGTGACTTAAAACACAGAAGTGTATTTTCTCACAGTTCTAGAGGCTACAAGTCCAAGATCGGGAAGCCAGCAGGGTTGGGTTCTCCTCAGGTGCTGGTGAAAGCCCTCTTTGTGGCTTGCAGGTGTCTACCTTCTCCCTGAGTCCTCACCTGTAGGAGAAAGAGAGGGCGATGCTGAGATCTTCCTCTCTCATAAGACCACAGCCTTACTGGATTAGAACCCCACCCTTACGACCCCACTGAACCTTCATTGCCTCGAAAGGACATACAGTCATCACTGAGGGTTAGGGCTTCAGCATAGGAACTTTGTGGGGGACATGACTTTGCCCGCACCATTGACATTGGGGCTCACACTTGGTGTGGGTTTTGGCAGATGTATAATGACATGCATCCACCATTACAAATCATACTGATTAGTTTCACTGTCCTAAAATAGCCTCTGTGCTCGGCCTGTTTATCCTTTTCTCCCTGACAGGCAATCTCTGATCTTTCTACAGTCTCCATAATTTTACCTTTTCCAGAATGTCATATAGTTTTAATCAGACAGTCTGTGGCCTTTCAGAGAGATTGGCTTCTTTCACTTAATAACATGCATTGAAGGTTCCTCCATGTTTCTCCATGGCTCGATAGCTCATTTCCTGTTAGCCCTGAAAAAATGTTCCATTGTCTGGATGACACACAGGTCATTTATCCGTTCACCTCCTGAAGGACATTTTGGTTGAGGCCACGTTTTGGCAGTCATGCGTAAAGCTGCCGTAAATATCCGTGCACAGTGTTCGTGTGAATATGTTTTCACGTTAGTTCCGTGAATACCTGGGAGCAGCATCGTCTCCTCTGGAGGAGATGACACTCAGACACCTTCCTGAAGGTTCATGGAACCACATACACTTGGATAAGTCAACCTCCCTGCAGTCAGTTTTCTACCCAGCAACCGTTCTCATGTTTCTGCTGTGACTGGCAGCTCCAAACTGTGAAGCTGTAGCTTTCCACCCCGCCGCCAACATGGAAGCACTCGGGTGAGGCCCAGGAAGCGCCGTGGCAGAACTGGAATTAGTTTGTCTACAGACCCAGAAGGCTCCCTTCTCATGCAATGCATAGGATATACAAAGGACGTCTCGCAGGCTGGTTACGTGCCTTCTCTGTGTCTTGCTTTCCTCATTGTTGAAATTGGAATAATAACAACTACTAAAGCCTCAAAGTCACTGTGCGGATACATGAAATAATGCATAAAATTGGTTCACATAATGCCTGATGTACATATATGTGTATGTAATGGGCTGTCTGCCTGTGACCAGCACCGTCCAGCAGGGTAGAAAGCACTGCTTTTCAATTTGGGGGACAAACTAACACACGTGGCAGATGTGGAAAGGCCACGCTTCCACGGAGGGAGTCATGGCAAAGAATAAAGGAGGCTAATATGCAGAGTCTAACCCCGTGCCTGGCAGACACAGGCTGTGCAGTGTAGCATTTTTGAGAGGTGATCATGTGTTGGGCTTAAGCCCCTATGGGCTTCAGGGTGGGAGGGTCCTCGGGGGAGATGCTATCCTGTGGAATCATGTAGCCCAGCGGTTCTTAGACTTCATTGCATATGGGAATTCCCTGAAAGGCTAGTGAAAACTCAGGTGGCTGTGACTCCCCCTGCCCCCTCGGCTGGGGAAGAACCACCAACATGCCTCTGCCGGCTTTAGGGCAGTCCTGCAGTGATTGGCTGACACCAATTTGATTTTCCCTTCCCCTACTTTGCCTTGAAGGGGTGACAGTGGGTGAGTAGGGACCTTCAGAATCCACAGCCCCAGAGCCCAGGTGCAATGGTCCTGGCCAAATAACCACTTTGTACTTTTAAGACTATCTCCCTCAATGGGTTTTTTTCCCTTCTAGCTCTTTCTCATCTTTGTATACCTCTCATCACAATGCACCCTCTGCATAACCCAGTCGTGCTTAATAAGTAACTTGCCTTATAAACATTTTGAGTTGCTTAGATTGAATAATGCTTATAATTGACCAGATGTTCTTAAAATAGTTTGTTGTTTCATTCTACTTGACATGCACATTAGGAAAACAAACACTTTTTTTCTCTTATTGTGCATTGTGATTTTCTTTGCAAATTCCTGTTTCAATTTTGCAGCTGTTCAATGTTTGCAAAATCATATTCAGCCCATCCTGTGTGTCGGGAAGGTCGTGATGGGCTTAGACAATGTATCCTTTTTTTTTTTTTTGGTAAAATATGTCCAATTGTTGTTCCCATTGAATCATGATTGTGAGCTCACCTTAGAGAGTGTCTACTCTGTAGGAAAGAATACTGACAAGTTGCCAGGAGACCATGTCTGACCTGCTTCAAGGCTGAATCATGGGGCTGGGAGGTGAGAGGCTGCAGCTAACCTGTGCCCAGGGCAGTGGAGGCCACACTGTCTCAGGTCAAGGGGAAATCATGGTCCAGGAAGAAAGGAAGTGAGAGGTCAAGCCTTGCAAGTTGAACTGAGGGTCATTATAAACAAGAAAGGAGCCAAGCTCAGAAGCTGGGGGAGAGAGAATTGTCTGAGGAGGAACCAGCCAGGATGGGACCAGTGGTCCAGGGTGAAAGGCAGTGAGTGGGGTCAGGGCCGTGGGCTTCAAGGACTATGTCAAAGGGTTAAGTCCCTGATTTCTGCCATTTGGGGTGATGTCCAGCCTTGGAGCAACCTGCACAGCAGATGATAAAGCAGGAGGCTTCTGAGGTTTTGGTGTTTGCTTCTTCCAAAGATGACGGCCATCAGCGTGAACTTCCTAAGACTAAGTCCATCTCACCATCTCTCAGTTTTTCTCCTCCCCTTGGTTCATATGGGTTAATGTCCAAGCTCTTGAACCCGACAGAGCCTAATGACCTTTACTTACCAGGAATTTTAAACGTATTCTTTCTCACTCACTCTTCACAAGTGTACCTGGGAGGTGATGGTGTGTACGTTTTACAGAGAGAAAAACACTAAAGTTCCTCGAGGTTGAGTAATTTCTCCAAAATCACATGACCAAGTGGCAGAACAGGAATTTGGACCCAGGTCTGCTGGGTGACATGTCATCTGCTGCTCAGTGCCCTACAGAATCTGGACCCCAGACCTTTTGGACAGTGTCCACTGCAGCCTTTCCCCAGCTCTCCAGGACAGAAAAGCCAATTAAGCAACCTCTGTCCTCTTGGGGACATTTCCAGTCTTAGGCAGTTTCTCAATGCTTCCAGTAAAGCTTTGTGATCCCTGATAGGGCTTAGCTAACAGTCTTAATCAAAACACAGTTGACACTCTGTACTGTGAGCTTTAAGAGATATTAAGGATTAAAACAAAAAAAGGTGCTGAGAAACATACAGAAAAAAGTCTTGGCACCTGAGCCCAGGATCCAGGCAACACTGGACATTTAAAATAATCATAATAAGCATAAATTCAAGATGCAGGGAGATGTGCCAAATGAAAATGAACTCAGGGACAGGAGGAGCCTTGATTCTGGTACACTTTGCACCCCCAGATCTCTGAGTGACCCCCAAATCACCTAAGTGTTCTGGTGCCCTTGGATGAAAGTCAAATGATCATGTTCGTTTAAATTAGCCGGAAGGCTCCAACCCACCCCAAAATTACTTGAATTTGTGTCAGAGTTCTTTTCTAACAATGGAAAGTGCACTTACTTTAGACTAAGTCGCCCACAGATACTAACTGTCCTGGGAGGAGGCTGCTGTCCATTCCCTGCCCCGACCTCGGATTTCCCGCCCTCACTCCTAATGCCGATTCCCGCCGGAATTCAGTAACTCCCCTCACTTGCTTGAGCTCTTATAGGTCAGGGTCTCCTCCGCTGCTCTGCCACCCTGACATCACTCATGCGCCTGGGTCGTGTGTCACCGTGTCTTACCTCCTCTGTGCGTTCCCAAGACCATCGCAGAGTCTCTTCCCCAGCTCACACGTGCCTTCCCCGCCCCCAGCGCCCTGCGCAGAACCCACAGTGGTTCGTCCTAAGTAAATATTTGCTTAGTGATACCCGGTGAGCTGTGACTGTCAAAACACGAGAAATGGATATAATTTTTTTCTAAAAAAAAGTATCATGACAGCTCCCTGACCCCAGAAATAACTTGCACACCCAGCCCCTGGCTGGTATCATCAGAGGCCTTCTCACAGGTGGATAAACTATGGCCAAATGAGGCATCCCAGGGGAAGGGACGAGGGTTTACTGAGCATTGCCATGTGTGTCAGGTCCTTCATATGATCTCTGCTAATCCTGCACCAGCCCTGGGAGACGGAGGTTGTAGCCCCATCACACACATGAGCAGACTGAGGCTGACAGTGGCCAAGTAAGCCAGCACCTACTAGATCGGGGTGTTCTGTTTGCCCTGGAGGAGCAGAGTTCCTTCTGCCCCTATGGTGTTGCCTCCACACCCTGTTGCCTGGTGAAAGATGCTGGGTTACCTCTCTCTCTTATTTTGATATCCACCCCCTTTTCACCTGTATGAAATGTAACCTCCCCTTAAAACTCAAGCCTTATCTCCCCTGCGAAGTTCTATCCGGAAGATTCTAGCCCAGGCTGATTTCCAGTTTTCCCGAGTGCCTTGAGCACTGATTTCACACATAATCCTACACTCTGCCTTGTGTTATCAATTAGCTTTTTATTTGGCAAAGGATGTTCCTGGGTTGAATCCGAAGACCCTAAGGTGGGGAGCTCTGTCTCACGCATCTTTGAGACTTTCCAGGATCCGAGAGCCGTTTTGTGTACGTTCTGGGCGTTGGTTGGTGTTGCTTTGTCTTGTTTTCTTTCCCTTCATGTGTGTACCTTGGTCGTTATGCGTACAGTCTTCTGCTGTACATGTGGAGTTGAACAAGACAAACCCTCTTTTCGTGGCCTCACAAACTCGGGGGGAATGTAGGTGTGTCTTGCCATCCAAATCTTTTCATGCCTCAGTTTAGAGAGTGAGGTTAGGGGTTCAGTAGGGAAGGATACCAAATTCTCTAAATCAGTTTAGATCCTGAGATTTGGATAGCAGATAGTGAGAGTTTGGATGGCCGTGGATTTTATCTGAAATTTTAACTGAATCTTTCTCAGTTCTGAGTTTGGGGGGCAAGGGGCTGCTGGTAGAATAAAGCACATACTTACCCACCACAGGTGCAAAATAAGTGTTGTAAGGCTTAAATCAAGTCGCAGGGGGTATGCTAGGAGCAGGGAGCCATTTCCCTGGATGCAAGAATTCAGTCAATCAACAGGAAATTATTGAGGCCACCGTGGGTCAGAGCCGAGCTAAGAGCTGGACACT
Source organism: Tursiops truncatus (assembly GCF_011762595.2). Lineage (NCBI taxonomy): Eukaryota > Metazoa > Chordata > Mammalia > Artiodactyla > Delphinidae > Tursiops > Tursiops truncatus. The sequence continues at coordinate 84,011,524 of NC_047047.1, read as the reverse complement.
CACACCTTCTCTGTTTCCCTCGAGCAGTAAGCAGTGGAAATCGGTGTGTAACATAGCAATAGGAAGATGCCTGTTATCAGGGGAACACAGACCAGAGGTGGATGTGCACAGAGAATGTTGGGGAGGGTGGGGAAGTGAGGACTGTTCCGTGGATGATTGTGAAGTATCTGTCACATACCGGGCACTGTTGGACGCACTTGACCCACATAAATGAACAAATCTGCCAAAGGGCCTTGCCTCCCTGAAACTTAAATTTTAGACAGTCTTCCAGGACTTCGGAGGCAGCGGTGCTTGAGCTGCTTCTGGAAGGTCAGGTGACACCTGGGTGGTGAGGACAGAAACCAGTGTGGAAGGACCATTCTACTGGGAGGGCACAGAGAGGCCAGAACTCCACCAACTGGTTTCCCTGGGATATCCCTACAGCAGAGACTGGAGAACACTTTGATCTGATTAGTAACTATTTTAACAAAAGCTTCCTTTGCCGGGTTGCTAAGGTTCTGCCCTCCTGAGCTGGGTGCTTCGTTTAGTGGACGGTGTCTTCCTCAGTACCCATCGGAGGGGTGGAGGGAAGGATGCCGATGGGTAGATCACTCGCCGTTTTGAATATTACCATCAATACGGGAAGGGAATCACCCACAGACTCAGATCGGGGACCTCTGGCTAAAACTTCTCAGAGGACCCAGACGAGGACTCTAAAACCCCAGGCCCCTCAGTGTTCACTTGGCCACCCCCCAGAGCCCCAGTTTCAGCCAGGAGTGACCCCTGCCTCAGTTCTGGTGGAGGCCACAGGTGTCTGATGGCTTGTGCTTCTCTCGTTTCAGACTAATCTGCCATGACCACAGCACGGTGCCGGCCCACCTGGGACCTGGCCCTGGACCCGCTGGTGTCCTGCAAGCTGTGTCTCGGGGAGTACCCAGTGGAGAAGATGACGACCATTGCCCAGTGCCAATGCATCTTCTGTACCCTGGTGGGTCTTGCAGAAAACGCCAGTTTAAAAGAATTTCAGGATGAGCCTTTTTCACTTTTGTTTTTGGAGACACCGTGCAGCCCTTTGCCCTCACTTTTAGCCAGTTATCGGAGGGATTCTCCTCCAAATCAGTCAGGCTCCCCAAGCAGGTTCGATTGCAGGCGCTCGTGGTGCAAAAGTAATCAGTTAAACAGAATCTTAGGAGCTGGGAACGCAGTTGAGAAACCCTGAGCATGGCGTGTGCGCTCCTTTCTGGAAAGGCAAAGCTTCACCACAGCTCCCTTTAAATTTAATTGAACAGTGACATGACTGAGATTGCAGGGGTGCTGGCCTGGTGAGTGCGTACGGTAGAACAGTCAGCTCTCCGTGTCAGCCGTCACTGATTTAGTGCTAAGCCGGAGAGGCTGCATCTTGAAATCACATTTGAATTTCCTGAAGATGCAGCCAGCGTCACCGTGGGCCAAATGGCCTGCTCTTAATGCCTGTAGGGGCTTCTGTTCCCATCAGGCCTCTCTCAGACCCAGCATTTTACCTATCAGAAGAGAAACATGAGGGTGTAGGGTTTGTTTTCAGTTTGTCTCGTTTAATTTTGCTTGGTTTTTCTTCCCATTCAAGAAATACAAAAAAAAAAAAAAAAAAGAAAAGTCCGGAAAAAACAATTTTCCTTTAAACTGTGAAAAACTAAAAAAGTTTCTGAATTTGACTACTGTTATAAATGGACTGTAGGGACGGCCTTCCCATGTATGGTTCAGACGTCTGGACTGGGTTCTGTCCCCGACAGCCTCCTCCTGATTTTCAGAGACTTCTTTCTTCCTGCCCCTATTTTACAGACCTTATTCTGTTTGCCTCTGTTTTACAGACCTTGTCTGTTTGGGACCTATGTGCATTCAATAGCATCATCTGCATTTTACGGATGAGACGGAGCTTTCAATCGTTTAAGTCTGGGTCTCTGACTTCCCTTTATGTTAGACACTGGCTTCCTGAGGGCACGGTTCTGCCCCCAAATGCCTGGTTTGCAGCGGGGCCCACGATAGATAATCGGGAGAGGCAGCTGGGTTGAACCGCACAGAGTCAGCCTCAGCCGTGTGCTTAGCAGCCGAGAAATGTGCCTCATTAAAGCCCCAGGAAAGTAACTTCAACCTGGACCACCGGAAGTTGCTTTGGGTTTTTTCTGAGCTGGGGAAGAATGGGAGGGAGAGAGCCCTGGGGGGAGGTGGGTGGAAAGACAGACGTGCAGCCAATGAACACAGAGAATTGGGCTTGTTTTCATTTCTGGAGGATGAGATGGTCCAGCGTGGGGATGGATCAAAGGGTTCTCTTTATGCAAGAATTGCCCCCTCTTGCCTGAAGGGGAGTTTTCCGCAATCTCAACCAATTGGCTCGATTCTCCTCTGCAGATGTGCCTGTAGGCGAGCTTGCTGCCACTCGTGTCCCCTGCCTGCGTCGTGTGGGGAGGGCCTCATGGGCCCACGACTTCTTTTCTTCCACTGTGAGGTCGTCCATTCACCCTGGCATGGTTTTACCCAGCCTTTCATTTGTTGTCATTGTTGTTTTAGTTTTCTATTTCTAGAGCATAGTAGTGAAAATAAATAGGCAAGTCTAATTCAGATCAAACATTTAATTTAAGTCAGGGACTGTGAACAGAGGAAAATAACATTGTTTTCTCAAAGAGGGGTTTGCTGGGAGCGCTGAGAAACAGGTGACAGCTGTGATTGTTTTCTCACAGCCATTTATTAAAAATTAAGATGTTGAGGCAGGCTTACTTGTGTCCGCAGATCCCTGCACCGTGAAGCACAGGAAACACCTGCGTGTCGCAGACTGGGGGAAGGCGCCCATGTCCCCTAGGGCTTCCGTCACCTGCTGTCCCCTCTGTGTAGGCCTCAGGGGCCCCCAGCCAGCAGAACTGCCATTGTCTTCTTCCTGGGGACAGACCTGGGAAGGTAGGAAAGAGTGAAGAGAGAAAACTGTGCAAAGCTGAAAGGGGGCACTCTTCAAATAAAACACTACTAGAGAATTATGGGCTTTAGGTCTGAGGTAGATTGACCTCAAGGAGGAAGGGGCTCAAGGGGAAAGCCTGGTGTTTGGGGTCAGGCGTCAGGGCACTGAAACGCAGGCTGTTTCTGACCTCAGCTTCCCTTGTGTGCCTCATCTGTATAATGGAGCTGAACGGAGTTTACCCTAAGGTTCAGGAAGGACGTGTGAAGGAGTTGCCACGTGGAGGCTCAGATCCTCTCCATCTCGCTTCTGAACTGGGACTTAGAACCGCAGGGATTCGAGGGAGCTCTGGGCAGCTTTCCCCAAGCGTGTGTCCTGAGGAACACTTGTCCTCAAAGATGCACTCAGACAATCTGTGTGTTTCAGTGGATTTACTAAACACAGCATACCGTGTCCCTCTCTCTACCCTTACCCCTGGGACGCTCTGGGTGCCCAAGAGCACAGAGAAAGCCCCGAGGAACCCACACGAGGGACAGCTGTTGATTTAACCTGCATCTCCCCAGATTCCTCGAGCACCAGAAGTGTGTGCCTACCACGTACTAACGTGGCGTGACCATGACACATGTTCTGGGGGATTTCCCTTGTTTATAGGGGGCCTGGTGGCTTTAGGGTGAGTTCAAAGGTCATGGAGAGGCTGTGCACGGGGCCGGTGGGGCGTGACACAGGTAGGAGGGGGATGCACTGGTCCAAGGGTCTCAGTGGCTGGAGGGACCCTCCCAGCCCCGTGCACATTGCAGGTATGATGCTAAGCTCCAGGGGTTTGGAGATGTGACGCCCACCAGGTAGCTCAAAAGGTCAAGTTTTGGCTGAGTGTGAGAATGAAACTTAAAGAGATAAACGTAAACATTTGTGTGCAAAAATGTGAAATCTTCAAGTATGACCATCAGTTTCTGTGCAAAAGTACTGGGAGGAGAGAAAGGGTTGTTGACGTTTGTATCAAAACATGTCCTTAAACTAAGATCCTGCACTGAGAGCCAATCCCACCTCCATTTCGTCAGCCTATGTTTCTGGTGGCCTGGGAGATGCCCCGTGGACCAGAAGCTAAAATGTATGACATTTTAAGCTAAAATGAAGCCCATCAAGGCCATTGTGGTCTCCCCTATACTTGCAGCATCCTATAACATAGAACGTTTATGGTGTTTCACTGCTGACAAAGCAGGGTCAGTGTGACAGCTCGCAGCACTGGAGGGGATCTTCTTGTTCCGAAGGTTGGGGGGACTTGAGGCTCAAAGACGTGGGGTTTTGTGGTTCTCCCCTCAAAATAACACGCCCCAGGGATCAGGAAGGTGGAAATGTCTGTTTTCCGAGACCCAGAACTTCTGACTCTTTCCCTTAGTTACGTTTTCTCATCCAGAAATCCAGCACGTGAAGAGATGGACCTTGACTTGCACACCTTAACATCCCCATCAGCTTTGCACAAAGTGGGTGCTTGGTCACTTCCATTCTTCAGTCCTTGTCAAGCGCCAGCCTGTGCCAGGTGCCCTGGGTACCTGGGGGAGATGAGAGCTTCCAGTCTCTACTCTCCTGATCCCATGTGTAGGCGCGAGAGAGGTCTGGGTTGCTGTCATTGGGATGGAAAGACTTGTAATCGCAGTATAAACAGAGGTATGTGACGACACAGAGAAGGGAACTCACCCGGCAGGCTTCAGGGGGTCACTTGAAGAAAGCGTGATGGATAGAGCCCCATCAGGAAGGGCAGGCAAAGGACGGGGTGTCATGGGGGGTTCCCACAGTGACATAACTGGCAGGGACTAGAAGAGCATCAGGCCAGAAAGATGCGAATGTGCAGCTGTGCTTGGATGGTGACGTGCAGAGAGCAGGGCAGCTTGGGTCATCCATCTCCCACATGAGGCCAGAGATGTGCAAGGAGCAGAAAGCTTTGGACCTAGAAAGTGCATGAATCTTCCAGTGAGACCAGCTTCTCAGCAGGGCATTGTTTGCATAGACAGCCACAGTTTGGACACTGCAGGAAGGGCACTTGGCTGTAATTCACAAGTGTTGACTAGTCCTAGGGTCCGCCCCACCATTAACAATGGGGGGCCCTGGGCGAGTCCCTTTCCCCGTCTTCTCTGATGCCCTTGTCCAGGGAAGGAAAGTGGGACTCTTTAGTCTCTGAGCTCTCAGACTGCACGGACATTGTCACTTGCCAGTCCCACTGGCACTGCCTTTGTGTAGGCATTAAGAGCTTCCGGTGGCATGAGGATCCTGCCCGTGACCCAGGAAGCCTGCAGAGCTGGGGCTCCCAGCGATGGTAACAAAATGGTAGCAGCTGCAGACGGCACGTCCTCACCCTGCGCTGTCCACAGGTAGAGCGAGGGCATCTCTCTCGGTGACTTGTGGGTAAGGAAGACACGTGTGTTCCCAGGGAACCCTGTGGCCTCCTTGGCCGTGTGACCGTCATTGCTCCTGTTCTTGGGGCCGGCGAGGTGGGGCACTGCTCACAGGCTCCGCAGGTGTGGTTTTCATTTTTACGTCTGGATTTAGGGTCCCTCTAAAACTTCCCCTTGTGGGTGAAAGAACAGCTTCTCTGATTGCCGGTGGTCTACCCCGTGCCTTGCGACATGGCCGCACTTCCCATAAGACCCTGCCAAGTGGGCAGGATTCTCCATCTCCTAAAAGGGACACTGCAGCTCAGAAAGACGGGGCCAGCTGCTCTAGAACGTTCACTGGGTGTGCCTTGACTCCGGTGCATTTGGTTTTTGCATTAAAACCTGATGCCTGTGCATTAACCATGCAGAAGAAAGTGCTGACTCCTGGTATCAGCTTTGCTGACAAACATAACAGAGAACTGAAGGGCTGCTGGGAGGCATTTGCAGGCCATGTCCTGGGTCACGGGCACTGGGCTTCCTTCTCATGCCCCCAGATCTCAGTACCTTCCTACCCAGGAAGGACACTTGGGTCCCTCTTTCTCTCTCCTTGTTCTGTGCACTTGATTCTGAATCTCAAAGCCGACCTCCCTGTTCTCTTGCAGGAGGCCTATCCGCATCCTGCTGCAGTCAGGGTCCTGGAACCCTGCCCCACTGATGGCAAGACACCCAAATGGGCATTCTCGGTCTCCCCAGCCCCTTCTTATTCATGAGATAAAAGACAAACAAAAGTCTTGGTTTCTCCATTCGATGGAATAATCTTCAGTCCTTTGGAAAATCTAGACAGCTGAACCTAACGAGACTGGGTGAACAGAGTACCCCTCTGTTAGAATTAGCCCTCAGGTACCACCTATTCTGAGCAGTTGCCCATGTACTCCCATTGTCACACCCTCAGACCCTCAAACTCATCATATCCTTGCATCCCCTTCTCTCACGTGCCTTCTTAAATTCACATGCACACAACACACAGATCCCACACAACTGCGCACGAAACACACTCATTCTACTTTCAGGAAGAGTTCAACCCAAGGTTTATCTGTTGCTTCTGCATTTCCGGCCTCCTGGACTGTTGGTGCAGAGTAAATGAATATCTGTTGAGTGGATGAAACAGAGGACCCCTTTGTGTCCTTGACTCTGATTTCCATGTTAACCCTGCCCACCACAGCCGGCTCTGTCTGGCCTTCCCTGGGAGCTCTTGGTGATGAAGGTGTGGTTTGGTGAAACGCTCATACTTGCTTCTCCGCGGCTTAGGAGAAGAGAGACCTTGTCCTACACACACGGCATCTCCTGCAGCTCGTTTAGAAGCCCGAGGGTGAGGAGAGCGCCCTCCCTGCGGAGGAGAGAATGGTGTCTTCTCCCCAGAAAGGCCCAAGGACAGCCAGGGAGCAGAGCACTGAGGTTACCTGGAGCAGGGCTGACTGTGGGGCTGCACCTGGTCTTCAGCAAAGCCGAGGGGTCGGAGCTCAGGGGAGCTTTAGTCCAGGAGACAGCAGATCCTGTGGTCTGTCAAGAGCCGAGGACAAAGAGAGCACAGAGATGAGAGTTGGGTTTTGTTTTCTGGGGGTTTTCTTTTGGTAGAAAGTACGTCTGAATTTTGTTTTCCTCTAAAACTTTTACAATAGCAACCTTCATACTCTGGACTCCCCTGCTTTGGGTAGAGTCCCATTCCTGCAGTCTGGAGCAGCGTCGCGGCCAGCACGTTCACCACGGGGCCGGCTGGGTGGCCTGCTCAGGTTTCCAGCCCCTGGTGGCATGGCCGGGGGGCGGGGGGTGATGCAGGAAGCATCCTTGTCATGCCTGCTGTGCCAGGCAGTGGCTCCCGCCTCCCTGAGGACAGCTCTGTGAGGAAGGGCTTGCCCTCCCCGCCTGCGGAGATGCCTGGGATGCCACGTCGTCCAGCTGCTCTTTGGCAGTGACCTGAGGTCCGTGCCGCCCTGGGTCTCCCCTCCTCTGCACGGCTGCTGAGTGTCTGTGTCCATGCGGGTGTCGGCTTGTCGTGTGTGTGAGCGCTCGGCTCCCCAGTTGTTGGCATCTGCCTTTCCCTGCGGCGTTGTTAATCCCTTGCATTCTACCAGCACTCACAGGCACAGGGACTGGAGAGATAAACAGTTCTTGCTTTCAAAGAGCCTGCCTTCTAATGGGGAAGGAATGTAAGCAGACCCTCAGTGATGGAGGCCGAGGGGATGCCGGGCAGAACACGTGGTGCGTGTGCGGGCACCATGCCGGAGCACTGCGGACCCTGGGGCACCGACTGCAGAGGCACCCTTTTCTGTCCGCCAGGCTTGTCTCATTCCACACCGTGGAGGACGGGGGCTCAGAGAGGCACAGCTCCGGCTCCAGTCACACATCTGGCAGGCGGGTTCGCTGGCATCCCAACCCAGGGCGGGGATTCCGGGGTCCTTGCTGTTTGAACACTGTTCGTGGGGGTCCCACCACAGTTGTTTGGACCTGCCTGCATGGACTGTTTGTAAACAGTGGATCTTGGTAAGCAGAAGCTACTCAAGCACCTTTGAGCACAGTTTCTGGAGGTTTCTTTCAGCTGTTAGCATCATCAGTAGCCAGCAGGCCTCCAAGGGAGAAAGCAGATGAAATTCAGGCTTGCTGCAGACTTTACATCAGGCAGCGGTGTCTGCGTGGCCCCCTTCTCCTTGGCAGAAAAATTCTGGCACAGCGGAGGTACCTTAGCAGATCAGCAGTGCTGCCTCTGCCTTTGGACCGGGTTTCAAAGACTTGGACGACAGAGTGGAAAACGAAAGGCCTGGAACATTCTGTGGCTCTCAACAGCCCCCCTCCCTCCTCCTGCCCTTTGTGTGGTAGACGCTCCTTTGCTGGGACGTCTTGTCCCTCCGGCCAGCTTTCCATCTCTGGGATGCCTTCCTGACCACCCGCGCCCCTGAGGTGGGACCCCACTGGAGCCCCCAGCACAGTGCGTCTTAAGGATCTGCACCCGCATCTTTTCCCACAGGGGCCTTGGGGTCTTGATGTCATGGAATGTCCTGGCATCCAAGCATCAGGGACACATAAAGACACAGTCTAGTTTGACTCAGACTTTGCCACTTTAAAATGCATACAATGCTTTGTACTGAAAGAAAAATAAAAAAACCTCATGAGGTAACAGAAAATAAGTAATAAATGATTGCTTATGAAAGAATTCTTGATTGGGGAGGAAGAAGACATGAGTTTAGAAAAACAAAACCCTCACCTCTTTGGAGTCCGGCACACGTGGGTTTGAGCTCGAGCTCCTACGCTTACAGATCGTTTTTAACCTCCCTGAGCTTTGTTCTCTCCTCCATAAAATGGGAGTGATTAACACCTCCTAAGAGCCTCCCGTTTATTTAGTTGGCTAACACAGGTAGTGATGAACACAGGGTCCTGAGGCATTTGGTTACAGAGAGCTATAACTAATATGATGGTAGGAAGTATCAGTACATCAGTGTCTGCCTTTGTCATGTATATTTTGACTGAGGTTTCTCTGGCGTACTTTTGTGCTCGTTTCAAGACATCTTTTTGCTATTAGATTGAAAACCATAGCTTGTGAGTCACGGTCTGCTTTATATCTGGAAGAAGCCCGGGCTTGTTTTCGGTGGGTGCTTGGTCAGACACTTAGATCCTCATCTCTTTTTATATAGTAAACAAACGGATGCTTCCAGAGCACAGTCATTTTGCAAATTGCATAGCGGCCTGCTAGTGGCATAGGACGGACGCTGCTGGGTAGTCCTCCGCAGACGTGACGCACTGCTTGTTGATATGTGCCGTCTCTTCAACAGCGTCGTTCAGACTCGGAGATGCCCCCCGGGTGTGTGCTTCACACCAGCTTTCATGGTTGCATTTTGTAAACCTTCTCTCGTCACGTACTTCTCTGCACAGTACTGTGAGAGTTTTCAGCATTTTATCAGTTTATGGCATTCCAGTGTCCTCCAGAGACTCAATGTAGACAAACTTAATTGTAAAAAGTAAAATGATGATCTTGTTGCTAAGGTTCTGACTTTCTTTTCACCTATGACTGTAAGGCATCTATCACCCAGAGAGACACACCGCAGGTAACAGCGGTCCCTCTCACTTAGCTGGTCTGTGTGTTGGGAATTGTGTCGGGTGCTTTTGCATAGTTTCTTTCTTACCGTTGCAAAAGCCCAGCAAGATGGGCATCTGTATTCTATAGTCAAGGGGGCTGTGGCCCAAACTCTTCACATAACCGGTCCGCGGCTCTGCCTGGAAGGGCAGGGATTCCAGGTGTCTCTGTAGCTCTGAAGCCTGCGGTGTTTCTCTGCCTCAGCCTCTGCCCCCAGCCCCACACGGGACATTCGCTTTCCAGTCACCTCCCACCGTGAACAGACCTTGCTGTCGGGGTTCAGCACACCACCAAACCCTGGTGCCGTCCTCCTGAAGAGGTGCAGGCCTGATGGAGGCTCGGCGTGACCCCCTCCCTCCTCCTCTGCCCCTCCCTCGTTCTGGGAAGCTCCCGTGTTGGTTTTGATGAGTTTACCTCTGAAACCTCTGCCATCTTAGGCCTCAGAGGCAATGCTAGGACTAGGCTCATCCTTACTCGGTTCTCTGGAGCTCTCTTCATCATCACTGCATTGGTGAAGCATAGATGATCTGGGGAAAACCTGAGTTCAGGGCCCGCGTGGTCACAGGGAGCTTGGATAGGACAGAGGCATACAGGGCCCTTGGGTCGTAGGCACCCAGGCTGCAACTGACACGTGGAGTCTTAGCATTCTGTTCAGTGCTCTTGAGAGAGGCTGTAGGAGGTGGGTCTTTTCGAGGACTACCTTGATTTCTATTTTTTAAAGGAACTGCCATCTTTAGAGTCTTTAGTGAATGAAATATTCTGGTTTTGCTAAAGTGGTGAGAATTACCCATTTAGATCAACTGTCATTTATATATTGAGCATACACTCTTGTCCATGTAGTCTTCTAGACTCTTTCTCTTTTTGTTTTTTAACATAAATGTATTTACTTATTTACTTATTTATTTATTTATTTTGGCTGTGTTGGGTCTTCGTTGCTGTGCACGGGCTTTCTCTAGTTGCGGCAAGTGGGGATTACTCTTCATTGCAGTGCGTGGGCTTCTCATTGCGGTGGCTTCTCTTTGTTGCACAGCACGGGCTCTAGGCACGTGGGCTCAGTAGTTGTGGCACATGGGCTCAGTAGTTGTGGCTCGCGGGCTCTAGAGCGCAGGCTCAGTAGTTGTGGTGCACGGGCTTAGTTGCTCCGCGGCATGTGGGATCTTCCCAGACCAGGGATGGAACCCATGTCCCCTGCATTGACAGGCGGACTCCTAACCACTGAGCCACCAGGGAAGTTCTCGACCTCTTTCCCTTGCACAATATTTTTTCAACTCCACCATGATGTAGGCTGAACCACCCTAAAATGCAGATCCAGAAAATGAGGCTGGTAGAGAGGCAGACTTGTTCAAAGCACAGAACCACTGGAAAGTGCAGCTGGATCTGATTTTAGGCCCATCCGTTCCTAGGAACCATGCATTCTTATAATGAAATGGATTAGACATTTTGCCGGGGGGAGGAAGAGGCTTAGGAAACAGCTTATGTGCTTTCCTTTTTTTTTTTTTTTGAATTTTTGAATTTTATTTTATTTATTTTTTTATACAGCAGGTTCTTATTAGTCATCAATTTTATACACATCAGTGTATACATGTCAATCCCAATCGCCCAATGCATCCCATCACCACACCCCTTGCCGCTTCCCCCGCTTGGTGTCCATACATTTGTTCTCTACATCTGTGTCTCGATTTCTGCCCTGCAAACAGGTTCATCTGTACCTTTTTTCTAGGTTCCACAAATATGCGTGAATATACGATATTTGTTTTTCTCTTTCTGACGTACTTCACTCTGTATGACAGTCTCTAGATCCATCCACGTCTCTACAAATGACCCAATTTTGTTCCTTTTTATGGCTGAGTAATATTCCATTGTATATATGTACCACATCTTCTTTATCCATTCGTCTGTCGATGGGCATTTAGGTTGTTTCCATGTCCTGGCTATTGTGAATAGTGCTGCAGTGAACATTGGGGTGCATGTGTCTTTTTTTTTTTTTTTTTTTTTTTTGCGGTACGCGGGCCTCTCACCGTTGTAGCCTCTCCCGTTGCGGAGCACAGGCTCCGGACTCGCAGGCTCAGTGGCCATGGCTCACGGGCCCAGCCGCTCCGCGGCATGTGGGATCCTCCCGGACCGGGGCACGAACCCGTGTCCCCTGCATCAGCAGGCGGACTCTCAACCACTGCGCCACCAGGGAAGCCCCTGCATGTGTCTTTTTGAATTATGGTTTTCTCTGGGTATATGCCAGTAGTGGGATTGCTGGGTCCTATGGTAGTTCTATTTTTAGTTTTTTAAGGAGCCTCCATACTGTTCTCCATAGTGGCTGCATCAGTTTACATTCCCACCAACAGTGCATGTGCTTTTCTTGAATCGCTGTGACACGTAATAGTGTTATTATAATAGTGTAGTGGTGGTGGAATTATGAGCCCCAGTATTACACTGGGCTGTGACTGAAGGGAGGTTTGGAGACGCTGGTGAGATATTGTGCTTTGTTGTCCCTTCTCTGAAAGGTCTGGTTTCCCATGCTCTTTGAGTTCTGATGTAAGCTCTTCAATGTTTGTCTCAGTCACAAATGGTAGTGAGCTTGCAACTAGGGAAGGTCATGACCTTTCTTCTACTTGTTGTTTACAAAGGCTTTTTAAGGGAGTATTGGATTTTTACGACTAGCAGACAGTGAAGCAAGAGTAAACTGGCATTGGGAAAGGCCTCCTCGCTTTGGTATGAACTTTGCTTTGTGTCCCTCACTGATTTTTCTGACTTACTTCAGATGTCCAGCCAGACTGCCAAGTAGCGGAAGGTGGTAGCAAGTAATTGCCCAGTAAGTAAGGGGTCCCTGAAGGAGGATGGGCAGCCATACCTGGGTTCTCGGTGTGGGGTGCAGGGGCGACTTAGAGGCAGGCGAGGCTGGCTTGGAATCTGGGCTCTGCCCTTGCTGTCTGGGTGAGCTGGCAGTTCCTTCTTTGGTGACTCAGTGTTCACACCCGAGTGATGACATGGTCACACCTTTCCTGCGAGAATATTCTAAGGAGCACGTGAAACAATGGAATATAGGGGACTGAGCATGGCGCCTGACGTCTGATGTGTGTCTGAGGGACGCGGCTTCCCTGCTTCCCTCGATGCCTCTGCTCCTGACCTGGGCGCACTGGCATGGTGTTTTCCGAGGTCGGGTCCAGGGGTCCAGCCCGCATCCCTAGTCCCGGTGCAGAAGAGGTACCACGCAAATATTTGTTGAGTGAATACAACCCCTAATTTGGTCGTTGCTATGGCTACATGGTAAATATACAAAAAAATGCATTGGAACAATGTTCTTGATTTGCCCTTTTTTTTTTTTTTAATGCCTCACTGCTCCTTCAGCCTTAGGGAAGTAAAGATGTTTACAGATATTTCTCTGTTTTGTTTTTTCTTTTTTTCAGTGCCTGAAACAGTATGTGGAACTCTTGATCAAAGAAGGATTAGAAACTGCAATTAGCTGCCCTGATGCTGCCTGCCCCAAACAGGGCCACCTACAGGAGAACGAGGCACGTTCAGCTGGGAAAACTGAGGAGCCTGGGCTCCTCAGCGGATCGGGGGTTATGGGTTCTGTCTAGGCTGACCTGGCATTGTAGTCTAGCCCTCAGATTGTTATACTCCTTTTTCTTTTTTCCCTTAGATTGAGTGTATGGTTGCAGCTGAAATCATGCAAAAATACAAAAAGCTACAATTTGAAAGAGGTAGGTGCCCCAGTGTCGTAGCCCGTGACAGAATCCGGGTAACTTCGGGGAGTGCTTTGGGTGATTGTGATTATAGATCATTTGGCTACAGCAGAAGTGAAAACATGGATGTAAATTAGACTTCTAAAGTTCGGCTGTCGTTTGAATTCTCTGCAGAGCTCACAGCTGGAAGGCCTCTGTTGGGGATCTAGTTAGAACAGGAAAGATTCGTGAAACACAGCTTGCTTCTAGGGGTTTGGGATTTGGGGGGTAGTTTAAAGAGACCCTCGTGGGGCATTATTCTCCAGCCAGGTTAAGGCCTAACAATCTGAAAACTAATTCTTTGACCTCCGGAGAATTTAAGAGATACAAAGGCCTGGAAGCAAGTCCCAAGGTCACGCAGGGTCGAATCGTGGCGCTCGCCATCCTGACCGCACACACGTCCATCGCCTTCACAGGCTGCGTCATGCACGCTGGGACCAGTGGGTGCTGAGTCCTTAGTTCACCAAGTCTCCCAACAGCCCGACAAGGTTGTCTGTTAACCTGACACCCACAGGGACTCACTGACGTGCCCTGATTTCCATCTCTGGTGGGTAGTGGGGTGGGGTGTGGACCAGGTCCCCCGCAGTGCCCTGCCCAGCCCTGCTGGCTGGAGCCGGGCCGCTCCAGAGTTCAGACACGCTGAGCGTCCGGGATGGGTCTTTCTCTTTGCCGTCTGAAATACTTCAGGATCATAACATGGTACTTTAAAGAGTCTGTGGATTCTGTCTGGCCTCGTTTTCATATATATTCTGGACCTTGGGCTCATCTGAAAAGGAGCAGAATAAGACATGGGTAGAAGATGCTCTCTATGTAAAGCTTTATTGTGAAGATGCTGCATCCAGACTGTAAAATTTTCAGCTCAGTTTGTGAGCACTGAAGTTTGCTCCCCGCTCTTCCTGGACTGGTTCTCGGTCCTTGCCTGGATCAGGCATTTATGAGAGATGAAACCCTGGGTGGCGTGTTTACAGGAAAACACCATCAGGATGGGAATGGAATGCGGAATAGACTAGAGTAAAGTGTCCAGAGACTCTTAGTTTAGCTGAATGTGGAAAGTTTTCTTTTTTTTTTTTTTTTTAAAGAACTGCTAAAGATAGCTGCATTTCCTCTTGAGGCTCACTTCTCAAGAAACAAAAAAAAAAAAGGTAATGTGTGGCCAACCTAAAAAAAATCAAACAGGATTTTTGATGGCATTGAAATTTGTTTTCAAGAGTTTATTTATTCAAATGCCATATATTGTTTGGTTTGGGGCAGTTTATAGCTTAAATATAATGTCATGTGATACAAAAGTCAGTATGTGGAGCAATAAAATTAAGTTGGATTTCTGAGACTTTGAGCGTCTTCTGAAAACATTTTCCAGTGGGAATCTTGACAGAAAGTGGCAGTTACTTGGGTTACAAGAAAATGAACTTTCTATGACATTGAATTTAAAAACGCAGCTGGGTAAATATTCCTACATAATAATTTTAACTGTGTTATTTCTTCCGAACTTTAGCTTAGTCAAAGATTTTTTTTTTTCCTTTGCATAATAATGAACCCAACTCGACTTAGGTTAAAAAAATATCTCTCAAACCCATCACTTTAAAACATTTTTCTAGCATTACGTTCAAAGCAGCAAAACACACAAAAAGGACTCGGACTTAATAGGACCAGAGACCGGTCTGAATGAAATGTTAAAATGTTAGGGCTAATAAAATACAGCTCTTGATTATAGCTGGTCACTGAGCAAATTCTGAGACAGGATCAGTGAGCAAGTTTCAACGTACTCCCTCCCTTTGAAATTCGTTTTCAAATGAGGATGGTGACTGGATTAAAAGTGACAGTTGCCCTGATTTTCTGACAACCGTTAGTTACTAAAAAGTCCTATGGTTAAAGTTTCAAACACTGTCTTCCTGTGAACTTTGCACGTCTCATCTTATATCAGAGCCTTGATTTCAATCTGAGTTTCCCCACTCCTCCAGCCAGGTCCTTGGGAAGCAGGAAGCCAGGAGGGAGGCTGTGAGGTGCTTTCTGAGCACCTACTCTCCCAACTGGAAGACCCCCAAGGCTAGGAACAAACAAGCTTCCAGGGAAGGTCCATCGCCCTTGCCTGCATGCCCCACTGGACGACACACGAGCTCCTATTTGGGCGCCGACCACACCACGCTGCAGGCATTTGTTTATGTATCCAGGGCAGTGAGAATGGACCAATATGAGTGGGGATGCTGGGCCCTTCACAGTGTGCTTCTCAAAGGACAGCTGTGTTTAAGAAAGAAAAACATCTTTATGTGGCACATATATACAATGGAATATTCCTCAGCCATAAAAAGAAACAAAATTGAGTTATTTGTAGTGAGGTGGATGGACCTAGAGTCTGTCATACAGAATGAAGTAAGTCAGAAAGAGAAAAACAAATACCGTATGCTAACTCATATATATGGAATCTAAAAAAAAAAAATGGTTCTGAAGAACTTAGGGACAGGACAGGAATAAAGATGCAGATGCAGAGAATGGACTTGAGGACATGGGGAGGGGGAAGGGTAAGCTGGGACGAAGTGAGAGAGTGGCATGGACATATATACACTACCAAATGTAAAATGGATAGCTAGTGGGAAGCAGCCGCATAGCACAGGGAGATCAGCTCGGTGCTTTGTGACCACCTAGAGGGGTGGGATAGGGAGGGTGGGAGGGAGACGCAAGAGGGAAGAGATATGGGGATGTATGTATATGTATAGCTGATTCACTTTGTTATACAGCAGAAACTAACACACCATTGTGAAGCAATTATACTCCAATAAAGATGTTAAAAAAAAAAAAGGAAAGAAAAACATCTTTTAAAAGAGTTGGGCTTTTTGATAAGTAGAGCTATTAGGGAACTGCTTCATTAATCTATTATGAATATACCTTTGGGAGATGGGAGTTAAGATGAGTTTCTTCTAGTGTGCAAGAAAATACACTACTTGCCTTGTGTGAAAATATATACAAATATGTATATATATATATATATTAAAAGATGCAATATTTATAATAGTTATATCATATGATATAATGTATCTAATGTATAGTATAACATATATATGTAACACATAGGTAGATGGACAGACATAGATATGTGTGTATATACACATCCTGGAAAGAAAACCTCTGCTGTTGCCCGGTGTGGATTTTCCTGTTGATTGCATCCCATCTTGTACAACCAGCTGGCAGACTCCAGCAGCGGGGTGATGATGTAGAATGCCAATAGACGTCTGAGAGAGGAGCCCAGGCTGTGCCCACAGGGGCATGTGTGCCGGGCGCACGACAGAAGGGTGTTCTGAGCTAGCAGATCCATGGGGCAGAGTGTTTGCCCTCCACATCTCCCACAGGGAGTCTCTCCCATAGGGATGGGCGGTGCCATAAGGACCCAGGTCGCACAGTTGAAGTCGTTACCGTGGAAACCCTAACTGGGTCTCCTCTGCTGTGCGCTGCAGGATATAATTGGGCCTTTCATGAAAAGCTCCCCCCACCACCCGCCGGCAGCCACGTGTGCCGTCTAAGAGGAGTGGACGGAAGATGGCGCTCTGCCGTGAGATGCAGGCAGAGATTCTGCTGGTCCCCTCCTGATGTCACAGGCTCCTCAGAGCAGACGCGGGGAGCGGTGGGAACTGGAAGGGTCTAAACTGGACAGTGTTGCCCCTTTAGGGGCAACAGCACTAAACACCTTGCCAAGTTGGCAGGGAAACAGACCCCGCTGAGGACGTACCTGCCCGTGCCCAGCTGTTGGAAGGCCGAGCGCGCACATCCCGCAGCACTGCCCTCGGGGGCCGGGCACATAGGGGCCCCGTGATGTAGGTGCGGCAAACCCTGGCTCACCCACCAGCACACCAGTACCGGAGGCAGAGCTCTTAGAGAAATTCCAGATGACGGAGGGGGAGGGCCGCCTGCTAAAAGGCACAGGACCCTGGGGCAGCGGCCGCCTCTGCATCCCTCCCTCCGCCTTCCTCCTGCCTCCTCAGCCCAGGGGCCTGCAGGCCGCTGCCCCACACACGTGCGTTTTCCCAGAAAACCACTGCCTCGGATCGGACAGCCAGAGACAGTCTTAGAAAAGCCCCCACTCTCAACTCATCGTGACAAGAGCGAACTTTACTCCTTTGCTCACTATTAGGCGCATCAGGAAGATTTTACCTTATTATAAAGAAAAACAATTAAAAAGTATCACATTTTCCTGAATGCAGGTGTTCCTCTGTATTAGCAAGTCTTCTAAAGCTTCTGCCAGACCTACCAATTTGATACTTTTGTGCTGTTGATTAATTCACCTTTTAAAAAAAGTTAGATTAGGTTAGGAGTCGGCCAGCCATGGCCAGTGGGCCAAATTAGTACGGCCCCTGGCTTGGGGTTATAAATCAAGTTTTATTGGAACACTCATTTACGGATCAACACAGATGCCTTTGTGCTACCACAGCAGAGCTGAGTAGTTGGATGGAGACCTCATGGCCCTCAAAGACTGAAATACTTACTGTTAGCCCCCGGATTGGATGGTGAGATGGGTTTTAGTCCAGTTGTACCTGACAGGAGCTCATTCATGGCGGGCTGAATCCACATTTGATTGGGGAGCATGGCAAACACACGGGTGGCCTGTTGAGGTGAGGCCCGGACGCCTGCAGCTCATGACAGCCCCAGCCTGTTGGAGTTCCCAGTGACTACAAATCCTGTCTCTGATGTGGGTGAACCCACCCACCCTGGCCGTCGCTGGTCACGTGGCCGAGAAGACTGCAAGCGCCTTTCACTGCTTCCAAGTTCCCAGCACAATGCAGTCCGTTCCTTCTCAAGAGCGACCCTCAGTGGCTGACTTGGAGGCCTTTGAACACACCCTGGAATCCTCTGGCCTCCCTTGCGGCGTTTTGGCCTTGCATCAGCATCCGTGTGGGTTCCTGCCCAGCTCTCCCTCCCGCTGGCCTGCATTGAGAGTCCAGTCACACTGGACAAAGGGTCCAAGGAACCAGTAACCAGGCTCACGTGAAGGACAGCTCGGGACCGTTATTTAAAGAAATGCGAGATATGAAAGCAGATGTGAAGGAATGGGAGGGTTGTGGTGTTCTGTTTTTCAAAATCAACTTCCTGACTGATTTCATCAAATCAGGCTTTTTAGTGACGTGGGCTCCACTTCAGAGGGAAAGCCTGCTGTTGAAGAGTGAATTTCATACAGTCCTTAGCTCAGGGCTTAGCTTTGAACTTGGGAGGGAGATAGTCATAAGTCAGAGGTCTGACCTTCGATGGGAAGAAGAATCAGCCATCGCCCTTCCCTCTTTTCCTTCCATCCTTAACCAGTATTTGGGGATGCCCGATGCACGCCCCACACTGGGCTAGGTTGTGAGGCTATGAGCCTGAAGGACGGTCCTGACTCCACGAAGCTACGTCCCAGGGCAGGCGGGCAGCGAGCAGCACGTGGTCCCTGGACCACAAGGCTTCCAGGATGTAGGGGCCCCTGAGCCACGAGGACTCTGGGGGTACTTGGGGATCTGCTGTCCCCCACGTGAGTGGAGTGGGAAATGGGGAGTGGCTGCGGGGGAGGAGGTAGAGCCAGATGGGTCCCGGATCGTGAAGGGGATGTTATGTCTGACCTTGATTTCCTTTTCTCCCTTAAACACGTGAAGTCCGTGTCCATCAGTCCGAAGCCCCGCCAGATCCTTGGTCCTGCGGCGTTTGACTTGCCCGTTTTTATTCCCTGTGCCAGAGGTGCTCCTGGACCCCTGTCGGACTTGGTGCCCGGCGTCCACCTGCCAGGCTGTGTGCCAGCTCCAGGAGATGGGGCTGCAGACCCCGCAGCTGGTGCAGTGCAAAGCCTGCGACACGGAATTCTGCTCCGCCTGCAAAGCCAGCTGGCACCCTGGCCAGGGCTGCCCAGAGACCATGCCCATCACCTTCCTTCCCGGGGAGACCAGGTACGCTCAGGGCACAGACTGCAGGCCGGGAGAAGGAATCAGGCTTCTCCCTCAATGTGCCTCTGGGGAGGACAGGGCTGCACCCCGGTCAGTCTCCAAGGTCAGTCTTCTCTTGGGTCTCATTCAGACCTGGATTTGTTTATTATTAAATTTTGAGAACTGATTATGTGCCTGGCACTGTGCCAGCCTCTGGAAATATAAAGTTGCATAAGAAACAGAGTACACTCTGCCCATCCAGAAAGGCAAACGTATGAACAGTCAGTTACTAGGCAGGGTTTTAAGTCCTGTGATAACCTGAAGTTTTGCCAAGACTCCATTGTGCTGAAGATGATCCGAAATGGGGGTGCGGGAGCAGAAACGAGAGGGGGCAGTGGTTAGAAACACCAGAAGGATCACCAAATACAGGCTCCTGGTGCCTGAGGCCAAGGGGGCCACATGTCCCTGAAATGGGGGCCTTGGCAGGAAGGCTGCGGTAAACCACTATAGCGGTTTTGCCCTCCCGTCCCCCGCCAGACCCTCAGCCTGGATGGCCAGGTGGACACCACAGCATCACTCTGTGTACCTTGAAATTTAGTAGGTTGAAGCATAGAAACTGATCGTATTCAGCTGTTTTGTCCTCCAGTATCTGCAGTGGCATCTGGTTCAATCAGATAGAGGTGGCCCAGCGCCTGTTGAGGCCAGTTCCTGGTGGAGTAAATCTCACCATCCACCTGAAGGTGTCACCAGCCTGTCTTCCTCTGTCCCCATCTGCTGCCCCCGCCCCTCTCACCACAGCTCGACCTGCCCAGGGACCCTCATGGCGACGCCGGACACACTCCTGTCCCCTGCCGACTGCACCTCTGCGCTGTGCCTGGAATGTCCCTTCTCTGCCCTCCTGCTTCCCCTGGGGACTCCTTGCCACCCTCGAGGACATGGCTTATGTCCCCTCTTTTGTCAAGCTTCCCAGTTCCCGGGGCAGGGTTGGAGACCCATCCTCTGTGCCCCCGCTGGAGATCGCTTGCATTGATGACAGCACCAGCCTTGTTGGCTGTTAGTTCATCTGTTTATGTGGCCAGTCCCTCCACTAGGCTGAGCTCTTGTGTGTGTTTCGGCATTGTCACCCCACATCTTGGCATACGGCAGGCGCCGAAACACTTAACTTATACTTAGGGTCTTGATCCTTCATAATTTTGTGAGGAGAGCCACACTGCGAGTGTGACAGATTACACGTAACCGGGAGAGCTGGATTTCCAGGCTGGGGAAGAAGCAGGTAGAGGGCAGGCGGGGCTGTACCCTCGTGAAGCAGTCGGGTGACTGTTTAAGAGAAGGCCCCGCTTAGTGAGTGAGGGGCTCCTCCCTTCCAAGAACCAGCGAAACCAGGAGTCAGGAAGAGCCGGTGTCCTGCTCTTGGGAGGGATGGAGAAGGGATCCATAAAACCTCCTTAAGGTGGAGGGTGGTGGGTGGTGGGTGGTGGGAGCCTGACGACTTAGTATTTCTTCATCTGTGGTGCTCTGATTTCATGGAGGTCATTGCCCAAAGACTGCAATTATGTCACGGTGGCACAACATACGTGTGTATTAAATCATCCGTGATATACCTTAGAAAGGACAAGAACAAACAAAATGAAAAAAAAAAATCAGGTTGTGCCACCTAAGAAACTGACACAAGGGCAATTTGAATAAGAACTCACAAATCTCATTTTGTGAAAATACAAAAAACAAAGATTTTACCCCCAAAAAATCTGACTTTCTGGCTTATCCAGCCACATGGAACTCCATCCCCACCAGGAGACAGGTGTCTGGAGCTGGGCAGCAACCCCTTCTTTATCTGGGGTTTCTGGCATCTTTACTTTGCCACAGTCCTCACCACTCCCTCTTGTCTCCCTGGCCCCTGGGCTGACTGTCAACTACCATTTATAACTGAGGACATGCTCGGTTATTTTCATATAACAGACTTTTTTTTCCTTTAAGTTAAATCTTCCTTTAACCCCCATTCCCACCCACCACCTGACAAGCCCCACTCATTTATGTTGTGTGTTTGCCCCTTAAAGACATTAGACCACGTAAATTGTGATGAAACTGTCAAAAGACTCCTACCTGCCTTCACAAGTTTGAGTGTATAGTAGTAGTTGTTACTAATAATCATTTTAAATATAATTAAGGTACCAGAAAATCTTTGAAAACTGTTGTCTATACCGTATAATTTCCATGCCGCAATGCACCAGAACTTACATATTTTAACTGTTTCTGCTTGAAAAGTCTCCCTGAGAGGCGCTTTCCACTCTCCACTAACGTGGCCTCTGTTCATGGCATTTCCTTCAAAATTAGTTTATGAGTCACATGAGAAAATTGGTTTCATTATTTTAAGGTCACACCTGGCTTTCAAATCAAAACAACGTTTTCTAACCTGATAGTCAACCTTAATCACGGGACTTGGTACCTCTTGACTTTTGGCCTTTGTTAGAAATCAAGCTCATTCCAGAAGGAGGCAGCTAGCGTCTGTGCATGGCTGGCCCCTGCCCATCCCCATGGAGGTACCTGCACGTGTTATGACAGCCCTGCTTCATTGTAAATCTCATGCTGTGCAGCCAGGCTGGTCCGCAGTTTGCTGTTAAATTAGAGATGAATTTGAGCTACAGTTGTATTATCTTTCAGTAATAGTATTACTAACAACTAGCATTTATTGAGTGATTACTATATACGTGCTGGGTTCTATGTGCTCAGCACAGAGAAACTCTTTACATCTTCATCACCCGCTCTGAGACGGATGCAGTTTGCCTCATGTCTGCAGACGTGGAGACTGATAGTATGTACACAGCCCAGCTAGGGCTTGCATGTCTGTCTCCAGACCCCCTGACTACGAGGACATACTGCTTCCTTCCAGGTCGTCTTACCTGGTCACCTTGTACTAGTGAACGAAACAAGAAGCTATTAAGCTGGGGCACGTGCCCCACGGTGTAGGAGCCTCGAGCTTAGGAAAACCCTGAGACTGCAGTTGTTCGGAAGCTCACTGATCCTCAGACAACCGTGTAAAGCGATGACATAATTAGGGCTGACATTCACTACGATGCTTATGGAAGATCCTTCAGCCAGAATTTACTCAGGATGCCAGAATTTGCTCACTTGCAGTGAATTTATACTCACGAATGCATTAGGTTCTGAAAAGGCTGCTCATCCCAATGGGAAGTCACTTTTCTCCTGGTGACGTTGAGTAGCTGCAGTGAGTTCAAGCAGTACGTGCCCCATAATCAGCGATGACTGCCCTTGGTGGCTTCCTTTTCCAGATGATTCCATATTTTTAGCTGTCTTTTAAGATGAATAGCATGGGATGGACATCGTTCTACAGTCAACCTAAAAAGATACCTAGGCCGTCTTGTTATGAACAGCATAGAATCATTGCTGCCGTTTACTGGGCACTTCACACAGGCCTGCACTGCCCTTTGCCCTTCACACATGCATAACCCCATCTGTCACACTCACACTGACCAGAAGGCTGGGCCTCAGAGAGGTTGCCACCCCGCCAGTGTGCAGATGAGCTGCACTTGACCCCAAGCTTAAATGCCACCATGCTCACCCCTGTGGGCCTGCTCAGACCTCTCAGGAAAACAGTTTTGTACAGACAAGCCAAGTAGATCTTAATAAGCGATTTGTGTGTATGTGTGTGTGTTTTAATATTTTTTTCTGATAATGGCAAAGAACATACCATGTGTTACCAACCCTTAGGAAAGTACACAATTATATGAATAAGGGCATAAAATTCGACCATAATCCCATTATTCAGAGACCTCCATTCTAAGCCTTTTGCCCTATTTTCTTTGGTTTGTCTGTGCACGTCTAAATTTAGACATGTGCTGATCTTGCTTTTTCTTTTCCCCAAGCCAAACTGGCTGCTTCACAGTTTTTCGGTGATTGTTTTCCAGAGTTCGAGTCTCTTTGGTTTCAACATATTTCACAGGTGACCTCAGTCCCTCTATTTGAGCTAGTGCTTCCAGGGTTAACCTGTGCTGGCAGGTGTCTCCTGGCCCTCTGGCCCTCTGAGCACAGCCCTGATGCAGCTTCTCCTTCAGCAGCTCCACTTTCCAACTGGAGGAGGACGACGCGCCCATCAAACGCTGCCCCAAGTGCAAGGTCTACATCGAGCGGGATGAAGGGTGCGCACAGATGATGTGTAAGAACTGCAAGCACGCCTTCTGCTGGTACTGCCTCGAGTCCCTGGACGTGAGTACGCGGCGGGGGCTTTGGGGGTCAGGCTGAAGCCGGAGGCGTGCGCCAGCCGCTTCACTGAAGTTACACTGTCAGGCGTTTTCTCTGTGCGTATTTATGGTAATGTGAGCTCCCTGGATGCAGTGGTATCAAAAGATGGGAGTTTGTGCAGGAGCCCTGGGAGCGAAGGGTCAGCTCAGACTGGGCTTCAGCCTGGGTGTTAAAGGGGTGGGTAGGATCTCAGCATCTCCCCACATCGGGGAGCTGAAACAACAGACGTTGGTCTCTCCGTGCTGGATGCAGGACGTCTGAGGTCAGCGCCGGCGTCCTCAGGTTCTGGAGCCGCTTCCTGGTGTACAGACGGCCGCCTCCGCTGTGGCCTCACCTGGCAGAGAGAGGGAGCTCTGGACTCTCTTCCTCTTCCTATAAGGACACGAATCCCATCACGGGGGCCACAGCCTCATGACCTCCTCTGAACCTAAACACCTCCCAGCAGCCCCACCTCCAAACACCATCACACTGCAGGTCAGGGCTTCAACACAGGGATTTGGGGGAATGCAAACAGTCCATAGTAGGGGCCGTTACTGGAATAGCAAGGATGATGGAGGCAGGGGACCGCGGATGCTGGGCGAGGGGCAGTTACTTTAGTGACCCTCGTGTCACCTGCAGGGCAGAAGAACATACAGACCCTCTGCCGTCTGGCAGGATGGCAGTTTCTGGCCTCATACGGCCACCGTCTCCCCAGTGTGCCCTGCGCTGTCTCTGCTGTTTGGAATGATGTCTGAAGCCTTAAAAAGTCTTCAGGGCCGTCAGAGGCTTTATGTGTGTAGTTTCTTTATTTATCGTATATATAATTATATATATAGTCCAAATATATAGTCTCTATATATCATATATAGGCTATATATAGTCTCCCTGTATTATACATAATATAAATATATATGTAAGTTGCATTTTACTGTATTTCTTTTTTTTGAAAACTGATTATTAAATTATGTTATATTATCTAAAGTCTGGCCTGCAATTTGCAATTCCTTATCAACTTTTCCTAAAGGGGGAAGGAAATGAAATGCCAGTTTTACCTCATGTTATCAAATCTCCTGGTAGATTTTTTGGGGGAAGTATTAGAAATGGACAGACACAGATTTCCAGAGGGAGCATTGCTTCTGCTGTGACCTCCCCTGCTACCGTGACCTCCCCGAGGTCTGTCCCCTTTGAGCCCAAAGCTGTTCTCTCTCTGCTCTGGTCTCTGGAGAGACACCCTCTCTGTCCGTCTGTGTGTCCATCTGACTTGGCTCTAAAGCACAGTCCCTGCCGGCCAGAGGCCCCGTTGTGTCCTGACTCTGCCCGGACCAGGGACAGAGGTAGCACAGGGCAATTTCCTCCTTGAAGGTCAGTGTCCTTGGGGCCAAGGGTGGCCTGTTTTCCTCTGTAGGTGATGAGCTGCTGAAAAGTGACCCTGTGACCACAGAAAACAGACCCTGAGGGACAGGGGGTCTGCTCTGCAGCGGTCAATCAAGGACAGTAGCCGTGATTTAGGGCAAGTGTGTGAACGTGTGTCTGGAAGCAGCAGAGCTTCTGAGACGGAGGAGGGGCTTACACGGCCCCCTTCCCTCCTCTCGGGAATTTTCCTCTCCGAGCACCGGCTCCTGGGCACGTACACCTCCCGGAGTTATCAGTCATCTTAGGGTGATTCTTTCCATTCTTGTCCTTGCCCCTGCCCCACCGCCAGGCCCCGCCCTCACCCGTGAGGCCCAGGACTGCACTGCTTCTCTGCTGCCCCTGCGGGCCCAACATTCACCGCTTACAGACAGAAGGGACCCTCTCGCCTTCTATCGTTTTTGGAGTTGGTGGTAAATGGTCCCTATTTATGAAGTGATGCTTACGTGGGCTGAAGGTTAGCCTATCTGTGACTTGCTCTGCACAGCCCTGTTGTTTCATACGGGCGCTCCTTCTGTGAGAGGTGGAATGATTGTTTCCTGACTTTAAGAAGCAGTCCAGGAAGGTTAACCACCTTTCCCCAAAGCACCGAAGGAGTGAGGAACGGACTCGGCATCCACTCTCTGATCTTTCAGACCCCAAGACCCCACAGCTTGGGTACGACCAGTCACTGTCAGCCAGAGTAGGACAGGAAGTCTCACACCTTCCGTGGTGGAGCTGCTCTGAGGAATTCACTGTTATCTGCGAGCATCTGGTCCACCGTGCTCTCTTTCGCCAGCACCATTGTTTCTGCTTCCACCCAGAAGCTTGATGAGGCTTCTCTGAACAATGTAAGGGAAACATTCACTCTCACCACGCACCTAGGTTCCTGGCAGGCCCTGCGGTGGGTATACCCAAGGGCTTCATCCAGGAACTTAAAGTCACGATGAAATCACTTTTATATTGTAAAGGCGACTTGGAGTGCTTTTGTTAGGGAGAAGGCTTTTGTTTTGCTCAGGAAGCATGCCGTGAGTGTTGGCAACTCAACTCCGCATGGAGGCCTGGGC
The DNA here is from genome assembly GCF_011762595.2 of Tursiops truncatus. Classification (NCBI taxonomy): domain Eukaryota; kingdom Metazoa; phylum Chordata; class Mammalia; order Artiodactyla; family Delphinidae; genus Tursiops; species Tursiops truncatus. Next base: position 83,985,843 of record NC_047047.1, on the reverse strand, counting down.
TGCCAGGATGCCACTGGCAAAATCCGTGACCTTGAGGGGCTGGTGACCTCTCGACTGAGAAGCCCCTAGTAGCACCTGGTCCTCGTGAGCACAGTGCTACAGGACGGCTGGTGTGGAGTCCCCAGCAGCCCCTCCGGGGCGGGTCACTGGGTCTGGGGTGGGAGTGGGGTGTGGGCACAGCTATGGAGTTAGCCGACCAGGCAGAGGGCAGAATGTGGGAGACGGGTCACCTCCAGAGGACAGGACGTGGTCAGGAAGGATGTGGGCTGTACGTGGTCTGTGTCTGGCCGAGGCGGGTAACGTGACCAGGGTCTCCGTGCCGAGCTACAGCTGGACCTCTGGCACGGGGGCTCGTGCCCCCCAAACACTGGTCCAACAGCAGCTTGATGAGGGCCACGTGGGGCATCTGTGACCTGGGTACCCCCCCCCCCCCGCCGCCCCCGACCCAGAGTCAGGATCCGCGTTTCCCCAGGCGGCCCCAGGGACTGTAACGTGCAGTCCCCGGGTTTGTCCAGCTTTGCCAGGCGAGAGCCCTGAAGACTTTTCAGCTGGGTCACGCAGAGCAGCTCAGCTTGCGTTTCAGAAAACAAATCCAAAGGCTGTTAGGAGTCTACAGAGCAAGGCCGTGAGAGGCAGCCTGGGAAAATGAGGCTTAAAGTGGGACGTGACTATCCGTGGTGTGTGGGTGAAAGAAAACAGAATTAGGAGTTCGAGGAACAGAGCGTCTCCGTGGACAGAAGTCATCAGAAATGGCCCCAGAGAGGACAAGCTCCAGCCAGAAGAGGCGTGTGTTCACCCGCGCCTGTGCTTCCTTGGACAGATGAGGGTCTAGGACAGGGGGTGAGTCGGGGGGTGGCCGTCTGGGCCCTCGCCACAACCCCCAGAAAGCCAGGATTTCCTGATGCTCCAGCGTGTGTTCAGGCTCCACGAGGCCGACCTATAAAATCATCAGACTGGAGGCTCCCTGGGCGGACCACCCAGCGGGGCCGCTAAGGACCAAAGGACACCACCGCCCCCGGCTCTGCCCGGCCCTCGGAGGAGTGACTTCCCGCCTCAGACACGCTGGGCCTTGTGCTTATTTCCCCTTTTCTCAGAAAGAGGCTCTGTTTACAGGCTCAGTTAAGTGAACAAACAGCGTCAGCCTCTCTCTGTGCTGTTTACTGAGCTGGTCCTTTTCATGGACGATAGGAGAGAAAATGGCGCCTCCTGTACATGGAGAAGCAGAGGGCTTTGTCCAGAAAACGCACTCCTGTTCCTCGGTCGCTGCTCGCTGAGGTTTGGGGGCCGCGCACCGAGCCGGGGATGTGGTGACAGAGGCTGACATCAGCTCAGGGTCCCGGCTCCAAGAACCTGACGGTCTGGTGAAGGTTGTCAGGGGAAGGTGATTGGAGATGGAGGTGGGACGTGAGGACACCTGGAGGTGGTAGGGTGCAGGATGTTCCCTCGAGCTGTCTCTCACTTCTAGACAGTCCGAGGTGGAGGGTGGGTCTCCTCTTGAGTACTGAGAACATTTTCTTGGTCTGAGCTGAGAGGAAGGACTTTCAGGGCGAGGAGGATGGACCAGACATAAAGGAAGTCATTGCATCCCGGAATAATCCTGCCAGGGTGGCGGGAAGATGCACAAGCAGAGACTCGTGGGGAGTAAAGCACAGCCAGGGCTGGGGGCAGCTCGTGGAGCAGCAGGGGGCTCTGACCTACTTGTACAGAAGTCCTGCATCAGCACAGAGTCCCTGAACCCGGCGGGGGTGGGGGTGGGGGAGCCAGGCTGCCGCAGAGACCGAAGCTGGAGCAGGGCTCCCTCTAGTGGCCCGTGAGCAGTCTGTCGGGGACGCTCCACGGAGGATGGAGAGCCTGGGGACTCACAGGGACCTGGGGTGGCAGCAGCTCCCTCTGGGTGTACGTTCTTCCTCTGCTGTTGTCCTCATTCTCTCACATCCCCAATCAGAGCTTTAAAAAAAGAAACTGGGACCAGGCAGGACTCATTCACTGAACAGAGAGGACTGTCCCACCCACCCCTGTTTTTTCCCTTCCTTCTCAGGATGACTTCCTTCTGATCCATTATGATAAAGGGCCCTGCAGGAACAAGCTGGGTCATTCCAGGGCATCTGTCATCTGGCATCGGACACAGGTAGGAGGCCGCTCACCTCACACTCTGACCTCTGGGGGAGAGGGGGAGAGAGTGTGTGTGTACATGTGTGTGGGGTTTCCAGGAGACTTGCCGGTTGGTCAAAGGTCTGTTATATAGAAAAACAGCTAGTAAATGGGGTTCCTGCCTGAATTTTTCCTGGACCAAGATGATGCTTTCAGTAGGCCTGGAATAAATATGCACCACGCTTAGCCCCGATGATGCTTCAACATCAGGCTTTCCATTGCTTGCACCTACTCTCGACCTTGGTAATGACCCACTGTGCTTAGTCAGTCCTTGCATGGCCTTTAATGGAAGAGCTGTCCATAGAGGCTCCCAGGTGAGCAAATTAGTCACAGAGAAGGGTAAGAGGGAAGGAATGGAAAGGTCCCTGGGTGATGATGTCTGTGCAGCTGGTGCGGTTATTCATACTTTCAACACGTATTTATTTCCTATTGTGTGCCTGGCAGTATTCTAGGAGCTGGGAGTACTCCAGTGAATAAGATAGATGCATCCTTCTCTGATGGAACCCACATTCCGTGTAGGGACAGATAACGTATATATATATGATGTGAATTCAGCTACAGGGGAGGTGGACTGGGGAGGGGTCTTTTAGATGGTGTGGCTGGGAAGGCTTGTTGGAGGTGTTGCTTTAGGACTGAGCACTGAGTGTTGGGGAGCCGGCCATGGGAGTAGGTGGGACAAGGCAGAGGAGACAGTGCAAGCAGGGGGGAACGGAGATGGGCTGATGGGAGGAACTATGGCATAAAGGTCCATGGGGACCAGGAGGCAGCAGTGGTCAGAGATGATCAGAGTTGACCCCATGGGCTTTGCAGGATGAGGTGCGATCTTCGGGGTGTGCTCTGGGCACGGGGGGAGCCCACCGAGGGGAGCTGCAGGCAGGACTCAGGTGTGCGCCAGCTCCTGGGTACGGGGAAGAGCCTTGATGGGCTCCGACCATTACCACATTGTCGGCATTTCTCAGCACAGCCTTGAAGCAGGCGGTCTGGGAGATGCAGGAACCGAGACTCAGGCAGTTTTGTGGGAATAGAAGGAGACCACCCGTAAGTGTGCTTCTTCGGTGATCCTCACTGCAGACCACGTGGCAGGGCTGATGAGCCCCCAGGTGGCCGGACAGTAGACGGTCCTTGCTTTGCAGGCCATAAGGTCTCTGTTGCAACTCTCAGCTCTGCCTGGTAGGGAAGCAGCTGCCGCAGCCAGTAGGCCAGCAAAGGCCCGTGGCTGCATTCCAGGAAAACGCTTTAAACAATCAGGTGGTAGCATTGACTGTGGTGAAGGCTGCACAATTCTGAGTGCACTAAAAACCATCAAACTGTGCAGTAAATAGGTGAGTTGTGAGGTATGTGAGTTATAGCTCCATAAAGTTGTAAGAACCAAACTAAACAAAACGGACCGCGGACCAGATCTGGCCCGAGGGCCAGTCTGCCGACCTCAGCGTGGAGAGTGGATTTTAGCTGCATTTTATTTCGTCCTCCTGGCCAGTACGGCCAGCTCCAGTGCTCGCCCCTCCACCTCTGCTGTGTAAAAAAAGCACCCCAAACAACAGAAATAGACTCCCTCGCGGTTCTAGAGGCCAGGAGTCTGGAGTCGAGGTGTGGGCAGGGCTCCCTCGGAAACCTGCAGGAGGGCCCCGCCGGCCTCTTCCGGCCCCTGGCCGTTCCCTGCAGTCCTAGCTCCCAGGTGCGCCTCTCCAGTACTTCATCTTTCTCTCTGCACATCTGTCTCTGTGTCCAAACTTCCCGATGGATAAAGACAGCAGTCATAATGGATCAGGGCCCATCCTGGTAATGTCATTTTAACCTGATTCCCTCTGTAAAGGCCCTCTTTCTGCATAAGGAGCTGTCTCTCCATGTGGTCTGAGCTCCCTAAGAGCACGGCAAGCTTCCCAGGAGAGTGTGAGAGCTGTGGAGACCCTGTCCAATAGCAAGGCTGGGCTGGGCGCTCACACCTCAGCCCTCGTGCCTGCTTATCCGCGGGAGTGAGTCACGTGTTCCTGGGGTCCTGGAACAGTTGCAGTTCCTGGTAACAGTCATTTAGAGAACGGGCCCTTGAGAAATGCAGAAGCCTGGATGGGGGTCCGTAGCCTCCCCTGTTGTTGAGGAAGGATCCTGGGGGCACCTCCCACCAGCCTCTCTCAGCATCGTCGGTCGGCACCTGCCAGGGGCACCTGCTGAGTGCCAGCTCTGAGTCACCCCTGGAGCCACATGGACAAAGGAAGCCCCCCCCCCTCCGCCCCGATCTCAGGCCCCTCTTGGTGCTGGTGGAATTGAACAAAGGCACTCGGGGTGCAGGGGTCTCTTCCTTGGGGTGTGAGGAACCCTGGAGACACACAGGGCTGTAGACAGATGTCCACACATTAGTGTTGGATTTGGGGTAAACAATAAAATATGAGCGAGCAGTGTCAAAAGGAAAGTAAGGGAGTCACGAAAACTAGCAAAGCATGTGACATATAAACCAGGAACGAAGGCCAGAGGCTTGGGAATTAGCGAGGGACATGGTGTGCAGTGGAAGAGCCCCGCCCAGAGCAGACATTCGTGTGCAATCACAAGACCAATTCGCTCTTAAGCCTTCAGTTTTCATAGTTAGAACCGCCTCCCAGCACATGATACAGAACCTCCATTACTGAAAGGAACTTGCACTCTCGTAATTTGCTTTTGGAGGTAAAGCATCCACGTGGAAGCTGGGAAAGGCCTCCCTTCCCTTGTGAGTCTCCTGGCTCTCCATCCAATTGGTGGCCTCCATTCCCTTACCCCTCAGACGGGCTCTGGCTCAGGGCACGTTCATCATCTGCTTCGTCAGTGATCCGCGAGTGGAGTTTCACTTTGCATTTATCACCAAATCTCTTAAGCAGAAATGCAGGTTTGATTATCTTCCATCAATTTACTCAGGAAAATTGCATTCAGTGTCTTCCTAGCGCCCGGACGTCATAGTAGGCGCTGATGTCCAGGTGCTCTGGGATGGCGGGCAGGCCCCCGTTCCATGGCCTGACTCTGGGTCTCCCTCCACAGCCCCTCCTCTTTTTCTCCTCGTCACTCACTGGCCTTCGGGACGCAAGCCCCCAGCTGTGCTGTGTCCCTCTCCCTGGCCCCGCTGTGGCCCCGCTGTTGTCCTGGTCTTCATCACCCACCCCTGTCTCTCCCTGTCTTGTCCATGCCCAGCTCTGCACGTCCTAATTCTGCCCCCTTCCCTGACCACACTGAGGGCTCACAGCCCGGGCCTTCCACCTGCCCTCGTGAACACCTCTGGAAACACGCTTGTTGTGCGGCGGCCCCTGCCTTTCCCGGCGCTGTTCCAGCCATCGTGCGTAAGAGACAAGGGCGGCATTTCTTTCTCAGTCAAGTAAATCTTCTTCCTTAGGGGGCCAGCACCTGACAAGGGGGAGTCGCACCCACACTGGCTCTTCCTTTTCTTCTGAGCAGGAGACCCACCTCCCTGTAAAGAGAGAGCTCACTTAGCCCGAGGTTGGCATTTCACACGCGGCTGATTGCTGATGCCTGTGTTCACATGTGGTGGAGCTGTCCTCACTCAGCCCCCCCGAGGCCAGGCTACAGGGCAGGGGCCTCGCGCAGTGACCTGTTCTGAGGGTGTTTTTCACTACGCTCAGGAAAATACACGCAAGTTGTGTCTTGTACTTGAACTAGACGCCCAGTCCTCTCTGTCTTAAGTGCTGGGGCCTTTGGAATCGCTCTTTGGCCACAGATGTTGCATTGGTGGAATGAGAACATTGGACTGGATCATTATCCAGGGTCAACCGTGGTTTCATTATTCTACATTTATAGGCAGGTGGGACCAGCGCTTGTGACCACGGCAGGGAGGGGACGTCGTGTCAGCCCTCTGTGTGCATTCCTAGAGCCCACAGCCCCCCGGGACTGCAAGGCTATGTCTGCCTCACTTCGGTTTCCGTCCTGGCGGCCCCACCGAACTCACAGCTTCGTGCCTACCTGGCTGCTGGCCATCTCCACTTGGACGTCTAACGGTACATTTCAGCTAGCACAGGCGCGAACAGAAGTTTAGATTTTCCCTCAAGATCGCCTCCTTCTCCAGGTCTCCCTCATGGCGGGAAGCACACCCCCAGCTTCCGTATCTTCTGAGCAAAAGACCTGGGCCGCCCCCAGCACTCCCCGCAGCACCCCTCCACTCCGGCCACATCACCTCCTTCCTGCTCCCTGAACGCTACTCCCAGGCTCACTGCACGGGTAGCCGTCTTAACGTTCCCTGCTGGGGTTCTTCTCCTGCAGACAGCAGCTCGGCGATCCCATCCTCAGAGACAGCTTCCCGTGTCTCCCTTATCAGGCCTCTATCTCCACCTGTCTGACCCCTGCGGGTCCTGACGCCTCTCCTGGGGCTGTTTTCAGTGTCCTGACTCTGTTTTTGGGCAGAAGTTTTTCATTGTTTGCATCCACCTCCTCCTCCCAACAGGAGAACCCATTCTCTCAGAGGACAAAAGCAGACCCTAACTCTCTCGCACTCTATCCAATCCAGAACGGCAGATATTCATGAAGCAGAGAAAAGAGGGGCTCTGTGGTGGGGCGAGGAGGACTGCAGTGGGAGCAATCGGTAAACGTTCCATGTAGACGACGCAGCTGCCACCGGCCCCCTTAGCTCATTCATCCCCTGCCTCAGAACACACACAGGGCCAGCGCAGTGAGGATATTCAACAACTGGCCATGGGGCGGCAGGGGGCGGGGCGGCGTCAGCACCCCCAGGATGGCTGTTTCAAGTTGCCAAGGTGATGTCATTGGATGGAGAACTGGAAAGAGACATGGGAGCAGCCCCCATATACCCCAGCACAGCCCTCGGCCAGTGGCCCGGCCTCTGCGCATGCAGGCCTGGGCACAGCAGACACCCAGGCTGTGTCCAATGCCAAGTTTCAGTGAATTAAATGTGTCCCGTTCATCTCACCATCTCTTTGACTTGGGTTAGTGTTCCCAAGCCCTGGAGTGGTTTTGTCACAGAACTCTCTGGGGCCAGAGGATTCAGAAGCTACTAGATTCCATTGAACTGGTTCATCCTATAAACACATATTGGACATTGGTTAAGGCAGAGCCACCAGGCTGTGTGCAGGGGCTCATGGTGGTCACACAAACTGTGTCCTGCTCCGAATGAGTGTACCTCTTGAGAAACTGTCTGACTGCTTAGCCGCTCCTTCAAATCAGGGTTTGCCAGTAGGAATGATCCTCGTTTCACCGTGATTCCTTCTTTATCCTTCTGTCTTCCTACAGTATATCATTTCTGCCTGACACGTACTTATAAGTTGCTCACGAAGTGATTATTTTTGTTGTGAGGTATTTGCTTCCTGTCTCATTCTTTACTGTTGGCTGACTTCCCTCTGACAATACCTGTATCCTCCCATCACCAGTTGGGACCCACTGGGTAACATCGCTTGTTCAATGGCATGCAAAGAAAGAGACAAGATAGCCTGAGAGAAAATGAAGATGGGGTCTTATTGACCAAGAATGTGAGCATTTGGTGAAGGATTTTGGTGTGTTATTGGTGCAAGAGTCCCTGGCTCCCTAGAGACTGAGAAAGTGTCCCAGGTGGTTGAGGTTATCCAAGATGCCCTGCAGATCGGTGATGCCTTCCTGGGAGGTTTTATGTATTCTGAAATATCTGCGTGCGTGATTTTAACAGAGCACGATCTGAGTCCACACCGCGTGATTCCACCGTTGACATTATGTTCAGACAAATGCACTCAGCCAGGCGGCAGAAAACACAGATTCTGAGCATAAGCACAATCTAATTTAGAAACACAACACGGTGTGTGTGTGTGTGAGAGAGTGTGTGTGTGTGTGAGAGTGTGTGTGTGTGAGATGATTTTCCAGCAAAATCTAAGGGTGCGCTTTCATTCACACTGCTGTGATGCTGCAGCGTAGCCTCATACTTCAGAGCTGATACTAGCTCTTGGAGATCTTTTACTTTATCTGCTTATTTTATGATTGAGAAAACTGAAGCCCAGAGAGGTGAACACACTGAGTCAGGATTAGAACCATGAGCCCAAGGGGTTCATGTATTTATCGCTCTGAACACTAGGTGGCGGACGAGCTCCACCTTCAGATTCCGATTCTGGACTCCAGCAGCTGGTGGAGGGGGAACCAGTTAAAGAACCACCCCCCTTGCTTCTTTGTCCAGCCTCACTGTCTGATTTGAATGACAGTATGTCTACATTCGAGGCTTACTTCCTTCGGTATTTACTCATACCTAGGGGTAAACATATGTTTTTTAAAAAAATCAAAATTCGTAGCAGTAAATGTTGGGTTTTAAACTCCAGGGATAACACAGGTCTGGTCACCCCCTAATGCACCACGCCTGTGCCTTTCTGTTCTCCCACCTGGAATGCCTTATCCCACTCATTTTTGTTTACCACCCACGTCCTCATAACCCTTATAATCTCAACCGTTTCCCATTGCACGCAAAGTCTCCTGCCCCTGGCTAATGTAGGTGTCTGGCTCCTGGGCTCCCTTTACACCCTGGAACCCAATGGCAGTTTTTGTAAAATGTATTATTATCAGTTGTAGTCATGGTCTCTTTCCACCAGACTGGGTGGTCCTTGAGAGCCAAGATCTAATGTGCCTCTGTGTTTGCCACCGCTAATACAGCCTTTGGCTCGGAGGAAGCTTGTTGGTTAACTGGATGTATAATTGGATGGATGTTTGGGTATTTAGGTGGAAGGAGGGAAGGGAAGAGAAGGGGAAGGAAGAAAAAAAGGGAAAAAAGGGAAGGGGGAGTGAAAGGAAGGAAGGGAAGGGAAGGAAATATGGATGGATGGATGGATGGATAGGTGAGTGGATGCTGGATAGATGGATGACGGATGGGTGATGAGTGGATGACTAAATGGATTGATGGATGGATGATACAGGTGGTAGATGATGGAAACACGCATGGGTGGATGGACGAGTAGATGGAGAGATGAAAGATGTATGGAAAGATGGGTGGATGTTGTGTGTAAAATGGATGGATGGATGGATAGGTGGATGGATATACGTGGGTGGATGATGGATGCGTGGATGAAGGGATGGATGGATAGATGGGTGGATATAGGTGGGTGGGTGGATGGGTGGACAGATGGATGGATGGATGGGTAGTTGGATGGTTGGGTGGGTACAGATGGATGGATGGATAGATGGGTGGATATAGGTGGGTGGATGGATGGGTGGACAGGTGGATGGATGGATGGGTAGTTGGATGGTTGGGTGGATACAGATGGATGGATGGACAGATGGGTGGATATAGGTGGGTGGATGATGGATGCGTGGATGAAGGGATGGATGGATAGATGGGTGGATATAGGTGGGTGGATGGATGGGTGGACAGGTGGATGGATGGATGGGTAGTTGGATGGTTGGGTGGGTACAGATGGATGGATGGACAGATGGGTGGATATAGGTGGGTGGATGGATAGATGGGTGGATATAGGTGGGTGGATGGATGGGTGGACAGATGGATGGATAGATGGGTAGTTGGATGGTTGGGTGGGTACAGATGGATGGATGGACAGATGGGTGGATATAGGTGGGTGGATGGATAGATGGGTGGATATAGGTGGGTGGATGGATGGGTGGACAGATGGATGGATGGATGGGTAGTTGGATGGTTGGGTGGGTACAGATGGATGGATGGACAGATGGGTGGATATAGGTGGGTGGATGATGGATGCGTGGATGTTGTGTGGTTTATACTTTAGCTATTGAACTTGCAGATCAGCCAACTTACCCTCTGCTCCTCTGTTTCCTTCTTGCAGGTTGTGGGCATTTTTGCTGGATTTGGGCTCCTGCTCTTGGTGGCTTCACCTTTCCTGCTCCTGGCCACTCCGTTTGTACTTTGCTGCAAGTGCAAGTGCAGTAAAGGCGACGACGACCCCCTACCCACCTAGAGGAAGGCGTGATGCTGGAACAAGACCCCACCTCCGGGAAGCGTGGTTCTCTCCCATCCCCACCCCGCCGTCCCCCTCTCACTAAACATGTTTCTTGCCTTATGTGCCCCATTGAGCTTCACAGTGTCACGCCGGATGCCGTGATTTCAGGGACTGATATCAGATCGTTGGCGGAGGCCCCAGGTGCAGTCACCCCGGCGTGGGGGAGGCAAGGCTGGCATGGGTGGGGCACGTCCCACAGAGGCTGTCTCTGCAGACTTGACAAGGGAGCTGCTGTATGGACCACCAGGTGGTGGTAGACTAGGAACGCCTGGTGTTGCTTAGGAGACCTTCTCTCGCAGAATGTTGTCCGTCTCCTCCTTGGCTTCAAGCTGGCGCCACGTTGCTGAGAGAAGCAGTCTTTTAAGGATCGCATCTCACTTCAGACAGAATCCAAGTGTTCTGACTTGAGAAAAGCACTCTGTTTATGACAACTCTTTTTATTACTAATGGCATTTAGTAAAATCCTTTTTAGAAGGTTTTTTTTTTTTTTTTTTTTTTTTTTTTTTCCAACTGAATAGTGAAAAATCAACAAGGTGCATTGAAACCATCCTATGCCTTTTCTTGAAATGTGCATTTTAAGAAGTTATGGTTAAATGACCTTTCTGGCTCGGCCACTTTTCAGGAGATTTAGAAAGCCTTATGCGCTCTTTGTGTTTTTCTTGAAACTTGTGGAGACTTTTTGGATGCTGTAAGCTGTGTACTGTTATCAACGTGTTTCCTGTATCATTGCATTTCTTTGAAAACACGGATGCATTTGAAGGGACATGCCCATCCTTAGGTTTGCCTTTTGTCTTTCTCTCTCTGGTGATTCAGCTCAGCTCACAGGACTCCTCTCTTTTCACCCAAGTATCAGTAAATATTTTTTCATGTCTTCAGAAACCAAATGTTTTACTTGGAAATAGTTCTGCTGAGAATCCCTGTGGTTTGGCCGTAGCCTCAGTCTCCTCAAGCAGACAAAACCAAGCAAATAGTGACATTGATGCCCAGAAGGGGGGCCTCCTATCAGGGCTGGGGGACTCCCAGGGGCTGGGGGAGAAGCTTCCGGATGTTCACAGTTTTTGTAATGACTAAGCTAATTTGGAGAAATCATCTTAGTTCCAAATCCTGTTGCTTACCCTGCTGAAAAAAATCTTCCATTTCACTTAGTTATTTGGATTGGTCTTTTACAGGCTGTGTGTGTCGATTACCATGGCAGCAGGATGCCCGGATCAATAAGACACACAGAACTCCATCAATTGCCTTTGGACAGTGTGTTCTTTACAGAAAGTTGACTTTAATAATGGCTTTTAAAGAGCAAACTGATTGCATCCAACTTGGGACTTCTAAACATAGTAGAAAGGCAAATGTTGTAGATTTATCATGGTGGAACTTTTTTTTTAAACTTACTAAGCATTCCACAAAGGAGTAAAATGAAAACAAAACCTGACTTTTATCTCAGTTGTTTGCTTGTGGCAAGCACATTTGTAAAGTGTGGTGGTGTTTTATATCCTTGACTTCTGCAATTGGGTACCTGTCTCAGGTCCTGGTTTACCTTCCCATAGAGAAATGTCTTTATTTCTTAACATTTCATCAGTTAGGAGAAACAGGCTCACCTCACTCTTCCCCTCTAGTATTGATTTTCTTTTTGAAACTGAAGCCATTTAGGAACCCAGTCTGTGTCAAAATTACATGCAAAAAATCCTCCTTATAATTGCAGTTTGAAAACTCAGTAACAATAAGAACATGCCTGGGACCATCTTTTTGGATGAAGCCTGGGCACTAGGTCTCTGCAGTTTGAGACGTTTTGATCGGCCCTGGAGGTAGAATGGCTTTTCTGGAGAGAGTGACAGCTCCAGGAGGCCTGAAGATGAGGTTGGCGGCCCAGGCGTGAGGTGGCTTCATGATCTGTGAGTGCGCTTTAGAATTCGTATGGAATACAGCAGACTCGTGGCCCATGTCCAGTGGTCCACGGAGCAGGCCTTCATCATCCCAGGTCATCCTGCCTGTGCTCACCACTGCCCATTGCATACAGAGGTCCATACAGTAGTACCCCCTCCTTTGGGGTGGGAACCAGAGGCTTTGGAAAGGTTGCATTCCCTGGGTCAGTGCTCAGGTCCCTTTATTCCTAGCGAGTCGGGCTGTCTTGTCTCTCCTAGAAGAGTCCATGGGCAAATCGTGCACATCTAGAGCATCAACCATCCCTGTGCCTTTACCTCTGCTCATAGCACATGGTTTGACCCAGGTAGGGAACACCGGAGATTCTGGGGCCGGCTGGGCACCTACTTGCTCTGAGTTTTTGCATCAGGCATGCCTCAGAGTGCTCAGTCTGATTCAGTAAAAACAAAACGAAAACTGTCTATTCCCTAGAAAGATACCAGTGGGATCGCATTGAGATCCTTACATAGACTTGCATCGCCCCCATATGACTCCTTTTCTTTCAGGGAGGAATGCCATCCCGTTGTTTGTGGGGATGCAGTATGAACCAGGCTTGATGTCAGACGTAAACAGGATGTGGGAAGGTGGCCCGCGGTTTGGGTTTTGACCTTTCGGTCCCTCCCAGTAAAACCTGGTGATTCGATGCTTAGGAGCTGGTCTTAATTAAAAATGACACATTTACAGGTGGTTTTCCTGCTGACTCTCTGGAAGCACACGTCTGTGTATTCATTTAGAGGCCTTTAAATCTGGGGAGGAGGGGTGGAAGAGCATGGAGACAGACCACGGCTGACTCTGCCCCTGTCCCGGTGGGGTTATCTGAGTCCCTTTGGTAACTGACAACGCTGTGAGGTTTCCCCGGCCGTGCCTGGTCTCTGAGCCTGATCCTGCCCTGCATCCTCCAGCCTGGCCGGCCGAGCTCGCCATCGTCACAGGGGACCAGCGCCTTCAGAGGCGTCTCTGTAGATGCTCACGGGACAGAGACCGACCTAGGACCTGAGCATGCGCAGAGCCTTTGACAGCACGCATGGCTGTCCAGACCAGTGTCTGCTCCACCTGCAGGGGGAGCTGCGGGCTGAGGGACCAATATCCGCCACCTCTGGCATCTTTTTAAAGGGGAACAAATTCTCTTTACAGCATATTATTGCACAAAACCGGTTTAGCAACGAGGCCAGTTCCCGGGGGAAGGGGAGTATCAGATATGCAAAAATTACTCCAAGATGATTTTATCTTTCTCTCCTATGTTACAAATGTTAAAGGTTATTTCGCAAATTAGAAGAGAGCATTTTCCCTTGGTCGTCTTTAAAAATGAGAGGATTGGAAAGAACCAGGGTGGGTTTTTTGTATATTTCTCAGATTCTCATTGATTAATAAATACCCCGGGATGTGTATATAATCACAGTAAAATCATCAAGGGAAAACATTTTGCATGTATAAAGCTTCCTGAAGGTCTCTCTAAAAAATGCCAAAGCTTGTTTATTCCTTATCATTAACCCAAGCCCTTATGAAAGTAAACAAGAGTTATGACTGGTATTGTCAAAAATGCCTGCTGGAGAGAAGGGGCTGCATTAAAACAGAATGATGGACGCATCCTAACCAGGAGAGCCTGCTGTTTGGGTGTGTAAAGCCCGTGGTCTCCCCGTCCTTGGTTTGCACAATCCTGTCTTCCGAGATTCCAACAGCCTTCAGGGAGGGGTAGGTACCCGACCTTTCCTTCATTCCATGCTCATTTTACCATGGGTGTATTTTAATCTTGTATAAAAATATGCATGAATGAGTCATGCACATGTATACATTATGTATTTGACAAGTGGTGGTAAAAACAAAACAACAAAAACAAGTTTGGTTTGTGTTTTTGAGATGTCAGTAAGTTTTGTGCCACTAACACTGTGATGTATAAAAGAGCTGTTTGAATGCCTTTTAATGTTGTGTTTTGTACTTTGGAATCATATGGAAAAGTTTGATTTGTAATTTCAATACATATTTTAAGTGTATTGTGTCTTATGTAGTTTGCCCCCCCCCCCACCCTTTAGAAGGGATTTCTTTTTAAAGATATTTTGGCTGGAATACAGGTTACTTTTGTAAATCCTGTCTGGCTCCATCTTTTTTATGCTCTTAGTTGACTGCTGTCTTGAAGATTGAAAATACTATGAGGATTGGAGGTGGACGGGAAGGGGAACTTCTACCACCGGGAAAACAGGGTTTTTTTGTTTGTTTGTTTAAAGAGTAATAATTAACATACACTAGGATATTGTTTTGGGTATACAGCATAGTGATTCAATATTTTTATACATTATGAAATGATTACCACAGTTAGACCAGCTACCATTCGTCACCATATAAAGCTTTCACAATCTTTTTTTTTTTTTTTTTGGAGTGTAATTGCTTTACAATGTTGTGTTAGTTTCTGCTGCATGGCGAAGTGAATGAGCCATAGGAACACACACTTCCCCTCCCTCTTAGACCTCCCTCCCATCCCATCCCCCATCCACCCATCTAGGTCATCCCAGAGCACCGAGCTGAGCTCCCTGTGCCATACAGCGGGTTCCCACTAGCTATCTATTTTACACACTGTAGTGTATGTATGTCAATGCTAATCTCCCAGTTCTTTCCACCCTCCTCTTCCCCGCCATGTCCACCCTTCCATTCTCTACGTCTGCATCGCTATTCCTGCCCTGCAAATAGGTTCATCTGTACCATTTTTCTAGATTCCACATACATGCATTAACATACGATATTTGTTTTTCTGTTTCTGACTTACTTCACTCTGTATGACAGACTCTAGGTCCATCCACATCTCTACAAATGACCCAATTTTGTTCCTTTTTATGGCTGAGGAATCTTATTGACTATTTTCCCTATATTACATTACATCCCTGGGATCTCACAGCTGGAAGTGTGTACCTCTTAATCTCCTGCACATTATCTTGTCCATCCACCAGCCCCCTCCCTTCTGGCAACCACCAGTTTGTTCTCTGTAACTATGAGTCTGTTTCTGTTTTGTTTCAGTTGCTTGTTGGTTTTGTCTTGTAGATTTGCACATATAAGTGAAATCATAGATTCTTTGTGTTTCACTATCTGACTTATTTCACTTAGCATGATACCCTCCAGGTCCATCCACATACACTGAGGTTTTCTCTCTTGGGAATGTTCTCAACTCTGTTTTGCAGCCAAAACGATCTGGGACACTGGGAAGGTGGGCCCATTCATCCTCCCGTGTCTCCTTCTCCCGGTGCCAGCCCAGGAAGGCGGCATCAGAAAGCATCCCAGCCTGGCTCCTCTGCCTACGTCCACAGAGACAAGCACTTGCAAAACTACCAAAGTTTACAAGAGCATCATCAAAGTCAGTGATCATCCTTTCCCTACTGGGAAAAAAAGAATAAATATGGATTCTGTGTGTTTAGCAGGGGAAAGGAATAGTAACTCTGAGTATTCCACCTTGATTTTCCTTTGCTTCATCTACACCTCATGAAGGAATGTATGTACCTCCCTCATTAACCTGAACTGAAAGGCTAGAAATAGACAGTTAATTACCCGTCCTATGGCTACGTTTTAAAAACCACCCTTAGAATCTGGAGATGCAGATGGAGCAAGGAGTGTTGTGTGAACTGGGGACTCATTGCTAGCATTGAAGACACAGAGTCCCTGCTCACAGGGACTCTTAGTCTGCAGTGAGGCAGGTCTGTCCATCAGAGACGATGATTAGTGATCTGGTGGGCCACCTGCAGTCCTTCAGCCGGAGAAGGAGGATGAGCTGTGTGAACTGGGTCTTGGAGATGAGTAAGGGTCAGCCAAGTAAAAACGAGGGCTGGAGTGTTCAAGGGAATGGCCCAGTCCAGCAAGTGCAAGGGCTTTGGTCAGACCAGCACACTGGGGCTGGACTGTCACTCAAGTGTCCACCTGCGGTGGGCATAGCATGAAAAGCTCTGGGACTCGACCTTCATTCTAAAGCTACGGGAAGTGTGTCGGTTTTCTAGGGCTGCCATAACAAAGCCCTACAAACTGGGGGGCTGAAACAACAAAAATTTCTTCTCCCGCAGTTCTGGAGGCCAGAGGCCCAGGATCAACGGGTAACAGGTTTGGTCCCTTCTGAGAACCCTTAGCGGAGAGGATCAGTGCCAGCCTCTCTCCCAGCTTCTAGGGGTTCGCTGGCATCTCTGCTGTTCCTTGGCTTGTTCATGCCTCAAACAAATCTCTGTCTTCATCTTCACGTGTTCTTTCCCCTGTGTGCCTGACTGTCTCTGTGTCCACATCTCTTCTTTTTATAAAGACACCAGTCACTAGATTAGTCCCACCAGGGACTAATCATCCAGGATGACCTCATCTTAACTTGACCGTTTTCAAAGACCCTATTTCCAAATGAGGTCACATTCACAGGTGCTGGGGGTGAGGATTCCACCATGTGTTGGAGGAATACAGCTCAGCCCAAAGAGGGAGCATGGCCCATGGGTGGACAGCCCTGCGCGAGTGAGACTGGTCACAGAAGGCAGAGGAGATCCAAGGTGGGAGGTTGCCAAGCCTCCCCCGCCCTGAAGCAGCCCCTCCCCACTCTGGTTGGACCTCAGTTCTTCAAGCTGACCTGGAACGTGGGAATCACCCCAGAGGACACTCTGCTGAGAAGGAAACTGCTTTTAAGCAAAATAAATCTGCGTGCGTGTGTGTGTGTGTGTGTGTGTGTGTATACACATGGGCACGTGGATTCGTCCTCCCCACAAAAACTACTCCTCACTGTACCAGCACTCACCAACATCAGCCTCTTAGGGGACCCAAATTGCAGGGCGCAGGAGGGTGTCGGTGCTGACCACGGCTTGTGCGCGTAGGAGGGTTGCTGCGAAGGTCGACCTCACCGTGTGGAGAACGTAGCTGTTGATGTGGCCAGATCCGAAGACAGTGTCAAATGCTGGGCTCTGTCTCAGCCCGTGGGTGACTCAGACGTTTAAAAATAGCCATTCCTGCTCGTTACTGGTTTATTACAATGCTTCCCTTTCTAGCGTCTCAGCGTGTGTGTTTTAGGAATGGGGCTGACACGGAACAGGAGGCAGAGCATCATGGTCAGGAGTGTGGCCACTGTGCTCAGGGCACCCTGGGCTCAGGTCCCAGATGGGTGACTTCCTAGGCATGTGACTTACCCAGGGGGTCCCTTTCTTCATTTGAAAATGAGGGTTAAAATACTTCACGGGATTTTTTTTTTCTACTTACTTTTTTCAATATTTATTTAAATTTTAAAATAAATTTCTACAAGTTTTAAAGGTTACTTTGCATTTACAGTTATCACAAAATACTGGCTCTATTCCCCAAGCTGTGCAATACGTCCTTGAGCCTGTCTTACACCCAATAGTTTGTGCCTCACACTCCTTCTCCCCCACCCCCGTGTTGCCCCTCCTCCACTGGTGACCACTAGTTTGTTCTCTGTATCCGTCCCTGGACCTTTCCAAGGATAAATGAGAAAAAGCAAGTCAATCGTAGAGTGTTGGGCAACATGTCAAGTCATTGATGAATTCCGGTTCTGATGTGGGTGACAGCCCCACCAAGAATAGTCACTCACATCCTCCAACTACAAAACACCGAGGGCCTCTTCCCCTCTTCTCATTCTAAGACCCGTGAAACATGCCGGATCCGACCAATTTTCCCTCTGATATCACAGCCCATGCTGCCAGGGATACTGGTAATGGCTGTGTTGGACTCTGACACAAAGAAACACGGAGTAAAATTCTCCGTATGGGAAAACCAAAAGTCATTCACTTGTTCCCCTAGGTAGTTATTTGGGTCTTTTTAAATACATATTTTAACTCATTCTATATATAGTTTTTATCGACTTAGAAAATCCACTCAGAATGTCCATATATTTAATGCAGTTTTCATCACACTGGAAAGCTCCAGGAGAGCATAGTCTGTTCTCACTCCTCAGATTCTCTCTGTTTATCACAGCTTTTATGCAAGGCCCAAAATGTAAAAAGAATAAATTTTGAAAGCTTCAGAAAAGTGAACTCGATTGTTAGTTTTATCCAGGAGTTTAGGAAATTAACATTATAAATATGGGTTTTTACTGTTTGCATCACTAACTCCTACTACTGTCTGACACATAGTAGAGACATAGTAGATGCTTGTCAAATGAAGGAATTAATTGCTCTGTGAGTGTGTGTGTGTGTGTGTGTTTACAGGAGGAAGGTCAATTGCTTGGGTCATTCGGTTAAAAAAAATCGACCATTAAATTTAAACTGGCAGACCCAGCAATCCCACTACTGGGCATATACCCAAGAGAAAACCATAATTCAAAAAGACACGTGCACCCCAATGTTCACTGCAGCACTATTTACAATAGCCAAATGGATAAAGAAGATGTGGTACATTTATACAATGGGATATTACTCAGCCATAAAAAGGAACGAAAATGGGTCATTTGTAGAGACATGGATGGCCATAGAGACTGTCATACAGAGTGAAGTAAATTAGAAAGAGAAAAAACTATCGTATATTAATGCGTATATGTGGAATCTAGAAAAATGCTATAGATGATCTTATTTGCAAAGCAGAAATAGACACACAGACGTTGAGAAAAAATATATGGACACCAAGGGGGAAAGGGGTGTGTGTGGGTTGAATTGGGAGATTGGGATTGACATATATACACTATAGATACTATATAGAAAATAGATAACTAATGAGAACCTACTGTATAGCACAGGGAACTCTACTCAGTGCTCTGTGGTGACCTGAATGGGAAGGAAATCCAAAAAAGAGGGGATATATGTATACGTATAGCTGATTCACTTTGCTGTACAGCAGAAACTAACGCAACATTGTAAAGCAACTATACTCCAATAATAATTAATAAAAAAAAATTGAACTGGAAGTATACAGACAGTCTAGAAGCAAAAGTGTCACTATACTTGTATTATGAATTGGGACCCTATCATAAGCTGGGCAGTTTGCTCACTCCCTTACACGGGTTGATTTGAGTGCTCACAGGTCTGCAAGGACTGTCATCTCCACAGCACAGGAATGAAAGGAGCTCTGGGAGGCGTGGCCACAAGGACCCCTGTAGGAAGTGGCAGCTGGCGGGGGATGCAAGTCTGCCCTGCTGGACACATGTGCTGCCCATCACACTATTCTCCTGCCTTTTCTTTCTTGATCCACTCTTAAAAAAATTGTTATCTATATAATATATATTATATATTGTAAATATACTACAATAAACCACTCTGCATGGTTTATTGTAATATATTCTGTAGAAGTTTTGCGAACAGAAACAGTGCACAACAGATCCAGGAAGGCAGTTACTTTCTAGAAAACTGGGGTGTGGCAGGGTGAGGGAAGGAAGGGGACACCCATCAGAGACTTCTCAGCCTCACCTGTGATGTTTATTTCACACACCAGACATAAAACTGAGCTCTATAGGATTCAGGTTTTAATTTTTTTTTTTAAATTTAGCTGAAAAGTGCATGGGTGTTTGTTACACTATACTTTTTAGTTTTTTGGATTTTTAATTTCTTAAGAATTAGATTTTGACCCCCAGCTTCCCGTACTGCTCCTTATTTATGCTTTTACAATTCTAAGACAATAACATATCCCAGGAGTGTGAATTCTCTGGAGAGCTTCAGGGAGATGCAGAAGAACTCTCCCTTCAAGGACTGATTCTTGGCTCTCTCTTCCGACCTCATGGAGGAGACCCCGAATACCAGCATTTCAGTGAAGCTTTGATCCCTAACGAAGCTCCCCAGGGAAGAATCGACAGACTCCCACGGCTGGAAAAACCCCTCAGAGATCACCTGTTCTTATAAACGAGGAGCCTGGCGCCCAGCGGGGAGACTTCCTCGCCCACAGCCCGCAGCTCCTTCTCGGCAGATCTTCTCTCTCCATCCTCAGCACCTTAATTCCGCACACAGACCAAAGAGTGTGCAGCGGGATTCTGCCCTCAGGCATCAAGGCCACTGGGCTACAGAGATGAGGAGGTTATACCTGCCCTGAAGCACAGTGAGGGGCAGAGAGGAGCAGCATCCCTCAGGGGAAGTCAGAGCAACTCCTGGGGGAGAAGGGATTGCAGGGCTTGGGGGTGGGCAGAGAGAACAGGGCTTCCCTGAGCACAGACAGGAGGGAGGGGAGCCTCTTCACACCCTCTGTGTGAGCAGAGTCACAGAAGCAGGCCTCCTGGGGTGGGGTTGGGGACAGACAGGTGGTGAAGGGGCTGGAGCAGCAGGAAGAAGACCACTAGGCTTGGCCAGCCTGGGAGATTCGGGATGAAGGCTGGTGGTGGCATGAGAAGCATGGCTACCAGTTGGGAGCCTGCAGTGGAAGGGAGTGGAGGCCTGGAAGTGACTAGGAGGCTGTTAAAATGGGTGGGCGTCTGTACCAGACTGTGGAGTGGAAGCAGAAAGGATAGAACATCAATAAAAAGACTTAAGATCAACAGAGGTGAAATTGCAGAGTTGGCTCTGTTGGCAGCTGAGTTCTGGGTGTACGGTTTGCTGGACATGCTGCAGTGACCTGGACTCGGGGACTGTGTGTTCCTGGGCCATGTTGTGGCACTTTGTCCACAGGGTTCAGGATGACCAAGGGAAGAATGACTACTCTGACTGTTCCCATCCTCTGCTTTCAACACTGCTGGATCTTCCTGTGCTAAGCGCCCTCCTCCAGGAGAATCATGAAAACGCCCAGTGTTAGGAGATACGCAGAGCAATGCTCGCCTGGGTGTGCCCACTTCTTACTCATATTCCCCCTTCTTCAATCCATCTTAATTATGATGCTTAATTAAACATCCCACAAATGCTGCCAACATGCCCCATTGCCTCAGCCGCTAGAGCTTGGAGGAAGTAGATGCACAGGGACAGTCCACGCTCACCCTCAAAACTCAGGTGATACTCTCTCAGAGTCACCTTTTCTTGATGCTGAAAGAGGAAAAGGAAACTGATGATCTTGGCCAAGGAGACCATGGGGAAATGGGCAGGGGGATGACTAATTTCTTTCTTCTGTGACGCTTCACTCAACAAAGAAGCTTACTGCCTAGCGTGGAGCATGAGAAACCTTAACCCTTAACATTTTCCAATCCTTACAAAAATTCTAGAAGTCTGTATCATTTTGCACCCATTTTGTAGATGAGAAACCATAAGCTGACCTGCCCACGGTGAAAGTCAGTATTCCATGGAGCCAGGATTTGAGCAGGTGTCCTTAGGATTGCCAAGATGGATCTCTCCACCGAATTGTTTCATTTTCCCAACGCCTCTTGTAGAGTGGGTACCGTGGAGGCATGACGGCTCATTATTTTGAGAGAGAAGCTCATTATGGCTCAGAGAGGATGTATCATAAGTGATGTAACTGATAGCAACAAAGCCAACTTATCCCATGCTGAACAGCGACGGTGCGCTTGTGCCTTTGGTCCAGTGTTTTAGAAGGAGAAGCTCTTGGGTTTGTGGTCCCCATGCTGAGAGCATGTTTCAGGCTTCTTTTGTGACATGGTGGGGGCCACTTGTTTACCAAAGACCCTCCTGTTCCCCATAATTCTCAGTTTGTGTATGAAACAGGGTAAGTCGTGCACAGGGACCCATGTACACCATTACACGTGTAATATTTAATTAGAGCTAGCACTTTGTTGTAATTTCTCTTTCCAACATTTATTTCATCATTAGTCTTTTCATTTCTCCTGCAGAGCCTTGAGTATTTCTTGAAAATGACTTCTATGAAATACTTCCATATGCATTTAAACTTGTTCAACATACTTTTTCAGTTTTTAGTGAAATTGCAAAAGTCAGTTTTAGATATTTGCAAACGGCAATAACTTCTTTTCTTTGATCCTCACGTGATTTTCTTCTCCAGCTGGTATATTCCTAGAGTTGGAAGGAATCTCGGTAGGCGTCTTATCTCCTTTTTACTGAAAATGTGGAACTACTTAGAAACGCAGAAACTAAGCCCCACCTCAGATCTACTGAGTTAGAATCTGGATTTTAGGATGATCCCTAGGTGACTGGTGAGTACATTATATTAACTTTTCATGGCTGTGTAACAAATTAGCAAAAACTTGGTATCTTAAAGCATGCTGATTATCTCACAGTTTTTATGGGTATGTAGTCTGGGAAGCTTAACTAGGTCCACTGCTCAGAGTCTCACCAGGCCAGAAAGGTGTCAGCTGGGCTGTGTTCTCATCTGAAGTCTCTACTGGGGAAAAGCCCACTTCTGTTCTCATTTACAATGTTAGCAGAATTCATTTTCTTCCATGTGCCTGTTGTTGTCTGCAGGGGGGCCCCTCAGATCCTAGAGGCTGCCTGCACTTCCTCACCACGTGGGTTTCCTCAACATGGTGGCTTACATTATCAAATCAGCTAAGAAAGTCTCTCTCTAGTGTGTGCTAGCAAGATGAACATATATGCATATGTATATATGCACTTGTATGTATAAATATATGTATATATACATGTGTACGTGTGTGTGTGTGTGTGTGTGTGTGTGTGTGTGTGTGTAGATTGATCATGGGAGTGACATCTTTGCCTTGTTTAGAAGCAAGTTATGGGACTTGCCCCACTTGAGGCAAGGGAACTATACAGGGTGTGAGCATGGACGCTACCCTAGGGTCTTTCTTTCGTGTACATAGAAATTTGAGGAGCAATGATCAGATCTCATCTGTTACCACATTCTCACAGGTGCAAGGACCTAAGGCTTTGCGTATGAACCACTTTTCCTAAGTGACACAGCTAGATTTCTAGTCCTCTCGTTTGCTTTTACACCACACTCACCAGCTTCTACACCCACTGCCCTCTCCAAGCATCTCTTGCTAAAGTCACCAATGTCCTCTCAACCCCCACGGGCTCCAGTTGCATTATGCCGGCATTCTGCTTTCCCAGAGAGGGTCACAGCTGAAAGGGCTCGACAAAGAACGCGTGGCGGTGTCCCCAGTGGACGAGGGGGTCTGTAAGACCCTCAGCCATTCTCAAAGCACGTGGTAATCGGCGGTTCTGGATGCTTCTTTTGCTCCTCACAAATTCCAAAGGATTCAGCCAGACACATACTCCAAGACTCTCTGGAGTGTTTCCCTTGTGCACAAACTTCAGCCAGAATAAACCAAAAGTGAGATGGAGGGAAAGGTCACAGTGTTTTTCTGGGACTCCAAGTGACTGCCTCAGATTTAGCTCTGATTTTTCCAGCTCACGATCCCTAACCACAATCCCACTGTCCTTCACTGTTTCCCAGACCACATCAGAGATGCCTGGGATCTCCTGCCTTCTCTTCTCACTTGGAAGAACTCTTGACCTCCTCCAAGAGACCCTGCTCAGATGTCCCATGCTCTATGAAGCCTTTCCTGTCAATCCAGCTACTGGTCCGCCCCACCTCCCTGACCAGCTCCTGCAGTCTCGCTTTCCTCCTATGCTCCCCTTGCATTTGGTCGAGTTGCCATGCTGGCACTTAAGATGAGTTGTAATGACCTATTTATGTGCCTGTATTCCTTGGGAGAACTTGGGCCCTGAGTCTACACTTTGTTTTTCCTAATGTCTAGTAGATGGGCACCAAATGATTTCTAAAAGGGTAGATGTAAACTATAGAACTCAAAGACAAATAAAAATGTTTTGAAGACCTGAGTTCTACTAAGACAGCGGCCTGAGTAGACCTGTTCTGTTCACCCCTGACATTCATGTGAGCTGGTCACAGAAATAAAGAGGCTGCCAGCATGTCAGACCTGAGTTTCGTTATCAGGTCCAAATTAATTCCCAGTTTCCAGGCAAAAGCAGAATGTGGCACTCTGACAACTCATTCCAAGCTCATTTATGTAAATATTTTTCTGCACAGCTTTATGTCTCTGAGTTGGGGTCTGACTTCCAATGTCAGCACAGAGCCCTGACGGGAGTATAACGTTCCCACCAGGCTTCAGTTGAATATTTATGACTATTCTGTAGTAGCTGCCTTCTATTGTTCCTGGAAGACTTTTATTATTTAGAGAGTAATTAATCATATTCTGAGGGACAATGCAGGAGCCAAGTTCCATGGTGAGGTTTCTCTTCCCAGATGAACAAAATAATAACCACAGCCAAGGCTTTCCCCCCAGATCGCTTATCTCCTGCATTGATCTGCACACGTTCCCACAGGCCAAGGTGGAATTCCACCACCACGCAGCCAGCTGAAGAACACAGCTCAGCTGTACGTCTCCTGCTGTGATTTTGTTGGTTGGTTAGCACACCTAGTCTTTGGAATTCATGATTTAGGCCAAATGCTGCGGCCTAGAATTATATCTCATACTTACTTCTGGTAAGGCTATCATAACTCTTCATAAATTACCCAACATAAGAATGAGAACTATTTCTAGAATCTCAGAGGTTGATATGGAAGAGTCCCCACTCTGTGCATGAGACACTCTGTGCCTTTGACAGATGTTACCTATCAAATACATATTGTATGACAGGAATTTTCCCCATTTTACTCTGTAACAGATAAAAAACATAAGTGATAGTAAATCAGTTTGCTATGGATAATCATTCCCAAGTTCAGTGGTTTAAAATAACGAGTATTTCTCATTGCCGGTGAGCCTAGTGGTCAGGGAGGCAGTTCTTCCTGTGTCCCCAGAGCTAATTCAAGCACCTGTGATTAGCTCGGGTCAGCAGGGTTCGTGGTTCTGCCGATCCAGAACTGACTTGGCCTCGCTTCACGTGGAGGCCCGTTTCTAGCAGGTTTGGCAAGTGTTGTCCTCAGGCTGACCCGGGCAGAGGTTGAACAAAGAGTAGAAACACGCAGGGTCCCTGGAGGTCTAGGCTTGAAACTGTTTCATTTTAATTCTGCTGAGTTTTTTTTTTTTATATTGTTGTTTCCTTTTTGTTTTTTTGCCAAAGCAAATCTCAAGAAGGTTCCAGAGTTAAGAAATAGGGAAATATTGTACATTCTGCCTCTTGATGTGAGTGGCTGTAAAATCGCATTGCAAAGGGGGTGGATGGGGGGCCATCCATGTAATCAGTCGCAGATGTGTTCTTTGTAATGATGTGGGGAATTCGACGCAAAGAAGGTTACGTACGGGGCCTTCCATCTCAACCAAGAAAGGCCACAGAAGACATTGCATCCTTGGTATGAAGGACATTATGGTCCCAAGTTAAAACAAGTTGATTACAGACAACTCAGGTGGAGAGTCAGATAAACAAAGAACGATAAAGGTTTGTTCACCACTGATACCAGCGTGCGTGGTGTTGAGTGAGATGGACCAGAGGAGGGAGGAGAGATATACACCCAGTTTCTTTCTCTGAATCTCTGCTGACTTTGAAGGGAATTCTCTCTTCTGCTCAGAGGGCTGATTGTGGTGAAGTTCTATCAGCAGCTTCATTAATTCTTAAGCAGCTCAAATGGGGAGAGCTTCAGATCCCACCACGTATCAGGGCAGTCATATTAGGGATGACATAGTTTCTGGTAGGCTCCTGTCTATGTATGGACCATCTCCTTTCTCTAGAAATTCTTCTTTTGGGGGGAACAGAAATATAATAATACTAAGAATATGAAAACAAAACAATGACAAAAATTCAATTGGAATTGTTTGTGGTCCAAGTACTGAACAGAGGTGGAAAAACGAAAATGTTTGACATTTATCCTATGGGTAAGGTGTAAGCAGGCAAGAGGCAGGATCAGCTTTGCAACTTAGAAAGGGCACATCTGTATGGAGTGAATACTCACACTAGATTTGAGAACACAAAACTGAGTTTGGCAGTAATCTACGGAAGAGATGCTAAAGGTCATGATGGGGGCATTGGTCATTGGGTTGGAGAAACGAGGATGAATTTAATAATGTTCGTAGGACAGAACGTGGCAGTTAGCTGTAGCAGCGTGGTGGTGACAGGGAGAAAGCAGCAGCTCTTGTTCTGGGTTCAAGGCCTTGGACAAATGTGCATATGCACTGGGGTGGTGAATATAGGAGGAGGAGCAAGATGGGGTTGGGAGGGAGATTGTGGGTTCGGTTATGGACAGGTTAAGCTTGACGTGCCCATGCGGTACCCAGTGGAAGTGTCCAAAGGGCAGGTAGATATAAAAGAACAAAGCTTAGGAAAATAATCAGGGCAGGGGATTAACTTTGGAACCATTGTTATATAGATGGACAGTAAGGATATGGAAGCCAAAGAGGTGTTGAAAGAGTTACCAAAGGAGAAAAAGCCCAAGGCAGCAGACCAATATTAGAGCTTCGTCAGAGGAAACACAGCTCACAGAAGGGAGACTCAGAAGAAGTGGTCTGCAAGGTAGAGGGAGAAAATAGGAGTGGAGAATAAAAGATTTCAAAAATGAAGAAATGGTCTAATGTCTACTGCTGCAGACAATTCAGGTTAGATTTTTTTTTCAAAACCATTAGTTTTGCCCTAAGGAGAGCATTGGTAATCTTGAAGAATAGATTGGGAGCCAGAACAAATTCAAGGCTACAGTCTGCTGTAACTATAAGCTGCTGTCGCGTTTAAAGTGCTTTTTAGGTGTCGGAACATTTTCTTGGCTGTAACAATAATAATGGTAAAAGCTAACATTTCCTGAGTGTTCAACATGCTAAGTACCAGCATGGTACTTAGTGCTTTGGGAGACACATTTTAAAATTTAATCCCCTGAACAACTCTATGAGTTTGATACTCTCAGTTTTACTTTAAAACTGAGCACGTGAGGCTTCGAAATGTGAAGGAATTGGCCTGAGGTCAGGCAGCTAATAGTGATGGAACAGAACTGGTTTCCAGGTGCTCCAACCCCAGAGGCAGAACCTCTTACCCAGTAAACCATGACCCCTGTTCATGGTGTTCAGACTCTTTGGGCTGCAAGTATCCCATTCAGTTCTGTTAAGCCCACAAGAAAAAAGATGAATTCATGACAATGAAACAGGCAGGTGTGCAAGTGGGTCTTTTACTGGGATGGAGAAAGCGACCCAGAATGTTCTCTCCTTCTCCCTTGCATGGACATCTTTCTCCCTGAAGCCTGACTTTGTCAGTATCCCACACATCAGTGTCCTGACAACAACTGTCTTTAAGTTGATATTCCCTCTGTTCAAAGAAGATTTAGGTTGATGCTCAAATCTCTTAGTTCCAAATCAAAAGTCCTGCAGAAGAACTCTGATTGGAACAAACTGATCAAGTGTCTTCCTGTGGCCCCATCAACTGAAGTCAGGAGGCCTGGACCAAATGTAAAAATGGCTACTCTCGTCTTGACCTTGTAGAATTGGGAGAGCTGGAAAGGTAGTTTCCTAAGAAGTGGGATGAGGTGGGGGGGATCTTAGGGACAAAACAGTAGGTGTACATTTTCCATGATGTCTAATTCCTCTGGCATCCCAGAGAATTGGGTAGTTTATCCCATGTTTTAAAAATGAGCACTGACAGGTATATGAAAAAATGTTCAATATCACTGCTCATGGGGGAAATGCAAATCAAAGCCACAATGAGCTGTCACCTCACACCTGTCAGAAAGGCGGTTATCAGAAAAACAAAAAACAAGTTTTAGTGAAGATGCAGAGAAATTAGAGTACTTGTACACTGTTGGTATGCAAAATGGTGCAGCCACTATGGAAAACAGTATAGAGGTTCCTCGAACAATTAAAAATGGAATTACTGTAAGATCCAACAATCCTACCTCTGAATATTTATCCAAAGCAATTGAAATCAGGATCTTGACAAGATATTAGCATTCTGATGTTCAGAGAAGCACTATTCACAATAGCCAAGGTATGGAAACAAGTATCCATCCACAGATGAATATATAAGGAAAATGTGGTGTATCCCTACACTGGAATACTATTCAGCCACACATGACAACACTGACAGACCTCGAAGGCAATTATGCTAAGTGAAATAAGTCAGTCACAGAAAGATAAACACTGCATGATTCCACTTACAAGAGGTATCTATTAGTCCAATTCATAGCATCAAAAAGTGGAATAGTGGTTCCCAGGGGCTGAGAGGAAAAAGAAATGAGGAGTTAACTAACTGTTGGGCATAAAGTTTCAGTCAAGCAAGATTGGAGATGTACAATGAGATGAATGTTGTTTTTGAGCCTGGTAACACAACACCCATTCTGCAGCCCGTGGATCAAGGAGTGATTCTGACTTTCAAGTCTTGCTAAAAAATACGTTTTGTAAGGCTATAGCTGCCACAGTGACTTCTCTGATGGATCTGGGCAAATTAAACTGAAAACCTTCTGGAAAGGACCATTTTAGATGCCATGAAGAACATTCATGAGTAACGGGAGGAGATCAAAATATCCATATTAAAGGAGTTTGGGAGAAGTTGATTCCAACCCTCATGGATGACTTTGAGGGGTTCAAGACTTCAGTGGAAGAAGTAACTGCAGATGTGGTGAAAATAGCAAAAGAAGTAGAATTCGAAGTGGAGCCTGAAGACGTGGCTGAATTGCTGCTATCGCATGATAAAACTTGAAAGGATGAGGAGTTGCTTCTCATGGATGAGCAAGGAAAGTGTTTGTTGTCATTTCAACAATCTTCACTTCACCAGGAGTACGTTCCATCTCAAAAATACACAAAGGATTCAGAACATTACAAACTTAGTTGATAAAACAGTGGCAGAGTTTGAGAAGATTGACTTCGGTTTTAAAAGAAGTTCTACTGTGGGTGAAATGCTATCACACACCATTACATGCTACAGAGAAATCTCTCATGATAGGAAAAGTTAATCAATGCGGCAAACTTCATTGTTGTCTTGTTTTAAGAAATTGGTGGGACTTCCCTAGTGGTCCGGTGGTTAAGACTGCGCTTCCAGTGCAGCGGGTGCAGGTTCTATCCCTGGTCAGGGCACTAAGATCCCAATGCCACCCAACCAAGAAAAACACAATTGCTGCAGCCACTCCAGCCTTCAGCAGCCACAGCCCTGATCAGCCAGCAGCCGTCCACATCGAGGCAAGACCCTCCGTCAGCAAAAAGGTTATGACTCTCTGAAGGCTCAGATGATAGTTAGCATTTTTTAGCAATAAAATCTTTTTAAATTAAGTTCTGTACATTGTATTTTTCTTAGACATAATGCAATTGCACACCTAATAGACTACAGTATAGTGTAAAGATAAGTTTTACATGCACTGGGAATTGAAAGAATTTGTGTGATTTTCTTTATTGTGCTACTGGCTTTATTGCCATGGTCTGGAACTGAACCTGAGCTATCTCCAAGGTCTGGGAGCATTTCGACCAGGTGGTGAGGATGAAACTAAACTCCTTGAAGCCCCATTAGCTTGGGTGTATTCAGTCCTCCTAAATATAATAACTAGAGAAGATTCAAAGTAGTCCAACCTAAGCAGTCATCAGTAGAATAATTCCTTGTTAGTTGTAGCCCAGCTTCTAAACACACGTGCATTGGAGGTGGGGGGCACGTAACTTAAGAGCGGCTGGTCCCCAGGTGTCTGTGGCACCGCCCATCCTGCAGGGAGTTACTGCAAATTAACCATGGTCCCTTGGCCATGGGTGTCCTGTAGGGTGTCCTGTCCTTCTTGTGAGCAAGAAAGTTGAGGTGTTTTATCAAGAACTTGTTCTTATCAGAGACACCTGTAACTGAGCATCCCTCTGGAACGATAGCCTTTTGGTTTATTATTATTAAGACAGTATTTTAGAGTAATTTTAGGTGCACAGCAAAACTGAGCTGGGGGTAGAGAGATCTCCCGTTTACCATCTGCCCACGCCCACACACATGCCTGCCCCCAATCTCAACAGCCCCCTCCAGAGGGCACATTGCTGGAATCTATGAACCTACACTGACACATCATCACCCAAAGTCCATAGCTTACATTAGGGGTCCTTCTTGGTGTTGTACATTCTGTGGTCGGACAAATGTATAATGACATGTATCCACCATTATTGCATCATACACAGTATTTTCGCAACCGTAAAAATCCTCTGTGTTCCACCTATTCATCTCTCCCCAGTCCCCCAATCCCTGACAACCACTGATTTTTTTTTTACTCTCGCCATAGTTTTGCCTTTATCAGAAGGTTATCTAGTTGTATTCATGCAGTATGTAGTATTTCATATTATCTTCTTTCATTTAGTAATGTGCATTTAAGGTTCTTCCATGTCTTTTCATGGCTCGATAGCTCATTTCTTTTTAGCACTGAAAAATATTACATTGGATGTACCACAGTTCATTTATTCATTCATCTACCGAAGGACATCTTGATTGCTTCTACGTTTTGGCAATTATGAATGAATCTGATATAAACATCTGCATGAAAGAGTTTGTGTGGACATAAGTTTGCAACTCCTTTGTGTAAGTACCAAGGAATGCAATTGCTGGACATATGGAAAACATATGTTTTTCTGGTAAGAAACCACCAAACTATCTTGCAAAGTGTCTGCACCATTTTGCAGTCCCACCAGCAATGAATGAGAGTTCCTGTTGCTCCACAAACTCATCAGTGTTTGCTGTTGTCAGTGTCCCAGATTTTAGCTGTTACAATAGGCGTGTAGTGGTACCTCATTGTTGTTTTAATTTTCATTTTCCTGATGATGTACAATGTGGAGCATCTTTTCGCTACTATATTTTTTAGCATTGTGTTTACCCTGGAAAGGCTCTTAAAATTTGTCTCTAAAGATAGGGCAATATGAACTATTAAGATTATCCTCACACAAATGTTACCTTTCTCCTCCCTCCCTCCCTTCCTCCTTTCCTTCCTTCCTTCCTTCCTTCTTTCCTTCCTTCCTTCTTTCCTTCCTTCCTCCCTCCCTTTCTTTTTTTATGATTAAGGCTTTATAGACATGCTAGGCTATGAAAATATAGTTAGTAAAGAATTTACGGTTTAATGTGGAAGCAACATGTGAACTATACTACTATTACTACTACTATAACATAAGAACTATAATAATTCTTAGAAGTCAAAGACAGAATTACTGTCCCTGCCTGAACAGGTGTGGCTCAAGGAAGAGATTTAAGGAGGTACCATGTGATGTGCACACACTAAAGGGGAGTCAAAAGCTCTGGTCCCATTGCACTTTAACCCTACAAGGTGGAATGATCTTTTCAGATTTGAAATGCTAAAGTGATGTGACTTTACCAGTATCAGGAATTGAAGAAACTATTGGCTTGGCCAAAAAGTTCATTCCAGTTTTTCTGTAAGACGTTGTGGAAAAACCCAATCAAACTTTTTGGCTAACCCCAACATATCACAGCAAAAATCATAGACACTAAAAAGAAGGCAAGATTATGAACACATTCATGCCACTACATTTGACAACTTGGATGAAGTAGAGAAGTCTTTGAAAAAAAACACAACTAACCACAAGCGACAAAGAACAAATAGAAAATCCACACATCTCTACATCTACTAAAGAAACCAAATTTATAAGCAAAGACCTTCCCAAAACAAACAAAACAAAAACCTCCAGGCTGAGAGGGTTTGACTGGTAAACTTTATCAAATATTTAAAGAAGAAATGTTAAAAAATCTTACATACAAACTCATTCAGAAACTAGATGAAGAGCGAATACTACCCAACTTATTTATAACCCTGATACCAAAGCCTGACAAAGATTAGAATGTAAGGAAACTGCAGAAACACAGATGCGAAAATTCTCATTAAATTTAGTAACTGAAAACCAAAAATATACCAAAAGTATAATTCACCATAATAACAGAATAAAAATAAAAATCATACAATCATCTCAGTGAATATTGCAAAAGCATTCGACAAAAGTCAGCTTCCATTTGTGTGAGAGCTCTCAGCAAACTAGGAATAGGCAGGAACTACTGTGGTCTGTTGAGAGGCTTCACCTACAATTTACAGTGAAATAGTGAATGCTTTTTCCGTAACATTGGGAGCAAGGCAAGGCTATCTACTCCTTCCATTTCTATTCCACATTGTACTAGAGTTCCTGGTTCATGCAACAGGCAGGAAAGAACTAGAAGGCATAAAGATTTGGATAAGAAGTAGAACTGTCTTAGTTTGTAGCTGATACGATTACTTACATAGAAAACCCTAAGGAATCTACACAAAACTACTAGAAGCATCAAATAAATTTAGTTATGTTGCAGGATACAAGGTCAATATATAAAATGTATTGTATTTCACTAGGCTAGCAGCAAACATTTGAAAAATTAATTTAAAACTCCATTTTTAACAGCAGCAAAAATACAAAATGCTTAGAAATATATTTAACAAAATACGTATAAGATGTTTACTCTTAAAATCTCAACCCATGGGTAAGAGAACTTGAAGAAGACTTGAAGGAAAGGGAGATACGCGATGTGATGTTCACGAATTGCAGGACTCAGTAGTGTCATGATGTCAATTCTCCCCAAATTGCTCTGGATTCAACGTACTCTCAAGGTCTTATCAGATGTTTCATATAGAAATTGAAAGTTGAATTTATACGGGAATGCAGAGAACCTAGAATAGACAAAACAATCTTGAAGAAAAAAAAAAAAACTTGGACGACTCACATCACGATTTTAAAATTTCTTATAAAACTACAGTAATCAAGACCCTGTGGTTTGGGGATAAGGATAGACAAAAATGCGTTGACAAACCACAGCTGTGAGCCAAAAACAGCCTGCTGTTGGCCGTTGTACAGTGGTAAGAATGGCTTTCACATTTTTAAAAGTTTGACAAAATCAGAAGAAGAAGAAGATTTTGTGACACGATGTGAAATTTGCCTTTCGGTATTACAGAAGTTCCCCTGGAAGACAACCACACCGCACACTCTGACTATTTCACACCCCAAGCGGAGAGGTGAGTCTTTTCAACAGAGACCACATGGCCTGCAAAACCTAAAATACTCCCTGGCTTGCTCTTTACAGAATAGGCTTATTCATCTTTGGACAAGTAGATCAAAAGAGTAGAATAGAGAGCCTCCAAAGAGATGCACGTAAATGTGGTACACTGACTTTTAACAAGAGTGCCCAGGCAATTCGATCGTGAGTTTTCCTAACAACTCCACGTGGAAGGCCTGAGCCTCAGTACCTACCCCACAACCGACACAAAAATGACTTGAGGTTGATCATAGATTTAGCATAAAAGCTACTGAAAGAAAACAGAGGAGCATATCTTTGTGGCCTTGGGGTAAGCAAATATTTTTTTGAGAGGATACAAAAATTTTAACCGTGGGAGAACAAGATTGATAGAATGGTTTTACCACAACTAAAGCTCGAAAGGGGAGGCTATGGAGAAAATGAAAAGACAAGCCGGGGAGAAAATATTTACGATATAGTATCTGACAAAGAACTTATATCCAAAATATATAAAGAACTCCTTCAAATCAATAATGAAAGGGAACCAACCCGATTTTAAAAGATGGACACAGGACTTCTATAGCCATGCCACAATATAAAATACATGATTAGTTAATAAACACATGAAAAGGTGTTCAGCATCACTAGTTACCAGGAAATCGCAAACCAAACCTGCAATGGAATAAGGTTACACCCCCACCAGAAAGGTTAAAATTAAGCCACTGACAACATCTCTTACCTAACAGAAAGACTTTCGCCTCATAATTAAAGTTGGCTTAGGCAAAGATGCAATCGTTTTGAAGAAGCAACAAGTATATGAATGAATATTGCAAAGATTTTTGCTCCTGCACAGCTTTTGAAAGATTCAGAAACAGCCACGAGTGGGGATTTTTCAAAAGAAAGTTTTATGTCTCTAGTTCCCAAATCTATTCTCAAATCATAGCCTCAGCCCGAGGACGAACATGACATTTGTTTACGTGCCCTATGCCTTATAATGATTTTATTTTATTCTGGTTTACAGATTTTTGAAAGAGAGAGTAGGACCAGCTGAGCTTGAAGGCGTGTGGTATGTGTACTCAGACCCTGCGATCATGAACTGGACGCCCCATAGTGTGAGGATTTAGGGGAGTAACAGGTGCTCTGCTCTACCTGTTCGTTCACTTACTCACTGGCTCTGAGCACAGGGTGGGGATGGAAGGGAGGCAGTGGGACTGACCACAGGCATCCTGGTCAGGACACAGAACAGTGGACTTTCCAAGCATCTACTCGAGGCCAAGGGCTGCTGGTGGTGGTGGTGGTGGGGGGGGTTCCTTATGGCTGCACAGCGTGGCCAGCATCTTGTAAAACGATCCACACATCCCTCCTCCACCTAAAGAATGTGGGCAATGGGCAGGAACCCATGGCGGGCCATTCGGAGTCCTTCTCAAGGAAGTCCGACGTCATATTAATGCTCACGAGGCCAGATAAACTTGGGGTGTCCCCACCTGAGGAGCAGAGGGAAGGCTGGTCTGCAGGGAGATGGCGGAGAAGGACCAGCGGGGAACGAGACCTGCGCTCACAGTGGCGTCCAGTTCTAGGGAGCTGCCCTGCACGTGGGCAGCGAGGTCCTTTCGGGCTTCGAGGTGTAATAAGACGGAGCAAATGTTTTCAGGAGAATCCTTCTCTGAGGAGCATTGTTACGTTTTTCAGGAAGGTTTTCTTTCGTGAACATATTTAAGGTTTCTAGCTGAGATCAGCCCTGGAGAGGAGTTTCTGGTTCTTGTTGGACACATGGAAGCAGGAAGAAGGGTGAGAGAACCCGGAGGTGGTGGAGGGTGAATTCCTTGGTGTGGTCATTTCTGGGCCGTTAAGGAACCTCACAAAGTGTTTGCGGTGGGCGAAATATGTGCATGTGTGTGCACACTCGCGGAAATAACCTGGCGCAGGGTCCGGACTGGCATGGAGGGAAACCCAAGGTTCATGAGAAGAGGAGGGCCCACGGAGGCCGGAAGAAGTTTGCAAGAGGAAAAAGTGGGCGAGAGCTTGGAGCTCACAATCTCTGGAATTGGGGTTTGAGTCAAGCATCACTGCATTTCTGAGAAGCCGGCCAGCATGCAGTGCCAAGAGATAGCCAGCAGGTGGCACTGCAGCACTTCGTGTTTCCAGTTTCTGGCGGGCCTGTGCTTTGAGGTCTTTTGTTATTTTTTATTTTGTCCTTTTTGTTTGCCATGTAAGTGGCGAATTCTGTGTCTGCCTCCTGCCCTTCCACCCTGTACGCACCTAGCTTCCTTTCAACTTCTTTCAGAATACTTTTTTTTTTTCTTTCTCCCTTAAATTAATCAAAACCACAAGGGCAGCAAAGAAAGAAAAAGCAAGTGCTGAGGTTCAGAAAGGACCGTGTGATATTTAGGGCAGCTGAGCAGACCCTGCCGTGCACGTCTCTGACTGAGACCAGACCTCTGCGGCCATCGCCTCACCCTGGTCCTCGGGGGCCACACTGCGAGTAGGTGGAATCCCATCATGGGGTCCAGAGACAGGTGATGGACAGGTACCTCCTCCCCATGCACCTGGTCCACATCCCAGATGGACACACCTGTTTGAAGAGGTCCCCTTTCAAGATAATCTAAAAATCAGCCTTCACCTTAGACGTCTTTCAGTAACTGCTTTCTGTTCTTCAGGCCAGGAGATTGGTTCTTGCCCAGACAATGGTTTCTCCCCGTAGGCTCCTTTCTCCTTAATAGAATGAGAGGGAACCCCAAAGACACACACGCTCAGGGGGAACTCTGGTCCCTGCTCTGCCAGTCACCTCAGGCACGTCACTCAACCTCACTCATCCTCGGTGGCCTCACCTGGGAAAGGTTTTACTACTGTGCCCTCTAGACCCCCAGGAAGCGAGAATAAGAAAAAATTAAATGGGTTTTGCCTTCTCCCTTCGAAAGTGTTTTCAGCCACTTTTAATCCTTTGAAAGGCTTTGAGGTAGGCATTGCCCTCCCATCTTCTCTGCCCCTTAACGCCTGTGGGACCTTGGACCCACTCTGCTCCATCTCTGAACTGCAGGTTCACATCAGCTCTTCATCTGTAAAATATGGACAAGAGTACGAATCCTCTAAGGGTTCCATTCATTGAAATAAACATGCATAAAGTTAACTGGGTTTAGTCATTGCAGTGGTTAGTATTGTATCTTAGGGTCTAGCCTGATTACAAATCCATGCATGGATGAAAAGGAGATCTGTTTAAAACTTTAATGAAGGGACCTAATATTTTTCCTTCTACTGCCAGATTCTACTCAGAATATGGGACCAGAAACATTTGCTCACCAGTCTTAAGGGTGAGATGTTTGGGCTGCAAAGCAAACTCTTTGTTTCATAAGTAAAAAGACTTCTTTGCATAGTGAGCAGAGTGATTCCAGATCTTTCTCATTCACTCTGAGCGGCTCTGTTTAGCCTCTGGGTTGGGATGCAGTGCCTTATTGCCAGCTGGGAATTAGAAGGAGAAAGTTGGAAGACCCCAGGTTCTGCTTCTGCTTGTATGGTCTTGGGCCTCACTTCACGCCTTTGCCCACCATTTCTTCCCTTTGAAGCAAGACTACCCCTTCCTAAAACAGCTCATAAGGCTGTTGTGAAGATCAAATAAAGATGGGGGTGTGAGAACACTTCTAGAACTAGAGAGCTTTGTAGACATAGCTGTTACTAGCGGGTCATTTAATTCTCAACTTGTTGAGAACCTCTGTATCCTGGTCCTAGGCACATGGCAGGAAGGCACCTGGCAGGAAGCAGAGTGAGACAGAGCCCTAGAAATGAACAAAGCATAGTTTCCTCCCTCAAGTCATTTCTATGGAGCCCCTGGACTTGACAAAATTGAAGACCATTTATTTATGTTTAAAAAATGACCAGAAAGGGATTAATGTTTGGTTTCCCAGAGGTAATTCCACCAAAAAGGAGTGAGATTTCATTTTAAAGCTTTAAAAAAAAATGTATTGATGAATCTCCCTGGGATTCATTTCTCTAAATAATAAGTTTTAATTACCTTGAAAATCTCAACGTGTATTGTGGACTTATTTCTAGCTGACAAAGTGGGTATTTTCCCTACTTTATATCTCAGTGTTGTACTGCTTTGAAAGAGTGCTGATCACATGAAATCATTTGTTTTTTGTTTTTTTTTTTTTTTTTTTCCCGGTACGCGGGCCTCTCACCGTTGTGGCCTCTCCCGTTACGGAGCAACAGGCTCTGGACGCGCAGGCTCAGCGGCCATGGCCCACGGGCGCAGCCGCCCCGCGGCATGTGGGATCCTCCCAGACCGGGGCACGAACCCGTGTCCCCTAGCATCGGCAGGCGGACTCTCAACCACTGCGCCACCAGGGAAGCCCCCATTTGTGGTTTTTAAACCCTGGAAACATTGTTAGCTTCCTTCCGAACCGCAGCGGGCTGGAACATATGCAACATCGATGCTATTAACGTTTTCCTGGTTATTGTCACTGAATAGGCATCTTTAACATATGCATTATTCATTCTTTGTCTTTAAGAATCATTCCCAATTTACAGTTTTATCCTATCTGCATGCAAAATTTTGCCAATTTTCTCACAATTTCATTTTAAGTTACCTTTTCTTTCCTTCCCATCATAATTATAACTATTTTTGTGTCGCTACTTTGGAAACTTTCGCTACTCTTGCATTTATGAGACAAAGTGAGGTTTGTTATATATTTGTAAAACGCTTCAAATCTGAGCACCATGCCGCACCAGCACCTGCGTCGCCCAGCAGAGCAGGTGGGATTTTGTCCTGGAAGATCACTTTCATCTAGTCCAAGAAAAATTTTTAAAAGTGTGTAAGTAGAAAAAACTCCACACTATTGCCCAATCCTATTTCATTAAGAGTTTTAAATCAAGAATGGAATTTTAATTTTATCAAAGAGCTCTTCCAAACGTATGGAAAAGGTGATAGATGGTCTTTTTCCCTTTAGTCCATTCAAGTGGAGGATTGTGTGGTAGGTTCTCTAATGCTGAATCACCCTCGCATTCTAGAATGAACTAGAGCTCTTCATGGTGCTAGACTTTGGCTAGGCCTCTGGATTTTTTTGCTAATATATATTAAGAAATTGAATGTAATTATTCTTTTTTTAATATTTATTTTGCGGTACGCAGGCCTTCACTGTTGTGGCCTCTCCCGTTGCGGAGCACAGGTTCCGGACGTGCAGGCTCAGCGGCCATGGCTCACGGGGCCCAGCCGCTCCACAGCATGTGGGATCTTCCCGGACCGGGGCGCGAACCCGCGTCCCCTGCATCGGCAGGCGGACTCTCAACCACTGCGCCACCAGGGAAGCCTGAATGTAATTATTTTTACGTCGAGTTGGCCCACGGTTGTCCTTTCTCTTCTTGGTTGGTTTGTTTTCATGTTTTGCCGCTTTACAAAATGGTTTGGGAAGTTTTCTTCCCCTTCTCCCTCTTCCATCCTCCGCTTCCTCCTGCTCAGAAACACTTCATGTCATTCTAGTACCTCTTCCTCAAAGGATTGTTAGAAATCTCCTTTGAGAATGACCGGGCCTGGTGCTCTTTTATAGGAAGGCAGTTAATTCTCTAGGACTTCGTTTGTTCCCTATTAACTGGACTATTTAGAATGTTTTCTTTCTTTTGGAGTCAGTTGGGTCATGTATATTCTATCTCAGGTCTTTACATTGATTTGTGCAAAGTTTTGCAAACTGTGCTTTATCTTTTTTCACTTTCCCCTTATGTCTATAATTCTTATTATTAATGGTTCATCATTTTATTGTTATTGTTGCTCTTTAAACCAGGAGTTGGTTTTTAAACATTTTTAATGTTTTTCTCCATTTTATTTATTAATGCTACTACTTTTTTTCCTAAGTAAATAACTTCTGCTTTTATCTTTATTAGTTCTTTTGTTCTGCTTTCCTTAATTTTACCTTTCTTATGTTTTTCTAATTTCTTGCATTAAATAATTAAATAACACATTTCCAGTTTTACTTTCTGATTAACATGCATGATAATGGCAGAGAAATCCCCTCTGAGAAACTTACAGTCCTGTTCTGTGATCCTGGCATTTCACGTTCTCACTGTCCTATGACCAGAAACTTCACACTCAGTTTTGAGCTTTGGATTTACTCTTTGACCAAAGTACTGTTAAATGGAATTTCTTAGATTTCCTCATGAAAGGCTTTTAGGATTAGTTTTATTTTCTAACTTTGTTTTTTAATCTCTGGGTTTTTTTCCATCGTTGTATATAGCATTTCTACTCTTTGGGGATTTAATGAGTTTTTTCTTGTGACCTCATAAAAGGTCCATTTTTAAAAATTGAAGTATAGTCAACATACAATATTGTGTAAGTTTCAGGTATACAGCAACGTGAGTCCGTTATACACACACACACACACACACACACACACACACACACACATATATATATATATGTACATATCTATATTCTGTTTTCAATTCATTTTAAAGGGCTGTTACACGGACACTTGAAACTGTCTACCTATCTTCTGTTCCCATGGCATATGTTAGACATGAATTGATTCTCTTCACCTTATTAACATTTTATTTAAGACTCCTCTTTGGGATGTGTTTTGTCTACTTTTATCTTTTCCGTCATGATACAAGTGACTTAAAATTCTGCCACTAGTGTATTTCTATTTGTCCACGTCCTATCTTCAGTTTCTGATTTATAAACGTGGGTTCCAAGGCATTTGGAGCATAAGCCTTAGGTCTGTTCTGACTTGAATTCAAATCCTGACCCTATTACCTATTAAACGTTTGGCCTTGGTTGATTTCCTTTATTGACCTGAGCTGTCTTTGGAAAGTGGGATAATGATTCATACACTGTAGAATCATGACAGGGTTTAGGAATGATGCCTGTGGAGAGCCAGACCCTCAGTAGATGCCAATAAACTGTAGTTTTCACTCTTGCTGCCATTATTCTTATAATTACACTCTGTTAGCACGTATAACGGGTAGTTTTAGTAATGAAGGTGTGACGGGTAACACACTTTTCTAATGGTTTCTCTACTTCTGTGGACGTTGTTTATGTACAAATCCTACCGTTCATGTGACTCACACTATGCTCATTACCGTTGCCCTCATACTGCTGCTACTGCTTAAGCTCTTGTCGCTACTGTTAACACCTAGGCTGCTGTTATCTCTAATACTTCAATAATTTCTACCTTCGCTGCTGCTTCTGCTATTAATATGTCTTCCAGTACAACTGCTTCTCCTGGTGTTATTCCTCTATTGTTACTACCACTGTGACTGCTGTTCGTGAATTACAATGATTTCTGAGCGTTTTAGTATAAAAGAATGTGGGACCGGAAGCCAGAGGTCAAGGCATGGTTCTAGTTTTGCCGCAAATCCAGAGCAACTCGTTCACTCTCTGAGCAGATTTCTCTACCTGACAAATGTGGTTTCACTGCTTCTCTAGCCCCCTCACTGAGTCACCATGAGATTCAAATGAGATCACATTTGCGAAAGTTCTGCAAAGACGCTGAGGCCCTAGAGGTTACCTCGGAGGTTATGGTATCCTGGCTTCTTTGTTTGTTTGTTCCAGAAAGGCTTGGCCTTGTGTGTGTGTGTGTGTGTGTGTGTGTGTGTGTGTGTGTGTGTGTGAGGGAGCACAGGACCCAGTGTCTGTTTCCACACCTAGTCCCAAATCAATTCTGGAACCACATCGATTCTATGCTGTTCCTGGAGTGAAAGAAGATGCTCTGAGGCCAAAATGTATCACTTTGCCCTTTAGATGTTGAATCTCAAATTTCTAGTGTTCCTTCCAAGCTAAATATATGTGCCCATAGATACAATAATCTAGTTAAGTCTCAGGATTTATTATGTCACAAGTGAGGCCAAGAAGATGGCTTCTGCCGAGGTTGCCAGGAGAGCAGGGCCACAAGCCAGAATGAGGCTTTTCTGGAAGAAGGAATCATGTGCGGTTTTCATCAGGGCTGGGAGTTCCGAGGTCACTGACAAGCTTGTTGTTTCCCAGAGAAAGATGCATTTACAAAGTCTCCTGGGCCTTCTAAATTGCAGGACGGAAGTGGTCTCAGGTCTGTGCCCTTCTGTAGCTGTACGTGAAGTCACAGACGAGTTAGGGGCCTCCAGGCCTGGTTGACCCCCTGCTACCGGGGCTACTTCGGCCCCATCAGACCTTCTCTGAACTCCATCCCTAGTGCTTGTTCAATGAGGTCAGGCAGGCAGGCAAAGATGGTTGAAACAGTGAATGCACATAGTAAACCTCAACAAATGTGATGATTAGAATGAAGGTCATAATCTCTACCCTGCAGAGTCCGTGGCTGCAAAAGGGAGTGACCACATGACATCATTTTGGGTGTTTTGGAAATGCTCCCATTTCCCCTTAGGTGTTCCGTCAGGAGAGACAAGGATTGAGCAAGAGAAGAGAAGATGATGCACACGGTGCTGATGGGAACCAACCAGAACATTAGAATTTTGGAGGGGTAATTGCGAGAGAGAGAGTTGGGCAGCTTTCATTTTGTGCAAACACGGACATGTGTGTACATGCATGATCTCTCTCACACACACACACACAATGCAATGGCTGTCATACTGAAGATGACAGACAAGCAGTTTGTGTACCAGGAGTTGTGTCAGATGAGAAGCCTGCCAGCGGCTGGACAGGCCGTGTTCACTCACAGACTGCTGGCTGGGGCAGAGGTGCCTCGTTTGGAGTGGGAGTCCACTGAGGTGATGCTTGGTCACTTACTACGATGACCTAGTGGAGGGAAGTGGGCTAAGGCAGCATAGCTCAGAGAAGTCGGATTGGATGGACAGGTGGATTGTCCCAGGCTGTCTGGGGTTGGAAGGATTAGGGTCCACTGGGGTGGGAGGCAAGGTGAGCTAAAGAGAGTTAAAAGCATGCGGGGCAGGTGAGAGAAGCCACCTGGGGAAATGGCTGAGCTCCGGTGTGTGCTGATAAACCAGGTTTTTACCCAGAGTCCCGATGTTGTGCAGGGTTTGGGGGGACACTGCCTCATGGCCAGTCTGGATAGAGGCTAGGAGGCCACACAGACTGATCAGAGGAAGAAAACAAGACTGGCTGCAGAAGGTGCCTTCCCTCTGTGCATCTGGGGAGCAGCGGGCTGCCCACTCGCCCTGCACACCCGGAGCACAGGTCAGCAGGGCCCTGCCCCACTCAGCGGCACCCCAGATCAAGGAACGTGACTCTGGAAAACTGATCAAGGAGCTAGGGGCTGACGCATGAGGGCTCCACTGTGAAAGGAGAAAACATGCAACAGGATGGATGAGGGGAGACTTTATCTTGACTTACAGGCTCCGTGGTCATTTAAAAAACTTTCCTAGGGCTCACCTGCATTATACAATAGTATTTCACAACTCAGCAATCCACAAATTGAATTTTTTAGGTCTTGTAATATTTGGTCATCTAATTCCACAGATGAGGAAATAGAGCCTCAAGATAAATAATTTGTCCCCGTCTCTGCAGCTCATGAGAGGGGGAGCCCAGGTGTGACTGGCTGCAGAGTTAGCTCTTTTCCTCTGCAACCGTTGGCCTGAGTGCACTCAATGTATCCAGGCTTCAGATGTCCGCAGTGGGTTGGTTCCTTTTTGAAGGTCATTCGTGGCAGTGAGTTTATTTAACTGTTGCCTGCAGGCAGCCTGGGCACGGGGTGGGTGTGCATGCACACATACAAGACAGGTGTGTAATTGTGAGCGTGTGATGTTTAGCTGAGCTTGCACTGGAGTCAACTCAAGCTGACCAGGGGCCATTCCCACCGAGCTTATCCAAACACCCAGCGAGGACATTCGGCCACTTTATAATGCATGTGACTGGGTTCTGCTGTACGATGGTGCATGACGCCCCTTCATTAAATCTTGGAAACATCTGTTTCTCTTCAGCCTGTTTAAAGGTCTCACTTTATTAGATATTGGGTAATGATCACCAAGTCATTTGCTGTTAAAAACAGGTGTCCTCGTGCTTAAAGCTGGTGTCTGGGGCTGAGGGGAGGACAACTGAGCCTGTACACAAAGGGTGAACTGTGGGTGTCCCCGAGAGAAGCCCCAAACCACTGAGGCAACAGAATGGTCCACTGCCAGGCCCTGGGCTTGTACTATCTTAATCCTAGCCCTATGGACTCAAGATCATGATTGTTATTTCCTTGTTTGGGGGTTGGTTCTGGCCTTGAGGGATGTCTTGTCTGGACACATAAAAGCACATGCACATGGGGGTCCGTCTGTGGCACCTGCACTGTCGCTCTGATCTCCTTTATACCAATGCAGTTGACTGCCTGCCCTTGGATGATGAGAAAATAGTGGACTTTGACCGCTGCATGCTTGATTCTCCAGGAGCCCTAAACCCTGACTTTGCTGGAGCCAGACATTGGGAGGAGCCTCATAGCTAAACTGCAGCCACCAAGCTCTCGGGTCCTACAATGTGAATGTAAAAAAAAAATTTTAATTGAAGTAGAGTTGATTTACACTGTTTCAGTTTCAGGTGTACAGCAAAGTGATTCAGATATATGTATTCTTTTTCAGATTCTTTTCCTTTATAGGTTATTACAAAATATTGAGTATAGTTCCCTGTGCTATTCAGTAGGTCCTTGTTGTTTATCTCTTTTATATATAATAGTGTGTATCTGTTAATCCCATACTCCTAATAATTTATCCTTCCCTCACCTTTCCACTTTGGTAACCATAAGTTTGTTTTCTATGTCTGTAGGTCTGTGTCTGTTTTGTAAATAAGTTCATTTGTATCTTTTTCTTTAGATTCCACATACAAGGGATATCATATGATATTTGTCTTTCTCTGCCTGGCTTATTTCACTTAGTGTGATAATCTCTCCACCCCAGACTTAATTTGAGGTTTTGAGCTCTTTACCAGGTATGATGTGAAACTGTAAAAAGAAAAAAATCCATCTAAGTCTCAGTTAATGACGATTGAAACACCTATTTAATGGCTTATTCCAAAGTCTTGTAGAGAAGTTCTAGAATTCTAGAAAGTTCTAGAGCTTTCTTTCAACAACAAACTTGTGGGACTTCCCTGGTGGTGCAGTGGTTAAGAATCCGCCTGCCAATGCAGGGGACATGGATTCGAGCCCTGATCTGGGAAGATTCCACATGCCACGGAGCAACTAAGCCTGCGCGCCACAACTACTGAGGTCCATGCACCTAGAGCCTGTGAGCCACAACTACTGAGCTCAAGTGCCACAACTACTGAAGCCCGTGTGCCTAGAGCCTGTGCACCACGAGAGAAGCCACGACAATGAGAAGCCCGCCCACCGCAATGAAGAGTAGCCCCCGCTCGCCGCAACTAGAGAAAGCGTGCGCGCAGCAATGAAGACCCAACACAGCCAAAATAAATAAATAAATAAATTTATAAACAAACAAACAAACAAACCTGTGATTACCAAAGGGGGAAGGTGGGGGAGGGAGTTTGGGATTAACATACACATACTACTATGTATTAAATAGGTAACCAACAAGGACCTACTGTATAGCCCAGGGAACTATACTCAATATCTTGTAATAATCTATAAGGGAAAAGAATCTAA
Organism: Tursiops truncatus; assembly: GCF_011762595.2. Classification (NCBI taxonomy): domain Eukaryota; kingdom Metazoa; phylum Chordata; class Mammalia; order Artiodactyla; family Delphinidae; genus Tursiops; species Tursiops truncatus. The sequence goes on along the minus strand of NC_047047.1, from coordinate 83,941,731 downwards.
AAGAGAATATATATAACTGAATCACTTTGCTGTGAAACTAACCTGAAACTAACACAACATTGTAAATCAACTATACTTCAATAAAAATAAAATAAAATAAGTGGCATAAAACCCAGCCCTGAGCCCCCAGTGGGAAGCAACTCTTGACCATGTCAATCTGGGCATGATGTTCAGCTCACCTTAACCTTTTCTCTCCCAAGTGTCACTTGGTGATTCAGTGTAAAAGTCTGTCACAAGTCCAGCTCAGAGTGGCCATGCAGTAAATGTGACTACTGTCCCTCAACCTTTCCTGGATCCCGATGATGGGAAACTCCGAGGACTTGGAACTTCCTAACAGCATCTGCACACGTTGCTTTCTTCTGGGTCCAAGGTGTTGGCTTCCTGACACCTGCAGGTGGCAGACTCTTGCACTAGTTAGGTGTGTTGGCTTTAAGGAAAAAAAAAAAAAAGAAAAAGAGGAGCAGTTGGGCTTTTTGTCTTTAGCTTTTTTGGCTAGCTGCTTCCTGCTTCATAAATCTGGGGAGTGAGGCGAGGGAACCTGGGAGGGGGGTGAGCTCAGCACCTCTCTGGCCAGCTGCTGGGTCCATCTGCAGCTGGGGCTGGCGCCATGATCTATGGCCAGAGTGCTGCACCAGGGGGCCTTTACTGCTGCTTCATGGCAGCTGGTGTGAATGGCAGTGGAAAAATAAACCCTTCTTTTCCCCAACATCAGGAAAAATGCTCCCAAAGACAAACATTCACGCACGCACACACACACACACCCACAGACACACACACACACACACACACACACACAAACACACACACACACACCCCTTAACTATTCCATTCTGGTTGCAGTTCTCAGGCCTGCAGTACCAGCCCCAAGGGCTGGGGTTTTTACTTTTAAAGATCTGTCCTTTCACTTGGGAGCCATTGAACCCCCAATAATATATCAAAGTTGTTTGGTATCCAAATTTCCAGCTTCCAAGGGAGTTAGGAGTCTCAAGGGAAAGCGTCAGTCATGAATTAAGAAGGAAAACACCTTCGTTTCCACTTACATTGTTTTTTCCCATTTTTTAAAAAAATTTTTATTTTGTATTGGAGTATATTTGATTATCAATGTTGTGTTAGTTTCAGGTGTACAGCAAAGAGATTTGGTTATACATATTGGTTATACTTATTCTTTTTCAAGTTTTTTTCCCATTTAGGTTATTACAGAATATTGAGCAGAGTTCCCGGTGCTATACAGTCTTTGTTGGTTATCTATTTTAAATATAGCAGTGTGTATATATTTCGAAAACATTCTTTGAAATGACAGATTGACAACAGTACTTGTCAGCCATTGGAAACTCCGTGTTCTCCCAGACCAATCTGGTAACTAGCGAGACTGAAAAAGGACCTTGGCCCTTCATCTCGGGCCGTGTCCTCAAGCCCAGCACTCAGCAGGGCCCCCCTGAATCATGTTGAAATGCACTTTATTAAAATGGGCTCTACCCCTCTGAAATTCCAGTGCCTCAGTTAAACAGCCAGGGATTCTGATAGGAGCTGAGTTGATAGGACAGAATAGGCATACATTTTTTTCTTTCCTTTGGCAAGTATTTTTAATAGATGCTAATAAATGCCAAGCAACCTTTAGTTTTTGGTTAAGACGATTCCCAAGCCCTGAGGTACTCAGAGCCCAACAGTGCCATGGGTGTTAGGACACACGTCTGCCGAGGGTACTTCAGGTTCAGAGGAAGAAGCTGTCAGGCCTGCCTTGGGGACGGGTGTCAGGACAGGACTGAGGCATTTCACACTGGGAATCCAGGGGCGTGATTGAAATTGTCTGCTCATTAGAGCCCAGATTAAATGCTACTATCTCCATGAAGCCTTTTCTGATGTTTCAGCCAAAAGTGATTTTTTCTTCCTCTATCCTCCACAATTTTAGATTCTAAAATGTGTCTTTACTAGTTCTCAGTGGACATCTAGTTTCTGCCCGTGGACGTCTTGAGGGCAAGGATGGGATGTGGCACATCTTGTACTCTTACTTCGTTTACTCAGCAGGTCAGAGAAGAGCACATGTGTCTTCTTTGCCTGAATAAACAACCAGGCAGGAATCAGCCTCACTCAAGGTCATGCTAAGGTCTGGGTGCCTTTGGCCTTCATTCAGTCTCAGGGCCTGGCCAGCCCAGGACCCATCTGGACAGATGGAAGGTGGAGGCTGAGTCTGTTGCCTGCAAAGCATCCTTGGGAACTCTGGCCATCCTGATGAAGTTAATATCTGCAGATGTCCTTTATCCCTGTGCTGTGAAGCAGGAAAGGTGAGAGATGATAGGAAGAGAATGAGCTCACAGAAGTCAAGAGAATAAGGTTTCATGTTGCTACATGGAGTCCAAATCAAAGAGACCTGGATTGATAGGATACAATACATTGTATTAGGAGGTCATGATTCATGGGCTTCCTTATTCTACCACCTTGGATATATGACCTCATTTCTCTAAGCTTTGGTTTCTTCATCTTTAATTGGCATTCGTTAACTATATTTTGTTAGTGTGGAGAGGAATTAACAGAACATGTGTATGTGTGTGTGTGTATATATATTATATATATATATATTATATATATATATTATATATATATATATATATATATATATATATATATATAATGTACCTAACACAATTACTGTCATGTAGAAACTGGATTAGTACTCTATTTGTAGAGAGAAAGCCCATGAATTTTTTCTTTTTTTAAAAAAAATTCATAGTAAAAAGTGTACATGGCTTACAAAAATCAGAGTAATAAAAGCTTAGGAAAAACTGTAGCCTGGGCCCATGTCCAGAGTCATCTACTTCAAACTCTTCTAGTTATATCTTCTGGTTTAAAACTTCAGATTTTGAAATAATATATATTTATTCTATTTTTTAAAAGTTTAAAACCTTCTGATTGATCTCAGTCATGGACGATGAGGTTTTAGGTGTTACATTCTATGCCTACCACATATATCTTTGATAAAAAATATTTTTTCTATTAACCTATCAATAATTCTTTTTGAAAAAGGGGTTTAGTATACCATCCAGTATCATCCAATGCATAGTAAATATATGGGCTCCATTGTTGTTGAGACATCCTTGTGAGAACTTCCATCCTCCTGCTCTAACATGGACGGTTCTGTGTTAAATCTGTGGTCCAGTGGTCATCTCAGAACTTGCCTTCACCAATTTTCTCGGAACTCATTTTTGTTACACCTAATTTGGCTTACCTTCATTCTAGACTTCATGATTTCCTCTTTTTCTGGAGTTTGCATCTTCATTTGAGTATATCCTCCAGGATCTTCCCAAGAAAATGTGCAGAGGAGGTTCATCTAGTGAGGTACTGCATGCCAAAATGTAATTATTTGCAACTAATATTTTATTTCGGTTGGATATAGAATTCTAGATCAGAAATTATTTTAATCTCAGAATGTTAAGTTCTGTGGATATTGCCACATTGGATTGTAGTAATTATTATAATTCCTATCTGAGTCCTGTTCCTTCGAAGATATTTTTTTCTTCTCTCTGAAAGCTTTTAACCTCTTATCTTTAACCTTGGCATTCTGAAATTTTGCTATGGTGTTTTTTGCTGTATATATATATATATATATATATATATATATATATATATATATACATATGTATATTTTTCTCCATTTATTGAATAGGTCACTTTATTAGTTTCCTGTGACTGCAGCAGTTACCACTAACTGGGTGGCTTAAAAAAAGAAATTTATTCTCTCAAGCTCTGGTAGCCAATGGTCTGAAATCAGTGTCACTGAGCTGAAACCAAGGTGCTGACAGGGTTCCATCCTGGCCTGGCTGGTGGCCTGGCTGCCACCATTCCTTGGCTTGTGGTTGCATCACTCTGGTCTTTGCCTCTGTGGTCAAAGTGCCTTCTCTTCTGTATGGGTCAAATCTCCTTCTGCTTTCCTCTTATGAATGCACAAGTGATTGCATTTAGGGTCCACCTGGATAATCCAGGGTAATCTCCCCAGCTCAAGGTCCTTAACTCAATCACATTTTCAAATACTTGAAATAAAAACCCAACATACAACATTATAGGTTCCAGGTATTAGGACATAGATATTGTTTGTGGGGGTGGGCAGCTATAATTCATCCCACCACAGTCACTCAATAGGAACTGAAGTCCTTTGGTTCTGAGACATTTTCTTTTATTATTTCTTTAATAATTCTTCCCTTCTATTTACTCTGTGTTTTCTGTAACTCCTGCTATTAAGATATTTGATTTCTCAGACAAATCTTCTTAATTTCTTATCTTCTCCTATTTCCCATGTCCCATAATTTTTGTTACATTTTTCTGGGAGATTTTCTCAAATTTAACTTCCAACCTTCTTATTGTGTTTTTAACTTTTTGGATTATAGTTTTAATTTTTAAGAGCTCTGTTCTCTGATTATTCATGTTTAACAGCATTCTGTTCTTGTTTCATTGAAATAATATCTTATCTCTTTGAGAATATATTTTTAAAGTTTCTTCTACAATGAAGAAACTTTAAAAATCTATTTAATTAATATTCTTTTCCTTGTTATTAAGTTTTGATTTGTCTTCCTGCCCTCCAAATGTCTAGTGCTTCTTGGTTTTCTGCTTAGATTTAAGAGTCAAGTACTAAACAGCCACCTGAAATTCTGAGTGTATGGCTTAGTAATTGGTAAGCTTCACTTGGAGTAATTGGTGTTTGGATGGATATGACTGTGTCCTTGGACCTATTTTTTTTCCCCCCTCAGGCACATCCATTCTCAAGAGATTGGTTCTCCCATCTCTTCCTGTCGTGTTTTGTGAGCCAAGGAAAGAAGAATCTTGGGAGGACCTCCTCTTCATTATGCTGATGTCATTCTTTCCCTCTGTCTATAGCCTCATACTTTACCTTTTCCCTCTTTACTCCCACCTGGATGGAAGAGTGTAGATGCCTTAGTGCTCAGGGTGGAGTGGATGGGGGGCTAGCTCTCTGTATGGCTATCAAATCAGTTTTGTTCTCAGCCTCTCTTCTTACTCCTGTTTCTTGAAGTAAATGGAATTTCTGAGATTTTCTGTGGTCTATATCCTTAATAAGCCATTGACTTGAGTACAGTGATTGTGAAGCTTTTTGTTTGGATAAACAACAGACACTGAGTACATGCAATGTGCCCAGTTACCATGCTGGGCATTGTCTGGGAAGTGTGAATGGTTTGAGATAGAAGGAACAGTTAGGGAATTATTAAAAATTGAGTTGAAACGCATTGGGCAGACTAATCAGAAAAGTCCCTGTGTGCTGTACCTTGAGGACTGAATCCATCTTATGGCCAATGAGGCACCCATGACAGGTTTGAAACGGAGACATACGATGTCTGGCAGAAAGTCCAAAGAGGGCATATTCACCCTCACATTTTTCTCTCTCTTCTTTTATTCTCACTGCTTTTTCTCTTTGCATCCTTTTTCTTCTCTCACAATCATCCTAATAAACACTTTCATTTATAAATTTCCCAAATGGATTTTCTTTCTTTGAGTTTGTAGTATTTTATCATCAAGTAATCCTTTAACTCAGCTACACTTGGCTTACGCCATTTCTTTCTTTCCTTTTTTTTTTAGTAACAAGCACAAACAGTTTGATTTGTTCAAAGCAGATTTTTTTTATTATTAAAATGAACAGTTCACACCAATCAAAAGAAGTCAGTGCTTAGAATAGCTGAAAATGGATAGACATAGAGCTTTGGAACATATTTTGATAACTGAACAGGAGGACAGCTTCAAGATTTGTGACTAAAGGTTGTCCAAGTTTCCCATATTTTAAAGATTTGCAGGCAAGCTCAAAACCTGTTTAAAATAAGGAACTCCTGTCTCAAATGCCGATCACACTTGTCCTATGTATAGATCATGCTTATTTTATAAATGTCATCCAAGGGAAGGTCAGAGCTACCCACCTGGTCCTTATCTTTACCAGCTGTGAAAGAGAAAGTTGTGAAAAGACAGCTTCCAAAAAATCACATCTCTGGCCATGTATGAAAAAAAAAAAAAAAAAAGGGAAAAGAAACCCAACGTATTGAATACCTATTATGTGCAGGGCTCTGTGCCGGGCACTTTGACCTGCACTCACCTTCCTTCATGCAATAATGATGAGAGGCAGATGGTTTTATTACCACCTTCAAATAGCAAAACCAAGGCTCAGAGGCGGATGGGTCCAGACCACCAAGGTGGAAGCGGGGAGTGCAATCTGTACCCAGGACAGTCTTGGGTCCCACAGCTGCATTTTCAGGTTCCAAGAGAGTGAGGATAAATCATATGGTTTCTTTTCGTCATACACCGCCAACAGAAAGAGCTCCAAAATGCAACTATCTTCGTTGGGAAAGCAGGTCTCTGCGTGCTTCCTTGTCAGCAGTGACAGTCTGTCTTCCCCTGCGTGGTGCAGAGGGTCAATTTAAATCCTCCGAAGTGCCAAGAGCCCCATCTGCTCCTCCATCTGAAATGGGAATATTTTGCTCTTTTTTTTTTTTTTTTAAGTCTTGATTTGGTCTTTCAGTGTTTGTGTTGCAGCTTTCAGCCCTGATGCCAATAATGAGGAAAATGTATTAAGTGATAAGGGGGAAATCAATGAAATGAACATGAACGAGAGAGGAAAATGGGAAATGGGAAACTGAATTTGTGCTGTAATATCCAGTCCAGGTATGATGAGGAATGAAAGCGCATTCCTGAGAGATTCCAACAGAACTGACGAAGCCCCCCACGTCTGGAGTCGAGGGTTCAAGACGGCCCCAGAAGACGTGACAGAAACACCTTGAAGAGCCTCCCTGAAGGTGCAGCCTGTTCTAGGGTCCAGCTGCTGTGTATTAGGAATGCTTATATTTTATGTATGCTCGCCTGAGAAGGGAGTGCTCTGGTAACCACAGTGTTGTTGGTTTCACATCCGTGTGCAGAGCCGCAAGTCTCCATGATAAGAGTGTGAGGACAGTGTTTCAGGGAATCATAGAATTACAGAGCTTGAGGCTACCATGGAGGGAGTGGGGTTTGGGGGTGATAAACAAGCACTGGGCCAGGAATCACAGGGATGGGGCTTTAGAACCATCCCGGTAGGGTTACTGGTCAACCTCCCAAATCTCCCTGAACCTGTTTCTTCAGCCAGAAAATGGACCTAGGGATGGCACCACAGAAATGTAAAAAGCAAATGCAATGGTCATGTTTAACATGTTCTGCTAAGTAACAAGGTATTATTAATGATCCCCTAATCTGATCTCTCATTTTATATTTGGGCAAAGGGAAGACTAAGGAAGTGAAATTATTTCCAGTTTTACTTAAAAACAGGAATTGTTTAGTCTTTTGCATTGATTAAAACTTTCTCAGATAAGTTGTCCCCCTTGATTCTCATAATGGCCAGGAGAACTTCTGCAGGCTGGGTCATCCTCACCCACAGATGGGGATGCACATGTAGTGATCTGCAGCTTGTAGTTCTCGCAGGAATGTGGCCATTGTCCGTGGACCATGGCTTCCACGGGGCTGGACAGAACATCAAGGCAGCTTACCCTGTGCTTGGCAAACTGCCACATGAGGGTCTTTGGGCTGCCAAGGAGTTTTTTCAAGGCTGCTCTGGGTGAAAAAGTAAAGACTCCACCTTTTCCAATTTTAAAACTAGGCTTCTCTGCTGATAATTTGATGCATGCAAAGAGGGTTAAACAGATTTCTATGACACTTTGAAGACTCTTGAATTATGCTCTGACTCCCTGATTTGATCCGTGGAGAACTACGACTAAGAGAGGTGAAGACACCTGCCGGAGGACACCCAGCTCACTTATCCTCGACAGCCCGCTTCCGCTAATTCCTAGACCAGCACTCCCACCATGAAATAAACTCCTCTGTTTCGGGTATTAGTGACATTCATTTGATGGATTTCCTATGAGTGTCAAACTATCCATGTAGATGAGAAGATAGTTTTGGAACCCCAAAATAATCATTTTGAAAGTATTTACATGACTACTTGAGAGCAGGTCATTTAAAAACGTGTCTACTTTAAAATATATATATAAGGTAGGAATCTGATATGTCATCGACACTTCAAGGCCTGCCTTAATTAAAAGTTAAGGCAAATTAAAATCATCAATAATAGAATTATTCCCTAAGATTACAGGTAAGTGTGAAATGGGCATTGATCCTAAATGTTTCCTGTTATAATTTCCAGGGTTTTAAAGAAATCTGGGTACTGCGTCTTTGAACATGAGGACCGTGTAAACTTGATGAACTGGCAACAGCAAGCACTTATTTTCCCAGTGCAGGGAAAACAGGAGAAAGAGGACATTTCTCACCACGCCCTATGTGGAGGAGGGTGGACCTTGGGTGCTTCTTTGCTTGGGGAAAGTCCATCAGCAGAAACCAGTTCCTGGTGGATCAGGGTCTGCTCTGAGGATGCTGGGCTTGGCCTCCTAGGAGAGAAGGAGAGGACTCTCTGCCCCCGAGGAGGTGTACCCGATCCCTCTAACCACTCAGGATTCCTGGGGTCAAGAGCCAGCTCTTATTCAGCCTTTCCTGGTCAGGTGGCTTTGTGCCAGGCTGGCGGGGTCTTTGATCTCTTTGTTTTTCAACACAGAAAACCTTTCTTTCTCCTTTGTTTTTCTCTTCCGGTCCCTGGCCTCTTGTTTGATGTCGCTTGTTCAACGCAGAAGTACTGATTCCTGCAAAATGAGCCCACTTATCCTTCCAGATGTTGGAGATCTGAAAGCCTTCTTCGCCCCACAGAGACTCCTCTGGCAGAAATCGCCAACTTTGTCCTCAACAACAGGTGTCACTGTTGCAGCAAAAACCCTGCCAGGGCCAGGTTAGCCCAAAGACATTTATACCCAAGGGAGAAAAGGCCCTACAGGAGACGCAAACTTGGCCAAAGGAACTCCGAAATGAATGTGAAACCTCCTAAAGGCTGTAAATCATCCTCATGTCATGAAAGGCTGAGCGCCCATCCTTTTGGAAGCGAGACAGTGGGACTGGGCCGGATCGGTAAGCACGGACGATCTCACAAAAATGGGCAGAGCCGGCACATCCTGGAGGCCAGTGCTGCCTCCTGGCCCAGCAGGGATGGAGAGGAGCAGGGACAGACCCCGTGTCTCCTGGACCACAGTCCGGGGGGAGTCTTCTGTGCTGGGTCTGGTGCTCATGTCCTCAGTTTCTCGGTGACGACCTCAGCAAGAAGCCGTGCACTGGAACCCACGCAATTCACTGGGTTTGCCCAGGGACACCCAGAGAGAAGCGAAGCTGTGCAGATCCACTCTTGTCTCGCAGCTCAGGCTGGTAGAGACAGAACAATGAACTTATTTACAAAACAGAAGCAGATTCACACACATAGGAAACAAACCTGTGGTTACCAAAGGGGAAAGGGTGGGGAGGGATAAATTAGGAGTTTGGGATTAACAGACACACACTATTATACATAAAATAGATAATCAGCAAGGACCTACTGTATAGCACAGGGAACTATATTCAATATCTGGTAATAACCTATAAGGGAAAAGAATCTGAAAAGGAATATATATATATAAAACTACGGCACTTTGCGGAACACCTGAAACTAACACACCGTGGTAAATCCGCTCTACTTCAAGACCAGCACAGAGCGCCACCATCGTCCAGACTTCTCCCGGGTCTCTGTACCCAGAAACACGGGGCCTTCCAGTGAATCGTGCAGACGTCCTTTTAGGCTGGGGGATTCCATGTGACTGTCTAAGACCGCTCACTCGCAGGGGTGCTAATGGTTACAAGACTCAAAACTCTTTACTCTCAAGTGGGCTTTGTTTTTTGCAGACCTGGTTGTTCGTTTAAAGTCGAAACATCCTGAAATGTTAATAAGAAGTCAGAATTTACCTACCTTTAGGCATACCTGAAAACTGCCCATTTCAGTAGACAGGACTTTGGAAGGCTGACAAGCAGCTTAGCATGCCACCATTGGATTTAAGTACAGCGTACACCCATAAATAGAGGAAATAAAAGAAAGGAAGAAACACTGGGAGAGAAGGAGTCTGGGAACATGTGCTCAGAGAGCTGGATCCATCATATTCCTAAACAGGACCTGTGTCCCGGGAAGCCAGTGCTGGGTGGGGGCAGGCTGGGATCACAACTGCTATTTACTGAGTGGTCCATTCATAACACACAAGTCACGCTTCCTAAGGATGCACCCCTCCCCCAACATCTGCACCAGTAATGACGTAAGGATCGTTTCTAGTTTTGCTTCAGGGAGGGAAAGAAATGAGAGTATCTGTCAACTCAAAAGTATTAGGTGCTGAGGATGCCCGGGAGGGAACAGATAAAATTGTCCTCGGAGATGGAGGCAACACTGTGTGAATAACTCAGATTCCATTCACAGACTGGCTTTTTTTTTTGTTTTTAAGCACATCCAATAATTTTTTTTCATTTTGAAAATTGTCTTTAGATTCTGCTTTTTTAAATGAATCCATTTCTATCAGCGCTGTATATGCTGTAATTTAAGTCATCCTTGACACTTCCTACCCATCTTCTCTCTAGTGGGTTCTTCTATCTACATCTATGATCCTCAGTACCAAGTTACACCATCATCTCTATTTCTCTCTCTTTTTAAAAATAAACTTCATATTTTAGAGCAGTTAGTTTTACAGAAAATTGGGCGGATAGTAGAGCGATTTCCTATCGTCCCCTCTTTCCTCTGTCACAGTTTCCCTTATTATTAGCATCTTTCATTAGTGTGGTACTTTTGTTACAATTGAACCAATATTGCAACAATATGAAAGAAGGCCAGAGTTTACACTGGAGTTCTCTCTTTGTGTTGGGCGTTCTCCTAGGGGTTTTGACAACTGCATGATGTTATGTGTCTACCAGCACAGTATCGCACAGAATAATTTCCCTGCCCTTAAAATGCTATGTGCTCTGCCTATTCATCCCTCCCCTGAGACTAGGTTTCTGTAGTTGATCAGTAACTAGCTAACTATGTAACGATAATTAGGCGTCTGATTCTTCCAAGACTCAACTTCCAAATAGATGAAATAGGATTTATAATGTTATCTACTTTATGGGGTGTTTGTAAAGATTAAGAGAGAAAATGAACATAAAAGTACCACGCATAAATCCTTACACAGAAAATGTTTAATTTAGTAACAGATAAAGTGGGTTAATACTTGGCTCTCCTTCCACAAGCACAGAGCTTTATGGCTAGGAGGGTTTCGGCGGTGATAAGGGTGTTTTACCTCAATGCTGCGAGCACTGGTAAGGGTTGTCTGAGGGCTGCTTTGTGCAGGATCCTGAAGCCGGTCCCACTTAAGCAGGACAGAGTTTTGACCTTTATCATCACAGACAGTCAGGGGCATAGGAAGGAGAAGTAGTGTCACACTGCTGCATATTTGCCGTTCCGGGTCCTTCGCAACTGCATCTCAGACAAGCCCAAGGTGGTCAGGGAGCCCTCCTCCTGGGCAGTGCAGCTCATCTGGTGGCCATTAGGTCCAGCCCTGTCTTCCAGCCTGCACTGAGGCCACTTCCCATTAAAGGACGCTGCTCCTATGGCTCTGATGCAATACAACGCTAACCACCTAGACTTTAAGTAGAGGGAGACCTCTTCAAGAAGGGGGTGTCAGTGGTAAACCTTATACCCATTAACTCGGCCTTTGGTTGGGATTTGGGATTTCATTCCTTAGCTCCAGAGCAGAATTCCTCATCTCTTCTCCCAGGACAGAGTAAGACACTGAATTTTGCTACGTGTTTGTCAGAAAGATGCAACAGCCCTGTGGTTGGACAGAATCCCTGTGGAGACGCCGTGCCGCCCTGGAGGGGACACCGTGTGGGCCCGACTGTCCTCCCACACGACCCACATGGCAGGCCCATGGGTGGACGCAGACCAGTGAGCAAGCAGCCCTACTTTAAAGGAAATGTCACAGGTGAGAGGCATGGCAAACAGGACAGGAAGAGCTGGAGGTGACCCTGTGCATTTGGGGGGCAGCGGTCACTCTGAATGCGTCCTGGTCTTCTCTCCTTCTCCCCTCTGCTGTCCCCTTCCCCAGAAGTCGGGTTAGAGAGGAGGGGTCGGTGTCACCGTATGGATGGGGGTCCCTCAGTTCTCCTCTTCTATTTCAGACAAGCCATGGTCTCACCGGCCTGCCCGATGATTTGGTTGGAGTGCCCAAGGTTAGACTTCTCTTTAAGAAGGGCAACCTGCCCAGGAGAAGCTCTTCATCCGGTCAAAGGGAGGGGAAATGTCTCTCCAGTCCCCACCACTTTGTCTTCTGGAAAATGAGTAAATATTACCAAAGCCACGAGTCATACATTTTGAGTAGATAATCACTAACAGAAAATAAAAATAGACAATTATTTCAAGTAAAAGGACCACCACAGAGCTGCTGGCTGCAAGCTTTGCCTTGCCTGTGCCTTGTTCAGTATGGAGGAACTTAGGTGCCAAGAAACATGGATATCTTTTCTTTTCTTTATTGTTAAAATTTTATTTATTTCAGATTCTTTTCCCTTATAGGTTATTACATAATATTGAGCGTAGTTCCCTGTGCTATACAGTAGGTCCTTGTTGACTATCTATTTTATACATAGTAGTGTGTATATGTTAATCCCAGTCTCCTAATTTATCCCTCACCCCACCCCCCCTTTGCCCTTTGGTAACCATAATTTTGCTTTCTGTGTCTGTGAGTCTCTTTCTGTTTTGGAAATAAGTTCATTTGTGTCTTTTTTTTTCTTTTAGAGTCCACATATAAGTGATATCATAAGATATTTGTCTTTGTCTGGCATACTTCACTTAGTATGATAATCTCTAGGTCCGTCCACGTTGCTGCAAATGGTGTATTGTCATTCTTTTTTATGGCTGAGTAATATTCCACCATATATATGTGCCACATCTTCTTTATCCATCCATCTGTCGATGGATATTTACGTTGCTTCCATGTCTTGGCTATTGTAAATAGTGCTGCAATGGGGTGCATGTATCTCTTTGAATTATAGTTTTCTCTGAACCTAGGTACCTTTTCCTAGGAATTGTATGAGGCAGGGGTTCTGGGACACAGTCTCTTCCCTTGGCTCTGCTGTTCTCTTCTTCTTATCAGAGTGGTAGCCAGGAAACTCACAGTTCTCAAGCTATATTCTTCGGGTTTTCCTTTTGAAGTAGATGCTGGGCATTCAGAAGAGAATGAGGCAGAAAATGGAGAGAAACTTGGAAAGAAAAAATTTAAAGAAGTAGTATGAGAAAAGTCTAGCATAAAGTCCAAACAGCCTAAAGTCTTGTCCTGGATTTTGTATGTATGCTGAATATAGCTTGAAAGGAGTAGGCTGAATTAAGACAAAAATGAGCTACTGAGACTGACAGTGATAAAATAGAATAAAAATATACAGCGTTGAAGAGGGTGAAGGGGTATGGCATACTCACACACAGATTGTGTGAAAATAATTTGCTGTAACCTCTTTACAGACTGCATTGAAAGCTTTAAAACTGTTTGTGACTTTGACCTGCTTCTAGGGATTTGTATTAAGAAAATTATTAGTCAAGTGCCAAAATATGTATACACAAAGATGTTCATCAAAGTGTTTTTTAAAATAAAAACAACAACAAAAATTAATCAACTGTGATCTTATTTAAGGCTGTGTAGCAAATAATAGTATTGCGCCCATTTGGTGGAATGGCAAAGCCACTGAAGTCATAATGAACACTATATAAACATTGTAATGAACACATAATGAGCATGATAATGAAATTGTTACTACCAAAACCTGATAATACATTACAGCTAGCATATACAGTGTGATTTCACTGTGTAATATAAACATGTATATTATAAATCTATAGGAAGCAAAAATGACAAGCTGCAAAAATGTTATGAAGGGATTAAAAAAGATATCTCCCCCCTGCAATTGGGTTAACATAAGTCAAATCAAGTTGATATTAATCTCCCTTAGTTCTGAAGAGATTACACATGATTTCTTCTTTCTTTTCCTTTTTTCTTCTCCGTATTTTCTATTTTTCCAAATAAACATGCATTATTTGTATACTCAAAATAAAAAATACAAATAAATAAAATGTCAATCTGAATTTAAACATCCTTTCCTTAAAAGAAGAAATCAACAGTTATTTGACCTTTGTTTTAAAAGTGATTTCTTTATAAATTTAAGGTTTTTCAGTTTAGGACACTTTGAGTCTTTCTCCCAGTTCCTTTAAAGCTACAGTTTGGAAATGCCAGCTGCCATCTGTTCAAGTATTGACCTCGATCATCAGGGAAGTGAAATTGTGCTTAGAAAAGAAACACAAAGGAGAATCCTGAGACTTCAACTACAGTCGAACACAAAGCAGATTGCTCTTCCTGACAGAAAATTCAGGGAGCTTGAGTTGTCTGTTGGTTCCTGTTGCCCTCCAGTTTGATTTTACTTTGTAGCTCTTTCCACAAAGATGTAGTTGATAGGATAGATAGGGTACACATTCATTGATCTTCAACTATATTCTCTTGCTGTTAAGAAAACTGTTCCGTCTCTATGAAGAAACATGTGAAGATACAGTTTCTGTTTTTTCGGAATCTGATACAATATATTTAATAGCTGGTTCAGCCCTGAGTATAAACTAATCAAAATGAATGCTGGTTGTTTTAAAAACAAAGGTACTTGGGACCATATTTGCATGCTGGAAGAATATCGGGGAGCTCGGGTGTATTCACATAACTTCCAATTAAACCATTCTGTTTGGAAGAGTATTTTTTCCTTTGTAGCAGCAGCAAGATCTACAGTAGTGCAGGTCACCTGCTAAGGCAAGCCTTCACTTGGAATTTTTATTGATTTCTACTCCTCTTTCGAGTGGACCTTCTTTAGCTTGCTGCTGGTGGTTAGGTCCAGTTAAGAGCATCTTTGGATTCTGACAGAAGAGCATTTGAACCTCCTTGCATCGCTCATCAACTACATGTCCCTGGGCAAATTATTCCAACTTTTGAGACTTAGTTTCCTAAGCCACAAAATGGGGGTAATGTTATTTACCTTGCCCAATCGTAGTGTAATTGAGATCACATAAGTCATCAAGATGTCTGCGTGGCCAGAAAAAACATATCTCATCAATAGTAGTTGTTCTTGCAAATATCATTAATAAAACAAAATAAAGTTGGCTTCCAGATAAAAACCTGCTTCACATGAAGGCAGTTTTTGAATATAGAATCATCTAAAAAACAAGCTAATTCTGTAGCCAGTGCAAATATTAATTATCAGTCTAGCGAGAAGCAGGTCACAATGCTGAATGTCAATGTGATAAAATGTTTCCCAGTTACAAGACAGTAGCACCTTGCTAATTTGTCATTAAGGGGCCCCTGGAGCTGAGAGAGATGACAAAAATCTGTGTGAAGAAGGAATTCTCACTGATTAAATCAAGCTTCTGCAGTTTTGAAAAATGTGCTACCTTTGTTAGCTCTGCTTGCTTTAGAGTTTTAATGATACCCATATAATGGACAGGGTCTCCTACAGCTGAAAATTTACCACTTCAAGTTTGGCAAAATTTTTCAACTAAATGACAAAATCTTCTCATTGTGGATGGGAGACTAGAGACTTGGCTAAAGAAATTTAAATTTTTTTCTGAATTTTAATTCAACTACCTAGATATTTTGCAACTGGCTCTGTCTTCAAAATCAACCCATTATATTTACATTATCATCAGGAAAATGTCAAGACTATTTAGTATTTCCACACAAATATGGGAAAGTTTAACAGAATAAACCTGGTGAGAAGTAGGGATTATGTGTTGGAAAAGCCAATGTTTTCAAATTCAAATACATCTGTATTGGATTTCTAGTTTCAGACTGAGTATGTGACCTTGGGCCTTATAGGTAAAATGGGGACTGTTTTTCCTGTCTGACAGCGTCGATAGAGACAAAGTATGTGATGAGCTTGAATAGAGCAGGCACACAGTATGCTGTAATGGCAGCTTCTCTTATCATATACATTATTTGTTAATTAAATATCATTGGAAAGAAAAAAATGCTCAGTTACCGATTCTAATTTCAATTCCAACCTTTTCACCTATAACAAATATTTTGAGAGAATTAGAGCTATCAAATGTTTCCTCTAAGGACCTGCTAAAGACACCGAGGTAATCATTTTTAAAATGGTGATTGAGTGAGAATTCAGTTCACCAGTGATTTGTGCAGTAGCCCTTCCATGTGGCCTGGCGTGCAAGTCTCATCATAAATGTTCCCTCCCCCAGCAGAGTTTTTTTCTTCTTAACATTTTTATTGGAGTATAATTGCTTTACAATGGTATGTTAGTTTCTGCTTTATAACAAAGTGGATCAGCTATACACATACATATATCCCCATATCTCCTCCCTCTTACGTCTCCCTCCCACCCTCCCTACCCCACCCCTCTAGGTGGTCACAAAGCACAGAGCTGATCTCCCTGTGCTATGCGACTGCTTCCCACTAGCTATCTATTTTACATTTGGTAGTGTATATATGTCCATGCCACTCTCTCACTTTGTCCCAGCTTACCCTTCCCCCCCCCAGAGTTTTTGAATTGAAGTTTCTTCAGTGTCTGGCCACTCCATGAATACATAGCAATCCAGAATGAATGTCCTGCAGGGCTGCCCAGGATCTCAGACCTTCGCTTCTGTTTTAACAGGGAATTTGGTTCCTAAAAACAAAGCCCACACTTTAGGTAGGATATTGGCCAGGTCAGTGGAAGCAATGCCATTGAATCAGCCTGATCTGAGGTGCTGGGATCTGGGATCCGTCTCAGTTCTACCTGCAGTGTGCTGTGGACCCTGAGCACTACGCACCATCTCTCTGATGCATTTCCTCACCTGCAGTCCTGTTTGAGGTCCCCAACCTGCTCCCCGATCCTAAAGTTTAGGACCTTGCATCTTCCCAAGTCTAGGTTTTCATCAGAAAGTCACTTGTTCTATAAAGAAATAACTAGTTATAGCCACTACTGTACAAAAGCTTTTAGTGATTAGGAACAAGCATATTCTAACTGGGCTCATTTACGTGCTATAGGAGTTTCTACTGGGAGAATGAAACCCAGCTGAGAGTTTTCCCAGTGGGATAGTCTTGTGCTATATACATTTACAAATAATTTACATTTCTCCCATTTTTAGCAAATACTAAAATTCCTTAGCTGAGACACTTATGTTTCCTAACATTATTTCATATTATTTTGCCATAATTTATATTAAGAACCTCCATTTATCTTCTAAAGGTTAATGCATAATTGTATGTGATACTTAATATGTCTTTACCTGTAAACTTGTAGTTATAGGGATCCACTGCTCTTTTTCATGAGAAAGCTTCTTTTTAGCAATCAACCTTTTAGTTCTACTGAAATTGTGTTTATAACCCTGAGGTATAAAACATATAATAATGTCCAACACTTTTATGGTGCCCATTTTATGTCTGGCCTCACCCTAAGGTATTCAACACATTTAATCCTCATGAAAAATCTATAAGCTTGGGAAGGTAGTATTATTACCTCCATTTTATAGGTGGAAAAACCGAGGCACTGAGAGAGAACTATCTTGTCCACAGTCACAAAACTTGTCAGTGGTGGAAACTGCAATTTAACCCAAGCAGGGTGAGTCCAGTAGGTATAGAACCCCTGCACTGCATGGCTTTTCACAAAAAATGGAGCTCATTTGGTTAAAACACAGAGGCTTGGGAGCCAAGAGCCCCCAGTGCTTCATCTTCACTTCTTCCCCTGGGGCAGCCCTAACAGTGGTTCTCAGTGCTGGCCCTCGGACCTTTCCATTGCCACATTACTCTCTGGTGTTCTCTCCAGTCTCATTGCTTTAAATAGCTTCTATGTTCCCAATGAATGTCTGATCCCTCCCCTGAACTCCAGCCTTCTACAACCACCTACTTACTTGACATCTCTTGTTGGATATTTCATTGGATTGTCACTCAACATATCCCAGACCAAACTCCTCATTCCTCCATCCCTACACACACACAGAACTCCCTCCCTATCTCAGTATACGACAATCTGTCCTTACAGTCGCCCAGTCCAAGCACCGGGAAGTTTGTCACCTTGGACTTATTTTCTCACGGTTCATGTGGAAAATCCTACTGGAGCCAACTTCAAAATAAATCCAGAATCTGAAGACCTCACCATTTCCTTTTCCATTCCCAATCCATCATCTCTCCAACGGATTATTACAACTGCTCCAAACTGGTCCAAACTGGTCCAAACTTCTCCACTTGCCTCTGTAACATGGGCTATTTTTGACATAGGGACCGGGGTGATCTCTTTACGTGGAAATTCCATCATCTCAGTTTCTTGCTCACAACCTGATGGTCCCCGTCTGTCCCTAAATAAAAGTTACACGTCCTCCCTGACCTGACTTTCTGCTGTTCTGCTGGCCACCTCTTCCACACCTGTCCATCCACATCACTGGCATCCTCCCTATTCCTTGGACATGCTGAGCAGGTGTCCACTCCAGGGGCTCTTCTTGTGGTTCTTTCTTTTGGATACTCTGCCATCAGATACTCTCAGGGCTCCTTTCCTTCTGTCCCTCAGATCTTTGCTAAAATACCACTATATTACAGAGACCCATTCTTGGGCACTCAAAAAAGAGCTACCCCCTCCCACCTCTCCTGGAAATTTCTTTTCTCTCACCTTGCTTTATTGTTCTTCATAACATTTAACACCATCTAACATCCTCCATAATTTTGATCATTACTTCTACCCCCTCCCACTCCAACCCCTACCAGAATGCTATCTCACAAGGATAGGGATTTTATTTTTGTTGTTGGTGCAGAATCGATAGGGGGCATAGTAGTCAGGTAATACATATCTGTAGAATACAATAATGAATGACTTTCCTAGAAATTTCCAGGTTTCATGGAGCACAACCACCTGGGCTCAATATCAGGGATGCAAATACAGTGGTGGTCTGAGCTGAGGTGTAAGGGAAGGAAGCTGGGACCAGGTCAGACCTGGCTGCTGAGATGACTTGAAACCCTGAGAGCCAGAGTCTAACGCTGTCCCAATTTGGTAAGAAGGGTTAGTGGTACAGCAAACTTTTGCTTAATCCATGCCAGTGTCAGCATCCAGGGCAACCTACTCTGAAAGGTGGGATGCAGGAGGTGACATGTGCAGTGAAGGTCTCAGAAAGTTCAGTCTATTTGTAGCAGAAGGAAGTGTGAGACTGAGGTCTAGAAAGTGACAAGAGCTGGATGGGGAGTCAGGACTGAGCATCAAGGCAGGAATACCAGCAAGGCAGCAGGGATGGTGAGAGGCCCAGCACTGTTGGGGCCACATGAAAAGTGTGGGGAATGATGGGAGAGGACAAGCAGGACTCTATCTATATGGACTAGACTCTGGGTCTGGCAAACGCTTCTACCAAATGCAAACTTCTGCATTCCTGAGAGCCGGGTCCTATAGCTTCTCCCCTACGGGTCTGGGATTCTGCAGGTGCTGAAAGGCAGCACCTGTAGCCAGAGGAGCCAGGGAAGGCAGGGCTGACACCTATCTCTACAGCCTAACAGATTATCTTTCCGGAGGTTTCTCCAGCTTATGTTTATGGTATTTACCTTCTGTTCTCTTTGGATTGTTTGTTTGTTTAAAGGAAGATTAAATAACCTCACACAACATCATGACACTTGAAAATAACATGAATCTGAGATTGTTTGCTTCATTATCTCCTTGTAAAAACAAACACCGCTGTCTCCTGCCCACCTCTCTCAGGCGGGCCTGCTGTCAGAATTCTCCTGTTAGAGCAACGTTACCACTGCGTACACATCATTCTTTCTCATAAGCAAATTGTTTTCATAAACCTCAGTGGCTTCTACAGCCCTTCTCCTCCAAGAAGCCTTCTTTGTGAATTTCCAATAACATTCGCTCTCCCCTACGACCAGCTGGCAGCTCTGTTTATTGAAAATGTGAAATATTGTTCCTTCCTTGTGTTGCCCCAAATTACTCCATGTTTATGTCTCTGAGCCCAGACCAATAGCTTAGTTGACATCGACACTTGGAAATCTCAAAAGAAAATGTCTCAAACTTCAATATTGAACATTTATCTCTTCAATCCTGGTGTATTTCAGTGCATGACACCGATATCCGTCCTGGGACATCTCATGTGGGTGAGCAACCGTTTCACCTTGAAAACTGCATAAAAGCCAAGTATGGCTTTATTCCCATTTAACATATGCAAGCACATGGCATAGACTCAAGCTGACAAGTTCAATAACAGAACACAAAATGCCATATTAACCTACCCCTGGGATAAGGATGGTGGAAGACCCCTCCCCTCTGCTGGGACACCTTCCTGCCTTGTACATGTCAAATACTTGCCTAGTCCGGCTACTGGAGAGGTTTGTTTCCAGCAACACAATGAACCATGCTCCCTGAATGACCCTTCTTGATGAAAACAATCAAAATGCCATCAGTTTACAGTTTTTAGAGATATTTTTTCTAAAATATATAGAAATCAGCTTTTTAATTGTATCAATAATCCCTTAAGAAATTCTTTCTGAACTTCTCAGAGGCCAAATATAGTGTGAAAGATGAAGGTCAGAGAAGTGAGCAGATCAGTACAATAAACTGTCACCAGATGCCATTTGCCAATGGGGCAATTAGAAGATTCAATATTCAAGGCCGCATTGAGCACAAGGCCACACGAAGCCAAAGCCCCACGCATGTTGGGGGACCAATAGATCTGTCCAACGAACCTGTGACTTCTAGTAGCTTCACCTTTAGCTTAAGAGTAAACTAGAATAAGCTCACTGCCCAGTTCCTTACATGGAAAATTACATTTTGTTCTTGGTTGAAGGTCAAAGAAATCTTCCCTGAGAATCAAAACCACAAGCTGAATTCCACATAGGTTTAGAGATCTAATTCGCCTCCTTGTGTAGGGTGAACAGTGTGGAACCAGGATTGAGAGTCTCCAGGCACCAGGTGCCTGGAGCAAATACAATTACTTTCTGAAGGAACTTCCTTTGTTGGAAATGTAGATACTCCTGACCCATCCCAGATCCACTCAGTTAAAATCTGTAAACACATGCACATATTGAAATCCCATAGATAAAATTCCAATAAATGAAAATGCACAGTAAGTCATAAAACACAAGGGATCCAGGCACCATGAAAAGGAATAAGAAACAAGAATCACATCACATAGACCTTGGATATTGACATAATCAGACACTGGATGTCTTCTAACATTGCTTCTGAGCGTTTATGGGCTACCTAGTGATATTTTGATTTATTAAAATAATATCCTAACTCAGTAAGTCTAAGAGTTGGTCCTGATATTGTGCATTTCTAATAAACCCCCAAGGTTTGCCATTGCTTATAATCTGTGGACCACACATTAAGTAGTAAACTTTTGATTTGATGTTCAATACATTGTATCTGTTTTCTATTGTTGCTATAAGAAATTACCACAATTTAGGGTTTTGAAAAAACATGTGTTTATTATCTAGTTCTGGGGGTTGGCTCAGCTGAGTTCTCTGCTCCAGGTTTCAGGAATCCAAAGTTTAGGCTTTGCTGGCATAGTCTCATGAGAAGGCTTTTGGGAGAATCCACTTCCAAGCTCATCAGGGCTGTTGGCAGAATCTGGGTTTTTGTAGTTGTAAGCCTAAGGTCCATTTCCTTCCTGACTGCTGTCTGGGGGCTACCATTAACTCTGAGGCCTCTTTTCGGTCATTTTATGGGAGCACCTACATCTCAGATCCAGCAAAGGTATATTGAGTCCTTCTCACCCTGGGGACCTTTCTGCTCTCCCCTCCGCTATATTTTTTTCTTACAGGAGGAAGTTCTCCCCTTTTCAGGTTGCCTGTGATTAGAATGGATCAGCCTGGATAATCGAGGCTAATCGTCCTCCTTAAAGCCTGTAAACTCAGTTACATCTGCAAAGTCACTGTTGCCCTTTAAAGCAATATATTTGTAAATTCCAGGGATTGGGGCATGCACATCTTTGGAGGGGGGACTTTCTCTACATTATGTGTATTAAGATATTAGGGAAGCTTAATAACATCTTCAAAAACAGGAGAGTGAAAAATAATAAATAAGGTTAATTAGAGAACTAAATAAAATAATTAAAAATTAAAATACCATGACAATTAAGATAAAAATCTATTGGAGAGAGTAAATGGAAAGTTGGGCAGCTGTAGAATCATTAAATCACATGGAATATGGTCAAGGGGGATAAATGGATGTCATATAGTAAAAGGGAAGTTGAAACACATGCAGCGGAGATCAAAGTTGTGAACTTGCATCAAACTGGAGTTTCTGAAGGAGATAACAGAGAGAATGAGAGAAGAATTAATATTAAAGGATATAATGACTTAAAATTTTCCAGAATTGTAGAAAGAAATCAACCCTTACATGCAAAAATCCCAATAAATCCCAAGCAATATAAGTAAAAAGAAATCCTTACACAGACTCATCACAATGAAACTGGAACAAAACAAAAACAAAGATAGAAAGAGTATTTTTAAAACAGAAAGAAAAGATTACATTTACAAATACGACAGTTTGATGGATATCTGATTTCTCAAAAGCCACAATGGAAGTTGAAAGATAATAAGATTTTCAATACACTAAGAGGAAATAAATGACCAGGCAAAATTATATATATGTATGAATTATAATTATTATGTAATTATATGTATTATATAATGATTTTATATATAATTATATATATATTATGAAATATGTTTAAAAATGAGGACAAAATAAGTATTTCCTATTAATAGAAACTCAATTTTCCTCCAGCCAATATTAGAGAAATTTCTAAAGGATGTATTTTGTGCAGAAGGAAAATTATCATGCATGGAAATTCCGAGAATCATGAAGTATTGAGCAAAAAGAGTAATAAATATGCAAAAGAATCTAAACAATCATCAATTTTATCCTACAGTAAAAATGAAGTCTGTGATGTAAAAGAAACAAGAGAAAACTAAAATCAGTGAAAACAATATAGCTTAGAAGTCAGAAGACAGGCAGTGGAAAATAAATATTTTAAGATCTCTGTATTGTTCATGGGGAAGGTAATGTTATTTTAGGTGCAAAGTATGTGTGTTCAATTGTCTCATGCAACCACCAAGAGAATAATAGAGTGCATAACTTCCAAACTAAAGGAGGAGAAAAACAACAAAAGGTACATAACCAATCAAAAGTAGGGTGAAGTGAATCAATATGAAGCACAAAATCAGGTGGTAGAAATAAGTACAAATGTATATGTGTATGTATATATACATGTAATAATATAATTGAAAATGAACTAAAGTATCCAATTAAAGATTACCAGACTTGTTTAAAATTGTTTCTATGTATAGACCTATGTGTTATTTATAGGAAACATATATGAAACAAAACAATACAAAAAGGCTTAAAGTAAAGGCAAATCCTAACCCAAAGAAAGCTGATGGCTACATTAATGTCAGACACATTAGTCTTTAAGGCAGAAAGGAATGCCTGAGAAAGACATGTAATCTCTTGAAAACTACCATGAAATATAAAATTATAAAATATATAAAAATAAAAATACTCTGAAATTTATATGGAATAGTAAATGGCAAAAATTAAAAAAAAGCCAGAACATTGAAGAGCAGCAGGGCAATGCTATGAGGGGTGACTTTGTTTGAGACATTGAGACTTCTCATGTTACAGTCATTAGGAGGGCAGGAGAGTGGGGCATGGCTTCAATGACAGACCAATTAACCAATGAGCAGGACAGAGATCCCATAATCACCACTTGATAATAGCACCATGATTTATGACAGCACTGGTGTTGCAGATCCATAGGAAAAGGAGAGCATAGCTCTACATCTCTAAAGGAAAACATGGGACAACATCTTTATCACACTAAGGTACAACTTTAACAAGATGTAAAAAGTGAAAAAGAACTGCAAAAATCAAATTCCTTTAAAATTAAGAATCTCTCTTCTACTAAATAAACCTCAAGGAAAAAGATTATGAATGCTGCAAACTGGAAGATGTTTTTTCAAACATGTAATTGAAATGGGATCAATATGCAGAATATATAAATAATTGATACATATCCATATGAAAAACACAAACAACCTCATAAAAAAGAGACAAAATGTAAAGAGACATTTCACAGAAAAAGAAATTCAGTTGGCCGATAACATGAGAAAAGGCCTCAATTTCATTAATCAGGAAAATGGACATTAAATACATGTCACTGGATTTGTAAGACTGGCAACAATTTTAAAGACTGCCAAAATCAAGTGTTGACAAAGATGTGGACTAACTGGAATTCCTTGTATACTGCTAGTAATACTCTAAATTGGTAAAACCATTTTGGGAAATAATGAACATTATCTACTATAGTCCAAGATGAAATTAACCTACATGGCATTAATATACAATCCAGTAAGAAACAATAAAAATTTTATGCATACATAAAATTTGAAGCTGACAGATACTAATATGATTTGTATGGGAATATCACAGAGCTAGGTAATTATTGACCCTCAAACCCTTCCAGTCAAATTTGAAGAGAAGTTCTTTGATTTTGAAAAATAAGATGATTATTTTAACCAAACAGTAAACTCAAAAATGACCCTGTAATTCTTCTAAATAATCAAAATTATATTATGGATATTATAAGTTAAAGGATTGCTATCACCCACACATGTTAATATAAATGCACTGGATTATCATAATAGTTTATGAAACAACCTAGGACCGTTATGGATTTGGAAGACTCTTTGGCTAGGACATTCATAAGACTTAAATCCCCATTTTGAGTGTGATTCTGGAGAAGAAATGAGCATCTGAATGGAATCCTTTGGCTTTTGTAACACAACCTGATCTAATTTCCCTTCAATTATTCTGCCCACTCTCTCTGTTTCTGTTGTAGGTTCATCACCTCTAATTGAGACACTAACTTATGCAGTTGCTCAGGACTCAATCCCAAACCCTCTCCTCTTCCCAGTCTAACTTTTCCTCAGGCACTTTCATCCGTATCTCTGTCTTTATTACCACAGTCATAGACAATGTCGAATTATGTGTTTGCCCAGATTTCTGCTCCGAGCATCAGTTCTGTATACCCAAGTGACAGCTTGATATCTCCATCTGGTGTTTCAAAGGTAGCTCAAGGTCAACATTTTAAAATTTAATCCCATGATGTATTTGCTTCAAACCATGTCAGCTGCTCCACAGAAAGGCACTGGTACCTACTGTCTTATGAAAGCCAGAATCCCCTACATCACAAGGCAAATCCAGCTTGTGGCCTGTTTCATGTAGTTCATGAGCTAAGGATGAGCCAAACATTTAAAAAATGGTTGCTAAAAAGCAAGAAGCAGAATAAAATAAACCAAGAACAATATGCAACAGAGTCCATGTGTGGTGTGGCTTTCAAAGCTTAAAATGTAAAAATGTTTAGGGACTCCAGATTTAGACTTACATTTGACACTTTGCTGTTTCTTCATGTGCCATATGCAATCCAACATGAAATTTTATCAATTTGCTATATGAATATTCCAAGGATCTTTTCAGTTCTGTTTATCACCACTGCACCACTGCAGGTGGGAATCTGATGGTCTCTTGTCTCAAGTATCACAGTAGGCTCCTAATTATGATTTGTTTCCCTGAATCCATTCTGAGACAGAGGAACTTTGTCCTATGCCTGATGAAAATTATTCAATGGCTTTGCCCTTGTCCTCAAATAAAGAACAAATTCTTAGTGTGGTTTACAAGACACACTGAGGTCACTATCGTTTTCCATGCTCCAGCCACACTGGCCTTACTTCAGTTACCAAAACACGCCCTTCTTTTTCCTGCCACTGGACCTTTGCACAGATGCTCTTCCTGTGTCTGGAACAGCCTTCACTCCTCCCCCCTTCTCCCGTGAAAATGCCACTGTTCCTTCAAATCTCACTTCTGTTCAACAGTCTGTATCTATCCTCTCTGATCAGGCTAATTTTTATTATATTCTCTTTTGTAGCACTTATAATAGATGTAGTTATATATTTGTCTGATTTGTGGTTTAATTATTTTTGTTTTTATTTAAAATTTACATACAATAAGGTTCACTTTTTGGTGCACAGTTCTATGAGTTTTGACAAATGCAGAGAACTATGTAACCACCAGTGCAGTAAAGTCACAGAAGGTTTCTATCACCCTAAATGAACACCCTTATGCTGCCTCTCCTACCCCACACTTCAGCCCCAGAAACCACGGACCTGTTCTCTGACCCTATAGTTTTGCATTTTCCAGAATGTCATATAAATGGAATTAGACACTATATAGCATTTTGAGTCTGGTTTCTCTCGCTTAGCATAATGCATTTGGAATTTATCCTTATCGTTGAATGTACCAGTAATTTGTTAATTTTTATTGCTGAGTAGTATTGATGTATCATATTTTATTTATCCATTCACTGTTAAAGGTCGTTTGGTTATTTCCATTTTTGGTGATTTATAATAGAGTTTCTATAAACTTAGTCATATAGATTCTTGTGTGAACTCAATTTTTCATTTCTTTTGAGTAAATGCCTATGAGTGGGATTGGTTGGTCGTAGAGTGTGTGTTTAAATTTATAAGAAACTGACAAACTGTTTTCCACATTTTTTTCTATTGTGCCTTCTTCCATTAATACGTGAGAGTTCTTGTCATATACAGTGGTACACCTTGGTGATTTTAGTATGCATTTTTCTAATGCCACATGATGCTGAGCATCTTTTCGTGTACTCATTTGCCTTCCACACACTTTCTTTGGTAAAAACTGTCTGTGAAAATATTTTGCCCATTATTTACATTGACATGTTTGCTTTTAAATTGTTGAGTTTTCTAAGTTCTTTATATATTGTGGGAAACGTCCTTTGTCAGATATGCAAATATTTTCTCCCAATCTATAGCTTGTCTATATTCTTTCAGCAACCTATTTTGAAGAGCAGACGTTTTAAATTTAAAGTCCAACTTAACATTTTTTCTTTCACAGATCATGCTTAGCTAAGAAAGATGCCTGAATGAAGGTCATAAAGGCTTTTCTCTGATGTTTTCTTCTGAGAGTTTTATAATTGTATATTTTACATTTAGAGCTGAGACATTTTGAGTTAATTTTTAGTTAAGGTATAGGTTGAAATTTGTTTTTTGCTTTTTGTTTTTATTTGTCTGTTTTGCATATGGAAGTCCCATTGGTCCAGTACCATTTCTTGAAAAGGCAATTCATTGTTCATGTAACTATCTTTTCACATTATATAACAATCTGTTCTGTCACATTGGTTTATACCAATACCACATTTTTTTAAAGGTATCTTTGATGAATTTATTTTGTAATTTAATTTATTTTTTATTGAATTAGAGTTGATTGTTTTTTATTCAAGTATAATGTTATATTGGTTTCTGGTGTACAGCATAGTGACTCAGTATTTTTATAGATTATACACCATTAAACGTTATTATGAGATAATGCCTATAATTCCTTGTGCTATATAATGTATCCTTGTTATTTACCTATTTTATACATAGTAGTTGTATCTCCTAATCCCATACCCCTATCCTGCCCCTCCCCACCTTCTTCTCCCCACTGATAACCACTAGTTTGTTTTCTGTATCTGTGAGTCTGTTTCTGTTTTGCTATATACTTTTGTTTGTACTATGTTTTAGATTCCACATATGAGTGATATCATACAGTATTTGTCTTTCTATCTGACTTATTTCACTAAACATAATATTCTCTAGGTCCATCCACATTGCTGCTAATGGCACAGTCCCGTTCTCTTTTATGGCTGAGTAATATTCCATCATATATGTCTTCTTCATTCATTTGTCTGTTGATGGACATTTGGATTGCTTCCATATCTTGGCTATTGTAAATAGTGCTGCTAGGAACATTGAGTGCATGTATTTTTTTGAATTTGTATTTTCATTTTTTTCTGGATAAACCTACACCCAGGAGTGGAATTGCTGGATCATATGGTAATTCTATTTTTAGTTTTTTGGGGAACTCCCATACTGCTTTCCATAGTGGCTGCACGAATTTACATTCTCACCAAGAGTGTACAAGGGTTCCCTTTCCTCCACATCCTCGCCAACATTTGTTATTTGCAGACTTTTTGATGATAGCTATTCTAACAAGTATGAGATGATATCTCATTGTTGTTTAGATTTGTATTTCCCTAATAATTAGCAATGTGAGCATCTTTTCATGTGCATATTAGTTATCTGTATGTCTTCTTTGGAAAAATGTCTATTCAGGTCATCTGCCCATTTTTTGATTGGGTTTTTTGTTTTTCAATATTGAGTTGTATGAGATATTTATATATTTTGGATATTAACCCCTTGTCAGTCATATCATTTGCAAATATTTTCTCCCATTCCATAGGTTGTCTTTTTGTTTTGTCAATGGATTCCTTTGCTGTGAAAAATCTTTTAAGTTTAATTGTTTATTTTTGCTTTTATTTATTTGCCTTAGGTGACAGAACCAAAAAATTATTGAAATAATTTGGGCAGTATTTCTTCCCCTGTTTTTTGGAAGAGATTATGTAGAATTGGTAGCATTTCTTTCCTAAATGTTTGGTAGAACTGTAGTGAAACCATCTGAGTCTGCAGTTTTCTTTGTTGGAAGGTTTTTAACTACAGTTCAGTTTATTTATTTGGTGTAGGAAGAATCATACTACCTATTTCTTCAGTGAGGTTTGATAATTTGTGACTTACAAAGAATCATTCCATTTCATCTATGTTGTTGAACTGAAGACCATAGAATTGCTCATAGAATTTTGTTATTATTCTTTTAAAGTCTTAAGGGTCTCTAGTCATATTCCCTCTTTATTTCTTGAATTAGGGAGTTTGCGTCTTCTCTTTTTTTCGTGGGCAGTTTGAGTAGCGCTTTATCAATTTTATTGAGCTTTACAAAGAATAAGCTTTTGATTTTATTGATTTTTTCCTCTATTGTTTTTGCAGTCAATGACTGCTGCATAGTTCCACAATTTGGTTCACCCTTGAGAAGACAAAGGAGGGGGGAAAAATCTATGAAAGTCACTCTGGCTATAAGTTGTTACTCAGCTTTTACTTCAATTCCCAATTCATCTGATATTGCTTACTTTTCAGAGGCCTCAAGTAGCTTTTTGTTGTGTTCTGTCCAATTTCAGCTAGAACCAGTGGGAGAGATAGGCTGTAGTCAGCGTGTGGTCCCTCTAGGCCACAGTGTAAATCTGCATGTTGCCTTGTTGCTGTCTATGTTTCTTTCATCTATACTGTGGGTTCATTGAAGCAGAAAGCTTGCATTTTTCCCTATTAGCCCATCCTCTGGGTTTAGCAAAGCACCTGGTACATCAATATATAGTATTATAGGTTGTTAAATCCCTCTTTTTCAATATATATTTAATGTAGTAATCCTAGTTTCCCATAAAACTATTACTACATTGATTTTAAACCTTACAAGATGGAATCTTAGAATCAAGGATGTCTTAGTCTTCTCTTACTCCATAACAAACTATTACCAACATACGTATTATCTCTAGTCTCTGACCTGTTTCTGTGGGTCAGGGGTCCAGGCACGGCTTAGCAGTCTTCTGCTCAGTGTCTCACCAGGCTGTGACTGAGGTGTCAGCTGAGCTGTGTTCTGACCCAGAGGATCATTAGGGAAGAATCCATTTCTATGCTCATTCAGGTTGTTGGCAGGGTTTATTTCCTTGTGGTTGTAGGACTGAGGCCCTCAGCTTCTCACAGGCTGCCCTTAAGTCTTGGACCACTGTGGTTTTCTGACACTTGACCCTCTCCATGGGCACTTCACTACATGGCTGTCTGCTTCTTCAAAGCCACCAGGAAAATCTCTCTCTAGTCTGCTAAGTTATAATCTTATATAATGTAATGTAGTTATGGAGTGATAGCCTTCACCTTTGTCATGTAACATAACCTAATCAATAGAGTTACATCCTTTGCCATATTCTGTTAGAAGCAGGTCACAGGACATGTCCACATTCAAGGGAAGGATAGTCATCACATTAGGCATCACCTCAGGGGGTATGTATCACAAAAGAGTTATAATATTTATTCATTTCATGTGAGTATTTAGAAAGCACTACTAAAGTAGACTTGGATCAAGAATGAGAGTGAGAATGTCTCCCATTTCACTTGCTGTCAAGTTTCTAGTTTCACGTTCATATAAAATAGTTGATCTATAGGAAATATCCTTTGAATTAATAAATGAGAAAATGCTTGGGACTTAACATTTGATAGAATGTAGCTCTGCTGCTAGTCTCTGGCCAGAGAAGATGCAGAATAAAGCCCATGGATGATGTGACTTCATTGAACTCTTCTAAAGATTCCCAGACAACCCAGTGCACTGTGCCCAAAGGTTTCACAACATATAACACAGTTTGTGTTCATAATTTCAGAGAATTGTTTTCTACCCCAGCCCTAGAGTTACACTGTTCTACCTGGCACTGTTGGGTCTCACAGAGCAAGAATCCAGTTTGTGATGCAGTGCAGCATAGATGACCAGTGATTTAATCCATTCCACTCTTACTTTAGTGAAACTGCTTCCATTGATTCCCTATGATGCATTGCATTTTCTGGTAAAGATCACATTGGATGTTATTGAACATCATACTTATTATGTGACATTTTGATATCGTCATCATCAGCTGGGGAAACTGTAGAAAGCTGAAACATGCAATCATAGCTCAGGTCTATGAATTCTGAGGTCAAAGAATAATTCTCCGTTTCATTTTATTCAGAGCTTTCAAAATTTTGAAGTCCCTTACATACATTATCTGTAAAATATTGTGTTATCCAAAGATTTCCTACCACGTAAGTGACACATGCCCACTCATGGTAGGTCTCCCTTTCTGAATTTATTTTTAAGTTTATATTTTCCACAGGTGCTCCTAAATGCTTTTTGTAAATGCAGCAGCATAATATTTAAATGTTGGACCTTGATATCTCCAAGACTGATTCCCTTCCCTTGATAAGGAGTGGGCTTTAAAGGCTCCAGGAGGACCAGGGTCAGTGTGCTTCTTTCCTGTCGTTGTGGGTTGAGATAGGGTTGGATTCTGTAAGAATGTCCAAGGTCAAATAAGAAATAATAGGTCTGAAATTTACAATGATTACAGGGATGAGATGGAGAGGGGATCAAGCTGCAGGGACCAGAAGATGATGATGAATGCAAGGGTGGGAAAACAAGTCACAGTTGGGTAGGTGAGGAGGACCAGACACATGGGATGTCAGCCCATGCTAATGGACCAGAGAAAGTTCCAAAAGATAGGGTGGAATTTTCTTAGCTTGCCATGCAGGTCTCCTGTTACTTGGACTCTCCATCTCTTGGTACCTGATCCTTTCTGGCCATATTGAGTGTCTAACTATTCCCTTATGAAACTCGGAGTGTGTTTCCTGGTTTTTGTAAATGTTATTTCTAGATGCACTCCTAACATATCCTTCTTTATTTTATATGATTGAATATCATAATCACCTCTAAAATGGAATTTGAAATTTACCTCCTCTGAGAAGTACTCGGTCCCTCCTCCTTCTGTACACTCATCATAAAAGCGTAGACCGCACTATATGGTCTTCCCTACATAGCGAGAGAAACCTGCTCATTGAGAACAGAGGCTAGGACCTCACATATTAGGTTCTTCTTTGAATTTTTTTTTTTCATTCATCTAAAATCAAGGGAACTTTGTAGGAGTCAGTGCTGTGGAAGACAAAAGGACCCAGTCTCTGAATTCAAGAAACTTACTTTAATGGACAAGATGACACGTCTGCAAATGTATAATATATGGTAAGTAATGAAAACTAGCATTTTGTGGTACTTTATAAGCCACAATCATTACCTCTTTGCTTCTCACAAGACATATGGGTCAGATAATATTTCCATAACTTCACAAGTGACAAAACTGATAGATAAATGGGAGTACAATGATTGTCCAAGGAATACAAGGAACACAATCATTGTCCAACAGTCTTAATTAGGAATTTAATTTTAGATTTTCTGCTGCAAATTTTATGTATTTTCCTCTAACTCAGGATGTCTTTGACCAAAATGAAGGATGCAAATGACTTTTATGGGAGTTTCTGAAGACAGAGTGCTTGCTTTTCCTGCACTGGTTCAGGAAGGCTTTATGGAGAGCGTACTAAGTGAAATACCCCTGGAAGCATAGATAAAAACTTCATCAATGAAGTAAAAGTGAGAAGCAGTTTAGAAAGGGAGGAAAGAATGAACATGTTGCATTTGGGGCATAAAGTCTGACTGGGAATAATATCAGAAAGCTTTAAGTGCTTGCTAAAGTTTTAAATGATCTTTTTGCAACAAGAGTGTTAATGGCTTCAGAAGAAAAAACAATGATGAATGTGGTACCTTAAATGTCCCAATGTGGAGGTGAAAAATGGGATGAATTGCTGATGGATCCTAAGGTAAGATAACCAGATAGGAGACTTGAATACAACTAGGTGTGATTACCTCTGACAAATGGAGTGTATTGGTAGCAAAATTGTGTTTAGAGAAATGGTCATCATATTACGCTCAGAGAAATCTTAACCCACCTTTGATATTTGGCAAGAGATAATAATATTTAGGCAATAGAAAATGTAGTTTGGTGTTTTTGATAAATCAGTACAGATAACGCTTGAACACCTGTTGTGTACCTGGCATTGTCTCAGCTGCTGAAGATACCACAATGAACAATACAAAAATGCCTTAATGGAGCTCCTATTCTGGCATTAAATGTGTTCCCGATACAGATAACAGACGCTTAATGATAAACAACCACTCTTTTTTTAGAGGTGAGGAGTGGAGAGGGGTGGATGGTGTGAAGGGCAAAAAGAGAAGCTGGCTGTGAAAAGAAAATGTCTTATTTTAGCAGTGTATGCCTGATGAATTGGGATGAAGCTAGAAAAGCCTTTATAGTTGAAACTGCTTGAAGAAATTCAGCTGAATGAAAAACAGAATCTTGTTCCTGTGGGCAGCTGGATGAAAAGTTTGAAGCTTTCTTGTTGTTGAGAACACTGATCCTTCTCACCAAGCTATTCAGAATACTCTGGTCTCCCAAGGCAATGCGGAAGCAGGAAGCAGGTACTGGAGCAAATTTTTTTCTAAATTTAAAATAAATACAGTGGGTTTTGTGCCAAATAATCACCAGCTGCTGTGAGATCAATGTGTGTGGAATTATTAACAGGAAGCAAATTACTAACTACAACCTGTGGAGAGAATTCGTCTCAGGCAAGGACTTTCTTTGAAGGATTGTGCCCAGTGTGAAAACATTTAATTTCCCCACAGTCACTCCACAGGGACCCACCAAGGGTGCCATTGGTAATAAACAAGAAGTTGCTGGATGCAAAGCTTTGGAATCACTAACCTGAAATACAGAGAGGGAAGTGTAGCAGAGAAAAAGTACATTCCATCAACAATATCTTCAAGCTTTGGTATAAAACCTCCAGGTTAGTGAACAGGTCCCTGCATTGGATTTGAGACCTTGTGCTTGGAATGTCCTCAATAAATATTTTCTGTTATTGATTGAATGAACCATACCTTTACACTCATGAGAGTGTAAAGAAACTGTGTTTCAAAAGGTTAACGTCTGTGTTGCCTGGTCTGTGGGATAGATGAGATGGAAGCAGTATTTTTCCATCTTTATCTGCCTGAGAATCAAGTACTGAAATGTGAGTTGAGACAAGGTCAGACCTGCAGCACCCACTTTCCCTAGGACACATACGGTTTTGGTCAGCAGTTGACCTGCTACGTATCACCTGTCTCTTTTTCACTTGCATGTTGAAATGAACAGTTGCCACTTTGAGCAGTGGTTATAATCGTGTGTGGGATCACAATTAGTCTACATTTTTTTGCAACAACTGTGACCTTATCCAATCTTACTTTTAGATAAGTGAGAAAAGGAGAGTATTGTTTTATACCTGGGGAGAGGGATGAGGCCTTGGGAGTCTGAGTCAGGTGGTAAAGGGCTCTGGGATAGAAGTGTCACAATTTAGATCAGAGTTGGTGACTATGCTGTACTAAATTCACGATAAAGTAAGTAAGATGATATAAGTAAGCAGAAAAAAAAATAGCCAGAATTTAAGATAGAGATCGAATACAAAACACCTTGGAGACCAAGTAGAGACAAAGTGTACTAGACTTTCCATTTGTCAATCATCAATTCCAATCTCACAAAGTCTGACTTAATTTTGGTTTGCCCTTCTTGAGTTCTATAACATTTAAAAATTATTGAAATTATGCTCATTCAATATATTTAAATTTGTTTAAGTGGATTTTATTGTTTGCAATTTAAAGAATCTGGACTAGACACTGCTAGGGCTGGAGATGAGAGAGGGTCAGGAAGGGCTGCCCAGACTGTCTTCAGCAGTAGATGGTGGACATTAAGTGGCCTTTAATATGTAAATAACCAAGTATTAAATGCATTATTCTTGGAATGAACACAGGGAATTAACAATGCTATGGACACTTTTAAATGTGGTCTCATTTAGTCATTTATATTCAATTTAATAATTTATCCTATCTTCTAGTAGACCTTTGCTAAAATAGTTTTCAAAAAATGAGTATGTGTGGACCTCTTTGAAAAGTTTTTTTAAAAAAGTCTTTTGTGTCTCAAAGAATACATAAATGAAGTTCAGTTTTACTTGATACTTTGGAATTATTGGCAATTTGCTAAGTATGATTAATTTGCTAAGTATGCTAAGTATATAAATATCATTATATTACAATTATAGGAGATTGTCTTTACTTTGATGAGAAACTCACTGTAGTATTTAGGGTAAAGCATCATGATGCCTGAAATGTAGATATGGTTCAGGAAATAAAAGCTAAGTAAAGAAAATATGGGACAATGTTAAACACACATACATATCAACACACTCGTATTTAATTTGAGATGGTTGGGTAGATGGGTGTTTATATTAGATTTTCTAAGCTGTGCAACAAATCACCACGAATTATGTAAGTTAAAAAAACTCACACCTGTATTGTTTCACAGTTTCGATGGGTCAGGAGTCTGGGCTCAGCTTAGCTGGGTCCTCTGCTTAGGGTTTCACAGGCTGGGCTGTGTTCTCATGAAAAGGTTTGCCTGGAGAGGGCTCTGTTTCCAGGCTCATCAAGGCTGTTGGCAGAATTATCTTTGTAGCTGTGTTCATGTCAGCTTGCTTTTGAGATCTAGAAATGCATAAAGACTCTAACAAAACAGGCACCACACTCTTATATAATCATGTGCACATAATCAGGTGTGTCACTGTTGCCACATTCTCTTGATTAGAAACAAGTTGCAGGTCTTTATCACACTCAAGAGATAGGGATTACACAAAGGTTAATTCTAGGAGTCGGTGTCATGGGGTCCGCCATAAAGTCTGGCAACCACAGGGTTCATGGAAGGCAGAATAGGAGAGACCCCTTCTGGCCATATTTAAAATGGATATCTTGGAAACTTTATGAGTAACCAGGGGATACTTTAAGTGAGATTGCAGTTCATTGCTCTATTCTTTCAACTTCTCTCTCTCTCTCTCCATATATATATATATATATATATATATATATATATATGTATATGTATATATATAAAACACATATATATATACACACATAAATGCTCAATATAAATATATATACATTCAATATAAATGTACATATTCAAACAGGAGATGGTATTCTTAATATTTGAAAATGTGTCTCAACATCCAATTATGCTGCAAAAGAGAACTTTCATCTTCTATCTTTGTAACCAGTGAAATCATTGCAAGAAAGTATTTGTCTAAGGAAAAAAATGTACATTTTAAAATCACTTGGAATTTGAGGGCTTCTGAGAATACTTTTTTAGATCCCTGAGTTTCGCAGATGCTGTATTAAGGTACAAAAGTTTAGTGAAGCAGTTTAATGATGGCTAGTTTTAACTGTCACTGTCAACTTGGCTAGGCCTGTCAATCAAACAGGAGTCTAGGTGTTTCTGTGAAGGTGTTTTGCAGTTGTGGTTAACATTTACAATCAGTTGACTTTTAGAAGAATAAGTCAATCATGTAGGTGAGCTTCATCCAACATTTGGAAATCCTTAAGAGCAAAAGCTAAGGAGTTATGCCGCCACAAGCCAAGAGACACCAGGAGCCACCAGAAGCCACATGAGGCTTCAGAAACATGTAGAACAACTTAAAGAACTGCAAAAAAGAGATAGTTTACTGAACAATTACAGTTGGAGATTTCCATTCACCCCCCAAAAAATTGATGGAAGAAGTAGACATAAAATCAATAAGAATATGTTTATCTTCCTAAATATATGATTTTGTGGAAGAAATTGTATGGAGATTGGGATTTCCTAGATCAAATGACATTCACTTTTACTTTGGAGGCATCAGAATAATTTGTTTCCTTGCCTGATTCCAACAAAGAGCATTGGTGGAAGAAGCGAACTAAGAGAACATATTGGGAACCAAGCCTTCCCAGGAGCATGTGAGCTTCACTGGCCCGTGAAGTAGCCCAGGGGTTGCATTCTGTCCTCACACAAAGAACCTGTTGCTAATTAAAGATTTAAGAAATACAGCGGGATAAGTAACATCAGCCCAGATGGCATGGCAAGAAACCTCCGGTGAGGCTTGAGGCAGACAGTAATTCTGCATGATTTGTCAGCTAGACAGGAGTCTGGAATGATTGGCCCAATACACTTCAGGTGGAAATTACCTTCAAGGACTGGGGACTCGGGGCAAAGTAGAGACTGCTAACTCCTCTTTCAGAAGGTTTTTGTTCGGTTCACTTACTTCAAAATAGAGAGATTTTTTTTTTTCAAGCTGAGTTTTATTTATTTTCATTTTCTTTTCTCTTGGGATGTAATTTACATACAATATATCCTAAATGCTCAGTTCAATAAGATTTAACAATAATATACATCCATGTAATCAATAACAAAGAGAAGATATAGAACATATTCATAGAGAGACCTTTTATTCTTTAAGCTTCATGGAGATTTCTGTCTAGTTTCCTTACCTCTTTATAGGACTCAATAACCACATGAATTCAATGTGTGCTTTAAGTCCTGCTGTGTAAAGAGCATGAACGTTAGATTTGTAAGGGATGCAGTGGTGGGGTATGTCCCATAATGTGTTCCTTAGAATCTAAGTCCATTAGCAAAATGGCGGGTAATGTATTAAAAAGGAAAAAAGGTGGGTTTGTAGCCAAATAAAATCAGGAAATATTGGTTCAACAATTAAGATTTCGATTTTTTAAGTTGAAAGTTGCAGAAGTTATCAGAACCTGTAATAATTTAAGAAAAAAGGTAACTGTCCCTCCAACCCTGGATGAGCTGGCTTTATCACCGGATTCCCCAAGTCTACCTGTGGGGTTGTGTCTGATCACTTGGCAGAGGGAAAGGAATAGAACAGACTACCTGTCCTCACCTTAGGTCAGTGCCTGGCACCTGCAGCTTGGCTGATGCTGTGATCTGGGGAACCTGCGCCATCATCAGCTCAGCCAAGGTGGATTCACAGTGATGTGACCTAAAGCTTAGAAGATTTGAGTGGTCCTCATTGAGAAAAAATTACAAAATTATAAATACATTAGGAAAGCAATTAGGAATGCATATTTAAAATGAAAATATCCATCATAACGAATTGCTAGAACATTAGAGATTTAGACTCCAATTGTTCTGAGCTGTCTTTGGATAGTTGACCTGCTATGCTGACATGGAAATACTTCCTGATTGCAAATTGTCCCCCACTCCACACACACCTGAGAATATTCCCAGCAAGTCTGAGCGGTCATGGATGGAAGAGGAGTGTCTTAGTCAACTTGAGCTGCTCTAACAAAACAGCAGAGGCTTGGCAGCTTATAAACAGCAAACACCTATTTCTTGAAGTTCTGGAGGTTGGGAAGTTCAAGATCAAGATGCTGGCAGATTCGGTGTCCGGTGGGAACCTGCTTCCTGGTTCATAGATGGCTGCCCTCTCCCTGTGTCCTCACATGGAGGAAGGGGTGAGAGAGAGATTTCCCAACTGGCTTTTACAAGGCACTGATCCCATTCCTGAAGCCTCCACCCTCATGACCTAATCACCTCCCAGATATCCCATCTCCTAATACCATCTCCTTGGGAAATAGGTTTCAACATATGCATTTTAGAAAGACACAAACATTCAGACTACAGCAGGGGAAGGAAATTGATAGGTCCTCAGCCTTCAGTTGCTTCAGGCTAAGTGCTCCTTGGTCTATTCTTCTGACCCCATGCTCCTTCCCACAGGGCTAAGGATAAGGACCCTAATTCCCATGTTACAAATATAAGTAGTATCACAATTTATTAAATTTTTCCTAGTTTTCTAATATCAAAAGATAAACTCTTATTATTGACATTATTGAAATATATCTTTGTTTGTAACAGTAGCTACCATATACTTTAAGTAAAATAAATCATAACCAACCTTATTATAATTTTGCAAATCTCCTAGAAAAATATGGGAGCATACGCATCATTAAAAAATTGGTCTACCTCTACTCAGGCCATTTTGGATTTGGGGTTTAAATCCGTGGGAAGTAATCTGAATTTTCCTTTGTGCATTGTTTAGCTTGCTGTTGCACTAAATAGGTGTTAAAAAGATTACAGAAGAGCTTGCTGTTTGTGCAAGAATATATTAAACACATATTATAGACTTCTGGTATAAACAGAGTACTAATAATTTAGTTATATTCTGCTTACATCAATCTGGTGTTAACTGACCACAAATAGAATGTTTCCAAAGAAAGTCAAGGAGAACAGTTAAGGAAGACTGAGCATTGGATTTCTGAGTGGAGCTTAAAAGGACTAAATCCGTGCCTTAGACGACTAACAGATGAGAGCTTCTCTAACATTGGGGAGGGGGAGAGCACATCCAGGGGAGTGCAACTGGGAAAGACAGAATAAAATTAAGCAAAGGAAAATTGAGCGAGGGAAAATTAAAGCAATCCTAACAGTGAGGGCTATTAAACCATTGAAAAGTCTCCCGAGGGAAGTGATGGAAACCTCCTTGCTTGAGTCATTTCAAAATCGACAAAGCAACGGAAAATGTACTGCGGGGAGCAATCCAGTGCCAGCAGGGAGCGGACACGATGATTTAATAGTTCTTTTCCCTCTCTCATTTCCACGTTCTGTGAAATTGTATTGCAGCTACGAAACAAGATATTCTTCACTCCGACAGTATGTTTACAGACGCTTCATCTGAAGCACAACGTTGAAAAGAAAGAAAAAAAATGCACTTAAAAATTCTGTGTTCAAATTCTTTTTATGAACTGGGATTTCAGATAGGGTGTAACATTGGAATTTAAGTTGAACTTTGTGTTCCTTTGACTTAACAAGTAAGAACTTCTAGAACTTTAATAAATGAATAATTCTGAAGCTTAGCTTGTATTTGTCCCAGTGTGAAACGGAATACTAGGCAGAGTAAAGTTTAATATTTTTTGGAATTGCCCATGTAAACATCAAAAGTGGTACAGCTTAGGCAATAAGCATTAGTCAAAAGCTAACTTTAGCACAAAAGGAAGAGAGGAATACAATGAAGATATCAGATTCCTCTTTGCACCTGAAAATCTAAAGACAACGATATTATTTTTGAAAGGTGCTCTTGAATTTTATTGCTGGGTAATTCTTGCTTAGAGATTAGAGCTGATCTTAATAGCCAAGAGAATATTGTGGAAAGAAACCAACATATGACCCAGACACTGAAGACATAAGCAACTTCATTAAAATCAGTGTTGGGTTTTATCTTCAAAGTGTTTAAAGACCTTGGTGTGATCCCTAATCAAGGGCAATTTATTATGTCTTTTTAATTGTTTCCTTAAACTGTCATACTGATTACTTACCGTGTTCCAGACATGCTAAGCCATTTTCATATATAATTCATTCAACAATATCGAATTCCTATGTTGGGCTAAACATGGCACAATAAGAATTTTTAAAAGTAAATTTTCTATTTGAATGATTTCTGATTTACAGATGCATGGAAGTAATGCAGAGTTCCCCTACATTTTTCATCCAGTCTCACTCTCCCTTAATAGTATCCTCTTACATTACCAGGCTACGTTTCTCAAAACTAAGACATCAACTAAAGCCCTTCCTAGTAAACAAGGTCCACGCTTTACTGGGATTTCAGCAGTTTTTCACTAATGTCCATTTTCTGTTCCAGGATACAGTCCATTGCCTGTAGTCTTCATGTCTCCTTAGCCTCCTCTGGTTTGTGACAGTCCCTCAGACTGTCCTTGTTTTGATGACCTTGATAGTTTTAAGGTATTCTCACCAGGTAATTTGCAGAATGTGGGTGCATTTTCTCCTGAATAGACTTGGTTAAGGGTTTTTGGAAAGAATATGACATGGGCGAAGTGCCCTTCTTGTCACATCATATTGGAGGCACCTGACCTCCACGTAACATCAGTGCCGTATCTCCTGGTTAAGGAGCGATGGCCAGTTCCTCCAGTTTGAAGTTATTATTTTTCCCTCTACCTACTCTACTCTTGGGAGTGAGTCACAAAATTCAGAGTACTCTCAAGGGGGTGGATTAACTGAACCTTCTATGGGGAAAATATCTACATATATTTGAGATTTTGTGTAAGGGAGAGTTTGCCTCTTTGCCTTCATTTATTTGTATATTCAACCATTTATTTATACAAACTATGGATTTATTTTATCCTGTGGATGATAATCCAATGCTACCTTATTTATATTGTTGCTCAAGTGGTCCTGGCTATTGGTAGCTGTTTCAGTTGGGCTTGTGTGTTCCCTTTTTTGAAAGTTATATTTCATTTAGAGTTCCTATAAAATATTGGCTATATTCCCTATGTTGTACTATATGTTTGTGTTGCTTATTTATTTTATACATAGTAGTTTGTACCTCTTCATTCCCTACCCCTATTCATGTGTTCCTTTGATATGTCCCCATCATTTCTTTTTTTTTTTTTTTCAACACTTCCTTACTTTCTAGGCCGAAGAGATGCTCCAGGATCATCTTGTATATTCCCTGTCAATGTTCTAGAATCAGACATTTCTCCAAGGAGCCCTGGATTGCTTTCTAGCAGAAAATATTTAGAAATCAGAATCTGGATGTTAGCATCCAGGTGTCAAGGCCGTCTCAGTGGACAGGCTAGATAACACATGTATGTGTACAAACTAATGTATGCAGGGTGGGATATTGCCTCTGTATCCTCTGTAAATATATGTATATTTATATGCACACACATACACACACACACACACACACACACACACGAGTTCATACTGATGTCTTTGACTAATCCAACACTCACCACAGGGTTCATTCCAGCCTTTCCTTCTTGCTTACCTGTAGTTTCCTTTTCTAACAATGAGAAACTTGATTCTAACCATCCACCATCCAACTCTTACTTGTCAAACACCAGTATACATGTAAAGAAGTTTGATAATAGTTAACCCCCTTTGCCGTGAGAAGCAAATTTACAAGGGAGTACAGTTTCTTTGTCTTTAGTCTTACAGTTTCCAGTTAAAACAACATTTTCCAGGCTAACTTAGATCCTCCACCCCTGCCCCTTCAGTGAGGTCATATCACACATCTCAGGTACTTTGATTCATTTGGCATTCCATTCTCAGAGCCCTAGACATCCTGGTTTAATTTTTACTTTTTAGTTTGCATACATTCAAGTGCACTGTTTGGCATGTGCAGCTCTATGGGTTTTGACAAATGCACAGATTCCTGTAGGCATCACCCCAGTACCACACAGAATGGTTCCTTCACTCCATTGTCGGATACATAGAGAGACTGTGTTCTCCCAGCTTATGGCTTGTTTTTTTTTCATTTTTAGTTGTAGCTTTTGAAGAGTAGAAGATCTAAATTATCATCGTTTCCAATTTGCCTTTCTTCTTTTATGATTATGATTTTTGTATGTCTTCCTTAAGAAAATTTTACCTACCTGAAAAGTTATTCTCCTATGACTTCTTATAGAACTTTAATGGATTTAGCTTTTATGTTTAGAGCTATGATCCATCTCAAATTAAATTTTGTGCGAAATGTGAGTTAGGGATGTGTAATTAGTTTATTTTCCTTCCACGCGTTTATTAAGTTATTGAAGTGATATTTTCTTTCAAAAGACATTCTCTGAGACACCTCAGGTCTTTAATGAAAATTGAATGTATATATGTGGGTCTATTTCTGGTCTCTACTCTGTTCCAATAATCCGTTTATGTATCCACAAACCAATAACTGTACTTCATAGTAAGTCTTAACATCAGTTAGTGTGCATCCTCCAACTTTATTCTTCTTTTCCAAGATTATTTTGTATCTCTTAATTTCTTTGTATTTCCATATATATCTTTTAACATCTTTATTGGAGTATACTTGCTTTACAATGGTGTGTTAGTTTCTGCTGTATAACAAAGTGAATCAGCTATACACATACATATATCCCCATATCTCCTCCCTCTTGCATCTCCCTCCCACCTTCCCTATCCCACCCCTCAAGGTGGTCACAAAGCGCCAAGCTGATTCCCCTGTGCTATGCAGCTGCTTCCCATTAGCTATTTACGTTACATTTGGTAGTATTCCATATACATTTTTGAACTGACTTCACAATAAACCCTGTTGGGGTTTTGAATCCATAGGTCAATTTGGGGAAAATAGATACCCTATAAATATTGAGCTTTCTGATTTATGAATATGATATATCTCTACATTTAGTTATACTTCCTTTAAATTATCTCAGTAATGCTTTTTATCTTTTAGAAAGAGGTTATGCAGGTCATTTGTTAAATTTATTCTTATATATTTCAGGTTTTTTGATGCAATTTAAATGGAATTAATAAATATAAATATATTTAGATTTTTAATTTCTGCTTATGACATTTGGTAAGGGTTTTTTTTTTCCCCCCAAAGAATTTCTCTATTTTATTTCCATTCTCAAATTTTTTGGCATAAAGTCATTTTAGTATTGCTCAGCATTTTAATTTCTGTAATATCTATAGTAATATGCTTCTCTTTCCTACTGGCAATTGGTGTCTTCTTTTTGTTTCTTGATAAGCAATTCTTGATAAGTAATTCTCTGCCTTTATGTTTTCATGAAACAACAGCCTTTGTTAATTTTCGGCATTGATTATTGCTCTATGTTTACACATTTTTCTCTTTTCTTGTGCTCTTTTGAATTAATGGAAATTTACTATATTTTTCATCTCTAAGTTGTGTGTTATTACAGTTACATGTTATTATAAGTCTTTTCTCTTTCCTTGACTTTTATGTAAATAGATATTTCATTACATTTTCTTCTCTATTTACTTGTGTGTTATATTTATATTATTATGCTATAATTGTTATATATTATTATATTTTAGATTGGTCCTTACATTGTTTATTTTGACTTGTTACTGCCTAGCATATTTTAGTACTTTTAGCACTTTCCACTTAGTGCTAGGATCTTTATCTCCATTTATAACCACTAGGGGTTTTTTTTCTATGTATTTTAATTCTGCATATATTTTAGTCTCCATGAGGCTTTAATATTCATGCTTTGCATAGCTCATATATACTTATATTTAATTACATATTTACTATTTTTTACTCCTCATTTCTTCTGGCATTCCCATGTTTCCATCTGGGATATTTTTTCCTTCTCAGAAAATTATCTTAAGTGATTCCTTTAATGATGCCAACTGGCAAAAAATTCTGAGTTTTTGTTTGGCTAGAAATATCTCTATTAAATTTTTTTGTTTCAAGGGTATATTTGCTGGGTATTGAATTTTATAGAAATCTATGTTAGCTGTTCCTTTCTTTCGCCAGTTTAAAGATAATATTCTGTCTTCCAGGTTTTGTCATTTCTGCTCTGAGATCAGGTACCAGTGTAATTATTTCTCTGATGGTGATTTTTTCTGTTTTCAAAATTTTTCTTCTGCCTTTTCCTTTTAGCAATTTCATTATGATAAGTCTATGGATAATTTCATTTACATTTTTTTCTGCTCATAGTTCACAGCTCTTTTTGAACCAGAACCTTTGGTTTGGGAAACAGTTTTTAACAGGTTTTCAACTATGTTTTCTGCCCCATTTTCTCTTAACAACCTTCCTGGGACTTCAGTTAAACTTTTTTCCCCCACTACATAACACATGGAGGAAAAAGTTTAATTTGTATGGAATTAAAGCATATTTTTCTTTGATGTTTTCTCCTATATTTTTCATCCTTTTTCTTTTACAAGTCTCAGCCTATATACTTTCTACTGACCTATTTTACTGTTTATTCATTCTCTTTTCTGCTGTGTTAAATGTGCTGGAAACCCATCTACTGACACTTGTTAAAGGTGAAAAGTCAGATTTTATTCAAACTATTGCCGTAGAAGAGAGAGACTTTGTATAGAACTGAGCTCAACTCCAAACACACCAAGGGCAG
Organism: Tursiops truncatus; assembly: GCF_011762595.2. NCBI lineage: Eukaryota > Metazoa > Chordata > Mammalia > Artiodactyla > Delphinidae > Tursiops > Tursiops truncatus. Next base: position 83,897,538 of record NC_047047.1, on the reverse strand, counting down.
CTGGGGATTTATAGCCACTGGGCAGGAGTCGGTGGATTGAAAATTGTTAAGATGAATTAATTAAATATCAAACATGGGGGGGTTCCCATTAAACTGCTTTAGATTCTTGCTAAAACTGGGCTGGAAGGCCAAGGACTGCAGGTCAGGGTCCAGGCCTGGTTGAGAAGAGGGCTCAGAGGAGGCTGACTAATGTTTGATCAAGGATAGAGGCCTTGTCAACTGACATCTTAATGTCCAGTATTGAATTTTTCAGGTTTGTAATATGCTGTCCAGGGATCCAAGTTGTCAGGTTAGACAGTTTACCAAGGTCTCTTCTTTTTCACTGGGTCCTGAAATCCAGATGTCTATACTTCAGCCTAATAAACTACTGAATACTCTGTTCTGCATTTCAATGGTTTTGTGCTTAGTTTCTTAGCTGCTTGCTTTGTGCAATTTCTGACTTCTACAAATGCCTAGAAAGAGGAAATCACCAACTTCAGACTCACTTTTTTTCCCCAGTGGTTGCCTTAAAGTTTATAATATACATTTATAATCAGTCAAAGTATACTTTCAAATAACACTACAATGCGTCATGAGTGGTGCAGATGCTTTGTAACAGAGCATTCTCAATTCCTCCCTCCCATCTCTTATAACATTGCTGACATTCATTTCACTTATCCATAAGATATAATCACCAAATACATTGTTGCTGTTAATTTGAATAAACTGTTATGTGTTAGACCCACTAAAAATAAGAAAATTAAAATTTATTATTAAATTTAAAAAATTTAATTTTAGAAGTAAAATAATTTTACCTTCATTTATTCCTTCTCAAATGCTCTTCCTTTCTTTTGTAGATCCAGGATTCTGACCTTTATCATTTTCCTTCTCTCTGAAGAAAATTTTTTAACATTTCTTGCAAGTTAGGTCTACTGGTGAAAAAGTCCCTCAGTTTTCTTTGTTTGAGAATGTTTATTTCTCCTTCAATTTTGAAGGTAATTTCAATGGATAAAGAATTCTAGGTTGGTGGTTCTGTTTTTTCAAGACCTTAAATATTTCGTTCCACTCTGTTCTTCTTGCATGGTTTCTGAAGAAAGGTCTAGTGCAATTTTTATCTGTGTTCCTCTATAGGTAACATATTTTTCCTCTCTGGCTTCTTTCAAGAATTTTTCTTTATCCTTGATTTTCTGCAGTCTGAAACTGATATGCCTGAGTATACTTTTATTTTTTTTTTTTGGTATTTATTCTGCTCTGTATTCCCTGAGCTTCCTGGACCTATGGTTTGGTTTCTGACATTACCTTAAGGCAATTTTCAGCCGTTGTTGCTTTAAATATTTCTTCTGTTCCTTTTTTTTTTTTTTTTGAATTTTCTTCTCCTCAAGTATTCCCATGACACGTTATGTCATACATTTTGTAATTGTCCCACATTTCTTGGACATTCAGTCCCATTTTTTCATTTTTTTTTCTCTTTGCTTATAAATTTGAGAAATTTCTATTGACATATTTTCCAACTTGCTTATTCTTTTCCCAGCCCTGTCTAATCTACTGACGAGCCTTTTAAAGGTACTCACCATTCTGTTACAGTGTTTTTGACCCAGTATCTACTTTTGATTCTTAGAGTTTCCACCTGTCTGCTTACATGTCTGGCATGTTGTCCACTTTTTCCATTAAAGCCCTTAGCATATTAATTACTGTTATTTTATACTTTCAGTCTGATAATTCCAAAACTTTGACATACCTAGTCTGCTCTTACGCTTGCTTTGTTTCTTCAAACTGTTTTTTTTTTTTTTTTTTTTTTTTTGCCTTTTAGTATGCCTTCAATTTTTTCGTTGAAAGCTCTATGTACTGAGTAAAAGAGAGTAGGGCAGATCAGCCTTCAGTGTGAGGTTTACGTTTATCTGGCTAGGAGTTAGGTTGTGTTTACTCTTCCCTGTAGCCATAGGTGTTAGAGGTTAACATTTTCTCTGTTTTTTTTCCTCCCCTGTTGTCTGGGTTTCTCTAGAGAATCTTTCTCTGGGGTCTGAGCTTTGTTATTCTTTTAGTTGCAATCCACTGTGATTTTATAGATGCCTAATTAACTTTGTGGTAAGGTATGAGAGGATGGAAAACAGTCTGTAATCTTATGATTAGGTCTCAACCTGTTAGCGAGCCTGCATCACTGGGCTGTGACCTTCACAAGAGTGTCTCAGCTTTTTCCACCTTAGGTGAGACAACAAGGTTAGAGGTGTCTGGAGTGGGGTTTTCCCTTCCCCCAGATTAGTTAGGCTCTGGGAAAATCTTTTTTTTTTTGAGGCAAGTCCTTTGTTAAGAGAAAATAATGTTCTGGCCATATATCAAAATAGTTATCTTTCCTCTCTTCCTCCTGGATCCTGAGGAGATTCTTCTCAGGTTATATTCACACTGATAACCTGGTGGAATCTTGGGGGTAAAACTCATAAATGTGGGTCTTTCCCCCAAGACTGACCCCCTGGAGATTTGAAATCTCCAGCTTCTCCACTCTGAACATACAGCAATTTGTGAATTACCATTTAACTTTTTCTATCTTGATAAGAAACACACAGAGACATTATTTACTACATGTGTATGTGCATTAAGTACAATGATATTTGAAAGAAGGATTTCTATTCTATGTGCATATATACATGTATATATATTGTGTGTACATATATATATATATATACATAAATACTCCTATGCATAATGTTTAAATATACATACCTATATGCAACTAATATATGTAATATTTATACCCATGTATATAAAAATATTTGTTTTAAAATGTATTTCTAGATAAAGGAGAATTATTGCTACAACAAAGAACATGAACTTCTTTAAGTCTTCCGACATATGTTCTCTCTCTCCCCATCTCTCCTCCTATTGTGTACATATCTCTCTATCCCCTTCATATATCTATTTTTCTAAAGTACTCTAAAAGATTATATAAATTTATGTCCCCAACAGTTAGCTGAGAAAAGTTGTCTCCTTGCACCCTTTTGAAAATAATATATCCTTTTAGAGTCCTTGAATTCACCTCCCATATACCTTCATTCAGGGAAGGTGTATTATTTTTCTGCTTTGTTCTCCTGCTAGCTGCAATGTTTGAAATGCTGGTAACTGCATGTTGAAAAGCTGACCCTGGATTTTCTGATTTCTTTCTTTCTTTCCTGCCTCTTACATGAGAGCAGATAATAGGGGAGCCCTGTCAGTAGACCATTCAGGTTCAATAGTAAGTCCATCTCATAATGTTCTTGGGCTATTGTGTTTGAATAGATTTTTTTCTAACTCATGGTTGCAGAAATATTAATCAAATGAATATTTATAATTTAAAAAGCATAACCATGTGAAATTTAACAGAAGGGTGCTTGACCTGAGGGAAACTTCCCTACAATATGAAAAGCAGTGCAACACGTTCAAAGGAGACTTGAACACACCCACCCTTCCCTCCTCATTTCACTCACTTAAAATCGGTGACAAGAATCTCGAGGGAGCTGTCATTTACTCTCTGGGCTGTGACTAATGCCCGATTTCTATCTTTGTTCAGCTTCAAAGGAATCTGAAGGCAAGTAGAAGGCTCTCTTAGACATGAATCATAACAATCCCTGTCTCTCTCTTTACAACTAAATACCAGGTCTTTCAAACAGAGTTCTAAGAAGGTCATGGATAGTCTGCAGGATCACTGAAGTCAGGAATGAATCAACAACACTCATATTGCTGAATTATCCATAAGAAAAGTCACTAGGAAGCAAACTAGAGATGGTGCAGTCCAACCGCTTCAACTCATATATGAGGAAACTCTGTGTTATCCGCTGCTCTGTCCACATTGCACTGCTGCTTGGCAGTAGAGGTAGAACTAGAAACATGTTATTCCAACTCAAGCCAATACCATTTCCATTATCCATTCAGATCAATGGTCTGTTCTTTACTCAGAATCACAGATAACTTGGATCTAATTATGTGAAACACCATAGGAGGAACATTGTCTTGTAAGGTATGAATATGCAAACACACATAGGCATGCATTTGATGGGATGAGTGGTTCTGAGACAATTTTTGAGTTCAGTAATCTGCCCCCATGTCTAGTAAAGAGTCCACTGCCAGGTTTTCAGGAAAAGTCAAGTATTTAGGGTCAATTTTCCTCCTGGAGGGCCATCGCTCTGTGACTTGCCATATAAGTCTGTGCTTTATGCATCGAGGTCCATTTTTATTTAATGAAAATTACTGCAGGGTAAGTACCCCAGAAATCTCAATACAGTAATTTCAACAAAAATATCTTATTACTTTTCTTTTTTCTCAATCTAGATTGCTTCCATTCTTTTGCCATCCATCTTTGTATTTGGTCTTGTTTCACTAATTATTTTCCTTTCCTCTTCTGAAGGAAAATAGATCTATACATTTTCTCTTCTTTGTTACTTGAGTGATATCCTTTGCATAGGCCAACATCTGCCCTTGGATCTGTGGAGAATAGGCTTGAATGTAATGTGTTTCACCTGTGTGAGATGTTATGAAGGTGGCAGAGAAAGACTGGTGACTTTTCACACTATGTCCAATGCCCAAAACCTTGGGCACACTTAATCAATTCATGTTCTTCCACTTTAAATTCAGATTTGTTACTTTCCATCCAAGTATATGTAAAAATGCATCATAAGGTGTGAAATGTTTTATTTTATTGGGAAACTGTAATGCAATGACTGTAGCTACCATTACTTAAGAGCTTACTATATGATAGATATTACATGTTAAAAGTTTTTATCTTACTTAAATTCATTGGTAGGCAATCTTATCCCATTTGCAAAAGAGGAAATGGGGCCACAAAGAGTTCATGTAACTTCCCCAAAGTCATACTACTCATAAATGGCACAGATGGAATTTTAATTCCCAAACATGCTATACAGCCCACAGTTGTGGCAAAGTGAAACAAAATAACACACCCAAATGGACTAGCAATAAGTGGATGTGAAGTTCAACTTCATCATTAGGTTAAGTAGATAGGTAATAGGTAGATAAGAGATAGATAGATAGATACATGCATACATAGATAACAATTCCTTCAGTTGGGGAAAAGAGCAATGCTTTTCACTCTCATAGAGATGGGGCTCAGAGCTTTTTTATGGTGGTGCCCCCAGGAGGCTGGGATAGGTTCTCAGGGTATAAAGTCATAAAGAGATGGGACCAGATCTACAGAGGTTCTGAAACTTCCAAAGGACTCCCAAAGAGCTGATGACCCTGTGGGCCATGTAGATAAAGACAATAGTCATTGCAGCAGTGCATGCAAGGACAAATAATCAGTGACCTGCAGTACTGCTTATGAGAGGCCAGGGACATGGAACATCCCTAGGAGGGCAGGTGGGAGGAAATCCACAAGAATGACTGAAAGAAAGTGACTCTCCTGCAGCCCATCAGAATGGAGTTTGGAATAAAATGCTCAGCTATGTATATACAAGAAGTTATTCATTATAGATATGCTTTAAATTCCTATCTCATGTCAGACACCAGGAACTCAGAGTTCATATCAATGTGCAATAAAATACAGGAAATTATCCATGATGGCTAGGTATGCATTCTTGTTATTGACATTTAAAGTAATAAAAAAAATTGTGTTGAAATGTTCTCATTACCTCCATTTGATGTCAAAGCCTTATTGTAACCAGTAAAGCTAAGGAGAAACAACACTGGAGGCGGTTTTGGATGGAATCTTGACCTACTTCCCCTGGTGTGATAAATCTTCGGTATCAAGGACCGCAAGCAGTGACAGCAAATGAAGAGCAGAGAAGGAAGGCAGAATGTCTCAGTGGTGGAAGCTATAGAGTGTCCAGCAGATGATGTGCTCTCTAAAGATGCCAGCATTTGCACATGCAATCATGTGTCTCATCTCTGACACTGGATGTAGATTTTCTGGACCCAATCTGTGTAATCCATGGAGGAAGTGTTTTGTGAGGTTAAGATACAGACATCATAGGCCTCCAAACACAGCCTGGTATTGATTCTCTCCAAACTTACGTCCAGTGCAGGGTCATCACTGTGTCTTACTATCCATTCTGTCAATATAGATGACATTTCTCTGCTGAGTGAAATGTATGACATGTGTTTATTCTTATTCATATATCTCTAAATACAAATTAACCTATGTAAAAATAAAGAGTTACAAGAATGAAAATATTGATATTAATCTAAGAACACCCTTGAACTGAGGGGAAGGAGGTGGCAACAGAGAAAATGACATGTGCTTCTTCATGACTCATATTTAACACAAAAACTTGCATACCTGCCACTGGCTTCTTACTTTTCAAGTTACACTTGAGTGATAGGTAGGAAAGGCACGACCTATCATGAAACTACTGTTTCTCAAAAAATTTTAAAGCAAACAGTTCTTTCGGCAGGTGAAGTGTTACTCTGTAGCCCTATGTGATTGGAAAAAGCAAAAATATTTCACTGAAGCAGGGGCAGGGGGCCCAGAGCACCCCAGCTCACCCCACTTCACTTCTCCCCAGCCACCCCCGACGTACTTCCTTGGAATATTTAGGGTTCTCTGAGTACCCCAGCTTACGACACTAGACTCTATGCTCCTGGAGAGAAGAGATCTGACTTCCCCATCTCTGTCTCCTCATCACTTATTTATTGACGAGAACTGTGACAGAGTCAGTAGCAAAACTAAAATTAGAACCCAGTTGTCCTGACTCCCAGTCTTAAACTTTTCCCCATTACACTAAAAACCTATCAATGGATTTTAAATGTTGCATCTCAGGAATTATATAGTTTTATGAAGCTAAAAGTTACATATGTTTATTCAAAAAGCCAGTAAAACTGAAAATCTGAGGGTTATTTTCTAGTCATTCCAATAACCTCCCAAGCATTCGGTAAGAAAATGTATTTACCACAGCTAATAAGACTCTTATTATCTCTCCACTATCATTACATTTCTTCAAAACATTTCCAATAAGAACACTCCAAATTACACCCCCCCTCAGCTAGCTCATCTGTTTAGTCAATAAGCAACGTTTTATTGCTTTTATGAATTAAGCCCACTTTGCATCCAATCATTTTGCAAACATCTGTAGCAGAAGCAGTCTAGGGAGCTTTTGAAAAATCAATCAGAGGGGAACAGCTTTCACTTCATCAGTTTTTTTTTTTAATTTTAATAAAGTATTTACACATGTTTGCTCTGCCTGAAATGGAAACACGATGGAGGCCTCAGCAGCATCACAGGATGAGGGCTCCTTTGCCAGGGCAGTGACTGCGCCCCTTGGCTTGTTCTTCTCGGGTGAGAAGTTACTGTCGCTGCTGCCTTTTGGTTGAACAACAGAGCTGAGCAAGTCTTACCTAGCCTTAGATGGGGGCATTGCTTATGTGAATCTCATTGGCTGGGGGAAGATGTCCATTTTTTATCCTTCTGGCCTTTCTATGAGCTTTACCTGTGAATGGAAGAAAGAGGGACATTTTCAATTATAACAAGGTTCTTAGATCTGGTCTTTACAAATGAAAAAATGGTAAGTTACCTGTGCAGAAGTGAGATTCTATATGATTACTTGATATTGATTTCAGAAATCACTGTGAATGTAAAGTCAGGAAGGAGAGGGTCAGGAGAAGAGAGACTGCTGTATCCCAATGACAGCTACTGAGACTAAAAGCTAAAGGTAGAGATCATGGACCTCAGTACTTCCAAGAAGGAATTCTGAGGCCATTTTGGATACATTAGTTACTTTAGAAAATCTTGATTGTATTGATTTTTCATCTCTTTTCCTTTATTGTGCTGCCTTTAGAACATTTTGGAATTAGTTTTTTAGTATTTGACATTTTCTCATGCTGTGTGGTTTAGAAGACATTTCAACAGTGTGTAGAAGGGGGCAGGGGGATGGGAGGCACAGATGGCGCATTTGACGACGTTGGTTGAGGCAGAAACTCAGCCATGGTTAACTTCTGAACCAAAGATGTTTTGGGCTAGAGGAGAACCATTTTAGTTGAAATCTTTCACTTTACTGATGAGCAATTTAGAGTCAGAATTGCAAAAGCTCTTCAAGGAGAAAACCTCAAAGATTATATTAGGGGTTCTTTATGTCACCTTGTTTTCTTTCCTATCTTTACCACAGATAGGTTTGAAGGAGATTTTCTTTTAAACTGTGCAGTAATATCATGCTACGAGAAGCATTCCTTATTAACAAGAGAAAAGTGACTTGTAGACCGTGAGTTTGTTGTGAAGAATAAGAGGATCCAGGTACCCACGCAGGTGAACCCAGACTTGAAGAAGCCCCCAACCAGTTAACTAATAGTAATGCACACCCCAGTCCTTTCTGTACACTTCTGAGCTGTGGGCCTCTCCGGCCATGGGCAGCAGAGGGCACCCACAGTGGCAGAGATGCAATTATCTTCTTGTTGGACAGGATGGTTTGGGAAGCAAAACCCTAGAGGAGAAATGAAGAGAGAGTTCAATTTTTTTTTATTAATTTTTATTGGAGTAGAGTTGCTTTACAATGTTGTGTTAGTTTCTGCTGTACAGCAAAGTGAATCAGCTATATGTATACATATATCCCCTCTTTTTTGGATTTCCTTCCCATTTAGGTCATCACAGAGCACTGAGTAGTGTGCCCTGTGCTATACAGTAGGTTCGCACTAGTTATCTATTTTATACACAGTAGAGTTCAATTTTTTAACCAGAGGCAATTTCCAGGAAGGTCTGTAGATGCCACCTGGCAGTTCAGCAGCAGCTCGGACTCAAGAAAGCAGGCTGTACTTAAGACTCCTCTTGTGGGAAGGCCAAGTTTAACATGCTTTATTCCCCCAAAGCCATTTTTGAATTCTCAGCTAAAAGGATTTAAGCAGAGAAGCACACTTCCATGCTCCCCAAAGGCAACCCCTTGAGCAAATACACTTCCAACTCACTTTTAAAAAGCTGCAATCTGCTTTGCACTGAAATGAAGCACAGCGTGATAGAAAGCTGAGGTTTATCACCAGACTTGTGATGAATATTCAGCTATAGCCTTCATGACTACAGGCATTAGAATGCTGTTGTACTAACCGGGAATACATACCTGTCTGTTTTCACATGCTTTCTGACAAAGAGTCGGTTCCCACATGCACGGCGGTTAAACACATTATCTTTTTTCAAAAATGTCATACATTACTTTGACTAACACCAAAAAATATATATATTTTGTAGCATGAGAAGACGAGAATATTTGTGCTTAAGTAATTATAATAATAGTGCATCATTACCCTGACTTAGTGTTTCACGGTTTCCAGGGCAAACATTAAGAGAACTGTACATATACTCTAAACAATCTCACACTTTTATAGGTCAATTATACCTCAGTAAAACTGAAATTTTTTCAAAAATCTGCTTTTGACTCCCTCTCTGTGGTGATTTGGAAACATTGCTGGTTTAAGTGGTGGTCCTCTAATTCCCACCTTGACACCCTCTGCGGCAAAGCTGTTCCCTGAATGTACAGATCACAGAAGTCAATGCAGACCTCAAAGTAATCTCAGAGTGAGCTCCCTCAGGCCACCTCGGTCTCCTGCCTTCTCCCAACTTGGTCACGATTGCTCTCCGATTACTTTGAATTTTCTCCCCTTGGGACGTTTCCAAGATGTTTTAGGCCACACGTCTTGGATCAGGGACCGGATTCTTCCTGCATTGCTGTCTATCCTCTGGGACTAACACCTGTTACACAAACAAGACCTTTTAAAAACGTTTTTTCTTAGGTTGGTTGAAAGGGATGTTTCTGATTCATCTTTGCATCAGTGGCCCAGTGTCATCACAAATGTCCTTATAATTGAAAGCAGGCGGCTGGAGCATCACAGGGGGAGGGGTGATGGTGGGAGCAGAGGCTGGAGCGTGAGATGTACAGGGTGACACTTGGCAGGTGTCTGTTGCGTGGATGAGCTGTAGTCCCACAGAGTGTGGGCTCCTTTATTCATGCTCGAATTCATTCATTACCTGGAGTTTAAGGGATGCCGGCTCCGTGCGCGACCCCTATTCTCTTGATGGCTGTCCTCTTATTTCTCCCTCCTCTTTCCTGAGCACCTTATCCATTGCTCTGCTGCGCCATCCTCCTGGAAACACCTTCTTCACCTTGGTTCCCAGGACACCTTCTCTCATGCTTTTCCATCTCCTCCTGACAGAGTTTTCTCAGTCTCCTTTCTGCATCCTCCTCATCTCCCTGACCCCCAGATGCTGGGGGGCTCAGGGCTCAGTCTTTGGCCCCATCCTTTCCCCTGCCGACCCTCACCTTCATTTATTGAGGGTCTACCCTGCGAGTGTGGCAGTTTCACTGTTACCTCTTTGATGCTCCCTAGCGATATTGTTGATAGGTGTCATGATTCCCAAGGAAACCAAGACTTCCACAGAATGAATAACTAAAGGAAGTTCTCAGAGCTTCCGGGGGCAGAGGTAGGATGTGAAGTCAAGTCTGACTGACACAAAATCCTGTTTTCTTCTGTGCCTATTTATAAAATGTGAAATTTCAAAAAAGGAGATGGCAGGTATTTTTTTTCCTGCCATGCCATCCTGCCTTCTGTCCTGAGGAAATTCCATACATTTAAACCAGACAGTCTTCCAGGGTTCCTGGGACCTTCTCTTTCCTTTTGCTCCTGTTTCTAATACCTCTTACATAGCATCATGTCTGGTACCCAGATGGAGAAGATAGAAACTATGCCCATGTGAATATTTTCAAAATGATGATATTTTGTAAAGAAAGTCAGATTCATGTTTAGTAGAAAGCAGTATATTTTCACTTAGCAGCCTTAATATTATTATGTCAGACACAGTAAACAGCACTCATAGTCTCTTATCCCCTATTGAGAAAATGAGCAACTGTAACCAAAGCAGCAGGAAAATCCAAACCCTGAAGAGTAGGGCTGAAGTTCTGAGACCTGGCTGAGGCCCTAGGCACGTATCACATTAAAGCCAGCCAGATTTCTTCAGAGAAAGCTCAGAGAAACAAGAATCATGAATGTGGATTTACAAAACAAGGATTCTGAGGGGAGGACTTGCTTTAAGGAAGGTGTAGACTTAAATGCTGACCAGAGGAAATGCGTTGGACTCAGAACCTATGTACACACTCAAACTAAGAAAACCACAGAAAACCGTCTTAATCATTGAACAACTGACCTTATATTGGCACATGTGGGGACCATTCAAGGCGGAGTCAACATGTTGAAGTGAAGGCCTGAGGTCTGCGGGCGTGCGGACAAAACGTGAGCCACTTCTTGCCAGAGAACAGGCACGGTAGACCCCCGGGAGGCGATCTGTCATTGGCAGCTCATCGTGGTATCTGTTCTTCCAACCTCCCCACGGCTCCTCCATGGATCATAACAGTCCTTATCCTCTCTGTCCCCTGCAGTTAGAAAAGAATATAATTCACCCAGTGGGACTTTGGGCCAAGGTTCCTTTCAGAGCATTTGGACATCGTTTCTTTGCTAGAAAGGGCATCCAGTACAGTTTATTAAAGACAAAAAACAAAAAGAAACCTGAAAACAAAATCTCTGGTCTCCTTCCCTATCTTTTTTTAATTGTCAGGAGAGCTGGCCAGTGGGTAAGTTGTTCTTTGTGTGAGTACGGTCATGGTGATGTGTATTTAATAGTAAGGATAAAATGGATTTGTGAGGCCATTGTGAAGGGGAATGCAATGCTAATGTACCATGCGGCTGGACTTGCAACTTTCCTTTGCTAAATTAAAGCTTTTGGAGAGAGGAACACTTAAAAGTGCTAAACTCTGGAAATCGATATCCGTCATGTGCAAACTGGGTTGCGTGTATGACAATAGATGACTGACAAACATTAAAATAGTTATTGAATTCTCACTATTTCTCACTGAGTTTGATTTACCATCCCAATTTTATGGATTAAGATAAATACCCAGAGAGATGAGTTAATTCATTCAGGAATACACTGCCCTATTTGAACACATCTAACTACCTGCATACTTTCCTTTCTCTAGAGCAATTGCCTTTCAGCATTTATTTGAGGGCTATAAAGACTCTTTTTTTTTCTTGTTCAATACTGAGGCAGAATCCAGTAGCCACTTCCCTCCTATACTTAATTATGTAGAATTGGGAACTGCACCGTCACACAGGCACGATTAAGTACCATACAGTTTAGAGCTTTACAGAACATAAAGCCTCATTTTTTTGTAACTGACACTTCTTTTAGGAATTAATACCATCAATTTCCATGCCCTTCAGTTTCAAGATCTGGGGCTCCTAGATATAGAAATGAATTTGCTAACTTGCCTCCGTGGCATTCATTTGGCTCATAGGAAATTAACCTTCTTACTGGAACACTTTTTTT